>NC_142474.1:15667500-16917500 GCF_049115385.1 Moschus berezovskii
ACTCTAAGACAATATAATTATGATAATAACATTATCGCTGCCACTAATATTTATGATTTGTTTACTGTGTGCCAGCCCCTGTGCTAATAGGAGCTGTCATGATACGTCAAATCTCTGTCACCCCATTTAATTGTCACTAACTTGCCATCAATACGTGCTAACATTATCCCCATTTACAGATGAGGAAACTGAGGCACAGAGAGGTTGAGAACTTTCACAACATTACACTGCCAATTCATAGCAGAACTAAAAGGTCAGGCTCGATCAGTGCCTGGCAGGTAACAGGTGTTCAGTACTATGTGCTGAGTACATGAAGGGATTTGGCCAAGATTCGTCCCAGGTGGCCCTGGTGGTAAAGAGCCCACTTGCCAATGCAGGAGACATAGGAGATGTGGGTTCGATCCCAGGTTGGGAAGATCCCCTGGAGAAGGAAATGGCAATGGAAATCCCCTGCTCCAGTATTCTTGCCTGGGAAATACCACAGACAGAGGAGCCTGACATGCTATCGCCCACAGGTCACAAACAGTTGGGCACGACTAAAGCACCTTAGCGCACACACTCACGTTAGGTAACCCAAGATGTCACAGAAACAACCAACGAACATTTATTCAGCACCAAGTCAATCTAGGAGTTGAACAAGAAACAAAGTGGGAGAGTAGGATTAACATATATTCACTAATAGATAGCTGAAAACTGAAAGTCACTCAGTCATGTCCGACTCTTTGCGATCCATGGAATTTTCCAGGCAAGAACACAGGAGTTCGTAGCTTTCCCCTTCTTCAGGGGATCTTCCCAACCCAGGGATCAAACCCAGGTCTCCCACATTGCAGGCAGATTCTTTACCAGCTGAGCCACAAGGGAAGCCCAAAATAGATAGCTAGTGGGAAGCTATACAACACAGAGAGCTCACCTGGGTGCTCTGAGAAGACCTAGAGAGATGGGGGGTGGCAGGGAGGGAAGGCTAAGAGGGCTGGGATGTTTGTATACATATGGCTGATTCACTTTGTGGTCCAGCAGAAACTAACACAACATTGTAAAGCAATTATACGCCAATAAAAATAAATAATTTTTTAAAAAGAAACAAACTGAGAAGAAAGACAAGTCAGTCATTAAAATCAGGTAGGATTATGGCTAGAATGGAGATATGTACAGACGCAGTGAGTACATGGATGTGGGGGAGGACTCAAGTCTGCCCCGGAAATCAAGGAAGACTTCCCATAGGAGACAGAGTCAAAGCTGGGTCTTAAAAGATGGGTAGGAATTTGCCCGGAGAAGGCAATGGCAAGCCACTCCAGTACTCTTGCCTGGAAAATCCCATGGATGGAGGAGCCTGGTAGGCTGCAATCCATGGGGTCGCTAAGGGTCGGACATGACTGAGTGACTTCACTTTCACTTTTCACTTTCACACATTGGAGAAGGAAATGGCAACCCACTCCAGTGTTCTTGCCTGGAGAATCCCAGGGAAGGGGGAGCCTGGTGGGCTTCCGTCTATGGGGTCACACAGAGTCGGACACAACTGAAGTGACTTAGCAGCAGCAGCAGCAGGAATTTGCCAGACAGATAAGTAGAGGAAGGCACTCCACGCTGAGAGAACTATGTGTGCAAAGTTATAAAAGGATTCCAGAAAATTCTGGGAGGTGCAAAGTTACCCAGCCTGAAAGTTACAATGGCCTGGTCTGGCTGGCATGGATCATGACAGCCAGGGGTGTAACAAGAGGGCTAGCAAGGTCAGGGGGTCAAAATCACCATTCACCTTTTAGGACAGGCTTGGGGGTTTTGATTTTGCCCCATAAGCAATGGGGAGCCATGGAAGACTTCAAAGCAGAGGAGTGATGTGATCAGATTTGCTCGCTAGAAAGAGTGTTTGATTTGCTGGGCTGGGAATGTCTGGGAAACAGCAAGAAATCACAAATCCTGCACCTCATGCAGGGGCACAAAATTTTTATTCAAGATGAACATGAAAACATGCCCAGCATGGGTACCCAGGCAGTCCCAGCCCCTAACCCTACCTGCCATGACAGCCAGAATTGGACCAAAGCATACAGAGGGAGGGAAATGCTCAGATCATCTCTAAGTGGGGGACTTCCCTGGTGGTCCAGTGGGTAAGAATCTGTCTGCCAACGCAGGGGACCTGTGTTCGACTCCTGGTTCGAGCACTAAGATCCCACATGCCGTAGGGCAACTAAGCTGTGTGTGCTGAAACTACTGAGTCCAGGCACGCTAGATCCCGTGTTCCACAAGAAGAGAAATCACCGCATTGAGAAGCCTGTTCACCGCGACGAGAGAGCCGCCCGCTGCAACTAGAGAAAGCCAGCCCACAGCCAGGAAAGCCCATGGAACACAACAAAGACCCCACACACCAAAAAAAAATTTTTAAATCTCTAAGTGATGTTCCATGAGCCTCTCCTGTCCCAACCATGGGAGAAGATGACCCTTGTGTCCTGGGTACCATCACAGGCCCCCACCTGACGAAAGAACCCCCTGTCTCCTGCCTGGAGGTCTGAAGCTCAGGAAGTGTCTGGCCCCTCCAAAGGAATGGGTCTTTAGAAACCTGAGAAGTCCAAGTTCACAGGCACACAAGACAGATTCGTTTAAAAATACGATTTCTGTTGCTGCCTTTGTCATTCCAAACGATTCTGCCCCTTGACCTAGGAAGAGGTTCCAATTGCATAAATAGAGCAGTAATCTTCAACATCAACATTTTGATCAAATGAAAGCCAGGGGGGAGGGGAATACCTATTATAAACACCACCTCCGGGAAGCACGGTCAGAAAAAGTTATTAAACATTCCATCACAAGCTTGGAAGAGAGTACTGTCCACCCCACCCTGCATCAAGCTCCTAATAAAGGCAGCATCTTGGAACTTGCCACTCTTCAATGCATAATTCACTCGTCAAAAAGCAACAGTAATACATTGCATTTTCATAAGGGGCTCTGAAGCTGTCTAATTTCCCTGAGCCGCAGGACGGCGGGAGGCTGTGGCCACTCACTGAGGCCCCTTTATGCATTATGAATAGAAACTTTCCAATTCAAAGTGACAAGTTGATGTCCCCATCACTGGCCCCCAGAACCCCACATCAGATCAGAAGGCCTCGAGCTAAAGGACAGGTTTGCTCCCAAAACCTAGAGCCATTTGGTACCTAGATGTGTGTGTGTGTGTGTGTGTGTGTGTGTGCGCGCGCGCGCGTGTGTTAGAGCAGGGAAGGAAGCAAAAATCATTGCCTAGGTCTCACCAAGGAGAAGGCAATGGCAACCCACTCCAGTACTCTTGCCTGGAAAATCCCATGGACGGAGTAGCCTGGTAGACTGCAGTCCATGGGGTCGCTAAGAGTCGGACACCACTGAGCGACTTCACTTTCACTTTTCACTTTCATGCATTGGAGAAGGCAATGGCAATCCACTCCAGTGTTCTTGCCTGGAGAATCCCAGGGACGGCGGAGCCTAGTGGGCTGTGTCTATGGGGTCACACAGAGTCAGAGACGACTGAAGTGACTTAGCAGCAGCAGCAGCAGGTCTCACCAAATGTCATCAGAAACCAGACATGCCACTTGCTAACACATTGTGGGATGAGGCAAGAACACACAGGCACTGCATAGGTAGGACAACATGATCCTGGGCCCCATGCATACCTCCAGCGCCCTCCTCAGCCCCTGAAATATGGACCACAGAGTTTGCAGGCATAGACATCATCAGGCCACTGGAAACTGGATTGGAGGGTCCTGGTATGTCTTCACCTGGCCACCTCACCGAGGAGGCAAAAGGAAAGAAAGAGGGACTTCCCTGGTGGTCCAGAGGCTAAGACTCAGCTCCCACTGCAGGGGGACCAGGTTCAACCCCTGATCAGAGAACTAGATCCCACATGCTACAACAAAGCATTTCCATGCCACAACCAAAGATCTTACTTGCCTCAACAAAGATAGAAGATCCTGAGTGCCACAGCTAAGATCCAGTACAGCCAAAGAAATAAATTAAGCCAATATAGAGCTTCCCCAGTGGTTAAGAAACCACCTGCCAATGCACGGAACACAGGTTCGATCCCTGGTCTGGGAAGATTCCACATGCTACGGGGTAACTAAGCCCGTGGTCTGCAACTACTGAGCCCACATGCCCTGGAGTCCATGCTTCTCAACAAAAGAAGCCACTGAAATGAAAAGCCTGAGCACTGCAGGTAGCCCCAACTCCCTGAAACTAGAGAAAAACCCACGCGTAGCAATGAAGACCCAGCACAGCCATAAATAAACAAACACGCTTAAATAAATAAATACCTTTCTAAAAAAGCAAACAGAGAAAATCAGGTAAAGAGATGGACAGTCTTGAGTAGAGACAGGGCCCTGGTGGCTCCGATGGTAAAGAGTCTGCTGGCAATGCTGGAGACCCAGGTTCAGTCCCTGGGTTGGGAAGATTCCCCGGAGCAGGAAATAACAACCCACTCCAGTATTCTTGCCTGGAAAATCCCATGGATGGAGCAGCCTGGAGGGCTACAGTCCATGGGGTCACAAAGAATCAGACACGACTAAGCGACTAACACACATAGTGTGCTAGAAGGAGCACTAGAGATGGATCTAGAAGGCCTCGATGAGTCTGATTCCCCGCTCACGATAAAATCAGGAGACCCAGATCAAGTCACTCAGCCTTACCTGGTATAAAAAGTGAAACACAGGTGAGTGGAGCAAACTGGGCTCAAACACTGGCTCCTCTACTGCACGGCTCCTAGAACACCCGGGCCATCCCCTACTCAGAGGCATTTGGCCCCAGTGGTCAGTGTGGACAACTGTCCCTTCTCCAAGGCTCCAGTCCATCCCTGTTCTGTCTTCTATGCAGAAGATGCAGAGGTGAACTGCTTGGATTTGAGCCCCAGTTCTGCCAGAATGTTTCTCAGCCTCAACTTCTCCATCTATAAAATGGGAATAAAAATATTACTCACATCAAAGAGAGGTGACACCTGATCGATCTAGAGAAAAGGTGCTGGAGGAAACAAAAATAATATGGCACAGAGGTAGAGCTCAGAAATGTCAGGCAAAGGAAGGGCTCGGGCATGCTGCCATGTATGGGCTGGAAGAAACGGCTCCTGCGAGGGTGCCTTCACTGCCAGGGGCTGGCCAAACCCTGCAGAGCCCAGGGGTGCCATGTCCCACTTCTGCTCCCAAATGCACTGGCATCTGGGCTCTCTGATCACTTTCCTTGAGGCCACAAGAGTCAGAGAAGCATTCAGACACACAGGCAGCTGCTGCTGCTGCTAAGTCACTTCAGTCATGTCCGACTCTGTGCGACCCCATAGACAGCAGCCCACCACGCTCCCCTGTCCCTGGGATTCTCCAGGCAAGAACAACAGAGTGTGTTGCCATTTCCTTCTCTAATGCATGAAAGTGAAAAGTGAAAGTCGCTCAGTCGTGTCCGACCCGCAGCGACCCCATGGACTGCAGCCTTCCAGGCTCTTCCATCCATGGGATTTTCCAGGCAAGAGTATTGGAGTAGGTTGCCATTTCCTTCTCCAGGGGATCTTCCCGGTCTATACAAAGACCAGTGTAAATATCAATAACAAGTTCTAATAAGAAGAAAGAGGAGGGGGAAAAAATTTCATTTCATCCTTATAATCATTCCTGCAACAATGAAGCTAGTTTTTCTCATCGCCTCTGTTCTCAAAGGGCCCCCAGTGACTAGGTGGTGATAAGCAAGCATCCAATGGTACCAGAGGTGACCCCTTCTTACCAGCCAGCACCCCTGGGAGCAGGCAGCAGAGTATCTTAGTGAAAAGGCCTCTACTTGCAATAGCAGGGAGGACCCAAGGACCTGGCAGGGAGTCAGCAGAGGAAAATAACTGAACATGTGACAAGGAAGAGTATTTTTTTTTTTTTTTAACTATTGAGAGGAAAGGGCAGGGGAGTGTGAAAAAGGGAAACAGTTGAGAAGAGAGGAAGTTGGGGAAAGTGTTGCCCTGTGACATTGGGTGAAGCTCTGATGATGGACAGGCTTGACATTGTTTAAGACAAGAGTATTTGCTAGATGGATAGACTCAGTGTTGGACAAATTTTACATAGTCCATATTACAGATGAGAAAACTGAGATGTGGCAAGGAGATCAAACAACTACCTAGTGACAGAACCATGACCCGAATGCTAGTCTTCTGAGTTCTTGTCTAGGACACCCCTTCCTATAACCTAAATTGATGTGTTCTAACTGCAATACTTTGGCCACCTCATGCGACGAGTTGACTCACTGGAAAAGACTCTGATGCTGGGAAGGATTTGGGGCGGGAGGAGAAGGGGACGACAGAGAATGAGATGGCCTCATGGCATCACCGACTCGATGGACATGAGTTTGAGTGATCTCCGGGTATTGGTGATGGACAGGGAGGCCTGGCGTGCTGTGATTCATGGGGTCGCAAAGAGTTGGACACGACTGAGCGACTGAACTGAACTTTATTGAATTGAAAAGTGAGATAAAGTAACATTTTTGTAACTTTAATTTTATACATGTTTAATATTGTCACCTGGGTAAGATACACTGAAGAAGTGTTTCATTAAAAGATTAATTTGTTTTTTAAGTGGATATTTTCTAATGGTGTCAACCCCTCATCCCCTAAATATGACCTGAGTTCTACTGCACTTGGCATCTGATGAAAGCTTGGGAGGAGGGAGGTTTGGTCTAAGTTTTCCAATTGGGTTTGCAAGTGTTTATCAAAGACTTACATTCTGAAGACAAAAGGCCAAGGCAGAGGTGTCACTGAGAATGTAAGACCCAGAAGGAAAGGCAGAGACCTTGGGAGGGTTTGAATACATTTTAGACATATAATGGAAGCCGTAATCAATCTTATCTAGAATTCAAAGGATTAAGGGAAGCCATTTGATACCTGGGGTCCACAAATAACCTTGATCTAGAGAGTGGTCCGAGATGCATGCAAAGTTCAACAGAATCACTAAGGGAGGAACAGAAAACCGTTCTTGTGGACTTTGCAGATAAATGAAAATTTTTTATCCCATAAGGCCATTCACTCCAAGAAAAGGAAATGGCATAATCAAAAACTCATGGTCATGTATGGATGCCATGTTTGAGAATGGAGGCTGGTGCAGAGGACCCAGAAGGTTGGGAGAAGACATCAGGGTGGAGAAGTTGAACACGGGGTGGCAGAGGGCCAGGTCAGGACATATCAATGTGTCAACTCACTGAGGCACTTGAACACGGCCTGCAAAAGAGGGAGGCATCCCTGAAGCACTTTCAGGAGTAGCCTATCAAGGCCAGACCTGTGTTACGCAAAGTTCAGAAAAGAGGAGGGATCGGATGGGGAGTGCAGAAGCCTAACCCGGGGCTGGAGCGTCCTAACAAGCAAACAACAACAACAATAAAAACAGACACAGGACCTGAACAACCAATCCACAACATCGAGCACGGGAGTGAGGAAAAAGCATATGGAAACATACTCAAGGTCATCAGTCACTGCGGAAATGTGAACGACAACCAACACCCGCCTCTAAAACCCACACTGGGCGTGGCAAGTTCCAACTTCACGCTGGTGTTTTCTCTGGGAAAAAATTAGAAAGGCATCAGGAAGAGTTCAGGAGGCTTCAAATGTGTTAACAATGTGTCCTTTATGGCTAAAAGGAAGCCAAAGTCAAAATGGAAAATGTTAAATCAGATAATCAGCCAAATGCAAGGTATATAAACATTCATTTTATTAATCTCCATATGTTTCTGAAGGTCATTGTCCATATTAAAATATTTTCTTAAATAAGGACTCATTTTTCTGTCCATGTCAAAGGTTAAAATAAAAGAATTCCTAGTGATGCAGGAGCTGTAGGGAAATGGCACATTCCATGTACTGCCGGTAAAAGATAGTTTAGCAAAATCTATCAAAATTGTTGAATGTGTGTGAACTCTGATGCATCAATTCTGCAACTGGGAATTTTCCTCAAGGAAGTTATGATGGATATGACCAAAATTAAGCTTTAGAAGAAAAAAATTAAAAATAATATAAATGTATTATACTCTATAGCCATAGGAGATGCAGAAAAGCATCACAAGATATGGAGGGATGTACATTATATGTTCACTAACAAAAGAAAAGTTTGATATGTCAGTATGTACATATAATTCCCTTTAAAAAAAAAAATGCAGACACAGAGATAAGACATTGGGAGGATACACAGTGAAATGTCAGGAGTGGCCCTTCCTGGGCAGGGTAACCATGAGTGATATTTATTTTCTCCAATCCTTATCTTTTTCCCTAAACTCCTTATATAAGTTAAATTAATAATAATCATATAAATTAAGATAGCATTGTGTCAAAAAATTTTAAAATACCCTGTCCACATGTCAATCAACTCCAATTGCCATAGGAAACACCATAGACTGGATGGTTTACAATGGAAACTTACTTCTCAAGGTTCTGGAGATGCAGAAGTCCAAGGTCAAAGTGCTGGCAGGTTTGATTTCTGGTGAGAACTCTCTTCTCAGCTGGTAGATGGCCACCTTCCCTCTGTGTGCCCATGTGGCCTTGCCTCGGTGCTGCTCATGGGGAGAGAGGTCTCCAGTGTCCCTACTTAAAGGAGCACCCCACACCTATGACCTCACCTCACCATAACTGTCTCCCCAAGGCCCATCTCAAAAAACAATCAGGATCAAGTTTAAGGCTTCAACATATGAATGGGAGGAGGAGGGAAGGGACGTAAACACTCAGTCCATAACAACCCCCGAATACGTAATCGGAATCTAATCCTGAGGTAAAGAAAACAAATTAAAGAATATTCAACAGGGACGGCCCTGGCAGTCCAGTGGCTAAATCTCTGTGCTCCCAACGTGGGGGACCCAGGTTCAGTCCCTGCTCAGAGAACTGTATCCCGTATGTCACAATGAAAATGGAGTATTCCACATGCCACAATGAAGATTTGGCACAGACAGATAAATAATTATCTTTTTTAAAACAATGGGCTTAAAACAATAAAAAAGAACATTTGACAAACTTTCCTAGACTTTTCAAAAAATGTCAGTGTCACGAAAGACTAGGAAGTATGAGGAAATAATTCCTGGTAAAGGAGAGAAAAGAAACAGTATGAACAAATGCAACATTGATCTTGAACCCGGAAAATATATATGTGTGTGTGTGTGTGTGTGTGTGTGTGTGTGTACATACATATATGGTTATAGTTATAAAGGATATTATTAAGGCAATTGTTGTTGTGGTTGTTAAGTCGCTCAGTCATGTCCAACTCTTTGGACCCCATCGACTGTAACCTGCTAGGCTCCTCTGTCCATGGCATTTTTCTGGGCAAGATTACTGAATTGGGTTGCCATTTCCTCCTCCAGGGGAATCTTCCTGACTCAGGGATCGAACCCTCCTCTCTGCGTCTCCTGCATTGCAGGTGGATTCTTTACCACTGAGCCACTGGGAAAACCCCATTAAGGCAACTGGTGAAATTCAAATACAGGCTACAGATCAGATGATAATATAGTGCCAACGTGGTTCCTTAAGATAAGGATTCTAAGAGATAAGGATGAAGTACTTCAGAATAGAGTTGTGTGCCTGAACCTTACATTGAAATGAGTCAGCAATAATAATAACAATAATCAAAATAATAACATGTATGTATTTGGAAAGAGAAACAAAGCAAATATGGAAAAATGTTAACACGTGGTGAATCAAGGTAAAAGGTATACAGAAGTCTATTTTACTAGTCTTGGAATTCTTCTGTAAGTTTAAAATGTGAATAAAATGGAACAAAAATCCTTCCCAACAAATAAAATGAAAATCCAATTTTTAAAAATAAGATGAAAAAAAGGACTGGGTCATGACATGCTGGAGCCAGCTCATACTGGCTTGCAAGAGCAGATTGCTAAAATTTCAGAAACTTTTCAAGCCAGTGGACAAGTTGGTAACTTGAAATTGGCCACGGTAGGGGTATTGACACCACAGAAATTGGCAATTACTATAAATCAGGGCATTTTTTTTTTTTCCAGAAAGCAAGTTGTTTTCCAAAACATCAATGAGTGAAGGGCCTGTTTTTTTCTGTAGCTGATGGAGACAGAGCCATTCTCTGAAACTCATCAGGTCCTAGGTCCTTCCACCACATATTTCTTCTTCTAAGCAGCTGTCATATTTAACATCCCCTGCAAGCTCCTTGGCTTAATGAGGGCTTCTGTGTCCCCAACATCTGTATAAGGTCAAATCTCTGAATCAAAGAGATGATGGTGGCCATGGTGGAACCGATTCACATCCCACCACGATTCCTGCTTCACTGTGACATGTCGAGGTGGATACAGATGGGAGGCTCTCCCTTTGATGAATGAAATCTGCTTTGAGAAGATGTGGAACAACTTTCCTGTTTGGGAGGATCTAGAGTCACTGCCAAGCTTCCCTGTTGGGTCAGCAGTGAAGAATCCGCCTGCAAAGCAGGAGTCACAAGAGACACCATTTCTTCAGTCCCTGGATTGGGAAAATTCCCTGGAGGAGGAGATCAGTAGAACAGGACTCAGTCCTACCTTACCCCAGGGACAAGAAGTGGGCCACGTACCCTCCAACCCCCATGCAGCAGGCTGCACAGTTGGGTCCTAATCCCAGGAACCTGCAAATGTTATTTTAAATGGTAACAAAAGGGCTTTACGGACATGATTAAGTTCAGGGTTTTGAGATGAAACATCCCTGGATTATGCAGGTGGGCCCTAAATGCAATCACAGCTATCCTCATAAGAGGGAGACAGAGGGAGATGTGACAAACAGAAGAGGAGAAGGCGACGTGACCACAGAGGCAGATATGAGAGTGACGTGTGGCCACAAGCCAAGGAGTGTAGGCAGCCACCAGACGCTGGAAGAGGCAAGGAATGGCTTCTTCCCTAGAGACTCTGGAGGGAGCGGGGTCCTTCTTACTTTCAGCCCTGTGCTGTGTTGCGCTGTGCTAAGTCGCTACCGTCGTGTCCGACTCTTTGCAATCCCATGGACTGTAGCCTGCCAGGCTCCTCTGTCCAAGGGATTCTCCAGGCAATAATACTGAAGTGGGTTGCCGTGCCCTCCTCCAGGGCATATTGCCGACCCAGTGATCTTGATTTTGGATTTCTGGCCTCCAGAACTGTGAGAGCATAAATTTCTGTTGTTGAAGCCATCAAATTTGTGGTAATTTGATACAGGAGTGGAAAACTAACATGCACACATCAGGCACTCGCTTGTCCCAGGGGCTGCCCTTCCAGGCTTCCCCAAGGAATAGCAGAGACAAATCTTCCTAACAAACTCACAGATGGGTTCAGCAGGATGCCAAGTACCTTCTGGAAGATGAACCCCAGGGGGACATGGTCAGGCCACAGAGAGCATCAGCCTCAGGGATACAGACTGCCTTGGCTCTCTCACTACATTCACCCCTGGAACTGAACAGAGCAGGAGGCTCTGGCTGTGCTGATCTCTGTGGCTGCCAGGTTAAGTCCTCACCTTTCTCCACCTGAAATGCCCAGGTATCAGAAGCTAAAGCCACAGACAATCATGGGGTCAGAAGCTCAGGAGAAAAGAATGGGACAGAAATGCCTGCACTCATGACTGGGATGGGAAAAAGCTGGTACCCAGCCTCCCCTGGTATCATACCTGCCCCTGGATGCCACCAGCCATGCCTTTGAGGGCAGGCTTTAGAGAAGGAGACTGTCAGCTGTTCCCATCTCCTGACCCCAGTTGTTCAATTATACCGAAAAAATTTCCATGGTCAAACACATTTGGGCAAGACAGAATCAAGCAAGGTTAAACCACTTCTCTCACGCAAGAGAAAAATGTTATGCTTCCCAATTTTTATCTGTTTTTATATATATTTTTTGCAAAACATTTCATGGGATTTGTTTCATGAAAGATTTCTAGGGGAAGTGATGCCCGGTTAGCTGGTCAGATAAGGCTCAACAGGGCCCTGGGGAAAGGGCTTGGATGGTGGGAGTGGAAAGAAGAGGCTCCCTGGTCGGAAGTGGTGATGATGGTCTGATATCCTGGCCCAGGCAATAAAGTGTCGTCTCCTTTCCCCTCCTCAACCCCAAGAGGAAGATGTCATGCTCCCCTCTTGTTTGTTTGTTTAACATTTGTTTATCGTTGCCACACTTTGTTTTGAACATCAAACGCTGCACCAAAATATGAGCCATTTATCTTAAGATAGTTGTCTTGGCCATAAACTAACTGCTGAACTGATGCTTGCAATTAATTTCTGACAACTTAAAAAACTTATTAGTGGCACTGCTGTCTAATAATCAAACATGTCATCACAGACTGAGTGTAATGATTAAATTAAAAGAGCAAAGTTCCCCCTTCCCTTTCTTACCCTTAAAACAAGCCAAGAAAAAGAAAAAGTAGTTTTCACCTGGGAAGAGCACTGACGTTAAACAAAAACTCAATTTTTAACCAGTTTCATGGGATGAGACGAGCAAACGGAGGTTCTGAGGAATGAATGGGATGGTGAAGAGCAAACAGACCGGGCAGTGGTCCCAGGAGTGGGATGGGTCCAGCTGCCTCTGACTGGACTGGGGGTCGTCTGAGGCTGATCCAGGGAGCAAGGGTGAACTGCACTGGGGTGACTTGTAACCTGGCCTTGAGACTTTCACAGGCCAGGAATCAGGAAAAAGGATGTCGGTCGTCCTGGTTGAGTGATGGATGAGAAGGAGCAGGAAGTCATCCCTACCACGTGGGCAATGGCCCACCTGCCCTGCTGAAAAGCCACTTGGTTTCCTTGGATCAAATCTGCTTGAGGCAGAGAGACCACGAATCGGGGGAGTGTCTGGCACCGGGTGGGCTTCCCATTCCTGTTTTTTCAGAACTGGTCTCACCTCTGCTTTCGCATCACAAGTGAGTTGACAGGTACCAGGGGCAGCAAGTTAAGATCAGTGGCTGGTACATGGGCATTCTAGCCCCCAGACTCCTGGCTGTAGAGAGGAGCCCAGTTCACAGCCCCTCTAACTTCACTGCCCCTGAACCCCACCTCTGGTCAGCCTAACCAGCCTAACCAGCCTAACTTTAGGAGCCACTGTGGCCTCTCAACTTGCCTGCCCTCAACCAAGTCCCCCTGCACAGCATCTTCCTATCCAAAGACTGATCTTGTTAAAGATGCAGTGACCGAGAAAGGCAACAGGACTTTAAAAATGCAGCCAGTGAAGGTCAGAACTCTCCATGCCTGCTTTGGAGAGGATGTGCTTGCTGCTTTTGGCTGGGGTGCCTGGGCATAATTAGGCCCATAGAGTGAGCGGAGATTGGAGAACCAGATAAAACAGCCGAGCTCCGGGGATGGAAGGAAGATGACGATTCTGTCTTGCCGCCTCAGACAAGAGCCACAGAGGAGGGGACACGCACGGCCTGGGCTGCTGTTCCCGCCCCAGCATCTTGCCATCCTAACTGTGGTCCCTGGACCACCAGCAGCAGCAGCACCACCTGGGAGCTTGTTGGAAATGATGACTCTCAGCCCCAGTCTAGAACTACGAGATCAGGATCCGCATTGTAACAAGATGTCCAGGAAATTGATGTACCTCTTCAAGTTTGAGAAGCCTCACCCTCACAATCTGAGCTTCTCTTTCGCTGGAACTGGTAGCAAGAAGGAAGCTGATGAGACCTCACACTTCCTGTTATCCGGTAAGTAGGGATCACTACTGGGACCCTTGAGGGGTCACTTTGCCACCCTCTCCATCATCACTTGACTCAGTGGTCCCTGACCTAAGACAGTCTGGGTGGGAAGTTGGCTCCTTCTCATCACCAGCCCCGCTTGGCTCATGGGCTTCTTGGGGCCCTTGCCTCTATCTGCCAAAAGCATTGGGGCCGTCTCTCCACCCCAAACTTTTGTGTCTTTGTAAAATGTTTAGCAAAAAACTGCCGACTATGTAAATCAGAGATCATTAGAGGTTGGGTTTTTCCTTAAAGAATGGATTCAGCAAAATGCTGTTTTCTCCCTGGCTCTGGGTCTCTATTTAGGGGATTGGAGCTCTGTTTATTTATTTATTTATTTATTCATTAGCTGGGCCCACAGTCAAGGAGAAGGGAGCAGGGCTATTAATCTTTCCTGTCATCCATTCACAGATGTGGAGTTCACACCACAGCAAATGTGAAGTCAGCAGTACACAACCACAAGGTGGAAATTTCAAGAGAAACAAGCTTGGAGGAATAAAAAAAAAATTAAAAATAAAAGGGGAGTGGGGGCGGGGTGGGAGAAAGCGAAATACAGAGACAGAACACATTTAAAATACAGCGTCTGTGACTCCCCGGGCGCTTGTATGTGCCTGAGAGTAATCTTATTCCCAGCATGGAAGTGCCATTGATATGTTAATAATAATTTTCTTTTCTCTTCATCCTAAAGAAATGAAGTTTGCAAACTGATTCTGATGAAGTAAATCTGTATGTGTGTGTATGTACGTGTGTGTGTATCATACATAGAGCCTGAGACAGACACACACTTGCACACATTACCTTCTCTGCCTATTTATGCCACCTAGTTAGTAGATTCTGGAAATCTCCATGGAAAGGCAAGTGATCAGAGGCTGTGACAAGGTCTGAGAAGGAATCTGTGTCCTCTGGGGAATGATGTGACTGCCAGCTCTCAGGGTGGGGAGGTGGGGTCTAGGCTGCAATAACCATGCTTTTCACTGCACTGGAAACCCACAAAAGCTCCCACAGGGAGTTCTAAACACAAGGAGACCCCACCAACCAGTGTCCTTGAATCAGTGCTGGGCAATAAGAAGGTAAACCAGAAGGATCAGCCCCCAAGCTTCCAAGAGCAGGCAGTTTTCTAGAGCTTGACCATATTTCCTTCTTGCTATGTTCCTATCTGGGGACCTGATTCTTCAGCTCTTTCCCCTACTGGACCTAGAACGGATGGGTGGCTGAGCCACAGAGAGCACTGACTTCTCAGAAAATTCCAGGGACCCGGAGGTGTACCCATCCCTCAGGCCAGACGCACTGTTCATCCATCCCAACCTGGTCCAAACCTGACTCATCTTTTTCCTCAAGCCGCTGCAGTTCCCTTGCCCCTGCACCTGCCACCTCTCCATCTGTATTTCTCCTCCCCCACTGGTCTGAGATGCTGAGTTTCCAGGCCACACAGCCACATCCAGAAACAGTCCCCCATTTCGGATGGAGGGGGGACTGAATCCAGTTTTGCATGGAGCGCACCCAGCACCGCCATGAATAACAGCAGAGGAAGGCTGCCTTTGGAGGTAGCTGAGATCAACGTCTCTCATCAGAATGTGAGCTCCTCAGGGCACAGAAATCATGTTTATTCAATCCCTGCTCCTTGACACTTGGTGGATTCTCAGTGAACATTTGCTGGATTGTGTTGAATTCTGGTTCAAAAGCAAAGCTGATGAAAAGGCAGGCTGCCTGGGGGAAATGGTTAGGTTTGTGCTGAAAGTAACTGTATGAGCTCAGTGTTCTCCCTGGATTGAGGAAAAGGATGAGAGTCATATTGGCTGATTGATGGAGGGCTGTGTTGAGAAGGATTCTGAGGCTGTGTCAGACTCAGAGGGGAAGTTTGGTGATCCCCTGGCAAGTCTGCCCCACGTGCAAGAAGGGGAGTGATGATGCTGTGGCTCGCACTCAGGTGATGAAGGGCGGCTGCCTTAAGTCATGGAGTTTTTACCCTGAGTGTGGATTTGCAGATCATATTGGCCCCAAAAAGGCAGAGACTGATGGCAAAGGGCACTGGTTTAATGCATGAAAAGAGGAAGAAGGGCCAGACGTGGAGCTGAGCCCACACACAGCCCAGGGAGCCCAAGCCCAGGGAGTGGCCCCAGTGGAAGGCTGAGTGTGGGTGCAGGATGCTCTGCAGGTGGAAAAAGCCTTAAAATGCCCAGCACTTATAGGACGTGCAAGCACAATTGATTCATCCTTCTGTCCAATCCTGTTTCCACAAATGCCAGTTCCTTTACTGCAACACTCAATTTTCATGTCTGTAATTGAAAACAATAAAACCTAGTCCCAAAAAAGGAATAAAATGCAAAACATATTCATATCATCAGCATGTACAGAGCACACCACCCCCACCCCAGCAATAAACATCAACTTCCTCAAAGGCAATCAGAGCCCCAACACACTGCCTGAACTACTTACAACCTCTCCTCTTGGTTCCCACCTCACCCTAGATTCCACCTACTCTAAGCACCAGACCCGATGTTCACTCTTACCTCTTGCCTTAGTTCCTCCTTTCCTCCACCAGTCATCTCTCCCCACCCTTTGCTGAAACTGCTGAATTTATCGTTTAGGTTTCAGATTAGACGTTGCCTCCTCCAGGAAGCCTTCCTGGATCCCATCCCACCCCCCAAGCCATGCACTTCCTTCTGTCACAGGACTGTTATATTTGTCATTGCCTATTTATCTGTTTGCCTTTTTCACTGGACTATTGATTGGCATTTTTTCCTGTGAAGAGCCAATAGTAAATAGCTTAGTCATTAGAGGCTAGATGGTCTCTGTCTCAACCACTCAAACTCTATCCTTGTCACCAAAGCAACTGGTTGCTGCTGCTGCTAAGTCGCTTCAGTCACGTCCGACTCTTAGCAACCCCATGGACTGCAGCCTACCAGGCTCCTCTGACAATGGGATTTTCCAGGCAAGAGTACTGGAATGGGTTGCCATTGCCTTCTCTGAAGGCAACTGGAGACACTGTATAAACAAACGAACTTGGTTGTGTTTCAATAAAGCATTATATACAAAATGAATGGTGTGGTGGGCCAATTCAGGCCCACAGGCCAGGGTTTGCCCTGCACTAGATGATGAGTTTCTCAAAGCAGCAAGTGTCCTTTATTCAATTGGCCCTTCCACGGTGACTGGCACAGAGAAGATGAGTTCAGTTCAGTTGTTCAGTCGTGTCCAACTCCTTGCGACCCCATGGACTGCAGCATGCCAGGCCTCCCTATCCATCACCAACTCCAGGAGCTTACTCAAACTCATGTCCCTTGAGTCGGTGATGCCATCCAACCATCTCATTCTCTGTTGTCCCCTTCTCCTCCTGCCCTCAGTCTTTCCCAGCATCAGGGTCTTTTCCAATGAGTCAGTTCTTCGCATCAGGTGGCCAAAGTATTGGAGTTTCAGCTTCAGCATCAGTCCTTCCAGTGAATATTCAGGACTGATTTCCTTTAGAATGGACTGGTTGGATCTCCTTGCAGTCCAATGGACTCTCAAGAGTCTTCTCCAACACCACAGTTCAAAAGCATCAATTTTTTGGCGCTCAGCTTTATAGTCCAACTCTCACACCCAAAGATACTTGATCCTTAATGAACAGGAGAACAGTGTTGAAAAGAATTGTTTGCAAACCCTGACATCACCTGCTGGATTGAATTAACCCATCATACCCCTAAAGTCTGGGGAGGGCTACCTGGGCATGGAGCTTGAGTCTGAGTATGGCTGGGACCATCTCTTGTGCTGGATAGTGACACCAGGACTGGTGAATGTACTGTCTCCAAGGCCAGACCCCAGGAGGCCACACTCACCAGTTCTTCACTCTGCCTCTCCTCACCCATTAGGAACCTGTCATTCTGGCAGGTGGCCACTAACACCACTTCCTGAAGGTACCGTTGCTTCTGTGGGACATTGTTTCTGCCACTGCTGGGCACTTCCATGCCCTGCCCTGTGCCAAGCACAGTCATTGCTGTTGCTTTAGGGCCAATAGGATTTCAAAGTCCCACAAAGAAGGGCTGTGGTTTCATGGAAGAAAATCCCTCTCCCCCCTTATGTGAACTTCCCCAGAGGAGACTCAGGTAATTAACGCCTCTTAGTCCCCAGTAACTCAGAGTTTTACATAAACAATGAACTCTCCCCAGGAACCAGTCATGGGTCAATGGTGAGGAAGGGGGCCAGGCAGGGGATGAAGCCAGAGAACTACCCCTTCCTTCAAGGAGTGAGGTTTTGTTACTTGGGTAAATTCTGTGACCCTGGCTCTGCATTATCCTAGAAGGAGCTCATGTAAGAATCCTATTTCTCCTGTAACTACCTTCCTTCCCATACAGCCCAACAGTTTATTAGACGTTCCCAAATAAGTATGAAATGATGTGCACACAACTTAAAGGTTTAACCCCAATACATCAATCTCCAAACTCCTCTGGATAAATAGTCAACAGCATCTTTGGTCCCAATTCTTACTTCATCACGTTAAGATTGTGCATCTCAGACTCCCCTGGTGGTCCAGTGGATACGAATCTGGAACCTACCAGTGCAGGGGACACAGGCTTGATCCCTGGTTCGGGAAGATTCTACAAGCCACAACTACTGGAGCCCGTGTGCCTAGAGTTTGTGCTCCACAAGAGAAACCACCAGGGTGAGAAGCCAGTTCACTGCAGTGAAATGTAGCCCCCGCTTGCCACAATTAGAGAAAGCCCGAGTGCACCAATGAAAGACCCAGCACAACCAAAAATTAATTAATTAATTTAAAAAAAGATTGTGCATCTCACCTTTGCCATGTAACTTGCATATCAAGTGGTCCCTCCTACTGAGGGGAGGAGCTATGTCTCTTGCCCCATTGATGGTTGGCTTGGTCACGTGACTCACTTTAACCAATAGAATGACAGCAGACCTGACCAAACAGAAGCTCAGGCATGCATGGACAGTTTGCTTGCTCTCTTAAGTTTCTTCCATTCTCCATGAGAAGTCCATGCTTTGGGGAGCTGCTGGTCCAAAGAGAATAAAATTCTGTGGAGCAGATCTGAACCCAGCTTTCCTCCTGGTGTCCACTCCGGCCCAGCCAAGACCAGTTGAACCCCAGCCAAGCCACAGACCTATGAGAGAGAGAAAAATAAATGTTTGTTCTTGTTTGCCACTGACTTGGGGGTTATTTGTTATGCAGCATCTCTACAGCAGGAACCAAGTAACAAAGTAGGAAACTCTCTCCAAGTCTTCTACGTTATCCTCCAGGGACTGACTTACAAGGTGTCCAGAATGCTTGGGGGTACCTGCTGCCCTATGCTTCTTTAGCAACTGCTTTGACCATCTGAATCCAGTTCTATATTCATCCAGTGGCAGGGAAGGCGTTGAGCTTTGAAAGCCTTTGGTCTTCATTTAGTTTGGGCTTTCTTTAATCAGGCTCTGGGGCTCAGCAGAGGCTCCCCTGGTCACTATAGGCTTTGAAGAGAGGGTCTGAGTTAGCATCTTTTAAAGGTGATGGAAAAGCCAGTTGCTTTTAACAGACAGCCTTTATGCAGGGCTACAAGGACAGAGCTAACCCTAAATCAACTGTTTATGGCAAACAAATGAGGAATTAATTCACCTTGATTCCATGATTTCCAGCAGAATCTAGTCCTATAGGTGAGTCAGAGTCTCTGAACCTCATTAATTGGGTGAGCCCAGTCCCTGGGTCTGGAAGATCTGCTGGAGAAGGCAATGGTTACCCACTCCGGTATTCTTGCCTGGAAAATTCTATGGATACAGGAGCCTGGCAAGCCACAGTCCACAGGGTCGCAAAGGGTCGGACATGACCAAGCAATTAACACTTTCACATTTTCATCAGAAATGCAAATCTTTGTCATGACAGGAAAACATTGAAAAGTTATGGTCAGTTTGGGGGAAATGGTGTGAATTGTTCACTTCTCCCTACCCACATCCCTTTACAATCTGACTTTGCAAGTCATCCCATCAAGAGGTTGAATCAGTTTCCCCACCCCTGAATCTGACTGGGCTGGTGATTTGCTTTGACCCATGGAATTCAGAGAGAGCATGTTGTGTCACATCTAAGCCCAGGTCTCAAGAGACATTGGCCTTCTCAGGTGGCTCAGTGGTAAAGAATCCGCTTGCCAGTGCAAGAGACACAGGTTCAATCCCTGGGTTGGGAAGAGCCCCTGGAGAAGGAAAATGGCAACCCACTCCAGTATTCTTGTATGAAAAATCCCATGGACAGAGAAACCTGGTGGGCTACAGTCCATGGGGTCACAAAGAGTCAGACATGACTTAGCAACTGAGCACACACACATGCTCAAGAGACAGTGCCTGTTTTCTTCTCTTGGAATCCAATCCAGCCTTTATGAGAATAAGCCTGGGTTAGACTACTGGATGAAAGACAGCCTGGAGCTCTAATGAGTCATCTCAGCTGAAGAAATCCTAGACCAGCCAACCCTGCAGTTAGCCTGAGTCACGTGAGTGGGTCTAGCCAAGTCCAGAAAAATCATTCAGCTGAGCTCAGCCCCTTTTACCTATTTGGAGAATCAGGAGCTGAGTTAACGGTTGTTAAGTCACTGATTTTAGGGTGGTTTTATGTATTAATAGCAAAACTGCTTACAGATTCCATTATTAAAAATCCATTGGAAATTCCCTGGTGGTCTGGTGGTTAGGACTCTGAGCTCTCACTGCCAAGGGCCTGGGTTCAATCCCCGGTCAGGGAATTAAGATCCCACAAGCCAAGTGGCATAGCCAAAGGAAAAATAGTGCATTAAGACCAGCTTACACCCATCAATATGGCTACCACCAAAAAAAAAAAAAAGAGAGAGAGAATAACAAACGTTGGCAATAATGTGGAAAAATTGGAATCCTTGTGTACTGTTGGTGGGACTACAAAATGGTGCAGCCACTGTCGAAAACAGTATGCAGTTCCTCAAAAAAATTGAATACAGAATCATCATATGATTCAGCAATTCCACTTCCGGATACATACATCCAAAAAATTGAAAGCAGGACCTGGAAGAGATATTGGTACATTCATGCTCACAGCAGCATTATTTACAAAAGTCAAAAGGTGGACGCACCCTAGGCACCCACTAACGGACAAATAGGTAAGTAAAATGTGGTGTATAACCACAATGGAATATTTTTCAGCCTTAAAAAGCAAGGAAATCCTGTCTTAGGATAAGACATGGATGAAACTTGAGGACATTATGTTAAGTGAAATAAGCTAATGACAGAAAAAAAAAAAAGACAAGTATGGTATGGCTCCACTTAAATAAGATAACTAGAATTCATAGAAACACAAAGTAGAATGGTGGTTGCCAGAGGCTGGGAAAGGGAATTAGCATTTAATGTGGACAGAGTTTCAGTTTTGCAAGAGGAAAACAGTTCTGGAGATGGATTGATTGATAGGAATGGTTGCAGGAGACTACAAATGTACTTAATACCACTGCACTGCCCACTTAAAAATTGTTAAGGTGGTAAATTTCATGTTATGTATATTTTACCACCACGATTACAAATAAAATATAAATGCTTTCGGGCACTGCTGTTAGGAACTTCTTAGGAGTAACTAGTATTCAGAGAACCTTTAGCCACTCTTTGAAAAAGCATGAATCTCAGGGAGATGAGGAGAAAAGGCATAAGTATCAGAGGGAAATGCTACAGCGGTGTCCGGGGGTTCAGAGAGGACTCGGGAGGGACTGTGATGTTAACGTTGGATGTTGAATTAGGATTTTTTGGGTTGTAAGTGGCCAAAAAAACCTAATTTCCATTAGCCTGAAGCAAAAACTGAAATTTTCTGATGCAGCTGAGAATAACATAGGCCCAGGCAACTCAGAATTGGAGACAGACCTTACCAGCAAGACCCGGTCACCAGGTCTGGCGTCCTCTCCTCTTATTTCTGTCTTCATTCTCTCCTAGTGCTCTGGTGGCTAGGAGTCTCTCACCTCCCTGGGGAACCGTGACTTCCCAAAGAAGATACCTCCTCCCCCGGTTCCTAATTGAAAAATCCCGAGGAAGGCATGTGATTGGTTTGGCTTGAGTCCCACCTCTACCTCTGGGCCAATCACAGTGTCCAGGGGAATGGGGGATTCTGACTGGCCCAGCCTGGGTCATGTGACCTCTCTGGCTAGGGTTGGGGTGAGATTTGCTTCAGGGAAGGCAGACGGGGATGCTTGCTGAGCACATATCTGCGCTTACTACTGGGCACTTTTAGAATGAAGTTCTTCTGGAGGTATCATCTCCACTGCTGAGCAAGGTTCACATACCCAGGTTCTCAATACAACGTAACTCTAAAGATCTCAAGCTTTGGGGAATATTAGACATGAGAATGAGGCTCACCAACTAGCAGTATGAACTTGGACAATACATTAGCCTTTCAAAGCCTCAGCTTCCCCATTGACAGCATGGGTTTAATATCACAGGGTTGGTGTGAGGGTAAAATTAAGGAATGTTTATAAATCATCTCTCACAGTGTCTTGTACCTTGTAAGCATCAAAAATTAAATTTAGAATAACTGTAATAAAAATTACTTTGAATATTGCCACCAGCCTGTCCTCTTTGCTGTCTGCCTTGTAGAGAACCAGGAAGCAGCTCTCTATGACAGGCTGAATAGTTTTCATTCATTCAAGCCCCAGCTGACCACCTCTGTATGCAAGGTTTATCCCATAGGTGGTTTTTGTAAGGTTACTACCAGGGTCAGGATTGGGCTCAGGAGAGTGAGGAGTCTAGGTGTCGTGTTCAAGGGAGAAACCCAGGTACAAGCTGAGCCCTGGAGAATGAACATCTCTGTAAATGCCACACCCTAAGCACCAGGCTTGCCGCACCCTCACTCATCCCAGCCCTGCCAGCTGCACTAGAATCAATTCTTAGTCTCTTGTGTAGGGATTGGACCCAGACCACATCAGTGAAAACACTGAGTGTCCTAACCAGCGGACCACCAGCGAATTCCTCGGGATCTTGTTAAAAGGATACTACTAGGGCAAATCCAGCCCTGGAGAACCTGGCGGGTTTACGACTTTGAGAAGATATTCTCGTCCCCTGTGATTCTGCCGTTGTCAGCCCAGGCCGGGATTGGGAATCAGCATTGCGACTGGGGTCAGCCACGCACTGATGCAGGGTTTCCAGAAGCAGAAGATTTCTGCAGAGATGCTCTGGGGTGCGATGAAGTAAAGGGCCCTGAGGGGCAAGTGAGATGCACCCCACCCCCAATATTTCAGCCTTGCTGGAGCTTTTTCCTATTCGACCTTCAAGTGGGATGTCACTTAGCAAAAGAGTTCTATTGCTTAAAAGAAAAATGGTCATGATGAACCGATTTGCAGGACGGGACTGGAGACGCAGACATAGAGAATGAACTTGTGGGCAAATTGAGAGAGTAGTGTTGACATTTAGACACCACCATGTGTAAAACAGACAGCTAGTGGGAAGGAGATGTACGCACAGGGAGCTCAGCTCAGCACTCTGTGATGACCTAGAGGGACGAAATGGTGGGGAGGACGGCCCATGAGCGAGGGGATATACATATACATATATCTGATTCACACTGTCATACAGCAGAAGCTGATACAACATTGTAAAGCAAGTATACTCCAATTTTAAAGAGGTTTTGTTTTGTTTTGTTTTTAAGTTTGAAAACTCCTGGGCTGGAAGTGGGAGAGAACTTGACATCGCTTTAATAGGCAAATGACTGGTCTTTCCAAGAAGGTCGCTCACTCCAGACGCCTCCCCTCTGCACCCTCGTCTTTCTCTCCCTCATCCTGGATTGAACCCCACCTGACGCCCTGAGGGCTGCCCCTTCACAGCTGGCGACAGTAGCTGAGCCCTCCAGCCCTCACGTGGCTGCAGCCAGAGCCTGGCTGGCCCCCCTGTCCACTCCCCTACATGCCACTCCCGTAGGGCTGACCCTGGGCAGCTCACTCAGCAGCCTCTCTGAGCAGGGTCAGAGGTCAGGGCAGGGAGAAAGCTCAGTCATGTGTGCTCTTGGTCTCGGGTTCCCCCACCCCAGAAGACCTGGATCTCCAAGTTCCCATGAGGGAGAGTACTAATTCTGTCCATCCACTGATTACAGCAGAAGGAGGATAAATTCCGAGGGCCAGTGAGATTGCGTTCCAGTCCAGGGCATTCTTCTCCTTCGAGTCCTTTCCCCTCAGACATAGAAAGCCAGGAAGGTTTCCATGTGATCTTATTTTATTAAGTCTTTAAATTTTCCTTTGAATTATTTTTTTAATTTTTTTTTTCAGAAAAAGAAGCATATCTATATTCATAGAGAACAAACTAATGCTTACCAGTGGGAAGGGGGAGGAGCAAGGTAAGGGTGAGGAAGGGGAGGTACAAACTACTGGGTATAAGACAGGCTCAAGGATGGCTTCTCCTACACAGGAAGTGCAGCCAGTATTTTGTAAGAACTGTAAATGGAAAGTAATCTTTAAAATGGTTAAATAAAACAATTTTAGAAGAAAGGAAAAATGCTGTTAAAATATGTTATTTCAATGCTTCTAAACTTAGGGACTAGGAAAAATATAACTTTTTTCCTAGTCCATTATCTCTGATCTCAATGCTGATTTCAGAGAACTGAGTTCTGCAACTTTGGAGATAAATATCTAAGGGTTTCGTGATAGGGACATTATTGTTTTGTTTTGTGTTTCAAGAAATTAACTGCAAAAAAGCAAAGATCATAATGATGAAAAGGCACCCTCATGAATAATCAATAACTGGGTGTCATCATCACCCAGTTCCAGGCTGCAGACACCAAAAAAAAAAAAAAAAGGACATAGCATTTCTAGAAATGAACAGAAACCACCTTGTTGCCCCAACCAAGCACAGCCTCTAACGCTTCTATCAGACCATATTTTAATATTAAAACAGAAACAGATTATATCTCCAAAAGAGAAGTGAAAATGATTTGACACTATGTATATAATCTAATTCAAATCATGGGCCCCTAATCGACATTTAATTGATGCAATAATGCTTGTTCATGATGGTAAATAAACAAAATATATAAACAGAAACATCTTCTTTGATGTTTAATGACTGCTTAGCAGCTATTTGGGTCAGAGCTACTGAGCCCTAATAAACAAATGCTTAATAATCAATTGAAACGCATTTCTCTGGTTATTGCCTTATTAAATCAGGCTCCAACTCCAATTGCAGAATATTCCTTCCACTAGGAAGAAAATGGTTTGAAGTGGAAGAGGCTGTGATGATAGGTCCTCATGTATGCTGTGAGTTAAAAGGAAATGTTTTTCTTTCTCCCCTCCGACAATCAGATGCAGTTTAGCAGGAAGGCTTATTCCAAGCTTGCATGTATCTTAGGCTTTATTATCCTAAAAGAGAGTCTGTCACCTTTCCAGGCTTACTTTTCATTAGAAATCCTCTCCTATTTTGTATTTTACAGTGTAATCCATGTAAATAAAATAATCCATGAAAAGTGCTCACAGCAATGTCTGGCAGATAGTAAGTACACAATAAATTATTTTCATTATTATTATTATTATAATCCTGACTTGTCACGGCTCTCTGAGCACATGTAGAATTCTCCTTTGGTCATCTCACCTGAGATGTTTGGGGTTGGTTTTTTTTTTTTTCCAGAAAAGTAAGCTTCATTTTCAGATCATACCCCACCACCCCAGCCAGCAGCTCCAGCAGCTTCCAAACCATTGTCCAGGGAAGAGCCACAGCTGTCTGCAGCGGGGTCTGCCATCAGAGCCACTTCCAGCTGGAGCTCTGACCCTCACTGATAGCTGATGGCATCCTTTTCTGTGTCACCTCTGGCCCTCACGCTTCCAGGGGGTGAGACCTGTGCTGGACGCCCTAAACCGGGCTGCCAGATATTCCCTGGGACTGACATGTAAGCTCTGTTTCCCATTCCTAAAGGCTTCCGAGAGCCCAGCTCCAGGTGACCACAGAGAATCAAGCCCATAAGACATTCCTTCCTTGTCAGGCAGTCTCTAGCCTCTTTAGCCAGCCTCTAGTTTCTCTGCTCTTCCCTCCCTTCCACCTCCCCTCCTCTCTAGCACAGCCAGCAGTGACTGGAGTCTGTCTGCCCAGGGTAGGAAGGAGATCCAGAGGTCAGCCTGCATAGGTACAGAGACGAGGAAGAGGAGAGCAGAGGGCGGGGGCAGGCAGAGGAGGTTGACAATGACGAGATGAAGCAGAGACCATTTGGTGCCAGTGGAACATTTAAGAAAGAGATTAGCTGAGAGTGACAGTGGACCGGAAGCCCATTGGGTGTGCTTGATGGTCCCACGGCACCATCGTGTGGCCAGTCCATGTAATGACCAAGGGGCCCCCTTCTAGTGACCGTGGAAGCTCCTCTCTGAGTTGTCTGGGCCCTTCCTTAGACCTCAGAAGCCCCATGACTCACCCTTTAGGAGTGCAGAGGGGAGACATGGAAAGCGGGGGCCAGAGCAAGGGCTCCGAAAGTGTGCCCAGGGAATCTGAGAGGCCTCAGAGACAAAAGCTGATCCCAAAAGACCAGAAGCTCCTGCAAATAGGGCGTCAAGACAAAGAAAGTCTTGTGTGAATAGAAAAGGCTACAAGGATGGAAACCCAGACCGCCTCTATCAGAGCTCTGGGTTCCCAAGACGCCTTGGTGCTGCGCATCTGGAGGGAGGGAGAGAGCCCAACTGGGGGGCTGGGGTGGGTGCCCGGGGTGCCAGACCTCTTTAGGGACAAAGAGCTCCTCCCCCTTCTGCCTCCTTCTCCCTCCTCCCCCTCCTCTTCCTCCTTCCCCTCCCCCTTTGTCCCCTCCCCCTCCCCCTCCTCCTGTCTCACCAGCTCAAACACAGGCCAGGAGGGCACACCGTGGGATGGTGAGACGCCTCGGAGACAGGAAGAACATCCCCATGAACCTCCGCAGCTCTGAAGAGCCATCACTCCTGCATTTATCCCCGTGATCTTGCCAGGTTTGTGCAACCCCATTTTACTGATGTACTCATTTTGTTCCAAGTTCATCTTGCAACAAAATTCCCTCGGAAGGTCATTGTTAAACACTAAGATTTGGAAGTCAAACTGCCTCAGTTTCTTTTTCCAACTCTATACCTTTACTGGCTGTGTGACCTTGGGCAGGTCACCCAACCTCTCTGAGCCATCATTGCCAGATCTGTAAAATGGAGAGATCACAGAGGTAAAATGAGATAACATACATAGTGCTAGATACTTTCACATACAAGAGCTACTTCAGCTCCCGAAACCACCCACAGTGCTATCATCCCCCATCTTACAGATAAGAAAACAGGTTCAGAAAGGCTGAAATGACTGGCTGGAGGTCACACTGATAGTAAGGGGCAGAGATGGAACTTGAACCCAGGTCTGAGTGAGTGTTCATTGACTGTCTCCCCATCAGAGTTTGTTGAAGGCAACTGTCTCTCTTCCCTGATCGAGGCTCAGTGACTGGCATGTGGCAGGGGCTCGATACATACTCATTTATTGATCACCCACATCAGCGCAGGGTCACCAAGTACACCGTACTCGCTCAGGCCACCCTGAAACTCGCAACTTCCTCAAACACGCCAAGCAAGCCCTTTCCCGTCTCCCAAACTTTGTGTGGGCTGTTCCTCCTGCTGACAAGCCCTTCCCTCTTGCCTCCGCCTGAGAAACACAGACCCAGGCCAAATTTCCCTTCTTCTGCAAGGGCTTTTTCTCTGCCCTTCCAGGCACAGCAGGGATCCCAGGTTAGCACCACAAAACTCGATTAGTGCATGAATTAGCACCTTCCTCTGACCGTGCCCTGAGTGCTCCACTAGGCAGAGACCTCCCGGGGCAGGGAGGCGAGGGGCGAGGGCGGGCAGATTCTCTCCCTGCAGCTGCGTCCAGCCCGGAGCACTGAGGATCACGGAGGGTCCTTAGTGAATGTGGGAGGGACACTGGAGGAAAAGAAGTGGAGAGAGAATAAGGGGAGACGGGAGAGAGAAGAGAAGGGAAGGGTAAAGAGAGGGAATGACGGCCTGAAGAAGGAGGGAGGAAAGAATGAACGGAGGGAGGGAGGCAGACAGCAGCCCGACTTCCACAGTCACCTTATGGGGGCCTCTTTCCTTGGCAGATGGAGGGGAGGGAGGGGGGTTCTCCTAGCGAGGACGCATGCGCGTGCCCACGGTGCCAGCCACCTGGTCCTCTTCCAGGGCATCCTTCCCACCAATTCTCTCCTGCACCCGAGGCTGGTGCCGGGGCGCCTGACTCTAGATTCTCTCCGAGTCGGCATTTTTCTTCCCATGCTGGGACACAGGCTCAGTCTCGGGGAGCGAGCACACCTGCCACGCCTGTGCTGACACGCAGATTTTCAAAGGAAGGGAAAATGAGCCTGGATGGTGCTGGGAGGGTGGGACAGGGTCCTACCAGCTGCCCCAGGCTGGCAAGAGAGTTCAGCAGCTGCTCTAAGGGTGGCCCCCACAGAGGACCCAGAGAGTTTTTCTCCCACTGGTCCCCACCTCATTCTCCCCTGCTCCTCCTGCACCTTGAATAAAGTGGAGGTGATCGGGGCATGAGTGCTGTTAGGAGTAGACACACAGAGTCAGGGGTGCACAGCAAAGAAACCCACAGCCTCCTCTCTTGACCAATGTCAGAGCAGTGTTATCTCATTACCTGCAAACAAACCCTCTAGAAATACTGCAAAGAAATGGCATCCAGAGTTCAGCAGCTCCAAAGCAACTTGACAAAATAAAATGTCCTTTTAAAGAACATTCTATTAGCCTGCTGTTCCCTCTGTGCATGATGTATTTGGGTTTTGCTTCTGCTAAAACCAAGTTGGTGTCATATCTTCCTTAGGGAAATGAGGGCCAGCTCAGCTCCCACAGCTCTGGAGAAGGAAAAAGAGAATGTCTAAGCCCTCACCTTGCACCCCAAGCTGGACCCAGAAACCTCAGCCCCCAAGAATGGGAGTAACAGGAAGCAATAGCAGTCTCACGTACTGAGCACCTGGTACCTGCCACACACTGCTGAGCCAAGCCCTGAAGTCATGTGGTCCTTCCAAAATCCCAGCAGGAGGTTGTTCTCATTTTACAGAGGACAGCTCAGAGAAGCAAAGGAACTTGCCTAAGGTCACACAGCGAGTAAGCCATAACTCAGGTTATTACTCCAACCACACCCTGATGCTGAGTGCTTCTTGCCTTTTTCACTTGTCTTCTACAAAAAGCCTATGGGTGGGAACTGCCAAAGGTAAGCCTAGTGACATGGACTTCGCTGGTGGCTCAGACAGTAAAGAATCTGCCTGCAATGTGGGAGACCCAGGTTCGATCCTGGGTCAGGACCATCTCCTGGAGAAGAAAATGGCAACCCACTCTAGTATTCTTGCCTGGAGAATCCCATGGACAGAGGCACCTGGCGGGCTACAGTCCACGGGTCACAGAGAGTTGGATGTGACTGAAGTACAAGCATTTAGATGCACACACCCTTGTTATCTCTCCTTTCTTGAGAAGATTCTGCTTCTTTCTGAGACCGTATCTTCCCCCTAGTTTTAACTATTCAAGTATTCTTTCTTTTGTAAAGTGGTAATGATCATAATGTTAGCTGTTTTATGAAGGTCCTCACCTAGAAAAGACACGGCTTCCCTCTGTCTGTCTCCCATGGATGTTCTGTTTGTTTGTATAATTTTTTTTTTAATCTGTGGAAAGCAGCAGGCTAGAAACCAAGGTTCCCGTGTCTTTTGATGTCCCCCAAACCACAATATAGTACATGAGTGTCACTGAGGGAGCCAGTCAACTGGGGACCCCAGAGGTAGGATGATACCTGCTTGAGATGCTCAGGAAGAGGAAATAAGACTTAGGCAGCTTCAAACCAGACTAGAAATGAGTCAGGATGAAACCCAGACCAGAGCTGAGGTCTCTGTGCTTATTGCCCCATTCCAAGCTGCCTATAAAGAGCCTGAGCTCCCAGGAAGCCCCAGGTCGGTGTCTCCCCTTCTCCCCTGGGCCCCACTCCCCTCTGACCTCGCCATCCCCTCCCTTCCCACAGGGCAGGGGTCCAGCATGTCTCACCGTCCTCCATCCCACAGACACAGCCTGAAAATCAGGGCTGCGATGGTTACACCAAAAAGCGCCACGTGGTGACAGGTATGTCATTATGCACTGAGTAGCTTAGTCAGCAGAATCCGCTCATCTTCCCTTGGTGAGGGATGTGTCAAATCTAAGTATGAGAGGGAAAGAGAGGGTGTTGGAGTCTGTGCCTCCTGCTGAAAACTCCTGCGAGAACCAGAAATGTCTCACTGGTCCTCTCAAGCCCCACGCCGGGCCTGAAGGCAGTGAACAGATAACATCATAGCCCCTGGCCAGAGCGCAGAGGTGTTCCTAGACTTGACGCCTGTACCACAATGATTGGGGAAGAGGTGACATTTACTTCCAGATGCCAGGGGTTCCACAGACGCACGCCAGGGCCAGAAGGGAATTCCACAAAGGAGGAACCACCTCGGCCATGGCCTAAGATTCCTGTTGCATTCCTGCTGCCTAACAAACAGCCCCAGTTGCTCAGTGTACACAGCAGTGCTCATGGGTCTGTGATGGGCTGGGCTGGTCTGGCTCCTGACTACAGGATGCTACCAGGTCTGCTCCACGTGGCTCATATTCTGGGATCCGTGAAGAAATGGAGTATCTTCTTTTCTGGGCTAATGGAAGACGCACAGTTGTGCAGATAATACAATTACCCTGGCTCTGAACCCCAACTCCACCTCTAGCTGATCCACTCAGTTCGTTCCTCTCAGCCACCCAAGTCTTCTCATAATATGGGCAGTGCCCCAGGAGAGATGTCCTCTGCCCTTGACCCAGATCAGTCTTTCTTTTTTTGGCTGTGCTGGGTCTTCACTGCTGTGCCAGCTCTTCTCTTATTGCAGCGAGCAGAGGCTACTCCTCGCTGCGATGCTCAGGTCTCTCATTGCGGTGGCTTCTCTGGTTGCGGAGCACGGGCCCTAGGGTCCACGGGCTTCAGTGGTCGTGCCTCGTGGGTTCTAGAGTGCAGGCTCAGTAGATGTGGTGCACAGGCTTAGTTGCTCTGTGGCATGTCGGATCCTCCAGAACCAGGGACTGAATCCATTTTCCCTGCATTGGCAGGTAGATTCTTCACCACTGGACCACCAAGGAAGCCCGACCCAGATCAGCCTTTATCACTCCTTCCCTCAGACCCTGCCCTTCTTCCTAAACTAAAATCCTGCCTCACAGGTCACCTCAGGAGAAAGCAATGCCCAGGGGATTGACTCTGATAAATGAAACCGTGGGTTGCTAAAAATGAGAAAACTCAGTTTTACCTACTCCCCTAGCACTCAAGGACATCGCAAGCCTGCCTGAGATCTGAAGGGGAGGGTGGTCCCCACCCACAGACCCTGACCCTGGTCCCCAGGCCCCATGAACCAGTGCTTCTCAGAATCAGGCATCTCGGACAGGGCAGGGATGCCCAGAGCTGAGGAGCCACACTCAAGAAATGATCAAGCCGGAAAACTTCTTCGTGATTTGGCTACCATGAGGGGGAGGGGAGGAGGGGGGAGGGCCCTGCTGGCTTCCCAGGTTCTTAATTTGAGGCTCCAAAAGAAAGAAATAATAACAATAACCACCCCTACTGCAGCCGCAGCATTTCCCGCCCGTGAAGGCGTCCGAGAAAGTGCTGACGGGGACGGCTGACAAGCCGTGTGCATTGTAATTCACACCATAACAGCATCTCCAGGGCTCATGGATTTCTCATTGAAAAATTATGTGATGTCTTTTTGGAAACCCAATACTGAGTTATTGATATCGTGGAGGCAGCCGGCTCACCACTTCCAGCTTATTAGCTTTATACTTTCTGAAGGACTTTTTTTTCTCCTTCTCTAATTTTCAACTTGGTTTTCCCTTTTCAGTTTAAATCAGATCACGAGGCTTGAGTGAGTGTCTTGAGTGTGTGCCTGGGGAGTGGGTGCTCTGTAACCCTGGGAGTGGGTGCCCTGAGAAGCATGTCAAGATGTGTGTGTGTGTATGTGTGGTTTCCCACAAGGGTGTAAGTGAGAGCATGTAACTGGGTGTGTACACATCTCTGCTTAGCTGTGTAAGGGGTAAGCGGTGGGGGATCTTCCAGCTCTGCAGGTATCTGTGGGCGTGTGTGTGTGCAAACGTGCATGTGTGTGTACCTTCATGACTGCTCCATTGTCTGTCTACATGTAGAATTGCAGGTGTACATATAGGCATGTGTGTAGGTGTGTAAGTGCAGATGCGGTGTGTGTCCATATGTGTTTGTACCTGAGCAGCCACATGTGTGTTTGTATATGTGTCTATATAGCTGCAGCTGCATGCGTAGGTGTGTGTCTAAGGATAGACATCGTTGGAGATGTAGGTGTGGGTTTCCCTGATGGTTCAATGGTAAGGAGCCCACCTGCCAATGCAGGAGACACAGATTCGATCCCTGCTTGGGGAACATCCCCTGGGGAAGGAAATGGCAACCTACTCCAGTATTCTTGCCTGGGAAATCCCATGGATGGAGTAGTCTGGCAGGTTACAGGCCTTGGGGTCACAGGCTACATACAGTCCATGGGGTCGTACGCAGGTGTACATGTGAGTATATCTTTCTGTCTCCCCAGTGTGTCTGTATTCTGTCCACATATCCATGTGGATCTCTGTGTTTTGATATGCACGTTCATATATGTATACCTATGTGTCTTCACGTCTCCACATGTCTTTGAAACCCGTGGGTCCAATTGATAAAAATGAGAAAATTCAGTTTTACCTGCTCCCCTAGCACTCAAGGACATCTCAAGCTCTGAAGGGGAGGGTGGGCCCACCTGCACCCCTACTGCATGTCTTTGGGTCTATAACATACATGTCTATGAGAGGCAGAACTGCCATGGGTCCTAGGGTCACACACCCTGGGGACCAATACTAGTTCTGCCTCTTGCTTTGTGTGACCTTGGGCAGTTTTCTTAACCTCTCAGTAACTCAATTCCTCATCAAAGAGAGGATGACTGTAGCCTTACCTAATAAAGCTGCGAGGACTAAGGGAGTTAATGTCTATGAAGCATCCAGCCCAGAGCCCTGCAGTGCTCAACTCACACAGTCATTACATCAGCATATGTGTTGGAGGGGACAGCCCTACCGTGAGAAACTTCTCTCACCAGCTCTTACCTGCTCAAGCTCCGGGATGTGACTGAAACCAGTTTTGTGCCTGGCAGCCCCACGCAGAGCCTTTGCAAAGATGCCTCCATGGAACTGAGGCCTCGGTTGACTTTGGACCACACTGCTGGGTATTAGACACACACCTGGCCTGGTGGAGATCCACAGAAGTGAGTCGGGTAGCATGCAGCCACCCTATTAAGCGAAGAAGGTAATAATAGGTGAGAGGTCTACAATGAAATAAACAAGGTACAGAAAGTGCTCTGAGATTCCACAGAAGAAGGGCTTCCACACCGTTTCAGGAAGGGAGAAGCTTCATAGACGTATTAGCTCTCCATCTGGGCCTCAGGGAGTGAGAAAGATCTCTGCAGAAATCCTGGAAGCCTAGGAAGACAGCGGGTCTTGTATGTTTCCTATCAAATCTCCTGTCTTGAGTACCCGGAGGTGGACACCCTCCAGCTGAACTGCAGCATGTCAGGCTTCCCTGTCCTTCACTATCTCCCCAAGTTTGTTCACACTCATGTCCATTGAGTCGGTGATACTATCTAACCATCTCATCCTCTGCCATCCCCTTCACCTTTTGCCTTCAATCTTTCCCAGCATCAGGGTCTTTTCCAATGAGTTGGCTCTTGCGATCAGGTGGCCAAAGCATTGGAGCTTTAGCTTCAGCATCAGTTCTTCCAATGAATATTCAGGGTAGGTTTCCTTTAGGATTGACTGGCTTGATTGCCTCGCAGTCTCAAGGGACTCTCAAGAGTCTTCTCCAGCACCGCAATTCGAAAGCTTCACTAGCAAGTGGGAATCAGGCTCTTTTGACATGAACATGGAAGAGACGTGTTGGAGCCAGGAGGCCAGCAGGGTCCAGAATTCCCAAGAGTGGTCAATTTTTTAGAATGATCACCCAGACCACACTCTACTCACAACCCACTCAGAAGCCAGAAGGGATGGACCCCCACACAGCTGGGGGTCATTTTCTCCTTCCCACTCCCAGGGTTTCAGCATCAGGGCTTACTTAGCAAGCTGGGCCAGCCAACAGCCACACATGTTCCAGAAGCAGCTGTTCTTATACTCAGATAACACAGCACAAACATCAAGTTGGAAAAAATAGTCCTTTCTTTGGATTCCCACTGATACCCAGTTAAGAGTGTGTGTGTGTGTGTGTGTGTGTGTGTGTGTGCATGCACGCTCACACGCACACACAACACACACACACACAAAGAGACCATTTTTCTTTTTGCATCTTACAGAGAAAGGCCCCAAGCATTCCGTTCCAACTCCTTTCCATGGGAAAGGTGTTCTGTGCTGTGCCCCAGTGGGTCTGTGTGACTGAGTTAAAATGTGTTCTTTTTTTTTATTAGATGAATTGCATCATTAAATTACATTATAAAAGCTAAAAATGCACCATTAATTTTCAAAAACAATAGTAAATACATCTCATTTCTAATACATGATTTTGCATTTAATTTTTGCCTGGGGCCTTGCCTTTTTTTCCCCCAGCCTCACTGTCTTCCTTTATGCAGACTATATAAATGGAGCTAAATTGCCAAAGAAATTTTTGCCAAATGTCCGTAATGTGAAAATAAATGAATTTCTAATTGGCTGTTGCAAAAAGAAAAATTACTTTTTGATCTCAGCTCAGCCAAGCAAAAATCTACCTAGCTGGAGTAATAAGATGCAAGTACACTGCAGGCAATGAACAGAGAGACAAAAGGCCAGCGAAGAGGCTCTCAGAATGAAATTTCTTCTCTTTCCTCCCCGTCTCCCTCCAGCCGGCCAGGCAGTCTGGCCTGGAACAAGCCATTAGGGGGGCCAGGCGAGGATCCAGCCCCCCAGGAGTCCAGCTCTCTGCCTTCTCGGGGACCCTGGGACCCAGCTGTAGCAACACTCAGTACTCCAGGGTTTAAGCCCCATCTGTTCCCTCACTGGCTCTGCAACCCTGAGTAAGTTACTTGACCTCTCCCAACCTCCAATTTCCCATCTGTAAATAATAGTCATTTCTGCCTTTTATAGGCTTGTCAGGAGGTAGGAGGAGTTGAATTGTGTTCCTTTCCAAAATTCATATGTTGCAATCCTAGCCCCCACATCTCAGAATGTGACCTTGTTTGGAGATAGGGTCTTTAGAGAGACCCATCCAGTTGCAATGAGGTCATTGGGGTGGGGCCCTAGTCCAATATGACTGGTGTCCTTATAAGAAGAGGAAATTCAGACACATGGAGGGAAAATGGTATGAAGAGATACAGGAAGAAGACAGCCATCAACACACCAGAGAGAGAGGCCCAGAACAGACCTCTCCCTCATGGCCTTTAGAAGGAACCAACCCTGATGCCACCTTGACTTTGCCACCCCAGAATTGCGAAAAAACTAAGTTTTGTTACCAAAGTCATTAGTTACAGGTATTCAGCTACAGCAGCCCTAGCAGATTAATCCATGAGGTCTGAGACACTGATAAATACATGCCAGCAAGCATGGCATCTGGTTGCTCCTGCCATTATTCCAGAATTCTCCCAGGATGACCCCAAAAGGAGGAGAGGGGAGAAAGGAAGTTGAGGACTCATCACAGCCTGTGACCCTCCAGAGACAACCTGGGGGGCAGCTGTGCTGAGCAAGAGCCCAAGCTCCACGACACCCTACCTAGACACACATGGGAGCCACGGGTGGGAGAAAGTCATGGGGTTTCAGGACGTCTGTGAGTTCAGACAAGGAGGGCATTGGCTGCGGTGACCACAGAGAGAGCAGAGCCCCAGTTGTCAAATGCCACCTGAGATCCCTGGACTCTGGTAAGATCTCAGAAGGAGGGCCTAAGTACAGACTGAAAGTGAATTCCCTGCCAGTTCAGGGGGCCAAGGGGTAGGGGTTAGAGTCAGATTTAATCGATTTAAAGGAAAGATCTGGGACTTCCCTGGTGGTCCAGTGCTTAAGAATCCATCTTCCAGGGACTTCTTTGGTGGTCCCGTGGCTAAGACTCTGAGCTCTCGATGCAGGGGGCCCAGGTTTGATCCCTGGTCAGGGAACCAGATCTCACATGCTTCAGCTTAAGATCCTGAGTGCCCCAACTAAGACCTAGCGTGGCCAGATAAGTAAATTTATATATATTTAGATATATATATATATATATATTTTTTTTTAAGAGAGAGAAACTGCCTTCCAATGCAGGGGTGCAGGTTTCATCCCTGGTCAGGGAATTAAGATCCCACATGCCGTGGGGCAGCTAAGCCCACGCCGCTACTAGAGAGAAGCCCAGGCACCACGTGCTGCAACTAAGACCCGGCACTGCCAAATAAATAAATAAATAGTGCGACACTTACACATTTTAAAAAGAAAGAAGGAAAAGAAAAGATCTAATTGGCTGTTTTGTCCACCTCTGAATTTCTACTGCAAGCTTCAAAACAACCCGCCACTCATTGGTTCCTTGTCCTCTGAACACACAGTTCTTTCCCTCCTACTCTGCACAGACTGTTCTCTCTGCCTGGAATAATATTGCTTTTCCTTGACTCTACTTGAAGGACTCCTATTCAGCCACGAAGCCCCATCTCCAATGTCCTCTTTTCTGTAAATGCTTCTCTAGCTGCCCCAGGCTGAGTCAACCACTATCCAGACTTATCAAGGAGTTTCTAGAAGGAAGGGCTGAGTTCAGGTTACTCAGTTAATCCGCCTTTCCAGTATTCCAGCTTTGAGGATCAGCAATGTTTCTGCTTCTGCTCCCTCACTGCTCTCTTCTCCTCTTCCTGGCTACAGTCACAAAAATCCATCTCACTTACATTGGGAGGGAAAAGAAAAAGAAAGGCAAGCTGAAGTCTGCTGTCATCCTTATATGACAGAGGGGGGAAAAAATCAAGGCTGAGAGCAGTGAAAGGATTTGGCCAGGGTTGCACAGCCAGGAAGTGGTGAGCTAGGATTCAAACCCAGGCAGTCTGGCCCCCAAACCCAAGCTCGCAGCTGACACACTTTCACTGGCTCTCAGGAACATGCCCTGATCAAATCTCTGTTTGGACACACGGCTTCACTGCTGTGAGGGTCCCTCTGAGACCTCATCTTGCCCAGACCTGGGAGGAGAGAGGAGGGAGGAGAAATGGAGACCAGACAGGACCTGAATGGACAGAGGCAACCAGAACAGAACTAATTCCCACCCAAAATCCCTGGGTCCAAATCCCGCTCCTGACAGGCTCTCACCTGGGACTGTGGCTCAGATCACAAGATTCATGGGGGAGAGAGGCGGGGAGACTTGTGGGGAGCAATAACACAGGCAGTGGCTGATGTCAGAGGCTCAGAGTTCCCAGGATCTGACCAGGGCTGGGGTCCCAGAGAGGGCTTCTCCAGATGGACAAAGTCTGTCGACAGAAGGCAGGCCATCTAGTCATGGGCCCAAAATGGTAGGCAGTGGTGTCAGGCAGAGGGGGGCAAGGTCAACACAAGATGGAAAACCTCCCTGGACGTCTGCAGACCTCTTCTAGCCAGGATGGGCTAGAAGTGGGGGCTAGACAGAGTCCCCCAAGAGACCTCAGGAATAACCATCTCCCCCTCCCTCACTGCATGGGAGCTACTGAGAAGTGAGCAGGGGGACTCTGCACGTTGACCTTCCATTTACGAGGACTTTGGTTTCCCCTGGAGAGTCTTCTTAGCGGGGCCAGCTCCGAGGAAGCAGAGAGAAGCAGGGCTGAGAGGCAAACACAGAAAGATGGGATGGTCCTCAGACTCCACCCCAGATAGAGCTGGGTTCCTGCAGCGTTTCCTTCAGTCCTGGGAGATCTGTTGTCTTGAGTTTCTGTCACTTGCAGCCAATGAGTTCTGTCTATTTCACCTGCACTCAACTTTCCTTTGTGTCCAGCTCACCACCTCACTGTTGGGACAGCCCCCACACTACTCAGGCTGCCTGGAGGGACTCTGCAACACAGAGCGTCAGATCAGACCCCAGTCCTCCAGCCCCTCCCCAGTAGCTCCCTGCCCACAGACCTGAAACAGGCTGGCCGCTGACCTGAGGGCCCCACAATGTGGCCAAATTCTGAGCCACCCGCCAGGCAGTCTGTAAACACCACCTCTTTTCCCTTTTGTGTGCATATTAATTACCCCGAAACAGGTGCAAAACCAACCTCGTTTATTATGATTTCTTTGAGCCTGTAATGGCAGTTGCTGCGAATAAATCCCGTTAACCCAGGGAAAGGATTTATGGCCCCAAATTTACACCAGCCGTTTAATCATAGCACCTTTGCTGCAGACAGACTTGCTGGAGAACAATTTGCGCCACGATTTGTCAGTGGGAAAATGGCCTCATATAAACGTTTGGAGGAAATAAATGCTAATCCACAGCTCACTCTTTCATTCTCCTAATTGCCCAGGGAATTTAAAGGAGACAAACTTATTTACTCACAGCAGGAAGTGAGCTGTAATAAACCATCACCATTGTGGGCTGTAATCAGTCCCCGACAGGGAAGGGGGAGGGGATCTGGGGTTTACACATCTGGGAGTGGGTGGGTAAGGCCATCGGGCCATTTAAGTGGCTGGCTGATACATCTGTCCCCCCCACCTCAATTTACCCCAGGTTTCCCTAACCACCTAGTTGACTGCAGGAAAGGTTCCTGGGAAAAGGAGTCCCCCTCCTCCAAGCTGTCCTGAGGTTTTGGGGAAGGAAACCCAGAGCCAACCAGGAGAGCTTGCAGGGAGAGAAGGAGAGGTACCCCCTGGGTTGGAGGCAAGGCCCTGGAAGCCAGCAGTCCTGCAAGGAAGCCAAGCTTCCACTCCCATAGTTCCAGGATTGGGCTTCCACGAACCTCAACCTCGTGCACTGGGCAGTAGAGGGTGAGACCACCAGGCTCTTCCAAGTGGCACCGTGGTGAAGGAGAGACCCAGGACCCAAGCTTGCTAGGGGACATGGGGCTCACACCTCGACATCATTCTTCCTAGGAGACTCAGTGGCCTGCTGTGGGCTGTCCCTCCCAGATCTGCAGAGGTCCTATTCCAGCATGAGCAAGAATCTGCCTGTTCCCATGGCATCAGAGCCAGAAGTGCTAAGACGTCCTCTTGTAACACAGGATGTGACCCACGTGTCTGTACACGGTGCCGTTTTCACGAAGCCCAGTGTGAATGATGCCATCGAGAACTGTGCAGTGTACGCTCACAGTGGACTTGTCGGATACTGTGTAGGGACCAAAATATTCAAAGTTTTTCGTCAGTCCTCCTCTCCATCCCCTCCTGTCTTCCCCTAGGCATGAAGGTAACTTCCCAAAGAACAGATACCAGGGTCCCACCTCCAAACTTATACCCTCCCTGCCCCAGCTCTGGACTTCTCTCCCTTATCCTCACCTCATCCCCACTCTCCCCAACTCTGATTTGGTCACATTCTTGCAGATCATCTTCAAAAGGGCAGAGAGTGCCTGAGTTTGAAATTGAACACGGCCACTAACCAGCTGTGAACACAGCACTTTAACTAAACTTCCCGTGCCTCCATCTCCTCTGTAAAAATTCTCCGTAATTCCTTGGGGATTATGCTGTCACTCAGGGTGGCCGTGAGATTAAAGGAGATAATGTGTATAAAGTGCCCTGGCACAGCATCTGCTAGCCGGATGTTATTCTGTAGGCAAGGATGAGGAGGCCCTGGGGACCTCTCCTCACTCTGGCTTAGTGAAGAAGGTTGGATCACGTCTCACCAAGAAAACCAGACTGCCCAGGGCAAAGGGCAATAAAGTCTCGAGTGAAGATTTGGGACCTTGCCGGCTCAGAGCAGCAGTGCTCATGCCCGGGAGGAGAAGCCACAACTTCTGAGAGGTCAGTCAGGACGATATAAAGGATTTCCTGGGCATTGGTGGGCTAGGAGCAGGGTGGTGGACATTAGCTCTCTACAGGGGATCCAGTAGCAGTTTCAGGAAGCCCAGACATGGTCAAGGCAGTGGGTGATGGATGGTTGCCTCCCTAAAGCTCTAGGTGTTTTATTGCTTCATCTCCAAGCTTATGACAGTTTTCTGTATAGTCACGTGTCTTACGTCCATCTTTCCCACTATGCGATCATCAACCTAAGATCATGGGTTTTGTCTGTCTTGCTCATCACTGTATCCCTAATGCTTAGCACAGTGGCTAACCCATAGTAGGTCTTTGATAAATATTTGCTGAATGAATGAATGAACCCTCTAGGGGTAGGTATCATTAGTACCATTTGACAGGTATGACTCAGAGAGGTTGTATAACTTGCCTAAAGTCACACAGTTCTGCCTTTGGGACCAAATACAGGACAGCAAGAAAAAAAATGGTAAGTCCTGTAAGCTTCCTCTTTAATGCAATAGGAATCGCTGAAGAGAATGGGATCTGATGTTGGGAGATTCATTAATGGAGACAATCAACAGAGGTGGAAAGCAATGAGGTGACAGTCTAACACTACCCTGCCCATGCTCCACCCGGAACATGGATTCTACAACTCGAGAGGGGCTTGGCCAGACCTAAAGATGCTAAAGATTCAGTGATTATGGTGAGAGAAGAGAAATTATCATGCGAGGACTAAATGGCAGAGGTTGGTTGGAAAGACGGAAGGGACAAGGTCTCATTGCACTGGATCTTGGCTGCCTTTGTTTTGAGAACTGGTGCGTTTATTAGTTATTTTGCTTTAAGTTCTGGTGTAGGCAGGCCATGCTCTGTGCTGTGTGCCTGAATCTTTTCATTCGATCCTCATAACAAACTGCATTAGTCAGGGTTCTCAGAGAGACAGAACCAATGGGATACATCTACATATGGAGGGTTTTTATTTTTATTTTTTTTGCAGCGCCACGTGGCTTCTGGGATCCCCCCGAGTCAGGGATAAATCCGGTCCCTCGGCAGTGAAAACATGGATTCCTAACCACAGGACCACCAGGGAATTCCCCAGAGATTTATTACAAGGCATTGGCTCACTTGATTGTGGAAGCTGAGAAATCCCATAAGCTGGAGCCAGTGGTGTAATTGAATCTGAGCCTGAATGTCTGAGAAATAGGGGAGTCAGTGGTGTAAATCCTAATCCAAGGTCAGGAGAAAAGGAGGGAATTTGTCGAAGATGTCCCAGGTGAGACAGTGAGGCGGGAAGAAAGAGGAGGTTCCACCTTTCTCCAATTTTTGTTCCATTCGAACTCTCAACGGATTGAATGATGCTCATTTATGCTGAGGAGGGCAGCTACTTTACTGCTTCCACCAGTTCAAGAACTAATCTCATCCTTCATCCAGAAACAACTGCACAGACACACCCAGAAGGCAGGTTTAATCTGGGCATTCCACGGCCAGTCAAGTTCACACATAAAAGGAACCGTCACATAAGCCAAGGAAGCTGAAACTTCATCATCCTCTTTTTAAGGATGAGGGAGTTGGAATTTTTATCTATCAGCTGCCATCAGTTGAGTCCCCAGTACTTTTGACTCCCTTTACCCTAGACACTAAGTCCCCAGTACTTTTGACTCCCTATACCCTGGAATCCTGGCATGGCAACCCACTCCATTTTTCTTGCCTGGAGAATCCCACGGACAGAGGAGCCTGGCGGGCTACAGTCCATAGGGTCACAAAGAGTTGGACATGATGGAAGCAACAGAGCCCATACCCTGAACGCATAGGCCAGAAGAAGTGCCCACAGGCAGTGTCAAGTGTTTGCAGAAAGTAGCCTTTGGCTATTGCTGCTGCTGCTGCTAGGTCACTCCAGTCGTGTCCAACTCTGTGCGACCCCATAGACGGCAGCCCACCAGGCTCCGCCATCCCTGGGATTCTCCAGGCAAGAACACTGGAGTGGGCTGCCATTGCCTTCTCCAACTCATGAAAGTGAAAAAAGTGAAGTCGTTCAGTCGCATCCAACTCTTCACGACCCCATGGACTGCAGCCTACCAGGCTTCTCCGTCCATGGGATTCTCCAGGCAAGAGTACCTGAGCGGGGTGCCATTGCCTGAGGTAAATCTTATTAAGGGATTATGAGCAAGGAACCGATAGCATCCATTGCACTCAGGGAAGTGACTTGTACATATCGCTCGGCTAGGATGCAACTGAGAAGGATTATAATCGAGCTCTGCCAGACTCCCAAGTGCTCCGTCCTGATTCTACTGTCGGGATGTGGAGGTTTCCAGATGCCGGGGGAGGAAATGAGAGCCACCAGGACCAGGGTCCACCCTCAGTGAAAGCTGTGATTAGAAGCCTGAGATAAGAGCATCTCCTTCCAGGCTGGCTAGGGGAGCAGAGGAGGCCAGCTTTCTGGAAGGATCCGAAGTGAGGGCAGAGACGTGGGGTGGACACGCAGAGGGGATGACCTCATGATCAGAGTTCATGGAAGACACTGGTAAAAAAAACAGCTCCAGATTGTGAGTGTTGGCCATTACCAGGCCCTTTGTGGATGCAACGGCCTGGGGAATCTTCACAGGGGCTCTAGACTGAGGACTGTCCCATCACCTTGCAACTGAGGACCCCAAGGCTCAGGAGATGGTCCAAACTCACAAAGCAAGCATCAGAGTTGCAATTTGAACCCTACCATTCATACTGGTGAGGAATATTCGTGGAGTCCCTCCAGAGTGCTATCTTTTCATTTTTAATTTGTTTGGCTCTGCTGGGTCTTAGTTGCGGCATGCAGGATCTTCATTGCATCACACAGGATCTTTCGTTGCAGCGCATGGACTCTCTACTTGGGGCGCATAGGCTCTGCAGCACACGGGCTCAGTAGCTGCAGCACACGGGCTTCGTTACTCCTCAGCATGTGGAATCTTTCCCCAACCAGGGAGCAAACCCGAGTCTCCTGCATTGCAAGGTGGTTTCTTAACCACTGGACCATCAGGGAAGTTCCCTGAGTGTTATTCTAACCACCAGGGATCCCGCAGCAACCAAAGAGTCCAGAGTCTAGTGGGAGAGACAGACCAGAACATGTAAACAAATAAATGGTATGTCAGATGGTGACTGGCTCTAAAAGTTACACTGATAATAAGCCTGGGGAAGGGTGACAATGTGTGCCAGGAGGAGGTAGGGGCCTGGGGCGCAAAACCACTCCTGTTTCATGAGGAGTGCCCGGGGAGGCCTCTCTGCCAGCTGACCACCGAAGTGAGAGTGCCCAGCAGAAGTCTGGGGAAAGGGCACTCTGGGTGGGGGTCCAGCTAAGACGAAGGCCCGGAGGCCTTTGAGGAAGAACAAGCCTCAGCGAAGTGATGATGAGATGGGGCATGAACAGGGGAGATGAGGAAGCGCCCGTGGGACCTTAGAGAAAAATCAGGCACGCCCGGGGGCTTGACTTACCCTGAACGAGAGTGAGGCAAAGGCGCTGTCCGATGACCATTTTCACCCGATGCTTCCGGACGGTCCAGGCTCCACAGCAGGATCCTCTTAGCCAGGGCTAGGAGATCTGGTTTAAAGCTGGGAAACCTTCCTCCCTGCCCCCGCCCACCCTGCGCCAGCTGAGACACCCTGCCCTCCCCCTCCCCAGCCTGCCCAGCTCCCAGCTCCCTCTCCCCGCTCCCCCAGCCCCTCAGCCACCCTGCCTTCCCCCTCTCCCCCCCGGAGTCACTCACTTCCCCAAGACAAATGGCAGCTTCTTCCTGCCCATCCATCACAGCTCCCGGGCCCATCCATTAGTGGCTGCTCCCCCGTCCTGCCCCCAACCCCACCGTCCTTGCTCGGGGACGGGGTCCATTGATCAGAGGCCCATCTGCCGCTTGTCACATCCTGGCAGCCCTGACAGCAGGAGACAGAACTGTTGTTGGCCAGGCCAGCCTGAGGCCAAGGGAGAGAGGAAACTGCCCCGCCCAGGACTGGGGACCAAGGCCAGGGCCCCGACTGGGAGGGGTGGGCTGGAGGGGTCAGGGTAAGCCCTCCCCAGCCAGAGGCTACAACCCCCAGTCCTCCAGGGCAAAGCGGAAAGTAAGCTTCACAAGACAGGCTGGCAAAGGCTCCCATGCCCCCCTCCACCTCCAGGTCTGCTCCAAACTGGATGCACAAGGCTGGAGGGGGACCCTGGATCAAAACACTAAGGGCCCTCCACTTCTGAATCCAGCTCTCCCCGAACTCCTCCATCGGCCTCAAATCTCAGGCCGGACTGAACCTGGCAATTCCCTCAACCTGACTCTCCTCCAGGTTTCTCATCAGTAGCCCCCTGGCTGGCTGAGTTCAATGAACCCTCCAGGTTCTCTCAGCACCCCCTCCCCCCTGTTGATAACCGTGCCCTCTGGCTTCTGGCTGGATCAAACAATGGGAGACCCTGCAGGAGACCTGGAGGAGGGAAGAGAGAGGTTTGGGTCCTTAATCACTGGCTCCTGCCTTGCAGGGTCCCTTCAACCCAAGGCCCCAGCTCTGCCAGGGAACCCTCCCCACACAGTGCCCCCTCCAGGCAACCACCATCCTTGCACCTTTGCCTGCTGCTGCTGCTGCTGCTGCTAAGTCACTTCAGTCGTGTCCGACTCTGTGTGACCCCATAGACGGAAGCCCACCAGGCTCCCCCGTCCCTGGGATTCTCCAGGCAAGAACACTGGAGTGGGTTGCCATTTCCTTCTCCAATGTGTGAAAGTGGAACGTGAAAAGTGAAAGTGAAGTCGCTCAGTCGTGTCCGACCCTTAGCGACCCCACGGACTGCAGCCTACCAGGCTCCCCCATCCATGGGATTTTCTAGGCAATAGCACCTTTGCCTACAGGTGGTAAATTCTCCCCACGGTTGCCATCCTGGTGCCCTGCAGCCTCCTGCCCACCTGCATGTAAATGCGTCATCCACTTAACTGCTCTCAGAGAACTGGTATGAAAGTGCACCGGGATTCTGGTCGGACTGGGATTTGTACCCCCACCCTCCATTCCACAGGGGCTTCCCAGGTGGCTCAGTGGTAAAGAACCCTCCTGCCTTTGCAGGAGTCACAGGAGATGTGGGTTTGATCCCTGGGTCGGGAAGATTCCCCTGGAGGAGAAAATAGCAACCCACTCCAGTATTCTTGCCTGGAGAATCTCATGGACAGAGGAGTCCCATGGGCTACAGTCCATGGGGTCGCAAAGAATCAGAAATCACTGAGTGCACACACACGCCTCCACTATATTCCTAAACCTGAATCCCAGGCGGTGTGCTCAACACTGCCCCATCCCTCACCCCCAGTCCCCAGTCCAGCCTAGATGTCTCCCTAATGCTCCCATCATCCATTGCTTCCTCCCCAAGTTCAGGCATCTGTCCCTGCATTCCGCCCCCGGAAGCCTCCTCACCCATCTGACCGCACCACTCCTGCACTCAGGCACCAGTGAGTCCTCATCACCCACCCAGCAAAAGTCCCCCTGGGGCCCAGCGTTCTCCAACCTTCTCTCCATCACCTCTTTTGGTCCACATGGTCTCCTGCTTCAGGGCCTTTGCTTATGCTGTTCCCTCCACTTGGACTGCTTTTCCACGTTTTAACATGGATAAAGGTATAGATGCCTGGGCCCATTGGAAGATGAGCTGCTGAGGAAGAAAAGGCAATTTTGCAGGAGCAGGACAGAGAACAGTCCCCCTGGGAAGGGAAGAGTGGAGTGCTTTGGTGGAACAGGAATGGGGAGGACTTGGTGCCCCCTTTCTCCAGGCTCCTGCCCCAGAAACCTGCCACACTTGCCTTGTGAGGCATCTCACAGGGAAGGGTGTGTGTGAGGTGGGGGAGCCCACACAATTCCCAGGCTTCCCAACCCTTCCTCCCAGACCCATTCATTGAGCACACTGGATCGACTGATGCCCCTCCTCCACACCCCGTGGCTTCAGCATCCCTTCCATTCCTCAATGGGGCCCCTGCCTGGCTCTCATCCAGTCTCACTTTCCACCTGGGAAGTCCATAGGGCCAAGGGGTCATGCCCTCTAGGGGCACACACCCTACCCCAAGACCACAGTCCAAGTACCTACACCCCCAGAATTCCCTGCCAGGATGACCTCAAGCTCACTTCCAGGGTCCACACAGGCCTCTTTCCCTGGGTCCATCCTCCCAAGATGGACCACAACACTGGCCTGGGGGGTAACCCAAGGACAGCATAGACATGGGGCTAGGGAATCCACATGCATACGCACACCTCCCCTCATTGGGTGGCGCCCAGGGGAGAGGCGACCAGCCAAGAGCCTGCAGTTCTCTTTGGTCTCTTGCCCCAGGTTCTGGAAATGTTCAGGGCAAGCCGGTCCAGGGTCACAGTTTGGGGTCAGCATCCTCCTTGCTCCCCATGGCTGCTCCCAACTCAATTAGTCCTCAGCCCTTGTAAAAAAAAAAAAAAAAATCCCCATATACTCTTGAGGCTCACCTCACCCATCTGGCTGGCTATGTAACTTATAGGGCCCAGAGTAGAATGAAGGTGTGGGACCCCCCCATCTTCAAAAAGCAAGAAAAATGTACCAGTAAAATAGAAAACATTTTCCTTTTTTCCAGGGTCTCTCTCCTTCCCCCACCCAATTCAACCTGTCATGGTACTTTTGTCTGCTAGGTAACATCACGCTCCTTCAGGGATGGGGACCCTCGCTGGGCAAGTACAGACCCTCAGAGGCACCTGGGACCTCACACTTCAATGTGACTCCTGAATGCATGCATGACCCACTTGCATGGCTACCATCATCTCCATTCTCCAGCCGCTGGATCCATGCAATGAGCTCCAGCTGGAAGTGGGACAGGGGGTGGAGGGGTGTCAATCCCCTGTCCCCACAGGCCTACTGCCTGAACCCACCGTGGATGGGCGACCCCCAAGCTACAGCTACATACTCGACCCCTAGACAGGGAGAAAGAGGAGGTGCCAAGTCCCTGGGGTAGTCATTGCAACCACTATACTCCCACAGGCTTCCCTGTGGCTCAGCTGGTAAAGAATCTGTCTGCAATGCAGGAGACCCCGGTTCAATTCCTGGGTTGGGAAGATCTCCTGGAGAAAGGAATGGCGACCCACACCAGTATTCTGGCCTGGAGAATTCCATGGACTGTATAGTCCATAGGGTCTCAAGGCATTGGACGAGACTGAGCGACTTTCACTTTCACTATACCCCACCCTAATCTTCCCCAGGACAGGGACCCAGATACCAGTGGGAGGTGAGGAGGCAGTGGGAGACGGGTCTGGGTGTGAGTTGAGGCCACAATCCCCCAGGACACACTCCATTGTCTCATCACACATCACTTCTAAAGCATAAATCCAAAAGCAAAGTCATCAAGAATTTCAAGATGGCAACCACAGCATGGGGCCTCGCTGAGCACCAAGCCCTGTATCAGATCATGCACCGCCGCCCCTGCCTATCACCCTTCTCTTCTGTCCTCCCAAATGCTGCCCTCCTGGCCATGCCCCCTCACACATCGAAGACTTTGATGCTGGTTCAGACTCCTGTTCCCTCAAGGTCTGCCATCCTCCCCAGAGTCACCTCCCACCTGGACAATTCGTCCATCACCTTGGCTGCTAAGTGTCTTGACCACCTCATTCCCAGCAACCACCACCATTGTCCCACTCAATCCCATGTTCAAATCCCTGCACAGCTCAGCCTGGAGCTTTGCAGAAATCTCTCCTTGATGATCAGCTAAGAGCTGCCTCCTGTAAGTTCCTCGGATTTTCTCAGCAAAGCTCACCAGCTCCAAGGAACAGGTCAGCTCCCTCAGACACTTGGCCCTACACAGGATGTGAGTACAGAAGTGGAGTTGGAGTGATGGATGCTCTTTGAAGCTGGAGGAAGGAGCCACAGGCAAAAGAATGTTCTAGAGGCCAGAAAAGACAAGGGAACATTCTCCCCTCGAGCCTCCAGCAGAAACAAAGTCCTACTGACACCTGGATTCTAGCCCACAAGACCCATCTTAAACTTCTGACCTTCAAAACTGTAAAAAGTTTTATGTTGCTTTAAACCCCTAACTTATGGCAATTTGTTACAGCAGCAAATAGGAAACAAACATAGATGCTTCAGACACCCTCTTCTCCAGATGAAACTCACTCAACTGTTATAAACCAGGGAATGTGATCCCTGGAAAGGGGTGACCTTTTCAAACTTCCCTTCCTTCCTGTGGAGATTTTGTGAAGATCAAATAAGTTAATAGATACAATGTGGTTAGCACATTTAGGGAACATGCTGGAAAGACTAAGGACTCAAAAATTGTGAGCAGATACTATTATTGTTGCTGTTTGTTTTTTTTCAACCAGGGCTGATGCTGCCCCTAAAAGACATTTGGCAAAGTCTGGAAATATTTTTAGTTATCACACCTGCAGGGACACTGCCTAGTGGGTAGAGCCTATAAATGGTGCCAAACATCCTACTTTTAAAAATATAACCCTCCCCCCAACAAAATGTCAATAGTATGGGTATCAAAGAACTATTGGTTTGGATACTATCTAAGCCTATCTACTCATCAGTCAAATAAAGCTCCCAGCTCCTACTCCTGTAACTCACATTTCCACCACAAGGTGGCGCTCAGACTTACCAGAGGATGATTCAAAGCCCAAATGACCAAATTCTTCCATTAGGCTTTTCTATGAAAAGTCATGCACTGTAAAATAGCAAACCATGTTCAAACAACCATATGGATATTCCTCTTTATCCAGCATATCATAGAGCACATCTTCCATAACTTTCTCCTTTGTTCCTCAAAACATTTTTAAGTCACCGGTATTCTTCCCATTTTACAGAAGAGGAAACTGAGGCTCACAGAAGCCGTTCTCCTCTCAAATGATGGGCCTCCCTCACTGTGGTATCACTTGATTGTTGGCTGAGGCTTTCTGGCCTTGGGGATCTGGATGACTTGATTTAAAACCCTGATTTTACAAACTCTGCAAAAAATCCAGGATGGGCCCTGCATTCGGGGAATCCCCCAGAGCTAACCCGCACTGGCTCTTCCCTGTCTGTGCATTCTGCATTCGTCCACCTGGGCTTCTAGAGGCTTAGTACCTGAACCCAGTGGTTCCCAAACATGTCTGTGTGTTGAAAGCCCATGGCGAACTTCAGAAGGTTCTAGTGCCTGTGTCCCACCCGGAAGGTAAATTAATCTGGAATGTTTTAAAGATTCCAGATTAATGTTTAAATGATCCCACTTGTGCAAGTAAGCCCAGGAGCCACTGCCTTCACTGGCATCCTCTAAAGTAAATGCCATTCTTTTCCAGCATCCTTCTACTGAGTAACTGTTCTGAAGAGCTGAGGGGAAGGAGCCCATGGTCTTCCTCCATCTCTGGGGCCCGCACACTCACATCTGTTTCTGACCCCACCGCCTCTCTCCCGGCCAAGCAGCAGCCCCAACTTTGCCTTTAAAAGTTTGTCACAGTCACGCTTGTCAAGGAAGTTTCTGTTTCCATAAAAATGCAGTGCTTTTCCTGAGAAGAATTGTGATGAAACAAATTTCTTTACTTTCTTGCAATTATTTATGAAGTACAACACCACCCGGAACGGGGGTTCTCAAACCTGTCTGTACTTGAGCATCACATGGTTTTAAGAAAACCCCAGTGTCTGGGCCATGCCCCAGACCAATCACATCAGTATCTCTAGGTATCGGTAAAGCTGCTCTGGGTGTTTCCACGTGCAGCCAGGCTTGGGAACCAGCAGTCAAAATCTTGCTTCTCTGAGCATGATCCTGGGCCCCAACAGCATCAGCATTGCCGGAGAACTGGAGAGAAAAGCTGAACCTCAGACCCTATCCCTAGACCCTCTGCATCAGAATCTGCATTTTTAACAAGACGATTCCTGTGTGCATTACAGTTCCAGAAGCATCTAGTATGACCTGCCCCCTCCTCCACAGCCTTCAGCCACTGACCACCCCTGCCTGGTCAGGTTCACCTCCTGTTGCCCTCACATCCCAAACCCCTCCTGGAAACGGTGCTGTTTGAAGACTGCTTTTCACAGAGCCCGAGGTAGGGGATGTGCTCTTTTCCTGAACCACCAAGTTTTCCATCCATTTTTATCTCATTCATTTATTCTCGGTCAGTTTGTCAAGAGATTTATGTGCAGAGTTTTCTACATACCCACTACTGTGGGCGTGCCACAGTGCATAGGACAGATGCTCCTGTTACCTTCTGATGGACACAAGCAAACCACCAAATGGACTCTAAACACTGCAATGTGTGATGAATCCAAAGAGGAAACCATGGGACCTCCCTGGTGGTCCAGTGGTTAAGACTACGCCTTCCACTGCAGGGGGTGTGTGTTCAATCCCTGGGCAGGGAAGGAAGGTTCCACATTCCTTGCGGCCAAAAAACCCCCATGAAACAGAAGCAATAGTGTAACAAATTCAATAAAGACTTTAAAAAAAAAGTTCACATCAGAAAAAAAAGAGAGTAAGCCAACAAAAGACCAGGATAAAGAGGAAACAGAGGTGCTCAGAGCCCCTTAGGCAGTGACTGGGCGGTCGCTCTGATAAGATGAAGGCAATCTAAAATCCAGGCCACGGGAGGGACCCAGCCGTCCGAAACATGAAGACTTAAGCAGTGGAGGCAAAAAGTCCTCACACGGCAAGTGCTGAGTGTCAGGTGTTCTAGAAACAGAAACGAGGTCGATGTGGCTGAACCAGAGTGATCAGCGGGACCCAGCGGTGCAGAAAGATTGGAGAGGTGAACAAGGAGTAAGGCCTGGCAGGGAGTCAGAATGTTATCACGTGTGCACGTGGGAGCCTTTGAAGGTTTCTAAGTGGGGGCGTGATGGGATTAGCAGTGGTTTAGAAAGATGGTAGAGAATGGACTGGAAGCAACCAGTGTCCAAGGCAGAAAAGACAAATTTTGAAGCCAGGCAACCTGGGTTCAAGTGGCAGGGCGTGACCTTCCCGTGCACGGATGCTGCGGTGTACGCGCCAGCCAAGGTGAGTTGCTGGGTAGGGAAGGACTAGGAAGATGCCTTCACACCTTCAAAGGGTTAACTGAACACCTACTCTTTGTTTAAATGCAACATTAAACAAATCAAAATGAAAAGGCTGATTCTCTGGTGCCTCTGTTTCCAACCTGAGTCAACCAGCCAGAAATTGCCTTTTGGAAGACACGGACCCGTTTGCTTGCAAACAGTGGGACAGAAATGCCAGTTAAAAACCAGCTGAAGGGTCTGTTCTCTATAGAGCCTCACTCCTCCCCTACCTCCAGGCACAGGTGCCTGAAAGTTCTAATATGGAGAGGGCTGCACAGTCCTGGGGGTTTCTAGCAGGGCAGCTGTGTTAAACAGCAGGGCAGCACTCACATTGAAGCCTGTAAGGATGGCGCCCCCCGGAGTTGTGTTAATCTACACAGAGACGTGGGCTAGGCCAGGGGGTCTAGTGGAAGAAGGGAGGCAGGGAAGCCAGCTTAAAATATTTGCGGACTGGATGGCAAAGAAGAAATGAGGCACATTTTGAGGGTAGACTAAAGAAGCTGGACTGTCAGAGGGACCAGCCAGGCTAGTGGTTTGAGAGAGGGCTGTGGGACTAGGGAGAGACTTTCGTTAAGTTGGGAGAGTCTTGATGGGGAGGATTCAAGAGGATCTTCAGTAAATCAAGGAGGGATGAGAGTTTATGAGTCAGGGTTCTCCAGAGAAGCAGAACCAGTAAGGAGATATGTGTGTGTATATGTATATATGTAAATATATATAAAGCAAGATTTATTGTAAGGAATTGACTCACATGATTATGATTATGGAGGCTGACAAGTTCTAAGATCTGCCAGTCGGATGGAGAACCCAAGAAAGCCAATGGTATAGTTCCAGTCTGAAAGCCAGGCTCAAGACTCAAAAGGAGTCAGTATTTCAGCTCAGGTCCAAAGGCAGAAGGAAAAATTATGTCCCAGTTCAAAGGCAGCCAGACAGGAGGAGTTCTCCCCTACTTGCTAGAAGGTCAACTTTTACATGCTACTCAGACCTTCAGCTGATTAGATGAGGCCAGCCCACATTGAGAACAGCAATCTGCTTTACTCAGCCTACCAATTCAAATATTAATCTCATCTAGAAATATCCTCACAGACATACCAACGATAACGTTTCCGTGTCTGGAAACCTCATGGTCCAGTAAAGTTGACACATAAAATTAACCATCATGATAATTATGGTTGTAAATGTTTTCCTGTGTTTCAGAGATATATACATTTATTCTCTGATGAATTATAGGGTTTTAGCCTTTGGCCATTATATTAACCACCAGTGATTTTCTTTATCAATTTACAGATGTTAACATTTTGTCAGGACATATGTCAATAGGTTTTTCCAGTTTGACTTTTGCTTGGAGGATACGTCTTGAAATACAGACATGTGAACATTTTGCAAGATACATCTGTCCATCATTTTCCTTGGCGGTTCTATCCAAGGTCATGGATAAAACCTTTCTGTTCCAGAGATCAAGTAATTCTCTCTAATACTTCCTCCTAGCCTTTTGTTGTTTTATTTTTTAACTTTCCACTGCTTCACCCATCCATTTTTTATTTGTTGGACTCTAGAATGAGATGAAGACTTAAATTGACTGTTTTCCAAATAACCAGGTTTTACAGACAGCTTTACTGAATAATCCATCCCTCCTCTATTGATATGTGACCCTTCATTTCCCACAAGTTCTTATTTAGGACTATATCTATTTCACCCCATCGATTTGTCCATCTAGCCTTATGCCAGTAACGTACTGGTTTTATTATTGTAGCTTTATAATGCATTTTAATACTTAGTAAGACATGCCTTTCTCCAAATCGATTTAGGTGTTCTCATCTTGGGTTGTTTTTTTTTTTTTTCCTCTCTCACATGCACTTTAGAATCTGTTTTTATCCCTTTTTTGGTTTGTCATCACAGGGATGTGACTTTGACATCCGTGGGGGCTGGTGTTTGTGAGGATACCTCCAACCAGCTCAACCTGCCCAAGGTCCCTAATTTAAGGTCTGCCCTCCCCAGTTGAGAGTAGATGGCCTGTGGCTCACAGACTCACAGGGAAACACAGGCTATTGTGGTTGAGAAAACTGGGGTAGACCTGTGTGTTCTTTCCCCAAACTAGTTTAGTGTTTGTCCTAAATAAAAGTCCATTTTTATTCTTATAGGAGCTGAGCTGGGAGATGTTTTACACCCCAGTTCTCACCCACCATGATCTATATCCCTTTTACAAACTTATCTCTGGGTTTTTGCTCAGTTTATAAGCGAGGGGCAATCTTTCTTCCCTAAAGCCTCCTTCCACCACAGTCTGGAGGAACCTTGAGATTTCCTGCCGATGATTTAAAGGGCTATAACACTCGCAGGCTAGATTTGTTTTAGTGTCCATAAAACTCAAAAATTTCATAAAACAATTGGTGAAAATAAAATTACCAAAAAATGATATAGTACCAGCAGACTGTATAATAGTTACGGGAGAAATGGAGACTGTGATTCACTGGGGGATAAAAATGACAATGTATTTATTGCACTGCACTGACAAGAAACTAATCTGTCCCTTTTACTTTTGAGACAGGGCAAGAATTCCGCTTTTCCTATTCCTGCTCTGACTCTGACAGGGGAGCAGAAGATGGTAGCAAATTGTTCTTGGCTTCAGGAGCTGTGTGCTTGTGTTTGTGTCTTTGTGTGTGTGTGTTTGTGTGTTTGCATGTGTGTTTTTGTGTGTGTTTGTGTGTGTGTGTGTGTGTACCAACATGAAGAGCTTCGAGAAACATAAAACTATGTTTCTTACCTTACCTTTGCCTGTGTCTTTCTGAGCCTCAAAAAAGTTTATTTCACCTAAAATATATGTGGGTGTGTAAGCTTGTGTATTGCATGTGTGTGTAAGTGTACATGTGTAAATATGTCGATATGTGTGGGTGCATGTGTTCGTGTACACATGTCATATTGGGCCATTATCTGCACTGTTTGCAGAGGCAGAAAAATGAATATTGACTTACCAAAAAGATATGTGCTCTAAAGAAAAAAGGAAAACAGAAACGTACCAGCAAAAATAAAATAAATGAAAACTTAGACTGAGAGAAAAGAATAGAAATCAGACCAATGATTAATGGCGAGAAAACTCAAAGGGACCTCCCGGAGTCAAGGGAAATGTCGTACGTCTTGAATGGGGTGGAGTTCCATAGATGTATACACTTGTCAAAAGTCACTGATCTATGAACAGAAAATGTACGGGTTTTATGTAAATTATACCTCAATAAAGTTGAATTTTAAAAAAAAAAACAGTCCTTAGACTAGAAGACAGGAACAAAGGGGAAGGAAGTTGCTTCTAATCTGATGGGTAATGATCACACATAGTCTGGCACATTGTGGAGCCCAGAGGGCAGTCCCTGAGTGAAATGGATGAATGAAAAAAGAAGGAATGAAGCATGTGTGTGCGTGCTAAGTTGCTTCAGTCGTGTCCAACTCTTTGTGACCCTATGAATTATAGCCCACCAAGCTCCTCTGTCCATGGGATTCTCCAGGCAAGAATATTGGAGTGGGTTGCTGTTTCCTTCCCCACGGGATCTTCCTGACCCAGGGATTGAACCTGAGTCTCTTATATCTCCTGCATTGGCAGGCAGGTTCTTTACCACTAGTGCCACCTGGGAAGACCAATGAATGAAGGGCTAGACTTAATTTACCCCAAAGACGGAGTCCATTGTTCAGGATGCAGTAAGCTGTGGACCATGACTTCTGGGAAGGTCTTATTACACCCACTTTACAGATGAGGCAGTTGAGGCTTAGAAAGTTCACCTGACTTGGGAGATCTCACAACAAATGAGAGGCAGCAGAGAAAGTGATCTGGCTCCCTTCAGCCGAAAGGCCTCATCTCAGTGAGGGAGGGTTGGGTTAGGATGGCCCCTGCCAGGCTGATTGGAGCCTTCTCAGATCACAAAGCCCTCCGCACATTGCTGGTGCCAGCAGGGCAGGGGACTGTCCACCATGGACTCTCAGGACTGGCCTACCTCCTTGCCCACCCTCCCCCAGTTGGCTTCCTGCAGGAAGCCGGCTCAGTGCACCCCCCAGGGATTCTGAGGAGCCAGAAAAGGTGACTGTGGGCAGGACAGAGATGAGGGCACCAGGTGGGGGGACCTCCAGTTAACACCAGCGCCTGAGCTCACACCAGACCCTACACCTGAGGGTGAGAGAGCGGGAACAGTGCACTGGCACGCAGCCCCCCAGGTGGGACACAGTTGCAGGGAGGAGAGGGGGCAGAGAGACGGAGCCCAGCTCTCTGTCTTCAGTTCAGTCGCTCAGTCGTGTCCGACTCTTTGCGACCCCATGGACTGCAGCACGCCGGGCTTCCCTGTCCATCACCAACTCCCAGAGCTTGCTCAAACTCATGTCCGTTGAGTCGGTGATGTCATCCAACCATCTCATCCTCTGTCATCCTCTTCTCCTCCCACCTTCAATCCCTCCCAGCATCAGGATCTTTTCCAATGAGTCAACTCTTCACATGAGGTAGCCAAAGTATTGGAGTTTCAGCTTCAGCATCAGCCCTTCCAATGAATATCCAGGACTGATTTCCTTTAGGATGGACTGTTCGGATCTCCTCGCAGTCCAAGGGACTCTCAAGAGTCTTCTCCAACACCACAGTTCAAAAGCATCAATTCTCAGCACTCAGCTTTCATTATAGTCCAACTCTCACATACATGCATGACTACTGGGGAAAACACAGCTTTGACTAGATGGACCTCTGTTGGCAAAGTAATGTCTCTGCTTTTTAATATGCTGTCTAGGTTGGTCATAGCTTTTCTTCCAAGGAGCAAGCATCTTTTAATTTCAAGGCTGCAGTCACCATCTGCAGTGATTCTGGAGCTCCCCAAAAATAAAATCAGTCACTGTTTCCACTGTTTCCCCATCTATTTCCATGAAGTGATGGGACCAGATGCCATGATCTTAGTTTTCTGAATGTTGAGCTTTAAGCCAACTTTTTCACTCTCCTCTTTCACTTTCATCAAGAGGCTTTTTAGTTCCTCTTCACTTTCTGCCATAAGGATGGTGTCATCTGCATATCTGAGGTTATTGATATTTCTCCCAGGAATCTTGATTCCAGCTTGTGCTTCATCCAGCCCGGCATTTCACATGATGTACTCTGCATATAAGTTAAATAAGCAGGGTGACAATATACAGCCTTGACATACTCCTTTCCCAATTTGAAACCAGTGTGTTGCTCCGTGTCCAGTTCTAACTGTTGCTTCTTGACCTGCATATAAATTTCTCAGGAGGCAGGTCAGGTGGTCTGGTATTCCTATCTCTTTCAGAATTTTCCAGTTTGTTGTGACAATCAAAGGCTTTGGCATAGTCTATAAAGCAGAAGTAGATGTTTTTCTGGAACTCTCTTGCTTTTTCCATGATCCAAAGGATGCTGGCAATTTGATCTCTGGTTCCTTTGCTTTTTCTAAATCCAGCTTGAACACCTGGAAGTTCATGGTTTGTACTGTTGAAGCCTGGCTTAGAGAGTTTTGAGCATTACTTTGTTAGTGTGTGAGATGAGTGCAATTGTACGGTAGTTTGAACTCTTTGGCATTGCCCTTCTTTGCGATTGGAATGAAAACTGACCTTTTTCAGTCCTGTGGCCACTGCTGAGTTTTCCAAATTTGCTGGCATATTGAGTGTAGCACTTTCACAGCATCATCTTTTAGGATTTGAAATAACTCAACTAGAATTCCATCACCTCCACTAGCTTTGTTCATCGTGATGCTTCCTAAGGCCCACTTGACTTCGCATTCCAGGATGTCTGGCTCTAGGTGAGTGGTCACACTATTGTGGTTATCTGGGTCATGAAGATCTTTTTTGTACAGTTCTTCTGTGTATTCTTGCCACCTCTTCTTAATATCTTCTGCTTCTGTTAGGTCCCTACCATTTCTGTCCTTTATTGATCCCATCTTTGCATGAAATGTTCCCTTGGTATCTGTGATTTTCTTGAAGAGATCTCTAGTCTTTCCCACTCTATTATTTTCCTCTATTTCTTTACATCGATCACTGATGAAGGCTTTCGTATCTCTCCTTGCTCTTCTTCTTATTCTCTGTCTTCCTCCCCTCCAATCCTGTTGGGGCTCCTTTAACACCTTCCCCATTTGGAAACAAGAGCGCAAGTAGGCCTGGAGACACAATTCATGGGGACAGCCTTTCAGGGCCCAGAAGAGGGTGGAGACCCAGGCATGGGGGCACAGCCCTGATGGAGCTGGGGTCTGGGCAGGGAACATGGGAACAGAATTTCCCTGGGTCCCCCTGCTCTCCAGGTAGGCCCTGATGAAAAAGATAAAGGAAGACAACATTTTGGAGTGAGATACGAGTTGGCAAGTCACATAACCTACTCAGAGGCAGACAAAAAGGTTGTTCAAGGCATAGAGAGGATGTCCAGACAGCATTCTGACTCAGCCCAGCCCTCTGACCTGGCCTGATAAAGCATCAGATCTGACTTGCTTGGTATTTTACCTGCAGTGGTTAATCTTATGTATCAACTTGACTGAGCCTCAGAGTGTCCAAACTTTTGGTCATTCTTTTGGGCATTTCTGTGAGGGTTGTTTCCGAATGAGATGAACATTTGAATCATCTGATTAAGTAGGGTAGATTGCCCTCCCTAATGTGGTGAGCCTTGTCTAATCAGGTAATGGATAGAATCAAAACTCTAACCTTTCCCCAAGTAAGGGGGCATTCCTCCTGCCCAGTGGCCTTTGGGTGGAACATGAGTTTATTTCCTGCTTTCAAACTTGAACTGAAATACTAGCTCTTGCTGGGTCTTGAGGCTGCTGATCTTCGGACTGGAACTACACCACTGGCATTTCCAGGGCTCCAATTAGACTCATTCCGTGGCTCTTGGGCTTCCTAGGTGGCACTAGTGGTAAAGAACCCACCTGCCAATGCAGGAGATGAAAGAGATGCAGGTTCAATCCCTGGATAGGGACGATCCCCTGGAGAAGGAAATGGCAACCCACTCCAGGATGCTTGCCTGGAAAATCCCATGGACAGAGGAACCTGGCGGGCTACAGTCCATGGGGCAGTCAAAAGTCAGACATGGCTGAATAGACTTAGCGCTATCACTGTGGCTCTTGGAGTTGACACCCTCCATAATGGCTGATTCTTTTTAATAAATCTCCTTATTTATTATATATTTAAATGTAAATTTTATACACACACACACATACATTCTGCTTCTGTTTTTCTGGAAAACCCTAATACAGTGCTTCTCAAGAATGAGGACTGAAACAGGCCTGAATGAGGTTAGGGCAAATTTTTCTACTCCAGGCAACCAAAGGAAGGTGTGGGGACCAAACCTGAGACGGGATTAGTGAGTGAAGTCCCAATACTGGAAATCAAGGATACGGTAAGGACATCCCTGGTGGTCCAATGGTTAAGAATCCACCAGCTAATTCAGGGGACATGGGCTCAATTCCTGATCTGGGAAGAGCCACATTTGGCAGAGCAACTAAGCTCATGGACCACAACCACCGAGCCAACACTCTGGAGCCTGTGTGCCCCAACAAGAGAAGCCACCACGTGAGAAGCCCACACACCCTGACTAGAGAGTAGCCCCTGCTTGCTGCAGCTAAAGAAAGTCTACATGGGAATGAAGACCTGACCCAGCCAAAGGAATAAATAATTGGGGGGGAAAAGGATACAGCAAGGATGCAGGGATGAGAAGGGATCTGTGGTCTATACCTACGGGTCCTGTCTGCCCCACTTCCATTGCTCTTTACTCTGGGTCCAGACCCACAATTTCACTCTTTCCTCTGTCACTCTCAGGTCATGTGGTTTGAATGACTCAGCATTCAGCACGAGCATGGATACATGCCTGGTTCACCCCAGTGAGAGGCAGACTCAGGCTAGTTTCTGGAACTCCTATGAAAATTTTTATGTCTTCTTAGATCTTGATTGTTAAACAGTGAAGGGGTAAGTCTCAGGCTGGAGTAGGCATGTTGGCTGAGAATCAAGAACTCAGAAAGGAAAAAGTGCTGAAAGGGAAAGGAGAGCAGATTCCTGATGCCACTGGATCCAGTTCTTCCTGAAGGCAGACATATTTCTAGATGTGTCAATTATACAAGTCAATCATTCCTGACAAATACAGAATTCAGAGCTCAAAAAGCACAAGCAGGAACAGGACTAAAACAAAAGGGTAGAGTACGTAGCTGAGAGGAGGATGGGGTTGGTCCTGAAAGATGATTCTGAATGGGTAGGGACTTAGAGGAAAGGGGTGGAGCAGGGACTGCCCTACAGTCTCAGGAGGTCAACATCCAACGTCCTAGAGAAAAAGAGCACGCAGGGGACACACTCTGCCCGCCTTCCTAAAAGCTGCCTCTCTCTAGCTAAGGTTCTTGCCTGGCCTTCTGGAAGACCACCTATGTGCAGGTGTCATTAGTACCTCAGAGCCAGCCTCCCAACCCCAGACCGAGGATTAAAGCCACTGTATCTGTTAGTCAAGGGCCAGGGGTGCTTGTTATCTTCAGTAGACTTTGCAAAAAAAGATGTGTCTCATTTTGAGACATGCCTGGAATCTGGGACTTTTTGCTGCAGTGCTTCAATGCTTGCACCTGGACATACCTCTCCTAGATCAGCAAAATACAGAGAAACTGTTGGGACTAAATATTACTGCCTGCATGTGCAATTGGGATAAATTCTGGACCCAAAAGATACAAAGTGTTAAAAAAAAAAAATCCAACTGCTACTTTTGAGGAGCCTCAGAGCAAAAGCAGGGTACTGCACGTGCCCCCTGCACACACCACCACCAAAGGGGCAGCAAACCGTCTAAGTCACCCTTCTGGCCCAACCCCTGGACACACCCCCACCCTCATCAACATAAGGACCGAGCTTGCCCCCTCCTCCAGGAGCGAGCAAGCAAGGGGACCTGTTGTTTGTTCTCACTCCCAGCTGCTGCAGCAGGGCCCCACTAAAGCCTTGCCTAGATTTCATGTCTGCTCTACAGTCAATTTCTATTGATTGGAAAAGGTCAAGAACCCTGGTCTGTAAACAATTTTCCCTCATTGACCTTCTCTTACTTCCTCATACCCAGGCTACTACACAGCCCCCAGATCTAATTCCTCCAACTTTTGTTAGCTCCTGTTCCTAAGGAACCCTCCACCGGCACTTCTGTCCATCTCCACTGCCTCCCATGAACCCAAGCCTCCATCATATCTCCCTGGACCATGTCAAGAATGTCCTAACCCACCTCCCAACTGCCATTCTTCTGCCTAGCATCCTTTCTCAGCTCCAGCTCCAGGAGGAACTTTCCTCAATGAACATCTAAATACGGAATCCGCCTGCATACAACTCCCGAGACCCTCCACTGCTCACGGAAAAAAGTTCAGCACTTTCAGTACAGCTTGTCAGTCCCAATATGGTCTGGTCACTGCTAATGCCCCAGCTCTATCTGTCACCTTTCTCCCCTCCCCCACACAAACCCTGGGAATCCTGTTTTATTTTCTCTACTGTATCTTTTGTTAAGTTCTTTTTTTTTTTTTTTTTACTCAAGTACAGCATACATACAGAAAAGGACAAATGCTGTATGTGTAGAGTTTCACAAAATGAACACAATCGTGAAAGCAGCAACCAGATTTTAAGGTGGGGGCAGAACATTACCCCAGCCCTTCACATCCCCTTCCAGTCACTACCCCACAAGCACAAATACTTTCTCGCTTTTGGGGTGTAAATTACATCATCTGTTTTTAGAAATTGACAGAAAGAGACTGACACAGAGCATCTTTTGTTTCTAGCTGGTTTGGCTCAACATGGGGTCCAGGAGATTCCTCCTAATGTATGTAATGAGACTTCATTTGTGTAGCTGTGTAGTATTCCACTGAGTATATATCCTTCAGTGTATCCATTCTATGGGCTTCCCACTGTGGCTCAGCGGTAAAGAATCTGCCTGCAATGCAGGAGGCACAGGTTTGATCCCTAGGACAGGAAGAGCCCCTGGAGAAGGAAATGGCAATCCACTCCAGTATTCTTGCCTGGAAAATCCTATGGACAGAGGAGCCTGGCGGGCTACAGTCCATAGGGTCGCAATGAGTTGGGCACGATTTAGCAACTAAACAACAACAACAAATCTATTCTATGGCTGAAAGACATTTGGATCGTGTCCTGTTTGGTTTATTATGAGTAAAAGTGCTATGAATATCCATATGTGTGGATATGCTTTTTGATTGACATAAGCACGCATTCCTCCTGCATCCTGGCCCTGGCAATGGAGCTGAGGCCATTTGGCCTAGTAAAGAAACTCCCCCTATGAGCTCCCTAACAAGAGTTCCAGAAAGTACATCCTGAAGCTTGAGGAGGGACAGGAACCCTTACGTTCCCAGAAAGGAGGGGCCTTTGCCTGTATGACCCTAGGGCTCACTACTTTGATGGTGACACTATGAGATACCTTGAACCCAAGGCATGCAGCTAAGACATGTCCTGATTTCTGACCCACAGAGACTGTGAGATAAATATTTGCTGTGTTAAACCTCCAAATTAGTGGGAAATTTGTTACAAAGCAGTAGATAAATAGAACTTCCCTGGTGGCTCAGACAGTAAAGAATCCGCCTACAATGTGGGAGACCTGGGTTCAATCCCTGGGTTGGGAAGATCCCCTGGAGATGGGAATGGCAACCCACTCCAGTATTCTTGCTAGAGAATCCCCATGGACAAAGGAGTCTGACGGGCCACAGTGCATGGTCTCACAGAGTCGGACAAGACTGAGCGACTAAGCACACACACACAGAATAGATAAGTAACTAATAATCCCCGTATACAGAGCTGCCCATTCAACGTGTAAGGATACGCTTTCACTGTGTGTACGGCTATCTACGTGTTCATGCAGGGTTCTTAGTTACCATCAGTTAGGTGTTACCACAACACAGCTGCATAACAAATCATCCCAATACTGAGAGACTTAAAATAATTATTGCTCACAAGTGAGTGGGTCAGCATGCCTGCTTTTGTGTCTGGTCAGCTGCCAGTAAGGTAGGGCAGCTCCGCTGACCTCGGCTGGACTCTCTCAAGTGTTTGCCAGGCAGGTGGCTGTAAGATGGTCTAGGAAAGCTCAGCTAGGGTCACTGGGTTCCTCTCCATCTGGTCACCAAAGTCCCTCATCCTCCGTCAGGGTAGCTCAGATTTGTTCCTATGGCATCTGGACAGAGTTCTAAGATAACTAGTAGAAACTATGAGGCTTCCTGAGATCTAGGCTCAGAACAGGCTCCCTGTCACTTCCACCTCATTCTAGGGCCCAAAGCCAGTCTCAAGTCCAGTCCAGTTCAAAAGGGTGGAGACAGAGACTTCACCTTCCAGTAGAAGAAATTTCAGTGTCCCATGCAGAGGGCACGGACTCAGGCAGCAACAAAGGAGTGGGGACCTTTATTTGCGTCTCTCCCAGCTACCAAAACGGGTGGTGCATTTATCCAAGCCCTGTCTTTATCTGAGGCATCTCTGACCTGTTTTGTGGTTTTCACAGCAGGGCACACAACGTGCCCACAGGCGGACATGAGGACAGCCCTCTCAAAGAGAAGCACCGCCCACCACCCCCCCTTTGAAAAACAGAATGTAGTCTGTGTACACAGAGACCCATAAAGACACAAACACATTTGGGATTTCCCTGGTGGTCCAGTGGTTAAGAATTCGCCTTGCAAATGCAGGGGACGGCAGTTCGATCCCTGGTCCAGGAACTGGGATCCCACATGCTGCAGAGAAGCTGGGCCCACATGCAGCACAACTGCTAAGCCCACGGGCTGCAGAGCCACGCGCTCCAGAGCCCACACGCCACAGCTAGAGTCCATGCACTGCAGTGAAAGATCCCGCATGATGCAATGAAGATCCTGCATGCCGCAACTAAGACCCAACACAATCCAAATAAATAAATACAACAAACAAATACATAAATGTTTTTTAAACACACACATTTGCTAGTTATGCAGATGATGTACACCCATGAAGATGGTCAGGCCCACACGGATTTTCCTCACTGTGTCTACAATGGGGACACCCCAGGTACACACAAGCAGACACACCAAGTTAGCTGTGTCTAACATGCAAACGTCCACAGACGCGTGCACACAGCTCTGGGATCTGTACACAGTGAGCACATAGTAACCACTCCTGACTAGAAATCTGCTTGCTTGGCACACACTGTACACACATTCCCACACCACGAGTCCATACACACGTTAGTTCCAGGTGGATGACTCCTGACCAGCGTGTAAACACACAAAAAGATCCACACGGGAACCATGGAATCGTCTCCACTGGGCAGTTCTCTGCTTCCAGAAAGATAAATGTCCTCCTCTCAAAGATGAGTTGCCAACCACACAAATCACTGCTCCTGGGCTCCGGTGCCCTCCCACCCCCCCGACCCTCCCCCATTACTCATCCAAAGAGGAAATGCAAAGAGTAATAATAATTAGACAAGGACAAATCGCTGGGCTAGGGTGGGGATGGCTCCACTCAATAAAGGGCCGTTTCCTTGGCAACCAGGGCATGTGTAGGGAGGCAGGGGGCTCTGGGGGGCCTGCAATGGGTGGGTGTGGGGAGCTGTAGGCCAGGGCTCAGTCCCTGCACCGTGTCCAGCAGAGATTTAGGGAACCCTGGATCTAGGGGAGCAGGCAAGTCCAACCCCAAACCCAGGCACTCTCATAAATTCAGCTTTCAAAGCACACACACAGTGAAACGGAGATTGATGGCCCTCTGTCACTTCCTGTATTCTAAATTAAATGGTGCAAATCTTATCATTTTTTCCCAAAAGCTTATCTTTTGCTTCTATAGAGTTAAAATATCTTTAAAAAAATGAAGATAATACTACCTGTAGCTAGATGCTTGTTTTTTAAAACTTTAAGTAATATGAAAGTACACAAAATAAAAAGAGAAAGTCTGTCTCTTGTAAGCCCACTTGACTTCCGAGGTAGCACCATTACTCTAGAACTTTCTGTGGGCAGATACAGATACACCAGCAGGGTAATAATATATCTACACCTTCCATAGCACTGACTACGTGCCAGGCACTGTTTAAGCACTTTATGTCCATTCACTTGTTTAATAGTTCTAATAACATCATAAGGTAGATACTATTATACCCCATTTTCAGATGAGAAAACTGAAGCGCAGAGTCCAGTGGGGAGCAGCACCAGTAGTCGGACTTGAAATCCAAGCTCTTATCTACTACACTCTACTGCCTCTTGTAATCCCTAAGATGTTCATTTCCACCTGGGTTTGTTGTTGTTGTTTTCATTTGGTTTTATTTCATTTGCTGTTGTTGCCACCTTTCTGTACAGACTCCTGGAGATGACAGAGCTGGAAGGTCTGGAGGGCAAGGCCTCCAAGGTTTGCAGTAAGAAAAGGAAGTAAGGGAAGAGGGATGGAGGGCTACACTCCTGGAGGGAGGGCTGGAGGGGGCCCAGGGGCGCTTGCACTGACGGCCGCATCCTCAGAGCCTCACAAAGAGACCCTCACTGATTCAATTTGATTTCCAAAAATGGTGGTGTGGCACTGGGGAACTCTCAGACATGACAAGTGGGGCTGTTCATTGGTGCAACCACTTGGGAAACTGGTCTGGCAGTATTTGGTCCTGCTGAAGATACACATGCTCCTTGACCCAGGTCATCTCTCCTGGAAATTTGCCCTAGAGAAATGGAGTCCGAGGATTTCAGGGACATGTAATAAAAATGCTCCTGGCTGCATTGTTTGCAATAGTCCCAAACCAGAAATAATCCAAAAGTCTATCAAATGGAAAATGGTTCAATTATAGCCATTTTCCTGTTATTACTATAATAGAGCCATACAGTGGAATAATACTCAGCCAGGAAATGAACTGCAACGACTCACAGAAACACAGATGAATCCCCAAAAAATGTAATGCTAAATTTTTTTAAAACGCAAAAGAATATATGATATTGTTTCACATATATAAAATTCAAAATAGGTAAGCTAAACTATACTGGGGAACTGTATATAAGGGATGCATAGTTAGGAGAGGAAAATTATTTTAAGAAGCAAAGTGAAAGTCACTCAGTCATGTCCGACTCTGGGACTCCATGGACTGTAGTCTGCCAGATTCCTCTGTCCATGGGATTCTGCCCGTCAGAATACTGGAATGGGTTGCCATTCCCTCCTCTAGGGATCTTCCCAACCCAGAGATCGAACCCAGGTCTCCCACAGTGCAGGCAGATTCTTTACCACCTGAGCCACCAGGAAAGACCAAGGATAATGCAAAATTTCTCATCAGGACTCTTCAAAACTTTCAAGGTAATGAAAAACAAAGAAAGAGTGGGAAACTGTTGGAGAGCCAAAGAACCCAAGAGAACACAACAGCCAAACGCAATGTGGGATTCTAGACTGAATCCTGGAAGAGCAACAACAAAAAGAACTTAAGTAGAAAAACTAGTGACATCCGAAAAAAGTCTGCAGTTCAGTTCACAGTATCGTACTAACATGGATTTCTTTGTTTGATAACCATGCCACAGTTATAGATCTTTTTATTAGAGGGAGCTGAGTGAAATGTATACAGTAACTCTCAGCACTCTTTTTGTAGTTATTTTATCCATCTTAGATTGTTTAAGCATAAAAAGATTTTTTGAAGCAATGATAATTCTTGTAAAATTAAGGATAATAGTTACTTCTTAGAGGATTTGACTGGGGAGCAAAACATGGCCGGGGGTGGGATTGGGGGGAAGGCATTCTCCAATTCCTTGACCTGGATGGTCGGTGCTTGGGTGTTTGATTTAAACTGGACATATATATCTCATGCAGTTTTCTGTAGGTTAGCTATTTCTCACAATTTTTTAATGTTAAAAAAGACAGAAGAATGATATCACTTTTACATGAAATCTAAAATATGACACGACTCAGCTTATCTACAAAATGGAAACAGACATAGATAACAGACTTTTGGTTGATAAGAGGGAGAGGGTGGGAGAGGGAAAAATTGGGGGGTTGAAATTAGCAGATGCAAACTAGTGTACAGAGAATTAATAAACAACGAGGTGCTACTGTTTAGTGCAGGGAACTATATGAAGGGTCCTGTGACAGACCATAATAGAAAAGAACATGTTAAAGAATGCATATACAGATATACGTGTAACCTAATCAGCTTGCCGAATAGCAGAAATTAACACAACATGGTAAATTAACTATACTTCAAGGAGATAAATTTTTTGAAAAAGAAAATGAAGTTTTTAAACATTCAGTTCAGTTCAGTCGCTCAGTCGTGTCCGACTCTCCGCGACCCCATGAACCACAGCACGCCAGGCCTCCCTGTCCATCACCAACTCCCGGAGTACACTCAAACTCATGTCCACAGAGTCGGTGATGCCATCCAGCCATCTCATTCTCCGTCGTCCCCTTCTCCTCCCGCCCCCAACCTTTCCCAGCATCAGAGTCTTTTCCAGTGAGTCAACTAGTCGCATGAGGTGGCCAAAGTATTGCAGTTTCAGCTTTAGCATCAGTTCCTCCAATGAACACCCAGGATTGATCTCCTTTAGAATGGACTGGTTGGATCTCCTTGCAGTCCAAGGGACTCTCAAGAGTCTTCTCCAACACCACAGTTCAAAAACATCGATTCTTCGGCGATCAGCCTTCTTCACAGTCCAACTCTCACATCCATACATGACCACGGGAAAAACCATTGCCTTGACTAGACGGACCTTGGTTGGCAAAGCAATGTCTTTGCTTTTTAATATACTATCAAGGTTGGTCATAACTTTCCTTCCAAGGAGCAAGCGTCTTTTAATTTCATGGCTGCAATCAGTATCTGCAGTGATTTTGGAGCCCAAAAAAATAAAGTCTGACACTGTTTCCACTGTTTTTCCATCTATTTCCCATGAAGTGATGGGACCAGATGCCATGATCTTTGTTTTCTGAATGTTGAGCTTCAAGCCAACCTTTTCACTCTCCTCTTTCACTTTCATCAAGAGGCTTTTGAGTTCCTCTTCACTTTCTGCCATAAGGGTGGTGTCATCTGCATATCTGAGGTTATTGATATTTCTCCCAGCAATCTTGATTCCAGCTTGTGCCTCCTCCAGCCCAGCGTTCCTCATGATGTACTCTGCATATAAGTTAAATAAGCAGGGTGACAATATACAACCTTGACGTACACCTTTTCCTATTTGGAACCAGTCTGTTGTTCCATGTCCAGTTCTGACTGTTGCTTCCTGACCTGCATACAGGTTTCTCAAGAGGCAGGTCAGGTGGTCTGGGATTCCCATCTCTTTCAGAATGTTCCATAGTTTATTGTGATCCACACAGTCAAAGGCTTTGGCATAGTCAATGAAGCAGAAATAGATGTCTTTCTAGAACTCTCTTGCTTTCTCCATGATCCAGCGGATGTTGGCAATTTGATCTCTGGTGCCTCTGCCTTTTCTAAAACCTGCTTGAACATCTGGGAGTTCACGGTTTACATACTGCTGAAGCCTGGCTTGGAGAATTTTGAGCATGACTTTACTAGTGTGTGAGATGAGTGCAATTGTGCGGTATTTTGAGCATTCTTTGGCATTGCCTTTCTTTGGGATTGGAATGAAGACTGACCTTTTCCAGTCCTGTGGCCACTGCTGAGTTTTCCAAATCTGCTGGCATACTGAGGGCAGCACTTTCACAGCATCATCTTTCAAGAATTGAAATAGCTCAACTGGAATTCCATCACCTCCACTAGCTTTGTTAGTAGTGATGCTTTCTAAGGCCCACTTGACTTCACATTCCAAGATGTCTGGCTCTAGGTCAGTGATCACATTATCGTGACTATCTTGGTCGTGAAAATCTTTTTTGTACAGTTCTTCTGTGTATTCTTGCCACCTCTTCTTAATATCTTCTGCTTCTGTTAGGTCCATACCATTTCTGTCCTTTATCGAGCCCATCTTTGCATGAAATGTTCCCTTGGAATCTCTAATTTTCTTGAAGAGGTCTCTTGTTTTTCCTATTCTGTTGTTTTCCTCTATTTCTTTGCATTGATCACTGAGGAAGTCTTTCTTATCTCTCCTTGGCTATTCTTTGGAACTCTGCATTCAGATGCTTATATCTTTCCTTTTCTCGTTTGCTTTTCGCCTCTCTTCTTTTCACAGCTATTTGTAAGGCCTCCTCAGACAGCCATTTTGCTTTTCTGCATTTCTTTTCCATGGGGATGGTCTTGGTCCCTGTCTCCTGTACAATGTCACGAACCTCCGTCCAGAGTTCATCAGGCACTCTATCTATCAGATCTAGTCCCTTAAATCTATTTCTCACTTCCACTGAAAATGAAGTTTTTAAACATTACCAATTAAAAAACAAAAAACTAAAGAGATTATCACTCACAGCAGAAATGTAGGTTAGAAACCCACAGCGAGTGAAAGAGGAAAGAATGGTGATGAAGGCGGATGGAAACCTTTGGTAAAAAGAGAGACGGAGGGTTAGCAGGAAGGCAGCCTCACTGTCTTTACTGCAGGCATCCAGCAAATTCACACCCGCTCCACATATACAGGTGTTTTTGCACAAATGGTGCGACCACGCATAATTCTGCTCCCGTGAGGATACCTTGCCACTATCTTCCGCATCTGCACATGCTCAGAGCAGGGCTTGTTCTTCATCCCACCCCCACCCCATCCCCAGATGGATACTCAGGTTGTCCCCGGGTCTCCCTGCCCCACACAAGGGGCTACCCACTTCCCCCTCACACACAACCTTGAACACCTGGGGGAGGCTTTTCAGAGACTTGGTTTCCCCAGGTGGAGGATCTGTTCAGGGTCAGAAAGCCATTGTCAAGTATTCATCAATACGGGACTTTTCTGCCCTGTTGCCTTTTTTTTAACTATTTTTTATTGGGGTGAAATATGTATAACATTTGCCATCTTGACCATTTTTAAGTGTACAATTCAATGGCATTGATGGCATTCGCAATGTTGTACAACCATTACCACCTCCCATCTCTAAAACTTTATACCCCGAAACTAAACTCTGTACCCATTAGCAAGCTCAATTCCCCTCTCTTCCCAGCCCTGGTCACCTCTAGTCTACCTCTGTCTCTAGGAGTTTGCCTAACACAAAGGGTGAATATTATGTGAAACCTGTTGCTTTTTACACCCCCACCCCTACCCTCGAACTCTCCCACCCAGGCACCAGCTTCCCAGAGGCGGCTGAGTGAGGCAGAAGAGAAAAACCGAGGGGGGAATCCTGACTTTTAGGTTCAAAAGGGAAGATGCAGAAGAGTGCCTATTGAAGAAGCGTTTCTTCCTGCACCTGGGGAATTAAAACAAGGAAAATGGGACTTCCCTGGTGGTCCAGTGGTTAAGAATCCATATTCTTGGGCTTCCCTTGTGGCTCAGCTGGTAAAGAACCCGCCTGCAATGCGGGAGACCTGGGTTTGACCCCTGGGTTGGGATGATCTCCTGGAGAAGGGAAAGGCTACCCACTCCAGTATTCTTGCCTGGAGAATTCCATGAACTGTATAGTCCATGGGCTTACAAAGAGTCGGACACAACTGAGTGACTTTCACTTCACTTCATTGCCAATGCAGGGGACACAAGTTCAATCCCTAGTCCAGGAAGACCCCACATACCATGGAGCAACTAAGCCCATGAACCGCCAACCACTGAGCCAAAACACCCTAGAGCTCATGCTCTGCAACAAGAGAAGCCACTGCAATGAGAAGCCTGTGAATCGCAGCTAGAGAAAGCCCCTGAAAAGCAATGAAGACCCCGCACAGCCAAAAGTTAATTAATTAATTACTAAAGAAAAAAAGAACAAGGAAAATGGTCTGAGTTAGGAGGAAGAGAGGGGTCAGAGAACGGTGGGGAAAGTTAGAAGCGGATGATAGACTCCAGGAAAAGACATGCATGCTGCAGGCTGCTCAGGGTTAGTGCTCAATATGGGACCTCCAATGAGACTGGGGATTTGAAAGCAAAGGCAACCTGGGCCCCATTTCCTGTCTGCAATCCTCAATCGCGCTAGCAGAGTTGGCAGAAGGAGATACATATATATATATCAAGTCTGTACATCAGCCTAAGCCCACATGTTCTGGGGCTCTGGAGTAGCGTGGACAGCCCAAGGTCTCTGTGCTTCTGAGAACAGGGAAGTGAGCTGAGAGACACAGGACTGGGGCCCCAAACAGCAGACGAATGCAGCGCTGGCCAGCAGGCACCGCCGCAGACACCAATGGGGATGACCCAGCAGAAACTAACTATGTACCCCACGCCCACCACCTCCAAACACACCATCTCCCAAGGAAGGAGCGGGTTAGAGAAGACATTTCAATTGGCTGAAGACCCTCGCGAGTGGGGAGTTTATCTTGAATTAACTGGAAATAATTGTCTGCTTAATTGGTTCATTTTCTGCCTAATACGGAAGGAGGGGGCAGTTTTGAGACAGAAACCAGATTCAAATACAAAACAACAAAAACTTGCATTTCTTGCCTGGCTGAGTTTTGAGGACTAAGAAATCTAAAGCCACTACTCAGGTTTTATATCTCAATGACATTTCTGAATCTTTCTCCATAAACATTATGAGACTCGTGCTCCCAGATCCCCTGGAGCAGGGCATGGCAACCCACTCCAGTATTCTTGCCTGAGAATCCCGTGGACAGAGGAGCCTGGTGGGCTACAGTCCATGGGGTCACAAAAGAGTCAGATGCTGCTGAGTGACTAATCAACAACAACAACCAATGAACACACAGTTATGACATTTCCCCCACCTATACCAGCATCCACTGCCAATATGGAAAGGTGGTGGTGATGGTTTAGTTGGTAAATCATGTCCGACTCTTCTGTGATCCCATGGACTGCAACCCACCAGTCTCCTCCGTCCAGGTGATTTTCCAAGCAAGAATACTGGACTGAGCTGCCATTTCCTTCTCCAGGGGATCTTCCCAACCCAGGGATCGAACCTGGATCTCCTGCTTTGCAGGCAGATTCTTTACTGGCTGAGACACCAGGGAAGGTAAACATCAAAAAAAAATGTTCATTTTTTTTTTCTGCCTGAACAATCAGTTACATGTACCAGTCCATGGCATGATGAATTCTGTCCACACCAGTTCCTCGTGCAGAAAGAAGAGACTATCAAACCAGCATTAATGGATATGGAAGAGCAAGTTTCTGGTTGAGAAATACCGTAGCTCATAGAGAAGTGCTGTTCTTTCGGGGGTAATGAACATCTATCATGTCCAAGGCAACACCCACATGGAGATGACTTTACTGGCAGAGAAGGGGACCTTGAGGGGTGCTCTAGGGTCTCACCAAGGACAGAGCCCTGGAGATGCTCCACCCACCCAGCAGTCAGTCTCTCAGCATCCTCCTCTCCCATAGACCCATTTCTCTGCCCAAACCACCACCATCAGTCGGGACACCTACCTGGCTGCCCACTCTAGGTCCTCTGCCATCCGTCTAGAACTGTACCTCTTTCCTTGCACCAGGGCACAGCCTCTCAAGGCTAGAGAAGGGCTAGCAAGTTCAACTATGTAACAGATGCTTAAACTCCCTTAGGGCCATCTCCGCAATGGAGTGCTGACGCGTATCTCCTTCAAAACACAGCCCAGCCCAGCCCTGGAATCTGGGCTGTAGAAAGTCCTCTTCGCTAAGAGCTGGAAGGCTCGGTGTCTGTAGGTCCCACATTCCCCCAGGGTCACAGGTTGAGTGGAAGCCCCCTTCACATGTCAATTCTCACTTATTCTGGAACAACATTCTCCCCACATATATAAGTTTCCTAGCGCTGGCATAGCAAAGTATCGCACATGTGAGAGTTTAAAGCGACAGAAAGGATTGTCTCGCAGCTCTGGAGGCCGGTCCAAAATCAAGGTGCCAGGAGGACGGGCTCCTTTGAAGGACACGAGGGCTTCCCAGGCGGCACTAGTGGCATAGAGCCCACCTGCCAGTACAGGTGGATGTGAGAGATACAGCCTTGATCCCTGGGTCAGGAAAATCCTGGAGGCGGGCATGACAACCCATTCCAGTATTCTTGTCTGGAGAATCCGCACGGACAGGGGAGCCTAGCAGGCTACAGTCCATGCAGTCACAAAGAGTCGGACATGACTTAGCGACGTACCACCACCAGGTAATCCGGTAATCCAGAATGATCTCATCCTGCAATCCTTACCTTAATTACATCTGCAAAGATGCTTTTCCCAAATAAGGTTGTATAATAGTCTGTCTGGGCTATATAAAAAGATGCTACAGATAGGGGAATTTATGAACCACAGGAATGTCTTTTTCACAGCTCTGGAGGCTGGATGTCTGAGATCAGGGTGCTGACGTGGTCGTGTGAAGGTCCTCTTCTGGCTCATAGCATCATCTTTCCCACGTTCTCACATGGTAGAGGGGACTAAGGAGCTCTGTGGGGGCTCTTTTATAAGGGCACTAGTCCCATTCATGAGGACCCCACTCTCATGACCTAATCACTTCCCAAAGTCCCTACCTCCCAATACCATCACCTTTGGGGGCTAGGATTTCAGCATGACTTTGGTGGGGGGCGGGGGCAGACCATAGCAGGTCACAAGTTCCAGGTAGACATATCATTTGGGGTTCCATTATTTAAATCAATACACTCCCCCAAGCTCTTTATTCTGCTAACAGAACAGCCTCTGTCTTCCTGCTGTTCCTCAAGTTGCAAAATGTCAAGTCCATTCTAATCCCACCAGTACTGGTATGGTCTACCTGCATGCTAAGTCACTTCCGTTGTGGCTGATTCTTTTCAACCCTATGGACCATAGCCCACCAGGCTCCTCTGTCCATGGGATTTTCCAGGCGAGAATACTGGTATGGGTTGCCATTTCCTCCTCCAAGGGATCTTCCTGAACCAGGGATTGAACCCAGGTCTCCTGCATTTCAGGCCGATCCTTTGAGCCACCAGGGACGCCCACCTAATGGCCCCAAATACCAGCACAATTTTTCTCTTTGTTTTTTTCTCTCTGCTCTTCCTTTCTACATCTACACTTTTTCTCTCTACTGTACACCTTGGCCTGTTAGATACAGTTTTCCAGTTTCCACTTCTCTCTCCTCTCCCTCCCATAATAATCATAACTTTTATAACAAAGGTTGCATCTTTGGGGCTAGAGGCAGAGGAAGGTGATATTAGCGGAAAAATGCAGAAGAAACGGTTTAACTCACAGGCACACATGCTCCGCCCTCAAATGCAACCGTGTGTGCTACTGTGGGCACACGTTCATGAAGCAGGTGTAATCACACGCACACATTCATGGCCACACATGTGCACACAAGAGTGTGGTGGCGTGCATACATGTGCATTGTGACGTAGCCATGATACATGCTTTGGACTTGTACATGCATGCACAAACACGCAAGGTATCCGTGAGTGTGTATGGTTGTAACATGTCTGTGCATGCATGCGGTGTGGCTACTATACATTATAGTATTACACACGCATGCACAAACATGCCCAGGCCAATTTGTACCATATGTGCTATAGTGTGTGCATGTCTGTGCACACACATGCCACGTGTCAATGGTGTGTGCCATAGCCAGCACACATGCACACACCCATACACGGGCTCTGGGATTCTGTGGTCCAGGCTCACATCAAGCCAAGAGATGCAAGTCAAACAGCAGCCAAGCCAGGCCTCCCCCAGCTAGTCCTCCCCGCCAACTGGCCTCAAGAAACAAAGACAGTTTAGCAAGAACTCCTCAGCTAAGCGGTTTTTTTAAGACCTTCAGCCAGCAGCCGCCTGGCTGAGCTGAACGTCTCACTTTATTAGTGAGTTTGGCCTTGGGTGTCTGGCTGTTTGATCAATCCTGCCGGGGGTCAGTGATATTTCCTCCAGGCCCCCCGCCCCTGCCCCTGCGTCCCCACGCACCTGATGAACAGCGCTGCCCCTGGACCGCTGATCACCTATTGATTTTCCAGCTGGAGGTTGCATCTGCCGCCAGCTGCCTTCTCCAGCCCTGTCACCAGGAACACTTGGTGACTAACGGATCCCCTGGGCCCCTCCCCAACCACCCCCTCATTCCAGACCCACCTCCCCTCCCTACGGGTCCATCATGCCCAGCTCACTTTGTCTGTGTCCAGGCTCGGCACTGTCTCTCAGGGCTAAGTGCTAGGGCCATGGACACCAAAGTCAAGGTCTTTTCCTAGTGACCTGCCCCCGGCTCCCACCCAAGAGACCTGGCCTTGAATTCCAGCTGCATGACCTGATGCAAGTTGCTTTAATCCTCCTGTGCCTCGGTTTCCTCATCTGTCAAACTGGGGGATATTAGGATGCATATAAGCCAGTAGACCTCTGGGGGACCCCGAGATCCTTCCAGAATGTCCATAATAGTTAAAACTATTGTCATAATAATACTAAGACATTACTTTTATTTTCCAGTCTCAATTAAAGATTTTTTTGACTCTCGGTGTAGTGTTCCAGAGACGACATGACATGTGATATCTCAAAACCTCAAAGGCAGAAGCAGCTACAAGAACCCAGCTGTTTTCTATTAAGCCTGACATGATAGAGATTTGCACAAATGTACAGCAATGCCATGCTCCCTTCTCCCTAAAATGTTTGTGTTGGGAAATATCACTATTCTTCACAAAATATGTATGTGAACATGTAATGTGTTTATGTTATGATGATTTGAAATAAATGAAGAACAAATATGATCACAGTTTCTCAGTTTTAACTCCTCGAGTGGTAAATCATGATAGATATGGCCCACATTAACAAGAGCTCTGAGATCCTTAGTAGTTTTTAAGAGTGTGAAGAGTTGCTGAGGTCGAAAATGTTTGAGAATGGATGATACAAGATGCCAGCACATTGCCTGCCGGCTCACTGCAGTATGATTGAGATATTATCATTAGGGGTAATTATCAAGGGGTGATTTTTCCACCTGAACTGGGGGTTCTCAAGGTTATGGGGAGGGGGTTATTGGAGAGTTTGATTTGGGATATAGCCCCTGCAGCCAAATGGCAGAGGTGGGACCCCTCTTCTGGCCCCAAGAAGCCTCCGTCCTCACTTTGCTCTCACTGTTAGCTTGGGGTGCTCAGCACTCCTGCCACGGGAAGGGAACACCTGGGTGACCTGTGACAAGGTGCCTGGCGCTGCCTGCACCTCGTGCTGCAGCTGTGCCAAGCGGGTGGCAGCTGGTGCAAACAGGGCAGAGGAGTGTAATAATAATAGCTCCTCCTGGCTTAGCATCCAGGTGTGTCGGGAACTGCATTTTAGAAAAGTTAAGTCGTTTCATCCTGGCCACAGTCTTATGTGGTTGTTTTAACATGTACCCAGGATTTGGTGGTAATCAGGTATGGTAGCTTGGCAGACACGGAGACAATGTCTTGAAAGAAGAGTTTACTAATCACAGTTTCCAAGAGGAGGTGGCATGACCCACCACACAGGACCATGGGGGGAAGCACCAGAGTCAGTCAGGAGGCAGGAGAGGGAGGGGAGAGCGAGGACCAGAGCCTTCATTGTGCTTTGCACAGGAAGCGATGGGCGAGGCAAGGTAAGCTGTTGGGGACTGGCTGGTCTGAATAACTTAGTGGGCTCCAGGCTACTGGGGGCTTCCCTACTGTTCGGATGGTAAAGTATCCACCTCCAATGAGATCAATCCAGGTTCGATCCTTGGGTCAGGAAGATCCCCTAAAGGAGGGAATGGCAACCCACTCCAGTATTCTTGCCTGGAAAATCCCATGGACAGAGGGAGCCAGGAAGGCTATAATCCACGGGGTCACAAAGAGTTAGACCCAACTAAGTGACTAAGAACGTGGGCTACAGGACCTGTCACTAGCTGCACCTGTACCTGGCCCTCAGGTGATGCAGGGCAAATATCAGCTTGGTTTGCAAGTTAGAAAAAAGGAGATGGATGGGGTATCGGTTCTGGATGGATGTGTTTGCAGGTGAAAGGTGTGCTCTGGTTAGCTGTTTGCTAGGAGTTTCCTACCCCTGGGAGAGGCAGAGCCTTCCTGGGCTGCAAGATACCAAGATGCCAAAGCGTCATAAAATATACACACAAAAAGGCATGAATTATACAGAGAGATCCTTTTATCACCTTCTTTTGAGAGCAAGGGGCTCAGCCTCCTGCCCAAGACCCACAGCTGGGAGGTGGTGATAGCAGGTCATGAACCTCAGCACTGCAGCTCCAAGTCCAAGTTTTTAACCACCTGCCACACAGCCTCCTGCCACGGCTGCCTCCCCGGCCAGTACTGCTCACTGGCTCGTCTTCAGTCCGGACTGGGTTGGAGCTAGGCCCGTCGAGCCCTTGGCTGTGGCCATGGCCTCGACCTCATGCCCCTGGCACAGACGGGCACCACTCTGTGGTCAGGCTATAGCTCTGAGCATCATGACCCTGGTGAGTGCCACAATGCTCCTGGCCACTAACCAGGCACTCCAGCCACTCTAGGCTACAGAGGAAGTATGGCCACAGGGGCAAAAATTCAGATAAGGGTGCCCGGTGGAGGGGGGGCTACAAATCCCATTGGCCCCTAAGATTTTACTACTGCCCGCCTGGTCCACCTGCTCCCCCTACCAGGTCCTCAGATTTGCAAGGAATCCGACGGTGGGGCAGAGGGTTCTGAGGGCGGCCACCTCCCCAAAGCTGGCTTTTCACCCTCTTCTGTCTGCCTCAGCTCCCCTCTGAAGGATCCTGGCAGACCAGGTCAGTGATTAGAACTCCATAAAGGTTAAGGGGTTATTATTCGATTTCAGCTGTTTGTAGCATCACGAACTGTAAACTGGGGACAGTCATGTCTTCCTCCGGGAGGTGCTCAAGATTCAAGGACCTGGAGGGTCGCGGGCACACAGCGGGGAGCATTTCCCCTGGGCTGGTGGCGGGAGGAGGCGAGGGGGCCCCGGCAGGAACCGTGGGCCCTCGCGATCTCAGGACCCTGAGCCCGGATTGCAGAGTCCCGGCCGCGCAAACGCGGGGCGCCTGCGCCCCCTACCGGCCGCCGCGCGCAGCACCGGCCCGAGCGTCCCGCCGCCGCCTCCGGCGCCGCGGGCGTGCTAGGTACACTCAGCTGCGCAACGCGGGCCAGGACTCGGGGCTGGAACTGGCCTCCCCTGCGCAGATCCCGCGGGTCCGCAGGCTGGCGCACCGTCCGCCGAGGACACAGGCAAGCCCGGGGGGGGACAGGGATACAGCACAACATGCATCCACCGTGGCCATGGCCCCCGGCCCTTGAGCTTCAGTTCCTCCTTGCAAGGAAGAAAGGGGCAATGTCCCCACAGCCTCGTCCTCGACGGTGTCTCTGCCTCCCCTCGGGTCCACTCCCACCCCACGTGCGTGACTATTTAAGACCCTTCAGACAAAATGGTGGTCACATAAAACCTTGCTTTCTTATTCGAATGAAACACGGAGCAAACAGACCCAATTTGGGGGAACAAGGAGCTGACCAGCTCAGGGTCACCAGACCCTTCGCAATCTCAGGGGACAGAGGCACCTGGAGCTCCAGGCTGCTTGGCCAGAAGGGGACCCGGTCTCCCAAAGAAACAGCCTTACCAAGGTGGGTGCCAACTCCAGGAGCCCATTTAGGCCATCATGGCCTGGGTCTAACTGAATGATTATCATAGTGCTCTGGGAGCTGCATAACCATCATCCAAAACTTGGTGGCATGACACTACCACTTTATTATGTGCACAGGTTCTGTGGGTCAGGAATTTGGACAGGGCACAGAAGCGACGTGTTGTCTCTGCTATCTGGGCCTCAGGTGAGGGTGATTCAAAAGGGGCTTGGGGCTGGAGGATCCGCTTCCAAGACGGTGTCTTCACGGTCATTCTGGCTCCGGGCTGCGAGGGCTGAGGCTGGGTTCCCCCTGTGCCTACTGGCCATCGTCTCCGGCATTCTGGCCTCAAGTACTTGGCCTTCTTAGGTGTCAGCTAGATTCCATCCTCATATTTGGGAAATGGGTCCCTCCATTCCTGCTGGAGGGAAGGCTGAGAAGGAATCCCCTGGAGCACCTACACAGCTAGGGGGCATTAGGGGGTGCCGTGGGAAGCCATGCTGGAGATGGCTCAGAAAAACATCATGAGTTGGTTCAACTCTCACTTTTCAAATCCAGGCACTTATAGGGAAGAAAAGAGCATGCAGGAAATGACAAGGAGATTGGGGCACTGGGGCAGGGTTCTTCACACAGCCCTGCCCCTCCATGTTTGCTCTGCCCAGGTGGCAGAAGCAAGGTACCAAAAGCAGGGTTCCTTTTCCACCTCAGCCCCTGGTACAGCTAGAACCTCCCAGCCTGAGCTGGCACTGCCTGCATGTGGCCAGCAGAGGGCAGCACAGCCTCATCCTGTGGCAACAGATGCTGCGTGGATTAACAGGACTGACTCTGTTGGATGGAACTCAGGGCCACATTGAGGACCCTCTGCATCTCTGGCTGAGGATGGGGGTGCAGCCTGAATGTGCAATTATCTTCCAGCACACGAGCTCCAGGGAGCAAGGACTTGGATGTTCTCGTACCGTTATCTCCCACGGCCTCATCTGAAGGAGATGTCAATACACATGAGGGTGTAGGGGTGAGAGGGGTGAGTGTGAGCCCTTCAGGGTGGGTGTGTCCCCGATGCCACCACTCACCTGAGTGTCCGGCAGCCCCACACGTCTCCCGCTCACACTTGTTCCCCTCGAGACGCCCCAGGGTTCTGAGCCCCAGAGTCAGTAGGCCTACTCCAGGCCTCCGTTGATGCCTCCCACACTCATCTCTCCCCTCTGCCCATCTGGGGGATCCTCATCGCTACATCCCTTTCTTTCCTGGGGTGTCTTTGAACCTCTCTTATTTAAATAAAAGGAGTCCTCCCTGAAGAGGGCATGGGGACCTGCCGATCATGGCACCAGGGAGGCTAGGACAGGTGTGCAGGGATGGGGCACGAGGGAGCCTTCTGGGACACAGTCTTGCTGAGAAGAGCAGAGAGCCCTGATCTCTGAGAAGCTCCTGACCTGGAACCTTTCTAGAGCCCCAGCACCAGCACACTTGACTGACTGATGTTCTAAGTTATTATCCTTATTGTACAGAGAAGGAAACTGGGATGAAGATGGAAATCGTATCCTACCAAGGATCATGGAGTTGTCTGATCGTGAGACTGGGGGTCTTCGCCAAACACAAAAGAGTGTATTTGGAATTATTCCATTTAGATGACATTCTACAAAAGGCAAAACTAATTCACAGTGGCAGAAAGCACACTACGATGCTCCTGGCAAGGGGTGGGAGCGGGTTGACCACAAAAGATCTTGAGGGAAGTCTCTGGATAGAAATGTCTATACTGGACTTTGATGGCCATTTGGGATTTGTGTATTTGTCAAAACCCATTGAACTATCCAAATAAAATGAGAGCCTTTATTATATATATAAATAAAGGTTTAACTTTTGAATTTACTTTTTTATTAAAGCTAGTTGATTTACAATGTTGTGCTAATTTCTGCTGTACAGCAAAGTGACTCATTATACAAACACTTACATTCTTTGTATTCTTTTCCACTATGGTTTATCCCAGGATATTGAATATAGCTCCCTGGGCTACACAGTAGGACCCTGTTGTTTATCCATTCTCTCTGTAATTGTTTGCATCTGCTAATCCCAACTCCCAACCCAGCCCTTCTCCTCTCTCCTCCCCCTTGGCCACCACAAGTCTGTTTCTGTTCCGTAGATACGTTCATTTGTGTCATATTTCAGATTTCATGTATAAGTGATATCATATATTTGTTTTTCTCTGACTTACTTCACTTAGTAGGACAATCTCTAAGTCCATCCATGTTGCTGCAAATGGCATTCTTTCACTCTTTTTTATGGCTGAACTGTTTTTGTTTTTAATCCAGGTCTTCTGGCTCAGATTTCAATGCACTTGCCCTCATCACTTAGGAGACATGGCTCGTGCCTGCACAAGTTGTTCTCACACCCAACGGGTGTCAGAATGCCAACTGGGCACAAACCAGGAGAGCATCCAGGAGGGAGCCTGGGTGAAAGCAGGAGCCTTTCATCCTAATTCCGGCTGGAACAGACTAACCAATTGGCCAAGATCAAATGTCAAAATTTTACACCATCGGCACTTCCTCAGAACTTGGCCAGGCTTCGTCATCGTTCAGGAGGGCTGACTTTGGTTTATAAAGCTGGCAACAGGAAACCTGCCCTGTTTCTCTTGGAAGCTGGGATTCCATGACCTCACCCCCTGCTCCTGGACAGGTAAACGGCTCCAGAATCTCAGTAACTGGGACAAGTAATGCTTCCTCCTTCTGAGTCTGCAGCCCAAGTCAGGAACACTCAGGATGAGTGATAATATCCTTTTCTCCAAGCAATGAAAAGTTTAGAGTTAGACTTAAATTTAATAAGTTCCCTGGTGGCCTCTTTGAATTTGCATGTTGCCATGCTAACCTGGCCCAGATTTCTCCCCCTACAAGGCAATTCTTGGAAAATCAGGCATCAATGGTTCTAAATGTCCAGCAAGCCAATAACAAGGGGAATGGGAGCCCCACCTCGGGGCAGCAAACTCAGCTGAAGTTCCTGAGCTCCTTAGGGTGATCAAACATCATCAAAGGATTTTCAAAGCCTTGACATATCCTGTTCCTTGTAGCCTCCAGGCTTACTCTGAGGGCAAGAAGGTTCCAGAAACACAGTGCCAGGAGCTGAAATGGAGGACAACAGTCCCCATGGGCTGAAAGCATAAATTCCATCTTAAGGATGCAGATCATCAGGAAGGACTCATGAAGAAGTAATCTGTCTTAGAAATCAAGCTAAGCTTTGCCCAGATGTGTCTATTCATAAATTTTGGAAGGGTTTTTCTAGTGAATTTTTGCCTCTCCTGCCAGCAACCAAGAGGGGCTGCATGCCTTTCTTTCCTTGGTGGTCATCCAAGGCCCATTGCTGTCGCCGGCTTTCTGATGGCCAATGAAAACTAACTCCACGTTGGGGTATGTAGAGTATTCATTAAAAGGGCATTAGAACAGGGGGGGACTCCCCTGGCAGTCCAGTGGTTGAGAATCTTCCTTCCAATGCAGGGTACGCAGGTTTGATCCCTGGTTGTAGCTGAGATGGTAGCCTGAGATACAGGAGACTTGGGTTCAATCCCTGGGTTGGGAAGATCCCTTGGAGAAGGGAATGGCAACCCACTCCAGTCTCCAGTATTCTTGCCTGGAGAATTCCATGGACAGAGGAGCCTGGAGGGCTCCAGTCCATTGGGTTGCAAAGAGTCTGACACGACTGAGCGACCAACACTTCACTTTCGGAACAAAGATCGCACATTCTGCAAGGCAACGAAGCCCGCATGCTGCAACTAGAGAGAAGCCCGCATACTGCAATGAATGACCCCGAATGCCACAAGGAAGATCCTGTGTGCTGCAACGAAGACCTGATGCTGCTAAATAAATACTTTTTTTTTTAAGGGTATCACAACGAAAATAATGGCCAAGTAGGAAAGCACTGTGATGGAGAATCTGAGCATTACGGCACGTCACGGTGGTCCTCAGAGCATCACGTCCAGGATCAAAGAGGCTCCTCAGGGACCTGACCTGGGAGGCAGCAGCAGCAAGCCCACTGAGGTCAACACTCATAAGTGAGGCCAAGCCTGCACACCTTCTACCCGCCTGGGACCTTGAATAAGAAAGCTACCTGGCCTAACACCAAGGCCTCTTGCAGATGAACACCCGAGCGCCTCTTCCATGCCACCTTGTTTCGTTTTGTCCTTTTATCCCCATTCCTCACTCCCAGCCTCCCCGCTCCACCCGCTACAGGCAACCCTCCTAACGTGCATCTTTTCGTTTTTACCTGTTTTTGCAAACGCTGTGTTGTTTCTGGTGTGAATGTGTCTGTAGCGTCTGTACGTGGTACCGCCCCATCTGTTTCTTATTTTTCTCACTCATCTGTTTTGAAGGTCCGTGTTACATGTTGTCTGTGGCTTGAAGGGTTTTCATATGCTCCATGCTGCCGACCACTGCCTTTTCCCTGCACATTCCCCCAGGGATGGACATTCCTCCACCCCGCCCCCAACCCCTGCCACCTCTCACCACAACCAAAGTGGGTGAGCATCCTTCCAGGTGTCTCCAGTGGACCCAGGGGAGAATTTTGTTGGGAACGTTGACCCAGACGTGGGATGTCCGGATTGGGGACGCGCTTACTTCATTCCGTGAGCTGTGCCAGGAGGCTCTCCACTGGCGCCCATGTGTCTGCCAACACTTGTCATTACCCACCTTTGCTAATCTGATGGGCGCCAACTGATACTGGATTGCTGCTTTAGTTTTGTGTTTCTCTGACAATTCACCCGAACAGCTTTTCACTGCTTTGGTGAACTGGGTCTGTTTCTATCAACTGTTCCTTCACCTTTTGCCCATTTTTTTCTCTTGGGTTATCTACTTACTATTGCATATTCCTTGTATATTCTTGACAGTGAATTGTTTGTTGGTTTTAACCACTGCAAACATCTTTTCCAATGCTCTCACACCTACAGTTAGGCCTTTTGCCAACCATAGACACCAATTAAGCAAATTAAGATATAAAAGAAAGGAGTAACAGAAGTAAAATGAAATGGGAAGTGAATTGTTAAGGTAAGTTTAAAACGAATAGGTTCAAATGAGATGATGAAAATAATGGAAGAAAATATTTACAGAACAAAAATGAAAAATTAATGAGTTTTTTTAACCTAAAAGTATAAAAGCATAACCTAAAAGAAACAAGTATAAAGATGACCAAGAAGTTAAATATGAAGGTAAAATGCTTTTTAAAACAGTATCAACATGAAGCAAATCACATACACCTACATTTTTTCTTAAACTTCATGGTAAAAAGGGAAATAATGCAGAAGCCAGGGAGGTAAAGGTCAAAGGGACAAAGCATACACACACGTGAAGCCAAAAAACAAAGAACTAAGAGCTAAGACAGAGCGGGTACTAAGCAAACCTGATGTTACCTCACAACTGAAAACACAGCAAGTGGGAATGGAGAGGAAGAGGCTCGAAGGAACCAACTGAAGGCAGACTGGAGACTCCTTACCAGCCAAGTCCCGCCCTGGGGGCCCGGGGCTACTCTGGGTCATGTAACAGTTCACCCATCAGTCTAGGGCTAAGGAATAGCCTGGCCAGGGTGCTTGTATTCAGAGCCACTGCCCAGACCTCAGTCAACGGACAGGCCGTGAGCAGCAGCTCATGCTCAGCCTTCGCCTGGCTAGAGATTCTGGGCATGCTCCCCCCAGGTCCTTCAACACCACACCAACTCCCTTGTGCATCTCCCAGCCCCTCTGGCTCAATCTCTGCCTTCAGCAGAGCCCACAAGTGAGGCTGAAGCCACACAGGCCACAGGGCCAGGGAAAATGATGCTCTGGCATCCCTTGTCAGACAAGAAGACAGCCTGTTTGAACAAGTTCAGCACTACCCAAGAATGCAGAGGGCACCATCTCTGGGATTCACCAGAGGTGCCAGAACTTCCTCGTGGTTCACCAGACAGAGCAGTGACCCTGAGGACCCAGAGACAAGTTCCCTCCAGGACACACCGACTAGCTACTCGCCCCAAAGTGGCCAAGTATGAAATGGGTGTATAGCCTGCTTCTAGTTCCAATGGCAGGACAAACAGATGAAACGCACGAAATCCAGGGTTCCATCAGGCATCAAAAATGCATGCGGGTTGTACTTCACACAAACAGGTTGGAAGGCTGAGGAAACATCCAGTGAGTCACTGGAGGGTGGAAAATATCTGATCTTATCAATAGATGAAGTCAGCGACCCGGGGGCTGAGCCCTGCCGCCTGGAATCCTTCCAATTATGTGAAGACAGGAAGTTCCTCTGCGGCTCCAGAAGTGCACTTGCAATTCAGTTGTTTGACAAGGTCTTCCCAGAGATGTGATGCTTGGTGCTGCGCTACCATTTGGCCCACACAGTCCTCTCTAGCCCACAGACTAGCAGTTCCTGGATTTGGGGATATTTCATCAAATATGTTGTTGTTGTTATTTTGGCTACACAAATCTTAGCTATGGCACGTGGGATCTTTTTAGTTGCAGCACGTGGGATCTAGATTCCTGACCAGCATCAAACCCAGGCCCCCTGCATTGGGAGCATAGAGTCTTAGCCACTGGACCATCAGGGAAGCCCCTTGAATTATTTTTAATCGGGAAACTCATATACAACTTTTTTCTTTTTTTTTGGTCATGCCATGCAGCATATCAGATCTTAGTTCCCCAACCAGGGACTGAACCCAGGCCCCCTGCATTGGGAGCACGGAGTCTTAACCACTGGACCACCAGGGCAGTTCTCTGTTTGACTGTTAATATTTTTCCAAGGAAAACATTTTCTTAAAGCTACCATCTAACATCACCATTATTTCCTAAAAGAAAGAACATTTTAGCACCAAAAAAATAAGACAAAAGGATGGGAAGATCTTTTATACAGAATAACTATGAAATGCTCACCATTTGGAGAGAGAAGTCGGGAAAACTCATCGTGGGCCAACACTGGCGCCCACCACCGTGACCTGTCGGGAGTTAAATTCCAACCCCAGTGCTTTGGAGAAGCAGGCCAGTGGGCTCAGAGCGGATCCTGGTACAGGTTAGAATACAACCTGTGTCAAAACTGTCACTCAAGTCTGATGCTCCTCCCGACTGCCCAGCTGGTGGCTCACCTCCCTTCCTCGTGACATCTTGTCTCCTTTACCAGGGGTCCCCAAGCCACCACATCATTAGAATCATCCGGGCGGAAGCTTTTCAAGTTGCAGGCTCCCAGGTCCCACCACCGGAGATCTGGCCCCACGGTTCCAGCATGGGGTCTTGTTCTCATCCAAATTTAGGCACCTCAGACCTGTGACCCCGCCACTCAACCCTATGAAATGACTGACCGGAAGCCGTCAGCACTGGGGCCTGAAAAGTGGAGCTCAGAACAGGGATGGAAGGCAGGGGGGCCCAGAATGGCACCAAGGCCGCCAAGAGCAAGCAGCAGCGGTCACAGGCTGTGCCGGTGCTGAAGCTGGTGCCAGAGAGGGGAGCTGGGGGACTGGGGGACTCTCCACGTTCAGCCAAAGTGAAAGGGTGAGGTGGGAGGGACAGACAGGGCAGCAGAATGTAAGCACGCTCCGTAGGTTCACAAGGAAGGGTCTTGTTACGAGCAAGCTTTTTCTGGATGATGACTGGCTTCTAACCACCGCCGCGGCCCCTGCCATCTCTCACCACTATCATCCTTGTCCCCTGCCTCCCTGCAGGTCCCCTCACCCGGTCACTTGCTGTCGAACATCTCCACACCTCTGTCACACACACAGCCCGGGTGCTCAGCCAGTGTCTGCAGACCAGATGGAGAGACAGGCCGGAGCGCTGACTGGCCCAGGGGCCTCCTGGTGATGGCGCCCTCCAGCCCTCGGGGAGACCGGCTTTGGCACAGAACCCGCGGTGTGAACGAGCACAAAAGGGCCCGCGCCTGGGCCTCAGGATGACACCGGCCCACGCCACCTCCCAGGGCGGACTCCCCTGCGCCGTCCAACACGAGCAGCTGGCTTCAGAAGGAAGACACTGCAAAGTCGTGGAAATGTCACTAACGGTATCTGAGCGCCTGTGTGGGGCTTGAGAGGACTCATTCTTGTGGAACGACTAGAGGACAAAGTCTTGGGAGCTGCCAGGCCATCGGGCCCTGCTGGTCTCTCAGACAGGCTGAGTCAGTGCTCTCTGATGAGGTCACGTGGTCCTGCAGAGACATGTAAAGGGGCGCCGGGCCAAGGCCGGCATTTCGCAGTTACAGGCCTTTCATGGTGATGATCCATCTCCACACATGAGGGGCTGCAATGTGACACAGAGCACAACACTGGGAGGCCTGCCTGCCCTGCTGGGGGCTGCCCAAGAGGTGGAGAGACGGCGACAGATGAGACCCATCGGCAGAGGTAGCCGGTGACACCTTGCTGTCTCCAGCCTGCACCCCGGACTGTTGCTTGATCTCCTGATTTGATCTGGGGTCTCGCCCCCAGGGGATGTGGATTCTGCCCCTTTGCCTCCTCCCATCCCAACAGAAGTTCAACAGGATCAGCCCTGGTCCTAAATTCAGACCTTATGAAAGCATTTCTGACCTTTCTCCACAAGGATCCCAAACAGAAACTGGTGAGAACTGGCACTTCTTTGGGACTTTATATAAATAACATCCCATATCTGCTCTAATGATGTCTGGAGGGCATCTGATCACATGATCTTGCTCTATGGGGCTCCCTGTGCCCACGTGACCCCAAAGTTGCTATGTGCCAAGCCTCTGGTTTCTCAGCTGATGTCAAGCGCTCGCTTGTAAAAATTCATTGGACTGTCTTAAAATATAGACCAGGAAAACCACGGATGGGAGGGACTACATTTACTTTAAGTATAAAGGTTTACTATTATTAACAAGTCACCACTATTATTTACATGTTTATAAAACATAAATAAAAATGACATACACGTTTGGTGCCCAAAGTGGCACATCCAAACCAGGATCAGTACAAAAATAAACTTTCAAGCTATGTGTTTGCAGACATCATCACAGCCAAGCAGCCCCGGGGACGACGACACCAGTGCCTGCTGGAAGGGCCCCCACCTTCTCACAAGAACCCAGGCAAACACACACAAGACAAATGGACAAGTTATGTTCCTGAGCTACAGAAGCTTAGAGCCTCTAAACGGTTGTGAATTTCTGCTACCGAGGATCTGGGATGGGTTTTGAGCTGATGAGCTTTCTCTAGTGGCATCGGGACATGGTACCGTGCGTGGAGGGGAAGCTAAGCTGCTTGTGAAGCCTAGAAGCCCTGTGCACAGGGCTCCTCTCTGCTGACTGCCAATCCGTGCAAATCTCCTGACTGCAGACAAACAGGAACATGGGCAGAGGGAAACAGAAGCTACTTGGCTTGGGAGCCCCCTGTGCCCACCAAACAGGCCCCTGGGTGACTGGCAAAAATCTGCCATATTTCCAGGGTCTCATCATAGATATGTGCCATGTCCACATTTGGCCAAGGACCTCACTGGTCAATAGAGGAGGGGTCCCAGCAGGGAGAGCAAGGCCAGCCCAGCAAAGCCCTGCCCGCCCCACAGGGTGCTTCAGCCTGCAGCAGCCCACCTTCCTCCCTGCTCCCCATGAAGCTGGGCTGGAGTTCATGCCTGGTGACAGGGGCACGCTGGGCCAGGGAGAGTGCTGGGTGAGCCAAGAGCACGGGCTTCCCAACTCCTGCGCAGCAGGACACCCGCCCAGGCACAGACTCCTCCGGACCCCAGCGAGGAATGCAGATGCTGAGGGGAGCGGGCGGGAGGGGGCTGTGAACGGGCTGCAGCCCACTGCAGAGCCGCTGAGGGGTCCACAGGAGCCGACGCCAGCTTGTCCACCCTGGGCTGGGCGTGATAGCGTGGAGGAGGGGACACCGAGCAGCCCCTGCAGTGGCCACCAGCTCCGCTCACTGGTCCTGGACCTTGGCCCTCTTGGCTTTTAGGGACAGGTGCTGCAAGAGAAGAGAAAATAGCATCGCTGGGGTGGGTCAAAGGAAGTAGACTTGAGCACGATTCCCCGAAGTGACCAAATCAAAGCTTCCACCTGGTTCACACCTTCTCAGTGAACGTCCTGCCCCACAGGCAACAGTTTGGAGGGGAAAAGCCCAAGGGACCAACAAAGGCACCAGGGCTTCAGTAAGCCACACAGGCCAAGGTTGGGCCGCCTAGGGCTCTGAGGGCAGCTGTCAGTGAGACATGGCTCACCCTCTGCCCCAGCCCTTCTTCCAGCCCTGCAGCCCAACAGCCAGGTTGCTCAGAGGCCCAGACCAAAGATCACCTCGAGTTTCCTAGAATTTCTTGAGAACAGTCAAGGGAAGATACCCTTCCCTTGGGAACAAAAAGGTCAGCCAACCTAGCCAACTATCCCAAGAGGCTCAAGGTCCTGCTCTCATGACGCCTATGCAAGAGCAGGGAAGACACACAGGAACAGGACACTTCCTGGTGACCCTTTCTTCCTGGTTTCTCTTTCAAATGTCACTCTCTAGCAGTGTAAGCAACGCAGGAAGTCTAACACTATAATCACGGGCATCAGATAATAGGATCGGGGGATACAAACATCCTTTACACTCGAAAGTAAAGCCAAAAGTGCAGGAAATCACAAAATACACATTTGAAGCAGGGAATGTAAACAGAAGCTTTTAATAAAGGTCCTCTGTTCCCCAACGGAGGCAGACCTGATGCCCTCTCGATAATTCCAATCCAACAGCCAAGCAATAACCTGAGCATGCTGCCCTCACACAGCAGGTTCTTCACTGAAGGGATATCGATCCCCCGACTGCTAGCAGAGCAGGCCTGCCAGCCCCTAGCATGCTCAGTGCCCAAACTCCACCTCTTGGCGCACCTATGATGGCCTCGAGACAGCCATCCCCATCACCAAGAGAAAACCTCAGGGCGTGAAAGAATGCAGGTGCAGAAGAAGGCGCAGCCCCCCACCAAGCAGGACAGGATGGGGTGCTGAGGGAGCAGGACACAGGTGTAAGTGAGCTGCAGGAGTCACACTTTCTAACCACTTATGGCCGAGAAAAGAAAGAAGAAAGTGCTAGTCGCTCGGTCATATCCGACTCCTTACAACCCCGTGGACTGCAGCCTGTCAGGCTCTTCCATCCATGGAATTCTCCAGGCAAGGATACTGGAGTGGGTAGCCACTCCCTTCTCCAGGGGATCTTCCCAACCCAGGGATCGAACCCAGGTCTCCCGTACTGCAGGCGGATTCTTTACCGTCTGAGCCACCAGGGAAGCCCCTGCCCAAGAAAGGACCAATATAGATTCCAGCAAAGGCCCTGGTGAAGAGGGTTCTCCCTCAATCCCAAAGATAGTTCAGAATCAGGAGAAAAAGCCTGAGGACTTGAAAGGCAAATCTCTGGACAGGTCCCCCGTCCTTCCTCTCTCCAGCTGTGGGTCTTGCTCAAAGTCTCCTAATTCTCTCCTCCGTGCACTTCACCTGATGTGACCCTGCCCACCTAGAAGACAAACACAGCCTTAGCTTAGGAACGGGGATGAGGTCATCGTGCCTGTGGGGCCATTTTTGGTGCTCATTTCTGAAAAGAATTTTGTGTATAAACAAAGCAGACTCTGGACCATTTCAGGCCTCTTAACAGAGCAAGAGCAACACTCTGAAAACACTGATAATGGAAAGTCCCCAACAGTGCCAGGAATAGAGCCAGGGATGACCTGTGGCTGTGCATGGCCATGGGGCGCTACGCTGCGCTTAGCCAAGGACCCTCCACCATGCACGGGCAGCCACTGGAGAGCGGCTGGGCTCTTGGAGAAATCAATCCATTTAGGACAAGTTAATAGCAGAAGTGCCTTTGGACTGCTTAGTCACGGAAGGACCAAGTTTCTTGGGGTAGGAGAGGGTTAGGGCCCTCGCCTGTACAATGAGGTTGTTGAACTAGGTGATTTCTGAGCCCAGCCTCTCTAAAATTACTCTGATCACAAGCAGTCATGAGAGTGGAGCAGATGAGCTGAAAAACAGGCATTTGGGGAGAAAAAAAAAAGACAAAATTGGCACTGTCATTTTCTTCAAAATTCTGGGGCAGTCTGCTCTTTAACTTAGTGGGTTTGACCTAGAAAAACTGTCATTTTGAGGTGAGAAGGGAAAATGACTCTGCTTCTGGGTTAATTCTGTTCTCCCAGAGTCTAAATGAACATGAGACAACTTCAGTCTCTCTTCTCTAACTGCCTGCCTCTTGTTATGCTAACAAGAGGGCTTAAAACTGCACCGTTCTCCTTAGGCTCGAGTTTGCATCTCTAATTGTTCTTTTGGACTTCTGAAGTCTGCTGCATTCCACCTGAGAGGTTTGGTGGAAGATTTTCCTTCATTTCAGGTTTATTCTTATCAGCCCAACACAGCAGAGAAAACACACTGCATTCTTATCAGTCCCTGCAGCTGATCTCATTTTTAGCTGAAATATCTGGATGGGGATACAGGAAATTGAACTATATAGGCCTGAAATGTTTTTTGTTTGATTGTTTAAGATTTAATATTGAAAGATTTTAAATGACAGCTTCCCTTGACATTGCTGGAGGGGGAGGGATGAAAAGATCCTTCCCTTTATAGCATCACAACTCAAATGTTTCCAGGAGTTGAGCAAGTGAGATAAACAAGGGAGGCGGGACCTGGAGAGAGTCGCTCATAACAGGCGCCATTTCTCAGCCCCTGCTGCAAACTCAGGCTCAGAAACTCAGCAAATTCAACATCTTTCAAGAGAATCTTGAAATCCATATTTCACGTGGACTCTCCCCATTTTAAAAGGCACCAATCAAGTCACATTTTGGTCTGAAAACACTGCAGTCTGGCTACAGCTTTGATGAAGTAACAGGTTTTGGTTTCCCTTTTATGGTAAACAATGGCCAAACTGGACAAAATATCTGAAGCGATAATTTTCAGGTACTGGGCAACAGAGAGCACGGGGCTGTAACCCTTGAGAAAAAGGAAACACTCGAGATGAGTGAACGTTACAGTCATTCCAGGTCTCTGCATGGCTCTCCACATCTTGTCGTGTCCAACTCTTTGAGACCCCATGAACTACAGCCCGCCAGGTTCCTCTGTCCAAGCAATTCTCAGGCAAAACTCCTGAAATGGGTTGAGAAGATTCCCTTCTCCAGGGAATCTTCCCGACCCAGAGAGCGAACCCGGGTCTCCCGCATTGCAGGCAGATCCTTTCACCATCTGAGCCACCAGGGGGCCCCCGTCAGAGGGAAGTGAGTTCTAAAGAGAGAACTGCATAGCTGAGGGGAGGAAACAGAGCAGAGGTCCGAGCTGCTGAGCCTGCTGGGGTTTACAGAGCAGGCTGTCAGAGAAGAGGAACTCCGGAAATCAACCTAGAGCTGCCACCCTTAAGCCTCTGGCTGCACACCAAGCTGCACAGGTGCAGGCCAAGGTTCCACACGGCTGGCAAAGAGCAGGCACTTGGGGAGGTGTGACCTGGTATGGAGGAGGTTCTGAAGGTCTGCACAGTGCTGGAGACGCTGGAGTTTTGAGCAGCCAGAGTGCAAAGGCCTCACTGAACATCCTAGGCATCCAGCTGAGACATCAAAAAGTCCATGTTTTGGGAGCAGGGCTACTAGACCCCTGCCCAAAAAAGACTAAAGTCAGTTCTTGGTAGAATTAAACTGACTGCCAGTATGAACTGTCTACTAGAAAAAACTCAACATTCTTTACCGAAAAGACAACAAATTCAACTCTTCACAACAAACCACCCAAAACGTCCAGCACACAACAAAAAATTACTAGACAAGAGAAGCAGGAAATGTGACCCATAACAAGGTAGAAAAACAGTCTAAAAACAAAACAGATCAGAGACGACAAAGATGCTGAATTAATGCACATGTCTTCCTTAGAAGAAAAGCATATACTACATACACAGCAATGCTCCCACCATGTGTTTAAAACAAAACAGGTTCAAGCTTGCACACGTTTGGTGAGGCAATCCTCATCAGAGTATTTGTGCTGTTTCTTGTGAACATGGTCCAAAGTGTGACAGAATTTCTTTGGAAATGGCTTAAAAGGGTCGAGGGAGAGGGGAAGAGTTAAAGATACATTCTCCTTTTTTTATCACGTAAGCTGAAGGGATTTATTTTTAAATGCACGTGAGCATTTTAAATGTCATGTGAGCAAACAGTATGGTGCTTTTACCCAGAACGATCTGAGACTATGGTAATGGCCTTTCACCTATGTACCACTGGGGGCTGGGGTTAGGGGGCAGGCAAGTTTAGGACATTACATTGAAAAATAAATGTATATTTAAAAATATGAAGAGGCAGGTAAACAGGTGGTTTGGGGGGACAGGCTTGGTTCATTCCTACCGTTCCTTGTTGATAAAAGTGTGGAGCCAGCTCCAACAGCCAAGCAGACTCAATGGCGGTCACATCTCTCATGTAATACTTGGAGGTTTGGATAACTTCATTGTAGATAACCCTGAAACAAGAAGAAATCATGAGCTAATTTCCTATATATCATAATTAGAATCAGAACCACAACAATTAGAGATGGTTCCCTTTACTTTTAAAACGCATCCACCTGTTCTGTGCGCCAGGCACTACACTAGACAAATGTATTCACGTTGCTCACTTAAGCCTCATGACCTGAGTGGTGGGTACCAGTGTGTCCATTTTACAGAGGAGACTCTAAGTCCCACGTGATTTCCAGGACATCTCAGTTGAACCTTCTGGTTCCTTATGCTTTTGTTTACAGAACTCTGAACAGAGTCTAATGACTTCATCAGAAAATGTAGAAATAGAAGCAAAGGCTCACTGATTCTGAAAGGAGCTGGGAATTAACTGTAAAGGGACAGAAGGGAACTTTCTAGAGAGATCAAAGTATTCTATATCTTACTAGGAATATGGGTTACATGCACACAGTTGTAATGACTGCTAACAGTTTTCTTTGGGAGCTAATGAGAAGATTGATTGTGGTGATGGATATACAACCCTGTGAATGCATTTAAAGTCACAGGATTGTACACGTTAAGTGGGTAAACTGTATGTATGTGAATTACATAATACCTCCATAAAGCTGTCAAAATATATAAACACACACACACACACACACACACACACACAACAGGGGCAGCTTGCCTGAGGCTGAGGTAACAGACACCAAAGTGTCAAGCCAAGAAGGTAATTTAAATCCCCAGATTTTAAGAGTGCATATATTAATATAGATATCAGTTTGCAGGGACTTCCCTGACAGTCCAGTGGTTCAAGACTCTGCACTTCCATTGCAGGGACACGGGTTCATTTCCTGGTCGGTGAACTAAGATCGCGCATGCCACACCCTGCAGCTGTATCAGTTTCCAGAGCAAGTACTAATATCTCCTCCCTGAAGAGGAGGAGCCCTCTGACCCGGCCCATGGAAGTGTGAACCTCAGCCACCTATCAAATACATCCCTCTACTGAAGCCTTTCTCCCCAGGTACTGGAGTCCATCTGCTCTCTGTCGGACTGTGGAATGGGACCTGGATTCCCCTCTCTGCACAGCTGTACCAAGAGTGAGGACAGAGTACCTAGTCTGTGGGTGAACACGAATGTTTGCTGAGGGGATCAGCAAGCAGAGGAATAAGACCATTGGCTTAAAGGGATCCTTGGCAGAGTAGAAATTCTTTGCAGAACAGAGTCAGCAAACGTGTACTGGGCACCTAGACTCTAGGCTTTGGGGACCCAGAGATGAACCAGAACAAGGCCTTGGCTTCAACGCACTGATAAAGCAGAGGGGAAGAGGGGGCTTACCAGCGGGGCGGCTTCTCGGCATAGAGGACCGATGCTGGGTGGATGTGCAATTCATGATCATCACGGATGGTCCTTGGGAAGCAAAGCAATTTTGTCTCAAGTACACTTTAAACACTTTAAACACTTTCAGCAAGACCTTCCCACAGATGCATTTAAACTCATCAAAAACGCAGGCTGTACTTCACACAAACAAAACCATCCTCTCCATCTTCTCTTGAGCCCTTCATGACCCGTCCCCACAGACACCCCAGAAATCAAGAATCAAGCTAAAAAAGGGAGAAGGAAAGCAACACATGGACATTAAAAAAAAAAAACTGAGGAATATATTTTTCTGCCTATGTTTATCTTCTACAGGTTCTCTTTCAAAAATTCCCTTGAGGACAGAAATAGTATATACAATTACTTCTATAAACTTTTCTATTAACAAGTTTAAACAGTAAAGACTATGAAAGAGATAATTATAAATGAGGGAAAAAGAAAGCTCAATATTGGACTATCCAATTCTCTGAGATAATATTTCAAATGCCAACTCAGATTTGATACAGTTTAATTCAAAAATATATTTACGGCGCACACAACTATTGGTGAGATCAGCTCATGAGAGAAGATTAACAGATCAGGATACTGCTGCGCAAACCATAATTACAGAGCTCTTCTGCCGGTACCAGGGATGTGTGTCAGGAAAGTGTTTCAAGGCCATGACCCAGCGCATCTCCAGCGCTCAAATAAAGCCACTGCCCGGGGCACTGGCTGTCTTATCAGGTGACCAACACTGAACTTTGTCCCAAACGGACTGACCACCATGAAGCCTGTTGTGTAGCCTGTATTTCTATTGAGGATACTGGTGAAAGACTTTTGTGAATGCTAGCAGGAATTGCTAATGAATACTCTTGAGGAGAGCGGGGTAATCAGAATGACAACGAAATGATGGTTCTCGCTGGAGAAGATCACAGCCTGTCCAGGGCTGCCTCGGTCAGAGCAACTCAGGGCTGGGAGCTGGGAGGGGAGTACTTACAATGGGCAACAGAACCGTGACACTGACAGGCTGGAACACCTGGCCTGGGTAACAAACAGAACATACTAGAAACAAATGTAAAGTGCTATACTGAGGCCCAATCAGCAACCAAATACTAGATGGAGGAGACCTGGCTGCCAAAGAAAACAATGCAATTCTGGCTCATTAACAAAGCCCAGTGGGAGGAGTTTGAGGGAGAATGGGAACCTGTATATGTATGCCTGAGTCCCCTAAGGTGTTCACCGGAAACTAACAAAACATTGTTAATTGGTTATAGCCCAATAGAAAATAAAAACCTAAAAAAAAACCACAAAAAACAGAGCCCAGTGTCTAGAATGGGACATCATGGTGACTTCAGGATCACAGGACTATAATATGTTCTGAGGGGAAAAAGCTAACAATAGTCTAGGGAGGAAACCCAAAGACAAATTAGGGAGAGAGCCTTTTGAGCACTCCCTTATTAAAGAAGGGACTTCCCTTGTGGCTCAGCTGGTAAAGAATCTGCCTGCAATGTGGGAGACCCAGGTTTGATCCCTGGGTTGGGAAGATCCTCTGAAGAAGGGAAAGGCTACCCACTCTAGTACTCTGGCCTGGAGAATTCCATGGACTGTATAGTCCATGGGGTCGCAAACAGCTGGACACGACTGTGCAACTTTCACTTTATTAAAGAAGAGCACCTTCTGATCACTGCTCTAAAAAACTGGCTAAAGTGAAGTTACAAGACTAATACCAGCTCAGAAACAGAAAGACAGACTAAAGTAACAATTCAACAAACTGGAATGATTTGGAGAAAAGAAGGCTAAACCAGATGTTAGCTTTCACCAAATCTGAATATATTAGAGGTTATCAGAGGTCATCAGTGATCAGTGAATTTTTTATATCTGGAAAATGGAACTGGAAGAGACAGGCTGTAGTCTTCAAAAGAGGGAGGGGCCGACCAGCACATGAAGAAACACTCACCAACATTCCAGTGTGGCTACAATGTACCTGGGGAGCTTCAGTTGTGCAGACCTCTAAAAACATCAGGAAGCACGCAACAGCAAAACTAACTTCTCCAGAAGAGAGCACCTGTAATGGTTCCCTCAACTCCTATTACTCTCTGATTACAACAGACATATTACCAGCCTGCAGACTTGTAACAGGCTTTCCTGATAGCTCAGTTAGTAAAGAATCCACCTGCAATGCAGGAAACACTGGTTTGATTCCTGGTTCAGGAAGATCTGCTGGAGAAGGGATAGGCTACCCACTCCAGTATTCTTGGGCTTCCCTCGTGGCTCAGCTGGTAAAGAATCCGCGCACAATGCAGGAGACTTGGGTTCAATTCCTGGGTTTGGATGATCCCCTGGAGAAGGGAAAGGCTACCCACTCCAGTATTCTGGCTTCGAGAATTCCATGGACTGTATAGTCCATGGGGTTGCAAAGAGTCGGACATGACAGAGCAACTTTCACTTTCAGACTTGTAACTATCATCCTCCTACAACATGTGGATGGGCTGAATATTCAAGAATCATTTCCACAAAGTTAAGACATTTTGCTTAAATCTGTATAGCTAACCTCAATGCATCTTTAGGAGGAGGCAAGGTGCAAATAAAGAAAAATGATTTAATTTCTCTGTTTTCTCTGCAGGTTGGCTTGCTGTTGGGTTTGGTTTATTTTTAAGATTTTAATGACTTAAGTGACTTCACAAATGACTTCACAAAGTATCATGTTACCTATAAGCTCCAGTAGAATGAAACCTCGCAGCATTTGCAAAGAATCCGGAAACGATGCACCTCAGAACTGGATCTGGATCACCTGCACAAACAGAGGTTTGCATGAGATGAGGCCTCACCTGCGCTATGCTCTGTGCTGTGAGGCCCACCCCAGGCTGCCTTGAGCCGCCTTGAGACCATCTCCTGAACGGGTTCAGCCCCACGATTCCCAGTGCCAGATGCCTGCCCTGGCACCATCTACAGAGGTCCCCACCCTCCACAATGGCTGCTGATTGAAACATGTCAGACTGTTCCCTTAACCTAGGACCCCCCCCCCAATCCCCCGCACCCCCAGCCACAGACGACCAGACCAAGGCTGGGCACCAGAACCTACAGAGCACTCCACAAGCTGGCCAGTGACCTTGGAACTCCTCTTTAGGAGAGCATTTTGCAGGAATGATGTTCCTTCCCAAAGACACAACCTGGGGCATTAACACTACAACATTATTTCTGTGATTATAGTTAGTCTATAATTCTTCAAAATTTTCAAACATCTCAGTTTAACTGGCGTCTGTGCTGCTGTAGTAAACATCTTACAAGGATAAAGCCTGCTCAACTAGATGATTTCTACATGATATAACCAAATTAATCTGCAAAAACGATAATGCCATCCATATGGCTTATGACATACGATATTTTATCAATTCTAAGATTTACTCTTTTTTATACTCATTGAAATCAGGACAGCATTTTATAATTATAATTGGCAACATTTTTTCTTTCTTAATGACATAAAATAATGGTATGTCTTAATGTTGTCTTAGATCCAACTAAACATAGTATGTTGGTAAATAAGTTACCAAAAAGTGGTATGATTTACAAAGCCATCGACAGGGTATGAGAACGTCAGTTTTACTGCATTCTTACCAGCAATGTTCTGGCACAAAGGTACCCCTTCTTTAACTGTACACTTATTTATTACTATTACTGTATTTCTTTTGTGAATTTTCCATTCCATTCCTTTGGAAATTAGGGTTTCTTTTCTTAATATGTTAAATAAATTCATTCTATAATAAAGCTTTTAATTTTTTATCCCTTATATCTGCTGAAAATATTTTTTCACTGTTTTCTTTAACATTTAGTTTTTTCTTAATTGGAGGATAATTACTTTACAATGCTGTGTTGGTTTCTGATGTCAAGGTCAATGTCAATCAGCCACAAGTATTCCATCTCTTTTGAAGAGAACTTTTTAATTTGCATGTAATTTATTGCATTTCCATAATTTTCTCTATTGTTCTTCAGCACAGAACTGAAAAAAATCTCAAATCTACATTTCCAAACACAATCTGATCCTAGACTCAGTTCCTTCTCTCCACTTGCCCAAAAGAAGTATCTATGTAGAATGTGCATTGTTATCAAAATGAAATCATTTCCAAGGGGTAAAAACTGCCCTCCTTAAGGGGTAGGATAGTGGGAAATCTTAAATATTACAAGGATTGTGGCCCTCCAGAGCTCAACCCTACCTTACAAAATCATCCCTCAGTACTGAATTTCTCTTGGTAAAAAGAATTTAAATTCAATGTAACTTTTCTCCTGGGAGAGGGGTTTGATAGGGTCACAGTGAAGGGACAAAGCAGGTGATAAACAGTTAATCCCACCAGGGAATGGTAAGCAGTGAAAAGTACAGGAGAGTTAAGTTAATGATCATTCAAGAAAGCAGGTTTGATTAACCACAAAATCCAGCAGGCTTGCTTCAAAACAAAACAATGCAACAGAAGCAGGAGACACGCTCAAAAGCGCTAAAACAATGGTGGTGTGAGACCCCACATCCTCAGTGACCTCAGTAAGCTAATGATTCCTAGGACACGCTTCTCTGTCCACACTAAAAACAAAAACACGAGGAAAGGTGGCGTTATCCTGAAACCTGCACTGATTTACCACAATTTAGTCTATGTTACCACCTTTTTGCTCCTTTTCACTCACCATGACAGTCCCAGTTTGACCATGTAGGGACAAGAAAGCTCCCTGGCTTGATGTGGAGGAGGAGCTGAAGAGGGAAGCTTGATGTCCACTCAAGAATGAGGAAAAAGGTGGTCTTTTCCCCCTCCCCCAATTTCCCTTCAATTATAAAGCTGCAGCCCACTAAGTTCTCTGTGTGGCACCTTCTTGCCCGCCCACTTGTAAGCCTCACAAGCATCCTATTCTAATCAATCACTTCTTATCTGTCACTTTGTCTTCCTACATTCTTTCTGCACTGAGGTCTAAAGAATTGGAGCTCTTCCTTTGGAGCCTCCAAGACACATTTCTGCTGTTTCAAGTTGACAGTGAAAAACAGGTTAAGAAACAAAGATGCAGATGTATGGCTGCTCTCTATCCCCTGGGAGACAGGCACTTGATCAGCTTCTCCCCAGTTAGCTGCCTCTGTGAGCTTCCTGTTTGTACTGATGACACTTCATGCAGTCTCCCGAGCTCAATGCTTCCCTCTCTTAGGAGCGTGGTCATCCATCAACACCCTCTGAGCATCTGATGTGCTCCTCTCTGCCAGCACTTATCTCCATAGTCCTCCTTGCCCAGCGAGCCCTTTGCCACGGGTTTCTAATGCAATGAGTCTGCTCAACGGGACTTGCACCACCACTCGAGGCCCGCTGTGAGCCTTCTCAGTGCCCCCCAACCCCAGGATTCCATCTTCCCTGCATTCCTACTACAATGCCCATCACTGTAGACCATGAGCACTCAAACATCTATTCCTGTAGTTTCCAAGACACTGATAATCTCATTTGCAGTACTCTGTGTCTCTGTAGGAATCTCTCTTGTCACTGCACTGTTTCAACACTAAGAACCACATCTTTGTCATCATGTAATTAGTTTCCCTTAGTACAAAAGCAATATAAAGCTCTGGAATGAAACTGCCTGAGCTCTGAGGCCACTGTACACTCACTGTGCGACCTCCGTGTGGCACGTCACTCACTGCCTCTCAGCCCACTTTTCTCATCTGAAGAATGGGGATCACAGCAGCGCATGTTTCACTGGAGCTCTGTGAGCACTAAATGAACTCATGTATGAAGACACAGCCCTGCTGGGCCTGTAAGCTAGGTTAGCAAGACCTAGTGGTGCCGAGAGTGTTGCCAAAGGCCTGGCACACAGGAGGTGTTCAAAAGACAACTGCTGATTGGCTGAGCAGACACACCACCCCCTTGAAGGCGTGCGTTTGAGCCACACAGGCCCATCTTTGCTAGTTATCAGCTGTGTTGTCCCAAACTTAAATTAACTTCTCCCTGGGACATTACAACTCCTCTGTAAAATAAGGATAACATCACCTACACCTTGGAGTAGCACAGTGAGTGAGAGAATATTGAGAAAAACCCCCATGGTGTAACCGTGTGTCCTCAACAAACAGGAGTCACTCTCACTGTCGGGCTAAACACACAGTACGTGCTTAGTAACACCTGTAGCTGAAAATAAAAGGCAGTTTACACAGAATGGTCACAAATGTTATCCATGGAAAAGTCATTTTTCTTGCAAAGCCTACATGGAAAATTAACCACACGGCATACAATGAGGTAAAGAATGTTCATGATTCGTAAGTGTTTTCAGGGCTTGTTAAAATTGTTTTCTAAATAAAAATAGCCCTCGGAAATAAAAACAGACCTCCTTGTGGGGGGGAATATGCTCCCTTCACATGCAGCTTTTCACCCACACAGGCAACTCAAAACGTGAGCCCAGTGTGGATCCAGAGTAGACGGTGTTGCCTCACACTGCCCAGCCTGAGAACGCAACTCCACAGGGCAGAGAGAGGAGCCTCACGAGCGGTGGCGGTTTACTCCTACCTTCACTAGATTTCCTGGGCACTTGAAACTTGACGAGAAGCTTTTTCAACTGCTCCCTCACTGTCGCAGCTCTGACGAGACCCTTGTAATTCAGGAAATGTTCCTGACACCACTGGGAGTTCTTGTTGTGCTGCAGGACAACGCACAGAGAGGGAGGGTGAGATGGCACAGGACAGTTCTCGAGCGCGGCGACGTGGCGGGCGTCACTCAGCTCTTTGCCCCCTTTAGCTTACTGAATGGGACAAGATCCTCAAGTCATTACAGGCCCTTTGGGGCCCCATCTCTCTAAACAGACGCTGATCACCCTGCTCACCATCAGACTGCTGTCCGATCTCACTCTCTTGTGCTAAAGGGCAAGTGAGAACTTAACAATAAGCACAGTCTTAAGTATCTCCACGAGAGCGGCAAACTATCAGACAGAACCCCTTCCCTGCAGCTCTTTGTAAATCAACTTTCCCTCTCTGGCAGCTCACGGTTACCACTTTACTTGACAACAGGCAAGTACAAGAAGGTCTGGTACTGATGCGTAAGCCCAATCCTTTGGCTACCTGAGACAAAGAGCCGATTCACTGGAAAAGACCCTGATGCTGGGGAAGACCAAGGGCAAGAGAAGAAGGGGCAGGCAGCGGATGAGACGGCTGCACAGCACCACCAACTCAACGGACAGGAACCTGAGCTCGCTGCGCTGCAGGAGACAGTGCAGGGCAGGGAAGCCTGGCGTGCTGCAGTCCATGGGGTCTCCAGAAGCTGGACATGAAAGAGCGACTGGACAACAACGGACTATCTCCAGTGGATGGGAGCGTGGAGGGGCCTTTGTAGTGGCGATCGTGCTTACTTTGATAAATGCTTCATACACATTGAGCATGGTAAGATGGTCACCCTCCTCCACAGCAAATTTTCGGTGCACTCGAGTCTGGAAAGAATAAGGCAATGTTGAGAAGCTGACTCCCAGGAGCCTCTTGTCCTGGAGGTAACATTACGCGATGAATAGCTCAGGAGAATTCACTTACAACACTGTCTTAATTTCAAGTGTACATCAATATCGTAACTTTTCCTTCAGTCTTTCCAGCATTCACCCATCTACTCATCACGAATGCCTGGGTTGGGAGGGCCCTGTTAGCTGCTTGGCTGTGCCAGGCCTGCTGTGCCCAGGCACGAACTCCTGGATTCACTAATGAGCCCACCAAGGCTGCCCCTAGAGCAGCCTTGAAAACAACCTCCCTTACTTTTGAAAAGTCAGTAGGACAATGGTTAAGATTTGGACCGTGAAAGGCAACTCCACCAATTCTGCTGAGCAACCGTAAGTTACCGAGCTTTTCTGTGCCTCGATCTCTAAAAATGGTGACAGTAACACCTCCCTCCCAAGTTCACACTGAAGATAAAATGACATAACGCACGTAAAATGTCTGGCACAATGTCAGGCACACAGTAAAATAAACACTCCAAACTGAAGCTGCTCTGTCACCAGAGCAGTTTAACAAAGGAAACCCCAAAGTAAGCAAGACTCACATAAACAGCTTGGGGAAAAAGTCAGACTTACAGCCTGAGACTTCTGGTTTGAGGGGACCACAAAGACATTCTGGATCTGCATCATGGCAGCAATGCTTAGAATTTCCTGAGAACAGCCAAAATTCCCTATAAAACAAAACACATGTTTGATTTCAAACATATTATGTGTCACGAGAAGAAAAAGATGTTCTCTGATGTTTGCCTTGCAGCACATTATAAACCAAGATCATCTATTTCTACACAGCTTCATTTTAAAATCTTGTAACATATAAACACTTCACCCTGCCAAATGAGATGCTCTGTATACATGGTCCAGATGAAAGGAGGCCTGGAAGGACTCCCTTCTGCAGCGGTCACACTGAGGGACTCTGCCATGAGACTCAACTAGGGTAGGTCAGCTCCACACCTGCTCCCTCCTCTCTAGGTGGACACCTGGAATCCTGGCAGAAAGCCTAAGAAGGAGAGGGGGCAGGGAATACATGGGCTGTATCCCTCTGCTCTGGAATCTTTCTGAGGTGGCCTCCCTCTCAACAGGGCTCACTTCACTCGGAAAGGCTGAGGCATACCTAGACCAGGGAAGCATGCAGCGGGCCACAGCTGCTGGCACCTGGGCAGAGTCTGTAGCAACCAGCCCTCCAGGGCACCAGATGGAGTGAACTGCCCTGCACGCTCCCCCACAGCTTCCAGCCTCACAAATGATCTATCCTGCTTCTCAACGCAAGCCTGGTAGCTCCAAGAAACAACTATAGCTAACTTTCACCACGCTTAATCTGAAACACAGCTTTGTTGACTGCCAGTGAATATAAAGTTAGACCAAAGCAAGACAGAACTAGTATTTCCCTTCTCTGGGCTGTTGCGGGTGGCGAGTCTCTATAGTCTCCAGAGGATTTTGACTTCTAAGTATGAGAGGATCTTGAGGCTCAACACTTTGATCCCTTAACTCATATTCTCATAAAAATCTGAGAGCATCAGAGAAGTTGGGACTCTTGCCCATTGGTAGTGCAAATACAGAGTGGAAGACGCTATGGTGATTCCTCAGAAAACTAAACGCAGAATCGCTGATCAAGCAATTCCACCCTAAATATTAGACCTCAAAGAAGTGAAAGCAGGGACGCAAACACATACTTGTACACCTGTGTTCACAGCAGCATTATTCACAACAGCCAAAGGGTGGCAGCTCCCCAGGAATTCGCCAACAGGTGAAAGGTCTATTTGTACAATGGAATATTACTCAGCCTTTAAAAAAACTCTGACACATGATATAACAGGAACCCTGAAGACACTGTACCAACTGAAAAAGTCAGTCACAAAAGGACAAATATTGTATGACTCCACTTATATGAGGTTCCTACAATAGTCAAATTCATAGAGACAGGAAGTAGAACAATGGTTGTCAGGGGTTGGGGGAGGGGAGAATGCGGAGTTAAGTGTTCATTGGGTAGGGTTCCGGTTTGACAAAAATGAAAACATTCTGGAGATGGATGGTGGTGGTGGTTAGACAACAATATGAAAGTACTTAATGCTGCAAACTGTCCATTTTAACATTTTTAATTGTATTTAAAAATGAGTAAAATGGTAAGTTTAATGTTGTGTATTTTTCACCACAAATCTGTACAAAAACTTAGGTGTCAGACCCACAGGAAACAAACAAAAGTGTTTCCTGAATTAATGATTAATGACCTTGAATCACAAGTTAACAACATGCCCCAAAGCAGACAGCTTTTGATAAAAACTCCCTCAGTGCTTAAAGAAAAATTCTGACACATGCTACATTGTGCCCTCTCCCCCGAGGTACACAGAATTTGAGAAACAACTTTCCGGACAAGATAAAATCAATGAGAACTGCTGATCTCCACCTACCTGATTCAAGCAGCATTTTTGCAAACATGGGATTCAAAGGAAACTCTGCTATTCTCATGCCAAGCGGTTCAGTTAGGCGACAGTCTTTGTCCAGACCTGCCATAAGAACAACAAAAGGCAAAAGGCATGTACCATGTTGGAAGATGTACAGTTGTTGGGAGAATAAAAGATGATACATGCTAGCAAAGGTGTATCCAGGAGATGAATCATACACTACCAGCTTCAATCTGATTGCTGTTACAGTAGAAAAAGAAAAGATTTCCTCGGAGCTCTTGAATACTCAATTTTGAAAAATTAATTCTGATGGCCTCTATGGGCTTCCCTGGTGGCTCAGTGGTAAAGAATCCACCTGCCAATGCAGGAGATGCAGGTTCGATCCCTGGGTCAGGAAGATCCCTTGGAGGGAGGACGAAATGGCAACCCACTGCAGTATTCTTGCCTGGGAAATCCCATGACAGAGCCTGGTGGGCTACAGTCAATGGGGTTGCAAAGAGTTGGGACATATCTTAGAGACTAAACAACAATGGCCTCTATGCAAAGACCTAAGTATAAGGAAATGGCCCCAGAGCCGCCTTCTGCTCCCACCCTCTCCTGGTTCTACTTTTCCCCAGAAACTGCCCTCTCCAAGGGCAGTGCCCCAACCCACAACCAGATAGTGCCAAACACAGAGGGCACTTGCCTTAGGGCCCCCAGCAGCCTTTGAGCCTGCTAACTACAGTTCCTTGGAAATACTCTTCCCCAGCTCCACGACCCGCACTGTCTGGCTTCTCTGCCACCTCTCCTGTTGCTCTCTCTGCATCACCTCTGCACTACTGTACTCACTTCCCATGTCAGCAAGGTAACGCTCAAAATCCTCCAAGCTAGGTTCCAGCAGTGTGTGAATCACGAACTTTCAGATGGACAAGTTGGGTTTAGAAAAGGCAGAGGAAGCGGAGATCAAATTGCTAACATTCACTGGGTCACAGAGAAAGCAAGGGAATTCCAGAAATAACATTCATTTCTGCTTCACTGACCATGCAAAAGCCTGTGACTTTGTAGATCACAACTATGGAAAATTCCATTTTTTCCCCCATCACTTGTGGCAAATAGATGGGAAAAAACAGAAACAGTAAAAGATTTATTTTCCTGGGCTCCAAAATCACTGTGGACTGTGACTGCAACCATGAAATTAAAAGGCACTTGCCCCCTGGAAGAAAAGTTATGACAAACCTAGACAGTGTATTAAAAAGTAGACATCACTTTGATGACAAAGGTCTGTATAGTCAAGGCTGTGGTTTTTCCAGTAGTCCGGTATGGATGTGAGAGTTGGACCATAAAGAAGGCTGAGTGCCGAAGAATTGATGCTTTCAAACCACGGTGCTGGTGAAGACTCTTGAGAGGTCCCTTGGACAGTAAGGAGATCAAACCAGTCAAGCCTAAAGGAAATCAAATCTGAATATTCATCAGAAGGACTGATGCTGAAACTGAAGCTCCAAAATTTTGACCACCTGATGCGAAGAGTCAACTCTTGGGAAAGACCCTGATGCTGGGAAAGATTGAGGGCAGGAACAGAAGGGGCTGACAAAGGATGACATGGTTAGATAGCATCACTGACTCAATGGACATGAATTTGAGCAAACTCCAGGAGACAGTGAAGGGCAGAGGAGTTTGGTGTGCCATAGTCCATGCGGCCGCAAAGAGTCTGACCTGACTTAGTGACTGAACAACAACAACATTTGCGGCTAACTTGAATTGCACATTTTAAATGGGTGAATTACAGTATATGAATTATACCTCAATAGCTCTTAAGAACTAAAAAACCAATCGTAAAGAACAGAACCTCCACTGAAATTTAATACCAAACTGGGTATTATTTTCATTGGAGGCAACCTTCACAGAAAAGACAGTTCCAAAAGAGATGAATTTAGGCCACAATTTTCTCTATTTTAAGATAAATACCACATTTTCAAACAACAAGAGAATAGGAGTGCCTCCATAACATGGTGTCTCCTTGTCCCAGCAATAACATAGGACTGTATTCTACCCAATCCTCCACGGGAACTCCAGGAGTGGACGGAAGGGGGTTTAGGGAGAGAACACTGAGCCAGTTTCAGAACGGGGTCAGGGACAAAGAATAAGGCCCCGAGGGGTGACAGCTGAAATACTGGTAAAAGAATCTTCCAGATGTCTCTTAGGAAGCATAGCTGTAGCGATGGTTATTAAAAATTTTGATGTATTGACATACTCCATAAATTTATTGTCGTGACTGGATTTCATGATCCAATCATAAAGTGAAAGCAAAATGTTAGTTGCTCAGTTGTGTCTGACTCTTTGCAACTCCATGGACTGTAGCCTGCCAGCCTCCTCTGTCCATGGGATTCTCCTCCGGGCAAGAATACTGGAGTGAGTTGCCATGCCCTCCTCCAGGGAATCTTCCCGACCCAGGGATCAATCATGGTCCCACCTTATTTCAATAAGCTTGCATGTCACTGAAAGGATCATACATATGGGAAGAACCAAGTCCATCCTTGAAGATACCAAGAGCCCTAGAGTGAATACAACCTAATATCACATATTAATAAATACGTAAGAAACAGTAAGAGACAGACGTACCTCCCAGAGCATAGAGTAACTCCAGTGCCTGAACCATCGACTGCGCTGGCGGTGGCTGTAAGAAACATAAACCCCCTAAGTTAGCTTCATCAGGTAACAGCCAGAAAACGGTGATTGTTTCCTGCTCAAACCCACTCTTCGCTTTAACATGCCCCAGACTTCCCAACCACACTTCTACTCTCAAGATGTCCTTCCTCTCCCTCTCAGCACCCTTCCTACTCCTTGGTCTTCAATCTCAGCTTGATTAAACATTTCCTTTGAAGCCTTCCTTCATGCTCCACTCCCATCAGAAGAGATGAGTCCTTACCTTGAACAACCTTCTTGCTTTCCCTAAACTCTCATCAAACATTTCTAATTTTGACCTCATGTCTCAACCTTCTAAGAAGCCTCATGATACTGCAGTATTGATGGATGATTCACCCAGAGCTCTGCCCCAGGCCCTCCCTACAGGGAGTAAATGACATCAGTTGAATTTGAACTTCTGAAAATAAAGGGAGAATGCTAGACAATCTGAAGTTTAACAAAGCTGATACTGTGACTTTCAGTCTGAGTCTCTGGATCCTCACGGTCTTCTTTCTTTCCACGAACCTTTACTGAACATCTACTACTGTGTGCAAAGCATCACTACTATCTCCTAAACTATTTCATCCATAAGCCACGTAATAAAATTATAGTCCTTTTGAAATTGCATAACTTTTTTTTCTAAATGCATTCACAACAAATGTTATTTTAAATATATACTTTTGCCGGCGAGGAAAGTGTAAAACAAAATGTGAAAGACGTTTGAACAAGATCCTAGAGGCCACTGGCAGCAAAGCCAGAGAGAGAACTTGGGTCTCATTTTTTCCACTCTGCCACACCCACTTGGAGAAGGAAATGGCAACCCACTCCACTACTCTTGCCTGGAAAATTCCATGGACAGAGGAGCCTGGTGAGCTAGAGTCCATGGAATCACAAAGAGTCACACATGACTGAGAAATTTCACTTCACACCCACTGGACTGCCACAGAACAAAGGTGTACTTTTTGAAGCTGTGCTGACTGCAGGCACACACTGACGAGGGCAAGAACTGGACCTGACTCACAACACATCAGGGATTCAACAAACCGCTGCGGACTAAATCATGTAACTGACTCACTAGTCTTTCCTCAGTGCCCACGACATCCTCCTTTACGAAGAGGAAACACACACACAGCACCTGAAAGGGGGCTTGACCACTTTCTTTACGCCGAGATTACATGAGTAACAGGGATAGACCAAGCACTGAATGAGGTTCTGAATAATTACAGAACAAGACGACAGGCCCTCCTGGACTCCTTTTAATCCTTGGCCCTGTTTGCAGTCAATCACCAGGCCTGATGAATGCTGCTCTTGGGATTCATCATCAATCAAAGAGCCCACACCCTCACCCCCTCCTCCCCCAACCACACCCAGAAGATTTCCACCTCAACACACACTTACTAGTATTTCTCTATGGCCTCATCTGGTTGGAGATCACATAAAAACACTGTTTTAATGCAGCTCAAAGGACTGTGCGTGTAGAGTTTTAGTTTGCTTTTCTCACTGCCTGGTGTTCTGTTCCCACTGTTTCTTGTACTCATGGCTGCTTCAGTGATGACCCTGGGACAGCTGCATGCTATTCCAACAAGGTCGTACACTGTGAAATAACCACCTTTCTTGCTACTGGGCAACTGAGTGTTTTTCAGTTCTTTGCTACTGTAATTATCACTGCTAAATATATAAAATTATATGCATCCTGTGATTTCAACCGTTAAAAAAAAACCCCACAATTTCAGGGAAAAATAACCAAAAGGGAATATATGAAGATGTATTTATATGTATTTCCTTCATTTCTCAGCTGTCCAAAAGTTTATGATTTTCATTATTATATTTCTTAATTTAATATAAAATGATACTATAATCATTATCCCACAAATACGTTATTTATTTATTTTGAATTATTTTCAGGAGAAAATTTCCCAAGAAGAAATACCAGACATTGCTACAGCTCATAATGTCAGAAAGTCCTCCACGAGGACTGAAACAGAATACAAAACCATTTCCCCCAAGTTGTGTCAGCTGGACTTTATCATTTTTATTTATGCTTGATCATTCAATTAATGTAGAGTGGAACAGCTATTTCAATTTGCATTTCTTTCTCCTAGAGAAGTCAACCGTATTCTAATGTTGGTTACTATTTGCGCTGTTCATGCAACATCAGGGACTTTATCATCCAGGAATCTAGCCTAGTTACACACATCAACAAGGTTGGGATAGAACAGAGAGTCAAAAAAACACAAGTTTTCAAGTCATAAAAACTCAAGAAGGAAACGTGGGTATTTATTAACTGACTGAAATATGGGGAAGTGCTTCACAAGCACAAGAAAAGAAAGAAAATCATAGAGGCAAAGGTAGAAAGATATTGCTGCAGAAATGTTTACAGTGGCTGCATGTAACTAAATAAACAATAAAATACAAACAACTAGAAGAACTATTTACAAGAAATACTATAGACAAAGGTTAATAGTTTTTACTAGTTAAGTCTTTAATAGTTAAAGGACTCTTAAAAATCACTAATAGTTTAATTCAGAAGAAATATAAAGTGGCTGATAATTTTCTAGTAGTCATGTATGGATGTGAGAGTTGGACTATAAAGAAAGCTGAGCGCAGAAGAATTGATGCTTTTGAACCGTGGTATTGGAGAAGACTCTTGAGAATCCCCTGGACTGCAAGGAGATCCAGCCAGTCCATCCTACAGGAGATCAGTCCTGGGTGTTCATTGGAAGGACTGATGTTGAAGCTGAAACTCCAATACTTTGGCCACCTGATGCGAAGAGCTGACTCATTAGAAAAGACCCTGATGCTGGGAAAGATTGAGGGCAGGAGGAGAAGGGGACGAGAGAGGATGAGATGGTTGGATGGCATCACCAACTCAATGGACATGGGTTTGGGTGGACTCCAGGAGTTGGTGATTGACAGGGAGGCCTGGCGTACTGCAGTTCACGGGGTCGCAGAGTCAGACACAACTGAGCGACTGAACTGATAATTTTTCAACCTTATGAGAAACCAAAAAAGATAAGAGATAATACTTTTCCTTCTTCCTCTCACCAACCAAATTAGAAAAACTCTAAAAGAAGATAATATGGCAGGATGGGTGTCCAGTGAGTCAGGTATGCATGTACTTCTCAACCTTATACCTGTAAAACAATTTGGCCATGTATCGAGGACCTACGAGATGATTATGGTCTTTGACCCAATAAACCCACTCCTGGAAATAATCAGAAACGCAGTCAGCTGTAGGGACTTTCCCTGTAGCTCCACCATAGCCCTCCTGGCTTCCCCAATTGGGACACTTCTTTAACAGGCCGACACACTCCTGGATCACTCCACCCCTCCCAACTCGCTAAAATCCCACTTGGGTTTCAGGTCTCGCCTCAGACATGACTTAACTGGGCTGCCGGCCTTTCCTGTGTCTCTCAGAGCACAGGGCACAGACCCTGTCATTACTCCACTTTCTCTCTCCCAACAGACAAGAACAGAAGCTGTCACCCTTGTCTGGCTGTTCTCCCCTGGACCCTGCACATGATACCCAAGCTAAGTGAAAAACACCAGAAAGGCAGCATGCTCTGTACCGATGTCAGCACTCCCCTGGGAGCACTCCAGTCTCCCGACCGCTGCAGATGGGAGGCAGGACTTACCGACATGAAGTGGAACCTGAGGACGTTGTCGATCCCCAGCGCCTTCAGCTGCAGGATGACAGGGGCCAGGTTGCTCCGCTGCATCTCAGGGACAGTGGACTGAGGCAGCTGGTCAAAGGCTTCCTCTGGGGATAGGAAATCAGAACTGTTTGGGATCAAATGTCACAATCAAATGTGACCATTATGCCGAAGGAACGTTGTCTTTCTCTCACTTTAACGAGGGGCTCTAGGAGTCTAGGCTCGGGCTCCAGGAGTCTAGTCTCAGACTCATAAGATACTGTGACAGAACATTGCTTCCTATTTAGGAAAGACTCTCCCCTTTTTTTTTTCAACTTTAGATAAATATATTTTAACAATATGTCTTATAAAAGTATGCCCTTTCACTTTAGAATGCTTTTTACAATGTGATTCTTGTTAGCAAAACATTAAAACAAAGCAACAAGTATTACTGGGGGTGCCCTGTTTCCATTCCCTCTGCTAGGGATGGAGCCAAGGACAATATGTAAAAGCAAAGAACAATTTCAGGATAAATTACCAAATAAAACAAGAATATAACCAAAATATCTCTAAAATATTAAAAAAAATCACATATACACAATGGAGTATTTCTCAGCCATCAAAAAGAATGCATTTGAATCAGTTTTAATGAGGTGGATGAAATTGGAGCCAATTATACAGAGTGAAGTAAGCCAGAAAGAAGAACATCAATACCGTATATTAACGTATATATATGGAATTTAGAAAAATGGTAACCTGAACCTTGTATAAGAGACTCCAAAAGAGACATAGGCATTTAGAACAGTCTTTGGGACTCTGTGGGAGAGGGTGAAGGTGGAATGATTGGGGAGAATGGAATTGTAGCATGTATATGATCATAAGTGACCAGTCCAGGTTCGACGCATAAATTTTCCTCTGTTCATTTCTTTGCATTTGTGCTTTTTTAATAAAATTCTAAAAATAAATAAATAAATAAATAAAAGGTTATCCCATCCCAAGTAACATTCAAGATAAGTCCAGATGAAAGTTTGCACCTTCAGGAATCCTGCTGAGTAGCCAAAACACAATCTTTGCAAAAGAATTTAGTCCGATACCTATCAGAGGATAACACTGAATTAACAACAGCCAGGATTTGACTAGAGGTGGTATTTTCTGCAAAATATGTAAAGTGATCAACTTACGTGTATCATATGCTTCTTATGTGTATCATAGCACTTCGATTTGAAGTGCCAAAAATAAAACATTGTTTGAAGGGGAAAGAATCAGAGACTGGCAACCAGGGCAAGAAGATGACAAGAGGTTTATTTGTTTGTTTGTTTTTAATTAATTATGAGTCTGCTTGCAAAAAAAAAAAAAAATAAAATAAAATATTTAAAAAAATCTCATAAAGACCACAAATTGTCCAACTTTTTAAATCAAGCCAGGCACATACGTCACTCCCAGAATCCAATGCTGCCCAAACAGATTAATGAATGCTTACACGCACCATCAGGAACAAAAGGTGACCTCGAACAGGAAAAGGCACCACAAGGTTCAGGAGGCCAAGACGGGAGGGGTAGGAGAGCGGGAGGGAAGGAAAGAGACTCTGGGAAGCCTTTATATAAAAGCTAGATAAAAAGGGTGAGGGAAAAAAACAGGCAGGAAGAGATTAAACCCTTTTTGTGTATATTCAGAAAGTTTTTGGATCATTTAGAGAAGGATTACAGACAAACTCCTCCCACAACAGTCACCGTTTTAACTGTGCACACCCTCCTTCACACAAAGGTGGCCTAGCTTCCAACACAGATCTTTAATTAACCAGAGAAAAGTCAGAGCAGAACAAAAGCTGTCATGAAGAAACAGCACTATCACTGAAGGACTTTAAAAGAACTCCAGTCTGACAAGAGACACTAAAGACTCTGTGAGCTGACTGACACAAACCGTCAAATGCAGGGGCCCACCTGGAAGGTTCTGGGCAACAGGCAATGGCAGGAAGTTCCAAACGGGATATTCCCTTCAAGTTTCAAGAGCGTTTGGGGGGTTAGCCTTTTGGTAGGATAACCACATTATCCAAGCACACTGCTATCAGATAAGAGGACAATCCTGATGAAGATGCTCACAGGAAGTAGGTGTTTCTTAAGAGTTCAAGGACACTTCAGTTAAGTTCAAGGACACTTGCGTCTACTGAGGACTCAAGTACACAAGGCATTGGGCCAAGGGCTGCAGGAGCTGTAGGCCAACAGCTTTTGAGACATTTCCGTGATTCAGAGGGGTCTGGGACCAAGATGAGGAACAGGCTAGGTCCCAGTGGAGGGTCCTCCCGAGGAGAAATGGAGGTTGAAGGATGGAGGGAGGACGGCTGAGGAGAGAAGGGATTTAGGGCACTGACACCCGGGAGAGGAGGACAGGGACAGGGGGTCCGCTGGACAGAGGAGATGGCCATGGAAAGGGGCCGAAGGTGTGAGCAGCAGATGTGCGAAAACAGAAGGTAAATTCAAAACAAAGCAGTTCAGCAGGGATGCAGTGCAGGGTCAGTGCTGGTGGACAGCAGGAGAAAACTAGCTGGAAAATTCCGGAAGGATCTGGGAAACTGTTAAGGGTCAGAGGAGGTAGTGCCCTGCTCAGAGCTGTGATCTCTGGAAGCCTAGAGGCTGGATCTGATGTACCCCATTACTGTCAGGTGGTCTCCCCCCAACCTCACCTCCACTAACGCTGCTCACACGAAGGCAGCCAGTGCCCCTTTACCCAAATCCACTTGCCAATCTTCAGTCTACAGTCTGCCGTTTGATTTCACTGGAGCACGAGATGATGCTGGCCGTTTCCCCTTTAGAAGTAACTTTAGCTCCTCAAGTTAAAGAACTACCATGTGACCCTGCAATTCGACTCCGAGGTGTATACCCAAAGGAATTAAAAACACAGATTGAGGTACACGTACCATGCTTATTCACAGCAGCCAAAAGGCAGAAACAACCATCCACTGAAAACAAACTGTGGTACCTTCATACAATTGAATACTATTCGGCCATAAGAAGGAATCAAGTACTGATACACTGTGAATGAATCTGGAATACATTATGTTGAATTAAAGAAACCAGACACAAAATGTCACATTATATGATTTAATTTATGTGAAATATCCAAAACAAATACACTCATCCCTTGTATCCACAGGAGACTGATTCCAGGACACCCCTCTCCCCCACGGCAGATACCATAATCTGAGGATGCTCAAGTCCCTTATAGAAAATGGCACAGTATTTGCATATAACCTACACACATCCTCTGAATACTTGAAATCATCGCTATACTTATAGTACTTAATACAATGGAAACACTATAGGAACTGTTGCTGGTGTGTAGGCAACTTCAAGTACTGGTTTCTGAAACTTTCTGGAATTTTTTTTCCCAAATATTCTCAATCTGCAGTTGGTTGAATCTATGGATACAGAAGGCCACCTGACCATCCAAAACAACAGAACAAAGACTGCTGGTTGTCAGAGGCTGGCAGCAGGGAGAAATGAAGAAGGAAATACTGCTTAACAGGTAAGGACTTCTACTTTAGAGTGATAAAGATGCTTCCTAACTAGATAAAGGTGGTGGCTGCACACTGTAAAGATAATAAATGCCACTGAACTGTTCAAGTTAAAAGGGTTAATTTCACATTGTAAATTTCACCTCAATAAAAAAAAAAAATTTAAGTTTCCTGAAATTTCCTCTTCCCCATATTTCAGTTCGCCTCTAAAACTGGCTTTCCTCTTTCTATTTCCACTGTTCCCTCTTAATACCTTCAGTGGAAGACCCTTACCTCTTAGCTTCAGGTTCTGCATTCTCCCTTCCTTCCATGAGTCCTTCTTACCCTCTTCCTTCCCTCCAAGTACTAGTACATTCCACTTCCTCTGCTTGCTGCGATGAAATCTGAACCCCACTGCTATCCCCTCACTTGGATTAACTACTGAGTTGCCGGTAAGATCAGGCCCAATGATGGACTGTGAAGCCCTTCCCAGCAGGAATAACCCCCTGCTGTCTGCTTCCAAGGCTCGTTCATTTATGGCAACTCTATCACACCCTAATATGCTAATCTGTTCACGAGCCTACCTCCACCACCAGGCCGTCAGCCATGCGGCCTCAGACCGTGTCTCACCTGGCTTTAGATTTCCATGCCTGGCACAGAGCAGGTGCTCTGTAAACATCTGTGAAAAAGAATAAATGATGCCAAGGACTGAACAAGGATGATGGTAATCAGAAAGGAAAGGAGAGATAAGAGGTAAAACCCCTGGATCTGGTTAAGTGACTGCAGAGGGATACTGGACAGAGGAGGGAATTAAAAATTATTTGAAAATTAAGTTTAGATAATTGAGAGAAACCTTGACACCGTCACCCACAAAAGAGATGTACAATGAAGTAAAGAGCAGCTCTGGAGACCTCACTTTCTGCAGATAAGACTGTTGTTCAGTTGGAGAGAAAACTCCTTAAGGGCTTCATTGTAATTTCATGTTGCTCCTTCAAAGTCAAGCATGGAGCAACAGCTGACCAACCGCTATCAACAAGTCTCAGGAGAGACCCTGCTGGTTTGGCTCTGCAAAGGTGCTTTGAACCAGAGGTAAAGATGGAACCCACTGTGGGGTCCCACAGGATTCAAGGATCCCAGAACAACAAAAAAAATGCCACATGATGCTAAGAGAATGTTAAGAAAGACAGAACAAGAGTCCAAGCTACATGTCACATGGCTGCAGACAGGCCAAGGCCCAGACTAGGTCAGAAAAGGGGTAGCAAATAATTGGTAATTCATGGGACTTCAATGGTAGTCCAGTGGCTAAGACTTCTCACTCCCAATGAAGGGGGCCCCGGGGTGCCATCCCTGGTCGGGGAACTAGATCCTACATGTCCCAACTAAGAGTTCACATGCTGCAACTAAAGATCCTGCATGCCACGACTAAGACTCCGTGCTGCCAAATAAATAAATATTTTTTTTAAAACTGGTCTAGCTTTGGCCAGTGAGAACAGTAGCAAAGAAGGGCCATGTCTGGAGTGAGGAAGGTGGAGGGGGTCAGATTACAGAAGGCCTTGTGAGGAAGATCTGGGTCTTAAGTTCTGCTTATTAGGGATAGATACCTGTAATATTCTCTGATGCCCAGGCTGACTAGGAGAAAGGCAAAACCCCTAAAAGAGAGAAAAAGCCACTCTTGAGAAAAAAAGCCACTCTTACCTGTATAAAGGCGGTAACATTTCCCTGAGCGGCTACGGCCACCACGTCCTGCTCGCTGGTTGGCTGATGCCTGGGACACTGGGACCACCACCAAACACTCGATAGCTGTCCTGGGGTTGTAGGCCCGGAGCTTCACAAAGCCACAGTCAATCACATACACGATCCCGCTGATTGTGATGGAGGTTTCTGCTACATTGGTGGCCACGATCACCTAGGTTCCCCCACAGGAAGGAGAGTCAGGATAAAAGTGTTTTGGTTGTCTTCACTCTGAATAAACTAGTCAAAGTCCTAAAAGATGTCAAGATATCTTCAACAGTGTAGAACCTGTGAGAGGCAGTTAGGTATCCTGGCTGGACTAGGATGAATTTTAGGCTCAGGGTGCCTTGGGTTTCAATTCTCCCTAAGCTTGGGACCTTGGACAAGTTCCTTAACCTCCTGAGCATGTTTGTTTGTTTCCGTAATAAAATTTACCCTCTCCTGGGGTTCTTCAGAGGATTAAATGTGAAACATACATGAAATGATTATCAGAGCCTAGTACTTGGTTCAGAGCAAATATTCAACAAATATTGGTTTTTACCTTTTGTACAACTCAAGTGATGCACATCAGCACCTGCACCTGTCATTTACTCGTGTTCTGACTGCTTTCTGAGGATCTGCACTTTGCCAGAGTGCTTCAAGGTGCCAGGAATGGACAATGGACAAGAGTCCACATTCCAGTGTGAGTGAGTGGGAGGAAACAGTGAACATAAACAAGAGAGTGACGAACAGCAGGAGGAAAACACAACAGGGTAATACTCTGGCATTATGTACTGGTCAATGTACACATCATGTTATAATATGTTAATAATGGAGCATGCTTACTTCAGGTTAGACGGCCAGGGAAAGCCTCTCTAAAAGATGATTTTAGGCTGAGACCTGAGTAACAAGCAGCAACCGGCCCTACAGAGGTCCAGGCAGAGGAAGGAGAAACAGCCGATGCAGCCACAGACCAGGATAATTAAACAAAAGATGAGGTTAGGCAGGATGCAGGGACCCGGTCATGCACAGTCTCTGGGCCACAGGAAGGGTTTGCATTTTATTCCAAGGGCACTGAGCGCTGCCCCCTGGAGGGTGTGAAGCAGCAGGAGACATATAAATAGCATTTAGAACTTTTGTCGGGCACTTTTACTTAGATCATTTTACAAAAACTTCCCTACTATTTTTATGTAACAGAGTCAGGATTTTATGCTATAAAACCATCTATCTAAAAGTTACTATTATTCATGTTTTACAGCTGAGAAAACCAGGCCTCAGGGTTGAGTAACTCATCCCAGTGCACAGGGTAACCCAGGTCTCCTGACTGGGTAGCTACAGTTCACATTTGACTGGACAGAGTTAAGCAGCTCCATACCAGTGGCCAGGGTGCCCTCTTAAAAGTGACCTGAAGTTGGGAGTGGATCCTTAGACCAGCCGTCCCTCACCTACTGTGTTCTCTGCCACCGGCTGATAAATAGCTACTCTAAGGCAACTCTGAGCCAGTTCTGTACCTTTCTCACTGGATGAAGGGTAAACAGCGCAGGACCCAGGGAGGTGACAGATAGGAAGCAGAGAGGTTGCCTACTGGCTTCTTTAAGCCAGTGCTTCTCACCATGCCCTTCCCCACACCCCAATTTCAAGGTTAGGTATTTTTAAGCCACACCTTGAATTAACTGACTTAAATCTGGCTCTATAGGCAAACTGATTTTTTCAAACAGATGGCTGAGAAACCATTTTACAGTAGCTAATCTACTGTTTCTGACTGATCACAATTCACCAAGACAATCCTTTAAACCGAGACACTGCCATGAGATAAGGAAAGAAAAGAAGCAAAGAGAAGTCACCTACTCTGATAGTTACTAAACTTTCTGTGAGGCAGGCTGGGAAATCTTTGCAACTCTTTATTGTGTGCTTTTATCCTCGTTTATGTTTTTTGGGGGTTCTGGCTCCGCAACTTGAGGGAAATTAGTTTCCCAACCACGGACTGAACCCAGGCCCTCAGCAATGGAAGAGTAGAGTACTAACCACTGGACTACCTGGGAGTTTCTTTCTGTACGCTTTCAGCTCTGCTGCACAGAAATACAGACCTTAGGTTCTTTAAAATACCTTCCAATTTAGCATGTTCTACTTCAGTATAAAATAAACCTTTCCAGTAGAGAGCAAGGGGGCACCGACATGATTACAGACAATTGCAAACACCCTTGGTCCCTGGGTCAGTCTTACCTTTCTGACACTGCGTGACACCCTTTCGAACACTTTCATTTGCTCAAAGGAGGGCAGTCCTGCATACATGGGGAGAATCCGGAGATGTCTCTTCATCCCAGTCCGACCCAGCGCTCGAGCCTGCTCGATCAGCATTGACACTACAGTTTCCACCTCTTCCTAAAATCATCGAAATGGGGACCAAAGAAACCGAGGTCAGGCTGAAGCATATCATTTTATCCTACTGCAAGAAAATGTAGGATGGGGTCAGGACTATAAATCCAGTCAGATTTGTGACTGTCAGAGTCATCACACTCCACACTGGGGTGGTATTTATTCAAATGCAACTGAACAATGGTGCCAATGGGGTAAAAAGTCGTGACTGTCCTATTGATTACTCAAGTCCACACTACCTGCAGTCAATAGAAGAATTCCTGATGCACCAATATGACTATTTTACTGAGTGTTTTTTTTCTTTAATACACTGCAGCAAACAGTGTGGCATACACATGGACAAGCTGTGGCATACACAATCGCTATAAGCCTGTCCCAGAAAAGATTACTGAACAATGGAAAATGCCTGACAGTGGAAATGATCACAAATAGAGGGTAGTTCTGAACAGAGCTACAACCTTGAGTGAGCCTTCAGACCTGTCTGGTTGTTTTTCCAGTGGTGTGCCAACCTGTTCCCTCCAGGGTGAGCTGCAAAGGTGTCACTGGGAAAAGGTGCAGCAGTGACAGAGGCACAACACGTACCTCACGCAGGGTTCAATCCTGGTATCAAGCCCACTGACTTAGCTCTCTGATTTACTCTGGAATTAGCTGATAAATTTAAAATGCCTGGCAGACAGAACAGGCAAGAGCTAATGATTCTCTGGCAATTGAGTCAACAGATGAATGACATCAAACCGACAATTTTTGTATGCAATCAAGTAACCACAAAGACAATAAAACATGAGATCGATGGCTAGGTAAAGTAATAGGCCTCTGTATATATTTTGGTGCTGCTTTTTTTAAGTTTTTTTTTTTCTTTATTTTTTATTGTAGTGTGGTTGCATTTGGTACTGCCTTAACGTGTCTGTTTGTCAGAGGAAAAAAGGTTCAATGGAATTACCTGACCAGTGAGAAATGCTAATATGTCTCCATCTCCCTCAGTCTGGTGAATTTTCATCACAGTTTCTACGGTTGATTTGATGTAATCTGGAACAGGACTGAAAAAATGTATGAGATAAATTCATCACCAGAATATGCTCATTAATTACAGATCAATTACCTTAGTAATCTGGCAGCAAAGCCTTGTGAAAGTTAGTTTGCGCCTGCCCCCCAGATAATCGGCATATGAATTATTAAAATATTCTTTTTTTAACGCAGCATTCAAATATAATCCATAATTACACGTAAACTACTATTTTTGGCTTTGTTTGCAGCGACAGAAAAGCAATAAAGCCCATGCAAACCCAGGTCTTATCTTTAGCATGCAAAGATTCACTGGCCAGGGTAAGTGGGTCTCTTATCCCAGTGCTGAATTCCACATTCTTTCCATTTCCCCTCCTGACCACCAGCAGCATGTCTGAGGGGAGTAGATGGAGTGCATGGGCGCCTGCCCCTCTAAAATGACTCACAAGTCAGGCCCGGAACTCTCTGGACTTATCTGCCTCTGATCAGGCTCCCGTTCCTCCTCTGTCCAGTGACGAGGAGGAGGAATTAGGATGACCCTTTCCTGTCCAAAGAGGCTCCTCCCGAAAATGTCAGCCAGGCCTTCCTGGTAAGATGTAGAAGGCTGAGAACCAAATGATTCAAATCTCCAATACCACCCGAGCTGACAGCCTTGTAAAGCCCAGTTTGGACCATTCTAGAGCTCTCCTCCCCACAACCTTGTTCCCATTCTGCTCTTTGCAGCTGAGCCAGGGACCAGAGAGTCACAGAAACCTGCACATCTGGAGGGAGACTTGAAATCCTGCAGCGATACTGAGGGAGGGTTCCAGAACATCCCATCAGTAACAAAACATGCCCTTCCTCAGCAGCCTGGCGCACTGCCCTAGAAGCTGCAAGCACACGCAGCTGCTTCTCAGCCACCGAACAGGCCTGGTATTCCAATCGCCCTCACTGAAAATGCAAGGACTGTCAAACCTCTGTAGATAAAAGATGTCCACTGGAAATGTTCGCCCTTCCACTGTAAGGATCACACACGTATCCCTGGTTGGGTCACTGGTGTCATTTTGATTAAAGAAATTCCGAAATTTCTGAAAGAAATTTAAAAAAAATTCTTCATCACTCAAAGTAAAAAATAAAAGGTTCATAGTAACTCACGGAAAGAAAGAAAATATAAAACTGGCAGAGCAGTGGGTGGGGGATAGGGATTGCTATATGTAATACAGACTAAGGATAACAAAACAATTATTCAAAAAATCATATTTTTATTCTTATAATTTTGGGGAGTCACATTTCAATGACAGACTCCATTGAAGATTTGACAGAAATGATCAAGGTTAGATTTCCAAAGTGCATTCAGCTGTGAACCTAAGTCAACACGCAGCAGAGAGATTATTGATCTTACCCCACCTGCCCCCCTCCCCCATACCGCATTTAACCACAGACTAGGTCAGAAGGTGTAACTCAAGTTAAAGGTGGATTACATCAGGCTGATGTGTACTTCTGATCTGGAAAGCACAGCTCTGACCACACACATGATCGCTGTATAAAGGAAACCTATATGTCTGTGAATGGCAGGTATGTTCCTAGCAGTGCAATCACAGATCTCCAGGTCCCGTGTTTGCAGGACAGAGTCCTCTCCCTCTTTATATACCCCTCAGGAGGCAGCACAACACTTTGTATGGGCAGGTTAGCAATTATCCACTTCTCCCATGTCCCCACAGGACCTCGTTGAGAGAAGAGGCTCTTGGCAATTCCACCCAAAGAGGTGGCCACGTCTTCTTCAATGGCACTTGATCCCCATGCCTGTAGTCTCTAGGAGGCCCGGTGGGAGAACTCGTGACCTTCCCAGTCCCCTGAGGCCTAGCCACGAGCTGCTTTCTCCTCTCCTAGGAGGCCCAACCATGGGATCACCAGCCCTGTCTTCTTTCCTTCCCAGGTATCTCCCCTAAGCACATCCACGTCTGCTCCTGGAAACCAGGATCCCAGGGGTGCCCTGAGAACCTGAATTAAGTACAACGTGAAAAGGCTTGGAGGAGCACTTCTAGAAGAGTTGACTAGACTGACCTGCATGCTACATGTCAACCTCCAAGTCATGTCTGAGAAGAGTAAACACAGACATAAAAGAACAAGCCTCGGGCCAAGAGAAGTACTGTGCTGTGCTATGAAGACCCACACAGCTCCACCCTCCTTTCAAGTAAATTCCCTGCAAGTGACTTCAGCCTTCCTGTGTCCTATGGTATGCAAAGCATGGCCAGGCTACAAGTGATGCAAAAACAAGGGAGAAGGCACTGCACCCCTGTCCCCCAAAGAGTGACTAAGCCAGGGAGGAAGGTGTGCAAAACACCAATCATAACATAAACCGAGCCTCAGTGACTGGATGGCCAGAAAAGAGCTGCAATTACAATCAGGGGAGGAAGAAAGGGCCTGCAATGCTGCGGTGTAGGGAGGCGGTCCTGGAGGTGGCAGGATCTCCTGGCTAAGCCTGAAAGGATGAGGAGGGCTATTATTGGTTGGGAAGGAGAAGAGGCACACCCCTTCCAAGGATGACAGCAGAGATGTAAAGACAGAGAGTTACTCTTTTAAGAAATAAAACTCAGCATTAACTGAGAAGGCACAAGATTTTTTTGTCCTGAAGATCTTTATCTTTTATCTGTATTCAAAAGTATTAAACACATATACACAGAAAATTAAAGGCTAGAAAGCAAATAAACACAGTGTCTGCATCTTGAGGCAGAATGAAGGACCAGCAGGAGTGAAATGAGGTCAACCCACCAGCAAAAGAAGAGTGAGAGTCAGCTTAGAAAGCCAGGGATCATGCTGACACACACACACAATGACTACGAGGAAGAGGCTTGTCTGTGACATGGGACACAAACGACGTGGATGTCTGCGGGACTGCCTCCCCTGCTCAGCCGTTTCCTTCTCTACTAGTAGCTCTGATCTGGCCCACAGGAGTGGACCCCCAGCAGCCACGCCAACACGACCTGCCCACCTTTGGCCCATACAGAATGGTTCCAAGTGGGTACCCGACTACAATGGACCCCAAATTCCTTCTCTAAGAATCTGGAAAGATAAAATTATTCTCTCCTCAAGCATCTGGACTGTGACCAAAAAACCGTGGGATGGGTCAGTGATCATGTTTCCTGCCAGGTGAATGAAGCCAACAAAAGAAAAAAAAAAATACCATGTGATACAATGGTCAATAAATACTTCATGATTATATTCAGTCACATTCTAATTAAGTGCTGACTTAATGAGGTTGATATTAAGAAACAGCTAAACCAACGCAGGGACTATTCGATCAGCCCCATCCAACTCCACTGGCCTCTGCCTCCCAGTGGCAGTCACCGGGCGTCTTCAACTGCAGGTTGGGCCACCCTAGGCCCTGAGCGAAACCAAAGCAGGTGGCATCGATCCCTCCAGGTAGTGGAGTTAGGAATGAGTCTGCTGCCCACAGACTCGACAGCCGGGGGACAGGGGAGGCGTTCCAGCATCCCTGGGCTCCCGGTGAAAATAATTCCTGAGTCACACCCCCTCATTCACCACTCTCACACACTCCTCCTCTCTTGTCCATCTCAGCCCATCCCTCCTCCTCTTCGCTCTCCTGCTCTCACCTGGGAACTCACAGTCCATTTCCCACGGGCATCCACACCCACCCAGGCCTCCCCTCATGCACACACACACACCTCACTCCTCCTCACTCGCCAGGCCAGAAAGGGATGAAGAAATCAATGACCCGGGCCCGCTCAAGGCTCCGCTGAAAGTTGCTGACGTCTGGCAACCCTTACATCCTACCACACCCAAGGCTGACACAACTCCTACATTCCACCCTCCCACCTAAAAAAATCATTCCCAGGAAAAGCTTCACTATCAACTACGGCAGACCATCTCCGTGCCACACTAAAGACAATGAAAGGCAACTGTAAGCAATAAATATTACTGAAGATTCAAAGACTTGGACAAGACTTTAACCACAATAAAAATTACTGGAAACAATTTCAAAAAGGGGGTCGTGGTAAAGATAAGAAGTAAAATGGAGATGATGTTCTGGACAACTCAGCCATGGAAGAGATTAACAGGAGATGAGGTTAAAGTAGCATTCCAGCAGGGATCCCAGGTGAAGGGCATAAGAATTCATTAAAGACGGCAACAGAGAGCTTTAACCCCAAAGTTACGGCGGGCAGACCTAAGACAACAGACTCCTACACTGTGAGAAGGTCCAAGAAACCTGGCAGGCAGCATGCAGACCTCTCTCTCAGCCAGGCTGACTTTTTTCTCCCTCCAAGTTGTTCTGCATCCTGGAAGCCACTTGGAGACCAGGAGCGAGGCCCTTTTCATCATAGCTGGATTATGGAACTGGCCTCCTGACTGTGATCGCCACATCTGTTTGTATCTCTTCTATACAGCACCAGCATGATCTTTCTAGAACTCAAATATGGGACTTCCTTGGTGGTCCAGTGGTTAAGAATCCACCTTTCAATACAGGGCATAGGGGTTCAATCCCTCATCTAAGATCCCACTTGCCACAGAGCAACTAAGCCCATGTGCCACAACTACTAAAGTCTGCACGCCTAGAGCCAGTGTTTCACAAGAGAAGCCACTGCAATGAGAAGCCCACATACCTCAACTAAACAGTAGCCACCGCTACTAGAGTAACTAGAGAAAGCCTGCACGCAGCAACAAAGACCCAGCTCGGCCAAAACCCCACAAATGTGATCAAGTCACTGCCAAGCCTCACACATGCTAGGGTTAAGGACCAGGTGGCCTGTGCGGTTCCCCCATCATCTGACCCCTACCAGCCTCTCCCATTTGAATTTCCCATCGCTTTCCATGCAATCAAAATTCATTCAACCCACAGTCCCTACTCTGTGCCAGACACTGTCTCAGACGAAAGGGATAAAATAAAGTAAGACAGTCAAAGTCCCAGTCTTCACAGTGTTTACATTTTCGTGATGGGAGACAGACAATCAACAAACAGCCAGATACGCATATGAGGTTAGCGAAGGAGAAGGGCTAAACAGAAACGAGGAGGAGAGCGAGAGAACGAAGCGCGACAGGGGCTCGGTTGTAGACAGTGGTCTGGGAAGGCTCTCTGGGTGCTCAAACCTGACCAAGACTGGAATGAAACGAGTACAAGGCCATGAGAACATCTGACGCAAAAATGGTCTAAAAAGAGGGCTTCCCCACCAAAAGCAGAAGCACGCTTAGACTCATCTGAGGAGAAGCAAAGTGAGGCTGGAGTGTAATGAGCACTGGAGAAACTGAAAGGAGACAGTCAGAGGGTGACTGCAGGCGGGGGGACAGGTCACCCCCCAGCAGGTGCTGCAAGCGAGATATGCCTCCCACCTGACACTGGACTCACAGCCCTTTGAACACACGTTTCATGTCCCCATGGTTCTTTGCATGCCTAGGACTCCATTCCCCACCCCACAAACCTAGCAGACTTGTGTGCATCTTTCCAACCTAGGTGGGATGTCTCTCCTCCGTGAACGCTTCTGGACACCCTCCAGCTGGCTAGAGAGAAAGCACCCCTTCCCTGGCTGTCTCAGCACCTTGAACAAACTGAACTGCAAACACCTATTTATGTGTCTGCTTCCCTGACCAGTCAGGGAGTGTATGAATCACCTGCAGCCAGCACTGTGCTTCTGTGCTTTGTGTGTATGAGCTGCGTGCGTGTGGTCTGCAAGTGCATATACAGCAAGTGGCCAGAATTCTGTGTTGAGCTGAACTGCTGTTTGAACTAAAATATCAGTCACTAAGAGAGAAAAACAAGGGCAAGGGGGTTGGTGAGGGACAGAGTGGGAGGCTGGGGGCAGCAGATGTTAGCCTTTATATACAGAATGGATAAATGACAAGGTCCCACTGTTTAACACAGAGAACTATATTCACAATTCTGTAATAAACCATATGGAAAGGAATATTTTAAAAAGTGTGATACACACACACACACACACGTGTAACTGAATCACTTTGCTATATAGCAGAAATTAACACAACACTAAATCAACTTATTTCAATAAAAAATTTTTTAAATAGTGAAAACTAATGTACACTTAGACATAAAAAATTGTAATGTGAAAATTACTATATGTACAGGGAAAACTTTAATTGTATCCCCAAAATCTAAATAAAAATGCAAAGGCATAAATTCAAGACGTACAGCCTCCTACTGAAAAGAGTAATAAAAAGGAGCTGCCTGTGTGGGGGGAAATATAGCATGTAGAGAAACAAGACAATAGGTAATTATGAACTCAATTAATTACAGGCTATTTCCACCCACGAGCTGAAAAGGAATTTCCTCCGATGACATGGAATCTAGGACATCAGATGGCCCCATAAGGAAGGCAGGAGATCCTACCGAAGACAAACTCCAGCTGGAGGCAGCTTCCCAAGGACATGACCAACAATCCCCAGGCTGACCGGGGACAGAGAGCGACAGTGGAAATGTTCCTACCTCTGCATCCAAAGTGGCTGAAGCCACAATCAGTCGAAGATCCCCTCGCTTCTTCTGAATCTATAAAAGAAGGCATGCGGAAAAACAATGATAACACTGTGACACAGATGAGATAATCTGATATCTGAAATTTATTACAAAACAATCCAGTGTGTGGAGGGGGGTGGGGGGGTGAGGAGGAGCTTAAAATGAAACAAGGCTGACCACAAATTGGTAACTGTTAAGTAACAGGTGAAAAGGCAGTTCATTATACTATTCTTTCTAATTGGGGGTGGGGGGTGAAAATTTTCCAAAACAAAAAAATTAGAAAAGAAAGTATAAAGGAGCTTTAAGACACAAATTTGAATTTACCAAAAGTAAAACCATTTTTTTACTGACACCTGGGTCTCTGAAGTCAGAATCTGTGTATATACAGTTAAAGTATGAAAAACCAAACAATAAATAGTAACACCAAGATAGAAATATAGATAAAAGATATTAAGTTATTCAAAGAAAGAGATAACCAATGGTCACAGGAGAAATGAGCAATTATAGTAAAAAAATGTAACAATGAGATTATTGTTTCATCCATCACATTGGCAAGGATTTATTTTCAGTGTTGGCAAAGATTCAGTGAAATAGGCTCCCTTGTTATACCATTCCTGAGAAGGTAATAACAGGATAATTCCTCACAAGTATCAAAAAGTTTAAACCTTTGGCCAAGAAATAAATTAATAATGAAAACAACAACAGCAGCAGCAGCTAGCATATACTAGTGAATAGTGAAAGTCGCTCAGTTGTGTCCGACTCTTTGTGACCCCATGGGCTATACAGTCCATGGAATTCTCCAGGCCAGAATACTGGAGTGGGTAGCCTTTCCCTTCTCCAGGGGATCTTCCCAACCCAGGGATTGAACTCAGGTCTCCCACATTGCAGGCAGATTCTTTACCCACTGAGCCACCAGGGATGCCCAGCATATGGTAAGTTATGTGCCATTCCAAGGTCTCTGCATACAGTTGTGTAGCGCGTGCACTGCACAAAGAGGCTGCTGCTGCCAAGTCGCTTCAGTCATGTCTGACTCTGTGTGACCCCACAGACGGCAGCCCACCAGGCTCCCCCGTCCCTGGGATTCTCCAGGCAAGAACACTGGAGTGGGTTGCCATTTCCTTCTCCAACGCATGAAAGTGAAAAGTGAAGTTAAGTCACTCAGTCGTGTCCAACTCTTCGCGACCCTCTGGACTATAGCCTACCAGGCTCCTCCATCCATGGAATTTCCCAGGCAAGAGTACTGGAGTGGGGTGCCATTGCCTTCTCCGCACAAAGAGGCTGCTGCTGCTACTGCTGCTAAGTCACTTCAGTCGTGTCCGACTCTGTGTGACCCCATAGATGGAAGCCCACCAGGCTCCCCCATCCCTGGGATTCTCCAGGCAAGAACACTAAGAGGCAAGGGGCCTCTAAAATGCAGCCCACCCGCACCTCACTCAGCTACAGACATCTGCCCAATGGGAAAGGTACCTCACACTCTACTCATGGCCCTGGGTCAGACACCATCCTAAACATTTTATATTATCTAAGTTTCACAACAAATGATGTTACAGGGCAGCTCTAAGAGAATGCTTAAAGGTTTTGCCCACTGCGGTAGCCACTAGCTGCATGTGGCCAGAAAGTCCTTGAAATACAGCCAGTGGAGTAAATAAAAGAAATGAATTTTTTTATTTTATTCTATTTCAACTAATTTAAATCTAAAGTGGCTAGTGGCTATCAGATAGGAAAGTAAAGCAGCACAGAGAAAGAAAACCTTGGTATCAACCCCATCTGAGTGATGAGCAAATTCAGCAGTCAGAATTGAACCCAGGTAGTCTGACCCAGAGTTCAGGCTTTTAATCACCCTGCTCTAGACTCTGGGGATCAGAAATTTCCCCAAAGAAAACAACCAGAAAAGATAGGAAGGGAGAAGAGGATGGAAGTAAGGTTGAAACAAAACTGGCCATGGGTTCTAACTGTTGAAGCCAGGTTATGGGTACATGGGGGTCATTAAACCCTTCTGTCTACTCTGGGATATGCTTGAAATCTATAATAAAAAGCAAAAGACAGAAAAGAAACAGAAATCCAACAGATTTAACTATAAGGGTGCTTCCTGCAACATTATTTGAAATATTTCCAATCTGGAAGCCGTATAAATGCCTAACTGTAAGGGAGGTGTCAAATACTTTATGGTAGAGACATGTGACTATATAGCAATTAAAAATGTCTTCAGAGAATATTTAATGACAGAGGAAAATGATCCTTATGCAATGCTAAGAGAAGTATGCACGATACAAGTGAGCACAACAACCCAGTCCCCACTGGGCCAAAACAGGTGCATAAGTACGCACATAAACAGACACACAAAGGAGAAAGAAGCAAACATTCCACAATTCTAACAGCAACTGTATCCGCATGAATAGGGTGATCGACAATTTTCATTTCTTTCCTCTGTATTTTGTTGAATTTTCTAAACTGCTACAATGACTTTCCTGATCAAACAACAAACAAAACAAAAACACAAAACCAGAAGTCTGGCAGTAAAGCTATATACCTTTTTCAGCAGACCAATGGCAATGTCGGTGTACAAGGTCCTCTCATGGGCTTCATCCAGCATGATGGCACTAGAATCAGAGGGACAATCTCAGTGGGCATCAAACCAACCACTGCACAAGCCCATCCAGACATTAAAGGGACTGCTGGGGATTTAGCCCCTATCCTATCACCTTGCAGCAAAAAGTAACACCAAGTACCTCCTCTTCAACAAGGCAGTAACTCTAAAGCTAATAAAACTGGCCACGTCAACTTTTCTTGGTAAAGAAAATGCTGTTATTTATTGCTACTTTTAAAGTTTTACCACCAATGCTGGATCCCAACACAATCTAATACATGATTTTAAATTTCAATATAACTTAGAGCCCCACAGAGCACACAAAAACTGAGATAAGGCCCAACCACCCAAAGACTAAAAATCTGCATAAAACAGCACAAAGAGGCATGTGGTCATGACTATGCCACATGTGTAGCAGGGAGTCAGATATGACATCCTTCCCAGGATACACAGAGCCTGAGTGGGACCATTTTATATGATGAGCGATGGACAGAGATCCACCAGGAGATGGAAAATGTGAATAATTATTTGGGCTCTGCACGTTACAGTCAACAAATCACTGCCCAGTTGTGTGCTGTGCCTCTGTAGTCACCCTCCAGCAAGATAAAAACAAGTCAACAGATCGTTCAAATAATGACAGGGATTTTAATGAGCCCAGTTGTGACTCCATATATTCTGAAAAGAACATCAAAGGTCGCAACAGCCAAAGGAAGGAGAGAAGCTTTGGGAAAGCTGAGTGTGTCACGAATCCCAGCTATTAAAACAATTTCTCATCTACTCGTGTATTTTTGAAACTGTAGGAAACTTATCACAGGAAAAATATACTTACCTGTATTTTGTTAATAATGGATCAACCATCATTTCCCTGACCAGCATTCCATCTGTCAGAAACTAAAACACAGAAACACAAAGGTTTAGAAATAATTCATTTACACTGTATATTCATGACTTTCCTTCAAAGAGTTCAAGTCCAACTAAACACGTTCAACCTCATCACCAGTGTGTGTATAAGACAATTCCCACCAAGGACTGTGAGAAAATTGCCCCAAATTTTGGTTATCAAGCAACGGAATGGTTTCCAAACAAGATATTGAACACAGGACCCTCGGTAAGAGTTGGCAACTCTATTAGCAAATTTTATTTGCATTTGCTCTGTGAGTTTTGACTAAGCCCCATTTCCTCTGAGCCTGGACCATGGGTACTGCTATGAACAGACAGTGCAGACAAACTTGGGTCTGCCCAGGGGAATGCCACTGAGCCAGAGATCATGCTTCCTACAACGTCCCAAGGACCATAGACTTGCAGCTCTTGAGGTTATTAACCTCAACTTCAATTGATATTATTTTAGGAAGGCTGACTCAGGTTGTGCTTAGGAACACAAGCTATCACAGCCGGCAGCAGGGTCAGATCTCCACTCTTCCTCTTACTAGCTGTGTAAACCCTGGGCAAGTTACTTACCCTCTCTGAGCCCAACTTCTCATTTGTAAAATGGAGAAAATAAAAGTATCTGTCTCACAGGGTTACTGTGAGAATTAAGTGAGAGAGTACAGTGCACATGTACAGGGCTCAGCAAGGGCCCCAGCACACAGAGAGAGCTCAAGAATGTCAGTTATTAATATTATCGTTAAGGATTAAGGAGTGTTTATGAATATGCTTTAGAAAAACACAGCTGACAACTAGATGCTGTTATTCTCACCCCAAAACAAGTCAGTCTTTGACAAAGCTAAACATTTCCCTCACAGGCTAGATCTTAGTACTTTTCCTTTTGGTTTCATTTTTTAAAGTATATTTTTCTTTATGCTTTAAAGAGCCGCCACACATACACACAGGAGCTGCAAGTGAGAACGTGCCACCAGTGACAGCCAATCAGTCGGTGACTGGGTGCCTGGAAACCACTACCAAATGGAACATGAAACTGTTCATAAAAGACTCTCTAAAAGAGTCATTTGATCATGTAATTCACTAAAAGCTATCTAAAAATTAGCTAGTGTAAATGTATTTGGTGGTACAGAAGAATAAATCCCTTACCTAGCAACATGAATGTCAAAAGTAAGAAAATAGACATTTAGAAAACAAGGTCCACATTTTTACAAACTACTGCATTTAGACCATCTATTTTCAGTTCCTCTGCAGCAAACTGAGAGGTAACTGAGATTCTAATGACCAATATTTACTTCATCAAACCATTTTCTTTTGTTTTAATTTAAACGTAAAGTACAGTTGACGTGCAACATTATATAAGTCACAGGTGTACAATACAGCGATTCACAAGTTTTAAAGGCTATGCTCCATAAAACTGGCCGCAGTCTCCATTTTGCACACTGGATCCTTGCAGCTTAGTTTCTACATTGCAGTTTGTAGCCCCTCATCCCCTAGCCCTGTATTACCCCTCTCTCTTTCCTCTCCCCACTGGTAGCAACGAATTTGTTCCCTGTATCTATGAGTCTGCTTCTTTTTTGCTATAGTCACTAGTTCGTTGTATTTTTTAGATTCTACACTAGGTGATATTATTTAGTATTTGTTTTTCCCCATCAAAGCATTTTCATTCATTGTTTCCAGCACTATCTGAGGAGACTCTGATTCGCACAGTGGTACGTAGCAGACACTGCTGAGCTGACTGTACCCTGATTCTATGATGTTAATTATTTTAATAGTAGCAACAAGATCAAAGAACACACATAAAATCCATCATCATGTGAAAATGGGCCAGCGCTAATTAGCACAAATAACATTTGTGAATTCTACATTTTATTAATTTATACTATTTGTCCCTGTTTTTAAGTCTTTTATAGTAAGTTTCTATATTTAGACAGCTACGTGGATTGGTGGGGAAAAACAATAAAACACACACGGGAAAGGACAGCTCTGAGCTCTGGTTCTACCACCAAAGGGCACATGACATCAGGCAGGTCACTCAACCTCCCAGGTCCTCAACCTCTTCACCTGAAGAACCAACAGTGTAACTCCACTTCCAAAGTCCTTTCTGGGCTAAGATGTGAGGACACAGAAAGAGCTCTGCACCTCCCAACAGGCTGATTTCCCTGAGGGCCAGGATGCTCTCATACACTTCTGTCATGGCATTAGAGGCTTAGTCAGCAGCAATGGCTGCATGTTTTTACCTCCCCCCCCAAATAACCTTCTTCCTTACTTACAGTAGGAAAGCAGCTGTGAACCTCACCTTAATTCTCGTGGCCAGCGGGTCGGTGCAGTCATCAAAGCGGATGCAGTAGCCCACCTCATGGCCCAGCACTGCACCCCTTTCCTCAGCCACTCTCCCTGCAACCTTTGGGAAGAAAGATCATGCTGAAAATAGAGACACAGAAATTACTGCCCAGAGCGCATACTACGGAAAACCTAAAGGTGACTTATTTTTTAAACACTACGCTGAACACAGTGGAAATGAAAAGAGGAGGGGCAGGTTAGCAGAGAACCAGTGTGATCACCTTTACAATGATCAACTTTACGTTGACTCGAGGCAACTTATTAGAACAGTAAGTATGGAATAAAAATAGAATCATGTAAAAAGGTTACAGATCAGCATCAAAGAAATTACAGAAAAAATTCAAAAGGTCAAAGCCAATGAGAAAGTTTTTAAAACACAGATATGCCAAAGTTATTTGAGCCACAAATTCAGCTCTAGATTTCCAGGTGGCTGATGCAAAAAGGGAAAAAGAAGAAATTTCAAGATTCATTCTTTTCCTAAAGCTTTCTTCAGCATTCCAACTAGGGACAAATTTCCACGTCTTCATGCCTTGAAATAAAACAACTTCCACTGGACCAGGAAGGCAAAAGAACAAGAATGACTAAATTCAACACTTGGTCACCTTCACTTTCTCTTTGGAAACAAAAGAATAACATTTTCAGAGCAAAATAATCTAAAATGATTTGTAACAATGTCCCAGCTACCAAAACTACTAAAAGGGGAAATAAAGCCAAGAATGCAGGTTAAAAAATTGTTACATGGAAGATGAGATGAGAAAATTAATAACAGTGCCAAATTAACATAATAAAAAAAATAAATAACATACTATGAAGACCATAAAGTAGAGATACATTTTTTACCTACCAATATATGACAACTGAAAGGTGAGGGTAGGAAAAATAAAACAAAACAAAGGTGAGGGTAGGATGATAAAAAAGAATCCAGCTGTAAGATCTATTACTCCAGAAGGCCATTCATAGGCTATTAACTTAATAACAGAAAATATCTGAGGACTTCCCTGGCAGTCCAGTGGTTAGGACTCCAAGCTTCCAAGGCAAGAGGTGTGGGTTCGATCCCTGGTTGGGGAACTAGGATCCCACATGGCATGTGATGCAACCAAATAAAAAAAAAGAATGAATAAATAAAATAATTGCTGGATACTTAAAAAAAATTAAATTTTAAAAACTATCTGATAAAATGAATAAACATAAAAGCAGAAGAGCAACAACACTTAGAACTTAGTTTACCTTGAAAGAGAATAAAGGATTTAATACTCATTATGTAAACTAACTAAAACAGACCCAAAGGGAAGCAAAATTATAGAGCTTTCCCGGGGACTTGGCCTACCAACCCACCCCCAGGCATCTTGTCTCCTCCTTTCACAGGTCCTGAGTTTGTATCATAAGCTGACACAGGGCGTGTCTGAGGAAGAACTTTCAGCATCAGCCATTGGGCTGCAGCAGCCCCAGGTCCAGGAGTCCAGAGGCTCCCTGCACCCAGTGCTGCAAGCCAAGCACACTGGGTGTTATCTGACCATCAGTGTTTAAGAAACTGAAGAGCAGATGAGGATCACAAAGTGGCTCTGCCCAGTGACTTGAAATTACAGATCTCGGAGGCCAAGACAGAATCTGTCATCAAGCAGCCTGTGTGCACCATGGAATCTTTCAAAACATCTTATGAAACCAGAAATTCATCCTACACTGCTCTACCTCTGGAGGTTATAGCTCCCAATAACCAGTATTTCACCAGGACAGTTTTGTTATTGTTATTGTTTCAATTCCAACCCTACAGATCATTAAACTGTAAATCTTAAAAACTGGCACAGAGAATGTGTGCATACAGATACTGGAGCTTATAGGGAAACCAGCTTGTAAGAGTGAGCATAAAGGAACCAACCTCTCCATAAAAATGTGATCATTTTATAAAGCCAAACATTTATTCACTATTTGCATAAATTTGCTATAAAATGGATTTTATTTTCAAGTTCCTTTTTAGAAATTTTCTGTATGGTCACACCACTAGACATCTGAAAAGCCATATTCTATGGGCTTTTTTAGGGATTTTTTTTTACCTCTATTGTGTAAGTTCTATACCCAATAAGCTCATCAATTAGACGGGATAAATACTGTCTTTTTGATAGAAACAAACAGATACAGGAAAAAGGAGGTCAAAAGAAAACCAGGGACACTTCCCTGGCGATCCAGTGGTTAAGACGTCGCATTCCAACACAGAGAGTGTGGGTTCAATCCCTAGTCTGGGAGCTAAGAGCCCACATGCCTCTCAGCCAAAAAACCAAAACAAAGAACAAAAGCAATACTATAACAAATTAAATGAAGACTTGTAAAAAAGAAAAGAAAGACCAACCACCAATGACCAAGCATCTCTTATGTGAAGGTGCTGTGCTCCAAGCTTTCACAAAATGTATCTTACTAAACATGCACACAGTCCACTGGGTGGGCCAGAGACCCTCTTTTTTTACAAAGCAAGAAACAAAGAAGACAAGCTTAGCACTTGTCCTGAATCATAGGCTCAGGCCGGGGGGGACTGGTCGTGAAGTCAAACCCAGACCAGGAGTCCAGTAAAATGCTCATTAAGGAGCAGCCTCTCACTGAGATCAGGCAGTGGCTTGTGCCATCTGTTCCTCGGCTCTGACATCGTTTTCAGATTTTAGTCTGCACACAAAGTACTTATGGAGATGGAGCATTTCGAACTTGACAGGTCTATTAATACTACTAGGCTAATTTATATACTCTTTGTCCTTTAAGAGAAAGCATGTGGCTTCATGGAAATTACCCATGGCTACAAATTTGGAGGAAAAATGCAAACTGATTAAGAGCTGGGATTCCAAACCACAAACAGAAAAAATTGCTCGAATGTTTTAAGTAAGTGAATCATCTTTCATGACATCAAAGGTTAAATCTAACGCTGCAGTCAAGTTGCCTAACCACTGCTTCCATTTTTACATACACAGAAGAACTTGGAAAATGTTCATCAATGATGTCTAACTAGAAGACAAGTAGAAAGTGAACTTTGGGGGGAAAGAATAATGAAGTAATTAAAACTTAATACAGAGGAAAAATAACTCAAGGAGATAGAATTAATTTCTTGTCCAGTAGAGACGTCAAAATAAAGGCATTCTGGGGACTCCCCTGGTGACACGATGGACAGGAATCCAACTGCCAACGCAGGGTACATGGGATCGATCCCTGGTCTGGGAAAATGCCACGTGCCACAAAGGAAATAAGCCCTGGAGCCACAACTACTGAAGCCCACACCCCCTGATCCCCATGCTCAGCAACAGGAGAGGCAACTTCAATGAGAAGCTCATGCACTGCAACAGAGAGTGGCCCCCACGTGTCACAACCAGAGAAAAGCCCGCACAGCAACCAAGACCCAGGGCAGCCGAAAACAAATATTCAAATTTAAAAGAAAAAATATATTACAAAAGTATTACCCAGAAAGACAGAATTCAGCCAAAGAAATCCAGTTTCAAAGAAATCACAAGCTTAAGCTAAAACAGCTTAAAGAAGAGACAAAATCACAGCAGGTTCAAGAAGAAACTAGGTCTCAAATGGACAGGTCAGAAAAATCAACCTGTGGACATCCTCCAGATCTCACAGCCTGGACCTAAAAGAAACTACAGAGAGGCTTTCCCCAAACGTGAAGACAACCCCCCTAATTTACAAAATGCTACAAATGTCAGTTACAAAGCTAAAAGAGCTTCTCTAGAATCAGTGCAGTACCAACAACACAAAGCAAATCTGAATCACCCACACTGCTGCTGCTAAGTCACTTCAGTCCTGTCCGATTCTGTGTGACCCCATAGACGGCAGCCCACCAGGCTCCCCTGTCCCTGGGATTCTCCAGGCAATAACACTGGAGTGGGTTGCCATCACCCACACTAGAGAGTCACTAAAATACCGCTCTACTCTCACTGGGGGAATAAAGAGGTGCTCGGTGAGGGCAGAGCCAAAAACTGCAGGAAACAGATTTACAGAAATGTGTCAGACTGTTAATTAAGAAAAACACTATGTTATTTTCTGGATTGTTTTTTTTAACGTTGGTGGTATTATCAGGGTTTTTGTTTTTATATTATCAGTTTTTAAAATTTGTAATGTATTGTAATATCACCTCCCATTTTAAATATTCACTTCTCTAGTAGAGAAAAAAAAAATGGATTCAAAGAAGTGACTATGAGACCCAGGTAGAGATGCAAAGAAAACAAAATCAAATAAATCTGACTAAAAACAATCATGAACATTGTGGACAGGCTTGAAGAAATATCACAAAAGAAACTGGAAAGCCAATGATCCCAGAAATAGTGATAAATACTAAAAAGACACAAAGGGAATCTAATATACACTTAATTGGTGCTCTTAGAAAAGAGAAAAAAAATAAATGGAACAGAAAAGTATGCCAAGATATAACGGAAGAAAACCTGCCCTGATATACAGAGATATAACATGAAGATTAAAAGTTCTTCCACATTTAAGAAAAAATGAAAACAATCAGCATCAAGACATATCCCAATGATACAGCAGTACTACCAGCACTCAAGCAGAAAAAGCAAGCCTGGAAGGTGAGCGGGCTCCACTGGACCCCAGACTATTTCTATACAGTGATGCTCTAGGCCAAAAGGCAGTGTCTACAGGGCTTTTACACAGTGCAAATCAAGAATTTCATATCAACAAAGACCACAATCAGACATTCTCGGGCATATACAATTCAGCCAATCAAGAAGTGCAAAAAAAAAAAAAGAAAAGAAAATGAAATGAGCAATTCAAGGTTGGCAAAACCATGGAAAATAATTAGCAATTATTAAACTAGAATTAAATGCCTGTAGGAGTTATGATTACAGAAAAGAACATGTACTTATAATCTTGAAATAAAAATTACAGTTCAGAATTTATCACAAATGGAGGAAAGAAAGGTGGAAAGAATAAGCATGCAATTTACTCTTATAACAGGCAACTACCTATAACACACTTCCAAAAATAACCTTCTAAAGCTTTCTGTAATCCTTTTTCTTCACTTTCAAGCTTTAATAAATTCTCTTGTGCTGAACAAATACTTACCCAAAGTTCAGTACTCCAAAATTCCTATTTCAACGCAGTTTCTTCTTTTGTTAAATTCAGCAAAAGCAAATGTATGGCTACAAGCCCATTTTTACAAAATTATTTCTATCCATCTAGCCAACTATTTAACTAAACAGAAAATGAAGCTTAAAATGACATTCTCAAATATTCACACTGTGTTTGCTATGTGGTGAGATTTGGGTTTTTTTTTTTCCCTAATTACTTTTTCTGTTTGACTTGAGTACTTTATTATTACATAAAAATTCATAATGTACAGGTATCAATTTTACAAAAATAATCAGACCACAGTTCTTTTTAAGCTGAAGAATTAAACTCCTGAGGAGCAGTGTCATATTCATGTGGAGCTTGTAGGAAAGAAGAAAAAAATAAGTCACTGAAATAGAAGACATAGGCAGAGTCTTGCCAGCAAAAAGGAAACTCACGGTAACAGCAGCCACTCTCCGGGGCTGGGTGACTCCCACCACTCTTCCTTCAGCTGTCCAGCCAGCTTCGGCCAGGTACTGCAAATAAAATTGTGTTTCAGCACACACCTGACACCACATCACCAGAAACAATCTACCCCAGCATGACCCTGGATTAAAATTACTGAGAAAGGAAACAGCAGATGGTTCTTGTTTCAGCAGACATTTAAAAAATTATTTTGCAAATGAGGGATCTGCGGTTTGCAAATGTGAGGTCATTTGCTTTAAGTTCATAGCATATGCATAATAAATTCAACATTCTAACTCCCCCGTCTTATAAAATGTCCTCATACTTCAGCTGCCTCAAGGAATAAAAGAACTATCCATGGGTCCCTCAAAACACTGCTAAATCTGTAGAACAAAGAATTTTAAAGTACATACATAGACAGTTCAACGAACATCAATTATACAAAATATTTTAACCAGAGTAAATAAAAACAATTATGATTTTTAAAAAGACCAATAAAACCCATATCATTGCAAAAATTTAGATTTTAAATATATGCAAGTATTCCATTAGATATCAGTATACACTAAATTTGATTATCTAATTTATTTATGTATTTATTTGCCACATACACTTATTTCTTATTTAATTATATGCATTTTTTAAATCCAAAATGGGCTAACAGTAGTTAGCACAGGTACGTGTTTTTGTAATGTCTAAATTGTTTTACAATAAATACATATATTACTTCTATAACAAAAACAAAAAGATTAAAAATACTATTACATGAATCTGCTTATTTGTTCAAAAGACTAATAAAGGAAGGGCAAACTAGAAATTGAAGAGAACGGTTTTCCGAGGAGGACTGGTGGGAAAGGGACGGAAAAGGGAGAAACTGAAATGGAGCAGCAGAGACAAGGAGCGGCGACGCTCCGCGCTGACCTCTGCGTGCAGCTCTGCCTCTCGGAACCACAGTCACGTTGCACGTCCTCCTCAAATACCCAAACAAATACACGAGAAAAGCAACCAGGGTGTCGAGGGAAACCAGAAACAAACGCAGACGGTAACAAATGACCCTACCTGTATTACAAATGAACAACTTACCACCCTGAAGAGGGTGGAGAAGAAAATCAACCTAGGATATCAGGAAAACAGAATCTTGACTCAAAGACAAAAACAACAGTACCTCGATGCTATAATCTAGTTAGTAAATGTTAGGGGTATGGGCTAGCAATTCTGGAGCTATTTTATGTGTTCACTACAGTTTGGCCACCTGATGCAAACAACTGACTCAATGAAAAAACCCTGATGCTGGGAAAGATTGAAAGCAGGAGGAGAAGGGGACGACAGAGGATGAGATGGTTGGATGGCATCACTGACTCGATAGACATGAGTTTGAGCAAGCTCTGGGAGTTGGTGATGGACAGGGAGGCCTAGCTGCTGCAGTCCATGGGGTTGCAAAGAGTCGGACACGACTGAGCTAATGAACTGAACTGAGAGTTTAACAAACAAATAAATACACTGCAGACAATGAGAATGGAGTTTCTCACTATGGAAGAAGAGTTACAGATGAGGAAGGGCTAGAATCAGTCCTATGTCATTGGATTGAAATCAATGAAGTATCAGCATAAATTTGTGGTTTTTAACATATACACAGATTAGCACAGACATATAATAAGTGTTTTTAAGTAGGAATTTAATACGTCCCTGATAGCTCAGTTGGTAAAGAATCCGCCTGCAATGCAGGATCTTCCTGACCCAGATCCACTGGAGAAGGGATAGGCCACCCACTTCAGTATTCTTGGGCTTCCCTTATGGCTCAGCTGGTAAAGAATCCACCTGCAATGCAGGAGACCTTAGTTCGATTCCTGGGTTGGGAAGATCCCCTGGAGAAGGGAAAGGTTACCCACTCCAGTATTCTGGCCTGGAGAATTCCATGGACTGTATAGTCCATGCGGTCGCAAAGAGTAAGACACGACTAAGCGACTTTCACTTCCCCTTAATAAGTATATTATATATATTTAATATATATTATATAAATATATACATAATTAAGGAAGTCCTAAGGCTGTCCACTGAGTCTGCCCACTGAGACTTACAGCAAAGACACCTCCGTAACAGTGAGCACTCTGGCACCAAAATATTGACTTTTAAACAGCATTTCCCAATAAGAGGAACCAGGGCTCCTTGGAGAGGTGGTTGACCCCAAGGTTAGTGCAGGAAAAATAAAAGATGACCGTGAAACAGTTTCTGTTGCTAGAAAGTAAGGAAGTGTTCAAAAATGAATGGAGTCTTTTAGAAAGAACACAGGAGCCAAATTCAAGGAGCTCTTAATGAACAAAGCTGGACCATTCTGACCAACACAATAAATAATTATAGCACTGGGTTTTAACCCATACAACAAAATAAATCACCCTGAGTCCATACTGATATACACAAATAACTGGATAAATAAACGAAGGAGAAAGGATAGTTCTTCCTTACAGGAGATTTCACTTAATAAAGGCAGAAGGGAAAAGGAATAAAGTCATCATTAGGCAAACACCTGAATAACTGCTGCAGACAAGATCCACTGAGGGATGTTAAAACTAGTAGGTGACAGTTTGAAAGGAGCAGAATATTTGCAGTTTAAAAATATCTCCTCCAAGATATTTACAACTACAAAGAGAAAAACTTTATAGATGAAACTTGGGACCTTAACAAAGTGATCAAATTAACCTCACCAGAGATGAGACTTTTTAACATTTCAGCCCTCTGGATACAAGGCACTAATAAGGAGACATCATTTCTATGGGATACTTGCCAAAAATGCAAGCTCATTCTAATCATGAGAAAACATCATACAAACCCAGACTGAGGAACACTTTATAAAATAAATGCCCAGTACTCTTCAAAAATGACACAATCATAAAAGATGAAGAAGACTTAGGAACTCTCACAGACTGCAGGAGACCAGGGAGAAATAACAACTAAATCCAATGCAAGAATCTGGATCTTCTGAGAAAGAACACTAGTGGGAAAACTGATGAGATTTAAGTAAGACCTACAGTCTAGCTACCAGTATTATTAACGTTCTACTTTTGATTACTGTACCATGTATGGGAAGTGATGTAAGGGGTGTAAGGGAATTCTGTATTACTTTTGCAACTTTCCCATTAGTCTAAAATTAGCTAAAAATAATAATTTTAAAATGACTGTAAGCAACAAATTGTTTTAGATAATGTAGGTTTTTTGTCATAAAAACTGTGAAGTTTCTCTCTCTTGCATTGAATACAAACTACTACCAATCACCCCAATCAACACAAATGCAGAAAGACAACTATAAGAATAATGGCTAAACACATTATTAAGAGTCACCAAGCACATCACTAAGTGTCAGGAACTGTCTGGCATGCATCACCCAGCTGAATCCTCACAACAAATCCAATTTGGAAGGTACCAGCATCATCAACCATTTAGAGATGAGGAAACAAAGAGGTCATAGGACTTGTCCAAGGACACAGATAAAAATCTAAGAGCTGGGATTCAAGCTCAACAAACCGAAGCCACATAACCAGGACACAACTCTACCATCCAAAATAAAACACACTCATCTGCAGTCAATCTCTTAGTAGCAGTGTTATGGCAAAGAAAATCTAAGTCTGTGATAATAAACCTGACCATGAAGCCAACCTCTCAACATGCCTGCTTGCTTATGGTCGCCGACAGGTGGAAATGTAGAGGTGCTGCAAATGTAGGTATAGTGCAGACATCCAAAGGCAGTGGATGCCACAGAGGGAGACTGCTGAATGCCATCTCAGTTCTCTCTGCTCTTTTTAAGGGTCATCAAATCTGGTCTTCTTGTTGAACAGTGGGATTAGGAAGAACTCCACTGAAAACTTTAATAAAAATTGTAGCAAAGAACTTGTTTTCACAGTCCACTGTTTTGACAGAGCTCTAGGAAAAAAATATCATCTAGCTTCCACATACAGTTTGCGAAATTTCAAAACTGGTGCAGGGTGCTAGGGCATGCTGTACTTCTCCAAGGAAAGATATTACATAAATCTAGCAAAATAGTTTGTTGACAAAAACTTGCTTCATATTCTTGCCATGACCTTCAGTTCCTCAGTCTTTCCTATGCTGTAACTCATATTTAGCTCCATAAGAAGGTGGAAACTCTGACTGTCTCAGAGAAGTGGAACTGAGTAGTAAGGAAAAAGAGGATAATCCACGGCAAGGAGAGCAGGTATTTGGGCCAATAACATAATCAATCCCAACCCTCTAGTCATTTTCACCAGCAAAACTTAGAAAATTCACTTTTTACCATTTATTCCTTTGTGGTTTTTGCATTTTGTACCATGAATGGATTCCCTATTCAGAAAATACAATGCTTATTTTAAAAATACAACTCCTAGAATTTCTCTGGCAGTACACTAGTTAAGACTCCCATGGAGTGGGTGCAGGTTTGATCCATGGTCAGGAAGCTAAGATCCCACACGACTCATGGCCAAAAAAACCAAAACACAAAACAGAAGCAATACTGCAACAAACTCAATTAAGACTTTAAAAATGGTCCACATTAAAAAACTCCTAAAACAATACAGATCCTTAAAAACAATTAAATTCAAATGCATATGCCCTTTGACCCAGCAACTTATAACTGCTATATTTATTCTGTAAGTATACCCATATGTGTATAAACTGAGATAGGTGCCAACGGACTCACAGCGTCATTGTGAGAACACAAAACTGGAAACAACCTAAATGTCTACCGACTGGGAATTGGAAAAATAAATTATGTAGAATCTATGCAACTAAAAAGAGAATGATACACTAAGTGGGGAGAAAAAAACAAACAAGGTGCATGAAACATGTATAGATACTACCATCTGAATTTTCAGAAGGGGAAGAATATATGTATATATTCCCCTGCAAAAATTATCTTTCTGTGTAAAACTGATTTAAAAAAAAAATCTCTATCCAAGAAACCTGTAGCATCAATTACCTTTGCATAAAAGAAGTATCAGAAGACAGGGCAGGGAGGTGGGAGGGAGGGGACACACGTATACCTACGGCTAACCCATGTAGATACATGGCTGATGCTAAGTCACTTCAGTCGTGTCCGACTCTGTGTGACCCCATAGACGGCAGTCCACCAGGCTCTCCCATCCCTGGGATTCTCCAGGCAAGAACACTGGAGTGGGTTGCCATTTCCTTCTCCAATGCAGGAAAGTGAAAGTGAAAATGAAGTCACTCAGTTGTGTCCGACTCTTCGTCATCCCATGGACTGCAGTCTACCAGGCTCCTCCACCCACGGGATTTTCCAGGCAAGAGTACTGGAGTGGGATGCCACTGCCTTCTCCAGATATAGGGCAGTTAACCTAAAAAGGTTAACATTCCTTATTCACATTCAATCATCGCTTGAGAAGAGGAAAAGAGTGATAATACATGTTGAGCCAGAATTACTATCAAAATTCAAAAAGTTGATTATATTCATTTAGCCATAAACCAATCTTATTGAAATCAGGATTGTCTAACAGAAATATTCCATCAGTCATGCATGACCTGAATTTTAGTGCATGAGATCAGTTTAAATATGGTACACACAAAAACTCATGAGACATTTCTGTTTCGTAATAAATACGACAGTGACCAACGATTACTCATTAGAAGCTTTTTGGAGAAAAGTTAGCAAGTCTTCCCTTTCTTTCTTCTCTTTAATGTCAGCAAAGATCATTTTTGTTCCAGGGATGTATTTCTTGGGATTCTCCCAAGTATTATATCAGCGTCTCCTCTCCCCAGGTGATGCCCTGGTTCCTGCTGGCACTGGTGTAAGAGAATCTAGCTGCCTGACCTGTCTTTCGCTCAAACAGACCATGGAAGTTCGGCCCAGTTTTGTGCTTGCCTCTCTTTTCCACAGTATGGCACTGGGCACACTTCTGAACAAAAACCTCCCACTCCTTCTCGACATCACCCATTTTTGAATCACTCTTTCTTCGTGCACAACTGAGAGGTCCCTGCTCACAAGCTGAATGTCCTGCTCTCTCTGTGCTAGGGTCTTGGTACCATCTACACATATGGTCTTCCTCCAGGGCTCCCATCTCCTCTCCTCTGCTGACCTTTCCCTTCTGTCTACTATTCCCCAGCACACTAGATCATCTGGGGAACTGTTAAGAAATACCTATGTCAGGGCCCCAACCTACACCCAGTATTGTGCTGGTCAAAAGAGGTTTTACTTTTTCCTTGTAAGAGTTCAAAAACAGGCAGAACTAAGCTACAGTGCTAGAAGACAGAATAAAAGTTATGCTTGTGTATGTATGCTTGTGGGAGCAGGAAGAAACAGCAAGAGTCCAGAAGAGGACACAGGGGGCCTCCAGGGTGCCAGTGATGCTCTATTTCTTGATTTGGGTGCTGGCAGTACCGATGTATTCACCTGTGAAGGTTTACCAAGCTACAGTTATGATCTATGATAGCAGAAGTATATGTATTTTACACTTCAAAAAAAATCTATACCTAAAAGGGAAAGAAAAACCTGCAAGGACTCTTATCCCTGACCACTTAAATATCATTCCTCACCCTCCAAGTCGAGGCTCTAAGACACACTTCGACTTCACCCTGTCTTTCCACTCTTGATCCTACCTGACCACTCTGTTGAGCCCCAAACACCTCTGCACTTCAGCATCTCTACCTACAGTATTCACTGCATGAGGACATCCTCCCAGCCAGCTCCCATTGATCGTTCAAAGTCTATCTCTTTGTCTTGTTTCCCCCTTTCTTTCATTTCAAGATCTATTTCAAATGCCATTTCTCTTACAAGACCTTTCCTGATCCTTTCCACTTCTATTCACACCACAAGTGATTTTGCTCTCTAAGAGAGATTTCTTCCACAGCACTGTATAATTCTATAATACACTGTCCATTTTTATTCACAAGTATAGCAGCAGTCATCTTACCCCTCCTCTTCTGCCTGCTAATGCAGGAATCATGGGTTCGATCTGCGGTCTGGGAAGATTCTACATGCTGTGGGGCAGCTAAGCCCATGCACCATAATTACTGAGCCCATGTGCTGTAAAGCCTGTGCTCCATAAAAAGAGAAGCCATCGCGATGAGAAGCCCGTACACCACAGCTAGAGAGGAGCCCCACTTGCTGCACCCAGAGAAAGCCTGTGTGCAGTAATGAAGACCCAGCGCAGCCAAAAAGAGAGAAAGAAAGTGTTGCAAAAATAAATAAATATATACTCACTTGTGGAATCTGTGTGCTTTTCCCACATCCTGTTTCTCCAACGATCACTACTGTCTGATAGTTTTCTATCAAGTATAATATGTGATTCCTAAGCTGAAAAAAAATATAACCAAACATTGTAAATAGACATACATTTTCTCAAAAGACCTAAACAAAGATATTTAAACATTATGAAATGAGCTATTTGCTAAGGACATTTTCAAAAAGAAGTACCAAAACCTATTCCTAATACCTATCAAAATGTATCTCAGGTACTGTTGGTATCAGTATAAGGCGACACAATCGCAACTGAATATAGTAACTTATCAAAATATAAAATGCACATACTCCTTGACTCAAGAATTCTACTTTTAAGAAGCTATCCTAATAGATGTGAACAAAGATGTATACAAACATACTCACTGCAGTGTTGTTTGTAAGTGTCAAAAATCCAAACAGCCTATATGTTTATCAACAGGGGAGTGATTAAACAGTTATGAAAAAACTCTAATAATGGAATAATATGTAGCCATTAAAAAGAACAAATGCCTATTTATACTGATGTGGAATGGTCAATGAGGTCTGCTATGGTTAAGAAAGCAAAATGCAGGACAGTGTGATAATACACTACTATTTATGTTTTTTAAAAAAGGGTAAATACATATATGCTTCTTTACATATAAACTACTTTGGAGAAAAGCAAAACAAGGCACTGGTAACTGTACTGTCTCCAGGGAGGGGAAGAAAGTGGGGGGCAGGGAGCAGGCATATGAGGAACCCCTTTAACTTTGTGCAATATGCATGTTATCACCTTATTTTTCATTTACTAACTGGTGAAAACAAAAAGAAGATGCTTTCGTCTCTACCTCTAGAGCCACGTGCACAACAAAGCACCGACACGTTCCATCTATACTTCACCTGGGCCTTCCTTTACCCGTTCAGTGGGAGCAGAAGTGCTAGTCTGGCCACGGGAAAGTCACAGACATCGCCAAGATCCCATGTACTCAGTTTCAGAGTCTATTTTTGTAGCCACATTTGATTACAGACACACCCAATGATCTGGAAAGTCATGATGATATTCCATAAATTCCTGGTTTGAGGTAAAAATCTGCCAAATTCTCCTACTCTCATTACCATTCAACTCATCTGACTCCACAGAAGACTGAGACACACGATGCTGCCTTATTGGTTAAATAAGGTATTGGGGCTGTTTGGGGGTTCCAATTCAGCATTATTTAGGGTCTAAATATGTAGTTCTCCAGTTTTAGTGGAAAAATCCTTTAGGATATTTTTATTATCTATTTAACAGATATTAAATAGATATTTAACTATATGTTTAAAATGAAGATTCCTAGCTCTACCCTCAGGGTTTCTGATTCAGAAGGGCTAGGGTAAAGTCTAGGGATTTGCCATTTCTGCAAATACCCAAAGGAGATTCTGCCGCAGGCAGTCTCATGACTCATCTCGATGCTTTCCTGCCGATTGCCTGGACTCGGCACTTTCTTTTGGGTTAGTTTTAGGCAGGGAAAGGTTTGGGTTCTTTGCAGCCATTTTGTAAATGATATCTTGTCAGTCCATCTGCTGAATGGATGGGTGGTCAAAGAAAACTTGAAAGACAATTTGAATATAGACAAGGACACACAAGACATTCTAGGAAAGGGAAATAACATAAGAAGATAGAAATAAGCAAACTACATAAACTCTATTCAAGAGGTGCTAGAAAAAGCCCATGAAAGGTTCCAGATTTGATTTGGAAATGAATTAATTATTAACACAGGAGATATAGTGAGGGCCTTGAACAGGGACTTGAACATAGAGTCAGAGTCTGGGCTTTACCTGGGAGGCAGTGTGTGCTATTTTGCAAGAAAACTGGGCAGTGGTGTACCAGAATGATTTAAGCGTGAAGAAACTGAAGGCATTAATTTACTTCATGTGCTAAATATGAAGCACTGCCAATGGATACTTGCACACAAAATGATGTGTGACATTCAAGAGAGAGATGACAAGAAGATTTCCAGTTTAGAGACTGGGAAAATGACGGTACCACAAACAGGTCCAGGCAGGGAAATCGAGGAGAGCTGGTACAGAGGACCAGACTGAGCTTCAACGAGGTTTGAGTTTAACGGAATAAGAATACAACCTTGCACTGCAGTGTCCAGGGCCCAGAGAAAATGACAGCCCATGGGAGGCAGCCAACTGGCATGTCGCCTTGAAACGGCACTGGGGAAAAGGGGGATGAGCCTTAGATTTACTGTTGGTTTAGTTTGAACTTCTATCTTTAAAGCTACTTTCACTTTAAGTTTTAATGGGGATGTGGTGGTGAATGAGTAAATTTTATCGTTTTCGTCTCCTGTGCTGTGGTAGGTCACTTTGGTCATGTCCAACTCTGTGCAACCTCATGAACTATAGCCTGCCAGACTCCTCTGTCCGTGGGATTCTCCAGGCAAGGATACTGGAGTGGGTTGCCATCTCCTCCTCCAGGGGATCCTCCAGAACCAGGGATCAAACCGGGGCCTCTTGCATTGCTGCAGATTCTTTACTGGGTGAGCCACCAGGGAAGCCCTAGATTTATCTTTAACATCTTATGAGATTACAACTGTGCTTAAACTCTGCTTTGATTTTTATCAATAACTTATACCTCTCATCTTACCATTTCTAATTTCATCAATTTACCATCCTTGTTTTTTTTTCAATCTGTTGTTTCATTTATTATATTTTACAAGTACAGCTGGTGGATGAACAAGAGTCCAGAAAAGTAAATACTCAGTAAACAGTAATTATCCTTGTACTTAAATGTGTATGACATGTCAGGTATTTTACTAAACAATGCTCCAGGTGGATTATGGCATCTGGTCCTCATAACAATCCTATGAGGTGGGTCCAATATTACAGATAGGAAACAGCAGCTCAGGAGCTGAAGTAAGGCCACAAACACACAAATGATGGAGCCTGCCTCTGAACTCTCAAGTCCAGCTCAAGTCTAGACACTTCATCACAGCTCCAACTGTGTCCCTCCATGCTGAACCTATAATCTCATCTTCTGAGGGTCAAACTGGTTTACATTCACATATAATGGATGAGGTTAATCATCTATAGAAGAAACCCAGAGACTGTCAGTACAGGAGTGACTAAAATGTCTGGGGTCACAGAAAAGTCTGATGGAGGTGACGTGGCTACATTCAAAAGGCGGCTGCTTCATATCCTTTTGGAGAAAGAACATATTAATAAAAGAGGAATTTTTAGCATAGTCTAGACAAAGAAACTCTCTAAGTGCACGAACCTGACGGCATTCACCCAACACTGTGAAGGAGAAAAGACAGACACCAGTGCTGGTGGCCCCACCTACTTGAGTCATTCCAAGGGCCTCATACAAGGCAGCGGGACTTCATTACCCTACCTCAGGGGCTATAGGAAATACACATCCTTCAACTGTATCTAAACCGCCTTTGGCTCTGAGCCCCACTTTCTGATTACAACTTGACTTTCCATGTGGACTTGGCAACGGGGAAAAAGTGTGCTCACGGACTGTATTCTCTGTACTGGAGAACCATGGCTATCTGTAAATGAATATACTCTGAATTCTAGTTTAACACTTCAGTTTCTTACAAGATAAGTGTAAGTCCATTTCATGAGACTAATAAAATCATGCATCTGGGTGCGCACATGGTATGTAATAACCACACCCAAACGCCATCACTCTCCCCATGGGAGTTAACCTCTTCAACAGAAACAACCTGGTATTTCAAATTAATCTTGTGTCAAAAAATATGCCCTTAAAAAGCAAGCTAAAATTGGCCATATGCCAGTAATCTACTGAAAATGGATGCAGGAAAGCTCACTGTGCTGTTTTCTCTACTTTTCTGTATGTTTGAAAGTGAAGTCGCTCAGTCGTGTCTGACTCTTTGCGACCCCATGGACTGTAGCCTACCAGGCTCCTCCGTCCATGGGATTTTCCAGGCAAGAATCCTGGAGTGGGTTGCCATTTCCTTATCCAGGAGATCTTCCCAACCACAGGGATTGAACCCCGGTCTCCCGCATTGTAGGCAGACGCTTTACCGTCTGAGCCACCAGGGAAGTCACTTGTCCATAATTGAAAGCAAAGAGGGGAAAAGAAGAATGCCACTTCACTTCTTCCAGTTTTTCCAATATGTAAGATCTAATTGAAAAAAACCTTAAGGACTTTCCAGATTTCTAAGATTAATGCACGTGTATTCTGAAGACACCCTTCAGACAGGCCATCTCTGAGCTCACTGCATTCTAAAGGATCATTAACAGTAAGAGGAACATTATTCACTTCAGTGCCAAGTATAAAGCTACCGCAGGCTGCTTCAGGCCGACAACCGAACATGCTTATTCAATGTACCTTGAACACTGGCAGCTTCTGCCTCTGTTGCTCTATAGAAAGGGCAGCATGAGGGTTGTAAACAACAGTTGTTGCCGAGTTTTCAGCTAGACTTTGTCTCTCTTCAGAGATGCTGACACCCGGCCCCTCAGTACCTGCAATAGAAATGTTTTTGGTTTTTTTTTTCAGATTCTCTCATACAAGGAACAGGAAAATCGTGAGAAAATTACAAAAAAAAAAAAAGATGAAGATATACAATGGAAGCCAAGCATTTTTATTTCAAACCACTAAGAGGTATTAAACTGTAATTTCAGGAAAACATTCAGAAAGGTACCTGTGAGACTACAGAAAAACATCACGCTGGTGTCAAGAACAAAGGAGATGGCAGTCCCATTGGGCTCCAAATTGTTTACACACAACTGTACGTGACAGAGGACAAGGTATTGAGTTGTGGTCATCAGGCTGGGATTATTACCAAACTCTTAATAAAAGTGGTGGGAACCCACCAGGAATTAGCTGAAGCAAATGAAGAATCCTAACACCGCAGGATGGCAGCAAGGTTCAGGGTCAAGGGGTACCAGGGACTCAAACACTGCCTGGCCTTTCTCCTTCTTTCTCTGCTCCTCTTAACAAGCTCCTTTTGGTCCCTGGGGCTGGGTTCTCTACAGGAGCTGGAATCAAGGCTGCAGCCAATGCCAGAGCTCAGGCTCACAGTTTCTGCACCAATCATTCACTCACTCACCCACCGAACAAAGATGGCTTTGCCAGAGATACAGCAGTGAACACTACAGATGCAGTCCCCACCTCTGAGCAGCTGATTTGCTTCTCTTATTCTTCCTTCCAAAGGAAGAAGACTTAGAGCATCAAGTGGTGATGGAAAAAGACCCAGGGAGGGGGACCGGGAGTCCCAGGTGTGTGCTATTTGGAAGGTGGGGACGGCTTTCTTTCCCCCAGTTTAAGGCCATTGCCCGGCCCGATCCTGTCAACCATGGCCCTGGAATGGGCTACAATAATTGGCAGCTTCTATTTGAGTCACAGAACTGAAGTGGTTGGGAAGGAAGTGCTGGTCTAACTGTGCTGAGCAGATTAAACACCAGATACCCAAAGTGGCTTCTTCTTTTTTGTTTTTAATCATTTATTTGGCTGTGCTGGGTCTTAGCTGCAGCACGCAGGATCTTCACTGCAGCATGCAGGATATTTTAACTGCAGCGTGTGGGATCTAGTTCCTTGACCAGAGATTGAACCTGGGCTCCCCTGCATTGGGAGCAGAGTCTTGGCCCCTGGACCACCCAGCAAGTCCTACCACAGAGGCTTCTTGGTAAGAACAGTAACAAACTGGGGCTCAGGGAGGAAAAGAATAGGGAAGCTACATCCTGCCTGTTTGAAAAACTGTTCGAGGTCCTATGGATTCTTAGTCTACAAAGGAAAATGCCTTCAGAGCAGCATGGGTCCCATTTTTATGATCAGCCCCTGTAATCTGTCACACCAAATTGTTCGTGCATCCCAAGACAGAACTCAAGGGTTGTAAGTAAATGGTACAGGGTTCAGAATTCAACTCAATATAAGGAAGGTATCTCTAAAAGTGAGACTTGTTCAGCACAAGAGAGTGTCACCTTTGGGAATTAATAAAAACCCTCCCTAGAAGTTCATAGCCCTCTGTGAGGGGTGCTTCAAGAATAATTACCCAATACTATCATCACCCAGGTTTTCTGAATGCATAATCCATGATGCTATGTAAAAGTGCAAAGGTTTTGTGATCAGAATACTTAGCCCAGTGATTTACATTTTTTGAAGGGTCCCAAATCCCCCTGACAATCTAATAGAGGCTATGAACTCCATCTCCTGAAATATACACTGCAGAGTAATTTATGAGAACACAAAAATGCTGGAGGTCCAGAGACCACCCCCAGAGCTAAATTCAGAATCACCACTGTAGTTCTCTGATCCCTTTTCCATTCGTTTCTAGGAACACAGTCGTGTTCCAGAGGTCCAAGACCATCAAAAATCAGGTAAGTGGGGCACTACTATATTGTTTTTGCCAAAATGTTGATCTTCCTTTCAACAAGACAGAACAGGACTTGGAACAAAGCCTGAACTCAAAGAGGCACATTTCCTTTCCTTTCTCCCCTTATTATCGCTGCTGCTGCTGCTGCTGCTAAGTCACTTCAGTCGTGTCCGACTCTGTGTGACCCCATAGACGGAAGCCCACCAGGCTCCCCTGTCCCTGGGATTCTCCAGGCAAGAACACTGGAGTGGGTTGCCATTTCCTTCTCCAATGTGTGAAAGTGAAAAGTGAAAGTGAAGTCGCTCAGTCATGTCCGACCCTTAGCGACCCCACAGACTGCAGCCTACCAGGCTCCTCCATCCATGGGATTTTCTAGGCAAGAGTACTGGAGTGGCTACATCTGATTAATTCCTTGTGATCTTCACTCAAGAAAATTAGAGCAAAGAAACAGCTTATCCTCATCAGCTCTGCTTTTATCCTGAATTCTCTTCAACACATTTTAAACCTTTATAGTGTGCTTAGAATCTTTAAACATTGCTCCTACAACGTCTCACCTTCTCCCACTCCAAGATTTAATCCACCCAGGTGACTTCCTGACTACCCCACCCCTCCTGTCTGTAACCTATAGCCAAGTTCACCTCGGTACATGTGGTTATGAGGTCTTTTACAAGAACAGCTGCTGTCAGTCAATGAGGAGCATGTCTCCTCCATACAAAAGACTCCATTCAGCCAAACTAGGACTGCTTCCTGGCTGTCGATACATCCCATGGTCCATTCTGGCTGCCGAGGGTTTGTTTTTCCCTTGGGAATATTCTCAGTGCTTGAATGAGTAACAAGTGTGTAACTCTTGTAAATTATAAAGGCTTTCACCTTTCCATCTATAAAACAAGGTTGGTAACAGCACACCCCTCCCCCTCTTCAGCGTTCCTTCTAACCCAATTTTTCAGTTTAAGCGGTGATACATCAATGGGGTGTAAAACTCATGCACTTCTTTAATATGCTACGCGACTCAAGTGTTTTCGTGTTTGGACACTGCTGAGGCACCGTCCCACTCGCCCTTCATTCATGCTGCTGCTGCTGCTCAGTCACTTCAGTCGTGTCTGACTCTGTGTGTCCCCACAGATGGCAGCCCACCAGGCTCCCCCGTCCCTGGGATTCTCCAGGCAAGAACACTGGAGTGGGTTGCCATTTCCTTCTCCAATGTGAAAGTGAAGTCACTCAGTCGTGTCTGACTCAAAGTGGCCCCATGAACTGCAGCCCACCAGGCTAAACTAGAAATAAAACAGAAAGTATCAGGGTACATTCCAAGAAGCACTGTTGTTTTTGTGCAACCCTCTTCAACTGTGTGTGTGTGTGTGTGTACACACATATGCGTGCCAGCTGGATCACAGCACATTTCTTGCTATATGTCGGATCAAAAACTCTTCAAAGCTGTTGCTATAAAGTGCCAGACACGTGGTCAAACACTGATTTATCATTGAATATCTGCTGAATGAAGAAAGGAAAATGGCCAGGCCCTTCTGATTCACTTGGACTAACAAATCAAGTCAAATTTTTTTTTTTCTACACAAACCTCAGGCAGCTCATACAAAGATCTTAAGGCAGAGATCACAAAATGGTAGAGATCACAAACTATGAGGTTCCCACACATGCCATTGTTAAAATGTTTGAAATCGTTCATTTCAGTTCAGTTCAGTTCAGTCGCTCAGTCGTGTCCAACTCTCCGCGACCCCATGAATCACAGCACGCCAGGCCTCCCTGTCCATCACCAACTCCCGGAGTTCACTCAAACTCATGTCCACAGAGTCGGTGATGCCATCCAGCCATCTCATTCTCCGTCGTCCCCTTCTCCTCCCGCCCCCAACCTTTCCCAGCATCAGAGTCTTTTCCAGTGAGTCAACTCGTCGCATGAGGTGGCCAAAGTATTGAGTTTCAGCTTTAGCATCAGTCCTTCCAATGAACACCCAGGATCGATCTCCCTCAGAATGGACTGGTTGGATCGCCTTGCGGTACAAGGGACTCTCAAGAGTCTTCTCCAACACCACAGTTCAAATGCATCAATTCTTTGGTGATCAGCTTTCTTCACAGTCCAACTCTCACATCCATACATGACCACGGGAAAAACCATAGCCTTGACTAGACGGACCTTGGTTGGCAAAGTAATGTCTCTGCTTTTTAATATATTATCAAGGTTGGTCATAACTTTCCTTCCAAGGAGTAAGCGTCTTTTAATTTCCTGGCTGCAATCAGCATCTGCAGTGATTTTGGAGCCCCCAAAAATAAAGTCTGACACTGTTTCCACTGTTTCCCCATCTATTTCCCATGAAGTGATGGGACCAGATGCCATGATCTTCGTTTTCTGAATGTTGAGCTTCAAGCCAACCTTTTCACTCTCCTCTTTCACTTTCATCAAGAGGCTTTTGAGTTCCTCTTCACTTTCTGCCATAAGGGTAGTGTCATCAGCATATCTGAGATTATTGATATTTCTCCCAGCAATCTTGATTCCAGCTTGTGCTTCTTCCAGCCCAGCGTTCCTCATGATGTACTCTGCATAGAAGTTAAATAAGCAAGGTGACAATATACAGCCTTGACGTACTCCTTTTCCTATTTGGAACCAGTCTGTTGTTCCATGTACAGTTCTGACTGTTGCTTCCTGACCTGCATACAGGTTTCTCAAGAGGCAGGTCAGGTGGTCTGATATTCCCATCTCTTTCAGAATTTTCCACAGTTTATTGTGATCCACACAGTCAAAGGCTTTGGCATAGTCAATGAAGCAGAAATAGATGTTCTTCTGGAACTCTCTTGCTTTCTCCATGATCCAGCGGATGTTGGCAATTTGATCTCTGGTGCCTCTGCCTTTTCTAAAACCTGCTTGAACATCTGGGAGTTCACGGTTCACATATTGCTGAAGCCTGGCTTGGAGATTTCATCGTTCATTTAAAACATGTAAAAATTTACCATTCTAATCTGGGTGTTGAGGCCATGTGACAACCTTTGGGTGGAACCACACACAGCTTCCTGCTTTAGACAGGATGTTGTACGCTTCAGGCTAATCGACACAGTACACACTTGAGTGTGCCACAGTTCCTACCTCTCCTTACTGCCTCCACCCAGCTGCTTCACTTACATAGATTGTCCAAAAGGCCCTGCAGCTGCCTGAGCTTGTGACCCCCAGCCTGTAGGACACACGTTCCTCTACCCTTGCGCCCAGCCTCAGTCACTCCCCTGACCTTCACTGTGCATTTCTCGCATCCTGTTTTCACACCTTCAACTTCAGTTTCCTCATCTGCAAAACGAGAGTAATACCTCCATCACAAGATATTGTGACCACTTAGTAAGATGACATAAGTAAAAGTGACTAGCACAAAGTGTCCAGAAAGTGTCACCAAATGCATGACCAACTCAGTTCATGAGAAAACAGTTTACCTGGACCAGTTTGGATACCTTCCCAAACTTTAATGCATACTGGAATCACCTGGGGATCTTTAAAAATTACTGATGCCTGGTTCTGAGCCCTTCTTGACTTCTGATTTATCACCATGGAGTAAAACTGAATAGCAGCTTTTAAAAGCTTCCCAAGTGATTCAACTACTCAGCAAAATTTGAGAACCACTTACCTAGATAGTCACCAAACCCAGAAATCTGAGTCACTACTGACTTGACCTTCCTCTATACCTGCCTCTAAAATCTCTCTCTAATTAGGTCCCTCCCTACTGCTCACACACCAGAACTGCGGTTTTCAATATCCCTCCTCGGTTTTAGTAGCACCTTAAGGGCATCCCTGACCCTAATTTCCTCCCCTAAACTCCAATACTTTGGCCACCTCATGCCAAGTTGATTGACTGGAAAAGACTCTGATGCTGGGAGGGATTGGGGGCAAGAGGAGAAGGGGACGACAGAGAATGAGATGGCTGAATGGCATCACCAACTCGATGGACATGAGTTTGAGTGAACTCCGGGAGCTGGTGATGGACAGGGAGGCCTGGCGTGCTGTGATTCATGGGGTCGCAAAGAGTCGGACACAACTGAGCAACTGAACTGAACTGAACTGAAGCATTGTACACACCAATGCCAGTTATCTTCCAAAAATAAAGTAGATCATATAATCTCCGGCTTAAAAACAGTGAATCCGAATTCTTTAACTTGCATGGAGACTGCTCAAAATGAGGCCCTTACTTACCATTCTGGCTTCATGTCCTGTCATGCCCCACGCTGTGTTGTTGTTTAGTTGCTAAGTTGTATCTAACTCTTTTGTGACCCCCATGGACTTCAGTCTGCCAGGCTCATCGGCCCATGGGATTTTCCAGGCAAGAATACTGGAGTGGGTAGTCATCTCCTTCTCCAGGGGATCTTTCCAACCCAGGGATCGAATGAACCTGTGTTTCCTATGTTGGCAGGCAGATTCTTTACCACTGAGCTACCTGGGAAGCCCCGCCCCAAAACATACCCTACCACTAAACATCAGCATGCTACTCAATTATTTTGGTGTTTTGGACACTGCTGAGGCACCACCCCACTCTGCCTTTAGAGTTCCATTCTCCTACCTCTCCATGGCACAAAGCCCTATTTGTGCTTCAAGGTTCACCTCAAAAAATATCACTATCTTGACGAATGATATCTTATCCACACATTCAACTTCTTCCTCTCATCTACTCATGTGTGTGCTTACTCGTTCAGCCAACTGTGACCCCATGGACTGGACCCTGCCAGGCTCCTCTGACGATGGGATTCTCCAGCCAAGAGTACCGGAGTAGCCATTCCCTTCTCCAAAAGATCTTCCCAACCCAGGGACTGAACCTGAGTCTCCTGCATTGCAGGCAGATTCTTTCACCGTCTGAGCCACCAGAGACGCCCTCCTCTCTCCAATACTTCCATGAATTATAATAGTTAAATATGTATCTAGGGCTAACAGCTTGACATGTATTCTCATTTAATCCTCAAAACAATCCTCTGGGTAGGTGCTTTGCCCAATTTACAGATAGAGCGTGATTTTTCCAAATCACCAAGTTAGAAAGCAGCAGTCAGGATAGTCTCGACAGTCTGATCCTAGTAGAGCTCCTCTTCCTTACCACTCCCTTTTTCTGTCTCACTTTAAAATCTCTTAAAGAAGATATCCAACTTCATATTACAATTGAGAGAGAGCAGAGTCTTGATCATCCGTATTTGTCTCCTGACTAGAAGGCTAGGTGTCCATTAAGTATAACTTCATTGAATGAACTAAACAATGGAACAGAACTCTGAGAGTAATCCCATGTTCTTTAACCAAAAGAGTATCCTCGTCTGATTTTCAACAATTTATTCAGGACTTTATTGCACTTAACACGCTGACCTGTTATTAAAGGCTCGAAGAAATAAAACAGAGTATCTTATTACCTAATTGGACCTTAGTTTTGGCTGCAAATAAAACTCAGGATGGATAATTGGCTAAGGACTTGAAATGCTGAATCATAAAATCATAAAACTCGTTAAGAGACAAACTACAGATTTTAAAAAAGAATTAACACATCCCTTGCTTGGGTTTTCTTCGGCATCACTGATATGCATGGACAGAATTTCAGGGACTCACTCTAAAATACCCTTGAAAACTTTCCCCTATATTATCCTTCTCTGTCTTATTTCATTTTTGCTGCAATATGCTTTACACATCTAGACCTACAGAAGTTCAAGTGGTGGAAAAAAGTTGGCAATGATTAATAAACTTTTGTTTTTCACAAGAAACTGATGGAAGAGGAGGGAGGGTCTGGTACGTAAACATTCAACAAAATCTTGATTAATGAGTAAATTCAAACAAAACAAGCAAATCATTTGGCGCCTGAGACTGTGTTAGCCTGCAAGATGGGAAGTGGGTGACAGCCAATACGGAGTGTTCACTTCTGGCAGACACGCGGGGTGGACAAAAATTACCCTAAAACAGACTACGGTACTTTCCCTTTTAAAGAGAACTGAACTCTACATGAAACAACGCGCACACGTACTCCTTATGCTAGCCCACATGACGGGTGTTATTATTCCTCCCATTTCACAGATGAGAAGGCTAAGGCTAAGAAGGAACTTGCTCAAAGGGACTCTCCTACTCTACGGCAGAGCCTAGAATTCTAATCCAGGCAGTCTTGATTTCCTAACCTGAACTCCTAAACCCTGAGCAGCACCACCTGTCCAGTCCCTGCGTAGCCCCAGGGCGGTAACAGGACACGCGTGGGCGCTTCAGCTTTTCCCCATCTCACGGGTTGGGCAAGACAGGCACCAGGAGTGAGGAAAACGAGGCCCCGGGAGGCTGAGACTAACCAGGTCTCAGAGAACTGCCCAGGCTGGAGGCGGACCCCTGAATCCCTCGGGACCACTGTGGACGCCTAAGCTACCGAGCCCACCAGCGCGGAAGTGGCCAACCCGCCGAGGTCAGGGATGCGAGCAGGTCCGCAGGCCCCAGGAGGCTGGCCGTGGGGCCAAGACCGAAGTCAGGCTGCCGCATCTGCCAAGCGTTCCGCCAAGGGCCTTACCGGGTCGCCAGAACTTCACCAGTCCCACGGGCGCAGCCATGCTGGGGTGAAAGGTCACGAGGAAGGCTCCACCCCTCCGCCGCGCACCAGCCCCCAAAGGGGGTGGGGGGCGTGGCCCGCGAGGAGCCTGGATCTAGGAGGTTCCGCGATGCTGCGGCCACGCCCCCGTGATCACCCCCCGCTCAGAGCCACGTGATCTGCGTTTCAGCCCCGCCCCGGGCCCACGTGATCCGCTCCGCCATGTTGGCGAAAAGGGCGCGCGTCTCTGCCTCTTTAGCATAGCAGACCTGGGTTCTAAGAGGCATTTGGCGTGGCCCGGAGGGCGGCAGCACGCTTCAGGGAGGCTGAGTTTAGTAAGAGACCGAGAGTTTGTCGCCGCCTGCGGTACGCGGTGGGCAAGGAAGCAATGCATCCCAAAGTAACAGTACGTTGTAAGCTATCACGGTGTATTATTTCTTTTAGTCTCCACGTTTTCCGTTTGGAGGATAATAGTACCTAGTGGATTTTGTGGTTCAGTAAATGTTGGGCGCCTATGGTGCGCCCAGGCACCGCAGTTTTCGTCTTTTTCATGAGCTTCTGTCCCAGAGGGGAGAGGCGAGGGTGTCCTGGGAGTAAATTTAAATGCACGATAAGCAGTGGTGTTGGGCTCTTCCCTGGTGGTCCAGTGGCTAGGACTTGGCATTCTCAATGCAGGGAGCCTGGGTTGGATCCCTGGTCCGGGAACTAGGTCTTGCATGCCGCAACTAAGACTGGGGGCAGCCAAACTAAAAACCAAAAAAAGTTTATAATTAGCAGTAAATAAAACGATAGAAAACAGCATGGACGTCTCCAGAGACCCTGAGAGGAACGCTGTGAAGGGAGAACAGAGTGAAATTAGAAAATTAGAAATGGGTAGATCTAGGACATTGGCCCAGTGTTTCCTCCAGTTTCATGACCCATGTTTTAAATGCTTGTTAAAAATATAGATTCTAGACCCCCAATCCAATCCCAAATCAGAATATCTAGGGGCGTGTCCTAAAAAACTGCATTGGAAACGTGCTACAGAAAATTCCAGTAACCTACTTGAGAAAGATTCCACTAGCTGATACACTGGAGTAGGGGAAATGCTTAATGGGTAGGCAGCTAATGGGAAGGAAGTGAGAGGGTGCAGAATCTATGTATTTTAGAGCTGTGAAGAAAATTCTCATTCCTTGAAAGGAATGGTAGTCGTGGAAAGATCAAAGGCTTTGGAAACAAGTAGAATTTGGAATCCTCACTTTGCCTTTCCTAGCTCCTCCAGGCAAGAATACTGGAGTGGCTTGCCATTTCCTTCTCCATCCTAGCTCCTAGCTGTCATCTAACCTTAGTTGTAAGATGCAGTTTAAAAAGTTTTTATTAAATGTGAGAAGATGTAAGGTAGCCTACAACAGAACATCCAATCAGTGTTTGCTGTCAATAGCTCATAGAGCAAATTCACCAGGGGAAGAATCAGAACTTACCCATATACACACTCATTTTCCAACTATTCCATTTCCGCAATGAAAACAGGGTTCCATACATGATCATCTCTGCCTAAAATTCTCCACTGATCCTTTAAAATACCTTTATGTCAGCTCTAAGGCTTCTCTAAATTCACAATCCAACTTCAGTATTCTCCTCCTGCAGACTCAGAACCTGTGTGCTTGTTCTGTGATTTAACACTCATTTAGTTAAACTATAATCTGTCTCCACTGTTACACTGGAAGCATCTTGAGAACACGCATCATATTATTACAACTCAAAGCGAAGTGCCCACTGAGTGATTGATGTATATTACGTGAACACCATGCTTTATAGTTTTAATTCTTAATGACATTGACCCTTATTTTTGTCTGATTTTCAGTAAGGGCCCAAATATACAAAACAGGGTTTATATTAATATATAAATACAAGGATAAATGAAATAAATGCCACTTTTTATTATTTCTATATATTTATTTATTTGGGTCACACTGCGCAGCATCTGGGATCTTAATTTCAACCATGGAACAAACCTGTGCCCCCTGTATTGGAGGCTTGGAGTCAACCATTACCAGTGAAGTCCCTGATTTCTATATTTTATAAACTATGATTTATATGATAAATACTTACTGTTTACAAAGAGAGAGTGTAATGGCCGTGTGCAAACTGCCAGGTCATAATCTTAAAGCTGGAGACTTTAATCATCTAAATTGTTTTATAGAAAAAACAAATGAAAACAGCCCATGGAAGTTGAAAGGACTTGGTCAGAATGAATGGGCTAATTTAGTATCAGAATTGAAACTAGACTTTAGGCTAATTCCCAGGTCAGTGCTTTTTCAACCACATGGACCATTTAAAACCATTAGTTTAGCTCTCCTTGATGAGAATTAGTTCCTCTACCTCAGAAAGTTCTCTTAGCCCAACTGTCTCTAATGGGTTGTTTTGCTTTCAAAGACTTCTACTACAGAAAGCATCTAAATACCCTAGATATTGATGAGTGGTTTTATTGCCACAAACTAGGAAATGGTTTCCATGGACTATATTATCTTTCCTAATTAACTATTTCAGAAATAGCCTAAAATAACTACTAATTAAACCATTGTTTCTTGAGATGGCATCCAGTATTTAGCTCATTGCCAGCAATTCCATTAAAGTTTGATCATTTTATTACATTTTGCAACTTCCAAATGACAGATTTTCCACAGATAGTCCTCAAAATGTTCCATAGGTATATTATATTGGTTTTTCTCTGCCTCTGATAGTTAACTGGTACTTTCTGCTTTGAAATATAGCCCATCTGTCTTGGCCATGTTTAGGAGGCATAGGATTTGGAGTTTTCATTATTGTGCCAGTAAAGTCTTTTATGTTACAATAGGAAACCCAATTCATTTTTATTAGGCAAAAATGGCTCATATAATTTAAAAGTCCAGGTAATTCTGATTTGAGACACAGCTGCATTGAGGCACTTATGACATACTCAAGACCTGCTTCTGATCAGAGCATTCTGCCTCCTGCTGACCCGGGTGTCACATGGTAGCAACGTGGTCATCATGTCAACTCATGTCACATCCTCTTAGCATCAAGCATTTTTCCAAAAATTCCTGGCAAAAGCAGCTAGCTGGGCACATATCCATCCCTGAATCAATCACTAGGGCAAGGAAATATGGCATATTGACTGGCTTAAACCTGGTCACACGCTCCCCAAGTCAAGTGTGCTCAGTTTCACCAGAACCACGTGGACTGAGAACTGGAAACAGAATGGCCTTCAGAGGGTCTTCTGAGAATGAGATTATCAGAGGTGGAATGAAGGCAGCAAAAATAATAAGTAGCCTCCCATGTATTCACGTACAATACTAGAATTCCTGGCTTCCTAAGAAAAATCCTAGCTGCCCTTGGGACTCCTTCAGGAAGCCGGATCAGTTATCCCCCAGCGTGAAAAGACAGTTCTTTGCAGAATTGCCTTTCCTGAATTGTATTACAACGGGGATTTTCCAGACTTTAAAAGGTGTAGCCCTCTGGGACTTGTATATATAAACCTGTCTGGTTTGTTCACTTGCTTACAAATGATCAGGTTCATACAGGTGTTAGCATAAACAAAAGTGTTTACTCAGCTCCAGGAATCTGGGTACAGAGGTGTGGAGAATCCACCAGGAGAGACTCAGCTAAATACTAGGAGAGTCTCTGTCATGTAGGCCTGAGGAATTTTGTGCATCTGTGGAACAGAGTGAGTTGGGGAGCGCAAGGTCTGCCAGGTGCTTTCAAGTAAGATGACTGTATGCTTTATCGGAGAGTGAAAGGGCAGGTTCAGGGCATACACTGGACCTCTGCTGGGCAAACTGGGATATATTTCCAGGTGCGTGGCACCAGGAACCTAGAATAACAGTGCCTCTGTGAACATCCTCAACGTAAGGTATGTATTCCATACTCACGGAATATGTATGAATGCATTCAACTGCTTTATAGCTTTAGACAAACACCTTGTGGAGTCTGGTGTTTGGGCACACCCCAGAACATCTGTCGTTGTGTTTATTATCAGAATACTTCACAGTATCATTTTTATAAAAGGATTCTTCTAAGAAATTCTCACCTGATCTTAGTACCAAGAATTGTTTTTCCTGTACCTGGAGTTAATCTGATGGACAATGTGGGTGCTGGATCTGACCAGTTTTCTCTTTCTGCCTTGGCTACTGAGAAGCTTAAAGTGTGTGCTCTGCCCAAAGTATGTCAGTCATGATGGCGTGTATTGATAGTGTCATTCCTAACTCCCTACCCTCTGGTTTCTCTCATGTAACTTCTCACTTATATGATTCTTGTACGTTAGGTTTTCTTGTCAGCTGCTTGGAAGCCTGTAAGAGACAGAACTCCCCAACCCAACTGCCCACAGAAGTGGCGTGGCCAGCTCTTCAGTTGACTCCTTCGGTTTTTCAAGAGTGCCAACCCTGCCATCAGATTGGGTTGACCTTGAAACTGTACAGCTCTCTAGTTCAAACAGCTCATCAGGGAGAAAATAATGAGACAGCAGAGTCTGAACAATATTTGATATTGGGAAATTTTTACAAAACGTTTAGGTGTGATCAAGGTATTGTGGTTATGCTTCTTTTTTAATCTTTCAGATATACAGTAAAATATTTACTGCCAAGTTGTAATGGCTAAGGCTGACATTAAACAGATGAGGAAGTATAACTGTCTCCCAGGGAGGGACATTTTTTTTTTTCTAATGTAGGGGAAATATACTACTACTCAACCTCTACTGTAAGGTTGGCAGCCCTGAGAACTCCTTTTTTAATGTAGCATGTTATGGACGTATTCCTGCTTCCAAAGGAATGAGAAGCAGACATTTCCACATGCAAGGCAATACATATTTTTGAGCCAGACAGGCTGCCATACTCAACCTCCCATCCCCTGGAATTGGGGTCAACAAATCAACATTTTGAACAAGGATCCTAGATGACTGCTGTAAGTGGTCCTTAGATCTCCCCCCTAGAAAGCTCAAGCACCAGGAAAGCTTTGCTTCCTGACAGTCCTGGCCATTTTCTTGGGATTCCATATACCTCTTGTTCTTCTTTCTTTTAAAAAACATTTGGCTGTGTCTGGTCTTAGTTGCAGCACACAGGACCTTTGATCTTTGTTGCAACACATGGGATCTTTAGTTCCGGCATGAAAACTCTTAGTTGTGGCATGTGGGATCTAGTTCCCTGACTAGGGATCTAACCCAGGTCCCTTGCATTGGGAGCAGAGTTGTAGCCACTGGACCACCAGGGAAGTCCCTCTTGTTCTTATTTCTAATCACTGGCATTGCTTTCAGAAAATAATGGGTTTTGCATCCTATTCCACAAAAGGGGGCTCTGAAGTTGTTAGTATGTGATGGACCACACACCTGCTCTCCTCTGAGAAAGCCACGGTGATAAAACCTCATCCCAAAGTCTCAGTAGTCCTGCAACAAAGAATTCTGTTTAAATTTATCTGATCCATTTGCCAAAGTGAACACAGATCCTTTATGAACACCTATTAACAGCTCTGTAGAACACACTGAGTTGAAATTTCAAACATACCTGCATTTGTGAATGAGCTTAAGTTTTAATGTTTTCAATTCACCATGGCATTAACTGCCATTTCTCAAGATACATCTGGGAATTCCCTGGCAGTCCAGTGGTTAGGAATGCCATGCTTTTACTGATAAGGGCATGGGTTCAATCCCTGGTCAGGGAACTAAGATTTTACAAGCTGTGCACTGTGGCCAAAAAAAAATTTTTTTTAATTAACAACAACAAAAAAAGGTACTGCCTCTAATGCCTCTCTACTCCCTGTAGAGAAATAGTCACATTACAAAACACTGAACTCAGAATCTGAAAACCTGTGTTGAAATGCTTATGTCACCAATCATGTGACTTTGAATATGCTCCTTAATCTGAGCTTCAGTTCCTTCACCTGAAAATTGGGACTAAGAGCTGTTCAACCGCTCCTCTGATGAGAGGGTCACAGATAGCACATAGGAAATTATCTAAATCTGGAAATAATTTCAAATAGCAATATGTTTATCTGAGGCTCGGGCCAGAGTTGTTTACAGACAGGAACCAGTTGTCTGGTCTGCTTCCCAGTCCAGATTATGCACTAACCCAGCAAATAACCTGGTAACCAGAGAGGAGTCCTAGTACACATGTGAAAACCCGCAGGCCTGCTCAGATTCGGGTGCATCAGCATGTGGCTTAGTGGCAGACAACACCTTCCCCTACTACAGATCTCTTTTGCTCCAATCAAATCAGGAGGAGGAAGCCATCAACTAACTCTTTCCTTTGCCCATGCACAACAGAGCCTAGACAAAAACAGGATTCCACAGGCATACCAGCGCTGACGAGCAGGGTGTAGAAACTAGTCGCATTGCCTGCCACTGGACTAGGAATCTGGGATAATTGTCACTGCCCTCTTTCGCCCCTACTGCAGGATATCCGATTGCTAAATCATTGCCAATACACCCATCTGATGAAATTAGGCCCATGAAGCCACTACAGTTAATATCAGGGTGAATCCAGGATGCACACGGAGGCCTTCTCTGGCAGAGAAGCCCAGAACTAAAGTCCTTGTCTAAACAGCTAAAGCTTTTTCTTTGAAAAAGACAAGCTAGAGCACATGAAGAGACCTGAGATTGCTGGCAAGTTTTCTCATTCAAACTGTAGAGCTAGTGACATCAATATTTATAGGAAAGGTGTGACCCTGACACTTTTTTGATATTATCTAACTTAAATATTTTCTTTTATAATTTCGGTCATCTACTCTTCCACCCAAGACTATTAAAAAAAAAAAATGCATAAATAGCTATGAGGTGCGTTTACTTAAAACACGTTCCTAAACAGAAAAGTGCCAGAGAAGAAAAAAAAAAGACACGAGCAACCACCAAACAAAATTTGTTTACATCTATTTAATGCTACACAGATATCCTCAAGAAGGGACACACCTAAGAAACAGAGTTTTGAGTTTTTTTCCTGAACAAGATTTTGGTCGTGAAAACTAGCAATTCAACCCTCTAAAACAATAGAGCACATAAATCTAAACATGCAACACATATTTTATCTCTTACCTGAATTACCTGAGAGCCCTGAAACATTCTCTTGAAGAGCGCTATCCACATTAAAATTGTGCAAAGAAACTGTACCCATAGTGTTTAAACCGTAAAACCAAGACTAGGTTTATACATGATAAAATAAAGATAAAGCTCATAAAATACTGTGCAGTTCATAGAAAACCAGAGTGAAGAAAAGGCAGTGAGGACGGGAGACATTCTGGAAAGCGGGACGCTCCAATGACATCTACTGCAAGCCTGTTTGAGGCCAGGAGCTCTGATTGCGTGGAGCCGTCACTGATAGGATGGATAAAGCGTGATTTCTCTAACCGCCAGCAAGTTAGCGGATGATCTGGCAAAACTTCCGGAATTAAAACCAAGGTAGTTTTCGGTAAGGAATGTTTTTCTTGAAAGCATGGCCAGCATGTGGTTGAGCCGGGACCTGATCCCAGCAAAGTGAAACTGTCGTTCTTTATTCAAGTTTCTGAATGAGTCTCTGAAGCACAGATCGAAGTGGGGGGTGCTCCAGTACTTGGGGTGTCCAGGCGTGGCAAAGTCAGTGGATCTGAAGGACGTCTGGGAGCCGATGGAGCTGGCCACGGAGCCTTGGGAGGACAGAGAGGAGGAGGAGGACCTCAAACTGGGGGAGCGCGACACAGACATTTTTGATACTGGTGACCCTTCCTTAGACTGGCTTCCCGGAGAGGCGAGAACACCCGCATCCACGTCAGTCTGGGTGGTGGCTGACGTGGTGGGGACCACGGTTTGGGAGCTCACCACCCTGGTGGCCACTGTGGTCTGGGTGCCGGCGCATGCCGTGGCCGCGCTGGCTTGTGTCCCCACATCACTCGTGCTCACAGCGGGCATCTCCTCTCCTGGCTCCGTCTGAGTAGTGGCATCAGTCGCCCTCCTGCCCTCCAGCCTGTCCCTGTGGCTGCTGAAGTAGTCCTCCTCGCTGATGGTGGAGGCCTTGGAGGCCCCGCACCCAGCCTCTGCCCGGCCCTCCTCGCCACCCAGCTCAGCCTTCCGGGGAGTGCTCGAGAGCCTGGCCAGCCGCAGCCGCAGCAGGTTGCCCAGCGTGAGCTCCTTGGACAGCGGTTTCTGGTCAACGAGATGGTCAAACCTGCCACTGATCCGGAAGCTGGACAGAAGCTTGGAGCTGATGGGCTTTGACTGTGCATAGAGAATTCGGAACTCCAGGTCAAAGTGTTCAACCACTTGGCCAGACAGAATCACTAAGTTGCTGCTGTTTAGTTTGCCATCCGTCCATGTAAAACTGCAGGATTAAAAACAAACAGAAGCTGATAAGGATGATTGAGCTTCATTTACTTACTGTCAACCTGATTATAAAGCCCAGACATCCTGTGACATAACAATCACAATTCAGGTGACAGCACACCTGCCATGCAGTGTGAATTCCAACTACCCTTAACACAGGGTAGAACCCAGGAATATGTTACTATTGAAGTCAAAAAGGGACTTCCCTGGCAGTCCAGCAGTTGAGACTCAACCTCCCATCGCAGGGGGCACATGTTGGATGTTTGGTCAGGGAACTGAGATCCCACGTGCTAGAGGGCTCAGCCAAAAAGATTAAAAAGTAAAAAGACCAGTATTCAACCAACAAGCTAAAACATAAAATCCTCAAAAAAAAACAAACATAAAATCCTCAGCCTCAGAGTTGCTAAAAACTAGAAAGGGCTCCTAAGATGCTGAAGGCAGTGCCCTCCTTTGAGGAGTGAGGAACGTGCCTAGCGATGTCCCGTGGGAAGCTCATGGTAGAGCCTAGACTGGGCCCCAGACCTAAAGAACCACAGGGGCAGTGCTCCTCACCACCTCCCCCACGCTGTTTCCACAGAGGGAGGCAGGCCTGTCATTCTAATGATGACACTGTTGCTCAACCCAAGTGTAGAGCTGATTAGTGGCCGCGCACCCCTGGCGATCCAGGACCCCGCCCACCCCAGCCCAGCCAGCTACCTGGAGGCACCCTCTCCAGGTACAGCAGGGCTGGGCAGGTGACCCAGGCTGGCCAGAGTATCCTACCCCTTAGATGAGGGAATCTATGCAGGGTGGGTGGTAAGCCAGTGAGAGCCAAGCAATTTTGCAAGGCCTGATACCATCAGAGAGAGAGAGGAAGTCTCTCACTTTTATAAATAGCTACTGAAGTTCACAGGAAGGGAGCCTGGACCCCTGTCTGTAGATAGAAAACCTGACTGAGAATAAAGATCCATGAGAGGACTTCCCTGGTGGTCCAGTGATTAAGAATCTGCCTGCCAATGCAGGGGACATGGGTTCAGTCCCTGGTCCAGGAAGATCCCATGTGCTATGGGGCAGGTGAATCCCTTCTCCCCATCAAGAGAAGCCACCGCAGTGAGAAGCCCACGCACTGCAATGAAGAGCTGCCCCCACTCAGCACAGTTAGGGAAAATCCATGCGTGGCATTGAAGTCCCAATGCAGCCGGAAAAAAAAAAAATCAACTAGAGAAAAGCAGAAATAGGAGACAGTGCTCTGACAAATGCATGATCCCTAGGTCAAGATGAGCTGAAAACCAACAGTACCTTTCTATACTTTCAAGTTAGGTGAGACAGTAAATTCCATTTTGCATAAAGTAGTTTGAGCCAGCTTTCTGTACCACCGAAAATCACCCCACTGAGTCAGAAAAATTTGTATCAGCAGTAGGGTGTTTACATAAGAAATCATAAAACATAGTAGCAACTCTGTCTCTTGCAACCAAGAACCCAGGTTAAAGCAAATTCACCATGTGACAACTGCCTTCAGAGCTGGAGAAGATCCTTTTGAAAGCCAGTAAGATCATGACAAGACCCTTATCCAACACCAGGATTAAAACAATGTCCTCAGCAAATGAAACATCCTATTCTCATCCTCAATGGACGCATATTTCATTTTTAGGAGGTAGTTGTAGAAGCCACTGTGTCCTTGTCTTTTGAAGTAAAATGCCAACTCAAGAGTTAATGATTGGGAAATGTGAAGATGTAGAAACAAAGAGCTGTTGGGCTGGGGAACTGGTAACAATTTAGACTATAAATCTGCCACACAGCAGAATCATGGAACTCCTAGTTCCCTGAAAAAGATAAAGGCCTGACACACATCCCAAACTGTTTCCACAGGAAGCAGAAACCCTCCATATGAAAACTGCTGACTACAAGAACATAGATCCCAGACTGGTTGAAACCAGAAGGCTGATAAAGCTTGAAACTTCCCCTTGATGCCAACCAATCCGAAAACTGTCCACAAGCTGATTACACCCTGCTCCTTGAACACAATAAAATCCCTCACCAGCCCCTCCAGGGTGGGTCACAGAATCTTGAGAGCAAGAGCCCGCTGGGGCCCTCTGCCCAGCAAAGCGATGAAAGCTACTCTTCTACTTCACCTACAGCTCTGTCTTTGTGTTTCTAGTTGGCACTGGTGAACAAAAGCCAAGTTTCAGCAACAATTTTTATATTTCAGATTCAGAATACTCAGATATCAATTGGAAAATCTGGTTAATATAGATTAATCCTACTGTGGGTAAAAATCTTAGTTTCCTCCTACTATCGCCAAACTTATAAAAGGAAGTCTTGAGGAGAAGTTCTAATTGTTCTGAGAAATAATGGTACTGTTTGAAAAGAAAGACACCAAGAGTTTCTTGATCTGCCTGCCTCCTCCCACACAAGCCTCTAAACATCCACCTTTACCCAGGGCTGACACCCAGTTATCACTCAGGGCTGCCTGCTTCTTCAAATACAGTTTTTCTTCTTTAAACTATAGAGACACACCTCAGCTCACATATACCATCAGACAGCCTAACAGAGATGGCAAAACACACCACCATCAGAGAGCCACGTCTATAAAAATGGTATATCTTAACCTCTGAAGATTATCATTTACCACTCCTTATCTGCGCCCTCCATTCAAATTCCCTGCTTTCTACCCTAAGATGCCATGCCAACAGGAGACTTCAAAGGTAGAGCCAAAAGCATGGATCTACTTTCTAGACTAAAGCACAAAATCGTAAGGCTTGAATCAAGCTGAAGGATTAAAGCAGGCAGCTTCGACTGTGCTCTCCATCCTGAGCCCAATGCCTACAATCACCCTTCATTCAAGTGGGCAGGGACAAGGTGGGTCGAAGGCCTGGAGAAACAGGATTTGAGACTGACGCAGTCACTCTTGTTGCTGCTGCTGCTGCTGTTGTTTAGTCACTTAGTTGTGTCTGACTCTTTGCGACCCCTTGGACTGTAGCCCACCAGGCTCTTCTCTCCGTGGGATTTTCCCAGGCAAGAACACTGGAGTGGAAGCCATTTCCTTCTCCACGGGACCTTCCTGACCCAGGGATGGAACCCACGTCTCCCGCACTGCAGGCAGATACTTCATGCTGAGCCACCAGGGAAGCCCCCCTATTCTAGTCACTATTAATCCCCAGTTCGTCCACTGCAAGCCTGGCTAAGCCTTGAATCAAGGACTCCCTCACTGTCAGGTCTCCAGATAAGTTTCAACCTCTGCACTTTAGGTTTGTGAACCACAAGGCAGTGGAGGGGACCGCGGCCCAACCCACTCCAAGAAGAGGCTTTGATTAACCTATTCACACCCACAGATGCACACACAGAGCTATGCTTGCCCATAAAGGCTCACATCGAGAGGGAAAAGCAGCTTTCACCTTCATAGAGCACATGTCCTCTTAAAAGTATAGATTAATAACCATGGATGGGTCAGAAACTCACCTGTAGGAGCCTGTAGCCACACGAATGCCATCAATCAGTGTGAACTTTTCATGAACCTTCCCAACAATTTTAGTTCCTGACCTGGCGTAGTAAATATTTCCTGTAATCGTCCGGACAGTCATCAGCTGTTGGTAGGGGAGTGGGAGAAAAAGAATGATCCAGTGAGCATGTGATAGAAGAAGCCTTAGTTTACGATTCTGAACAGATAAACGAACTGGCAGATGAGAGGTTACGCTGCTGGGTGACGATGCCCACAGTACAGGAGCCGGGTGAGTCTCAGGACTTAGGCAGTGCTACTTCACATAAGTTCATCTTCTTGCATGCTTTTTATGCATGCATATTTATTTTTGAGACCTTCAGTTCACGCGGACATGTGCTCTAAAAGAAGATTCACTTTTTGGAGACACTAAACAACAGAATTCAAACAATGACTTTGAAACAAAATGTGGGGGATAAGATCATCAAAGAAAATATGCTAGTAATAAATAACATTTTAACAAAGACTCAAAGAAGCTAAGCTGACAGTTCTCCTCTTGTATAATGGCACTGCTAATAAATAACAGCCCATCCACACTTATCCCCACACCATAATGGGTAAGGAGAATGGGAAGAGAGGACAAGCCTTCTCTAAATACAGGGCTCCTGAGGCAGAAACACTCTTATTATGCGGCATAATCAGCAATGTTACTTCTCCTACAAGTACGCATTTACCAAAAAGGTACTCTGGTGATGCATTGGGGCCATACACTGTATAATTATCCTTGCAGAATGACACACATAAATGTATATACAATGGTATGCAAAATACTAAGCCAATCTGCATTCTTTGGAGCAGAGCAGTAGCTCTGTATCTTTAGAAATCTTACACACTAAAAGTAAACATCTAAGATTTTTGTTTGATTCTCTCATTCACTCCACAAACAATGGAAAGCCCCTACTATGTGCCAAGTCTTGCGACAATAGATATAAGGCGTGCTCCTTACCTTCGAGGACCAGGAGACAGAAAATTAATGATTAAATTACTATAGCAAGACATAGCACCATCTAAAGAAGTGAAAACCTACATCTCCACAAAAACCTGTACACAAATATTCATATCAACTTTATTCATAATTGTAAAAAACTGGAAACTACCCTAATATCCATCAGTGAGTGAATAGTTAAACTGTGGTTTAACCATACTATATGATACTGTTCAGCAATAAAAGGAACAAACTGTTGATACACACAATTTGGACATATCTCAAGGGCATGAAAAAAGCCAATCTCAAAAGATCACAAACAAGAAGGACGGGACATATTACCTGAGGCTGATTCATGTTGATGTATGGCAGACACCAGCACAACACTCAGAAAAGGCAATGGCAAGCCACTCCAGTACTCTTGCCTAGAAAATCGCATGGACAGAGGAGCCTGGTAGGCTGCAGTCCATGGGGTCGCTACAAGTCAGACACGACTGAGCAACTTCACTTCCACTTTTCACTTTCACACATTGGAGAAGGAAATGGCAACCCACTCCAGTGTTCCTGCCTGGAGCCTGATGGGCTGCCGTCTATGGGGTCACACAGAGTCGGACACAACTGAAGTGACTTAGCAGCAGCAGCAGCACAACACTATAAAGCAATTACCCTCCAATTAAAAATAAATGTTTTGTATAAAGGTCACATACTGTGAAATTCATCTACGTAACATTCTCTAAATGACAAAATGACAGGGATGGGGGACAAATCAGTGGTTGCCAGGGATGAAAGATGCAGGGGAGGGAACCAGGGGAGCGTGAATGTGACCCCGAGGATGCAGCGCGAGGGAGAGCTCTGTCCTGACAGCGGTGGTGGCACATGTGTACACATGATAAAATGGCACAGAACAACAGACCCACGTGGTCCCCATGTCAATTTCCAGGTTCTGATGTAAGTTACATAAGGTATAACTTGGGGGAAACTAGGTGAAGGATACATGGAAACCTGTATGTACTAATACAATCTTCCTATCATTATTTCATAATGAAGACAAACTATGGCGTAACACAACATTGTTTCTGTGCTATTCTTACCAAAATGCGAATATGAATTTAACCATGAGGAAACATCAGACAAATTCCATAGAAAACTGGCTAATATTCTTCAAAAGCATCAAGACTAACACGAACAGTTCCAGATGGGAGGAAGCTAGGAGAAACGGCAACTAAATGCCGGATACGGTCCCAGATTGCATCCGAGGTAAGAAAACAGGCATTCATGGAAGCACGCAATTCATGATGTCTGTAAAATAGGTAATAGGACTATATCAAGTTTATTTCGTGATTTTGAAATTTGTTCTGAGGTTTGTCAAGATGTTAACAGAGAATCTGGGCACAGAGTATTCAGGGATGCCTTGTATTGTTTTTCTAACACCTTTGTAAATCAAATTATTTTAAAATAAAAATTAAAAAAAACCCAAAATACTAGAAACTTCCACAGAGGTGCACATGGAGCTGGCGGGGGAGGGATTCCTGGGTAATTCCTGAGCAGAGCTTCAAAGCATCTGTATATAATACAAGCAAGAAGAACATCACTGTGGGCAGACTTCAGGGTGATTTTGTGCAACCTTCCCTTTGGCATTTATCTGAATACTATATAGGCCTCTGTGATTGTATTCAAAGCACTTTTAAAAAATTGTTTATTCCTGGAGAAGGAAACGGTAACCCACTCCAGTATTCTTGCCTGGAGAATCCCATGGACGGAGAAGCCTGGTAGGCTACAGTCCACAGGGTCGCAAAGAGTCGGACACGACTGAGCGACGGAACGGAACGGATGGACAATAGAGAATGAAAATAGGAAAGTGCATATATATTTTAATTGTTCTATTTATTGAATTTTTAATATTCTCTATTCTTTTTATATAACCCAGAAGAGTCTAATGTTTTAAATTTCTCTTAAAAAATAAAAACCCAGTTAAATTGTCTTTTTCGTATTAATCAAAAAAAAAAAATTGTTTATTTATGGCTGTGCTGGGTCTTTGATATTGTGAGGCTTTCTCTGGTTGCAGTGAGTGGGGGTTACTCTTTACTTGCAGCGCGTGGGTTTCTCATTGCGGTGGCTTCTCGTTGCAGAGCGTGGGCTTGAGTCAGACTCAGTAGTTATGGTACACGGCCTTAGCTGCCCCAAGGCATGTGGAATTCCCAGACCAGGGAGCAAACCCATGTCCCCTGCGTTGGCAGGCAGATTCTTAACCACTGGACTACCAGGGAAGCCCAAAGCACTTTTTATTTATTTTTTATTTTTAAAAACTTTTTATTTTATACTGGGGTATAGCTACTTTACAATCAAAGCCCTCTTGAGTGCCTGCACACTAAGGTGTGACCAGGTTCCTGCAGACCAGGCAGAAGAAGTCACCCCCAAGAGGTGAGGGGCAAACTCACCAGCACAGGCTGGCACTGGTGAGTGAAGGCACCAGGGGAAGGTGGTGCTTCCCGAGGAATAAGTTAGGACATGTCCAAAGGGACAGGCCTCCTTATGACCCTTCCTAGAGGATGCAGAGCCCCTCAAAGGCAGCAACCAATAGCAGGCAACTGAGTTGGCAAATACACCTAGAATTTTTGACGAGTGGATGAATCAGAGCCAATCACTCAATCAAAGTCATGGCCAGGCTATTCTGTGATCTTCCTGCTGCTCACACACAGTCTCAATTACAGCATGAGCACTTTGAAATTAAACATCGACACCTTCAATTTCTTCGCCGGGCTCAATGGCAGACTGAGCGTCTGGTTAGATGACGATGCGCTTTCTAGGCCTGACTTGCATTTCCCTTAGGTTCACCTGACGCGTTTTTAAACTGACTGTCGAACACAAGTTAGTGAAGTCATATAACCTTACACTTAAATACTTGGCTCAAATTCTTTCATGCTCAGGACAAAGGATATAAAAAGTCTACTTTCAAAATAACAAGAAATAAGAGGCAGCATGTGACAGGGATTAAGAACACTGGGGCTGAGACTTCCCTGGTGGTCCAGTGGTTAGAAATCTGCCTGCCAATCCAGGGGACACAGGTTCGATCCTTGGTCCAAGAAGATCCCACATGCTGCAGGCAGCTAAGCCTGCATGACACAACGACTGAGCCTGTGCAGTTGAAACTAGAGAAAGCCCACACGCAACAGCAAGGACCCACTGCTGTCAAAAAAAAAACAACACGGCTGGAGGCAAGCAGAGATGGAGAAACTCCACCCCACTGTTTTTTAGCTGTAGACCCTGAGCTGTTGGTGTCACCACTTCCCAATCTGAAAATAGGTATAGCAGCACTCACCTGATGGGGCGGCTGTGAGAAGTGAGTGGCATAACACTGTCAACAGCCTAGAACAGCACCAAAGACAGAGCAGAACTCCGTAAACGGTGATCATCACTATTAAAATTGGAGCCTACCAGTGCTGCGGTCAAAAGCAGCAGCTTCTCCTTCCCGTTAAGAGAAATGCTATTTACTGTGATGGACAGAACGGCACTTTGTGTGAAAGAAACCAGTCTAGTTCTTTCCAGGATTTCCATCTCATTTTACATTTCTGGGAACCTCCTTATTCTGGGGTTTTCCTTTGAAAATACTAGCCATTTTTCTTTATAGATTAAAAAACATCCTCTCTGATCATCGTATAATACATTTTTACACTTAAAAAAAGAGGGGAGCAGCTTCCAAGGCAGCCTCTTGCCAGGAGAGGCCAAGGTCTGAACCTGACTCTGTCCATTCTTTCCAGCGAGACTTCAGGCAGAAGACTTTGCTCACGGCCTCCAGCCCCTCCCTGCTTCCAATGGGGAGACCACCACCAACTACCCTGTAGCTCACTGACAGTCATTACTTGCTGATTGTGGTGAACCTAGAAAAATTGTAACACAAACCTTTTCTTCTTCCGGATGAACTTTCAGATCCATGCACATATCCAAAAACTGAGAGAGCAGAGCCTGGTCCAGTAGGATGTAGACCGCAACTCCCTGTTTCCGAGAGATTTCCTGCAGGTCTCGGAAGATGTCGATGTCCGTGAAAACATCCATCACCACTGCAATCACCTAGGGTGTGGGGCAGGGAGAAGAGTCAGTGGCCAACCCACAAGACCACCACCTTACAGCTGGCTGTTCAGGACTCTGAACCCCATCTCAGAGCTGTCAAAGGATCCCACCCTACCCTATCCCTCCTTCCTCCTCCTTCTGCAGTATCGGCTTTCCCCTTTCCATGAACTCTTGTCCATTTCCAAAGACGCTCAGGCCACTGTATCCTACAAATCTGAACCTGATCCAGCTAACCCTCCCAACTGCCTTCCAGCCCCTCTCCTCTACACACAAATTTCTCAAAACTATAAATTTAACCACCACCTTGACATCCTATGAACCTGTTCCATTCAATTATCTTCCTTTACTAAAACCCTTGTCTTACAGCTCAAACCGGCAAGTTATCCAGGTTCTGCACCTAACACACTGTTATCTTAGACATGTGGCTTTTTGGCTATGTCTATAATACATGGATGTAAAACCTTAAGTCTCTTGGAGGCCCAGGAGTACATCTTGAAGAACACTGGGCTGGAAGAAGCACAAGCTGGAATCAAGATTGCCGGGAGAAATATCAATAATCTCAGATATGCAGATGACACCACCCTTATGGCAGAAAGTGAAGAGGAACTAAAAAGCCTCTTGAGGAAAGTGAAAGAGGAGAGTGAGAAAGTTGGCTTAAAGCTCAACATTCAGAAAACAAAGATCATGGCATCTGGTCCCATCACTTCATGGGAAATAGATGGGGAAACAATGGAAACAGTGTCAGACATTATTTTTTTGGTCTCCAAAATCACTGCGGATGCTGATTGCAGCCAGGAAATTAAAAGACGCTTACTTCTTGGGAGGAAAGTTATGACCAACCTAGACAGCATATTAAAAAGCAGAGACATTACTTTGCCAACAAAGGTCCGTCTAGTCAAGGCTATGGTTTTTCCAGTGGTCACATATGGATGTGAGAGTTGGACTGTGAAGAAAGCTAAGCACTAAAGAATTGATGCTTTTGAACTGTGGTGTTGGAGAAGACTCTTGCGAGTCCCTTGGACTGCAAGGAGATCCAACCAGTCCATTCTAAAGGAGATCAATCCTGGGTGTTCATTGGAAGGACTGATGCTAAAGCTGAAACTCCAATACTTTGGCCACCTCATGCAAAGGGTTGACTCATTGGAAAAGACTCTGATGCTGGGAGGGATTGGGGGCGGGAGGAGAAGGGGATGACAGAGAATGAGATGGCTGGATGGCATCACCGACTCAATGGACATGAGTTTGAGTGAACTCTGGGGAGTTGGTGATGGACAGGGAGGTCTGGCGCGCTGTAATTCATGGGGTCGCAAAGAGTCCGACACGACTGAGCGACTGAACTGAACTGAACTGATAATACATGGATGTAAAACCTTAAGTCTCTTGGAGGCCCCCTTCTGGGTGTACCTGTCTCCAAGCCTGACTTTATTGTCTGATTTTGGATCGTAATATGATTTTCTATTATAATCTAGAAAGGACCACCCCATCTACCACTCACTCAAGGCTTGAAACTGATCAAACCGGGCAGGCTGATCTTCCCACTTTCTGCCTCGGCACATCACATGTTCTTTATGTCTACTCCCTCCACCAGTCAGGATCTAACCAAATGGCTTCCAGAGTGCCAGCCTCTCCTTTGTAAAAGGTGGTCTCTGCAATTCTCTTATATCTGTCCACAGCACAAGCCCACAAGAACACGGAAATATGTCCTAAAGATGCTGCCCTGGAGCTTGGACCAGTCCTTTCCCTCTTTCCAAGCACTGGGCTCCATTTCGCCTCCTAATCAATTTCCCTTTGTGCTGATCAATGTCACTCAGCACAGACTAGTTAGGCACTGCCACGTGGCCTCAGGCAGATTATAGCTGCTTCGAAAAATCTTATTTCTTAGCTGCAAAATCGGTTCCTAGTGAGCATTAAATGACTAGGTTACATAGAGTGCTCTGTAAAAGAGATCCCTCTGGTATCTGCTCGCTGATTTACATGACCAGTCCTGAGTCTGAGCCATCCAAATAGTTCAGGGCAGAGAATTACCTACCAGCTCCCAGATTTCCTGCTCAAGAGAGGCCACTCCAGTGGCAAAGCCTCTCATCCCATCCTCTGCAGGTTCAAAGCGTGGTTGTCAGCTAACTGCTGGCAGGGCCATGGAGGCATCAAAACATTCAGGTCTCGTACAAGCCCCTGCTTCGGGTCAGAGCCAGGGTTGGGGGCCAGGGTGGGGAGGGGCCGTCAGCCTAAGAAACCACTCCCAAAGCCCAAGGTTTGGAGCTCTTTTGCGGGCTGGAAAACCTCACCAGTAAAAACTCAAGACTCTTCCCATCACGTTAACTCCAGATTTACTTACAGGTCTCACCTCTTCTGTGGGGACAGAGACCCTTGACTAGGACTGATTCATCCCTCTGGTCCCAGAGAGCTCAGGACAATACTTAAGGGTCCAATGACACCTTACAGGAAGCTCGAACGAACTTTTTGGCCAACTCAGTATCTGCATGTCAAAGAAATACAGAGACAAAGGGACGATTTCGCTGTCCTTCTCTAACATCGCACAGTCTTGTTTACCAGGAGGAGGGACCTTGAAACACCAGCTCCCGGGAAGTCACTGCTGTGAGGGAATTTGGGAAGGAGTATTTCTCCCTCTGGCTCCCTTTCTCCAATGTTGCCAAAATCCCAGGTGTGAGCTATTTTTGGCAAAGGGTAAGGCTAAAACCCACTGGAGACAGTGACTTAGAAAACAAGCATTCTTTCTAAATTGGTGGCATCTCCAGAAATTTATATTCTCGAATGTGTTTTTATACATCCTATTTGGAGATGTATCTATCCCATGTAATTCAGCAGTTGAAAGGCTGAAAGGCAGAAAGGCCTAGGAGCAGACCCCAGCTCTGTGATTTACCAGCTGTGTGACCCAGGGCAAACTGCTTAATCTCGCTGGGCCTCAGTCAGTCTCCTCCAGCAGACGGGGATAACAGCATCTGGCACCTACGTCAGAGGGCTGTCGCGAGGATCAAAGGAGACAAAGCCTGCAAAGGGCTTAGCTCAAGCGTGAAATCAGTGCTCGAGTATTCTGCCAGCACTTCTTTCATAGTCTACTGTGAGCCGAAGCCTGTGCCAGGTAGGAGAATGGTTATAAAGAATTCGACACACACCTGACTTACCCACAAAGCGAGGACCAGGGATGCAGACAAGGAAAGTGGTACACACACGGTAAGAGGCAATGAAATCAGGGGAACACTTCGCGGAGAGTGAGACAGTAAAGCATCTCCCTTGCAGGAGCAGACCCAACAACAGGCCCCCAGAGGAGAGCCGAGGAGGATTCCTGGAGGAGACGGCATTGGAGCCGAACCACAAGTAAGGACAATTTAGTCAGGGGAGAAGTGAAGGGGTGGGGAGGCACCCAGCAGGAAGCCACTTTATGACAGAGGAAAAGGCAGGAAATGACGGGGTATTGTCCCAGTCCGGCTGGAATGCAGAGTATGCAGGAGAGGGAGCGACAGCACGTGACTGAGAGACAGGAGAGCGTGCAGGAGCATGCAAGGTCTTGGACGCCAAGCACGGCATCAGGGTCACTCAGGTCACGGAGAGGAGGAGGTTTAAAAAGAGTGACGAGGGCAGTGATGGAGCCAACAGGACAGAAGATGCTGATGGCGGTGTAGGCTGAAGATGTGGCCCCCTCCTCCAACCCAACACGTACCTAAGTGCCTACTGTATTGCTTTTTAGGTTCAACAAATGTTTAAGAGGACTAAAGACCAAAATGGGCTTCCCAGGTGGTTCAGTAGTAAAGAATCCACCCCTTGCAGGAGACATGGGTTCAACCCCTGGGTCAGGAAGATCCCCTGGAGAATGAAATGGCAACTCACTCCAGTATTCCTGCCTGGGAAATCCCAGGGACAGAGGAGTCTGGCAGGCTACAGTCCATGCAGTCACAAAGAGTCGGACATGACTGAGCGACTGAGCGCACAGCACCCAAAGACTGGAAGAGGGACTTCCCTGGCCGTCCAGTGGTTAAGACTGCATGCTCCACGAAGTTCGAGCCCTGGCTGGGGAACTAAGATCCTGCATGCTGCATGTGAAAGTCACTCAGTCGTATCCAACTCTTTGCAACCCCGTGGACTATGCAGACCATGGAATTCTCCAGGTCAGAATACTGGAGTGGGTAGCATAGCACAGCCAAAAAAAAGACTAAATGAACAAAAATCAGCAACAGAGTTTTCGATGGGGGGCCAGGTGGGAAACCATGAGGGTCACAGAGGAGTCAGATGTGAACTCAGGTCCACACAGCAGGAAACAGAAGAAGAAACCAACCCGAGAGGGAGGTTTCAAAACTGATCACGAGGTAGCATAAAATCTCAGAAGGGCGTTCTGAATGCACACGTGTGAGAAGAGAGTCGAGCTCATAAAAAGTGAGAGAAAAACAAACCCGGGGTCAGTGCCCGTCCTCAAGAGAGACCGGAGGTGAGCTGGCACCAGCACAGAGCCAAGGAGGCCAGCCCAGCCGACCAGGCTGCAGGGGGCTGGGGGCTGCTGGGCAGGGCCCCAGAAGTGGCCCGCAGTATACTAGGCACCTGCCAAACTGAATTTTCATTCATCACGCTAACAAAACAACTGCACAAACACCACCATTGTTACATGGTGAGTAAGTATCTAATTTGCTATTTGTTTCATTGTTTGGTTTTGAGGCCTCAACCTTTCCTGTGTGTTGAAAATAATTGGATTTGAACTGGCCTCTCACACCCATGGAGTAGTTAGAGGGCGGATGAAAGTGTTTCTCCTTTTGATTCCCCCATTAGCCAACATCCCCTCCTCTTTCTAGAGCAGGGCCCTTAAAAGACTTCTGGAAGCAGTCACAGTAAGGCCTGCCTCCTTCAAGACAGACCCCCACCCTACCCCCACCAATCTCTGCCCTTAGCCCCACGCCACCCCCATGCAACCAAGCCCTGCGTAGTTGAACTAGACCTGGGGCTTCTCAAGTCTAAAAGGACAGCCTCTTCACTGAACTGAGCTATGACCTGGGCTCATTCACTAGCCAGCTGAGTACCTGTTCTCCAGGGCTGGCCACATCTCAGAGGTGCTGATGTTCATGCCCTAGAAGATACACTTGGACTTGAAAGTGGTCATCACTCCCACTTCCTGAGTCATACCACAGGATGGACAAGGAGAGACCCCATGGGCAGGTGGGCATGGCCCTGTAACAGCTCATGCTGCAAAGAGTCTGTCTGTTCTCTAAGGGCTGGAAATCTCTGCAAGCAGTGGTTCGTGAATGTCTTTCAGGCTCAAAGCCCATCTGTGCCTGTCGGTCCTAACATGATCCCTCAAGAGGAAACACCCAGCAGTCGGAGCCTGGATGGCTGGTCTGCTGCCTGGTCCTCATGATGTTCCTGCTTTTCTGCAGCCACAGCTAGAGCAGCCACTCCTGCATCAAGTCCCATGTCATCATCACAGATGACACAACCTCAAGTTACCTCCTTCAGTCACTCCAGCTATCCCCCAATGATTTATACCATGGGACCTGGTGATCCACATGGTTACAGGTAGCAGTCCCTGGAATATCCTGCACAGACCCCCTCATTTATATTACTTTCCACGTACAACTGGAATCTTTTCCGTTTGCCAAAAGCTCTAAAGAAGCATCTTGAGATCTGAAAACCCCATTAATTGTTATCTCCAATTTACTGAAAAGAAAAGTAAAGTACACAGAGGTTCTGTGACTTGTTCAAGGTGATACACTTAGTCAAACGCAGGAGAAGGAATTTCAGCCCCATCTGGGTGCCCCCAGAGCTACCTGTTAAAAAGTGTTAAACATTATCCCAAACAAATGTAATTTCAATCTTCAGATGACTGAGAGCTTGGAATAGATCCTGAAAGGATCAAGTAGAGTATTCCAGAAAGTATATAAGATTGAGTCCACCAGGGAGGATGATCACCAAGGACACAAGACTTGGAATGCCTGACTTCCCTGGTGGCTCAGACGGTAAAGCGTCTGCCTACAATGCGGGAGACCTGGGTTTGATCCCTGGGTCAGGAAGATCTCCTGGAGAAGGAAATGGCAACCCACTCCAGTACTCTTGCCTGGAAAATTCCATGGATGTAGGAGCCTGGTAGGCTACAGTCCATGGGGTCGCAAGGAGTCGGACACGACTGAGTGACTTCAATGTCAATCTCAGGACAGCAGCAGGCACTTCTTTCTGCGGGCGGGTTTGCTAACTCTGAGTGAACTAAATCAGGAAACCTTGGGAGGCACATCTGATGAGGCTGCAGGGTTAGACCTGGACACAGATGCAGGCTCCTCCACTTCCAAGCATCATGTACCCTCTGGCAAGTTAACTTCCGCTGTGTTGGCTTCTACTACATGCAAATAACGCTACCCACCTGTAGTGTTTGCAGTGGGTTTGGTCAAGAGAGAACACCCGACAGTTTCTGGTACGCAGAAAGCCTTCACATGGCAGCTGGTACAGTCTTAGTTCTAATTTTGCCACCATTCCTGGGTAAGTCATTCTACTTAAGCTCAGCATCCTCAAACACAGCCCCTCTGAGCTCTGCTGTCTGATTCATGCACCGACCATGGGCGGGGTGGGGCTCTGAGAGCTTCATGGGGCCACACAGGGTGGGTCATTCCTGTTCTCATTCCAGTTCTTCCTCTGCCTGGAGCAAGAGGTCCATGTCACTCACCGCTTCTCACTGCATCTCAGTTTCTTTCCCTTCCCACCCACAATCATAAAGCAAAGACACGTGTTGGAGATGTTTGGAATTCTATCAGAGGTCTGCACATGTGCAAAGAAGCATCAGCCTGTCTGGTGGTCAACAAGAGCCTGTCTGCTGAATTCCTCACGCTGAGCACACGACACCCAAGTCAACTTCCTTCAAGGTCTCAAGGCTCCTGTCTCTTCTGGAGAACTTGCTAAAATTAAAAAAAAAAAAGTAAAAGACCTGTATTTTCTCCCCAAAAATTACAGATTTTAATAGAACAGAAATGACCTCCTGGAGACTTCTTTTAAAACCTTTAAATAACAATCTTGATACCAGCTTCAGAGTTTGAAGACCAAAAACAACGTCAGTGTCCAGAGCAAAACCTTAATTTGTTTGTGCCTGTTGCTTTCTCTAAGTTTCATGCGCTGCTTCATAAAATTAGCAGTTTAAGTACCAGATTTAAGTACTAGTGGAGCCTCTGTCTGCAGAGAGTGGCCTGGCGCCTCTCTGGGAAGGCTGGGGTGAGAAAACCAGTTTTTCACTGGCCCCATGAGTGAGGGGCCAGGCACATACTTTGGCATTTCCTCTGCACTGTTCCAGCATAAAGTACACAGGTGGACTGGGCTTTTTCTTTTTTCTCTTTAAATTTACTATTATTTTAAATTTTTTGGCCATGCTGTGCAACATGTGGGATCTTAGTTCCCCAATCAGGGATGGAACACATGCTCCCTGCATTGGAAGCATAGAGTCTTAACCACTAGACCACTAGGGAAGTCCCTGGGCTTTTTTAAAGGGAGGGAAAGGCATCAAGAGGTGTTTTGTGGGAGAAGGGTCTTATCATTGTGAGTTAGTTTTATTTTTTAATTATGCAGAACATCTGCCTGGCTCCCAAGTCCAACTGACAAAACACGCTACATCCAGAGACATCTGGCTTCCATTCTTGTCCCTTCCTTTCTGCCCTCCCCACTAACATAATAACTTCAACTAGTTTTTTTTGTATTCTCCCATTTAAAAAAATATAAATAAGCATATATGTGTACACATCCTCACTTATGTTACTAAAGAAGTATGCATGTGTGTATGTGTATACATATATATGTTCTAATCCCCCTGTAGATAAAAGGCAGCATATGATACGCACTGCTCTAGGCCAGTGCATACAACAGAACCTTATGAGATGACACAGACGTTCTGTATCTGCTCGGTCCAACATGGGAGCCACTGGCCACCAGCGGCAATTAAACACTTGAAATATGATTAATAGAGGAACTGAGTTTTCTTTATTGTATTTCCTTTTAAGTCACATAAATGTAAATAGCCACAGGTGGCCAAAGGCTGCTGCATTGGTCAGGTTGGTTCTAGCCACTTCATCACAGGAAATAGCTAGTCCCCATCCCTTTTCAGTTGCCAGGCACTCCACTGTGCAGAAGGGTTCGTTCGCTCACCAATCCACCACTGAAGGATGTTTGAGACCTTCCAGCCTTTTGCTGTTACACTCGGTGCTGGAACAAACAGCTAACTGCACAGGCCTATTCATATTTTTCACCAGTGTATCTTTAAATAACAATCTTGATATCAACTTGAAAGACAAAAAAGATTGTTGTGTCCACAGGGAAACCTGAATTTATGCCTATTGTTTTCTCTAAGTTTCTTGGGCTGTTTATTATTACAAAATTACCTATTTAAGTATCAGATCTGTCTTTGGGACAGATATACAGACATGGAATAGCTAGGTCCATAGGTCAATACAACTGAAATGTTGCTGAATATTGCCAAATTCCCCTCCAGAGGTTCTATCATTTGCATTAGGACTTATAAAAAGCCAATATACCTACTACTTCTCTTCCTGAGAGAACTTATTTTTTATGCATAAAGGAACCAGAGAATAATTCTGCAGCTTCTCTCAACTGCCTGACAGATGCCAGGTAAAAGGAACCAAGAAATGAAATGGCAGACAGAAAATAGCATGGTGGTGGCCAGGGGCTGGGAGGCGGAGGGAACAGGGAGTCACTGTTCAATGGGAGCAGAGGTTCCAGTTGCGGAGATGAAGAAGTTCTGAACCTGGATGGTAGTGATGGCTACAGTGGTGATGGAGAATGTCTGTAATGCCACTGATCAGTACACTTTAAAAAAGTGATTAAGTTTCATTACATGTATTTTACCACAAATGAAAAAGAAGAAAGATGAAATGGTGAAAGAGTTCTGAAATCCTTAGGCTAAAGCATAAAATTAAAAGGAAGGAATAAAATGCAGTCACACTTAAGTCTGGTGGGTTAGGTCTTAAAATGACACATGAGTGAGACTTCCCAGGCCAGTGGTTCTCAACCGGGGACAACTTTGCCCCCCAGAAGACATCTGGCAATGTCTGGAGATTTTTTTAACTGTAGGAAAATAAATAACATACAGATTTGCCATCTTAATAATTTCTAAGTGCATAATTCAGGGGCCTTAATTACATTCACAATATTGTCAACCATCACCACTGTCTGTTTACAAAAATTTTTATCACCTCCTACATAAACTAACCATCAAAGCAGCAACTTGTTCTTCCCCTGACCCCCTCCCTGGGGAAACATTTCTGAATGTAAGGACTGTTTTTCGGTGGGGGCCAGTGCTTCTGGCATCCACTGGGTAGAGGCCAGGGATGCTACTCAGCACCCTATAATGCACAGGACAATCCTTCGGGACAAAGAGCTATCCTGTCCAAAATGTCAATAGTGGCGAGGTTGAGAAAGCCTGCCCTGGTTGAGACAGGCATCGGCACAGGAACTGATTACACTGCACAGGTTCTACTGCAACTCTGGGGAGGGTTGCCTAAGATCAGGAGGGCCTTAATTTAGATACAGCCACGTGCACATGGGGGGCCTCCGACAGATTCCTCAGCTGCTACTCCTCCTAGGAGGCGGGACTCTGTCAACACAATGACAGCTTCTTCTAATGCTCAGGTTATCAAAAGGATGCCCAAGGGTGAGGTCATAGCAGAAATCTCCCTCTGGAACAAAAGCACATAGGAAATGGGTGGCTGGTAAGAACGATGACTCTGGGGAATGCAGGACCACCTAGAAGGGTGAGCTTTGCCTGGGAGCTCCCATCCGAACACTTGGAATATTCCAAGAGCCACAGCAACAGCACATCGCCATGTAAGGGCACACAGCACCTCCAGGCAATGTCTCCACTCCCACCCGATCCATGGGGCCCAGAGCCCAGGCCAGCATTGATTCACATGGTAACAGAGACAAAGAAATGAATGACTCATCAACAAATAGAGCAGTACAGGGGTAAATTCTAGAGTATGTATTTCAGGGGAAATTCTGTGCAGAATTCTTTTAAAAGCAAACATCAGGTCTCAAACAGTTCAAAGCAAAAGAAAAAAAGTACAAAACAGTACTTCCTACAACTGAGCCCTAGGTCAGCTGTACTCAGATGCCACGCTGTACATAAATCGCTGTGTTTTTAAGATGCTGGACCTCACTCAACACAACAGACAAACACTTTGAAAGGTGCACAGAAACTTTTCCCAAGAGCGGGACTGGCAGGTTCACAGCCTCGGACCCAGCTACCCTGGGACAAGTCCGTGCTGAGTGGAAAGTCAGTCAGACTCAATGATCAAGGCTGCAGGTGAGCAGTCTCCACAATATGTGGTGTGCACTATCCGGTGCCAGACATCCTGCAAGCCTAAACAGCTCAAATTGCAGCTTGAGTCCTGGGTGAGGATGAAACCCATTCCAGAACTATCCGGTAAGGCCGCAAAGCCAGGATCAGACACCGCCATTCACCATCTGAGCCTGGCTTCTCCTGCTGGAACCCTGACCGCTCTAGTCTCCCTCCTGCTAAGGGCAGATCTGGAACTGCTGTCGTCATTTTCCTGTTTCTTTGATATGCAATGTGGAAATTAAAAGTCCACATCTTGAGAAACCCTTAAAAATTAGCCCAGACTATTGAAAGCTACCAAAGAACCAACACTCCCTCACGGCAGGGGGGCCCTGTGCGGCGGTGAGTGGTCGAGAGCCCGGGCTTGGGGGCCAGGCTGACTTGGGCTCACGCCCAGCTCTGTCACACATGAGCTTAGAGGGCAAGCCACGCCACCTCTCTGTGCCTGGCCTCGTCTTAGTTGTGGTCTCCTCCTGCAGCTGGGAGGAGGGTTAAATGAGAAAATCCAGAGGAAGGGCTTAGCATAGACACTGACCCACTCAAAGCACTCAGTCACACTGTCAAGTGCTCTCACTGTCTGAACACAGACGCGGAACGGCCTCTCATCTTATCCTGAAACAGCTTGAGACCTGCATCGTCACAGTCCTCGCCAGCACAGATCCTGAACTTCAAAGAATGTGGTCGGAGTGACCCGGCCACTCCTGCGAACACAACACACACTTCTACCCGGAGCAGCACAATGGACCAGCCACCGGATTAGCTCTCTAACTCTTGTTCCCTCCATAAATGGCTCTCCACCTGGGGACAGTGACAGTATCTCTACATGGCACAAGGCAGAGCATGGTGGCTGACGGTGCTTAAGAGATGCTACGCCTTGGTTTGAGTCCTGGCTCTGTCATTCCCTGGCTACATGTCCTCAGGGCAAGGGAACTTCTCTATGCCTCAGTTTCATCACCTGCAAAATGCAGATCATAATCACACCTACCTTGGAGTTACTTGAACAGTGCCTGGCGGAGAAAGCAATGCTTCTCTGTTTTGTTTTGAAGAAAAGAGATGGTCTCTGAGACCTCAAGTTTAGGGTGTCTCTGATCCAACTCATTTCCCCATCCCTACCCTCAGCCTCATTCTCCATATTCTAATTTGGTAGCATCACTGCCCCAAGCTAAAAAAATCTCAACTCTTCCCATACCTTCTCCTTGCCTTTGCCTCCTCTCCTGCCCGCCTCCCTCACCACTCTTCTGGTCCATCAAATGACCAAGTCCTGTCAGTTCTACCCAAAACTCCTCCCCTGCCCAACCCCCAGCAGTACCTTAGCACAGACCCTCTTCTCACATACAGATCCCTACAACCCCTCCTTACAACCAGCTGACACCAGTCTCAGCCCTCTCTAACCCATCCTCCTGCAGGCTCCCACCAGAATCTCAAAGACACCAATCTGATCACGCCCCTCTCCTCCCTTTAAACCTTCCATGGCTCCCCACTGGTCCTTCCAGTAGTGTGCAAAGCCCTCAACATTCTGGTCCCAGTCTCCCCATTTAGCCTTCTCTGCTACCATTAACCTACACATATTCTGTGCTCCAGCTGTGAGGAATGTGGCGGCCTCAAAAAAAATGCCAGGCGTTTTTCACCATTCTGGGCCGGTCCCTATGCTCTGTTCTGACAAGCCCCACTCCTCCACTTGGACCCAGCTCCAAGGTCACCATCCCTCTTAAAGCTTTCTTTCTTCAGCCTGTAGCAACCTCCTCACTGCTTCCTACCAGCTGACTATCAACTCTCAAGTGCAGGCAAGGGTCATGTCCTTCACCTGTGGCCCCAGCCCCTGGGGCACAGTGTCTGATATACACTGAATAAGCAAGCAATCTGGCATATGGAAAAAACATTGAAAACACTTATCAGATTAAAAGATACCGTACCACCTTTCTCAGTTAAACCTGTCCAGGTTCCAAATACAGAATCTTGAAGATACAGGGCAGAGAACAAGGCAGGAGGTTCTACCCAGGAAGGCATTACAGAACGCCTACAAGACAAAGGAGTCTGAGCATCAGGCCTGAGCCCCTTCTAAGGCCAGCACTGAGTTGATGGACTGGTCTTAGCTCTAGTGCCCCTTCAGTACTACTGAAAACGGGATGTAAGCAAGTGAAAAAAGTGAAAGTGAAGCCGCTCGGTCGTGTCCAACTCTTTGCGACCCCACAGACCGTAGCCTACGAGGCTCTTCCGTCCATGGGATTTTCCAGGCAAGAGTACTGGAGTGGGTTGCCATTTCCTTCTCCAGGAGGTCTTCCCAACCCAAGGACTGAACCCAGGTCTCCAACATTGCAGGCGGACGCCTCACCGTCTGAGCTACCAAGGAAGCCCAAATGTAAGCAAGAGGCTAGGGCATATTCCTCTCTCTCATGGAGAACCATTCAGTACTTTTCCCAGTTCCAAGTGCCCAAGTTCTCCCCCTAGAGGTGATCATTGAGAATGCAACCTATTCTAAAAAGGTGCGTTTTTCCATCTTTCCAGTCTTCCCACTGAACTCACAAGTGTCTGTAGCATCAAAACGACCCTCAGCATACTCAATGCACCGCCAGGGCTGATAACAGCCTAGGTGGCGCCCATACATCCTCCCACAATGGCAAGGCACTAGCCTACTGGATCCTCTACCCACTGCATCCCCACCAACAGGGAAAGGGCACTGGGCATCAGGAACACTAGTAAGTCAGGACTTGTCCCCAGACTGTCTACTTCAACCAGTTGGATGTACAGATACCATAATCACAGTCAGACACACTCAGCTATAAGCCCTACCAAGTCTTACCACGACCTGGAGCTTTACCTGCATTTTCTCTGGCACAGGCAAACAGCCAGGAAGCTGGGCACTGCCAGTCAGCAAGCAAGTTGGTAGTTGATCATGGCTCTGGAGGAAGGTGTCTGCTACACCCTACCAGCCCCTGCCACCTCGGGTGCCGCATGCTTTCTCCCTGATCCCTCTGTACCCAGGACCCTGGGTGCAGTCCCATCCAGGCTGGCAGGGAGACAAAATCTGCCCCCGCACCCCAATACCTTATCACACTTAAAAGCCAGACAACGGCACCAAAATCCACCATGGAGAGATGACTTAATGCATGGCTTTCTGCATTTTTTTTTTTCCAGCCAGTGGAAATGCAAACTCCCTGCCCCACCCATTCACTGAAGGTGCAACTTCCCCTCCAGGCTGGCAGGAGGGAAAAGGTCAGGGCTCTTGGCCCCTCTGGTTTGTATCTGCTTTCTACAACAATACACGTGGGGGTGACTAGCAATGACAGACTCGAAACGCCCCGCAGCTGTCTCTGGGGACAATCTTTCAGGAATTCCCCCCTAGGTTATGCGTTTCTTAGGTCGTGCATCTCTTAAGGAACTCCTGAAAGTGGGATCTTGAGTCGGCTGACAGCCAAGCTGACAACCGGTTAACTGAAAGCTGGAACGTACAGGATTTCCGGTCACCCTCCCAGGGAATGTAAATGTTAAGAGTTGGAACTTGAGCACAATTCGCTTTCTTGGGGATGGAGACTCCTCCCACTCTCCCTGGCCACGAGGAGCGGACGGGAAGGGGACAGGGGATCCGAGGGGATACACACAGAGTGGGGAGAGTTGGGGACCCCCCGACCAACTGGCCCGAGCTCCTAGCAGACCTCAGTTTCCCATTTTTTGAAGACGGTGTCCCGTGCGACCGGGAACCAAGGAGACCCGAGGGGCCGGGCCGGGCCGCTCACCTCTCGCGCCGAGCGGAGCTGCTGGCGCAGCGCGTCCTTGCAGCCATAGGGGCCGCCGGCGCCCGCGCCGCGGGGCTGGAAGTGCGCCTCGACGCGCGTGGCCCCGCGGTAGGCGCCCTGATAGAAGGCGGGCCAGCCGAGCTCCAGCAGCGGCGGCTCCAGGTCCGACTGCTCGGGGAAGTAGGTGCCGGACGAGCAGTCGTGCGACGAGCCGAAGGAGTCCTCGGCCCCCGCCGCCGCGCCCCCCTCGCCGGGCCGCTCGGCCGCGCGCAGAATGGCGCGCACCTCGTCTGGGTTCAAGAAGCGGCCGAGGCGCTCGCGTCGCAGGAACGCCGAGAAGGCGTCTGGGCCGCCCGCCAGCAGCTCCTCGAGCGCCAAGCGCCGCTCCTCGCTGTACAGTTCGGCCGGGTTGGGCGGACCACACGGCGACAAGCAGGCGGCGGGCAGTTCGTCCAGGCCATCGTATCTCAGGGCCATGGCGGCGCTCGGACGCTACCCGGCTCGGGCCAGTACCGGCGTGCAGGACGCTTTATAGGCACCTTTGAATCTAACCAGCCCGCGCCATTGGCCGCCCCGCCCCGACCGGGCTCTCCCATTGGCTGCCTTCTTCTAACGGCCCCGTCCGGACGCAGTGCTTGGCTCTATGGCTCCGCCCCCTAACTTGCTATTGGTGCATTGGTGCCCCGCGGCCCGGCCTCTCCCCGAAGCCCCGCCCCTCCTAGGCCATCGTTAGGCTCCAGTGTTGCTTTGTGGAATTTAAATCTTGGCTACTACGTGCCTGCTCCGAGGTGGCGTTCCGGCTCTGGCCCTGCGGGGAGCTGAGTTCATCAAGATAGCCGGTGCCCGGCCTAAGTGACCGTGGTACCCGGGGCGGTGGAACAGGCAGAGTCTGGATTGAAACCCGAGAGCCCGGCCCCCGCGCCAGCCTCGCGCGCCCTCTGCCGCCCCGCCCCACAGCGCGGCCCTTGCAAGGCCCAAGGAAGTCAGGAATGTGCACGCAGAGGAGAGGCTGGAGCCTGCTGGGGCACGCTGACCCACTGACTGAGCCTCCCCAGGGCTCCCAGAGTTTGGGTGAGGCTCAGCCATGTTGCCTTTGTCCCCAGTACTTAAATCATTCATTCGTTCGTTCAAAAATACTGGTCCATCATAATAGCTACTCGTCTGATTGCCCTTCAAGGTAGCTAGCTTTCTCTTCTCTCACCTCACCGTTTTTTGCCTGGCGAACCCCTAACCCTGGCTAAACCCCGCTCTCCACCTACTTTCCACCTGCACCCAGGCAGACATACAATTCTGGAGAAAAGAAAACACAACGATGTCTACCAATTGTGCCTGAAATTCATGGTCTCAAGTGGGTCCTTAAGGTTGCCTGCTAGCCTACGATTCCCTACTTCTACCTCTTTCTCTTTCTTACTCTGAAGAGTTTGCCTCCCCTTTCACTGAGGAAAATAGTAGCAGTCAGAGAATACAGTTCCATATGCTCCCGCCACATCTTCCTTCCTGTCTGCATCTCTGCCCACATACTGGGCCTTGTGTCCAGTTCAGTTGCTCAGCCGAGTCCAATTCTTTGCGACCCCATGGACTGCAGCATGCCAGGCTTCCCCATCCATCATCAACTCCTGGATCTTGCTCTGCATCTCTGCCCACATACTGGGCCTTGTGTTACTATGGATGAACTGCCCCTGAGCTTGTCTCTGATACCCTCCATTTGGACAGTAATCTCCAATCCCTCTACTATTAAACTTTTGTCTCTAGCAGTTCTGTCCTCGTTCCTGGATGATCAGTCTCCCCACTTTACTGTTTCATTCCTGCTGCTGCTATTGCTAAGTCGCTTCAGTCATGTCTGACTCTGTGCGACCCCATAGACAGCAGCCCACCAGGCTCCCCCGTCCCTGGGATTCTCCAGGCAAGAACACTGGAGTGGGTTGCCATTTCCTTCTCCTATCAGCACACAAATATGCTGAAATATTTTTTGTCCTTCAAACAACCCTCTCTTGACCCTACATCCCTCTAGAGCTTCCTCCCCATCTCTCTCTCTCACTTTTATAGCATAAAGCCTCTAACGGGTTGTCTGTACTTGCCATCTCCAGTCTTCCTCCCATTCTGTCTTGAATCCTGTCCAATCAGACTCATTCCTCACTGCTCAACCAAAACCTCTTGTCATGCTCGTCATGAGGGACTTCCCTGGTGGTCCAGTGGTTATGAATCCACCTTCAATCCCTGGTTGGGGAACTAAGTTGCCACATGCCACTACAACTAGAGAATCTGTGTACCACTAAGGAAAGATCCTGCTAGACACAACTTTGACCTAATGCAGCCAAATTAATTAATTAATTAAAAGATCATCATGAGCTCCACAATGCTAAATCTTTTCTTTTGCAGTTTTGCTAATTTTATTTTTCCCTTTTTTTTTATTGGAGGGTAATTACTTTACAATAATATATTGGTTGGTTTTGCCATACATTGACATGAATCCGCCCCGGGTGTACATGTGTTCCCCTTCTTGAACCCCCCTCCCACCTCCCTCCTCCCCATATCCTCCCTCCAGTGCTAAATCTAATAGCTAATTTTCATGCCTCATTCCCTTTGTGTGAGAAGACATATGTACAACTGTAAAGTCTTCATAAATATGAGAGGTTACCACTAGCATTTAAAAATAGACTTTTCAAATCAATGAATGTCCACTGGTACACAAATATCTCTGTTCATCCTCTCTCTTCCCCAACCAGCCTGTTTGTGAAGTTTTTCAAACCCAAGTGTGGGAACTTCTGTGTGTCCCTGTCCTGGCAGCCAGCATCCAGAAGGGTCCAAGAGAGCACGCTTTTTCATCCTTTTCCAAGATACCCACAAAATTCTGTATGTGATGAAAGCAAGGACCACTGTCTGGGGCTGTGTAACCCTAGAGCCTATCACTCTCTCCATTGCCTGAGGTCAGAAGTGAGGATAACCACGGCCTTACATCTTACCTGCTGAGTTGTTGTAAAAATGTGAAGCAGTATCTGACTTCCCCACTGTCAACTATATGAGGAGGACAGGGATGGAGTGGAGAGAAGAGAAGGACGGGTCAAGAGAACAGAAAAGGGTATGTCATCAGACAAAGTGCGGGGAGAGAATGTTATAGGAGCTATCGCAGGGCTCCATGTTAATTTCAAAAGCAGCATTTGATAGGATGAAGGTCCTTTATTTTTGCTGTGTTGGGTCTCTGTTGCGGCGCACAGGCTTTCTCGAGTTGTGGTGCAGGGGCTTCTCTTGTTGCACACGCAGCATGGGCTTAGTTGCCCTGAGGCATGTGGGATCTTAGTTCCCTGACCAGGGATCAAACCCGCATCCCCTGGATTGAAAAGCAGATTCTCAACACTGGACCACCAAGGAAGTCCCTGAAAGTCATTTTCAACCACTCTTATTTTCTTGATTTCATCCTGTTTCACCTTCTTGCAGTCTAGAACGATACCTGCTCCATGGCTGAACCCTCAGGCCTCCCTGTGATTCAGGCGCCAACCAGGACAGGCCTCTGTGGTGGGGGCAGGGACGGGGAAGCCTCCCCTGCCGTCTATCCCAGGCATCACCTCTTTTTGAATTCAAATCCTTACAGTTCAAGCATGCTCATAGCAATGACCACAGCCACACCGAGCAGGTGTTATTAAAAGGAATTTAATTCATCTTAATTAAAAACTCTTTAACAGCGAATTCTGTCACAGGCCTTGGCAACTGGAAGCGACTCCAGGGGCATGCCCCTTTGGGATGCGGTTGAGCCACAGTCTCGAATGGCCCACCACTGCCACGTGTGGCAAGGAGCTTACCTGGAAGTTACTTCAATACAATATCAAAGATCTGTGAGGATTTTTTTTTTAAAAAAGGTTTTAAATATATTAGACTCTCTTGATTGCCATTTTTACACAAAGCTGCTGATACAGTATACAGAGATTTTACTTTTTTTTTCACATAAAATACATTTTTCTTAAGTATTCTCTGTACATCAGTGGCTTCTGGTCTGATGAATTATTGCGGGGAGAGCTGGGGATCTGCAGACTTTTCCTGGGTGCGCAGAGCCAGGCCCCGCACCTTGGCACTCACAGTGCCCATGGGAAGCAGGCCCTCTGACCAACTGACCAATAAGAGACTCTTGAGGAGTGCTTCTAGTGAAGGCAGTCACTAATGCAGTCACCCACTGGCCATATGACCCTTGGCTCTTAGGTACCCTGGGGGAGGGGAGGCTGTCCCTAGATCACAATAGCAAGAGTTAAATAGAGTCCTAGGCATCCTGTAAGAAGCACGCTTCTGGAAAGCATCCCAGTATTCTGCTCTGGAAAAGCAAGTGGGAGAGAGAGCTCCAGATCAAAAGGTATCTGACACCAATAACCAAAATGGGTCTCACATTATGACAAGGCCAGCCAACTGGTGGGTAGGTCAGGGGACACATCCTTGTTAACTTTTCTAAGCCTGCTGAGATTGATCAAACAGTACAGAGCAGTTTCATCAATGCTGCATATTCTGATGGAGAATTACATCCTGAAGTCTTCAGAAGACCTAGGCTTAGGGTTCATTCAACTTCCTAGAGCTACTAGCCAGCAGCTCAGTCTCTGGTAGGAGTCACCAATTTTCAGAGTGGGAGCAAGGGCTGGAGCTCACATGGAACTATGTGGCACATGCTTTAGAAATAGCCTCCTTTAACCTGCCAGGAACTGCCACCAGACCTGGGTCTAACCAGGAGCTGGGCATCTGCTCGATCTTGCCAGCTTTCTCTGTGCTTCTTGCTCCATATCTGCCAGGAACAGAGGCAGACTTATGAGGAAAGGCTTCTATGCTAAAGGAGAAGCTCCTTTTCCTCCCACTATCCATTGGTGGGGCAGGAGGATTAGGTAATAAATGAGCGAGACAATGAGCTGAAGAACCTCAGGTGCATTTGGCAGCAAATTCCAGGCTCCTTGTTCTTCCAGACACTGACTTCAAACTGCTGTTAGACAGTGCCCAAAAGATGCTGGCTGGAAGGCGGCTATCCTTGAAAGTTCCAGATAGACTTCAGATGGCATCTGCCTGGAACCCAAGACCCAGCATCTCCACCATTTAGTGGCAAATGTTATCCAAGGGTGGCCATGTCAGCAACCTCCAAACTAAAGGAATCCACAGTCTAGGGATTCTCAAGAGCAGAAAAGCAAAGGGTTGATGGACCAGGACACAGCTTTTCTGTCTCTGAATCAAATGGGGGTTGCTGGTACTCGTGGTTCTCCAAGGATGAGAACTGTAAAGAGCAGTGTCCTCACTCTACCTTGTTCCTCCTTTATCCCCAGAGCCCAACACAGTGCTAGTGAGCCTCAGCTACTCAATAAACTACAGAGTGAATGACTCAATGACCTTGGCCCCAGCTTGTCCCTCGACACCGAGGAGATCGCAGGGAAAGTTCCCCTGGGACTTGATGGGAATGGTTTATCCCTGACTGAAAACATGAGCTAACGCCCAAGAGCCTGCCGTTGGCTCCTGTCAGGCAATCAGCTGGGATTCCCAGCCTTCTGGGTGGGAGACAGCGGCCCAGGAGCAGGAAGCAAGGGAGGAAGACGAAATAGCCAGAAGGACTTGGAGGAGGCAATAAATGCCTTCAGTCTCTGGCCTCTGAGCAAACAGATCCGAAAACCTGCACAGCTCTCTCCTAGGAGCGTGTGGCTTCCCTCGGGACCTCCTAGCTCACAGCTCAAGAGGAATTCCAGTGTCAGTCTCATCTGAACACTGTTTACAAAGCCTAAAGGTATGTGTGTTTTGGATCATCCCTGCCCCGACCCAGTCATAGGATGAGATGATAAGAGAACCAGCCCCAGACCCTAAGAGATGTGGCAGGCGTCACACACACCTGTCTGCAGTCACCTGACCTGACTTTCCACCCTACACTGGATCCGCCCTGAAACTGGGGTGGTAGTGGTCTGATGCTGTGACTCTCCCTGCATCCAGGAGCCACCAGGGGCGAAGCGACTCCTGAAGCCCCTGCTCTGCGGCCCAGCTGCCCTGCACCTGGTGAAGCATCAGCCAGAGCCCTTGGGATCCAGCTCTGCCTCTGGGCTGCAGGAGCCCTGGGGGCCACAGTGGAGGACTGGGACAAACAGCAGACCCCCTTACTAGCGCTGTGGCATGAGGGGCCCCTACCAGCCCCAACCTCTGGGCCAGATGTCTCGCAGGAAGAATTTCTCATTGGTTCAGGAAGAAAAGGGTTAAAGGGAACCCAGATTTGTCCCCAAAATTTCCGAAACTGGACCTCAGGGGACCCTTCAGAGCTCTAAAGAGGTAGTTTTAGGACAAGTAAAAGGCGCACGGAGCAGGAAACAGACCTGCAGCTAGTTAGTTACACCAGTAGGTTTTGGCCAAGCCCGTGGACAGCGTCCAACTCGTGGGCAACAATTTCAAAGGGCTCATGAGAGGACGCAGTGGAGAGGAGGGAGACATCCTGTTCCTCGTAGTCTTCCCTCCCCAGCATCTGAAAGATTGGGGGCCATGAAAATGTAAAGCTGGCACAAGACCCAACTCCAGCACCACCACTTAAATGCAGTGCACAATGCTGGACCACAGATGGGCACCTCAAGATTTGCAGGCTCGGGCCAGAGCAGGATAGCAGCCCCTGGGCCAGATAGGAGCTCACAAGAGCCAACTGGCAAACCCATGTCACCAGGCATTCCTAAAAAAGCAAAGCTGGGCCGGGAGTCTTGAACATTCACTCTGGGAGCGGCAGGGGCCGCAGCAGCCCCCCACTGCTCACTCTGATGGCTCAGTCTGAGGAGGAGGTGGTGAGACAGGCCTGACGGAAACCATCTGACCAGTCACAAAGCTCAGCGAGGGCGCTAGGCTCTGTCATGATGAACAGAGATGTCTGCAGAAATTAAAAACATGAACTCACCTCTCTCCGTGGAAAAGCCCTTCCAACTGAAGCTTCTCCCTTAGCTTCACCTTTTTTCAATACCAGTCAGTAAAACCTAGTGATCACGATTCTGTCTGTGAAAGAAAGCTAATTCAGCGACCCCCCTCCCCAACCTGGGGTTTTACAGTCTAAAAGAATTATTTTATCCAACACACTTTTGAAAATGCTACCTTTGTTCCCTCTCCTCGCCACACTTTGATGCTTCCATCCAAGAGCAAAACAGATTTGGGTTATTCCAGGAGCAGAATACCTGGTGTTCTACCTTGGCCCCTGGGTGCACACACAGCTGGCTCTGGGCATGGGCACCCATCTCATCCACCCACTGTGAGTGCATCAAAGTGAAAGTGTTGTTCTCTCAGTTGTGTCTGACTTTTTGCGACCCCATGAACTGCAGCCCACCAGGCTCCTCTGTCCAAGGAATTCTCCAGGCAAGAATGCTGGAGTGGGTTGCCATTTCCTTCTCCGGGGGATCTTTTGGACCCAGGCATCAAACCCCCATCTCCTGCACTGCAGGCAGATTCTTTACCATAGCTCCCTCTGAACACAGAGAAGACCTCCTGCTCCCACAAAATGGAGATGACAATACCAAGTCGTCTTAGGACTCCAGGCAAGATGACGGGTCTCAGGTTAGCAGGCCCCCTTCCCTACTAAAGCCACGTTGGCAGTGGTGACAAAACTCTGAATCTTTACCTCAGTCCTCTTAGGAAGAGCTCACAAATTCTCAGTCCCACCTGCTTCCCATGAGCCCAGCTGTGTCATCCCTACACATGTTGACTGAGTGTGAGAGAGTGTGTGTGTGTGTGTTGATATGTGACGTGTGAGTACTGGTCCAGAGAAGCCTTGACCAACAACAGAACTGGAATCCCAGCTCGCCCTCCCAATATCTGACAGCAGGATGAGACAGGAAGCCACGATGGGCCTTGTTTTTTGATGGCAGACAATGCGGCAAGAAGCAGAACCATGGGAAGTGGTGATGCTATGGGCAGCTGGCTGAGAGGTGGGTTCTGAGTTCCTCTGGAATGCAGAGCCCATCTCCCTCTTCCTGCCCCAGCTGCCCCGCCCCCCCCCAGCCAGGGCTGCTGGGCTGACCTGGATTCCAGGGTCCCCCTCCCCACGCATCTCTCTCCTCCATCCCCCAGAGACTAGGAGATGCGGCAGCAGCCATGGACCTTCTCCTCCATCTCCTCTATGGGGGCCTTGAACTTCAAGAGTGGGGGGTCTCCACTGGTGACCGTGTAATACACCGAGGTCCCGTTGCTACTGTACGGAGAAGTTCTGCCTCCGATCAAGGGGGCCTTGCCTTCGCTGCTGCCCTCACCCGTCCTGGACATGCCGCTGCCCAGGTGGGTGCTCAGGAAGGGGTGGCTGAGCAGCTTGGCCGCAGCCCGCTGCCTCTTCAGCTCCAGAAGCGTCTGGGGGCTCTGTTCCTTGTAGCCACTCCAGGACGGGGTGGCATCGGCCACGCCAGGGTTGCCATAGGCCATGCTGTAGTCAGGCACCTCGTGCACTTTCCAGACGTCCCCGTTGGACAGCGCATACTGGTAAGTGCTGACCGGAGCCCGGAGGCCGTTCTCAACAGGCACGTCCATGTCGCTGCGTGGGATCTTGGTGGGAAACTCGGAGAGCAGCACGGGCTTCTCCAGCCTGGGGTTCTGAGGGTGAGAAGGACAACATCATCAACTGGGTTGGGGATCTGAACCCCACCCCTACTTGCGCCTCTACTGAGGGCAGGATTGCTTGAACCTGTCCTCTTCCATTTTCCCTACCTGGGTAATAAGACCTCCGTTTTCCTTTGGGGAATCTCACCAATCATGGGTTTTGATAGACCCGACTGACTCCCATCTTTGCTCCGGGAGATAAACCATGACCCCAAGGCCCTGGCCAATCAATAAACTCACTATTGGAATTGGTTCAGGAATGGGTTCAGAAATTGGTTCTATGAAACTCAACCCTGGGACTTACTGCTAGAAGAATTGGGGAAGAGCAGCTCTGTTTCTGTAGGAACTGCAGGGGTGAGAATCATAAACTGGGGAGACAGCGCGTCAAAAGATCTGCTTGGCAGAGAAGCCAACATTAAGGAAGAGAAAGACAACAGAGACAATGCACCCTTGTGGTCTGTTCTTTTTTTTTGAAGATTTTTTGATGTGGACCATTTTAAAAGTCTCTACTGCATTTATTACAACATTGCTTCTGTTGCTATGTTTTAGATTTTTGGCCTCGAGGCACGTGGGATCTTATCTCCCTGAGCAAGGATTGAACCCGCACCCCCTGCATTGGAAGGTGAAGTCTGAACCTCTGGACTGCCAGGGAAGCCCCCTGATGATATGTTCTGAGCCCCGGATCCAGCTGGCCCAGACTTTCCAGTTACCCAAGCCAGTGCGTTCTTTTTGTGTCTGTAAGTCAATCTTAGTTGGGCTTTTTGGTCACTGAGAATCTTCTCCCTATTCTCCTGGGATATCTCTGCTCTAAATGAGAGAGGTTCTTACTCAGAGATCTTTTACACCCAGCAATCCCTGGGTAACAAGAGCTGTAAAAGGAGCTGCTAGAAACTCTAAGGAAAAGGTGGATACGTTTGACAGTAACAAAAATATAAAGCAGACCAAAAATCACTGTAAACAAGGTCAAAAGACACACAAAAAACTTCTTTTTTTTTTTGGCCACACGACAACATGTGGGATCTTAGTTCCCCAGTCCCTGCCCCCAGCAGTGGAAGCACAGAGTCTAAAACACTGGACCACCAGGGAAGTCCCCCCACTTGTTTTTCTGTAAACCTAAAACTAGTCAAAAAAAATAAAGCCTCTTTGTTACTAAATAAATAAATAAACAAATACAATGCCTGAGTTCGAAGCCTGGAGACTGATTTAATCAACTGAGATTACAGTCCGGACATCAGGTTTTTTAAAAACAAAAACAAAACACCTCCCCAAGGAGATTTTCTTGTACAATTCAGATCGTGAACCACTGGTTGAAGAGGCAGGGTTCTTATCACAGCTGTGCCTGCTATCAGGGAGTCAGCTCTGCCAGAAGTGGGTACCACAGCCAGCCCTGGGGGCTATCAGTGCAGAGTCCTGTCAGAAATCTGACTTGGGAGTCAGGCTGAGAAAACACACCCTTAGATCAGTGGTTCTCAAATTCTTGCGTGCATCTGAATCCTCTGGTGAAAGTGAAGTCGTGTCCAACTCTTTGCAACCCCATGGACTATAGCCTACCAGGCTCCTCTGTCCATGGGACTTTCCAGACGAGAGTGCTGGAGTGGGTTGCCATTTCCAGTTAAAACACAGAGTGCTGGGTCCCAGCCCCAGGGTTTATGATTCAGTCCATCTCGTGTGAGGCCTGAGAACCTGCATTTCTCTTTTAATTGGAGGATAATTGCTTTACCATGTTGCGTTGGTTTCTGCCAAACATCAACATGAATCAGCCAAAAATATGCATATACCCCCGCCCCCTTGAACCTCCCTGCCACCCCCACCCCATCCCTCCCCTCTAGATTATCACAGAGCACCAGGATGGGCTGGGCTTCCCTGGTGACTCAGACAGTAAAGAATCTGCCTGCAATGTGGAGACCTGGGTTCAAAACTTGTGTTGGGAAGATCCCCTGGAGGCGGGCATGGAAAACCCCTCCAGTATGCTTGCCTGAAGAATCCCCAGGGACAGAGGAGCCTGGAGGGCTGTACAGTCCATGGGGTCCCAAAGAGTTGAACACAACTGAAGTGACTAAGCACACAGTCGTATCTTTGGGGTAGAAGGGCTGCCTGGAAAAGGGAACATAGGAGATTTCTGGGATGACAGAAATGCATACACTTTCACCTGAAGGTACACACTGGTAAGAGGTCATTGAAAAATTCGTTTAAGATTTCTGTAGGTTATACAAGTTACACCTCAATCACAAAGAAAAGATAATTAAAGCATATTGGAGAAGCATCTGAAATGTGATTTGATTTCAATTTACAACTCTTTTCTTTCCTAACCCCCAAGCTTAGGTGGGCAGAAGCAGAACACAAGCTCCGAGTGTGCGGGCTCCATCCCAATCAGTGTTTCAGTGGGGATTCTCTCTTTTTAAAAAAACACTTTGAATCAAATCTGTTTTCTTTTTAACATTTATTTGGCTGCGCTGGGTCTGTAGTTGTGGTTTATCCCCTGATCAGGGATCAAACCCAGGTCCCTTCCATTGGGAGCAAAGAGTCTTAGCCCTTGGACCACCAGGGAAGTCCCTCTTTTTGTTTTTAACTTTTTATTTTATATTGGAGTATAGCTTATTAACAATATTGTGTTAGTTTCAGGTGGGAAGCAAAGGAACTCAGCTGTACATATACGTGGATCTATTCTCCCCCAAACTCCTCTCACAATGGAGATTCTTTAGAGCAGATGCCTTCCTCCTGCCAGCAAGACAAGCCCTCACGTGACCTCCTTGTTCACGCAGGGAAGCAGGGTCCCACTGAGACATTTTGCATCCCTCCAAGCACAACTGGCTAGAAATGTTTTCAGCTGCTCTTTGTGTGATGGTAGAACCACAAAGGTACACCACTGCTGGTACGGTCAGCCCCTTCCTTCTTGTGCCCAGGAGTTCTGCTCTGGCCCCAAACTTGCATACTCTGCTCAGCAAGACTGCAGCCAGGCATGGACCTGAATGCATTGGTACTGAGTCAAATAGTGTGTCCCCCCGAAACTCACATCCACCCCACATCTCTGAGTGTGACCCTATTTGGAAGTAGGGTCTTCACTCGTGTAATCAGTTACATTAAGATGAGGTCACACTGGATGAGGGTGAGCCCTATTCTAATGACTGGTGTCTTTCTAAGAGAAAACAGAGACACAGACCCATACACAATGAAGACCACGTGGAGACAGAGGCAGAGATTGGAGGCACGCTAGCAAAAAGCAAAGGAATGCCCGAGATGTCAGAAGCTAGGAGACAGGCATGGAACAGAGTCCCCTTCCGATATGCAGAAGGAACCAAGCCTGTAGACACCTTGATTTTTGCACTTCTGGCTTCCAGAACTGGGAGAAAAGACATTTCTCTCGCTTCAAGCCACCTGCTGCTGCTGTTGCTAAGTCACTTCAGTCGTGTCCGACTCTGTGTGACCCCATAGATGGAAGCCCACCAGGCTTCCCCGTCCCTGGGATTCTCCAAGCAAGAACACTGGAGTGGGTTGCCATTTCCTTCTCCAATGTGTGAAAGTGAAAAGTGAAAGTGAAGTCGCTCAATCGTGTCCGACCCTTAGCGACCCCACGGACTGCAGCCTACCAGGCTGCTCCATCCATGGGATTTTCTAGGCAAGAGTACTGGAGTGGCTTGCCATTGCCTTCTCCGTCAAGCCACCTAGTTTGCAGTAATTCATTACAACGGTTCTCAGAAAACAATACAGCATCTTCTTAGGAAAGCGGTTTAATGCCCAGACCATTATCTACTCCTAGAGCCAGCTTCTTAAGACATTCTGCCAGCCCCTATACTTTTCAAAAATTTTCTTCCAACCCGATATCTCAATACAATTCTCAACATCTTGTTAGGTTTCCCCTAAAAGAGTTTTAACACCCTTCTCTCCCAGAGTGGCGGCCCTACTGAACCTTCTTCTCCAGGAAGCCAGAACAAAATCTCTCTTCTGCTGGAGCTCAAGCAGGCACATGGTGATCACTCACTCCCTGGCAGTTCTGAGGCCCTACTGTGTGCCAATCACCCAGCTCTGACGTGAACACATCCTACACTCGCTTCAATAACCACAGTAGGCACCCCCATCAGACAGGATCCAGCTGGTTAAAAGGCAAGGCCAGCTGACCTCCCTCCGAAGGCTCTGAGATAAAGAAGCAACTCCAGGCTGGGGTTCCATCTGTTCCCCTCCCACGGCAGTGGTCACTGGGGCTGGGTGGGAGGCAAGCTCTCACCGGGTCCTTATTCTCTTGGTCTGTCCTGGTCTCCCTGATGTCCCCGTTGTAGGTGGAGTTCCGCTGATCTTCGGATGCACTCCGCTGCTGCCAGAGTATAGCCTCTCCCTCATACTCCTTCCTGTACAGGTTGGTCCTGTCGGACAGGCTGGCTCGACGTACCACCTTCCTAAGGGGAGAGGGGGTTGCTGGGAGGCTGCTTCCAGGCTCCATGGGCAGGAGCATCCTTGGGCGCCCCTGGCTGTCCCGCCCCCAACTCACCCTCGGCTGCCCGCGCTGGACGTCCTCCTGCTTAAAGATGACTTATGCCTCAGCTGCGACTTCATGATCACGTCGTGCTTGTGTTTCAGCTCCAACAGCAGGACTTTGAACTCCTCCTCTTCACACAGGTCTGAAAGGGTGGAGGAGTCCATGGTGGGGGGCAGAGGAGGGGCTGGTGATCCCCGAGGGCCCCCCAGACCCACTGAAAATTCACATCTTCTGGGGTGTGGGTGGAGGGGAGAAAGCGGTGCCGGACTTATTTCCTGGGCTACAACCCAATCCTTAGAGGAGTGTAAGAAGCGGAAACCCCAGGTCCCATGCACAGTCCCAATTCACAGTATGACTGTAGGATTCATACACCTTTGATCGCTTCCAAGAGGAGTCATCAGTTCTCCACTGATAGAAAATACATCAAGAGAAACCAGAAGGTACCCCATAGAGCCCAAGCAAGACATCATGAAAAGAGCCTGAAACCATATATCCCCACCCACTCAATCCCTCTCATCCTTTAGTTCATCTGTCTACCCACTCACTGAACCAGTCATCCACAGGTACATCCTCTGCCCACCCACCCTCATTCATCCACACAGTCACCCACTTATCCATCCATTAATCTACCACCCATTAATTTATTCACCAAACTATCCATCTACCATCTATCCAACCATATATTCAACCATTTATCCTCCACTCATCAAAAAATCAATGAATGCAGGTGTGGTCCTTCTGGACTTACCAATTGGCATCTCATCCATGGACGTCCTAGCGCTGAGACTGGCCCCGTGGGACACCAACAGCTCTGCCATCTGCATCTGAAACACAGGAAGAAGCCCGGGTTCCCCCCTGCTCATAGCTCAGAAAGCCTAGAGTTGGAGACAGTGAGAGTTCAAAGCTCTGCCCGCTAAAGCCGGGAACTCCGGCAAATGCAATGGGCTTGACACCTCCTCCAGCATGACTCAGCCATACCGAGGGACAGAAGGAGTCAGCTATAACTCCAGAGCTGTCAAGCGTTTAAAAAGGAATGGCGAAAGCTACAGAGATTTCTACCTGGGAAACAAGTGGAAAAACTCAAGACAGAAATGTGGGAAATTTTCTAATTTGGCAAATTGGATTGTCATCTTATTAGGACACAACTTGACAATCCTTTTTGCAAACTCCGTAGGTCTTTTCACATCCTACACGATAGCTGTAGTCAACACCCTAAGTGGGTCTGGTGTTCTTTTGAACCGACTCCTAGCCCAAAGGTCAGCAGGTTGGCCATAAGCTGGCCTCTCACAGCCCTGTGGGTGACAACTACCTGTCCCCAGAAGGCGGCCGCGTGCAGGGGCTCCCAGCCATCCCAGTCCTTCACATCCACGCGTACACCATGGTCCAGGAGGAGCTCAGCTGCCCGCAGGTATCCGTTGGCTCCAGCTATGTGCAGCTGAAGGAGAGGAAATGGGTCAGCACTCCCCATGGGGGCTGGGCCCTCATTTGGAGGCAGGATAGCCCATTCCCCAGCCCAAGGCCCAGATCATACTGGGGGCCAGTAGAACGGAACAGAAGTGGGTGGAAATACCGCCGCAACACAGAGCATTAGTAAGTCTGCGGTACAGAATGGAAGGTGAGGGAGAAGGGGCTTCTCTTCTGTCTTCAAGCCCCTGTCATTAAGGCATCAGCATGTACTGAGTGCTTACTGTTTACTGAGCCCTGTAGACGGGGTCTCAAAGGTTCAACAGAATACAGCCCTGATTGCCAGATGCCGCGTCACCCAGGGGTCAGGTTGCTATAAGTTTCTAGCAAACAGAGGTTTGGGGTTTTTTCCTTTTTTTTTTTAATTTTCAGAAACAAAACAAAACAAAACAGGGTGTAATCTCAAACAGGTACAGATGAAAACTGGTATGACTGATTTATAAATGCTTGATGCTTGCCAACTATTAAGAAGGACACACAGCCGGCCAGACATTAAAAACTGTAGGGCCACATACGTAGCTGGGAATAAAAAGTTATGACTGGGAGAGTGATGTTGGTGGGTTTTTTGATTTTTTTTGTTTTACTAAAGTATAGTTGATTTACAATGTTTCAAGTATATAGCAAAGCAATTCAGTTATTCATCTGCATATATTTTTTTCCAGATTTCCTTTCCCATTACAGGGGGTTACAACTATAATTACGTTGAATATAGTTCTCTGTGCTACACAGTAGGACCCTGTGATTTACTATATAAATAGAAGTGATCATGTTAATAATAATAATGAGTTCAGCACCAGAGTCTACTGAGAGTTTACAGGCTCTGTGCTGAGCACCGACATGCAGAATCTCATTTAGTCCTCCCAACAGCCCCCTGGGGAAGGTACGCCTCCCTGCTTCACTGGGAAGAACTGAGACCTAGTGTGTGCCCAGCCATGTGAGTGAAGCCGCTCTGAGGCCAGCCCGAGAGGACCAGACCCCTGTGTCCGCAGGGCTGAGTCACAGACCCAGAGGAGCCCCATCCAGGGCGGGCAGTGTCCCGGGACAGCCTGGCCACAACTTCGCCCAGTCTTCAGGCAGCGTCCAGTCCAACTACCCGACTCAACTCGTGAGTGCTGGGCTGAGCAGGGACCCCTTTCTTAGAAGAGAGCATGAGGCACAAAAGCCTAAAAAAGAGAACTACGTCCACTGCTGGATACATATCCAAAGCAAATGAAAAACGCTAATTCGAAAAGATACAGGCACCCCAATGTTCACAGCAGCATCATTTACAATTGTCAAGACGTGGAAGCAACCTAAGGGTCTGTCAACAGATGAATGGATAAAGAAGGTGCAGCACAGACAGACGATGGAATACTACCCAGCCACAGAAAAGAATGAAATAATTGCATTTGCAGCAACATACGTGGACCTGGAGGGCATTATGCTTCCTGAGAGAAGTCAAAGCCAAATGCTCGATGCTATCACTTATCCGTGAATTTAAAAAATGAACGAATGTACGTCACAAAACAGAAACAGACTCACTAACAGGGCGAGGGAAGGGGGAGGGGAAAGACGGGGCAGAGGACTGAGAGGCACAGACTGCTGTGCGTAAAACAAGCGACGTGTACAGCACAAGGAGATACAGCCATTATTGTGTAATAGTTTTTACTGGAGTATAATCTATAAAAAATATTGACTGTATTATACACCTGAAACTAGTATGTTGTAAAGCAACTGTACGTCACTGAAATAAATAATCAATTTTGAAAGTTTTCTTAAAAAAAAAAAAAGGGGGGGTGAGGCAAAGGGTGGGACTCAGGAACGGGGTGGGGGAAGTCCCATGATCACATCTGGGCTACCAGATCAGGCCTGAGGGGCAGGGAGGGAACTTGGTACTGCTGAGCCCTACTTGAAAAGCAGAAGATTCTGAGACCCTGAGTGCTCACAAACACAGGGACCCCAAGCCTAGGACAGGATGGGCCCAGCCATTGGCAAGGTTGAGTGGGGCTTCCAAGGCCATGTTCTAGTTCTCAGTTTAGAGGCTGCAGAAGCAGACTTCCCCAATACTGAGCTGTATCATGCTATGAAAGCTTATGAAGAAAGATCAAGAAGGTTTCACTGACACTTGAATTGAAACAGTGAGTGCAGCTAATGAGGCAGATAGAGAGAAGATTCCATCATTCTCTATCTCTAATATCTAGTAAAGTATGTGGCACAGAGGATGTGTATGTTGACGGGATGGATGAGTGAACCAACAGATGGATGAGTGAACCAATGGACGGATGGGTGGACCAATGAACGGACGGGTGGACCATTGAACGGATGGGTGGACCAATGAACAGATGGGGGAACAAATGGATGGATGGGGGACCAATGGATGGATGGGTGGACCAATGGATGGATGGGTGGACCATGGATGGATGGATGGGGGACCAATGGATGGATGGGAGGACCAATGGATGGATGGGTGGACCATGGATGGATGGATGGGTGAACTAATGGATGGGTGGACCAATGGATGGATGGGTGAACTAATGGATGGATGGGGGGACCAATGGATGGATGGGTGGACCATGGATGGATGGATGGGTGAACTAATGGATGGGTGGACCAGTGGATGGATAGGAGGACCCATGGATGGATGCTTGAACCAAAGATGGATGGGTGAACCAGAGGATGGGTGAACCAAAGGTGGATGGGCCCCTGGGGTGTCTGGGCTCTGAAGTCAGGGAACCAGAAGAGAGGCTGTTGCAGCAACATCAGGGACAGACAGTGAAACAAGGCACTGAGGCGGGAGAATGAATGGTGCAAAGCAAGATGGCCTGGATGAGCGGATGAACGTGGCACCCGTCTTGAAGCAGGAGACATCATGGGAGGAGGTGGAAATAATGAACTCAGAATGGACACCTGTAGCGTGAGGTAAAGGAGAAGCTTGGAGACCGAAAAGGTGAACGGCAGAGCCAAGCCTCCCCAACCCACAGTTCCCAACTCCCAGCCCCAGTTTCTAACCAGCTCATTCCTGCTAACTCTCCACATTCCAGGGGCAACCCTGTCCCCAGAACGGGGAGGAAGTCCAAGACTGTGGACAGGCCCCCACTGTGTAGGCGTGACCTCCACCCAGTGCTGCCCCGTTCAGCTCCAGCTGGTCTGGGTTATGGTCCTGACCCCCAGCCCAATCCAGCCTGGGCCCTCTCCTCACCAGTGTGGCCCCCTGGGCATCTATCCAGTCAAGGTCCTGGCCCGCTGCGATCATACAGTGAATGTCCGAAATCATCTGCTGCTCGGGAGCTGCCCGCATCTCGTTGATTTTCTCCTGGGTGATGCCTGCAGTGGGGGAGGGGGGGACTGAGTCAGCATTCCCAGGCAGAGAACCCATGGGGGAGGGGAAGCAGGGCAGAGGGGGGAGGTGTGACTCCTCTTTCCTAGGGCCTGCCAGTCAAGGGGGTAGACAGACGTGCTCAGAGATCATTTCTCCCAGCCCAGTGAAAACGAACACCACGTGCTGGGCCACAAACAAGAGCCTGGAACCCAGTTGGCGCTGTATTAATATCAATAACTGTTACATACACAGTTCTTCTACCTGGCAGTCCCGACCACCCACCTACCCACCTAAAGCTGCTCAAATTCCTGGCTCCATCTCATCCTTTAGGTCCAGCCTGGGTCACCTCCTCAGCTGGCCTCCCCTGCCCACTCTATCTGACCAGGTCTCTGTTCATTTCTTCCACTACATCCACAGCTGTGTTTGCAGCACCAGGCACCAGGCACGCTCAGTGAATCTCTATTACGGCCACGACTGAATTACTGAATATATCACTTCTGAATGGAGAGCTGAATAAATCGAGGTGGAGGGACTCAGAAACACATTTTCAAGCCTGAATCTCTGGCTAAAATTTAAGTGCTACTGGCAGCTACTAAGGAGAGTGATTTGCTCTGAAAAAAAGGCCCATGAGAGCAAGCATTCTTGAATGGAACTCTGGGGAGGTCTGTAAACTTGAAGGGAGAAAAAGAATAATCTATTTTCATTAATTTTTTACTTGTTTAATTTTTATTAATTTGTTTCTTTTTGGCTGTGCTGTGTCTCTGTTGCTGCGTGCAGGCTTTCTCGAGTTGTGGCGAGTGGGAGCTGCTCTCTAGTTTCAGTGCCCAAACTTCTCAATGTGATGACTTCTTCTGTTGGACAGCAGGGGCTCGAGTGCATACGGGCTTAGTTGTTCAGGGGCACGTGGAATCCTCCTGGACCAAGGATCAAATCCATGTCCCCTGCCAGCCAATGCATTCTTGGATTCTTATACACTGGACCACCAGAGAAGCCCTATTTTCACTAAGTTTTCAATGAGATATAGCATTTCCTTCTAGTCCAAATTCACAGTAGAATTGGCAGTGCCCGTGACTTTGTCACCAACAGAAACTATAGGCATTTTCACACCATGTTATCTTATTGTTTCATGAATCAATGAAGTTTCTATATTACACATTTAAAAGTATTTGGTGAGCCTTACTTTAATAGCAGTGGTTTCCTTTACAATCCTATGGTTTTGATAACTCCACTTAAAAGTACAGAAGGGGTGGGTCCATAGATTCACCAGACTGGCACAAAAATTATTAAGTTCTAAAGAAAGTGGACAGGGAAAGCTCCAGGGCCAGGGAATGGGCAGGCCAAAAGGGAGGTTCCTGTAGCCATCTGGGCAGAAACACAAGGGCAGAGATGAAGGGAGGACCTCAGACTGCAGTCCAGGGTCTGGATTTGAGATATATTTCTAAAGACGAGGCCTTTCAGGAGCATGTACTGGGGTGGCGGGGGCGGGCTGGTCTCTGCTGCATTTGTTTCCTCTATGAAGCTCATTTGTGAGCTGAGAACAGCCCACATCTTGTTTATCCAGGGTCCCTGGCAGCCCAAGTGGTGCCTGGCACAGAGCAGGCAGCCGTGAATGTTCTTGACTTTGTATTTTCCCAAATGGGAATATATCTTCATTGTGAATGTTTTGAATTGAACTGTCACAGCTGATGAGGAGACGGGGCCAGCTGAGGCTGCCCATGTGTGTGGGTGACACAGATGACAGCCACGCCCCTCCTGGTGCGCAGCTCGTTTTCCAGGCTTGTTCTGTGTTCGCATCTTGTCCGTCACATGGCTAACAACCACCGTGGGGTCCCGTCCCAGTTCCTGAGCACTAAGCGATGGGCACGTCTCGAGGTAACTTGTTCACCTGCATTGATCTGAGAGATGCTCGCCACAGCCCCACACCCAGCCCACTTCACATGGGGCGGCCCTGCCCTTACCCTGGTACGCCATGCACGTCTCGATGACATCCAGGGTGGGCTCATCCTCACAGAGGTCATAGGGCATGTTCCCATCGGAGTTGACAGCGAGCAAGTCGGCTCCACTGCAGAGAGAGGACCAGGGTGAGGGCCAGGAGCGTGCAGAGGGTTGGTCTGACTGCCTCTACTGTCCAGCCTGTCACCCACATGCCGCTGCGCACCCCAACACCCACAAGCCAACCACGGTACAGCCCAGCAAGGACTGCATCTCCAGGATCTCAGGGGGCCTGGGGGGGAAGGGGCCACAGTCCCAGCAGAGCTGTGCCACTTTCCCCGGCTTCCTCCTCTGTTGAGCCAGCAGGTGGGCACTTGAGGATAGATGTCAAACAAGAAAAGACAAAATTAACGGTGGTAGCACCACTTCCCAAGCATCTGCTAAGAGCCAGGCTTGATCTAAGCCCTTTACACGCATCATCTGATATAATCCTCAGAATAGTCTTCAGTATTGGCTCAGTATTATTGGCCCCATCTCACTTAAGGGAAAACGAGATTCAGACAGGGTCAGTTACCTGTCTGAGGTCACACAGCTAGGATGTGAGAGGTTCAAGACGGAAACCTGGCTCTTTCATGGGCCAGCTCTTTTTACTTCTCCCTGTCCTATTTCAATCTTGGGCCAAGTACAGAAACACCCAAGGCTACCCGCAATTCCTCCTCTACGTCTCTGCCCCAAAGGCAAACCAGGACAGGGCAGGAGAGAGCCTTGGGACCCTGTGGGAGAATTCCCCTTTGGGGCTAGTGGCTCCCAAGTGCATGGTCCTGGGCTGCCCTGTGGCAGAATCACTCAGACACCACTGAAATAAAAGGAAGCTTCCTGGGCTCCACTTTAGACCTCCTGAAACAGAGTCTCTCAAGAGGATGGGGCGGGGTTGAGGATTACACATTTTAAATCCATGATTCCAGTACAGATTGGCGCTGGGGACTGGTACCATGCTGACATCCACTTCCTTTTCGTCTCGCACCACTCTGATTGGATGGTGGCCATCTGATGCCCCTTCAGACTTTGCCACTCCCAGGTGTTCATCAGAGGTGTGGGCACGGATCATCTGCCAGTCCTCTGGCCTAACAGCCCTCCCCTGGGACCTCTCTGAGCTCCTGTGTGCCCTTGGGTAAGCTAATCCACCTCTCTGAGCCAAGGAAGCCTCTCTATCACCTGAGTATCCACCCGATGGGCCCTGGCTGCTCTGCTGAGACCTCTGCCAAAGGTCACTTGCCCTTGGCCACTATACCTGAATCCCTGTGCTCAGATGCTTTCCTGGGACTCCAGCCACCATTGATCTTGTTTTGTCTCGGTTCTGGGACTGAAATCACCTGATTTCCTGCTGAGTTTCTCAGGACTTTTGTGTCCCTGAGTGTTCAATGCCCACAGGGCTTGGCCCAGCTCAAATGCGTCCCTGAGTGTTCAAGCCCACAGGGCTTGGCCCAGCTCAAATGCCCACCAATCATTAGATGAATTCAATGAAATACACTTGAAATTCAAGGTTGCCTCTTCTCTGTGTTTGCAGAGCCTGAGCAGACTGGAAAGAAGTTCAGGGTGGGGGAAGACTGTTCAGAACTCTACAGAGGGAACTGGCCTTATCCCTTGGAAAGACATTGCTATGTGGTGTCCCCCAAAGTAGGTTCTGTCCCCAAGAAAAGCATGTGGATGGGATTTGAGGGGCAGAGCCAAGGAAATATGCCTGCTTTTTTGTAGCAAGAAAAATGGCAACAATACATAAGTATGGAAATGAATACAGACTTGTGGAGACAGACAGAGAAAAAGAGATGCAAAGAAAGAGAATCATACCCTGAAACAAAGCCAAAGACACTGCAAGAAAACTACAGACCAATATCCCTTATGAACAGTGATGCAAAACTCCTCTAGAAAATACTAGCAAACCAAATTCAGCAGCACAGTAGAATGATTATATGCCATGACCAAACGGGATTTATTCCTGGAATGCATAGATGGCAAATTGTGTTGCGTATTTTATGACCATCATATTGGGAGAAAGGAAGAGAACGAAAAGAGAGAGAATGTGAATTAAGAGAAGCACAGGGGAAAAGTCAAAGTGGGATCAAGGAGGAAAGAAGAGACAGAGAGAAAACAGGAGAGAAAGACACAGCGATGGAAAGGGAATGTGGGGAGTAAAGGGACAGGCGCCAAAGAGACAGGGAAAAAGAGAGATGAAAGTCCTCCCCCCACCAGAAACAAGGACCTGGAAAAACACCAAAGGCGCACCCGTGGCTGATTCATGTCAATGTATGGCAAAAACCACTACAGTATTGTAAAGCAATTAGCCTCCAATTAAAATAAATAAATAAACCAAAGGCGGAGGGAAGGCTGCTCCTGGGGGAGAGAGGGGCACGTACTACTGAACGAGGATCTTCACCAGGTTAATGTGGCCGCAGGTGGCCGCGGCATGCAGAGGCGTCCACAGCTCGTTGTCCTTGGCATTCACGTTGGCACCGTGGGAAAGGAGCAACTTGACAATTTCCTCAAAGTTGTCGATGCAGCACTGCAAGGCGGACACAGGCAGGGTCACGACGAGGGCACACCCAGTTCCCGAGAAGGACAACGGAGCCAGGCTGCCTGAGTTTGAATCCAGCTCCATTACGTGCATGCTGCGTGATCACGGGCAAGCCACTTAATCTTTCTGAGCCTGTTTCCTTGTGAGTGAGTTAATAATGTACAAGATAAAAATATAAAAACAGTATAAAGAATAAAGTCAGCTATAAGATGCTTCGCAAATGGTGGAATGGGATAAAATTTCGAACGAGGCTTTAAAAGCTTTGCTTTTTAATTTCGGAAGGCTTTCTTCAAACAAAACTGTAAGGAGAATTCTAAGTTAGATAGCCAATAAAAGGAAGCAGGGCTGCTCAGGCTGAAGCTGGGGTGTGTGGGGGTGGGGGTGTTGAGAAGGTCCCCCTTCCCCATCAGTGGCATCCCTAGATTATAGTTTGAAACCTCTGACTTAGGAATTTCTGACCCAGAAGCTAGTTCTTGGGGAAGTCCCAAGTAACAAAGCCTCACCCCAAAAACCCAGCTCCACCCGAGGGCTCTAGTGGGTCCTGATAAGAGTCCCTGCGAGGAGAGAGCCATGTCTGTCCTCCTGCTTGTCCACACGTGGGTCAGCCCCAATGGGAAGGCAGCTCTCAGAGATACTGGGCTCCAAAAGCCACTGGAGCCCCCAAACTCCAGGGAGGGAAAGTGAAAGATTCCAAGGGGACAGAGGGAGCTCAAGCTGGGGCCATGAGCAGAGAGGCGAGGATAGAGGAGGCAGAAGACGGGGAGCCACTTTACAGGCTGCAGGAAGGATCTCAGATGACCTCCGGAGAAACCAGCAGGGGACAGGGCAGTGGACCTGTGGCTCAGAACTGCCCATCCAGGGACAGCTCTGCCCTCAGCGCACAGGAATGCTGCAGAGTTATACTCAGAGGAGCAGCACAATTCAAACCTGTATTTTAAAAAATCCCTCCTGCAGCTGCATGCAGAGAACAGACTTCGATCACAAGCTTCTGGAGGGAGAGGAGGGACAGTGAGGGACTATGTCAAAATCACCCCCTTTAAGAGATGATGGCGGCCTGACCTACAGAAGTGACCGCGGGCACAGGGAGAAGTGACTGGATGCCAGAAGAAAGAACGGGGGCACCTGTGGGAGCCCAGGGCCTCGGGGAGGGGTGTGGGGATGGGGCAGCACCACGGCCACCACCCCCATTCCCAGCAGAACCAGGGGTCAGAGGGACTCCCTTGGTGGCCCAATGGTTAAGACTCCAAGCACCCAATGCAGGGGGCCTGGGTTCATTCCCTGGTCAGGGAACTAGATCCCGCATGCCACAACTAAAAGATCCCGCATTCCACAAGTAAGACCTGGTGCAGCCAAACACATACTTATATACATACCAAATATATGCATCCATACATACTACACACCAAATATATACATGCATACATACCACATACATGCATACCAAACACACACGTACATACCAAATATATACATACACACCAAATACATGCATACATACATAACAAATACATACATACATACATACATACCAAATACACACATATATATATTTTAAAAAGAAAAAAAGAATCAGGGGTCAGCTCTGGACATATGGGACATACAGGAAATGAGCAGAGATGGTGTAAGGTTCTCTTTATGCACCATCTGACCTGGGGTTGGCTGGGTCTGGGGGCATCTCTTCGGACAGGAGGGTCAAGGGTGACCCAGTGGAGCAGGGCACTGCCTCAGGTGGTCGAGAGAACCATGCAGTGGCATGGCACCGCCAGCAGATGGTGCCAAAGGCACCAGAGTGAGGCAGCCTGGAAAGGCGTGGGTACCCCTGAGACTGTCACTGGCAGAAGAGTTTGGGAGGGCCTGGCCCATAGGAGGAGCCAGAAGCAGCCCAGACTGTGGGGTGAGGCGACAGGAGGGCCAAAGATCCCACCACGAGGGGCTGCAGAAATAAGACAGGCAGGGCAGTGGACAGGTGGAGTGGTTATGCACATAGAATTGCGGTCGTGTGAGAAAGATGCCCAGGGGCTGGGTCAGTCTGCAGCTGGGAGACTCGACCTGAGCATAGGCTGGGTTGGGACCTGGGTGCAGCAGTGCAGTGGGGGCTGGTATGTGGTGGAGGGGGGCAGCGTCCTCGCCTGCATTCCCCAAGGTGGGCCATGGCACCTGGCACCGGATGACTCCTCCCGCCCCCTCACTTCCCAAGTTCAATTCATCACCGGCTGTGGATCACATCTCCTGATTGCTGTCCCCATCCCCATTGCCCTGGCCAAGGCTTCATCATCTCTCTTTCTCCCTGTCACTCCCCTTTCACACACCCTCAGCCAGAGAGAGCTTCCTTGTTAACCCAGCCATGCTGCTCTCAGTTTACAAAACCTCTGAAGGCTCCCTGTTGCCAAGAGCAGAAAATCCTTAGGAAGCTCTAGGCACTGTGCTCTTTCATTGTCCTGAGCAGCAGTGATGAGGGCAATGACAACAATAACAACAGCCCCAGAACAGCAGTAATAATAACAGGTCACATTGCCAGTAATAAGAGCTAATGCTTTTTGAGGAGTTACTAGGGCCATGCACTTTGCTAACTTTTGGTCACGCATTGCCTCAGTGAATCCTCAGAAAAACATTTCCAGGGTTCCATAGCCATGCAGGGCTGGAAGCTACAGTGCTGGACAGTGTCAGTACGCAGAACATGTCATCATCATAAAGATTATATTGGACGGTGCTGCCCTGAACCTCAGTTTCCTGAGCTGTAAATTGGGGATAATAGTATTTCAAAGAGTTCTTGTGATGATCAACCCACGCTTCACATATGTGAAGTGGTTTTGTTAAGAAGTGAACATATGACAGATTTTCGTAAGAATGAATGAAAATCATTCGATCGTGTCTGACTCTTTGTGACCCCATGGACTGCAGCCCACCAGGCTCCTCTGTCCATGGAATTCTCTGGGCAAGAATAATGGAGTGGGCTGCCATTTCCTTCTCCAGGGGATCTTCCCAACCCAGGGATTGAACCTGGGTCTCCCGCATCGTGGGCAGATTCTTTACCATCTGAGCCACCAGGGAAGTCCCTCCATAATAATAATATCTGATACTTATCCAGTGTCAGATGATGCTTATAGGGTTTATGTATATTTATTTAACCTTCACAACAATCTGGTGACATGGGTACTTGTTATGCCTCCTTCACAGATGAGGAAAATGAGGCAACCTGCCCGAGGTCACACACTAGGCTTTGTGGACGCGTGAAGCCCCACGAGACAGGAAGAGAGGCCAAGAGGACACACAGCGAGCTCCCAAGCTGATGCTGAGAGTGGGGACTTGCCCCCGGGCTTATGGGTAGGGCACTGGCTACCTTTCCCACCCTCAGAGGGAGATGGAGAGGGTCTCGCCAGCCCAGGGTTCCAGAGCCTGGCCCAGGCTGCTTTCAAGTCCACCTGCTCTGAAACCTGGGCCAGAGCACAGGGAGGTTCACTCATTAACTGAGCAGGCACATACTGAGCACCTACTGTATGCCAACATGGTGAGGGACAAAGTGGATACACCAATGAGAAAGAGGCATGATGAGCTCTGCCCTCGTGCAGTGCAGAGCCTTGGGTAACCAGAGACCAACACTAAATGGCTGGAAAGCTTCCCTGATAGCTCAATTGGTAAAGAATCTGCCTGCGGTGCAGGAGACCCCGGTTCGACTCCTGGGTCAAGAAGATCCACTGGAGAAGGGATAGGCTACCCACTCCAGTATTCTTGGGCTTCCCTTGTGGCTCAGCTGGTAGAGAATCTGCCCGCAATGCAGAAGACCTGAGTTTGATCCCTGGGTTGGGATTGGGAAGATGCCCTGGAGAAGGGAACGGCTATCTACTCCAGTATTCTGGCCTGGAGAATTAAGAGTCTGACCCTTTCACTTTCACTGGCTGGAATGACAGAGGTGCTCAGAAGAGGGGATGTGGATATAACAGCATGGCTCTCAGACTCTAGCTGTGCACACACCTAAACACCGGGTGACACGCGATGGGGAGCAGACAGTGTGTGCAAGGGACCAAAAAGCCAAGCAGCTGAAGGCCTGGCCACCATGGCCAGCTCGGCAGGGGCACTGGGGTGTTCCTCACCCTTAGTGTTGTGGGAAGACACGGGAGTGCCCTGAGTAACATCAGCAGATGTTGGGTCCGAGCATCCCTGGGGCCACAGCACAGAGGACGGATCAGGGCAGGGATATCTGAATGCTGGGGCCCAGGGAAGGGGCTGCTGCAGCATGAGATGATGACAGACGTCAGCCAGAGCAGCCCCTCCCCAGCCAAGGGGTGGGTCTGGGCCCATCTCACTGCCCTAAAGAGGCTGTGTGTTATGACAGCACACGGTTTCTGGCCAGAGTCCACAGCGGTGTGACCTTAGGCAGGTCCCACAACCTCCCTGTCAATCACTGCTGTCACCAGGGTGGACGGATGATGCCTTGGTGGGTGTGAACAAATGTGCTTCGTACACTGTCAAGCTCCGAACAAACTTGCTTTGTGTGTCAAACCCTTTGCCAGGCAGTGAGGATGCAGCGGACAAAGGCTCCCTGTCCCCGGAGGCAGTGTGTGTGCCACGCACGTGGGCATGGAGCTCTATGGGCGTGTCTGTAACGGACACACTCGTCTCCCCGGCAGACAAGAGCCTTTCAGAAGTGGCAGCTGCGGCTCCCCTCCCCCTCCTCCCTGAGGGTCCTGGGCAGGAAAAAGCAGGGAGATGGGGCACGTGTCCAGGTGGGGAGCAGGCCATCAGGGGCTCCAGCGGGTCCTTACCTGGTGCAGGGCGGTAAGTCCATCTTCGTTGCACAAATCAGGGCTGACCTTATTCTTCAGGAAGTAGCGCACTGCAACAGACGGGAAAGAGGTGACTGTCCTGTCTCACATTCCACGTGCAGGGGTGCGGGGGACCCAGTAAGACCCACTGTCCCCCAGGGCCTGGCACCACAGGCTTATTTACTCCTTACAACCGTCCCTGCTCTATCCTCCCCCACCCGCTCAAACCCTAGGTTGCATCCTGGACCCAAGTGCAAAGGGAAAGACGTGGGGGTCAGCACACACATACGGGTACAACTTCTTTGCATCAACACACTCAAGTCTACACACTCAGAGACTTGGACCACGGCACAGGGAGGCATCAGTGAGCTCATTCATTAAGTCAATACGCACATATTAAGCACCTACTGTATGCCATAATGGGGAAGAGTGGTGAGGTACACCAAGGAGCAAGAGACACGGCCTCTGCCTTTGTGCAGCTCAGTTTGGGAACTGAAAGACCGACATCCAATGAGCAAATCCAGCAGCCCTGCAAGACCCTTCGCAGACCTCCACGCTTTAGGTTACTCATCTCTGGTCAGTCTCCAGCTAGGCCACTCCCACAGGGTGAGGTGGCCCTGAGGCCAGTGGGATGAAGCCCGTGGTTTCCCTTCTGGCCCATCTTACCCTTCCCTGTTCACATGGCTCCAGGGCCAAATGTAGAGCCTGCGCAAGCCTTGTCCCCAGATCCAGCTTCCCAAGGGTGGACCACGCAGCAAGAAAGTGCACCTCTAGGCTGAAGGGGCGACCACAGGATGGCTGTTTGCAGAGCCAATGGAGGAACTTGCCTACACAAGCTGGCTTGTGTGTGTTAGGCCCTCATGATGCTGAGAAAGCCAGGGACAGAGGCCAGGGTCCTGCAAGGGCAGAAGCAGGCCGGCCCTGGCCCCTTGGAGGCCCTCCCACGCCCACCTAGTCTGAAAGTTTGAGTCTCTCAGTTGTGCCCGACTCTTTACAACCCCATGGACAGAGAAGCCTAATGGGCTACGGTCCATGGACCCTATGGACCCTATGAACCCTATGGACCGTAGCCCGCCAGGCTTCTCTGTCCATGGGACTCTCCAGGCAAGAATACTGGAGTGGGTAGCCATTCCCTTCTCCAGGGGGTTCTTCCCGACCCAGGGATCTGGTCTCCCTCACTGCAGGCAGATACTTTTATCATCTGAGACACCACCTAGTCTGGCTCCCTCAAAACACTAGCTGAAGTGAGCATCCCCTAATGCCCACTGGGGGCGGTGTCTCCACGCCACCACCCACATGCTGGGGCAGGGCCACTGTGGTTTCCTAGCCGATTTGCCTCTGCTGTGGGGGGACAAACTCGAGTGAACTGTGAAGGGTAGAGGGCAGGTCATCCATTCTGCACGCTGAATATCCGCTGGGCAACCCCAGAGGGTGCGGGGGAGGGAGATGAGGTTGCTGGAACCTCAATGGGATGGGGGCTGTCTTCATTAGGCTCATATCCAGGAACCACAGGCCCAGAGGCACCCTTGGCCTGAGTGTGACCAGAGGTCCCTGAGAGGGGGTGGCTGAGGTCTCCACCCAACTTCCTGGCAAGAGGTGACATCTCCCACAGACTTGCCCAAGATGCTTTCATCACTGCTGGGGGTCAGGGGGGCAAGGGGCTTATATATGGTTTACACTCAGGTCCCCTGGAGCTGCCCTGTCCACTAGGGAACCACTGGCCACAGCGAGCTCTTGGGGTTTTTCAAATGTTAACTTGTAAAAATTCAAAATTCACTTCCGTCAGTCACTCTGGCCACATTTTAAGGACTCAACAACTACAAAGCAAAAGTGTTAGTTGTTCAGTCGTATCCGACTCTTTCACGACCCCATGGACTGTAGCCTGCCCGGCTCCTCTGTCCGTGGAATTCTCCAGGCAAGACTACTGGAGTAGGTTGCCATTTCCTACTCCAGGGGATCTTCCTGATCCAGGTCTCCCACGTTGCAGGCAGATTCTTTACTGTCTGAACCACCAGGGAAGCCCCCAACAACTACAGGTGGCTGCATATTAGAAAGTGTACAAATAGAACATTTCCTATCTTCACAGAAAGTTTTACTGGACATCGCTGCTCTGGGGCATTACACATGGAAATTAACTGCATCACCAACTGCTCAGACCCTTCTGTGGCTCCGTACTGCTCTGGAAACAAGTGCAAAACCCTGACAATGGTGTAGAAGGTCCACATGATGTATGCCCTGTCTGCAGGCCTCCATCTCGCACAGTTCCATACTGTGGCCTGTGAGAACGGCACCCCCTTAGGGCAGAGGAGTTTGCTCAGCTGTATACAATACTCCCAACCTACCTGCCTCTCCAGTCTCATTTCTTAAACTCCAAACACCTTTCACAGTGGTCTTTTGTCAGCTACAGAGTCACCAAATCTCCTTTGATCCCTGAGCTTTTGCACTGCCTGTTTCCACTACCTGGACAACTCAGTCATCCCTGCATGCATGCATCCATCCTTCTACCCTCACCCATTCGTCCACCCACCCACCATCCATCCACCCACCAGTATCCATTCAGCCATCCACCCACCCATCCACCCACCCATCCACCAGCCATCCACCCACCAGCATCCATGCATCCATCCAGCCATCCACTCACCCATCCACCCACCGGCATCCATTCATCCATCTTCATCCACCCATCCACCAGCCATCCACCCACCTGCATCCATGCATCCATCCACCCACCCATCCACCATCCAGCCATCCACCCACCCACCCACCGGCATCCATCCACTATCTATCCACCCACCCTCATCCATTCATCCATCCAGCCATTCACCCACTCACAGCCATGCATTCCATCTCTAACACACACACACACACCTGTCTTACTCCTCATCCTTTACATCTCAGCTAAAACTTCCCAGATGAAGGCACTCCCCCGTTCTGCACACCCACAGCATCTACGCATCTCGTATACAGCCTGATCACAACCATAATTACATAACTATTTGGGTAATCATGGCGGGCTTTGGGTCTGTCTGCCGTGACCTGGCACTCACTGCTGAGGTCTGGCACACAGTAAATCCTCAACAACCCTTCCAGGACCCTGACTTACTTGGTGGCCTCCTAGCTCAGTCCAAGGACACAGCATATCCATCTCTCAGCACAGCAGACCACCCTGTAGGGCTGACCCGAATGGCTCACGTCTGGAGTATTCAGCGCTGCCCACAGGGACTTCCTACCAGAATGCAAAGTACTGGTCTCAGCCTCAAGGCCATGTTGAGAACACTATGGCAAAGCCACTGATCACTGTGGCCCAGCCTGTCCAAAGGCCACAGGGGTATCCTGGGCCTGACAGCTGGCCTTTGGAAGAGAAGTGAACACAGTGTCCCTGTGCATCACAGAAGGCTCTGGAAGGTTCTGCTCCCATTAGGCCAGGGTTCAAATCCTTTGGGGGTGGCTGGTGAACTAGGCTTCCGGTCCGGGAGACACTCTTTGAGGCAGAAATTAAGCGTCAGCTGCCAAAAGCAGTCTTTGTGTGCAGTAATTATGGGGTGTTCTCTGTGCGATGGGGGAACCTAAGACATATAATTACACCAATGTCGGGCAGTTATTTTCAGCCCAAGAGGTGGGACAAGTCATCTCCGTCTCTAAGGAGCCGTCGATAGTCATGACCCAAGGCCCCCTTCTGTTGGTTCTACTTGTACTTTAGCTGGGAGCCTGGTTCTGGACACAACCCACTGGAGCAAAGACTCCACCATCCAGGACCTAGCAGGCTTTCCTGACTCTGGGGTTCAACAACAAAATGATTCTTCTGGACTGCCCTGGTGGTCCAATGGTTACGAATCTGCCTGCCAATGCAGGGGACGTGGTTTGATTCCCTGGTCCAGGAAAATTCTACACTGCCGCAGGGCAACTAAGCTCATGTGCCACCACTACTGAGTCCATAACTCTAGAGCCCATGCTCTGCAACGAGAAGCCACCACAATGAGAAGCCCGCACACTGCAACTAGAGAGCAGCCCCTGCTCAGCGCAACCAGAGAAAGCCCTCTTGCAGCAGTGAAGACCCAGTGCAGCCAAAAACAAATAAAAATTTTTTAATGTTAAAAAATAATTCCTCTATTCCTCTATCAACTCTGTCTTTTTACTGAGCCCCTCCTATGCACCCGGGTCGATGCAGAACTGCTTTGTTTCATGGGTTCATGTCTAGTCATTCCTCCTATGGAGAAAAGGAGACAGAGGGTCAGGGAAGTACAGCTCACCTCCACACGAGACCAAGTAGAGGAAATCAGACCCAGACTGTTGACCACAAGACTGCTCTTTTCTGCCCCCGGGGCCAGGCATGGCAACCAGCAGTGCTGGAGTATTCAGAGCTGGGCTAAACGCTGGTGTGGGAAGGAAGGGGATGGGAGCATGGACACAGCGACCTCTGCTCTGTAAGCATCAGAGGCCCTTGAATCCCAGGCCAAAGCCTCTTCTTGCAGACAGAGGGGCTCAGAGATCTACAGCCAGGACCACAGAAACACCGCAGCCCCCAAGGGGCATGGAGAGAGACATCTCAAGGGACAAGTTAAACACAAAGTTGCTTCCTCTCACTCCCTATAACTCTCTCCTGGCTCCACATTGCTCTTAGACTAGAGTTCAGGGCTTCCCTGGGGGCTCCGTGGTAAAGAATCTGTCTGCCAATGTAGGACACGCAGTTTCGATTCCTGGTCCAGGAAGATCCCACATGCCATGGAGTGACTAAGCCCATGCACCTCAACTGCTGAGCCTGTGCTCCAGAGCCCAGGAACTGCAACTGCCGAGCCACGCGTTGCAAATACTGAAGCCGGTGTGCCCGAGAGCTCATGCTCCACAACAAGAAAAGCCACAGCGATGAGAAGTCCGCACACCGAAACCAGACAGTAGGCCCTGCTCACCACAACGCAGCAGCAAAGGCCTGGCACAGCCTAAATAAATAAAATCATACATAAAAAGAAGAGAGTTCAGAATTCTTCCTTGGCCTTCACTGGGTCAGCAAACTATGGCCCATAGGCTGTACCTGGCCGGCAGCCTGTTCCGATAAATGAAGATTTCTTGTAACGCATCTGCACTCATTCATTTACATATTGCTTGTGACTGCTTTTACCCTACAACACCAGAGTTGATTCGTTTCAGCAGAGACGTATGGCCTGGACAACCTAAAATATTTACTCTTAATATCTGGCTTTTGACAGAAAAGACTTGCTGACCCTGGTCTTCACGGCCCTGCATGGTACGGTCTCTTGCTATTTTCTTCAGTCTATGGGAATGGCTTGCTCTGAAGCTGTGCAGTGTGCAGCCTACTCAACTGGACCTGCTGCTGCTGCTGCTGCTGTCGCTTCAGTTGTGTCCAACTCTGTGCGACCCCATAGACAGCAGCCCACCAGGCTCCCCTGTCCCTGGGATTCTCCAGGCAAGAACACCGGAGTGGGTTGCCACCTCCTTCTCCAATGTGTGAAAGTGAAAAGTGAAAGTGAATTCGCTCAGTCATGTCCGACTCACAGCCATCCCACGGACTGCAGCCTACCAGGCTCCTCCATCCATGGCATTTTCTAGGCAAGAGTACTGGAGCGGCTTGCCATTGCCTTCTCCGCAACTGGACCTAGCCATCCTATATCCCTAGCTCTCGAGGCTCTTCTCTTGCTCTCTGAGCACCCTGCATAATAGAGGTAGCTGGCCTAGGGGATCTGAGGGGTTGGTGGGGGCTCAGAAAGGACAAAGACAAGAAGGGCATGCGCTCCTCTCTAGCTCGCCCACCACTTCTCCTGGTCACCCAACCCCCGGTCTGCCCCCTGACTCCGCAGACCCCAACAAACACCAGGCTTGCCCATCAGTTTGTCCACATGACCCAAGAGTCCCCATGCATTTGTTCAGTTGTGACTTTGGGCAAGTTATTCCTCTTCTCTGTGCATCAGTGTTCTCATCTGTAAAATGGGGATCACAAGAGCATCTCCTTTGTGGGGATGCCATGAGGCTTAAGTAAGAACCCCTGAGAGCTACTACTATCATTTACATTAAAAACAACAACCACTGAGCTCCTGCTTGGTCCTACTCTGTGCTGGGTGCTGGAAATATAACCGTGAATATCTGGCATTTCTCAAGAGCCCCTGACCTGGTCTTAAAGGACAAGGATCATCTCTCTCCAGGGGGCTCTAAGTATCTGCTCGTTCAAGGACCACAAATAAGGCCACAGCCAATGTGCCCGCCATCCTCCCCCCTCCATACAGGCAAGACCCCACTGAGATGGCAAAGAGGTGGCTCCCGCCCTCCCCTCGTGTATTCCTGCGCTTGGCACCAACCCCATCGCTCCGCCCACACCTCCCTGGCAATCTGGCTGGATATCTGGGCCAAGCAGGGCCATCTGCTCCCCTCTGTCTCCAGCTGTAGCGAGCAAGGCTGAACCGGCCCATCTCGGCAGGAAGCTGGTGGCGGCTGCCTTTGTAGGGAGAAATCACTGCTGACAAGCTTGTGTTTCTTTTGCCACCTGACCCACTCCGCCCCATCGAGCAGACTGCCTGACTTAGGGCTGGTCAGTGACGTGCAACCACAGGTGTGGCTCCTGTCTTGGGTAGTGGGGGACGGCAAGGCAAGAGGTTTCTGCCCACTGGATGGATGGACCTTGGACAATCTACATCTGCCGGGGGTGCCCTGGGGCTGAGCTGCTGCCGCCTGGCCACATGACTTCCACAGTCATGTTCGTGGGACACCCACGCACCAGGCCCTCCTCCCTTTCCATCTCGCTTCCTTTCCTGCCCAGCACCCAGCAACGAAGCCTCATCCTCCCACTGCCTCCGAGGCGCTGCATGATCTAGTTTCTGCCCCTTTCCACCCCCACTTCATCCCACCCGCACCTCCTCCCTGAATCCCTCACCAATTCAGTCACACTGGCTTCTTCCATTTCTTAAAGCAAGACAAAAAAGTGAGCTCCTCAAGGCCTGTACACAGAGTTTTCTGCACCTGGAACCTTCTTTCTTCCCTGACTTGAGCCAGCAAACTCCTCTTCATCCTTCCGATTCCAGCTGAAACGTCACCTCTTCCAAGAGGCCTTCCGAGATCACCCCAATCTCAGTCAAGTTGCCTGAGTTATTCTCTCCCATAGTATCCTGCACGTTTGCATTTCTGCTTTGCAGTAGTACCTACTGCAACCGATACTTGCAGGGTCACTAGTGAGCATACATTAATTATATAGTTATATGTTTAGTTTTAGAATCCCTCCATGAGGGCAGGGATTCCCCACTGACTGGTGTCCCCAGTGTCCAGCATGGAGCCTGGCTCAGAGCAGGGGCCCAAGAAATATCCACTGTAGTGAGAACACCTGAAATCTACTGTCTTAGTAAATTTCTAATACGGAGAACAGCATCGTTATTAGCTATAATCATCATGCTTGCACACTGGAGCTCTAGATGTAGTCATCCTACATAATGGCAACTGTGTACCATCTGGCCAATATCTCCAAAAAAAATGTAACCTATACGAGGAGACTGGAGAAGGAAATGGCCATCCACTCCAGTATTCTTGACAGGAGAATTCCATGGACAGAGAAGCCTGGCTACAGTCCTTGGGGTCACAAGAGTTGGATATGACTTGGCAACTAAAGAGATCGAGGATGGATGTGTTAATTAGCTTAACTATACTAACCATTTTTCTCTATATATATATAAAGATAGATAGATAAATGTCATGTTGTACACAGTAAATATGTACAATTTTTATTAAAATTTTAAACAATCTATCGTGTGAAGGAACAAAGGTAGGAAGGAACGAGAGAAGAGAGGATGGCTCTGGGGGTCCACGGAACTCCTTGTTCCAGCCCCTCATTCCAGGGGCCATGGGACTGTTGGGACACAGTCTCCCACTGGGAACACGCGCACAGTCCCACAGGCACAACACAGAGTGTGACTCGAGGACTGAAAAGCAACAAGCATGGATTTTGCACAGACATGCAACAGCAGATACCCCTCCCTGAGCTCCAGTGGTGGTGCAGCCAGACCTGGCAGCTGACCAGCAGATACCAGACCAGGCCAGGCACCAGCCACCCACTGTGACCCTTCTGCCCCGGATCTCGTCCTCACTCTGTCTACCCTACACATTTGGTGCTCTTTCTAGAATTCAGCCCTGACTGTGCTACAGGCACTATCTTAGGTGCTTTATGTCTATCAGATTCATCAGTCCGCCATTTACATCTGTCAACTCCATAAACCCACTTATACGAGGACCAATGACCTGCTATTATCAATTAACTGCCTGCCATTATCACCCCAGTTTACAGGTGGGAAAACCGAGGCTCAGGCTTGACCTCGTGAAAATGACTTGCCCAAGAGCATGTGTCTAAGAATGGCAGAGTGGGGATTTTAACTCCCGGGTTCTGACTGTCTCCAAAAGCTGCTTAACCATTTTGCTAAAATCATGCCAAACAAGGACCTGGGGAAGGGAAGGTGGGCAGCCAAGAGATATGTAAGATGGATGCAGATATGAGCATGAAGAGAGCCACAGAGCTGACAGAAAGCTAGAGGAAAGGTCAAGATTGTCACCAACAGTTCAGCACTCAGGACATGATAATAAGACGATGATCACTAACGGTCATCCCCGAACCTTCTCTTTAGAGCAGTTTGCAGGTGAGGACTGAGGAGCAAGAGGTTAACACTTAGCCCGAGGTCCCATGGCAGAGGAGTGGGGACTTCGGGGTGGACCCTGAGTGCCACCACTTCCTCGGTTGGTCTTCCTCCTGCATCTCCATTCCTGGCAGACCCTACCCCTCCCTTGATGCGCCCCACCCCAAGCATCCTCAGGGCCTGCCTCCTGCTGCTGCACCCCACCCACTAGGATACACCACCTCCATGGAAAATCATGCCCCCACTGGTCACACTTCTTTTCCTTCCTCATGTCCCAGGTCTGCTTTGCTAAGTCTCATGGGATCCAGCACCCGCAGTCTGGTCAAACCAGACCCTTGGGGCCCCCTTCCCCCTCAGGGTGCTGGCAGGGCTGCAGGGGGCCCAGCGTGCTGCTCTGACCCTGCCTGAAGGGCCAGCACTCTCGGGAATCAGTCTCTTTCCTCTCCTCCCCAGCCAAGGTTGTCCTGGGTCCTCAGCACACTGCGCTTCCCCAGTCGTTCCACTGAGCAACTTCAACCTTTCCGCCCACCACTGCTCCTCCTCAGAGCAGAAAGAGCCAGAAATAGCTGCTTCCAGGGGAGCCCAGGCGCCTTGGGCCGGGGGTGGAGTCAAGTCTAACGGTGGCTTCTGCAGGGGCTGGTGCCTCCCATCCCAGCAGCAGGAAGTTCACCCCAGGGTCCTGGGCCATGACCCAGCCAAGGTGAAGGATGGCCAAGGAAGACCTGGGTTTCCCTCAAAGTCACAGGCCCAGGCCCAGGCCCCAGGATCCAGCCCTTGTTCTTCCCCGGGAAGCCCCGCTCCAGGGCCCCTGTGAGGAGAGGAGGAGGCCGGACGGTAACCAGTGTTGGTGAGGATGTGAGGACATGGAACCCTCGTCCACTGCTGGCGGGAATGTACAACGGGGCAGCTGCTGTGGGAAAACTGGCAGTTTCTCCAAATATAAATATAGGTTTACCATATAACCCAGCGATTCCACTCTTAGCTATAGACCCAAGAGGAATGGACATATATGTCCACATGAAAACTAGTATCTCGATGTTTATTTACATTATTTACAATAGCCCCAAAGTGGAAACAAGCCAAATGTTCATCAGTGGAGAAATGGATCAATAAAATGTGGTACAGTCAAAGCACGGAATATTATGTAGCCACAAAGAGGAACGAAGTGCTGACACAGGCTACACCGTGGGTGTCTCTTGAAAACATCATGCTAAGTGAAAGAGGCCAGTAAAGAAAGATCACATATTGTGTGATTCCATTTATAGGAAGTGTCCAGAATAGGTAAACCCGTAAAGATAGAAAGTAGATTGGTGGTTGTTAGGAGCTAAAGGGAGCAGGGAACGAGGAATGACTGCTTATGAGAACAGGGTGTCCTTTTGATGAAACTTTTCTGGAACTATTAATAGACAGTGGTAATTGTTATACAACCCTGAATGTTATACAACCTTGAATGTGAATGCAATAAAGACCACAAACTGCACACTTCAAAGAGGGAATTTGGAGTATGTGAATGCTACCTCGGTTTGTTTTTTTTTTGGCTGTGCAGGGTCTTCACTGCAACACTTGAGCTTAGTTGCCTTGTGGCATGTGAGATCTTAGTCCTCCCACCAAGAATCAAATCTCCGTGCCCTGCATGGCAAGGCGGATTCTTAAACACTAGCCCACCAGGGAAGTCTCAATATCTCCATTTTAAAAGGAGAGCAAAGGGGTCTATGCTGGCCTGGAGCATCACGCTATAAACTCATTTCCCTACCAGCCTGGGAGTTCTGAGAGGTCAGTACGGCATCTGTCCATTTCATTGCTGTGCCCACGTGCTGAGGACAGTACCAGGTACACAATAGGCATTCAATCCTTACTTAATGGAAAGGGGAGGAAAGGGGAGGCCACTGGCCACTTGGACCCTAAGTGATTTGGTTTTTGCCCACCTTTCTTGGCATCATCCATCCTTACCACCATCGACCCTTTCAGACCACCCAGGCACCACTCTGTCCCTCTCTTGCATCTGTGGGCCTTCTCATGCACTATTTGCTCTATCTTTCTCTGCCTTCACTTTACCTGGTTAATGCTTACATTATTATTATTTATTTATTTGGCTGCATCACATGGGATCTTTGATCTTCATAGCAGTGTGTGGGATCATTAGAGTTGTATGCAATCTTTTAGTTGCAGCATGTGGCAGTGGGGGGCATGGATCCATGACCAGGGATCGAACCTGGGTCCCTTGCATTGGGAGCACAGAGTTGCAGCCACTGGACCACCATAGTTAAACCTTAACCAGGCATCCATGTAAATGTCTTAGCTTACACGTCGCTTCCTCCATGAAGTCAGCCCAGGCTGGGCCAGATACCCTTCTCAGGTTTTTTCTCAGGGCCCCCCACAAGAACACTTAATGCCATAATGTAGTTGTGTATGAATCTGTCTGTGTCTTTACTAGTCTATCAACTCTGGAGGAATGGAGAAGTAGGGACCACAAACTTTCTAGCCACCATGACCTAGGTTCCTGGTCAATATGTGATGGTTACAGGAGTCAGAGGAGCCTGTCTGGCATCTAACCAAGCCTCAGAACTGGCCAGAGCATCTCTTTTGGATTATTTCATGCTTTGTCCTTCAATCAATGCTCCCAGGCTGGCCCAGAGACCTTTCCGTCTCAAAATCTTCATCCCTTGGCCTAAACAAAGAAGCCAGTTTCTCTCTTAGCATCTCTGATATCCGAATGATCATGAGGACAAGAGCACCAAGGATGCACCGACATGAAGCTCTAATTTTCTCCCTTCTAGAACCTCCATGCCCAGGGCACATGGCTGAGCTGGGCAGTTGTTGACCGAGACTCATGTCTACTATCCAGATGCCTCTGGAAATATGTAACTTGTATCTAGCATTAGGAGGGTGCCAGGAAAATTACTTCAGACCCTTCAGACTCTAAGCTCCTTGTGGGAAAATCTTGCCTGACTTTTTATCTGGAATATCCAGCACTTAGAGTAAAAGCTCAATAAATATTCATTGAGAGAATGAACAAATAAAAGTCCTGGCCTTCTTCCAAAGAAAATAAAACTAAAGTAACCGGGGAAATTTAACAAAGTAAGAACAAGATCGACGTGAGGAAAACTACAAAACTCAGATTAAATCAAAAAAAATTCAATAAAAGAGATATTCTATTTTCATGGATAGGGAGACTTCATCCTATCAACAAATCAGTTCTCCCCAGTTTGAGCTATAGAATCAATACAATCCCAATCAAAAACACAGCAAATCACTTTATGAATACTGACAAACTGATTCTAATGTTTATATGGCAAGGCCAAAGACCCAGAATAGTAAACGCAATATCAAGAGGGAAGGGACATATGTATACCTATGGCTGATTCATGTTTATGTATGACAGAAACCAACATAATATTGTAAAGCAATTATCTTCTAATTAAAAATAAATAAATTTTTTAAAACCTTAAAAAAAGATATTTAAGGAGTGAAATAAAGTTGAAGGACTGATACTAACAGACTTCACGACTTAGTATAAAGCTACAGTAATCAAAGAAGTATGATATTGGTGAAATAATAAACAAATAGATCAAAGGGACAGTATATAAAGCTCAGAAACAGACCCTCTTACATATAAACAACTCTTATCCATTGCTGGTGGGAATGCAAAATAATACAGCTACTTTCAGTGCTTTCTTATAAAACTAAACATACTCTTACTGCACAGCCCAACAATCTCACTCCTTGGTATTTACCCAAAGGAGCTGAAAACAATGTCCACACAGAAACCTGCATACAGACACTTACAGAAGCTTTATTCATCATCACCGAAAATGGGAAGTAACCAACATGTCCCTCAGTAGGTAAGTGGTAAACGGTGAGACATGCAGACAATGGAGTATTATGCATTGCTAAAAAGAAATAAGCTATCAAGTTTAAATGCATATTACTAAGTGAAAGGCTACATACTATATGATTCTAACTATATGACATTCTGGGGGGAAAAAAAAACTTCAGTTCAGTTCAGTTCAGTCGCTCAGTCGTGTCCGACTCTCCACGATCCCATGAACCACAGCACGCCAGGCCTCCCTGTCCATCACCAACTCCCAGAGTACACTCAAACTCATGTCCACAGAGTCGGTGATGCCATCCAGCCATCTCATTCTCCGTCGTCCCCTTCTCCTCCCGCCCCCAACCCTTCCCAGCATCAGAGTCTTTTCCAGTGAGTCAACTCGTCGCATGAGGTGGCCAAAGTACTGCAGTTTCAGCTTTAGCACCTTGGAGATAGTAAAATGTTTGGTTGTCAGTTACCAGGAGTTGGGGAGGGGGAAGGCTTGAAGAGGCAGAGCACAGAGGATTGGCGGGGGGCACTGAAAATACTCTGAATGATACCTTAAGGATGGATACGTGTCATTATATACATTTGTCCAAACCCACAGAAGGTGCAACATAAGACAGAACCCTAATGGAAACTATGGTCTTTGGGCGAGTATGACGTTATCAGTGTAAGTTCCTTAATGGTAACACTGTGGTGGGTGTTGTTGATAATAACGTGTGGGGCCGGAGGTGGGGGGAGTGTATGGAAAAATCTCTGTACCTTCCCTCCGTTTTGCTGTGAAACTACAACTGTTCAAAAAGAATAAAGACGACGTGAATAAGCAAACAAATAAAAAGAAACCAGGGAAGCCGATGTACAAAATAAGCTACAGCTAATCCTTTGGAAAAATGCATAGTCTTTCTGAAGTTTGGGGGCGGGAGAGGAATCACTTCATTATGCAGGAGCAGATATTTATGTACTAGAGTTCCTAACTCATCCGATGTGGAGAGGACGTGGATCTGCAAGGTCTCTCCACCAAAGCTGCAGAGACTCTGACTGTGTACGCATTCCTCTCTCTGCCCCCTCGGTCAGCTACCTCTGTTATAGGCATCTTGCCACGCCCCTCCCCACCCACACACCTGCCGTATTTTATCTCAGGAACTCAAGGCAAGGACACTGTTGGTCCAGAAGCACGACTCTGAACATCCTCATTACATTCACGAACACATCAGACTTCAGCTGTACCAGGTCCCCATTCTTCACTAATTTTGCTTCCAGAATTTTCGAAGTACCTCCCCCTGCAGACCCAAGAACCTGATCTCCCTTCTGCCCCGCAGAGCCTGGCCGCCCGGGGAACTCTCCAAGGTATTCGATTTGCTCCCAATTCCCCTCTCTCCCCAGACGCCCTGCAACCCTGCCTCTTCTTGAATCCTTGTTGCTCCCCCAACTCTGTTTCTCTCACCTCACTTCTCTTTCCTCAAGTTTTTTTAAAATGGCCCAATTATTTCATATCTCCAGGCAAGCAATAGATAAAAATATTTCCAGTCCTCCAGGTGGGAGCTGCATACACATAAACACCAAAATGGCTTTGCAGGCATCATAATACAAGCATTTGTTGAATATCTTTCACGTGTGAGACACTATGTAGAGTCATTACATGTCTCATCCCAGTTCATTTCCACGACAACCCAATAACCTAGGTGCTATTATCAGCTGATTCAAAAGAAAACTGATTTGCCTAAGCTTACTTAGCTAATTAAGTGCGTGTGTATGCTAAGTCGCTTCAGTCATGTCAGACTCTTTGCTACCGTATGGACCATAGTCCACCAGGCTCCTCTGTCCACAGGATTTTCCAGGCAAGAATACTGGAGCGGGTTGCCATTTCCTCCTCCAGGGCATCTTCCTGATCCAGGGATAGAACCTGAATTTCCTGTAGGTGCTGCACTGCAGACAGATTCTTTACCACTGAGCCACCAGGGAACTCAATTCTGGTCTGGGCAATTCCAGGTACAACTGGTGGTTCTGGCATAATTAGTGATAAAAGATCCTCAACCAAATATAACCAAAACCAAAATCCACTCCTATCAATATTTAGGTAGAGAAAACAAATTGCCTATGAAGGGGGAAATTCCTCCAGCTCCCACTTGTCCACTTTGAACCTTCCAGATGGTTTCCTCTGCTGTCCATACCACCCGCTACGCCTGTCTGCCCAGCTCCTCCATTTTCTCTTGAAGATGCTGGGCCTTGCTTTCTTCCCTCAACACAGAGTTACACAGGACGGGAACAAATCCCAGTCTGGGCTTCCTTCTGCCTGTCTGGCCAAGGAAATTATACAAGAGTTTTGAACATTTTAAAAGTAACCACCTGAAAAATTAACATCAGGATTTATATATTCCAGATCAGTGGAAAAGACAAGTGCAAAAAAAACACACATGGTATTCATTAAAGTCACAAAATGAAATAACATAAAAACATAAATGCCACAAAGCCTGAAATAAGATGACCAAAATGTAAACATCTTACAACGATAAACAAAATCATTTATTCTCCCTATAAAGCCATGAAGATTTCATTGCCAGAAAGAAACACGTTTGATTATGTGCTGCTAACCAGAGATACAGCTCAACAAAATAAAAGTCTGAAAATAAAAGGATGCTCAAATATAAAACCAGCAAACGCAAACACAAGGAAAGCGGGGGTGGCGACACCACTGCGATGCAGAATAGAATTCAGGGCAAGAAGAGGAGGCCATCAACTTCAGGATGATGTTTTTAAAATACTTCAAAAGGAAATCATAAACAGAAAACAGATCAGTGGTTGTCTGGGGCTAGCAGTGACGGCAGGGGAAAGGGAAGTTGTTATCAGTTAGGAAACCTTTTGAAATCATAATCGGTAAAGCAAAATTCAGTGCAACACGAACTGTCAGTAAAGAAGTCAAAACCACAATTTTTCCTAGGAATCTTCAGCACATACACCCCCTAAAGAAATGATCAGGTAGGGGGTGAAGGGCAAAGACGTATTGACAAAAATGTTCACAACAGCCTTGTTTAAATACCCTGCTTAAAACTGAATAATATTGGAAGCAACCCAAATGTCTAAACAATTTGAGACAGCTTAGATAAAGTACGGAACATCCATATAATGGAATATTCCACAGCTGGTATCTTAGAGGAATTTTTAATGACACAGGAAAATGCTTGATATATAGCACAGAATGGAAAAACAAAAAACCAAGACTATACATTCAATGCAATCTCAACTGGAAAGGAAAAACCGCATTGTATCCACACAGAAACACACATCTCATTGGAAATAAAAATTAAGATATTAACTGTGGCTATCAGTGACTTTTATTTTATGGTTGCCAGAATTTTCCAAACATTTAAAACTATGTATAGATTACCTTTATAATCAGGATTTCCTATTTTCACTATAAAACAAATTCCATACACAGAATGGTAGCCAAATGGTAAAAAATATATTCCTGCTAAGAGTTTCTCGGGCAGAAATGATGTCTCAAGCTGGTTGACCCCATGAAGGAAATGCTGAAGCCAGGATTCTTATTTTGGGTAGGAAGTTAAATAGCAACCAACAATAATAATAACCCCTTTGTTGGTATTGCAAAGTAGGCAAACTACGGTCCAATGGCCAAATCTTGCTACTATGAATTGCTTGTATGTTAAGAATGCTTCCTGTACTTTTTTAACAGTGAGGGAAAAATCAAAGAGGAATATATTTTGTGACATGAAAATTACATGATAGTCAAATATCAATGTCCATAAGTGAAAAGCAATTGAAAGACACACTCTCTATATTAGTATATTATCTATGGCTGCTTTCTCTGTAGTAACAGACTGTACCACCCACAGAACCTACAATATTTCTTATCTGGCCCTTTGCAGAAAAAGTTTGCTGATCTCTGGCGCCGCGCTTTTCCGCTAACAAAGCATGTTGAAAACCACAGTCGTTTAATTCTCACAATAAAAGTCTCAGGTAGAAGAGGAAGAAATCAATGAACGTTCAAGGTGGACCATGGGGTCGTGGTCAGGAGGGGCGTGAGCGGATTAGGCTCAATGTCTTCACTTGCCAAGGAATGAAGGGCGCACCAGCCCCCAAGAGCCAGCTGTTCACTCACCTTGTTCCCCACCATCTCACCACCCCCAGCCCCAAAAGCATTTCCTGTCAAGAGCGTGACCTTCTGAAACCTGCATGGTGGAGGCTGCAGCTGCAAAAAAAGATGGTATTTTTATCCAGACCCTGTTTCCTGTTTGCCGGCTGAGGGGTTTGATTTGCTGGTGTTCGGTTTTGTCTCTTCTGATACAGACTGTCTCCCTTGTCGCATCAGAACAGAGATGCCTGAGTCCTAATAAGGATGCTGCCCGCCATCAGGCCCACCTGCCCCGGGGCTGCCCGGTCCCTAGGACTCTCCCCTCCTGCCGCACCACCTCCTGTGATGTCGAGATCCCCATCTTCTGCCCTCTCAGGAGCAGAAACCAGGGTGGCTGGATGGGCCAGGGGTGGGGGGTGGGGGCAACAGGAGCATTTCTGCTGCAGGAAGTGGAAAAATCCACTCTCTTATTGAGAGGAACTGCCTGGGCCAGGAGGGGAGCGAGTCTGCAGGTTTTCCAGAGCTTCTAGAATCCACTACTTTTAGCAAGGCCTGGCTGGGAAAGGACCAGCACAGCTGCTGGAGGCAGAGTTAACTATAGGACTTGGGAGTCGTTTGCTGGGAATGTGCTCAGGACTTGGGGATCATTTGCTAATGTTCCCAGCAACAGACAAACAGGCACTGGCTTCAACCCTCTGGACCCCAGGACTCAGCCAGATGCAGAGAGAAACTACAAGAAGTTTCTACTAAGTCAGTGATTAACAGGAGTGCATACTCATCGAGCACTTACTGTGTGCCTAGCACTGTGCAGGAGTTAGGTGAGCCCTACCACTGGCCTGGGCAGGAGGGAGACAGCCTCTCTGATAGATGCTATTAATATTGTACAACTGAGGCACAATGAGTTTCATTAACTTGCCCCAAGCCGCTCATCTGGTAAGAAACTCCAGTAGCCCCACGCTTGAGCTCTGGGCTTGCTCCACCATGTTGGTTTCATGTCTCAGAGCTAGATCTGATCCCAGGTCCCAAGAGCTGGGAATTCTGCAGCCCAGAGCATTATTCTTGCTTCCTGTTCTGCCACCACACCCAGAACCAGGCTCTGAGCCAGACGGATAAAAGGGCTGTCCTTTGCTACCTTCACTACCACCCTGGACAGAGGCCATGAAAATGTACCACTGAGGGATAGGAAATCTACCTAAGCATTGCCCCTGCCATGAAAACACAGGTGGAGCAGCTAAGAATCCAGCCCCCATTTCCTAGTGATCTGACCTCAGGGATGTCACCGCCTCTATCTGAGCCTCAGTTTTCCTCATCTGTAAAAGAGTTATAACCTCATGAGACTATCTGAGAGAGAGATTATGGAGTATATGTGTGTGTTAGTTGCTCAGTCATGTCCTAGCTTTGCGACTCCATGGACTAGAGCCCACCAGGCTCCTCTGTCCATGGAATTCTCCAGGCAAGAATATTGCAGTGGGTTGCCATTCCCTTCTCCAGGGGAATCTTCCTGACCCAGGGATCGAACCCAGGTCTCCTTCATTGCAGGCAGATTCTTCCCCGGTGGTCTAAGCCACCAGGAAAGCTCCAGAGTAGATTATTACTGGGACTATAATAATAGGAAGAGGAGTATTTGGCTAGTTGGCTCTGCCCCTTCTCAACAGTCATCCCACGGGAACGCAGAGCCCAGTCTTCAAGCCACCAAATGGCGGCTCCAGGTGGTGGGCACCAGTGGAGATCTCGTGGGCTGACACGAGGTGGAGCCAAAGGGCACTGTGGCTGTGGCATCCAGTCCCCAAGACGCATGGCTTCCTCCTAAAATTCCCACACTTGTGCAGGTGCCTTACACACTAAAGAGGACCGACTGACGTGTGTCATCATAGGAGGGCATGTGCCCTGCGAGGCTGGGCCACAGCAGACATGGCAGGCTCCATCTTGCTCCCTGGGCCACTCACTCTGGAGAAGGAGCTGCCATGCTGTGAGGACACCTTAGTCAGCCTCGGAAAGCCCTCATCATGAGATGCTGAGGCCTCCTGCCAACAGCCACGTTGGAGCCATCGTGGAATCAAGAGTCTTGAGCCCCAGTCAAGGCCTCAGATGATGGGCATCTGGGTGACACGTTGACTGCAACCTCATGAGAGGCCCTGAGCAGGAACCACAGAGCCTCCAGCCCAGGCCTCCAAGGTGCCCTAGAATCTGTGCCCTCTCCCCTCCCCATCAGTCAAATTTCTGTTAACCAGGGAAATTCTTCAGTAAACCCTTCAGCTGACTAAGAGTTTCTATTTCCGCCCAGAGGGCTGAAAACACGTCAGATGTCACCGGGGTCTCTGTCTCACTCTGAGGGCACAACCGCATCTTCCCTGCTGTGTGAGGATGGGAGCAGGTGTTGAGGCACCTTCCTGGGCTGAGGGTACCCAGAACCTGGCTGGAGAGAGGCGGGAGAGGAGACAGCAGCCACACACAAGTTTCCTGAATCACAGACCTGAATGTGCTTCTCTCCCACTCAAAAGAAACCTCTCACGGCTGCCCCTGGCCTCCACACTGTCGGGAGCCAGCCCAGTGATTCTCATTGTGTGGTCCCAGTGGTGGCAGCAGCACCTGAAATTTGCGAGACGTGCAAATCCTGTGGCTGTACCTCAGAAAAACTGAATCAGGAGTTCTGGGGGCAGCCCGGGCGCTCAGTGGCTTCACACTTGCCTCCAGTGATCCTGACACTCCATCTCCTGTCTCCCCATTCCCTCCCATGTCTCCCGTGCTCCGGAAACACCCAGTTTCTCTTCCTCCCAGCTCCACCCCAGCTCCACGAATATTCCCTGGCTACCAACTCCGTGCCAGGTGTGAGCACAGAGCAGTGAACAAGGCAGACATCGGCCCTGCTCTCCTCAAGCCTGCTATCTGCCCTGGCCTCAGTCTGGAATATTCTTCCCTTCCTCCCACCAGCCAGATCCTCACGCAGCCCTCACGCCAGTGCAGGAGAGGCTAAACAATCACAAGGCGAACGTGAAATGAGTCGAAGAACATGTGACTGAAGGCACCACCCTCCTCGAGTCTGAATTAAGTGCCCCCAGGAGGCAGCATGCACCTCCACTCACCTGTCACCCTTCACGAGGGGCCCATGGAGCACTCGAGGTGTGCACAACCCAGAATGAAATATTTGCACTGTGAGTGTAACATGCACACCAGATTGGAAAGATTTAGTACCAAAAAAAAAAAAGATGGGAAAACATATCTCTCAATTTTTTTTTACTGATTATATGTTGAAAGAATAGACTGAGTTAAAGAAAGTATACAAATTAATTTTACCTGTTTCTTTTCTATTTGAAGGTGCTACTAGAACATTTGAAATTAAGTATGTGGCTCACTTTTTTTTTTTTTTTTTTGACCAGCACTGTTCTGGGTTGTAAATATTAGTTTCAGGATTAGACTCTGTGAGGGCATTTCTGTCCATCTGTCCATCCATTCATCCTTCCTTCCTTCCTTGATTTCTCCCTCCCCTCCCCATCTCCTCTGTCCTTCTTTCCACAAACATTTATTGGGCATCTGCTCTTGACTCTCACCATAAGACAGGGCACAAAGTAAGCGCCAACACTGTTTGCTGAGTGAATAAATCAGTGCTCTGAATGCACACTGACCCACAGGTGACTCTAGGGGAGTTCCTCTCCTCTTTAATTCCCATACCTGCTTGTCTGGGTGTAGTTTTCCCATTTCATTTCAAAAGAAGCCAAATTCCAAAGATATCCTTGAACTATACAAAAAAAAAGGTCTTAATGACCCAGATAACCACCATGGTGTGGTCACTCATCTAGAGCCAGACAGACATCCTAGAGTGTGAATTCAAGTGGACCTTAGGAAGCATTACGATGAACAAAGCTAGTGGAGGTAACAGAATTCCTGTGGAGTTATTTAAAATCCTAAAAAAAGATGACGCTGTTAAAGTGCTGCACTCAGCACTTCAGCAAATTTGAAAAACTCAGCAGTGGCCACAGGACTGGAAAAGGTCAGTTTTCATTCCAATCCCAAAGAAGGGCAATGCCAGACAATGTTCAAACTCAGGGCCAGGGTCAGCTTTCCTCCTGCATTCGGGGCTCAGGTGCCCTCACGTCCCCGGGCCAGGACTCTGCATGCAGTACACTTTGTTCTGGATACTCCACGAGAAGCTGGGCTTGGAGCTTGAATGCCAAGTTCTCCAGTGAGTAGAGGGCACCAGGCGGGCAGAGCCATGCACTGCAGCCCACTCACCCTGGCCGGCCACCACGAGCCTGGGAGGATGAGACTGCACCTGGGTCCGGGAGACCCGGGCTTCTGAGCCACTCTGGGCCTGGGCAAGAACCACTGTGGGTGCAACAGGTTCCAGAATCTCAGACTCAGCTGTCTCTGACTGTACCCCTCCCCACTCCCCACCCCTCCAACTGGAGGGGCTGCGAGACACTGGGAGGAGCCACAGTATCTCAGAGGAGCTGCTCCTTGGAGCTGAGAAGGCAGCGAGAAGGCTAGCACAGGGCACGGCCTTTCATGTCCTGGGACCCACTCGCAGCGCACACAAGGTCATGGCTGCTGCAACACGACCCTGCAGCCAGCCTTCCCCAGGCCTTCCCACTGCTTCCACACCCTTCCCAACCTCGCACTGAACCACCAGAGGCTTTCCCTTCCCCTGGGCTCTGGCTTATGCCATTATTTCTTTTTTTAAAGTATTTATTTATTTTTGGTTGCACTGGGTTTTTGTGGCTGCACACAGGCTTTTTCTAGTTGCAGAGAGCAGGGGCTTACTCTTTTTTGCTGAACACAGGCTCTAGGCATGCGGGCTCCATAGTTGGGGTGCATGGGCTCAGCTGCTCTGCAGTATGTGGAATCTGGGCCAGGGCTCAAACTCGTGTCCCCTGCATCGGTGGGCGAATTCTTACTCACTGTACCACCAGCGAAGCCCTTATGCTGTTATTTCTGTCTCAAATGCTCTCTTCTGGCTCAACCTTGATCTTTCCACATGGCTGGCTCCTTCTTATCCTTCAGGTCTCCTAAAGGTCACCTCCTTGGAGAAAATGCCCCTGACTGACTTCACTAAATACGTCACAGTCCTTTTTTCTTTAGCAAAGCACCTATTCCTTCCTAGCGAGGAATTTCACTGTAGGGGAGTGAATTGCCACCTTGGCCTTTAAGAACCTTATCCTCCCCTTTAAGATATTCCATGGATCACCACAGGAAATTTCAGGCACTCAAACCACACATGTCAGGTCTCCTCATGTACAAGCTGAGAGAAAGAAGTCTCATGCCCAAGAGTCTAGTCTGTGATTCCATGCAATGATTCCAACATCCATTTGCATGATGTTCTAGAATAAGCAAAACTAACTTTACACTTCACACCCACCCAGGGCAGCTATAATCAAAAAGCAGACAGTAACAAGTGTTGGTGAGGATATAGCAGAATGAGAACCCTCCAACAGTGCTGGTAAGAACATAAAACTGTGCAGCTGCTGTGGAAAATAAGGGGTATGATGGTCCCCCTCCCACAAAATTAAGCACAGAAACACCAAGTGCTTTGCTTAGTCACTCAGTTGTGTCTAACTCTTTGCGACCCCATGGACTGTAGCCCACCAGGCTCCTCTGTCTGTGGAATTCTCCAGGCAAGAATACCAGAGTGGGTTGCCATGCCCTCCTCCAGGAGATCTTCCCGATCCAGGGATCGAGCCCAGGTCTTCCACATTGCAGGTGTTCTTTACCAGCTGAGCTACCAGGGAAGAAGTCTACTCCCAAATAACTGGAAACAAAAACTCAGACAAATAATATACACACTCATGTTCATAGCAGCACTATTCACAAAAGCAAAAAAAAAAAAAAAGCCAAAATGTAGAAACAACAAAAGAAACGACGTACGGACACAAGGCACACTAAGGGTGAAGTTTGAACACACAAAGCTAAGTGAAAAGAACTCAGACTTGCAAGGTTACATATGGCATGACTCCACTTAAATGAAATTTCCAGAACAGGTGAGCCCATAAGGATGGAACGCAGATTTGTGGCCGTCAGGGGCTAGAATGAGCGGGAAGTGAGTGGTGACTGCTTAATGGGGAAGGGTTTCCTTTGGCGGGGATGAAAAGGGTTTGGAACTACACAGAGGGGTGGTTGTACAACACAGTGAATGTCCCAAATGCCACTGAACTGTTCACCTTAAAACGGTTCATTTTATGTTATGTGGATTTCACTTCAAAAAATCAAAACCAAAATAAAAACTACAAAACCTGTTAAAAAATCAGGGACTTCCCCAGTGGTCCGGTGGTTAAGAATCCACCTTGTAATTCAGGGGGCATGGGTTCAATCCCTGGTCAGAGAACTGGGATCCCACGTGCTACGGAGCAACTAAATAAGTCTACGGGCCACAACTAAGACCCGACACGGTCAAATAACTAAATAAATATTTTTTAAAAAATTAGAACAGGGGCTTCCCTGCTGGCTCAACGATAATGAAGCCACCTGCCAGAGCAGGAGACACGGGTTCAATCCTTGGTCCAGGAAGATTTCACATGCCATAGAGCAACTAAACACATGTGCCACAATTACAGAGTACCCTAGAGCCTGGAAGTCGCAACTATGAGCCCACGCACCGCAACTGCTGAAGCATGCGTGCCCTAGAGCCCGTGCTCCACAACAAAAAAGAAGCCACCACATTGAGAGGCACGAGCACTGCAGCAAAGGCTGGCCCCCACTCGATGCAACTAGAGAAAAGCCCACACAGCAACGGAGACCCAGCACAACCATAAATAAATAAACACTAAAATTAAAAAACCAGAACAGTACTTGCCTCGGATTAGGGAGAGAAATGGCTGGGAAAGGGGGTAAGGGACTTCTGGAGCGATGGTAATGCTCTAGATCACCACCGTCCAGTAGAAATACAATACGGGTCATATATGTCATGCTGAATTTTCTGGTAGCAACATTGAAAAAGAAACAGGTGAAATTTTGGTAATATATTTTCTTTAAACCACTAGCTCCAAAGTATCATCATTTCAACGTGTCCTCAATATTTTCATATTCTGTGTGTATGACCATGTGTGTAGTGGTCACACAAGTATGCATCTGTGATTTTAAAGATTGCAAAGAGCTAAGTACACACATACACATCAGTAAGAGCATGAAAACTGGTAAAATCTCAGTCAGGTTGATGGATTATATCAATGTCAATTTCCTGCTTGTGATATTACACTACAGTTTTGTAAGATTTCGTCACCATTGGGGTAAACTGGGTGAAGGGCAGAAGGGATCTCTTTATTATTTTCATTCTGAGGGTGAGAATCCCAGGGACAGGGGAGCCTGGTGGGCTTCCACCTATGGGGTCACACAGAGTCGGACATGACTGAAGTGACTTAGCAGCAGCAGCAGGATAACAAGGCATGGGGCTTCACCCCTGGGGCGGGGCCTTGGACTCCTAAGGTTGGGGCAGAAGTGCCCTAGGCGTGCAGCTGTTCACAGGCCCTTGTCAGATGTACATACTGGACTGAGTCAAACCACACTCAGCCCTTGCCTTGCTGGGGGTCACAGGGGTGCACTGTAAGCAGAGAACCCCTCAAACAGAAGGAACCATGCCGTGAGGGTCCACGGCAGGGACCCACCCAGTCAGGGGCTCAGCATAGCCACAAGCCTGCAACTTTAGGGCTAAACATCACCGGATATAATCCAAGAATGATGACAGCTGAGAGCTGCCATGTATTAGGAACTTCCTCTGTGCTGGACGTGTGTTAAAGCCAGGCTTCATTTATTCCTCCATACAGCCCTTTCAAGTGGATGTTGTTATTTCCATTTAACTAAAAGAAAAACCGAGGCACGAGAAATCAAGGTCACCCAGAAAGCACAGGAACCACGATGTGAGCCCAGACCGTTTTGCTCCAGAGCCCCGAGTCTGACCCATGAGCTTTGGTGACTCCTGGGCTGGACCACACAGGAAGCTGACTCTCTTTTGCCTGGTGGATCTTTAACCATCCCCACCCCCTGGAACCACCTCCTCTGTCTCTCCCATCAGCACCAGCTTGAAAGTTCGAGTATTAACGTGCTGACAAGGCCTGAGGAGCCGTGACCACACAGTGCCCTTTGACCATCAGCCGTAGGGTGGGTGCAGCTTTTGTGCACGCATGGCTGTGTGCGTGTTCTGGGTCCAGCTCTGCCCTCTCCTCAAGTCCGTTTCAAAAACAGCAGTTTCTCCATCTACTGATAACAGAGAAACAAAACATGGCAAATTCATTCAATGGACTATTATCCAAACATAAAAAGCAATGACATGCTGACACATGCTACAACATATATACTGAACGCAGGAAGCCGACACAAAGCTCACATATTGTATGATCCCATTTACATGAAATGTCCGGATGGGCAAATTCATAGGGACCGGGGCGCTTGCTTCCCTGGTGGCAGTAAAGAATTTGCTTGCAATGTGGGAGACCCAGGTTCAATCCCTGGGTCAGGAAGATCCCTTGGAGAAAGGAATGGCTACCCACTCCAGTATTCTTGCCTGGAGAATCCCATGGACAGAAGAGCCTGGAGGGCTACAGTCCACGGGGTCTCAGAAGAGTCAGACACAATTGAGTGACTAACACTTTCAATTCTTACAGGGACAGAACACAGACTGGTTTTTGCCAGGGGCTGGGGGGAGGGGGAACTGGGGAGCAACTGCTAACGGGTGCTGGGTTGGGGGGCAATACAAATATTCTAGAACTAGGCAGAGGTGATGGTTGTACAACATTGTGACTACACGAAATGCAACTGACTTGCCCACTTTAAAATGGTTAATTTGACGCTATATGAATTTTACTTCAATTAAAAAAAGAGAGAAAGAGAAAGCTCCCCTGGTGGGTCAGTAGTGAAGAATCCACCTGCCAGTGCAGGGGACACAGGTTCAATCCCTTGTCCGAGAAGATCCCACATGCTGCAGGGCAACTAAGCCCACGCACCACAACTGCTCGAGAGCCTGCAACAAGAGAAGCCATCGCAATGAGAAGCCCGAGCACTGAAGCTTGAGAGTAGCCCCTGCGTGCTGCAACTAGAGAAAAGCCCGCACAGCAACAAAGACCCAGTACAGTCATAAACAAATAAATAAATAAATCTTTAAGAGAAAAGAGAAAAACAGTAGCTTCCAGATCATAAGGTGCTATAACTCTACAGATGGTGCCTGGCTTCCTGATGTAACCAGGCAGAGCTGGGCTCTGGGTCGGGGAGGCCCACTTCCATGCCAGGTTGCCCCCTGCATGCCCCACTGTGCCCTCCCTGTGGGGGAAACATGAGTCTCGCCCCATACCCTACACATCCACAGAGTAAGAGGAAAGCAAACAGACCCGTGTGTTGTGTCAGGTCCCCATAAGCTCTCTTTAAGAGCACTGTGAGCCACTGTCCTGTTTGTGGGATACTTACTAAGTGCAAGGCACTGTAAAAATAATTAAAAATAATTTTTAAAAATTTATTTATCATTTTTGGTTGCACTGAGTCTTTTGCTGCACGTGGGCTTGCTTTCTCTAGTTTCGATAAGCAGGGGCTACTCTCTACTTGTGGTGTGTGGGCTTCTCGCTGTGATGGTTTCTCTTGTTTCAGAGCATGGGCTCTAGGGCACAGGGTCAACAGCTGTGGCTCACAGGCTTAGTTGCCCCCAGGCACATGGGATTTTTCTAGACTAGGGATTAAACCCATGTCCACTGCATTGGCAGGCAGATTTTTAACCCCTGGACCACCAAGGAAGGAAGCCCCAATGGGTAAGTCATCTCACTTAATCCTCACCAGAACCTGAGATACGTACTGCGATTCCTCTGCTCTACAGAACAGGGAAAGAGGCTCAGAGGGATCAAGTTCACTCAGCAAGTAAGTGCTAAAACCCATGGACCTGCCTCTTCCCACTGGGCACACACTCGAACAACAGAGGACCACACACCCAGGATTTGAGACTTCCTCTCTCCCCCCAGTGGTCCAGAGCCTGAGTGATCACCCTCCCTCCAAAATCAGGAGCAGGAATCAAGCCTTCATGGGCTTCTGAAAGATGAGGTTGTTGTTCCTGTACAGTTGCCAAGTCGTGTCCGACTCTTCCCCAACCCCATGGAAGCAGCACGCCAGGCTTCCCTGTCGCTCACCATCTCCTGGAGTTTACCCAAGTTCAAGTTCAGGGCTGCCCTCAAAATAGAAGTGGGCTCTATGGGGGGCAGGTTGGGATCACACTAGAAGCCAGAAGCTCTGGAGAGAAGAACACAGGCACTGTCTTCCAGCTGTGTGAATTCTGGGCAAAAGACCCCCTCTCTGAGCCTCCCTCTCCTCACCTGTGAAGTCCAAGGGCTTTGGTACCAGGTGATGCAGCGGTGTGCAGGGCATGGGGGAGGTGTCCATCAGAGGTCAGAGGTTTGCATCCTGGGGTGGGGGGTGGATGCCCAGGGAGACAGGGTGTGCTGGGGTGAAGTTCCTGCTTCTTCTTCTGGTCCTCCCACCCCCAGGCCCCAGGACCGTCTCACATTTGCCAGTTAGCAGAGGTATTTCCCTGGGGTCAGACGAGGGTAGGATTTGTCTCATGCTCCAAATCGGAAAGGCGGGCCATCCTGAATTCCAGCCTGGCTAAGAGGACAGAGCCCAAGGGACAGACAGCCTGCGGGAGGGGGGCTGAGGCCACCGGCATTTCAGGCCAACCCACCCCATTAAACGGTATTTTTTCCCCAGCCAGAAGGAGGCCAGGCTAATTAAGTGGAATGCACCAGTCTGTAAATCGATTTTTGTGCACCAGGAGCTCCCAAATTGGGTCAGAGACTCTTCGTCCCTCAGAGTCACCTGAGAACGCCCACTTCCATCTGCATCTCAGAGCCTGGATCTCTGCAGACACATCTAGCCTCCACACTCTCCCTACCCTGGGTCCTGGCTTCAGGTCACTGACCGCGCTCTGACCCTCCAACTGCCCAGCCCAGCTCAGTGGGTACTAAGCTCCTCTCTGGAGAGGCCAGGCCCCCAGCTACCCAATAAGGCTGGGCTCAGAGGTTCAGGGTGAGTTTAAAGGCATATCTGGTTGGGGGGGGGCAGGACAGGGCATGTCCACGTATCATGGACAGTTCAGGGTCAAGGCCTCTGGGGCTGCGAGCAGAACCTGCTGAGCTCACCAATGAGAAGAGAACAAACCAGCCCAATACAAAGTCCAGAAGTGGCATCTTGGGGGCTAAAAATTACCAGCTGGAAGGACCAGGCTAAGGGGTAGAGCTATACAAGGCCTTCAAAAGAACCCAGCAGCCATGGCCCAGACACAGGCTGGGGTTATTTTCATAATAAAGAAAGATGCTGTTTATCAGGGGCTTGCCACAGGCCAGGAAGTGTGCCCACGTACATGACATACATTTCCTCTTCGAACCTCACAGCTTCCTGTCAGTGACCCCATTTTACTAACAGTGAAACTGAGGCTCAGCAAGATAGACTGACTTGCCAGAGGCCATGGCAGAGTCAGGGCTGGACCCCAGGCCTGGCTGACTCACAAATCCTCCCTCCACGTGTGTCCAGCCTCTTGGCTCATGGGAAAATCTCAGAGCACATCCTTGGTGGCCCACCAGGCTGAGGGGGCTGCACGGAGCCATAGAGTCTGACACAACTGTGAATTGAGTCAGCATGGCGAGCCTCTTGGGTCGGCACTCAACATGGTCATACTGCAGGAGCCTGTGGACATATCCTAAGGCTCAGGGCCCTGACCAGTGGGGATACAATGAGGGTGGACCTCATGGGCTTGTCCAAAAAAGACAGCCTGACAAGGAGTCAGGCTCCAAGGGGTCTTGGAGGACTTCAAAAGCCAGGAAATATTGAAGGTAGGAGGAGAAGGGGGGAGACAGAGGATGAGATGGTTGGACAGCATCACCGACTCAATAGACATGAAGAAAAGTGAAGTCGCTCAGTCGTGTTCAACTCTTTGTGATCCCATGGACTGTAACCTACCAGGCTCCCCTGTCCATGGGATTTTCCAGGCAAGAGTACTGGAGTGGGTTGCTATTTCCTTCTTCAGGGGGATATTCCCGACCCAGGAGTCAAACCCAGGTCTCCTGCATTGCAGGCACCAGGGAAGCCCAATGGACGTGAGTTTGAACAAACTCCGGGAGATGGTGAAGGACAGGGAAGCCTGGCGTGCTGCAGTCCGTGGGGTCCCAGAGAGTCAGACACGACTGAGCGACTGATAACAACAAAAACAAAAGTGAAAGGAGCCCGGCTAAGCTGGAACCCTCAGTGGAGAGCGATCATCTGAGCCGGGGGCCACAGTGGCCGATAGGCCTGGTCGGGGAGGTTGCAAGCGGAGGGTTCAGGCTGGCTCTTCCCGGCCAGCTGGGGAGATTCTGAGAGGCTGCAGGTGCGAGGGGGTAAGCAGGAAAGTGAGAGCTGGCAGAGGGGGTTGCGAGAGCAGGAGGGGGAAATGGAGATGAATCACAGGTGCTGCCTCCCCAGAAAACCAGGTCTACAAGCTGCACATCTTCCCACGAAGAAAGCACAGCAGCCACAATGGAGGGTGACCTGACAGCCCTCTGCTCTGCTCCTGGACACAGCCCACCCAGAAGGTCCCCTGCGAGAGGTATGGGGGAGTGTGGAGGTCTTCCCAAACTGGGGAGGGGTTGTGAACCCCTCTGTCAGGCACCATCTGGATTACTACAAAGTGGGAGGCAGCTTAGTGTGGCGATGAGGGCACAACTCAGAATGCCGGATTCAGTCCCCAGATGTGCCACTAGCTAGCTGTGTGACTTCCAGCAAGTTACTTTACCTCTCTGTGCTTCTGCTTCCACAACCATATAAACAAAGTTTTTTCACCCCAACTTTTCATATTTAAACAGTTTTCTTGAGGTATAATCCATATACCACACAATCCACCTATTTAGAGTATACAATTCAGTGATTTTTTTTTTCCTATATCTAAAGAGTGGTACAGGGTTTCCCAGGTGGCACAGTGGTAAATAACCCACCTGCCATTGCAGGAGATACAAGAGACTCAGGTTTGATACCTGGATTGAGAAGATCTGCAGTAGGAAGTGGCAACCATAGGGTATCTGGCTCTCATTGCTCCTCTGAGCCTTAGAGACTGCTGTGGCTCTGAGTCATGAAGTAGAGAGTTTCTGGACTCTCCTGGCTGAGGACTGGAGCCTCCCAGCCACAGAGACCCCCTGGACAGCACAGCGTCAAAGGGTCTCTCTGGATGCAAGTTGCCTCTTGTCCTTATCAGACACAGCACAGATTACAAAAGGTGTGGAAATAGAGAAGTTCCCTGACTTCTTGGTCCTGAGACAATCCTGGTCCGACCACAGAGAAATGGTGTACCTCTTACTTCCCCTCTGGTCTGTGGAGTGCAACCTTGGCTAGTTTCATTCTGCCTCAGCCCAAAGGTCCCTAATTGGCAGGTTCAACTCCTTGCATGACTGTGGACTCCTGCAAAGCAGACCCTGCTACATTGGGTGAGGGTGTAGGCTTCCCACACTTTCATTTCTGTCTCCCTAAGCCCCTCGACCCCCACCCCCCTGCCAAACCAGCCCTGCTTCTCATCCCATGTTCCCTTTGATCCTGATGATGGGAAGAACCAGATACTTTTCAGATTCATGTTCTGTCTCTTTACAACATTATGATTCTAGGCAAGTTGGGATTTCCTAGGTGGCACTAGTGGTAAAGAACCTGCCTGCCAATGTTGGAGACATAGGAGATGCCAAGTTTGATCCCTGGGTCAGGAAGATCCCCTGGAGGAGGGCACGGCAACCCACTCCAGTATTCTTGCCTCAAAAATCCCATGGACAGAGGAGCCTGGTGGGCTACGGTCCGTGGGGTCACAAAGAGTCACATACGACTGAGTGGCTGAGCACACACACACAGAATTATACAACCGTTGCCACAATCAATCTTAGAACATTTTATCACCCTCAAATGAACCCCCATACCTGTTATAGCCACTCCCCATTCCCCACTGCCACCCCAAGCCCTAGATAACCACTACTCTACTTTCTGTCACCACAGATTTGGCTATTCTGGGCATTTCCTGTAAGTAGAATCATATGTGACCTTTTGTGTATGGTTTCTTTCACTTAGCATGTTTCCAAGGTTCATCCACATGATAGCATGTATCTTTCTTTTCACGGCAGGACATTCCACTGTATGAACAGGCTACATTTTGTTTGTCCACTCATCAGATGATGGGCACTTGGCTTGTTTCCACATTGGGGCTACGATAAACACTGTGGCTACAAACATTCGTGCACAAGTATTGGTGTGGACATATGTTTTCACTTTTATTGGGTAAATACCTCAGAGTGGAATTAACTGGTTCTTTACAGAAGTTTTTGTTGAATAAAACATCCTTATTTCCTCTGGTACCACCCAGCAGAAAAGAAAGGAATTACTCTTTCTTGAACACTTACTGTATGCCAATTACTGTCTGAGGTGCACTTGCGCACATAGCTGGATTTAATTTTCATAATTTCATTGAGAGAATTATTATTATTATAGTCACTATCTACATGCAAAAACTGAGGTGCAGACGGGAAAGGCAACTTGCTCAGTGTGCATGCATGTGTGCGTCCTCAGTTGCTCTGAGTAATTTCAGGGATTTGATGAACAAGCCCATTGCCCTCTCCATGGTTTTATGGACCTGAATTATACCTCCCTCCTCAAATCTCATCACCAAACAGCCACCAGGCCCATTCATTTGCCCAATAGTGTAAGGTTGAAGTCCTTCCCTTTGATCGAAGTTCTCTCCTCAAAATGAAACATCCTGGACTTCCCTGGTGGCCCACTGGATGAGAATCTCCCTGACAATGCAGGGAACCGGGTTTGATCCCTGGTCCGGGAAGATTCCACATGCCGCTGAGCAACGAAGCCCGTGCATCACGACTACTGAAGCCCTCATGCCCTACAGCCTATGCTCTGCAACAAGAGACGCTGCCACAGTGAGAAGCCCATGCACTGCAGCTAAAGAGTAACCTCCGCTCGTCACAACTAGAGAAAGCCCTCTCGCAGTAATGAAGACCCAGCACAGCCAATATAAAAATAAATAAAATAGCTTATTTTAAAAATATACATTTACTTTAAAAAAAAATTATATAATACATCCTGAGTCAGCCAGGATCTAGGGACCCCAAAGCTCATCCAATTAGCAGTGAAATTCCCTCCAGCCTCGAGTGTCTTCTGTGCTCCCCCATGCCCCGGGGAATCCCCACCAGCTTATTCAGCACTGCAGGAAACCCGAGCAGCATCCAAAAAGCCAGGCGTCTGGCCTGAAAACTGAAACGTGCCTACCATGGACTGAACTGTGCCCCTCCTCAAAGTCATCTGATGAAGCCCCAAATCCCAGCATGTTTGAAGGTGGTGCCCTTGGGAGATGATTAGGTTTAAATGAGGTCTTGTGATAATGAGATTAGTGCCTTTCTAGGACTTCCCTCAGAGAAGGCAATGGCAAGCCACTCCAGTACTCTTGCCTAGAAAATCCCATGGACGGAGAAGCCTGGTAGGCTGCAGTCTATGGGGTCGCTAAGGGTCGGACACGACTGAGCGACTTCACTTTCACTTTTCACTTTCACACACTGGAGAAGGAAATGGCAACCCACTCCAATGTTCTTGCCTGGAGAATCCCAGGGACGGGGGAGCCTGGTAGGCTTCCGTCTATGGGGTCACACAGAGTCGGACACGACTGAAGTGACTTAGCAGCAGCAGCAGCAGCAGCAGGACTTCCCTGGTGGCTCAGATGGTAAAGCGTCTGTCTATAATGCAGGAGACCTGGGTTTGATCCCTGGGTCGGGAAGATTCCCTGGAGAAGGAAATGGCAACCCACTCCAGTACTCTTGCCTAGAAAATCCCATGGACGGAGGAACCTGGTGCAGGCTACTGTCCATGGGGTCACAAAGAGTCGGACACAACTGAGAGACTTCACTAAGATTCACGAGAGAGTCTGCTGGCTCCTTCTCCCTGCCATATAAGGACACAGGAAAAAGGTGGCCACTGACAAGCCAGGAGGAGGATTCCCACCAGAGCAGACCAGGCTGGCCCCTCAATCTTGGACTTTAAAACCTCTAGAACTGTGAGACAATAAATTTCTGCTGTTTAAGCCATTTGGTCAGTGTTACAGTGCTATGGCAGCCTGAGCTGACAAGACATGTTCCCCCAGCCATGGCCACCAGGACAGAATGGGTTGAAATGACTTGGGGGGTTTGGGGCCCCCATGAGCTGTGCCCTGGGAGGCACCCGGGTCAATGCCATCATCAGTCACTGAGCTCCATGAGTCAGAAGCTGTTTATTAGCCAGAGCACACCAAGACCAGAATATACTTGCCAAAAATGGAGTTTGAAGAAATCTACAGAGTTGTGTGGGTTTTATGAATATATTTTCAGCTGCAGAGACAAAGATGGTGTATTTGACATGCCCCCAAACCTACCTACCGATCAATCTGTATAAAACCCAACCCCTTCCATTAATTAGAGCTTAACCTTCAACTTTTTTAAGTGAAAACTATTTCACCAAAGAAGAGCTTCCCAGAGTGAGTGGCTTATCTTGGAGACAGCAATAGGACACCACGTCATACATGATATGATATGATTGCATTGTTTTCATGAAATAAGAATAGGCTCTTTAGGACCCAAATGTAAATTGATTTTTTTTTTCTGGAGCCTGGAATTATTGCCACATAATGTTTTCCAGGTGCCTGGTTGAAACATCAGCTAGGTATGACCCTTGACAAGGTGTCTGCTTCAAGATGTGCCGGAAAGGACGGAAGAGAGAGAGACAAACTTCCCAAACCCAGGAGCTTTCTCTATGTCTCATTCTATACAGATGATGGAAATTCACCATGGGCTATAAATGTCTCAGTGCAAATGAGATCTGATTGCCAGTGGTGGATGCGCCCTGTGAAAGACTAGTGCTTAGCTTTCTCTGACAGACCTCATTGGGAATAAGTTTAGAACCTGGCTGCATCCACCTGCAAGTGGGGGTCCTGGGCACTTGTTTTGTTTCTCAGTTTCCTTCCTCAAGCAGGATGCTCTCCCTGAGCCCTCATTCCCGGCCCAGACCTTGCTAAGTTAAATGGTGAACAGGGAGGACTAACCTCCTGAAGAGGCATAAATACTCCACAAGAGGTGTGATCCATGTCTGCGGCACAAGGCTTAGAGTGCAGGTTCTGATGTCAGACAGTCCTGGCTCTGCCTTTTACCTGGGGAAGTCATTAGACCTTTCAAAGCCTCAGTTTATCCATCCATAGAATGGGGCTACCAATAGTAGTTGCTCCCACTCCAGGTCTGGGACACCTTTCTACTGTTCCACCACGGTAACTCCCACTTCGTGCTTCACCATTTAGCTACATTCTCCAGCTACTCCCTCATTGCTCAGCTACTTCCCCTCTCTCCTGCTACTTCCCATTCCCTCAGCTGCTCCTTCATTATCCACTTCTCAGTCAACCACTCAGATGGCCACTCAGGCCCCAGTTACCCTGCCACTCCCCAATTCCCCTTTCACCCTCATATTATCTTGAGTTATATTCTTCTGACTTAACACAAGCTTAGAACAATCAAGGGAATCTTGGCTTTCATCAGGACAAATCTGTCCTAGTCTATATATACTTTTCTCTGCAGGAAACTGTCTCTTCCTGGACCAAGCAGTTGATGTTTAGAGATGGAGTGTTTCCTGCCTATTATCTTTGAGCCCTTTGGTCTGGACTACAGAGAGTGGGAAGGCAGAGTCCACATGGTACAAAGGCTTGGAACGTTGTCAGGCAGAGCCAGGTGTCTCCACCACACAGGAAGACGCTGGCGGGTTGTCTGGTATAGCTTTGGAGCAGCTCTCCTGGTTCCAGGTGGGATGCTGAAGCAAGAGGCTCCTCCCCCTCACCAGGGCCCTGCCCCTGAGCATCCTGCAGTTCAGGATGCTCTCTCCTAAAAGCTGGGAGAGCTTCATTATGGATCTGATTAAATCATAAGAAACCTCATCCCAAGCTTGCCAGAAAACAAGTTATTTTCAGCATCCGTGGGCAGCAAATGGAGAAGAAAGTCATGAGCCGGAAGAAATGACTACGTAGAAACCGAGCCCGTTTAGATGAAGGTTGGCCACCATTTATCCTTGACAAAATGGTAGATGCCAAGGAACTTGGGGGAAGTTTTGTGATATAATCTAAAGGGTTTTTTTTTAATAACAAGGAAACAGCATATTAACTACAAAAGGTTAGAGAAAGAAATGTATAGAAACCAATTCAAGGTCCCTCCAAAGAGTTTTGTAATTATAGATAGGTTTTAAACATTGAAATGGCTCAAGCCAAGCAAAATGAATTACAAGATGACACACAGAAATTAGGAAATTCCAGGCACCTTGAATCCTAAGGTTTCAGTCAATGGCCTGACAGAAGTTCTTCAAGGGGCAAGTCCTTTCATTTTAAGGACTTTGAAAGGGTTCTCTCATGCAAGCAGGTTTTAAGTGTTACATTATGTGGGGTGGTCAAAGTCTTTCACTTGCCACTGGCTTACAATGAAAATCGATGTGAAACATTTTTTTGTCACTCTTTTATACTAAACTGTAAAATGACTACAATCAGAATAGACTCTTGCAAATGACTAATAAAAGGTTCGCAATGAGTAAACAGAAAATGAGAGTAATTAAGGCGGTATGGGCGAGATGGCTGGATGGCATCACCGACTCGATGGACGTGAGTTTGAGTGGACTCCGGGAGTTGGTGATGGACAGGGAGGCCTGGCGTGCTGTGATTCATGGGGTCGCAAAGAGTTGGACACGACTGAATGACTGAACCGAACTGACGGGCGAGCAGAAGAAAGATTAGAAAGAAAAAGCTGAAGCTAATGGTAGATGATACTAATAGTGACACTGACTATGCTCGCTGTCCAGCCTTTATGTCTATGAATCTTTCCAATCCCACTGCCACACTCACTACCACTTTACAGATGGGGAATTTGAGCACAAAGAGATTAAGGTAACTCACCCAAGGTCACAAAAGAGAGATTAAAAGTTAGTTTTGTCTGACTCCAAATTCTTAACCTTTGAAGTCTGCCTCCCTCTCTGTAAAGCTTCTCAACTTTCACACAAAAAACCTCTTTTGATTCAGCTTCCCCTATTCCATCCATATTTTGAAAGATTTTATCTATTGAGCACACTATATTTGTGAACTAATAATTTGTTCCATCTGGCTGATGATTATTTTTCTGTTCCTGTTTCTGTTTCAACATCGATGCAGATTTTAACCTCAATTACTGGGGGTTCAACATAATATTATGAAATCACATAAATCACTGTCATGGCTATGCAGCTAATAAGCAATAAAATTAAATAGGCATAACCACTGTTCCCCAGTACTGAATTCTGACTGCCACACAGTTTGAGTCCATGTCAATCACATACTTGGTATACTAAACCCAGGACCCATGGGTCCCAGATAGAGGACGCTGGTACCAGCGTTTGGTCTACCCAATACATCCGATATTTCCAGGGAAATAAACAGCCAATTACAGTGTTTGATCCTTGCCTAGGGTAATCACACTGGGTTGCTAGAATTCCAGTCTAGAGCAAAGTGATGTCTAGAATGTGGAATAGATTCTAACAATAATGGCCCTCAATGAATCAAGACTTTTAGTACCCACAGGCTATACAGATTCCTCCCACAGTGACCTGAGCTTGGCCATGTGACTTCCTTTAGCCAATGAGACCTCAGCAAACACGATGCCAGAAAAGGTTTGATAAATGCTTTGAGCTCACTTTCTTGGAACCCCAAGACCACCATGCTAGAGGAAGCCCACTTGAAGAGAGAAGCCCAGCCATCACAGCTGAGCCCAAGCACTGGCTTACCAGGCAGCTAACTGCAGTCTCATGAACCCAGGCAAGACTGAGAAGAACTTCTCAATCAATCCCAAGAGTCACAAAGAAATAAGCTATTTTAAGCCACGAGGTGGTTTGTTTCAGGGTAGTTTGTTACACATTAACAGCCAACCAATACAGCACAGTTCTTGATGGTGACTATAGTCCAGAGGACTATCAGTATTATCTTTGTGGTGTCCAAGAATTAAGAGTCCTTAAGCCAAAAAGCCTGCGTACTAGGGTTTCCCTTGAGGGACTGGGAATTCTGACTCCTCCATCAAGATGTGGGTTTCACTTGACTCTTCCTGTGTAAATAACAATGGGACCATTTCCCTTTCCCAGACTCAGTGGGTTTCATATTTATCCTGTCTTAGTGCTCCCCTCTGCTCTAGACACAAATTCCTCCATAAATATGGTAGACAGAGGATGGGGCAGTGGGACCAGCTCTATTTGTTGGCACAATCATGGGACGATGCAATACTCTGAGCAGATTCTGGAACGCTGCTCTGTTTTTCAAACCCCAACCTGCCTCTCCATGTTTGGTAACTTTGGCGTCGGTGACTGTTGAGAGAAGGACTCAGGGTTTGGCATTTAAAGAGCCTCTGAGTCTCGTAGACAGAAATACTGACCATTTTCTCACTCCATTAGAAGAGAAACACTGGTTCCCAAAAGCCAAGCAAGAATAAATCATGCTAGAAATTACTTCATTTATCTCCTCCACAGGGATGCTAGCCGGAAAAATGCCAACGTTAGGAACTGTCTAGACTTCACTGAGCATTTGACAAGCATCTCATATAACTCTTTATCAATGACCAGGAGAAATGCTGGTTGAGTGCCATGGTGTATTGGGTTTAAGAAGGTTCCAGGAGAGAACCAAATTGGATGAATCCCTCAGAATGGCATCACCTTGGTTTATCAGCCTACTACAAGTGGTTTCTTCTTCCAAGAGTAAACTCACACTATCCAAGCATATAAGGCTACTGAATCAAGCCACAATGCCAGTTTCACGTGATAAAGAGAACTGTCTTGCATGCCAGAAATTTATTTAAGCATGATCAACTCACTCTGTGTCTGCAGGCAGACTTGGAAGGCACGCCAAATTATAATCAGAAGGTTGCAAGGAGATACATAATCATCACATTTAATGGCATTATGTCAACATGGGTTGAAATCTCCTTTTCCATAATCACACTGTCCTTAGCAACAAGATGGTAATCTTCAAAGTTGTTGCTGACATTATCCTCTCTTATGGACACTATTTAGATCTCATTGCTCACAAATGATCCCCTAGCCTCCTTTTTTTTCCTAGGCATCTGTTCTTTATTTATCTGCACTGGGTCTCAGTCGCAGCACATGGGATCTTCCATCTTTGGGGCATGCAAGATCTTTAGTTGTGCCATGTGGGATCTGGCTTCCTGACCAGGGATAGAACCCCAGGCCCCCTGCCCTGGGAGTATGAAGTCTTAGCTATTAGATCACCAAGGAAGTCCTTGTTCTTTTTTTTTTTTTTAAGCCCCAGTGTTTATTACTGGATTCACTGGACATGAAATTACACAAATAAATATAATCAAACTGACAAAAAAGGGGAAAAGGAGGAAAGTACAAAACTGTATATTTGCTGAAAGTGCGTATATGCTCAGCCACTTCAGTCCTGTCTGACTATCTGCAATGCTAAGGACTGTAGCCCGTCAGGCTCCTCTGTCCATGGCATTTCCCAGGCAGGAGTACTGGAGTGGGTTGCCATTCCCTTCTCCAAGGGATCTTCCTGACACAGGGATCAAATCCGCCTCTCCTATGTCTCCTGCATTGTGGGCGGATTCTTTATCCAGAGGCACCTGGGAAGCCCCAAAAGTGTGTATATATGCTGATAAAAAAAGATTCACTGTTATACTTAGAATTTGAAAAAGAATGGACAAACATGTATGTATGACTGAAACACTGTTGTACACCTGAAACCAACACAACATTGCTAATCAATGACACCCAATAAACTAAACATGCTTAAAAAGATTCACGGTTACACTTGGAACTTTTGTCACTTAAAATTATAATAAAATGAACAAAATAGTGATTCCCCATATTAACTGTCTATATACACTCTTCAAATAAGTAAACACTATTATATTGGTATTTAAAGCTTTTAATGTAAAAAATGAGCTTGTGGTTATTGTTTATTAACATATCTACCTAAGTTGAATTGACAACAACAGTACTTGCAGGGCATAAATTTTATCTATGATGCTTTCTTTGTTTTATTTTAATGACATTCAGTTTAGTTTAACAGAGGTATATTGAAGAGAATGGGATACAGCTTTCAAACAGGCTTGGGCAAACTAGGAAGGGTGTCAAGATCATAACTTCTTTGATAAGTGTTGTAAAATGAAGGAAATAAATTGTAACAATCTGTAGCAACATCAGCTTTGGCTCCTCATTTTTTTTCCCTGCCACTGAAAAACACTTTGCATTCTCTCTTTGTATGGAAGTATTGATATTATTAAAAATCGGACAGAATATCCCTGGTGGTCCAGTGCCTAAGACTCCATGTTCCCAATGCAAGGGGCCAGGGTTCAACCCCTGGTCAGGGAACGAGATCCCACACGCCACAACTAAAGAATCTGCACGCTGCAATGAAGATCAAAGATCCCACGGGCCGCAACTAAGACATGGAGCAGCCAAACAAACAAATATTTTAAAAGTCAGACAAGTAAGCAAGTCTGTCTGTCAAATTGCCAAAATTACATGGTGAAAAGGTGAAAGGAAACGTTTTGTTTTGCTTTTCTCCGTGTTTTCCCCATCTCACAGTCCCTGGTAATCACCCTTCTAGTCTCTCTGTCTCTGTGAGTTTGGTTGTTTTAGATTCCACATAGAAGTGATATCACACTGTATTTATCTTTCTCTTACTTATTTCACTTAGAATAATCTAGGCATCTGTTCTTGACAAAGCTCTCTTTATAATATCATCTACTGTGAAGCATGTTCATACTGTGCTTTCTTCAAAGTGACTTTGCTAGACTCAGTTCCAACAAGGCCTGGCTGGGTCTCTTATTCACTATCGACCACTAGTGCTGGGCTCAAGGTGTCCAGACCGTGTTCCATGGATGCTTGTGCATGAATCTCTTACTCTGATTCACTATATGTTTTGTTATCATTTAATTCTCAGAGAGACCTCCTCTTCCACGTAAGTGTAGGAAAGGAAGGTAGACTCTATTGTTCCCAGATACCAACTACAAATAACAGTACAGTTAAGTTCATTTTAGTTGAACAAATATCCCCAATGGGTAATGAATGACCGTGAAACCTTACTACAAAAGCAGCCTCTGGGGTTGTGCCCCCAAGCTCTTGTCTTTGGCCATGATCTGTTCAACATTTTTGTCAAGGATTTGAGTAATGGTCAAGGGGTGTAAGCCTCCAGCTTAACCACAGTTGACTACTTAAATTATTTTAAATTAACTAAAACCTAAGCAGTTCCTTAGACACACTAGTCACCTTTTAAGGGCTCATTGGCCATACGTGACTAGCAGTTGCCATACTGGACAAGGCATTTCCATAATAAAAAAAGGTTCTCTTGGACCCCTCTGATCTAGAAGGCAAATGCTCTTTGCACTTATGAACAACACAGAATAGAAATTGTTAATGAATATTTCATTTGAAGTGGACATGTTTTTTAACTATGATCTTGCCAGCATCCGTTTCCCCTCCTTATTGTAACAGCATTCCAATTTTCCTTGGGGTAGGTACAACATACCTACAAGTACCAGTTCATATATTCTGGGAAGAGCTGACACCAGTGGTGATCTGATCACTCAGATCAGACCAATCACAGCTTTATACTCATGCTCTAGCATCAGACGCTCAATTGTGTCCAACTCTTTGTGACCTCTTGGACTGTAAGGCTTCTCTGCAACCACCAGGCTTCTCTGTCCATGAAGTTCTCCAGCAAGAGTGCTAGAGTGGGTAGCCATTCCCTTCTCCAGGGGATCTTCCCAACCCAGGGACTGAAACCAGGTCTCCTGCAGTGCAGGCAGATTCTTTACCATCTGAGCCATAAAGGTAAGTATATAGCCAATCTCAGTCAATGAGATTCAATTCTGAGACTTGTTGAACCTAGGACATGATTGGGAGAAGAAATAACTCCTCTTGGAGTTCCAAAAAAGGGAGGATATATACTTCAAACTGCTGACGGTCATCTACTCAGAGGCAGTTTTTGGCAGTTTCATGTATACACGTGTTAGTTTGAGTTGGATTTCTTGTCTCTGATCTTAATTCATCATTGAAAACATCCAGATTATTTGACTGGGTGGATTATGGGCTCAAAACTCAACAAGCTTGAAACTTCTTTGGCATTCCAGTAGATAGGATTCTGTGCTTACACTGCTGAGAGCCCATGTTCAACCCCTGGTTGGGGAACTAAGAGTCCACAAGTCCCACGGCACAGCCGAAAAATAAAATAAAATAACTCAACAAGATAAATGCAGAGACTTGACTTCAAAGTTGAAAATCACCTGTAGGTCCAGGACGGCTGCTGGGGTGCTGCTGCTGTTTCGCCTCTTGATCTGAGTGAGTGCTGGTAACATAGAGACGCTCAACATATGAAAATGCAACCAGTTTTTCCCCTTGCTGTATGAATAATACACTTCAACAAATAGTTTTTTTTTTTAATCAATTACATAAGGACCAGATGGGGAAGATGTAAGTTCACTAACGAGACACCAACTTGAGAGTTTCAGTTTCTCATAAACTCAATATAAGTCAACAGTGGCTGCAACAAACCAATGGAAACTTAAGTCATACTAACAGACAGACTCAACCTGAATGAGGAAACTGACAACGCCATTCACCCTAGGGTGAGTCAAATCAGACTTCAGGAAAGACACAAAGTAGAATGTGTCTGCAAATCTCAAAGTGATATCTCATAATGGTCAGGGGGAGAAGAGATGGGAGGAGAGGACACAGGCAGGGCAGGCTCAATGAAACCCTGGAATGAACAGTGTTTGGATAAACAGACAACCCTACTATCTATCTGCAAATAATGTTTTCTACACAGGAAACCCCAAAAGAACCTACTGAAAAACTGAGACTAAGATGTTCAGTAAAGTGGCTTGATACAAAGTTAATATACAAAAACTTAAAGCCCTCCTTTCAAGAAATAAACAGAACTTAACATGGAAAAAAAAGCCCTAGAGCTTTTCTAAAGGAATGAAAAGAATACTTTCTCAACAGAGACACACACTACTCATCTACTTGGAAAAACTCATTATGACAAAGATAACCAGTTTAGCCCAAAACAATTTTTTTAATTGTGGTAAAATATACATAACATAAAATTTACCACTTTAACAATTTTTAGTGTTCAGTTCAGTGGTATTATGTACATTCACGTTGTGCAATCATCAGCACCATCATCCATCTCCAGAAGTTTTTTCATCTTCCCAAACTGAACCTCTATACCCAGTAATGTCTCTTTCTCTCCTCCCATCAGTTCCTGGATAAATTTTTTTTTTCAGTTTTTGTTATCATGGTAAAACACGTATAACATAAAATTTACCATTTCAACCATTTTTAAGTGTATAGTTCAGTGGTATTGAATATGTTCACCACCATCCATCTCCAGAACTCCTCTTATTTTGAAAAACTGAAACCCTGTGTCCATTTATAACACTAATTAATTTGGGGAGGAATCTATTTTTGAGCTTTAGGCGGAAAACTAACCCAAAGAACCTTCAGTATTACATGAACACGCAAAAATATCCAAGAACATTTTGAAAAGGGATAGTTATATGAAGAAGGGCTTTTCTATCACACATTAAGCCACAATACAGACCTAAAAGGATCAAAACAGTGTGTAACTGGCACAAAACCAGATGGTTAGAGCAGAATAAACAGTTTGGAAAGTCAACCTTCTTCACCGATAACGGTTTCGAGTATGAGGGGGGCATGGCAAACTCATGGGGAAGGAAAAGATTCTGAACATTTGATAATTCTGTGGAAACAAAATAGAGATAGGCATACTTTTTGGTTATCACTTTATGCTCAAATGAGTTCCAGAAGGATTACATATTTAACTGATTTAAACGAGGCCACAATATCTAGAAAAGCATAGAGGGTAATATACATCTCTGGATGACGAAACACATTATAGCCAGAGTCAGCAAACTTTTTCTGTTAAGGGCCAGAGGGTAAGTACTTTCATCTTTGCAGGCCTTATGGTCTCTGCTGCAACTCCTCAGCTCTGCCACTGTGCTGTGAGAGCAGCCAGAAACAGTATGTCAACAAATGGCTGTGGCTGTGTGCCAATAAAACTTTATTTACAAAAACAGATGGTGGGAAGATTTGGCTTTCCAGCCATAGCTTTCTGACCCCTGTTTTAGTGGGGTAAAAGCAAAGAACAAAATAATTGAGAAACAAGCAAATATCATATAGTTTAGCTACATAAAAATTAAAGACTTCAGGGCATAAAGTATATATACCATAAACAAAATATTAAAGCAAACACACACACAATGCAGGAAATATTTGCACCACACATGACAGAGTCAACATCTCCTCTGTTTTCATTCTTTCCCTTTCCTTGTCCTTCTCATACACAAACATACGCACAATCATCAAAATCAAGAAGAAAAACAAACACATGAGTAGAAAAATGGACAAAAATATAGACAGAGAAAGGAAGAAATGACCAGTAAGCTTATAGACAGGTATGCTGTGTGTGCTAAGTTGCTTCAGTTGTGTCCAATTCTTTATGACTTTATGGACTGTAGCCCACCAGGCTCCTCTGTTCACAGGATTCTCCAGGCAAGAATACTGGAATGGGTAGCTGTGGTCTCCTCCAGGAGATCTTTCCAACCCAGGGATCAAACACACATCTCTTACTTCTACTGCATGGGCAGGCAGGTTCTTTACCACTAGTGCCACCTGGGAAGTCCCTTATATATAGGTATTTAACCTTAAAAATCTCAACATGCATATGAGGACCACAGAACTAATTTTCATATATCAAATACATCATCAAAGTGTCTTTTCAGTGCTATTGACTGGTGTTAATGGGGAATGCAGAGGCAGGCCTGGTACCCACTGCTGATAAGGGTTCAGTTCAGTTCAGTTGCTCAGTTGTGTCTGACTCTTTGCAACCCCATGAATCACAGCACACCAGGCCTCCCTGTCCATCACCAACTCCTGGAGCCCACTCAAACCCATGTCCATTGATTCGGTGATGCCATCCAACCATTTCATCCTCTGTCGTCCCCTTCTCCTCCTGCCCTTAATCTTTCCCAGCATCAGGGTCTTTTCAAATGAGTCAGCTCTTCGTATCAGGTGGCCAAAGTATTGGAGTTTAAGCTTCAACATCAGTCCTTCCAATGAACACCCAGGACTGATCTCCTTTAGGATGGACTGGTTGGATCTCCTTGCAGTCCAAGGGACTCTCAAGAGTCTTCTCCAACACCACACTTCAAAAGCATCAATTCTTTGGCGATCAGCTTTCTTTATATTCCAATTCTCACATCCATACATGACCACTGGAAAAACCATAGCCTTGACTAGACGGACCTTTGTGGACAAAGTAATGTCTCTGCTTTTTAATATGCTGTCTAGGTTGATCATAACTTTCCTTCCAAGGAGTAAGCGTCTTTTAATTTCATGGCTGCAGTCACCATCTGCAGTGATTTTGGAGCCCAGAAAAATAAAGTCAGCCACTGTTTTCACCGTTTCCCCATCTACTTGCCATGAATTGATGGGATGCCATGAAGATAAGGGTATAAACTGACAATAACTATTCTGGTGACCAAAAAAGCAGTTTACACTGAAGTTTCGCAGTGTTTACCTCTTTGAATCTATTGACCCTCTGGGAATCTACCCTATGTAAGTCATCAAAAGCTATGTCCAAATACTCTTATACAATAACCACCATGGCATAATTTATAGTTGCAAAAATTAGAAACGACCTCAAAATCCAATAATAGGAGAGTGGTTACATAAATTATGGTACATTCAGACAAGGATGTATGAGGTTGTCATTTAAAATATCTTTTCCAAAGACTATATAAAGACAGAATAAAATAGTTGACCTCTAAGCAACATTTGACTCAGCCGATAGACTTTTCTTCTAAAGATACTTCCTTCCTTAGTCTTCCGAGATGTCACATCATCTTAGTTTTTTTCTTCCTCACTGCCAGATGGTTCTTGGTCCCCTTTGTTCTCTTCTTAGATGAACAAGTAGCTAGTCAGGTGACCCAGGGCTTTCTCTTAGGGCCTCTTCTTTGCTCTGTGTTGCTTCCTAAATGGTCTCAGACAATCCCTTCACTTTAAAAAGGTTGCATTTCTAAGCTGGTGATCCCCAAATTTTTTAAATCCCGAGATCACCACTTGGATGTTAAAATGGTATGTCAACTGGGGTGACTCTGCAGAACTCTAGACTCTCTCCAAATTCTCACCTCTCTCCTACCCCAGTCTTTCCAGTCTCAAAACATGGCACCATCATCTACTGAGAAGCTCAAGAGAAAAACCAAGGGTCATCTGTGTGTCATTCCCTTTGTCATGTGACACACAAATCCTAGCAGCCCTACCTGTTCGTTTCTCCATCTCCACAGCCAACATGCAGGCTCTCACCTAGGCCCCTGAGATAGCTCGTGATGAGGCCTCCCTGTTCCCACTCACGCTCCCATAGGAACAGACTCCTATAGCCCACTCTCCACTCAGCAGCCAACAAAAGCCCTTCACAATCTTTATCTCATCACATGCTTCCCCCTGTCAAAACCCACCAGCAGCTTTTCATCTCCACCCAAGTAAATGTACACGTCCTTCCACAGTCTACTGGGGCCCACGTCCTCCAGGCTGCCTCTCTGCCTCCCCGCTTCTTTTCATCCTCAAGTCCATTCCCAGCCCGTGCTTTTATCCCTTTCGTCTAGATTTCATGTGACTCCCTCTTTCTCCACGTTCAAAAGTCAGCCCAAATCACCTCCTCTAAGGGGCTCACCCTGATACCATAGCTTATACATGGCCTCCCAGCCCAGCCCTATTCATCTCACTACTTGCTTAGGGTCTTCGGAGCACAGTGGAGGTACCTAATTTTGTTGAGCAGACAAACGTTAGGGTGAAAGTTATTTTGTAAACACACACTTACTCTGTGTTTGTATGTAGATACACAGAGTGAATACAACTGGGTTGAGTATGCCCCATGCGACGCCCCCACCCCCCAGATCCATTCTTCCTCATGCTTGGGGAAGCCAACCCACTTGGACCACATCACAGACTTCCTTGCATTCTGCTTCCTGGTTAGGTTTGGTAATGGGAAGCATGGGCAGAAGACTGGAGGGCAGCTGCAGTGGGTGGAGGAAGCCACTGCTCTTGTTGGGCAGCCCTCCCCACAAAATACCTCCTTAGATGTAAGGAGGGTCTCATCTCTTGGCCTCTTCAAGCCTGGGGGGCTCATCGCCCCCACTTGTACTAGCCCCAGAGTTACGCACCATTCCTTGGTGTCTCTCACAAACCAAGAGTTCTCAAAGTGATCCCCAAGACTCTTTCAGGGTATTCAGGTTAAAACGATTTTCATTATAGCACTAAGATGTTACTTGCCTTTTTCACTGTGTTGACATTTGCACTGATGGTGCAAAAGCATCAGTGGGCAAAGTGCCTTTAATAGAGCGAGTCCAGTAGCGTCAGACAGTTCCAATCATCACAGTAGTCTTCACTGCTTCACAGTGTTGTTTAGTTGCTAAACCACATCCAACTCTTTCACAGCCCCAGGGACTGTAGCCCACCAGGCTCCTCTGTCCATGGGATTTTTCAGGCAAGAATACTGGAGTGGGTTGCCATTTCCTTCTCCAGAGGATCTTCCTGACCCAAGGATTGAACCCATGTCTCCTGCATTGGCAGGCAGATTCTTTACCACTGAACCACCAAGGAAGCCCATAATGATGGATACATTTGTCCAAACACATAAAACGGACACCACCAGGAGTGAAAGATCAACTACCGACTTCAGGTGACTTTGATGTGTCAGTGTACGTTCATCAATTATAGTAAATGTCCTATTCTGGTCGGGGATGGTTGATAATGGGGGAAGCTGTGGACAGTTAGGGGCAGAGCAGGCAGTCTATGGGAAATCGCCGTAACTTACCCTCAATTTTGCCATAAACCTAAAATTGCTCTGAAAAAAAGTCTTAATAAAAACACAAAAACAAAACACACACCATAATAAAAAAAAAATCAGTATGTTTCACTTTTAAATGCCCTTGCTGATGCCATAAATGCACTAATCTTACTATGTTGCAACCCTTGAGTACATGTTTTTTATAAATATTCTGCATGTCAAAATGAGAAGTATGCATGAAGCAGGATCACTGTCTCGATCTGCATTAGTTGAGGATTAAGTTGTGTACTAAGCTAGTCCTTTCTCTCCTGGGTCACCATTTTTATTTAAAGAATGACTTGCAAATAATGGTTATATCAGTCTTTTCCTCTAAAACGGACAAAGAGATTTTTCTCACTGATATTGTTTATTGCCAATGACAGAATTTTAGCCTTCAGGTAAAAATCAGAATTTTGTAAAACTTGTGTCACCACCATGACCATATAGCTTCCCAGTAACTGAAGAATCTTCTGGTGAGACGGGTGTTAAACATATAAATTTTTTAACTGAAGTAGTTTGGGCTTCCCAGGTGGCACTAGTGGTAAAGAATCCATCTGCCATTGCAGGAGACAGGTTCGATCCTTGGGTCGGGAAGATCCCCTGGAGTAGGAAATGACAATCCGCTCTAGCATTCTGCCTGGAAAATCCCACGGACAGAGGAGGCCCATGGCAGGCTACGGGGCCACAAAATCCCATGGCAGGCTACGGGGCCACAAAGAGTTGGGCATGAAAGAGTGATGAGCACTGAGCACCAATATGCGGTAGCTGATTTACAATATTGCATTAGTTTCCAATGTACAGTATGGTGATTTGGGGTTTTATTGCAGGTTATATTTTGTTATAGGTTAGAAAATAAAAATTTTTTACATTGTATAGTGAAATATGTCAGCACTTAGAAGATATGCATAACTCAGTGAACCAATACTTTCTCTTTAACTCCAGCTTTACTGTGATATAACTGACATATAACATTGTGAAAGCTTAAGTGTACAATGTGCTGATTTGATTCACATATTTATTAGAAAATGATTACCACAGTAAGGTTAGCCTACTTCTCCATCACCTCCCAAAATTGTCCTGTTTACACGTATGTGGTGAGAACATTTAAGATCTGCTCTCCTAGCAAATTCCAAATATATAGCATCATTAACTATAGTCACCTTGCTGTATGTGAGGTCCCCAGAGCTTATGCATCTTATAACTGGAAGTTTATACCCTTTGACTCCCACCCTCACCAGCCCCTAGCAAAAACCATTCTACTCCATTACTGAGTTTGGTTTTTTTAGATTCCACATATAGGTGTATCAAATAGCATCTGTCTTTCTTTGACATTTCACTTAGCATAATGCCCTCAAAGTTCATCCATGTTATTGCAAATAGCAGTATTTCCTTCTTTTTTATGATCAAATTATATACATCACATTTTTTAATCCATTCATTCATGAAGAACATTTAGGCTATAGTGAACAATGCTGCAACAAATACTGCTGTGCAGATATCTCTACCAGGTAGTGATCTCTGTCAAATCACTCAAAAGTGAGGTTGCTGGATCATATGGAAGCTCTATTTTTAATTCTTAAAGGAACCTCCATACTGTTTTCCATAGTGGTTTCGCCAATTTATATTCCCACCAGCAGTGCAGAGAGTTCCCTTGTCTACTCATCCTTACCAACAGATAAATTATAATCTCTCATCTATCTGATGAATAGACAACCTAAAAGCTATGCGGTGCTATCCCACCATGGCTTTGATTTGCATCTCCCTGATGATTTGTACTTTGAGTGTATTTTCATGTACCTGTTGTCTACTTCTATATCTTCTTTGGAAAAATGTCTATTCAGGTCCTCTTCCCATTTTTTAAACTGGATTATTTGGCTTTTTGGCTATTGAGTTGTAAAGTTCTTTATATATTTTAGATATTAACTCCTTATCTGATATATGGTTTGCAAATATATCTCCCATTCTGTAGGTTGTCTCTTCATTTAGTGGTTGTTTCTCTTGCTATACAGAAGCTTTTTAGTTTGATATGGTCCTACTTGTTTACTTTTGCTTCTGTTGCTTGTGTTTTTGATGTCATATCTAAAAAAGTGAGCCAATACTTTCTAATAGATCAATATACTATGTTTTTTTTAAAAAAGTATGCATGGATAAAATAGTCATTCCAAATATAAGACAAACCAATGGATTTTAATGTATCAATAAGAGCATAAGAAAAGCTAAAAATTGATAACAGTTTCAGATTCCACATTGCAATTAGCCATCAAGAAACTACTACCTGTTGTATTTGATTGAAGTTTCAAAGAATACCCACATTTATCTGAAAAGGCAATTAAAATATTTCCTCCCTTTTCCAACTCCATATCTGTGTGAGGTAAGACTTTCTTCATTAACATCCACCAAAATAACATACCACAACAGATTGAATTCAGAAGCAGATGAAAGGATCCAGCTGTCTTCTATTAAGCCAGACCTTTAAAAGATTTGCAAAAGCATAAAACTAGGCTACTCTCCTCACTACTTTTTTTGTTTTGAAAAATATCATTTTTCATAAAAAGATTTATGTTAACGTGTGTGGTGGTTTTTAAACATGTTCACAGATGCTCCTCCCTTCAAGAGGTGGAGTTTAATCCCCTTCGCCTTGAGTGTAGGCTGGACTTGGTGAATCATTTCTAATGAATAGAATGTGACAGAAGGAATGGTATGTGGCTTACAAGGCAGGTCGTAAGAGGCGCTGTGATTCCCTCCTTACTCTAGCTCTTGGATCACAAACTCCGCAGGAAGCCAGCTGCCATGTTGAGAGGATACTCAAGCAGTCCAAGGGAGAGGCTCACATGGCAAGAAACTGAGGCCTCCCACCAAGAGCCTTGTGGGTAAGCCATCATGGAAGTGGATTCTTCAGCCCCAGTTAAACCCTGAAGTGATCGCAAACTTATGAGAGATCCTGAGCTGGTATCACGTAAGCTAAGCTGCTCCTGGATTCTTGACTCACAGAAACTGTGTAAGACAGTAAATATTTATCTTTTTTAATTCTTATACTTTTTTTAATTAATTTATTTATTTGGCTCTTCTGGGTCTTAGTTGTGGCATGAGGGATCTAGTTCCCTGACCAGGCATCACACCCAGGCTGCCTGCATTGGGAGAGCGAAGTCAGCCACTGGACCACCAGGTAAATCCCAATATTTATTGCTTTAAGTTTCTAAATTTTGAGCTTATCTGCAATGCAACAATAAATAACTAGTACAACAGTTAATAAGTTTATGTTTTAGTCAGTGAATACACATTTATTTTAACTCCTCAGTTTTAATTTCCTATATGGAAGACAAAGATCATGGCATCTGGTCCCATCACTTCATGGGAAATAGATGGGGGAAAAGTGGAAACAGTGTCAAACTTTGTTTTTTTGGGCTCCAAAATCACTGCGGATGCTGATTGCAGCCATGAAATTAAAAGACATTTACTCCTTGGAAGGAAAGTTATGACCAACCTAGATAGTATATTAAAAAGCAGAGACATTACTTTGCCAACCAAGGTCCGTCTAGTCAAGGCTATGGTTTTTCCAGTGGTCATGTATGGATGTGAGAGTTGGACTGTGAAGAAAGCTGATCACCGAAGAATTGATGCTTTTGAACTGTGGCGCTGGAAAAGACTCTTGAGAGTCCCTTGGACTGCAAGGAGACCGAACCAGTCCATTCTAAAGGAGATCAATCCTGGGTGTTCATTGGAAGGACTGATGCTAAAGCTGAAACTCCAATACTTTGGCCACCTCATGCGAAGAGCTGACTCATTGGAAAAGACTCTGATGCTGGGAGGGGTTGGGGGCGGGAGGAGAAGGGGACGACAGAGAATGAGATGGCTGGATGGCATCACCAACTCGATGGACATGAGTTTGGGTGAACTCCGGGAGTAGGTGATGGACAGGGAGGCCTGGCGTGCTGTGATTCATGGGGTCACAAAGAGTCAGACACGACTGAGTGACTGAACTGAACTAAATGGTAAATATTGATATAAAACTCATTTAAATAAGATTTCTTAAGAGTTCTCAGTTGTTAATAACATAAACGTGCCTTGAGACCAAAATGTTTGAAGATTATTGCCCTAAACTCTTTGCAAATTGCTTCTTTATTAAACTTTACTCAAAATACTCAATGTGAGAGCATCTTTTGTTTTCCAGTTAGGACTCTGATGGATAGAACAATAATAAAAAAATTTTTTTTGATATTTCAATGACTGTTGCTCTTCAGTGAAAGGATGAGTGATTTTATTTTCTTAATTTTTTTATGTACCTTTAAACTTTTCTACAAACAAGGATGCATTATTTTTGTAATTAAGTGAAAAGAAACTTCCCTTTGCAAAATCATTCAAAAGTGAAAGTTCAAACTGCGTTTTCTTTAGATGAGTCAATGGTTGAAGCTTGGTGTGCGGAGCCCAGATGTCCGCCAACGCACCTGGGTGTTGGGGAGAGGTTTCTGGGAGCAGTGAGGGGGAGGCAAGGGGAAGAGGAGCCAGCACGCCCCACCTCCTCAGGCAGAATAGTCCTTTCATGTGTTTTACATATTGGGGTACTGCACAATAGTTCATTTAAAGAGAAGTCTCCACTCTTTAAAAAAAGAAGCTTGAAAACCTTTACCATGAGAATAATAGCTGATGAGTTAAAATCAGGCTGCAGAAGAATCACTCAACTTTTTCTTCAATGTTTTTTTTTTTCAGGATTTTCGTAAAGAAAGCCCTACACATTCTGAGGGGAGAACAGAAGCCCTGACAATTTCACGAGTGTTTGGTCATTTCAAGAGAGGCTGGATCATGTGGCCATGGAAAGAAGTTACAGGTAGTGATGAAGAGGTCATCCAGGGACCCCCCCAAACAGTAAGGGCCCAAGAGGACAGCAGAAACACGAGGGGCCTTAAGGCCCACAGAGACACAGATCAGAACCACGAGTGAATCATTCTCATATTTTCTAGAAAAAACAAAAGCAAGAGATTCCAGGACCACCCAGTGGTTAAAACCATGGGCTTCAGGGACCACAGATCTGGGTTCAGGTCTCAGATCTAAAACTTCAAACCTATGTGATCTTGGCAAGTGACACAGCCTCTCAGAGCTTCAATGGAAACATACAATGTACAATTTCACCTATAAAATGAGGTCTGAGAATGTAAAACGGTGAAGCCATTTTGCCAAACAGTTTGGCAGTTTCTTAAAAGTTAAGAAACTTAACTTTGGGATAGATTTACCATCTGACCCAGTAATTCCATTCTTAGGTAACTACCCAAGAGAAATAAAAACAAACGTCCCCAAAAGGACTTGCATGCAAATGTTTTTAGCAGCATTATTCATCAAAACCCCAAATGGAAACCATCTAAATGCTCAGCATCTGGTGAATGGATTACCAGTGGCACATCAATACTGCAGAATGGATCTCCCTGGTGGTCCAGTGGTTAAGAACGCACCTGCCAATGCAGGGAACATGGGTTCAATCCCTGGTCTGGGAAGATCCCACATGCCATGGAGCAACTAAGCCCGTGTGCCATGACTTCTGAGTCCAAGCACCTAGAGCCCATGCAGCAGCGCAACAAAGAGCAGCCCCCACTCACCATAACGAGAGAGGGCCCGTGTGCAGCAGTGAAGCCAAAAATAAATAAATAAGTGAAAGTCGCTCAGCTGTGTCCAACTCTCTGCAACTCCATGGACTGCAGCCTGCCAGGCTCCTCTGTCCATGAATTCTCCAGACAAGAATACTGGAGTGAGTAGCCATTCCCTCCTCCAGGGGATCTTCCCAAAACAGGGATCAAACCCAGGTCTCCTGCACTACAGGTCGATCCTTTACCAGTTGAGCTACCAGGGAAGCCCAAGTAAATACAGAAAGAGAAGAATGTGTGAGCGTAGAACAGTGGATAATGCAGGGTAGCAGTTTACATCATATGCACTTCTCATTTAAATTTCAAAAACTGAAGAATAGTTGATTCACACTGTTGTGTTACTTTTATCCAGCAAAGTGATTCAGTTATACATATACATTTTTTCATATTCTTTTCCACTACAGTTTACTATGTTATACAGTAGGACCTTGTTGTTTATCTATTTTATATATAGTATCTTGTAATCCGCTAATTCCAAACTCCTAATTTATCTCTCCCCCTCCTGTTTCCCCCCTGGTAATCATGTTTGTTTTCTATGTCTGTGAATCTGTTTTTGTTCTGTAAATTAGTTCATTTGTGTCATATTTTAGACTCCACATATAAGTGATATAAATTATATATCCACTTCTTACCATACCACTCCCACATATGTCAACCCAATGTAATCCTACAGGGTTAGCAGGCATATTATATCATCCTCATTTTTACAGATGGGGAATTGAGGCACCAAGAAGTTAGTGAACTTTCCCAGGTTGCTTAGCTAGTAGGTAGCAGAGCTGAAAGGAGGAATCCTGGATAAGTAACTTCAAAGACTATGCTTCTCACCTCTCAGTAAATATCAGCTGGGTATGGAGTTACTGCTCTACCAAGTGATGGGGGAAAAGGCCCAGAAAAGGGATCAGAGATGGCTCCCCAAGAAGGTCACACAGGAACCCAAACCTGAAGGGTGTAGGAGTTAGTTAGGGGAAGAATGTTCTAGACAGAAGGAAGCACATATGCCAAGGTGGAAAGGTAAGAGAATGCAGGGCGTGGGGCGGAAGCCAGAAGAGCTGGAGGTGGCTGGAGTGTGAACCGATACCCAGCAGTGGGAAGCTGAGAATAGAGCTCAGGAAGCCAGAGTGTCCCTGGTATCTGGACATTAACCTGCAGGCGATGCAGGGCCAGAGAAAGTCAGTGAGTTCCTCAGCGCTGCCTTACTCCAGGAATGACTCACATCACCCTGGCAGGTGGAGGAGGTTGACTCAGCCCCTGCTGCGAGCTCAGGGGAGCGGGGGAGCTGCCACCCCACACTCCCATCCCACTGGGAGCTAACGCCCCAGCAGCCGCCCCACCGAAAGCCCCACCAGCACACAGAAGCTATCCCAGTCAGCTGGGAGCATCGGGCTCAGTTGTGCTGCCAGAAAGCTGAGCATAGTCTGGTGAGAACGCCTGCTAGCAGCTTCCACACCCCGCTTAAAACCCAGACACCTGTGGTCCCCAGGGGCACCTCTCAATGCATCCCAAAAGTGAGGCCACAGGGCACAGTGCTCTGGCCCTCCACTCTCACTTGGCTCTGCCCTGAGCCAGGGCACCAGCCCGCAATGGGGGCGGAGGGGGTAGGATCTAGCACTCTTCTCATTCAAATTTAATATCCAGATAAACATTTGCATGTGTGCACAAAATATTCACTGCGGCAGAAGTAAAACTACTGAAAAAAACTTGTGTTCCAACAAAAAGAAACTAGCTAAAAATACTGGCGAATCCATACTGCGGAATACTATGAAGCAGTTAAAAAGAATGCAGATATATTATTCCATTGTACTGGCATGAAAACGCCTCCAAGATATATTACTGAGTGAAAAAAAAAAACCTACAGAATAATGTATCTAATATGTACCAGTTACATAAGAAACAAAGCAAACAAAAGTCGGAAACTAGCTCTATAGTTCATCAAGTCTACAAACACATAGGTAAATGAGAAAAATGCCTGGAAGGAAATACATCAATCATGGAAGGAAGGAAAGGAGGGAGGGAGGAAGGAAAGGACTTTTATATCTCTATGTTGTTTGATTTTTATAAGAAGCATGTATTTGCATTCTTAAAAACACTAAAGTCTATTTAACACACACACACACGGTGGGGAAAATGTGTTAAAATGATCACCCTACTGGTGCAGGGTTCAGGGTCCCTTTTCAAAGAGTTGTGACATCTGGGATCTTGTCTAATTCTTGCCACATTGCCTTGAGGGCAAGTATTCAAAACCCCTTTTACAGATTAAGAAACTGAACCCAGGGAGGTGAAACAAGCTCTTCAAGGTCACAAACAGGACCAAAGGACCGAGGGGCCTCTGAACCTTGGATCCAAGCCCAACACTCCTTCTAACCTGTAGGGGTGGGAGTGCACCAGGGCAGGGTGGTGGACGGTGCTTGGACACTCTACAGCAGCCCATTGTCAGCTCAGAGAACCTCTGAAAAGCCTCTTCCGCAAAGGGAAACGGGGCTCGGGGAGAAGGGAATGGAAGATGAGTGGGAAAGGAGGGCTGATGCACCGCCGCCCACGACAAAATCACACATCATGACGTACCGCCCACTGAGTGGGAGGGACCTGCCGAGTCACCCGGTAAATGACACGTAGGAAGGAGCCCCACAGGGCGGCGTCCCCCAAGCCTGAGACTTCAGGCCTCTCTCACGGGGGCTGCTCACCCCGGGTTCTGGCTGCGTTGTTTGCAGCTGAGGGGTTCTGGGGGCGCCTCTCTGCTCAGTCCCAGGGTGCTCTGTAACCAGGCCAGAAAGGGACCTGTGCTTCTCAGAGGGTTCTAGAATCTAAGGGGCAACAAACATAAGCCCTAATACCCACCAGTGTGGTAAGTGCCTCCACCTCTCCGTTCTTTCATCGGCTGCTTTAGCACCAACTGTCTGGAGGATGTGGGAAGGCAGGAGACCAGAAGGACCCAAGAAACACGGCTGGGTCCCTCCAAGGACAGGCAGAAGGGATTCATATTCAGGGAGGCACCAGCGCCTATCAAAGGCAACACAGGATGCGTGGACACATCTCAGCTGCACAGAGAGCAGGCGTGAGCCCTCAGAGCATGCCCAAGGGAGATCCTCCGTTCACTCTTACAACTTACAGCGGCCACAAGGCTGTGAAGCCACAGGGACAAGAGCCTGGATCCTGGGAGTTCTGATCCCAGCTCTCCTCCCTTGCTCAAGTTTCTGAACCTCAATGGTCTCGGTTTTCCCATCTGTAAAATGGGTATTATTATACCTGCCTCTTGGGTATTATGATATCTGGATAATAGGACATATAATAATAATAACATAATTAAATAAAACATAACAAGTACAGGGTATCCATAAAATCTGGAAACAGATTATATGAACGTATGTATGTGTTCATATTTATTTATTCATCTGCTTTACAGACTGGAAATGTCCCAGACAACATTGTGTACATCTGTCTGTTTCTAGACTTTCTGGACGCTCTTTATATAAATATACTTTTATATAATCATAATTTTATATAAATGTATATAATAAAACATAGTAATAATATAAAATAAAACAAACTAATCACTCACACAGTATGAGGGACCATGTCAAGAACTTACAGGTATTCTCTACTTTAATGCTCAGAGCAAGCCCTGGAGGTGGATGCTATTATTAGCCCCATTTTACAGAGGCAGACACTAAGATATAGGGAGCTGAAGAGACTTGCCTACTTGCCAGGGTCACCCAGGGAATAACTGACAAAACCAGTTTGAGACCCAAGTCATCTAACCTCAGAGTCTACTTATGCTGTTTTCCACCTGTCTAACCCATCTACCTCCGCGGTGAAGACCCAATAAAAGGGACCAGTTCCGGGGTACCGAGGAAGGGCTTAGGAAATGCAGGGTCCTCTGAGTACTGAGCTCCTGGGAGAGAGAAACCAGATCCAACTGGTTCACCACTGTATCTGGAATTGTAATATACAAGATGTAGGTTGGCAGTCAATATTAGTGTGAGGGAAGGAAAATAAGGATGTATTAGCCAAAGGCTGGCATTCTTGTCTAAAAAAGAAAAAAGTCTCCGATTCCAGCGCCTTTCCTAGGAACATCTACCTCCTAAGATGCCTGGAGCTGCCGAAAGGTGGGCGAGGAGGCCCAGACCCGCCCCGCTCTCCCCTCCAGGGCACAAAACCAAGAATCCAAAAGGCCCAGGCGGTCACCCACCAACCAGGCCCAGGAGTGGCCTACCTTCTTCAGCGTCGTTCCTAAGTGAGGCCTCCAGGAGGGCCACGCTGGCCTCGAAGGACACCTTCTTTCGCCGGCCGCCCGTGCTGCGCTTCCGCTCGTGCTTGCGCTTGCGATGCTGCAGGTCCTGCTCGTACTGCGCCCACTTCTTCAGCTGCTGGGCCCGGCGCTTCTGGGCGGCGCGCAGCCGCTCCAACGTGGGCACCTTCTCCAGCAGCTGCAGTTCGGTCAGCAGGTCCACGTGGCTGGCCATGGCCTCCGCGCCTCCCTGCGCCCTGGCTGGGGGCTAGCGCGGCGCACCGGGGGCCGCGGCAGCATGCGGGCTCCTGCGGGGCTGGGGCGGCATGCTGGGGCCTGTGGCGGGGAGCGGGAGAGACACAGATCGACATGCGTCACACTCAAAACTCCGATCTGATGACGTCACCCAGTCCCACCTTCCAAACGCTTTCCCCCCCTATTTTATTGTCTTCCTTCCTTATTTTTTAATTGAGATATAATTGACCTATAACATTGTGTAAGTTTCAACTGTACAACCGTGTTGATTTGACATACTTATATATTGCAATATGATTACAACTGTTAGTTAACACTTCCATCACAGTCATACAATAATCCTTACTTTTGATGGTCATATTATAATTTCATGTAAGGTTGTTCTGTTGTTATAACACATACGGGAGTTTATTGTTATAACATGGAAGGGGTTTATTGTTATTTTTAAAGGAGCGAGTACTGTATTTTAAATGTCTCTGTATTAATTTATAACTTGGTAAATATTGACAGATATAACCTACAGAAACATAAGCTCTTTGGGAACCTTATTCCAAAGAGTCCAGTGGTTAAGAATCCACCTTCCAGTGCAGGGGATGCAGGTTTGATCCCTGGTTGGGGGACTAAGATCCCGCATGCCACAGGCCAACTAAGCCCCCATGAGGCAACTGAAGAGAAGCTCGAGTGTGGCAATGAAGATCACCCATGCTGTGACTGAGACCTGATGCTCCCCAGTAGTGCTGGGCCAAAGCAGGAGACCTAAGAGATGCAGGTTCAATCCCTGGGTCGGGAAGATCCCCTGGAGGAGGGCACGGCAACCCACTCCAGTATTCTTGCCTGGAGAATCCCGTGGACAGAAGAGCCTGGCGGGCTACAGCTCATCAGGCCACAAAGAGTTGGATATGACTGAACAGCAACAACAACCCCCCCCTTTACGGATGTGCCCCACTTTGCTTATTCATTCACTCACTGAAGAACGTCTACGTTGTCTCCGGCCTGGGGCTAATACATTCACGCACAGGTTTTTGTGGGAACATGAATTTTCATTCCTCTGGAGTAAATGCCCAAGAGTACAACTGCTGGGTTGTACAGTAATTACATGTTTAGTTCTATAAGAAGCTGTCAAACTGTTTTCCAGAGTAGCTGTACCATGTTTCATTCCCTCCAGTCATCTATGAGTGATCCAGTTTCTCTGCCAGAACTTGGCATGCTCAGTGTTTTAGCCACTTAGATAGATACTCCTTTTTAAAAGTAAGGAGCTCAGAGGAGTTCAACTCACAACCACGCTGTATCATCACGACGGCAGGACCTCACTAGGAGCTAAGGGACCACCTATTTATTTTTTCCCACTTCCTCCAGGAATCAAACAGTGAAACCTGCCCTGTGATGAGTCCTGGTTCAGAGATGGATCAAGAATCAGCTCTGTCTTCTAGGAAACACCACGTCTATTGATCTGTCATGGTGTCATCTACCTGTAAATTAACCTGATCCTTCTGATGACCTAATGAGACCAGGTACTATTCTGATCCCCATTTCAGATAAGGAAATTGAGGCACAGAGAGACTAATTAACCTGCCAAATACCACACAGCTAGAAAATGGATGAGCTATTCTGGCTGGGGTTATCAGGAAAGGCTCTCCAAAGTAGGAGACAATTGATTTGCATCTCCAAGGATGAGTAGGAGTTCACTCGCTCAGGAGGGCAGACACGAGCTGAGAAGGAGCTTCCCAATGTTCAAAGGCATGGAGAGGGGCTGAACACCATGAAGGGAATTCTAGGAGCCAACACACACAAACCTGGCTTGAGGGACTTCCCTGGTGGTCCAGTGGTTAACAATCCACCTTGCAATGCAGGGGATGTGGGTTCAATCCCTGGTCTAGGAACTAAGACCCTACATTCTGTGGAGCGACTAAGCCTGTTTGCTCCAACTACTGAAACCTGAGCACTCTGGATCCCATGTGCCACAACTAGAGAACGCATGCACAGCAGCAAAAGATCCCCCATGACACGACGAAGATCCGGTGTGCCACAACTAGGATACAACGCAGCCAAACAAATAAATATTAAAAAATAAAATAAAAACATGGCCAGAAATGGATGGGGCCCAGCCCAAGGGAACAGAAGTCTTGGAGGAAGCAGTGAGTAACTTGTGGTTCAAGGCCAGACAGCCAGAAAGTCCCTCATGGTCCACATCGTGTTTGTTTATTCGCTTGGTTGGTTTGGGGTCCACACTGTATTTTACGGTATTGTCATTCACTGCTAATATTTAAAACTTGGAGATCTGATATCCAAAATCAGATTTTCAGCCTTTCTTAGAACATCTCAGCAGCTGGCCACACCAAGCTCACATGGCAACAATCAGCTGGTACTGAGTAGGACTGACCAATTTAGATGGGGCACATCTCATTTTCCATGGTGCCCACCACCTCCCATTACTCCCATCTGACCTCCATCACTAACTGGCATCACTTGCTAGCTCCTATAGGGCTTACCTGGTGGCCCGGTGGTAAAGAATCTGCCCACTAATGCAGGAGACACAAGAGACACAGTTTCGATCCCTAGGTCAGGAAGATCTCCTGGAATAGGAAATTGCAACCCATTCCAATATTCTTGACTGGGAAATCCCATGGACAGCAGACTACAGTCCATGGGGTCACAAGAGTTAGATATGACTTAGTGACTAAACCACCACCACCACCATTAGCTCCTATGATTTCAGTTTGCAAGCCCTGCCTTAGGCGAAATATCCACAGGTCCAATATGCACAAGAAAGAGAAGGCAGTCTGTGAGTCTCCTCAATAAAGACCAGAATCAACGTATAGGGGAGTAGTGGTGTGCACCAAAAAACAGGCACCTGGCCTCCAGAGCTGTCCAACAAGCAACTGAACAAGGGCTTGTGGTCCAGTGGCTGTCTCTGGAGGTGGCAAATTCTCCATCACTCACTGGAGAATAAAATTTCCACTGATGTCAGATCAGCCTAAGTGTTCTGTACATCTTCTGTCAGCCATTAAGAGTCTGTACACAGATGGTTACCCATTTCTTCATTATTGAATATTCACTGATCACCTACTAATTGGGAAGTGTCAAAACATGCAATAAACTGTGGAAAATTCTGAAAGAGAGGGGAATACAGATCACCTGACCTGCCTCTTGAGAAACCTGTATGCAGGTCAGGAAGCAACAGTTAGAACTGGACATGAAACAACAGACTGGTTCCAAATAGAAAAAGGAGTACGTCAAGGCTGTATTATTGTCACCCTGCTTATTTAACTTATATGCAGAGTACATCATGAGAAACGCTGGGCTGGAGAAAGCACAAGCTGGAATCAAGACTGCTGGGAGAAATATCAATAACCTCAGATATGCAGATGACACCACCCTTATGGCAGAAAGTGAAGAGGAACTCAAAAGCCTCTTGATGAAAGTGAAAGAGGAGAGTGAAAAAGTTGGCTTGACGCTCAACATTCAGAAAACTAAGATCATGGCATCCGGTCCCATCACTTCATGGCAAATAGATAGGGAAACAGTGGAAACCGTGGCTGACTTTATTTTTCTGGGCTCCAAAATCACTGCAGATGCTGACTGCAGCCATGAAATTAAAAGACGCTTACTCCTTGGAAGGAAAGTTGTGACCAACCCATTAAAAAGCAGAGACATTACTTTGTCAACCAAGGTCCGTCTAGTCAAGGCTATGGTTTTTCCAGTGGTATTGTATGGATGTGAGAGTTGGACTATAAAGAAAGCTGAGCAGAGAAGAATTGATGCTTTTGAACTGTGTTGTTGGAGAAGACTTTTGAGAGTCCCCTGGACTGCAAGGAGATCCAACCAGTCCGTCCTAAAGGAGATCAGTCCTGGGTGTTCATTGGAAGAACTGATGTTGAAGTTGAAACTCCAATACTTTGGCCACTTGATGCAAAGAGCTAACTCATTTGAAAAGACCCTGATACTGGGAAAGATTTAGGGTAAGAGGAGACAGGGACGACAGAGGATGAGATGATCGGATGTCATCACCGACTCAGTGGACATGGGTCTGGGTGGATTCCAGGAGTTGGTGATGGACAGGGAGGCCCGGCATGCTGCGGTTCATGGGGTCGCAGAGAGTCGGACACGACTGAGCAACTGAACTGAACTGAATCCTTTTCTAAGAACCTCCCCAGCCATTGTCCCAGCCAGGGGTTTCCCAAAGTGTAGAAAGAGAACCCATTCCAAGTGAATTTACAAACGTTCAGGACAAGACTTAATAAAACATGGATTCAAAGACAGCAAGTTACCTCCTTTTCACTTAGAAAAAAATCTATCATTTTTTTTTTCAGAAGAAAGTTATCAGTTGGGTGCTAATAAATCTTTAACATTTTTATAACTATGTCAATTTCCCTTATAAACAAAGAGAAAGTCAGTCTCGGCTTACAGCCTTGGGCAAGCGAGAGTATTTACAACAGAATGTAATAACAGTGACTTTTTCCCCTGTTGATCTGGTTTCACAGTTACTGTTTATTTATGGTGGTGATATAAAATTTCCTTTTTAAATAAATCTTCTTTATTTCCCTTGGAAATCCTGCAAGGGAGTAGCAAAGAAAAATTAAAGAACGATGACATTTAATGCTGGCAAAAATTGTGATTGACGTTTGGGAATCCCTCACCTGGCCACTGATCCTCAATAACAACAATCTGACAAAAGAAGCCCTCTTAAAGAGCTCATTATTTCAGCTGACAAATATTCACTGAACATCTGTCACATGCCAGACAGCTAGGGATACAGCAAGGTAAAGACAGGGACGGTCCCTGCCCATTGGATGAATGACAAAACAGAGGTACAAGGGACTAGACAACACATTCATAGGATACAAAGACTGAACAGTAACTTGAATCCCAGTATAGTGCTCCCTCCTTGAGCCCCAGGGTGGTGCGCCCCATGCAGACAGGAGACACTGCTGTGGCTTCCCTGGCTTGGACAGTCTGCTTGAGTAAAGGAATTAAGGGCAGTTGCCCAGCCCCCTGGAGAAAGCTGAGGACAGTGTCTCCCAAGGGCCAAGAAAGGGGGCCAGAGCACATTTCTCTGACTTTGCTGTCAGCCCCCAACTGGCTCTCCCCTCTGGGTTCCCTGGAGCTGGGGCTCCAGGACAGCTCCCTCTTGACTGCTGGTTTTCAGGTGACCTAGTTTCCCCCAATAGACCCACACACCTCCTCCCACCCCCGTCCAAGAAAACCCTGCTTGGTCTAATTAAAGAATTGCCATCAGTGCTGCTAACACAGCAGCCAGGCAGCCCCCAAGGCAGGGCACTGGCCTGGGTGCTGGGGCAGCCCGCAGAAGTACTGTCTCCTATGAGCTGTGGACTGGCCCTCTTGTGAGACCCAGAGTATCTGCCCCTATTTCCAGAGATAGCCCTGGTTGGTGATGGGGACACAGCCCAAACTACCAGGATGCGGGAGAAGTAATGGCCTCAACTCTTTCTCTAAAAGTAGGGGAGTTTTTAACTTTTGGCTGCAATTTCCAGCATGCAGGATTTTAGTTCTCCCACCAGGGATCGAACCTGGGTCCCCAGCAGTGGAAGCATGGAGCCCTAACCACTGGACCGCCAGGGAATTCCAGCAATCCTCAACTCTTAAAGGGGATCCTCAAAAAGGAGCTCATTTGAAGGAAAACCAGCTCCATGGAGACATATTGACCCCAGAGTGTTGCAGGAGCACCCAGATGGACCATCTTGCAGAGAACTGGGCACATGGGGAGGCAAGGCAACCAAATGTCTGCACTGGAGAGGCGGGTAGGGGAAGGGATCCGCAGAGGCCAGGTCGGGTGAGTTATACAGGGAGTGTGTGCGCTTTGAGAAGAGAAATCAGAAGCAAGGGGGAAATAGGGTAGGGTACTTAATTATTCCAACCAACAGCTGTGAGAGGTCTGGGTGGATGAGCCAAAACAGCCCTGGTGTGGGCAGCCCCAGGTCTGAGGGCAAGGCCGTTCACTCTCAGTGAGGCCAGAACAGACAACTAGAATGAGCCTGGATTCAGCCTCCGGTTGCTGCCTGACAAAGCTGAACTTGATACCTGTTGGTAAACAGCAATGTAGAGAAGCAAGGGCTGCGCTCCAGAGAGCTGAGCCTTGAGGGCAAATGCGAGGAAGCCTGTGGGGGGATTGGGGGCCAGGTGGTGGTGCACGACAGAACCCTCCCCTCCTCCGAAGTGAAAAGAAGGCTATTACAGGAATAAGAAGAGGAAGAAAGGCATGAGCCCATCGAAAGGCTCGGTTTGTAGTAGTCTCTGTGGTTCCCGCAGTACCACTCCGTGCTGGGCCCTGATTGGCCACAGTCACGGTTTAAGCCCAGCCAGAGTGATTGGCCAGCGGTAGGCACATGACCTAAGCTGGACCAATCATAACCTCCCTATTCTCACTGCCCATGAACCGGAGGCGTGAACCCCCGTTGCGGCTGTAAGTCATCTTGTCCCCAGACGTGCAGGAAGCCAGCCTTTGGATAAAGCAATACTTAGGAGTCAGAGGAGAGAAAGACCTCTGGACTTTAATCCCTGTTATTATTTAAGCCAGTTGAATTGAATTTTGATACTTGTAGCCAAAAGTACCCTAACAGATAGTAATGCTACTTTTAGGTATACACGAATGGGGAGCCCCAGGAGGCGATGTTGCCTGAAGCAGGACGAGTGGTCTCTTGCTGGGCTGTATCACCAGACACCTCCACTTCCCCTAAAAAGGCCGTTTATGGTCTTCTGACCCAAGTTGAGGACTGTCCTTGAAGAAGGGCTGGAGAAGGTCAACACCAGGTTCCCACCCCCTGAGGTGGGACCCAGGCCTTGCGACGCCTCCAGCCGAGGGTAGCGGCTGCTTGACACAAATTTGGACTCGAGCCTAGAGCCTTGAGAAAAACAACACAAAGGTGAATTCAAATTGAAGAGCCTTTAAAACATGAGTCAGACGGTGTCTCAAAGTTCACGCTATTAGAAGAAAACGTTAAGATTTTTTTTTTCTTGTTCTTCAGCTATTCTTCTCCACACAATATTGGCAGCACCCTGGAGGAAGGCCGTGAGTGCTTGCGCCTCGTGCTTCCTGTAGCAGTGAGCACGAGGGAAAAAGGAAAACAAAACACTGCACCGGCTGTCCCTCCTCCAAGCTCACTTGGGACCCACTTTCGCTCCTAAAGGATACACACCCCCGCCCTCCCACAACACACTGCTTTGAATAATAGCATAATTTCCTCTTTCCTGCCCACCCCACCCCCACCCCCACCTCCCCACCCCCTCAGTATAAAGATACTTTACGCATGAGCAAAGAGACTTCTGGGCCCCTTGGTGCTCCAAATAGCTAAATTAGAAATTGTTAGCCTTGTCCTCCCCACCAACCCCAGTCTCATGGAATTTTGTTGACTCTGTTCTACTCCTGCTGTCATGAACCTTCTAGATTGCGGGCACAGTCTCCTAGACAGACATTCCAATTTAAAAGTCTGTTGTAGGACTCGCGTCTCCAAGGGTCTGTTCCTTAACTCTGCCTCTCCCAGCTGTGCTCCTTTCAGACCTGAGTGGTGGTACTGGGCTTGGCCATCATTTGTCACTGTACTCTGAAGCCTATTTACTACAACCCGATTTGGCAAGACCTTGGAGGAAGAGTGACTGGATGGCATCACCAACTCAATGGACATGAGTTTGAGTAAACTCCAGGAGTTGGTGATGGACAGGGAGGCCTGGCGTGCTGCAGTCCATGGGGTAGCAAAGAGTCAGACATGACTGAGCGACTGAACTGAACTGGAGGAGAAGGGTGGAGGAGAGGGCAAGATGGCAGGACTCAAAAACCACAAGTTCAACAAGAATAGATTGCTGAATCAACTAAAGCACCCTGAGCTTTCAGGAAGAGAATCATGTCCAGCATTGAGATAATAGCCCAGAAGACCTCTATCTGAACTGGCTGGACCACACTGGGAATATAGAACCAGGCCTTAATAAAAGCCATGAATGAAAGGATTAGCATTGTTCTCTAGAGGGCAGAGTTGTGATCATAGGCAAAGTGAAGAAGGATCGCCCTGGAACTTGCATAAAAGTCTAGTGGTTAAGACTCCATGCTTCTACTGCAGGAGGTACAGGTCCAGTCCCTGGTTGGGGAACTAGAGATCCCATATGGGGAGTGACACAGAAAAAAAAAAAAAAGAAGAAGAAGTAGGATCATCCTGGAATAAGGAAATACTGTCTCAACACCAGCAATTCAACAAAGTCCAGCCATGGTGTGATGCTGGGGTCCCTGCCACTGAGAACTCCAGTGGCCACTCATGAGGCTTCTGAGAGCAAGTCCATATTGGGTTGGAGGAGGGGCTGGTCCAGTGAACCCCACTCCCAGCCTGACAGAGAGGTCATCTCTATTAGGAGGAAGACTCTATCATGTATATTTGCTGCCCAGCATTTGGTACCCACGAGCCTAGCCTGGAAGAACCACTCCAAATAGATATTGATCAGTGATATTTTAGATTCTTTCTACCTATGAAGGTGAGACAGCTGTCTCAGACTCAGCTCCAAGAAAACGTCAAAGGAAGCCACAGCTCAAATGGGAGAAGGAAAACCTGTGAACACACCCATCTTCCATGCCGAGCTTCTCCCCATGAATCTTAACCCACAGAGAGGCCCACATACGTATGGGTAAGAATGCCAGTGTGGGGGAGGCTGCAGGGGACAGAACAAAGGTGCCAAAGATGGGGCACATGCAAAGCTGACATGATGTCTACGAACACATTAGTCAGTCACAGTCACGGTGCTAAACCAGCCAGTCTTCTAAAGAAGCTTATGTAATAGCTAAGCACGGGGAAATGGGAGTCAAATTACACATACTGCTCCTCCAGGCTTGGGGGAGTGTGGTCCACCCCCTCCCTTGCAGAGAGATAAAAACTCCCTTTGCAGCTAAAAGGATCATTTTCCAAAGGAGGCCACCTGTGGCCACAGAATGCCCTCCTGGGTTACACGTTTATTGAACAGGGGAGGGCTGTTCACCCTGATTAAGCCTTGAGGGGCCTCTGCCACCTCTGCCTCCCTCTCTCAGCATGACATCTTTGGCCAAGCTTTCCTCTGTTGTGCCAACTCTTAGGTTAGTAGTGGCTTCTTGGAGCACTTTGAGGGCAGAGGGTATGAGGCCACGTGTGATGACAGGAGGAATGAATGTGGTGATCGATTAGTAATGTCTGCCACAGATAAAGGCGTGGCTGCATGGGTACTAAGCAGGCAGCTCTGTTTTACATTACACTTGCCTACTTGGATTTCAACACTTGCCTTCACCCCATTGTTCAAAATCCTCTAGTCTTAAACACAAACATCTAGAGAGTTATCAGATTAAGCAGAAGGGCTCCTCAATATCACTACATCATTCAACCGAGAACAAAAAATCACGATGGCCTCAAAGGTAAGTAAGAGTCAAGAATAGCTTAGGTTCTAATAAGAATTTCTCCAATACCTTGTGCTAGGGGGTAAAATGAAGACCTGTCCTCTATGACTCCATCCCTTAAATTGAACAGATCCTACTTCTAGGAAGCAGTACGCTGAGCCAACTCAAGCTAAGGATGGTAGCCCCTTTGGAACTGCTACCTCCCTCAATCCTATCCCAAAGATGAGCATCCCATCCTGTAACTGGATGGGGTCCACTCTTGAAGAGGGAGGGGCAGGGAGCACCATCAGCCAGGGATAACTCTCTCCTCCATCTTAAGCATCTTGGGTTTTACACCATTACCACCATAAAGAAGGAAGAAAGTTGAGATCTGCTTCCTAACAAGGTCCCTTATTCCTCTTCAGAAACCTCAAAGATATCCTGAGCAAGCTGTCGCCTTCCCTTTAGTCAATTAGAAAACAGCTGGGATGGGAATTTTTTTTAATTTTTCATATTGTTTACTAATGGAGGTTTGGAAAATAATTCCAAGGAAACAAGGACAATAAAAAACAGAGAGTTGGATTCAAAGGAGAAAGTCCTACCCTGGAGGAAGAAACAATGAGAAGGAAAAGGACTAGACCCATGCACAACTGCACAGTAAGTGGGGGAACTGGGATCCAAACCCAGGCCTGTCTGATTCTACTGTCTACGTACATAAAAGAACAAGGAAGGACTTCCCCTGTGGCCCAGTGGTTAAGAATATGCCTTCCAGCACAGGGGATGTGGGTTTGATCCCTGGTCAGGGAACTAAAATCCCACATGCCACAGGGCAACTAAGCCTGCAGGCCACAGCCAGTGAAGCCCACGCGCTCTAGAGCCCTTGAGCCACAACTGGAGAAAGTCTATGTGCCACAACAAAGACCCAGCACAGCCAAAAAGAATCACAACTGCTTTTAAACAACTTCCTCGTGAAATGTAAGAAGATTCCAGGAAATCCAGGGTGTTGATGATTAAGGAGCTAAGAGGACATTTCAACGAATAAACCAGATAGATCAGTTGGTAGTAAAACAAATACTTGCTGAAATCAGTATAGAGGAAAAAAACATATGCTTAATGTAACTAAACATAAGCATCACAGAATGTATAAAATATGTAGATGAAATGAACCCAGAGATAAAGAATGCAGGGTTATAATGGCAGCTTCTGTGCACAACATATTTTCCCATGGGTCCAATTCGTTATATGTAACATCTCTTGGAATCACTGCACCAACTCTGTAATGTAGGTCTTGTTCCCATTTCAAAAAACTGAGACTCAAGGAACCTGTAAGGAGCACTATTTCAGTTGTTTATGGCTGGTATCTCTTCTGATTGATCAATCATATGCTATGATGGTTAAGTATTTTTTTTTTATCATCTCTCCTGCTTGAAAATAAAAGAGAAAATGTCAGACAGGAAAGATGGCCCACAAAAGCACGACTAAGAGCAAGAAAAGGAGTCCTTGCAGGAAAATAAATGAAATCTACGCAGAGTGAGGATAACTGATTACAGTCATAACTTCCCTTACTGTTGGAGCTGTCATCACCTTTGGAGGCTTAGGCAGGAAATATATGTATCTCATCCTGAATTTCATAAAATCTGCCTTCCAAACCCTGTGAGCTCAGCCCCCTATGACTAGTGTTCCCTTTCTTGGTGAGTACTTTCTCATCTTCACTTCACCCAATAGCTCCCAAACCAGATTCGTAACAGCAACTGTCCTCTCTCCTCTGCTCTCTGGGAGATGAAACTGTCAGTAGAATAAATCAGGAAGTTTCCAGACACTCTGCATTTTGGTAAATGAAGTTTCTGTCCAGTATACAGGCTTTGAAGTTTCTCCATATGGGATCTGTGACCTTCCAGGTCACCATGCAGAGAGAAGCAATGTAGTCGACTGCCTTTACATTACTTTCACTCCTCCCCTCTTTGATCTCCAGCCAAAGTCCCTTCACTTTGATTCCCTCCTCTTGGCTCCTCTTGGGTGTGCAGAACTCCAAACATATCTCTGCTCCCCCCTCTGACCAGCTTTATTTCCCTTTAAAATTCTCCATAAGCCATAGATTCAATCCCATGAAAGTGATATTACTCCCACAATTGACTGTATCTCCTCGTGTTGAAATCTCAGGTTCACTTTGTTAGCAACTGTGGTCTACTCTACACTCACAGCCCTAATATTATTTCAACCCTCTCATCATGTTCTCCAGCAAATTACCAAACTCTCTCTATTTTATGCTTAACTGTCATCAACAAGTAGCCAATCTCAAGATTTTCTTCTAGTAATTTTCTCCTCTAATTCAATTCCACTTTTAATTTGAAGCTGCTTTCATTTAGCCAGTCAACAAACATTTATTGCCATCAACTATGTGCTAGTTAGAAAAGCTGCTGCTGCTGCTGCTGCTAAGTCACTTCAGGCGTGTCCGACTCTGTGTGACCCCATAGATGGAAGCCCACCAGGCTCCCCCATCCCTGGGATTCTCCAGGCAAGAACACTGGAGTGGGTTGCCAGTTCCTTCTCCAATGTGTGAGAGTGAAAAATGAAAGTGAAGTCGCTCAGTCGTGTCCGACCCTTAGCGACCCCACGGACTGCAGCCTACCAGGCTGCTCCATCCATGGGATTTTCTAGGCAAGAGTACTGGAGTGGCTTGCCATTGCCTTCTCCGAGTTAGAAAAGCAAGGGGTCCTAATGGTCCCTTAGTAAATAAAATTATTGCTCAGAAAAGTTCTGCTCTAGTAACAGCAGAGTAACTCTCATAGGACACATCCCCTCACATTTAACTATTGTGAACTCTACGCACTACACACACACTACCTATTGGAAGGCACTACATAGTCCATGGGGTTGCAAAGAAGTCAAATACGACTTAGCAACTGAACAACTGCAAGATTTATTCAGCCACAAGCAGATAGAAACTGAAGGGCAGTCAACACTTGATAGAAATTTGCACTAGGCAAATTCTGTGTTTTTGTAGCTTTTTACACGAGGGCAGACCCCACTCAGCGTTGTACATGGTGGCTACAACGTGGATGAAAACCTTTGCTCTTATCGTTTGAGGAATTAAAGGGCAGAGTTCAGGTGACTACAGTTGGAAAGTGAGGAGAAAGCATCCCAGAAAAGAGTCACAGATGGTAGCCCCAAATGCTGAGTATAAATTCTGTCCAAATCTCTCTGAATGATGCATGTGCAGGGCAGGTTCCAAGCCGCCCAACTAGGGCTCTAAGAACTGAAGAAAGATTTCAGCTGCTGCCTACCCAGGGGAAATTGAATTTAAAATTTGTTTGGTCAAGTCAACTGACTGATTTTTTAAAAAGTCATCACAGGACTTCCTTGATGGTCCCATGGGTAAGATTCTTCGCTCCCATAGCAGGGGGCTCAGGTTCCATCCCTGGTCAGGGAACTAGATCCCACATGCATGCCACAACAAAGATCCTGAAAACTGCAACTAAGACCCAGTTCAGCCAAAACAATAAAATAAATGAATAGTCATTACTGTTCTGAGAAATACAATGGAACCTAAGTTCTCTTAAGTCTGACTCATAATATTCAAGATGTAACCTAAAATTACTAGAAAAAAATTTTTTTCAGAAAACAGGAAATGGACTTCCCTGGTGGTCCAGGGTTAAGGCTCTGTGCTTCCACTGTAGGGAGTGCAGGTTTGATCCCTGGTCAGGGAACTAAGATCCCACATGCCTTTGTGCAGTCAGATTAAAAAAAAAGCAAACAGGAAAATATGACTCAAACTCAAGAGGAAAGGCAATCAATAGAGATCTACCTCAAGATGATCCTTTATTTCCTTTAAGGGTATAAAGGAAAATATGCTAGTAATAAATGAGCAAATATGAAATAGCAACTGCAAAACAGCACAAAGAAGAGATGCAAAGCTATTAATCAGATCAGCTAAATCCACACCAACACCTTCCTCTGCACCCATGTGGGCCAGTTACATAGTTCTAATATCAACTTCAATGACTTTTTTTTTCTGGAGCACCTTCCAAGAGCCAGGTCTTGGGCAAGCTTTGGAGAGCAAAAATATAACACAAAATCTTAAACCCTTAAAACAAAAACAAAAACCTTAAGCCCTGATCCTGAAGAGCAGATATTTTCATCTGCCAACATTTGTATAGACTACGCATCACTTCTCACGTCCTCCCTTCTCTTTCAGGCCTTAAATTGGAAGAAGAGATTGAAGTCCCGTCATGGGCTCTTTCCAGCTTCCAGATCACTCCATCAGGAACCATTTGCCCACATAAAGCACACAGGAATGAGGCACAGGCTGTTAGGTTTAATACACCTCTACATTCTCCTTCCATCACAAAAGCATCCTCCCCTGCTGATTAGACAGATCAGGTCTATAAAAAACTCTGGGAATAGACGTCAAAGAGGGGCCATGGGGAGGCACTTGCCATTATCACATCTCTTTATACAGTTCCATTAATTCGTGTTTTGCTTTTTCAAAACCTGTTAGGAAAGAGGTTCTCAAACTTGGCTACATGTTGGAATCACCTGGAAATGTTGGAAAATTATATTAAGATCCAGAGCAAGACTACAATATATCCACCAGAATGGCCTTTTTTTTTTTTAAGACAGAAAATACCAGTCATTGGCAAGAATTCTTATAAACTGAGAGGAAATATAAATTGGTACAGCCACTTAAAAAACTGCTCAAGCAGTATCTTCTACAGCTGAACATATGATAGCCTATACTCCAGCAATTTCATTCGTAGGAATATACTCAACAGAAATTTCTGTATACATTCACCAAAACACATTTACAAGAATGTTAACAGCACTATTTGTATAATAATCTCAAAGTACAAACTATTCAAAATGTCCACCAACTTGAGTCTGGAAAAAAACTTATGGTGTACGCACAGTGGAACACAGTCCAGAAGCCCGGATGAGTAATACACAATTACACACCACGATCTGGATCTCTCACACTGTTAACCAAAGTAAGCCAAACACAAAAATGCATACTACATGATTCCATTTATGTAAAGTTCAACAACAGGCAAAAAGAATCTATGTTATGATCAATCAAAGTCACAGTTTTGGGGTGGAAGTGACTGGGAAGGCACGTAAGAAAGGCTTTTAGAGCACTGATAATATTGGGGTTTGTTTGTTTTGGCCGCACCATGCAGCATGTGGGTTCTTAGTTCCCCAACCAGGGATCAAACCCATGCCCCCTGCAATGGAACCTCAGGGTTTTAACCACTGAACCGGCAGGGAAGTACTAATATAGGGAAGGCCCACACTGAATGGGTTACCTAGGCATGTTCAATCTGTGAAAATTCATTCACTTAGAATATGTGTGTGAGTGAAGTTAAAGTCACTCAGTCATGTCCAACTCTTTGCGACCCCATGGACTATACAGTCCATGGAATTCTCCAGGCCAGAATACTGAGTGGGTAGCCATGCCCTTCTCCAGGGGATCTTCCCAACAAAGGGATTGAACCCAGGTCTCCCACATTGCAGGCGGATTCTTTACCAGCTGAGCCACAAGGGAAGCCCTAGGATATGTGCACTTTCCTGTATTTGCTTTACCTTAACAAAACATTACAATTTAAAAAATACAGGGTCCCATCTCAAGAGATTCTAATTTACTTGCAGCCAGGCCTTGAAAAAATTTTTTCTCCAAACTTTAAACTTTTTATTTTGCATTGGGGTAGAGCAGATGAACAATGCTGTGGTAGCTTCCAGTGAAGAGCGAAAGGACTCAGCCATACACACACATCAGGCCTTGAAAATTTTAAAATGCTCCCCAGGTGTGTCTAATGTGCATCCAAGAACCACTGTATTAGAACTTGGCAACCCTCTTCACTGTTTATTTCTTGGAGCAGAAAGTACATTAGGTTCTCCAGAAAGTTTAAAGCAGGGTGGTTTCTGTAGAAGACTAGTAGCTCCAGAGGAGGTTAATAGATATTACATGGAAAAAGTTCTGTGGTGAAATAAACAATTTTAAAAATTTTAATGACTAACTTTCATTGAACACTTAACTACATTCCTAGAGCTAGGCTAAGTGCTTTACGTACATTATCTCATTTAAGACCACAAGTCTGTGAGAAAGGTACTACTAATCCTCATTTTAAAGAAGAGTTAAACTAAAGTTCAGTGTGGTTAATTAATTGCCCAAGGTCACACAGTCAGCAGAACTGATGCTTTTGAACTGTGGTGCTGGAGAGGACTCTTGAGAGTCCCTTGGACTGCAAGGAGATCCAATCAGTCCATCCTAAAGGAGATCAGTCCTGGGTGTTCACTGGAAGGACTGATGTTGAAGCTGAAACTCCAATACTTTGGCCACCTGATGTGAAGAGCTGACTCATTTGAAAAGACCCCAATGCTGGGAAAGATTGAGGGCAGGAGGAGAAGGGGATGACAGAGGATGAGATGGTTGGATGGTATCACCGACTCAGTGGACATGAGTTTGGGTAGACTCTGGGAGTTGGTGATGGACAGGGAGGCCTGGCGTGCTGCAGTTCATGGGGTCACAAAGAGTCGGACACGACTGAGTGACTGAACTGAACTGGACCCAGCCAGTACGAGGCAGCTGTGTGCCTGCATGCATGCTTTGTCGCTTCAGTTGTGCCCAACTCTTTGTGACCCCATAGACTGTAGCCCGCCAGGCATCTCTGTCCATGGGATTCTCCAGACAAGAATACTGGAGTGGGTTGCCATTTCTTCCTCCAGGGGATCTTCCCGACCCAGGGATTGAACTCGAATCTCTTATGTCTGCTGCACTGACAGGCGGGTTCTTTACCTCTAGTGTCATCTGGGAAGCCCATACAAGGCAGGATTAGGATTTAAATTCACATTGGCCTTGACACTGAAGCCCATGCACTGAATCACTGCCCTGATTTGCCTCTCCAGGCAGCACTTGTCTGCAGTACTTAATGGAGCTTTCACTCGGCTAATGTGAGCTGTGGGTTGCCAAGACAGGAATGTCGGAGGCAGCATTTCCCCAAATGATCTCCTTGCCTCCATCTCTTACCTTCGAACCCATAAGCTACACCACTGGTAAAGTTTTCATTCTGCACTGAAGTCTGATCCTGTATTTCCCTCGTAGGGAAGCGCTTTTTTTTTTTTTTTTTGCCACATCGCATGGCATGCAGGTTCTTCCCTAACCAGGGATCAAATCCACACCCCTTGCAGTGGAAGCAGGGAGTCTTAACCACTGGACTGCCAGGCAATTCCTGTAAGGAAGCATTTAATGTTTCTGCACTGCCTAAAGAGTCAAGTCTAAACTTCTTAGCCTCATAGTCCAGACCATCCGGTATCTGGCCTTGACATGCTTAGTTTTATCTCTGGCCATCCTAACCTCCCTCCCCACCCTCACTAAACACTCAATTTTCTGGCTATACTTAATAGGTTTGATGGATACACACCCCTGCAATGGTACCCACCATTGGTTGAAACTCCACCATGTGTCAGATACTCCTCATAAATTAACTTTAACTCCCACAGGGAGCCTTTAAAAACAGGTCTCAAGACCTCCCTGGTGGTCCAGTGGCTAAGACTCTCTGCGCTCCTAATGCGGAGGCCCGGGTTCAATCCCTGGTCAGGGAACTAGGTCCCACATGCTGCAACTAGGAGTTTGAGTGCCACAACTAAAGATCCTGTGTGCTGAAATGAAGGCCAAAGACCCCACGTGCTGCAACTAAGACCTGGCAGAGCCAAATAAATATTTTTTTAATCAAAACATAAAGATAAAAACAGGTCTCATTATCCCCAGTAGATAGATTAGGAAAAGGGAGGTTCATCTTGACACGCCCAGAGTCATATCTAGTGAGTAGCAGAACTAAGATCTGAACACAGATTTAGATTTCTCTTCTATGAAGCTATGGAGTTTTCACTCTTTCACACTCACCACCTGTCCTTCATTCATACGGTTCCGTGGGGTGGTGATAGCCTTCTTTCTCTCCACCTGGCAAGCTCATCCTGTTCTTTAAGAGCCAGCCCAAGTGCTGTAATGATAGTACCTGTCATCTCTTAAATGCTCTTCAGGAGCCATGCTCAGCACTTGACTTGCCTTGTCTCATTTACACAATATTGTCTCCATGCTCCTTTTATTCCCTCTGAATTGCTCTTTATATGCCTTGTGCCGAATGGGTTTCTCCCTCCTCCAGTTGCAAGGAGTCTGACCACGTCTCTACTGTGGCTCTCAACTGGGTGTGCGTGCTAAGTCGCTTCAGTCATGTCCAACTCTTTGAGGCCCCATGGACCACTGGCTCTCAATTCAGTTCAGTTCAGTCGCTCAGTCGTGTCCGACTCTCCGCGACCCCATGAATCACAGCACGCCAGGCCTCCCTGTCCATCACCAACTCCCGGAGTTCACTCAAACTCATGTCCACGATGGCTCTCAATTAGTAGTTGTTAATTTCATATCTGCCTCTTCCACTGGACTAGATGCTCTCAAAGGCAAGAAATATGTTATTCACCTTTCCATCCCACCCTAGGGCAGGGGTCCCCAACCCCCAGGCCCATGGACCAATAGCAGTCTGTGGCCTGTTAGGAACCAGGTCACATAGCAGGAGGTAAGCGGCGGGTGAAAGAGGGGAGCTTCTTCATCTGTATTTGTGGCCACTCCCCATCATTTGCATTATAGTCTGGATCTCAGGAAAACAAGCTCAGGGCTCCTACTGATTCTGCATTATGTTGAGATGTAAAATTATTTCATTGTATATCACATTATATAATCACAATCATAGAAATAAAGTGCACAATAATGTAATATGCCAAAACCATCCCCCCGCCAACCCTTCAGCCCATGGAAAAACTGTCTTCCACAAAACTCGTCCCTGGTGCCAAAAAGGTCAGGGACTGCACCCTAGAGTCACCCAGCATGTAGCAGACATTCAATAAATGGGAGGGTGGGAGATGAAGGGACTAAAATTCACTGACATTATTCCATCAGTGGTATCATAGGGAGTGGTCCTCTGGCTTGGAACTACAGCTCTAGCATCAAACCAGACAAAATAATCCTGGCTCCTGGGGAAAGATAGGGGCCAGACCCAAGATGTACCTTACCTGGCCCCTGCTTTGCCATCCACAAAAGGATGACTTAGGACTGCCTTTGCTCCACAGTCTCTTTTCAACTCTACATGCTTTACAGTTGCTTTATAGATTCCAGCTTAGAAGTTTTGCTGTAAAATGATGGTGAGCTCCATTCCACAGCAGTGTTTCAGATATTCTCAACTGCTCCTTACCGTGGCGTGTGTTGGTCTTAAGATCTCCTAGTGGATGAAGAGCTATCCGTGACAGGTGGCCCAAAGAAAATGTATAGCTAAGGCGTGGCTCCCCACAGGTGGGAAGATCAGGTGGTCACTGCCCTTTCTAAATGGATCTATTCTTTTTGAGTAGGAGGCCCTTTTATAGGACAGAGACATATTTGATGCTCACTCATTCATTCAACACCCATTCTGTGCATGCAGTCTACAATGGGTGCATTCAAAGCACACCTCCTTGTAACCCCTGGGGGAACCGCCAACTCATGCCACCCACATCCAACCCCAATGGGCTCCAAGGCTGTGGATTTTTAAAGCCAGCCTCTGTACCTTTGTTCTCACTCTTTCTGGACTAACACACACACTTGCCCAGGTGACAGTGAGCAGCAATCAGTACCAGCTTCAAACTCAGCTGGGTTTCTGCACCGCCTCCCTCAAACATGAGTAAACATGGAAACCATCAAAGAGTCAATTTCAAATTACTTTATCCCTTCCTAGCTGCCCACCTCCGCTGCTGCCACCACTAGGGCTAAACTACATGGTTTTTCTGCTTCTACCAAGTCTTTTTCTTTTGAGGATGTCAAGTATCGCCCCTCCCACTGGGGCACAGGGTATGCTGTATTTTCATATTCATTTGTAATAGTCATGAAGGCTGTCAAAGAGAACTTCACTTATGCATTTCTCTAGCACAGCTGGAACCACACCTCTTCGTTCTCATTTGTCCATGTGTCTGCGTCCTTCAGGAGTTGGGGGCCAACCTAAAGGCAGGAACTGGTGTAAGTTCATTTTTTATCTCTAATTTCAAGCGTCAGACCAGGTAAAATGCAGTTCTTGAATATTTAACAGTATGTAGCCACAGTCTAAATGATCATAAAATCTGAAGTACTGTGGAACTTGACTCAGAAACACTCTTTCTATTTTATTCCTATCTGACTGGAAAAAGATTAAATGTACTCAATACTCAATGTTAGAGAAAGGGCTGGGGAAAGAAGCATTCACACACACTGTTTGCAGGACTTCCCTACCGTCCTACTGTGGGGCGGGGGCGGGGGGAGGGGGGGTGTCGTTCAATCCCTGATCGGGGAACAAAGATCCCGCATGCCCTGTGGCTCGTCCAAAAGAAAAAGAAACTGGTTTGGCCTCTTGGGAGGACAATTTGACAATGCCATAGTTCAAACTGCAGGGAATTTTCCTTACAGATAAAATCACCCAAGTGTACAAAGATACACACTGTATAAGCAAGGATGTCATAGCATCATAATGTGTAGCAGGGAAAAAAAACAAAACGGAAATAATCTTCACCACCAGCAAGGGACTAGAAAACAAATTATGGTTAATTTTTATTATGGGACTACCATGTAGCTTTTAGGACTGAGGTATACCTATATGTGTCGACATGTGCTAAGATAAATTAGCTGAAAAGGGAAGTTTCGGGAAAGGGTTGTATAGATGTGTTAAAAAAAAAAAGAGGATAGGATATACATAAATGCATGTGGATTTGTACATGTCTAAGAAATTTATGGAAAGACATAACACATTCAGCGATTTCTTCCAGGAAAAAAAGAAATGAGTGGATGATCATTGGGAAATTTTCCCTTTCCATTTTTCACATTTCTGTACTGCTTGAATTTTAATAATGAGTTTCTCTTTATTTTTATAATTAAAAAGCATAAAGTACAGCAATAAGAAAACAAAAGCTTGATTTCCTATGTTAAAAAAAAAGAAGAAAATAAATGAAATTCTGGATAAACTCTTGCCTGTTTCTTTATTTTAATTGGGGTGCATCAGGTCTTAGCTACGAATGCAGGATCTTTATTTTCAGCATTTGGGATCTAGTTCCCTGACCAGGGATTGAACCCGGGCCCCCTGCATCGGGTGGAGAAGGAAATGGCAACCCAGCATTCTTGCCCGGGAAATGCCATGGACAGAAGAGCCTGGCAGGCTACAAGAGTCGGACATGACTAAGCAACTAAACCACCACCCTGCACTGGGAGCACGGAGTCTTAGCCACTGGACCACCAAGGAAGTCCCCTTCTCTGTTTCTTTATAAGGCAATAGGCAATGACTCTAAAGAGTTTGCTCTCTGCCCAGTTCATGGGGGAGCAGATGATGGCTACAGAGTTCCAGAAAGGAAGCTGGGGACAGAGAAAGTCACCAAGAAGAGCCAAGAGCCCTGAAGAAAGTAAGTGTGAGAATATGTGTCTTTTACTTGCTCTTGGATGACAGGAAATAAAGCCTGTTCTGATTGAGACTCTAAAATGTTCTGGGAGCTAAGAAATTCTGAGAACTCACCAGGTTGGCATGCACACGGGGGCCTGCAACCAGCGCCAAGAAGCAAAGGCTAGGAATGCCTTGGTAAGTAACAGACATAAGTAACCAGGGTGAACAAAACAACGGACTGAGCACCAGGGATGCAAGTGACACAGGGCTCCGCTCGCCTATCCGAAGCTATGACTCCCAGAGGCTGACTGCACGGATACTAAGGTAATAATTATTGTTGGTATATATCCAGTACACCCTATGTGCAAACACAGGTTAAATAATCGTATCATCTCACACTATTATTATTCCTATTTGACATATGGGGAAACTGAGGCTCAGAGAAGTTAGCAAATAACTTCTCAAGGACACATTAAGTGGGAGAGGGAAGGATCCAACCCAGGTCTGACTCCAGAGCTAGCCAAAGTCACTGCCAGCCTTTCCTCCATCTGAGGAAGAACTGGAGAAAGTCACTCCCTTAGGGCAGGGACAGCTTATGAAGTGCAACCGCATTTTTGCCCAGAGTCAGACAGCATCATGATTCAGTGCAAGGACTTTTAGAAGCAAGACAGCCTGGATTCAAACCCTAACTCCACCACTGGCCGGCTGTGTGACCCGGGGCAAATCATGGAACCTCTCTGCACCTCACTTTCCTCAGCAGTAACATCAGGGTCATAGTAAGGCCATCTCTTAAGAGTTGCTAGGAGGATTAAAAGTTAAACAGTGCTTGGCTCATAAGATAAGAACTAGATGTTAACCATTATTATTAAGAAAAAGGGACTTTCCGGGTGATATAGCGGATAAGAATTCGCCTGACAATTGAGGGGACACAGGTTCATTCCCTGGTCCAGGAAGAGTCCACACACTGTGCGGCAACTAAGCCTGTGCACCAGAACTGCTGGAGCCCACGCTCTGGAGCCCATGATCCACAAGAAAAGCCACTGCAGTGAGAAGCCCGCCCGTGCACTGCAATGAAGAGTAGCCTCCACTCGCCACAATTAGGGAAAGCCCAAGAGCAGGGACGAAGACCCAGTGCAACCAAAAAAGAAAGAAATAAGGGAAAAAGGAAAAAAGGTGCCCTTCCTCCCAGTCAGATGCAACCCCGCAGGGTTACAAAGCTTGGCAAGTGGAGCAGGCTAGCTTTTGGCCCCTCCATCAGTCAGATGCCATCAGGCAGTCCACAACTCTACAACCCTACACTCGGCCTCCTGAGCAGTGAACTTCCATATGCTGCCAGCTCTTCCTCTTGGCTTCCTTCCCCTCTGCCAACCTGGCTGTGAATCTAGCTGGCACACTTTTAAAAAATACAGACTCCCAGGGCCCCACCATGGTGGGTTCTAACGCAGGTAGGCTGGTCTAGGGCCCAGGGATCTGTGTGTTTAACAAGCCCCAGGTGACCAGGGGACCCAAGACACTGTGTCCCCCCAACACACGTTTCTGGAAGCACCAGAAGCCCCTCGCACCTATTCTGGGTGTTTCCACGGCTCCTTGGGAGCAAGCAGCCTTTTCTTCATGCTTGGTCCCAGGTCTGAGCACAGAGAAGGGACACGTTAAGTCTGTTCTCCTGCAAGCCAACCCACAGAGCAGATGGCTGTGCGAACAGGCATGACAGGCTGAATTTGCTTGAGTGGGTGACACCGGGGACCCCTCAGCTTGGGGTTCCCCAAGACACTTGCTCCCCAAAGTGCAGTTCACAGACCAGCAGCACATGACTCCCTCTGAGAGGCTATTCTAAATGCAGATGTCCAGGCCCCAGACCTAAGGAATCAGATTCTGCCTCTTACAGAAACTTGCAAGATTTTGAGCAAATTTGAGGCATATGCTTGAAACCCCTTCCCCCATCAGAATAAATTCTAATCCATGTGCAGCTCTAACCTGTCCAAAAACCCTTTGGGGCCAATCTTTTCCTTCAGACTCCCAGGGAGGCCCAGAAAAACAGCGTGGTCCTTTCAATGGCCCCAATGTAGCAGCCAGCCTAGGGCTCACGGTGAACCTTCGTTTTGATTAATTATTTATTTCAAAATCCATGTGAAAATAAACCTTCCCAATAAATTGAAAAAAAAAAAGACAACAGTTCTGGCCTCTGTAATTCTGGGGCGTAAAACATTCCCATCTTTTGTACAGAGTTGTGACCCCTACTTCCCTAGCCAAAGCCATCCAAAGACATCAAATGCCCAAAGAAAACAAGCCGTGTCTTCCTGTTGGCCAAGCGTCAAGTTATCAGGCAGATTTCACACTGGAGCTTGACCTCATTAATCCAAGGCCTATCACATTGCTGTAAATGTCAGTGGAAAAACAGCCATTCAGTGGTTTCCTTCATTCCACCAGAAAGGGAAAAAAACAGGAAGCTGACAGCAGCTGCACCCCAGCTTGGCAAATCCCAGGGGCCCAGCTGAGAGGGTGTTCCTTGTGAGCACCTAACTTCCCCCGCCCCAGCCTGCTTATCCAGATAAAGGGTGGACCTGTGTCTATGTGAGCAAAGTGCAGCCATGATCATAGAACAATTCAGATAATTCGGGCCCCCAAGTGCCTCCTTGGAGGGCGGGCGGGAAGGAGAATAGCTTTGGTCTGAATTTCTTTGGCCTGAATGACCAACGTTCATCGTTCATCTGCGTCTCTCTCCTGTTCATTCCAAATGTCCTACAAGCCAAACCTCCTGGACTCCAAGAGACATGAGGCCTTCCAAGTCCTCATTCATCCCTTTAATGCTTATTGTCTCCTGTGTGCCCGCCACCATGCTGGGCAACTGGGGACACAGGGCTGCTTGAATCAGACACAGTCACTGACCTTAGGGGCCTCATGGCCTGTATAAGCCTTCTCAAATCTGGCACTATTGACATTTGGAGTTGGACAACTCCTTGGTGAGGGGGGCTGCCCTGGCAACTGCAGTGTATCTTGCTACATTCCTGGCCTTAGCCCGCCAGATGCCAGTAGCTCCCTGCCCCCTCTGCACTTTCCCACTTGTGACAACCAAAAAACGCCTCCAGACATTGCCAAGTGTCCCCTGGAGAGCCAAGCTGCCCCCCAGCGGAGAACCACTGACCTCTTGGGAGAGACAGAGTAAAAGAATAATGACCACAAACAGCCATACAATCACAGTTATGTTAAGCACCATGGAGGAAAATTTTATGGATGTTACATCAATATATCTATGATGTGAAAGTCGATTATATTGGATTACAAATCTTTATTTATCGCAACCCTGAATTATACACACACACATATATACATGCATGTATGATTGTATTTCTGGATGGAGAAACTGAAGTGCAAGGAAGTGAAAAAATTGGCCGAGGCCCAAACAACAGTGAAAGGCAAAACCAGGATTTGAACCCTGGCCTTGAACTTTGCCTCCTGTGGAAAAGGAAATTCGAGCCTTTGTTTTGATGTCTTCTGTAAACAGGTAGGGTGTGTGGTCACGTGATGCTCTAACCCACCATCCTAAAAGACTCATTCCTTCCTGGGGTCACCATGGAGCTCAGTCACCACCTGCTGCATCAATCAAGCTGCAAACCGCCTGCATCAAGGCACGTTTGTGGGACGCTAGCGAGCCGAGGAAGGTCGCCATGAATTCTGAGACATCCAAGAATAGCTCCCCATCGCCAAGCGTCTGCACTCAGGAACTTCCCAAAACTCAAGGCCAGGAGAGACTCGAGTAATCGCCAGATACCCGGAGCACACCCCACTGTGACCCATCGCCAAGGTGCCTGCAGCCTAGCATCCAGAGGTGCATGGTGAAAGAAGCCAGACATTCTGTAGGCAGCATTACCAACAGCATGCATGAGGGGGTACACATAAGCACAGAGCAACTTCAGAGACCTCTAGACATGCGTTCTCACCATTTATAAGCCCTTTAGCAAATCACCTCACCCTCTATGCCTCAATTTTCCCTTCTGTACAGTGGGGATAAATGCAGACTTCAGTAAGTCTGTATGAGGATTCGATGGCAATACAAGCAAAGACCCTGGACAGTGACCAACATCCAGAAAAGCACTTAGTACCCTCTTATGGTCAATAAGGGAGCAAGATGGTGGTGCTTCCTCCACCCACCCCCGGTTCCTCCAAATGAGAAACGTCCCAGGGTGAGAGACACGGGTGCACAAGTAGCAAAATAATCTCAGGAAGAAGAAGGGAACTTCTGTGCTTTCCGGGTAGAAGGAAGAGGAAAGGACAGTTAATGTATCCACGAACGTGCACAGGCCAGCCATTCGTCCCTTGCAGAAGTAAATCCTAGACTGGATTCAGATGGCTCCATAGGTTGCAGGAGGCCTGTTTTGGGTGAACAAGCATTTAATCATTCGGGACCTCTTAGCAGAAAGGCCTCTTGCTCCCTGACCTCGCCTCCGTCGTGCCCTGCAGTGATGACTCTCCAGCTGTTAACTCTGCCCACTGCTCTCTGACACCAAACACTTTTTAAGCCTCTATGTCTTTGCACAAGCTGTTTTCTCAGCTCAGGCTGCCCACTCCCCTCCACCCCACCTTATTAGCTGCCACCTGGAAAACTGTGTCTGAAGGCCTCAAATGTGCCCCGACAGCAAAATTTGCCCACCTGCTATTGATCACTGCAGACTAATAATAACAGCAGCCAGGGTTTCCCTGGTGGCTCAGTAGTAAAGGGTCTGCCCGCCAATGCAGGGGACACAGGTTAAATCCCCGGTCCAGAAAGATCCCACATGCCACAGGGCAACAAAGTCCATATATCACAACTACTGAGTCTGCGCTCTAAAACCCAGGAGGCACAAATGCTGAGCCCAAGTGCTGCAACTACTGAAGCCCTTGTGCCCTGGAACCCATGCTCTACAAGAAGAGGAACGACTCAAATGAGAGGTTCGTGCACTGCAACTAGAGTAGCCCCCAGAGGAAAAAAGTCCACAAGGCAACGAGGACCCAGCACAGCCAAATAAGTAAATAAAAAAAAAAAATAGCAGCCAACATGTGCAAGCAGTGATTAATATCTAGAAGGCTCTGAACTGAGGTTTTTACCCACATGGTTCCCTTTTCTCCTCACATCACCACTCAGAGGTAACACATCTGTCCATCACCAGCTGGCTGTGAGGTGGCAGATTCAGGAACGAAGCCTGGGTTCATTAGCTGAAGCCACCTGTTCACCCCTCCCTCTACTCTTCTCTTCTTGCCAGGGAAGCTGTGTTCTCACTATCACTTTTTTGCCCATAGACTGAGAAGCCTGAGAGCTGCTTTATTCATCTTGAAATCCCTCACTAAGCACAATGGCTAAAAGGGAGTAAACATCTGTTGAATGAATCAACAGACCCTGCAAAATGGCAGCCAGAGGAGAAAGGCGAAATGACAGACTTCCTAAAGACAGGCTGATGCTGGACTTGGATTCCCAGAAATCAACCCCCTCCCACCCCCAGGCTTGAGGGGCTTTCCCTGTCCTGTTAGCTAGAGGCAGAGAGTTCTGACTTCCCCTGGACTGGGAGGGGGTGGTGAGGGGACCCATGAGAAGTCAGTGCAAAGGAGGAAATGGTGGTGGTGGTGATGATAATCATTTCCTGCATTCCTGCCCATACCAGGGGCTGTACTAAGCACTTTCTATGCATCAAGGACTCAAAGAATCCTCACAACCCCACAGAGGAGGCATTACTATCACTCCCACTTTACAGATGAGAAAACCAGGAGTCAGAGAGAGTAAATAATTTACCCAGATCACAGAGCTTCTAGGTAGAGAGCTATAATTTGAACTAGACCTATCTGGCTCCCTTGCTCTTCCAACTTTGTGGCCTTCTGTAGGAGATAGGCTTGTCCTGGACCTCCTGAAATTCCAGTGTCCTGGGACTTACCTGGTGGTCTAATGGTTAAGAATCTGCCTGCCAATGCAGGGGACACGGGTTCGATGCCTGGCATCTGGGACAATTCCACATCCTGCGGGGCAGCGAAGCCTATGTGCCACAACTACTGAAGCCCCCACGCCTAGAGCCTGTGCTCTGCAACAAGAGAAGCCACCACAATGAGAAGCCCATGCAACACAATGAAGAAAGAGTATCTCCCACTCGCCACAACTAGAGAAAGCCTGCACACAGCAATGAACACCCAGCACAGCCAAAAGAATAAAATCTCAATGCCTAGGATGAACTCAGGATAAAAAAAGACCATCCCAGCCTCTGCTGGAAGAATACCATTTGGGACGCACCCTACACCGAGCACTTCATGTCCCTGGTGCAGGTGGCATGGGGGTAGGGGCGATTAGATTGGCAGAGGGGTCAAAGTTGGCTGAGGTTCCTGAAAGTCCAAACACAGGAATCCAGGTACTGCCTTCCGTGACCCACAAAAAAACCAGGTTGGCCGCAAACTCCATTGATTAGAGAATGCTGACTCTGGGTATGGAGAGGGATTTGAGAAGAACCTGGGGCCCCAGTTTCCAAAGAGAACAAAGATGCTCTGGCAGAAGGTTACTGTCTTGGGGGAAAACCCACTTTCCTGCGTCAGCATCCTCTTAGCCCTATGGCTCTGGCTCCCGAATTTAACAGCTGGATTAGAATTTAACCTCGCTCCTGTGTCAGTTACCAAAGAGAACAAAGTCTGCGCGTGCACTGGACCTTGCCTGACATGTCCCTCCAAGGCAGGGACGATTCAGAGAGCTCAGGGATTCGGGGAGCCCCAACCTAGAGCCTGGCAGATGAGTGACACAGTGGGAGGAGATCAAAAGATGGGGGAGGAAGGATCAAGCTGTCTTCCTGAAGAAGACATTTCAGAGGCTGGGATGAGCTGGGACCAAGAGAGGGGTCGGGAAGGTTCCAGGGAGACGGACACCACTGGACAAACTCCAGTTCACAGGAAAGCACGAAGTTGAAGGTCCAAAGTGGCCTGGTTGACATTTTGCCTCCGACATCCTGGTGACAGGTGGGAGATGAGGGGCTGGGGAGGGGAGTTGTGTGGGAAGGCCCGGGAGCAGGCTGGGAGCTCAAAGGACTCACCAGCGCCCACGAGCCGCCTGCAAGCTGCCTCTTGATGACAAAGCTGAGGGAGGAAGATGTGGAAACTCCCCCAGCGCCTGCAGAACCACCCACCAGGGCTCCACTTCTGCTCCTGCCTAAAAGGAGACACGCCCATTCCAAAGCTTTCTGAAAGGCCCGGGTATTAACCTCGGAGCATCCGGCTGCCAGGACCTCACACGGTACTGCCCCCATCCTCCCACGGCCTGATTAGCCATCTCCTAGAGGCAACTGAGGCTCTCCGAGGCCAAGTGCCTTGCCCTCGGGAAGAAAGCGAGTCACTAGCTAAGCTAAGATGCTTGTGACCAGCCTCGGAGGAGGCCTCCCACACAGAGGGTTTTCCTCCGGTGCTTCGCCAGCCACAGGAAACGGCAGGGCCCTCAGGGAAGTACCCGCGCCAGCCCAGGAGGCTAACGGCAGGCGCCTTCCCGGGAGAGCCCGGCGGGCAAGGGCGCCTGGTACCCCGGGGACTGGGGTCCTCCACAGAGGGCGATTCAGAGGTGGCACCTGGTGCCCAGGGCCGCCGAGAGCGGGTGGGCGCCTCTGACAGCGAGAACAGCGGCCCATTATGTGGAATTCAATCACATGCGCGCGCAAGGAGCTCGCCTTTCGGTTCTGAGAAGCTCTTAGGGAGCCGCGTCTCTCTCTCCTTGGGTTTCTGAGATGCCCGGGAGCTCCGAGTCTCGGGCTTTCCGCGCGGCCCTCCTGGGAGGGCCAGATTCAAAGCTCCAATTATCCGCGCGAGGCTGGGAACTGCATCATCAGCATCTCTCGCTAAGCCGGTCCGAACTGGAGGAGCTGGGGGCGGGGTGGAATCGGCCAGCCTCAGGGAAGGCGAATACTCCGCATCTCTAGCTGTCCACGCGGGACGGTCTGGGCAGCTCGGGTGACCTTGGGGAGACCCCTCTGCGCGACCTCTCGGAGGAAGGCTGCACAGACTCAGTCCATCCTAGGCGTTCGGGGGCGCTCCTCCGGCCGGAGTCGATGCGCGGGACTCAGGAGGAGAGGCGCGCTCCAGGCGCGGGGGACCCAGCCGCGGGCGCATGGCGGCCCTCCGGGGAGGTAGGGAACAACCACGCGCGGGGTCTCCCCCGGGGCCGCGGGTTGCTGTCAGCCGGATCCCGCGGGGGGCGGGTCTGCACGCGGGGGCGCCTGCCCTTGGGACCTTTCCCGCCCAGGCAGGGAGCGCTCCCGGGGCCCTGCCACCGCCTGCGGGGACCGAGCGCCGCCACGCGAGGGGGCGGCGCCCCCGTGCCAGCCCCGAGGCTGGGAACCCGGACTGCCGGCTGGGGCTCCTTCTGCCCGGCATTGCGCCCCTTCGGCAGAAGGCGGCCCAAGAGCCCAGAATCCGCCAAGATGCCCCCTGCCCGCCCCAAGATCCGGCTACGGGGACCCCAGCCAGCAACCTGCCAGTGTGCCCCGTTCCCTGGCCTCGTCTCTGGCGCGCAAGACCCGGGAGAATGCCCCCATCCCAGCCCAACTCCCCAGCCCTGCTCGCCTGGTACCCGCCTTTCCAGTCTCCCTCCAGCCCCCACCCCACCCCCCAGTTATCTCCTGCCGCCGGCCCTTCGCCAAAGCTCCACACACACTCCCAGCCAGACCCTCCGAGGCTGGGTCCACATCCCCGCCGCGATCCTCATCCCCCGCCCGGTCAAGCCGCAGAGCGCAGGGCAGCCGGCGGCGCCGCCGGGGAACTCACCCGCTCTCCCGAGCCCTGCCCCGGGCGGCTCCCGGCCCTGGCTCGGTGCTGCCGTCCCCGAGCCGCAGCTGCCGGTGCGGCGACAGAAGCCAGCTCTGCACGGCCGCGGGCCTCCGCGCCGCCCCTCGGCTCCTCCCCCGAGGCGGGGCCTGAGCTCGCGGGAAGGGGGTGGGCACGCTCTCGGCTCGACCTGGACGGCACCGGAGCTCCCGGTCCCCTATCCCCCTCCACCAGCACCTTTGAGCAGCTAGAAATTGAAGGCAGGGTTCGGAAAAGAGTTTTCCTTACGGTCTTCCTCCCACCCTTCAACATCACCGCTTTGGAAAGGGGGAAGCCCGGGGCGGTATTCTTGCTCCCGTTTGATGGAAGGGCATCACGAAGCCCAGAGAGCTGCAGTAAACCACCCAAGGTCACACAGCATTCAAACCAGTGCCAGCAGTTCCTGTCTCCTCCTACCTTGAAGCCTGAATCAGAAGGCTTCCTAGGACGTCAAGGAGCCCAGCCAGGCTTTGCCCTGGGGACAGGTCTGTGGGAGCCGGTCCCCCAACTGAGGGATAGGAGACGAGAGCCAGACCAGTGGGAGCATCGGGGGCCGTGGCCTGCGACGTAGAATCGCATCGTTTCCTCTTTCTGGGAGGGACCGAGGTGAAGCGGAGGAAGGAAGTGGTTGTACCTCCACTGACGTCTGCCCCTGTTTGGGAGGTGCAGGATCTAGAAAGGGGCTGCCTTCCTGAGATCTAACGCTTAAAATAGAAAGCAAAATACAACCCGTGGCCCCTGTCATCTAACCCAATCCTTTTTTCCTGGGCTGAAGGCCCCTGCACTCAGCACCATCTTTTCTCTACGGGACAATGGATTGAGAAGACCCTTCTCTCCACCCCACCCCTCAGGAAGAGAAGAGAAAGTTAACAAACAAAGGGGAAACAAATCCATCCCCAAACATTCTCTGGAATCCACACTCGCTGAACACTGGCTTTAGAACAATAGAGTTCTCTTCTGCACAAAGGGCCTTGTTTCCTGAGCTTTCCAGCCTCCAGATTAGAGCCCGAGGCACCCCAGGGCCAGCCAGAGGGGCGCAGAGAAGGCTTAGGTTTGAGGAGTTCGGGGATGATAGTTCAGTTCCTAGCAGTCTTGTTCAAAGAACTCCTTTACTCGGTACTATATAGCAACCCTCTTTGGAGGCTGACATTATAACCTGAGTTTAGTCATTTCCTGTTTGCTAAGAAAAACCCCATAACCTTTGTTGGGGAAGCGAAAACCCCTGGATTGGGTTTATTCTCTGCCCCCAACCTCCCCAGTTTCTCTGAAAGCCAGCTCCCCAATTTGCCCCCTGGCTTCCTCTCAGTTCATTAATAATCCAGTTTTGAATGACACTGTTTCAAAGTAGAGCAATTAGAGAGCAGAACAGGTGGGGAAGACTTAAAGAGATGTTTAAAGTAACCCTCGGGGATCATTGTTCTCTGCAGAAAGTTTCCATTGATTTATCCTGAAGAGCTGTAGTCTGAGAGGGCGGGAGTCCAGGCATGCATAGAACTTGGAGCCTGCCTTCCTAAAATGATGCCTTGAATATGGGCCTAGATCCCCGTGCTGTGCTGTTCATTTACACTATTCACAACATTTTGATGTTGAAGATAAGTATACTCAGAATCGGGTGGAAGACTCATCCTTCCTGATTTCAAAACTTACCACAAGGCTACAATAATCAAGGCCTTAGTACGGTATAAGAATAGATGGGGATCGATGGCATAAAATAGATTCCAGCTAAAAACCCTTACTTTTAGTACCAATTGCTTTTCAACGAGTGACAAGACAATTTAAAGGATCATCTTTCCAACTAATGGTGCTGGACAACTGGATTTCCATACGCAAAAAAAAAAAAAATGAGGTTGACCCTTACGTCACACCATATACAGAAATTAACTCAAAACAGATAAGGCTGAATTGTAAGAGCTAAAACTGTAAAACTCTCAGAGGAAAACATAGACGTAAGTCATGACCTTGGATTAAGTAATGTTTCTTAGCTATGGCACCTAAAGCATAGGCAACAAAGGAGAAAACAGACAAGTTGGACTTGACTAAAATTAAAATGCTTTAGAGGACACCATCAAGAAAGTGAAAAGATCACTGTAATGGGCTGAACTGTATTCCCCCCAAATTCACATGCTGAAGTCCTAATCTCTAGTATCTCAGACTGTAACTGTGTTTAGAGATAAGGTCTTTAAAGAGATGATTGTCAGAGAAGGAAATGGCAACCCACTCCAATGTTCTTGCCTGGAGAATCCCACGGACAGCGGAGCCTGGTGGGCTGCCATCTATGAGGTCGCACAGAGTCGTCGGACACGACTGAAGCGACGCAGCAGCAGCAGCAGCAGTACCTTCTCCATGCACAGCACAAATCATTTCTTTGTATTTCAGTTGTGTTTTTACCTTTCTTGAAATAATAAAAGGTAAATGAAATAATATAGCATAATATACTGAAAATGTTGCTCTTTCTTCCATCTTCAAGATTAAAATAGCTACATAAAAATTCACCAATTTTGATAAGATTTTTTTAAATTCATGACCATATGACAGCTGTCACAATACAATCTAACCAAATGCTACTAGAGACATCTTATGGGAATAAACAAACAAATGTTTGGGCCAGCCCAATAGAATGCTACCCATCCAATCTGAACAATGCAGATTGTTTTCAAACACACATACTATTAGTTTCTTATTACTGTGTCACAAACTTACTGGCTTAAAATAACATAAATTTATCATCTTGTAGTCATGGATATTCAATGTCTAAAATGAATCTTAAGGGCTAAAGTCAAGACTCCATCAGGTTTGATTCTTTCTGGAGACTCTAAGGAGAAAATATGTAAACTCAAATGTAAAACCAGATACTTTAAAACTCCTAGAGGAAAACATAAGCATAACACTCTTTGACATAAACTGCAGCAATATTTTTCTTTGAGTCTGTCCCCTAGAGTAACAGAAATAAACACAAATATAAACAAATAGGACCTAATTAAACTTAAAAGCTTTTGCACAACAAAGGAAACCATAAACAAAACCAAAATACAATTTACAAACTGGGATAAAATATTAGCAAACAATGCTATCAACAAGGATGAATTTTCAAAATATACAAACAACTCATAGAGCTTAAAATAAAAAAACAAAGTCAAAAAATGGGCAGAGGACCTAAATAGAAATTTCTCCAAAGAAGACATACAGGTGGCCAACAGGCACATGAAAAGACACTCAAATTGCTAATTATTAGAGAAATGCAAATCAAAACTATAAGGAGGTATCACCTCACACTAATCAGAATGGTCATCGTTAAAAAGTCTACAAATAATAAATGCTGGAGAAGGCATGGAGAGAAAGGAACTCTCCTACAATATTGGCAGGAATGTAAATTGATGCAGCCACTATGGAGAACAGTATGGCGGTTCCTTAAAAAACTAAAAATAGAGCTACCATATGATGCTGCAACCCCACTCCTGGGCATATATCCAAAGAAAACTCTAATTTGAAAAGACACATGCACTCCAATATTCATAGCAGCATTATTTATAATAGTCAAGACAGTATCAACCTAAATGTTCATTGACAGATAAATGGGTAAAGAATATGTGGTGTATATATACACAGTGGAATATTATTCAGTCATAAAAAAGAATGAAATAATACCCTTTGCAGTAACATGCATGGACCTGGAGATTATAATACTGAGTGAAGTAAGTCAGATAAAGGCAATCATCATACAATATCACTTACATGTGAGATCTAAAAAATGATATAAATGAACTTACAATACAGAAATAGACTCTTAGAACTGGAAAACAAACTTATGGTTACCAAAGAGGATACTGAGGGTGAGAGGTAGATAAACTAGGACTATGGGATTAACATATACACACTGCTATAAATAAAATAGATAAACAACCCTAACCCTAACCCTAACCTTACTAGCATGTGAAATGAGCACAATTGTATGGTAGTTTAAACATTCTTTGGCATTGCCCTTTTTGGAGATTGGAATAAAAATTGACCTCTTCCAGTCCCATGAAAAAAATAAAATAAAGAGATGATTGTCAAGCTAAGGCCCTTAGGGTGGAGCCCTGATCCAATATAGCCAGTGTCCCTGGAAGAAGAGGAAGAGACACCAAGGATACTTGCACAGAGGAAAGGCCATGTGAGGGCCCAGGGAGAAGACAGTCATCTTTGAGTCCAAGAGAGAGGCCTCCGGAGAAACCAGATCTTCAGACACCTTGATCTTGGACTTCTAGCCTCCAGAACTGTGAGAAAGAAATTTCTGTTGTTTAAGCCACCCAGTTTGTGACATTTTGATATGGCAGCCTTAGCAAACAAATACAATAACCCACAGAACCCAAAGAATGAGGAAATATTTGCTAAGCATATATCTGATAAGGGGCTTGTATCTAGAATATATAAGGAACTCTTACAACTCAGTAATAGAAAGGCAAATAACAAAAAATGAACAAGGAGTGAGAATAGACATTTCTCCAAAGAAGATGTACAAGTGGCCAATAAGCACATGAGAAAATGCTCAATATCATTAGCCAATCAAGGAAATGCAATGCAAAACCCCAATGAGGGGACTTCCCTGGTAGTCCAGTGGATAAGATTCTGCACTCCCAATGCAGGGGCCGTGGGTTTGAGTCCTGATCAGGAAACTAGATCCTGCATGAGACAATTCAAGATCCCACTCAAGATTCCACAGGTTGCAACTAAAAACACAGGCACAGCCAAAAAAAAAAAAAAAAACAACACACCACAATGAGAGAATTCCCTGGCAGTCTAGTGGTTAGGACTTGGTGCTTCTACTGCTGGGACCAGGTTCAATCACTGTTCCGGGAACTAAGATACCACAAGCTATGAGGCCGAAAACACCACAATGAGATACACTTTCAAACTTACTAGGATGGTTATAATCAAAAAGACAGGTAATAACGAATGTTGACAAAGATGTGGAGAAATTGGAAATTTTATGCATTGCTGGTAGGAGTGTAAAATGGTATAGTCCCTTTGAAAAACAGGCTGGCAGTTCCCTAAAATGTTAAACATAGAATTGCCGGATGACCCAGCAATCCCACTCCTAGATGTATACCCAAGAGAAGTAAAAACAAATGTCCACACAAACTTGTACATAAGTGTTCATGGCAGCATTATTCATAATAGCCAAGAAGAGGAGACAACCCAAATCTCTATCAAATTGATGAATGTATCTGGACAACATAGTGTATCCATACAATGCAGTGTGATTTTACTGCATTGTCGAAAGGTATGCAGTATGAATACATGCCACAACATGAACCTTGAAAATGTTATGCCAGGTGAAGGAAGCCAGTCACAAGACCACGTACTGTATGATTCAATTCCTATCAAATGTCTAGAATAGGCAAATCTATAAAGACAGAAAGTTAATTCATAGTGGTCTAGAGTTGGGAAGGGTATTTGGGGCAAATGGAGAGTAACCAATAATGGGCACTTGTTTTCTTCCTTTTTTTTAATGAAATATGATTGATGTAATAACCAGTTTCTTTTTGGTGTGTTGAAAAATAAACTAAAATTGATTGGGGCAATAGTTACGTGACTATTACTATACTAAAGCCATTAAATTGTATACTTTAGATCAGGGGGTCCCCAACCTGCGAGATCTAATACCTGATGATCTAAAGTGGAGCTGATATAATAATAATAGAAATAAAGTGCACAATAAGTGCAGTGTGCTTGAATCATCCCAAAACCATCCTCTACAACCTCAGTCGATGGAAAAATTGTCTTCCATGAAACTGATACCTGGTGCCAAAAAGGCTGGGGACCACAGCTTTAAATGGAAGAGTTATATGATATGTGAATTACATCTCAATAAAGTATCCCCCCCACCCCTCCAAAGTCAAACTGTACTCTGGTCCTTGAAAGCAGCACTGACCGTGTCTAAACCTCTCTCTTCTGCCCCAGGCAAGAAAGTCACTCCTTTTAAATTTTTTTGGCTATGCTGCACAGTTTGTGGGATCTTAGTTCCCCAAAAGGGATTGAACCCACACCCTCAGCAATGAAATTGCAGAGTTCAGGAACCACTGAACCAGGGTACTCCCGGGAAAGTCCTCCTTTTATTTTGAGGCCATCTATGGTCCATCCATTAGACATTAGAGCATAGTCTAATGCCAATGAACATTCTAATAGACTGTGGAAAATGTTTGAGGGCCTGGAAATAAATGGGTTGGCTCCAACATATAAAATCTGAAATATTGGTGTTTAAAAATATAGAATTAAATATCTACACCACTTTGGGTGAACCAGTCAACTGCAACTCAAGCCCAAACCATACATATAAATTATACAGAAGGTAGAATTGGGGTGAATTATGCGATTGCTGTGATGTAGGGCAACACTTCAGAAGAAGAAAGGCCTAGGGACTTCTGAGTCTACTAAAAAATGAGCTCATCCAGCCTCAAAGAGATTCACTTCAGAAGTTATTCGATCCACTGGTTCTTAACACCAGCCAGTGAGCAGGTGCTTGGCTGGCTGTATTCATTCACTCAACAGATGCTTAGTCCAGGGGAAAAGAGTATAGAGTTCCCTTAAAACACTAAAATAGAGTTACCGTATGATCCAACAATCCCATTCCTGGGCATGTATCTGGAAAAGATAAAAACTCTAATTCGAAAAGATACATGTTCATAGCAGCACTATTTATAATGGCTGAGACATGGAGGAAACCTAAATGTCCATCAACAGATGGATAAAGAAGATGCAGTAATATTACAGAATGAAATGGAATATTATTCAGTCATAAAAATGCATGGAATCACACCATCGGCAGTAACGTGGATGAGCCTAGAGATTATCATATTACGCGAAGTCAGACAAAGACAAATGTCCTATGATATCACTTTTATGTGGAATCTGAAAAATGGCACAATGAACTTATTTACAAAACAGAAACTGACTGACAGATACAGAAAATAAATGTATGGTCACCAAAGGGGAAAGGGGCAGGAGGAATTAATTAGGGGGTTGGGATTAAAAGATGCACACCACTCTATATAAAAGAGGTAAACAAGAAGGACCTGCTGTATAGCACAGGGAACTATATTCAAAATCTCATAATAACCCATAATGGAAAGAATCTTAAAATGAATATATATATACATGTATGTATGTTTGTATCTGTAAATATAACTGAATCACTTTGCTTTATACCTGAAACTAACAGAGACTATAAAGCAAGCTGAGTGCCGAAGAATTGATGCTTTTGAACTGTGGCATTGGAGAAGACCCTTGAGAGTCCCTTGGACTGCAAGGAGATCCAACCAGTCCATCCTAAAGGAGATCAGTCCTGGGTGTTCGTTAGAAGGAGTGATGTTGAAGCTGAAACTCCAATACTTTGACCACCTGATGCGAAGAGCTGACTCATTTGAAAAGACCCTGATGCTGGGAAAGATTGAGGGCAGGAGGAGAAGGGGACAACAGAGGATGAGATGGCTGGATGGCATCACCGACTCAATGGACATGGGTTTGGGTGGACTCTGGGAGTTGGTGATTGATAGGGAGGCCTGGCGTGCTGCAGTTCATGGGGTCGCAAAGAGTCGGACACAACTGAGTGACTGAACTGAACTGAACGCAATACCATAAATCGACTATACTTCAAGAAAACAAATACTTAGGGCTTCCCTGGTAGCCCAGTGATAAAGAATCCACCTGCCAATACAGGAGACATGGGTTTGATCCCTGACCACGGAAGATCCCACATGCCAAGAGCCAACTAAGCCCATGTGCCACAACCAGTGAGCCTGTGTTCTGGAGCCCGGGAACCACAACGACTGAAGCTTTTGAGCCCATGTTCCACAAGAAGAGAAGCTGCCACAATGAGAAGCCCATGCACCACAATTAGAGTAACCTCTGCTCGCCACAACTCGAGAAAGCCCACGGAGCAACAGTGACTCAGTGCAGCCAAAAATAAATAAACAAATAAAAATAACAAATACTTATTCCAGTGCCTGGTCCAGAATAATCCTGGATAAGTGGCTGATTCTGCTGGTGAAGATGCTGGCTCCTGGCCAGACCCACCCTAGACAGGGGCAAGTGAAGATGACGGTAGGCTCAAGAGAAGACCAGCGAGTGGGGGAAAGACCTTTCCACTTAGCAGTCCTAGCTCTGCTGAACTCGCTGGGCAGTCATTTCCTCTTCCAGAGCATCGGTTTCCTGGTCTGCGAAACTCTGATTGTACAATACTTGCTTGTCTGTGTCTTTTTTCCCATGTCCTTGTGCTTTTGAGGGAAGTGACCTTTCTCCGACCTGTTTTGCAAGCGCCCCATAGCGCACATAAGTGGTGTGAAGAACCACCAGATGTTTTCAGCTCGCAGGTGAACGCAGTCCCCTGTTGCTGAGCATTGAGAGGGAAGGAAGAGCAGGGGAAGCAGGTTTTCATTTTTACATTCCGTTTAGAGAGAACTCTCTTAGCCCAGCGTCTCTCAACCTTGGCAGTATGTTAGCATCACTAAGGAAGCTTTTTGTTGTTGTTAATTTGGATGTGAGAGTTGGACTATAAAGAAAGCTGAGCGCGAAGAATTGATGCTTTTGAACTGTGGTGTTGGAGAAGACTCTTAAGAGTCCCTTGGACTGCAAGGAGATCCAACCAGTCCATCCTAAAGGAGATCAGTCCTGAATATTCATTGGAAGGACTGATGCTGAAGCTGAAACTCCAGTTCTTTGGCCACCTGATGTGAAGAACTGACTCATTGGAAAAGACCCTGATGCTGGGAAAGATTGAGGGCGGGAGGGGAAGAGGACGACAGAGGAAGAGATGGTTGGATGGCATCACCAACTCAATGGACATGAGTTTGAGTAAACTCCAGGAGCTGGTGATGGACAGGGAGGCCTGGTGTGCTGCAGTCCATGGGGTCGCAAAGAGTCAGATACGACTGAGCGACTGAACTGAACTGAACTGAACTGAAAGTTAAGTTAGCAATCCACATGGAATCAATTTCTTTTTATATCATAGTGAGAAATTATTTTTTCCCTAATGGTCAAGAATTATGTTTATTCTTTTTTTAATTTAATTTTTATCTTATGTTGGAGTTTTTGAAGCTTCCCAAGTGGTGCCACTGGTAAAGAAGCCTCCTGCCAATGCAGGAGTCGAAGAGACGCAGTTTTGATTCCTGGGTCAGGAAGATCCCCTGGAGGAGGGCATGGCAACCCAACCCAGTATTCTTGCCTGGAGAATCCCATGGACAGAGGAGCCTGGCGGGCTGCAGTCCATAGGGTCACACAGAGTCAGACACAACTCAAGTGACTTAGCAGGCATAGCTGATTTACAAAGTTGTGTGAGTTTCAGGTGTACAGCAAAGTGATTTAGTTATACACATATAATGAAGCTTTTTATTTTCTACATTAATTTTTATTGGGGTATAGTTGTGTTACAATGTTGTGAAGTTTCTACTGTACAGCAAAGTGATTTAGCTAAGGAGATCCAACCAGTCCATTCTAAAGGAGATCAATCCTGGGTGTTCATTGGAAGGACTGATGCTAAAGCTGAAACTGCAACACTTTGGCCACCTCACGCGACGAGTTGACTCACTGGAAAAGACTCTGATGCTGGGAGGGATTGGGGGCGGGAGGAGAAGGGGACAACCGAGAATGAGATGGCTGGATGGCATCACCGACTCTGTGGACATGAGTTTGAGTGAACTCCGGGAGTTGGTGATGGACAGGGAGGCCTGGCGTGCTGTGATTCATGGGGTCGCGGAGAGTCGGACAGGATTGAGCGACTGAACTGAACTGATACACATTTTTCCTCTTGTGAATTTCCTTCCCATTTAGGTCACCACAGAGCCTTCAGTAGAGTTCCCTGTTCTCATTAGTTATCTATTTTATACATAGTATCAATGGAAGCTTTTTAAAAATGGAGATGCCAGGTTCTCCCTCAGGACTTTTGGATCAGATTCTGGAGGTGGGGCTCTTACTTTTAAAGATACACAGACACACAGATCTCAAAAACTCCCCAGGGTTGTTGAAAATGCAATGTGCAGTCAGCCTAAGGATCACCCTTTAAGCCTGTGTTTCTCAAACTGCAAGGAGCACAGAATCACTCTGGAAAAGAGAGAAAGAGAAGGTTAAAATGCTGCTTCCTAGGCCTGTCCTTTGCACCCCTCTCTCTCTCTTGGGTGTAGGATGGGGCCTAGGAATAGGCATTGGACTAATCCTCATGAATGATTTGAATGCCTCCAGCTGCCTTGATAGCAGCACTCCATTTCCTGTATCCCTTATCTAGACTTAACCAGGGTTTCCCCAGTTCCCTGAGTGGAATAGTCACCTGGGGCACTTATTAAAAATACAGATACCATTTTGCAACTACTGTATAATCATTGATTGAGGAGGCAAGTCATCCCAGGTGCTAGAGCCACTGGGTGGAAAGTTGGATAACAGAATATTCACATGATTCCAAAAAATCAGACCATTTATTGATTAAAAAGGGGGAAACGCACCTTCACAATAGAGACCCAGCAGTCTCCCCCTTAACCATGGATCAGACCCAGCATCTCAGAGAGAGGAGATGACCTGACGTTCCCTGACCCCTCGTGATGCAATAAGATGTACTCGCATCTTCTATGTCATATTCTTGCCAAAAATACTTAACCTGATTTTAATCATGAGGGAAATTTAGACAAATCTAGAATGTGGGGCATTCCACAAGCCTGGACTCTCTTTTAAAAAGCTGATATTTTTTAAGGTGGGGAGTTCTAGATTAAAAGAGATGAGACAGACATAACCAAAAATAGATATACAGCGTGTGGACCTTGATTGAATCCTGGATTGAACAAGTAAATAGCTATAAAAGGAATTATTCTGTAGACCATTGAGAACGGAACGATAGTTTGCAGATTCGATGGCATTACTGAATTAATGTTATTATTCTGAGAAGCAATAATGGTACTGTGGTGACAGAGGAAGGGGTCCTTATCTTATTTTTAGGGGATGCCGGTTGAGGAGAGGACGAAGAACAGAGAAAGAAAAGCCTAAATGGGTCAAGATGTTAACAATCGCTGAATCTAGGTGAAGGGTATTCAAAGGGCACTTCTCTTTCAATTTCTTTGCAAGTTGTGTATCTTTCAAAATAAAAAAAATTCAGAGAGTGGGAAGGAATACAGAGTCCTGAGAACCTACCCCCTGGAGATTCTGATTTAGTAGATCATTGAAGCCTGGGATCTGCTTTTTTTTTTAATTAGAAAAATTTTTTTTTAATTTTTTTGGCCGTGGGGTATATGGCCACCAGCACCCCCTGCATTAAAAGGGCGGAATCTTAACCGCTGGACCGGCAGGGAAGTCCATGGGATCTGTAATTTTTAAAGAGGGCCCCAGGGTGGAGTCGCGGTTTGGGGAGACGGGGAGTGATTTTATCTGGCCCACGGCTTCACCATCCCGAGAGGTCACCGCAGCAACCTCTGCCTCTAACTGCCCTTCGGTTCCTCCAAAGCCCTACCGGGTGCTACCATCTCTCAGCACACCCCGTTCCCTCTGCCTGGTCTGCTGTCGCCTCTTTCTCTGTTTAACCTTCATTGTTTTTTTAGATCTCAGCCCAGATACCATTTTCTCAGAGGAGGCTTCCCAGACACCCCTCAGTCAAACCCCCTGGTTTTGGCTCTCATGGCCTCAGGAACCACAGTTTAGTTCATTGCTCATGTGGTTGTGACTATTGGATCCATGTCTGCGTCTCCCATCTGACAGTGTCATGGGCTGACCTGTGTCCCCACCTCACCCCTAAATCCACATGATGCGGCACCTCAGAATGTGACCGTATTTGGAGATGGGGCCTTTAAAGAGGTGATGATGGGGAAAGGAGGTCCTCGAACTGGGCTCTCGTCCACTATGATTGGTGTCCTTATGAGAAGAGGAGGGACTTGCCTCGTGGTCCAGTAGCTAACACTATGTCCTCCCAACTCGGGGGGCCCAGACTGGATCCCTGGCCAGGGAAGTAGATCCCTCACGCTGCAACTAAGACCCACCGTAGCCGAGTAAATAAATATATTTTTTTTTTAAAGAAGAGGAAGAGTGAGTGATTCAGGAGTTCCCTGGTGGCCTAGTAGTTAGAACTCCAGGCTTTCACTGCCAGGGCCCAGGGTCAGACCCTGGTCAGGGAACTGTCATCCCACAGGCCAGGTGGGACAGCCAAAAAAAAGAGAGCGAGATTAGACCCAGAGACCAGACCACGTGAAGACAGGGGGAGAAGGCAGTCATTTTCAAGCCAAGAAAAAAGGCCTTAGAAGAAGCCAATTCTGCTGATACCTTGAGCTCAGAACTTCTAACCTGCAGAATTATGAGAAGATAAGTTTCTGTTGTTCAAGCCCCCAGTGTGTGGTCTTCCGTTAGGGTGGCCCTAACAAGCTAACATATAGATGGTGAGCACCTCTGGTCAGATGAAAGTATCAGTCGCTCCGGCGTGTCCGGCTCTTTATGACCCCGTGGGCCAGACACCTCTGGTCAGGAACCGTGTCTGTTTTGTTTACGGCCGAACTTCCAGAACCTAACAAAGCTGGGCACGTGGGCAGGGACACAGAGAGGACTTGTCGCGTGAGTGATGTCACCTTTTACAAGACTTTTGAGGGAAAACACAATACAGGTCCTGGCCTACGCTAGGGCTTCAGTAAACAGCGCTTGAAAATGCAGCAAGATAATCTTTGGGGGGTTATAAACTGAAGCTTAGATTGTCTTCCTTCAATTGTTGTTTTGTAACTCTTTGCCTCTGGGAAAGGACAGACACCACCCAGGGGGAAGAAAGTGGCTCCTCCGCCCTGGACTGCAAACAGAGTCTAACAGTCACAACCCAGGCAGTCACTGGAGAACCAAAGCGCTTTTCACATGTCGCTGCCTCAGACAAGAGAGGAAAGCTCTTTTGGAATTCTAGAAGTCTAGGCTTGGAAGATGAAGAGACAAAGCCTGAGGAAGAAGGCAAGATGTTTCTCCCCAGATGACAGATGGGTTGAAGAGATGCTCACCTTCAGAATGATTAGGGAAGTATAAAGAAAACATCCAGGAAAGAAAAGCCGACGGCCATCAGAAATAGCCACAAAAAGGTCTTTCCATCCTGAGGCAGCCTAGGATGATAAAACGTAAATCCTAAGGAAAATCAACTCTAAATATTCATTGGAAGGACTGCTGCTGAAGCTGAAGCTCCAATACTTTAGCCACCTGATGCGAAGCGCTGACTCATTGGAAAAGACCCTGATGCTGGGAAAGATGGAAAGCTAAAGGAGTGGCAGAGGCTGAAATGGTTAGATAGTAATCAATGACTCAGTGGACATGAATTCGAGCAAACCTTGGGAGATAGTGAAAGACGGGAGCCTGGTGTGTTACAGGCCATGGAGTCTCAAAGAATCAGACACGACTTAGTGACTGAACAGGAGCAAGGACTGTGAAATAGGAACTTCTTGGGGTTAGGCGACCAAACTCTAGGACCAACTCTTTGGAGAGGAATCTAGCATCATTTGAGAAAGATGGCCCAGGAACTCCACTTCTAGGAGTACTTGGCCTGGAGAAAGCCTCACACCTGTGTAGGAACAGGCATTTCTTTGTGGCTTTGAAATCGCAAAAGATTGGCAGCACTCTAAATGCCGGCTCATAGGGGAGTGGACATAATGAATTAAGGGGTATTTTAAGATGATGAAATTCTAAACAACAGAAAAAAATGAACTGAAATAAAGCCACCTATATCAACATAGAGAAATGTGGGAAACAAAATGCAATTTGGCGGAGGGGGGGGTAAGCAAGTTGCAAATGGATACTCTTAGTGTGATACTTTTATATATTCAAAAGGAAATAGCGTCCAATATGAAATATACACAGGTGGTAGAACGGCCGCTAGAGATTCCTTCTCCATCATTCACTCAGCTCTGCCTCACCGGAGATTAAACTGTAGGGATTCCCATGTCTTCTGGCTCCTTCTAGGTTTTGGCCAAAGGGAGGCACCAGCAGATCAGTGGGCTGAAGAAATGAGCCCATCTGAGTTGTCTGTGTCCGTCAACTGAAGGCCGTGGCTTGTGGTGGTAGCCCACTCTAAGTTTGATAATTGCTCACTCCCCTTGCCTCAGTTTTCCCGTTCACAAAATGGGCATGATGGGACTTCCTTGATAGTCCAGTGGTTAAGACTTCGCCTTTCAATGCAGGTGTGGGTTTGATCCCTACTCAGGGAGCTAAGATCCTATAGGCCTTACGGCCAAAAATCCAAAACCTCAAACAGAAACAATATTGTAACAAATTCAATAAAGTTGTTAAAAATGGTCCACATCAAAAAAAAAAAATCTTTAAGGCAGGCGTGATAAAAACACCTGCTTCCTAGTGTCACGGTGTGGACGTGGTTGAGGGCAGGCTCCTGGCACAATGCCCGGGAGGTTATAAACACTCAGCAAAAGTTAGCTTGGATTATTATTAACCGCACCCTTTGTCCAATCCTTCAAGGAAGCTCTTCCTCTCGTTCTTCCCCCCGCTTTTTTTAAACATAGAAATCTCATGACTTCCTTTAATATGACTTGAGATTTCAAAATACAGGTCTACAAGAAATCTGTCATTTGAAACCAAGGGAGCCAAATGTGCTTTAGAATTCAGAACTTTGGGGTTTTATAAATGTCATGTGGGGCTTTCCTGGTGGCTCAGTCGTAAAGAACTCGCCTGCCAATGCAGGAGATGTAGGTTCAATCCCTGGGTCAGGAAGATTCCCTGGAGAAGGAAATGGCAACCCACTCCAGTATTCTTGCCTGGGAAAACCCGTGCACAGAGGAGCCTGGTGGGGCTACAGTCCATGGGATCAAAAAGAGTCAGAAACAACTTAATGACTAAGCAACAACAAAGAGTAACATGGTACATAAACTTTATATCAGCGATTCACATACTTGAACGTGACTCAGAATCAACAGGAGGATGTGGGTAAAGCACCGAAGTCTGGGACCCATCCCAGAGGTTTTGCTTCAGTAGATCCAGGGTGGGGCCTGAGAATTCCCATGTTTCACAGGTTTCCAAGTGATGCTGCTGCTGCTGGCCTGGGGACCACACTCGGAGAACTAATGCAGTCTATTATATAGCATCCTTAGGGATGCTGCTGAGTCACTTCAGTTGTGTCCGACTCTGTATGACCGCATAGACGGCAGCCCACCAGGCTCCCCCATCCCTGGGATTCTCCAGGCAAGAACACTGGAGTGGGTTGCCATTTCCTTCTCCAATGCATGAAAGTGAAAAGTGAAAGCGAAGCCACTCAGTCGTGTCTGACTTGCAGCGACACCGGGGACTGCAGCCTATGGGGCTCCTCTGTCCATGGGATTTTCCAGGAAAGAAGTGGGGTGCCATTGGGGCAGCACCCCATAAATTAATATTTCTGCTGTGAAATGTTAATGAAAGATATAACTGCCTTATGTCAGTTCAGATTAGGTTAAGCTCCACAGTGAGCTTTATTAATCTGATGAAAAACCTTTCAGTTTTCAGAGAATTCTGGATTTGGGAAGAGAAATGTAAGAGATTGTGGAGTTTGAAATCTCACGACCAAAGGTGAAAGCATACAAAAGACAGTAACGTTAGATAACACTTTTTTTTTTCAAACTACACTTGACCTCTCAGGGTCTTGACCATCAGGGACTGTGAGATGTTTGTGGGATGAATGAACGAATGAGTGAAAATTTCTTTAAAAGGGAAAACAGTGCGTTTTTTCTATTGTCCACCAGGTGGCAGCAATAGCTCTCTATCAAAGTTGGGGGTGGGGGTGCATGGGATGGAGAATGCTGCTGTTTGCTTTTATATGAGAAAGCAGGTCTGGTGGTCGCTGTTCTGGAAGAGTCTTTGGGAATTGCTATTGCTGTGTAACAAACTAACTCCAAATTTAGTGGAGTGACAACCATTTTATCATGCGCATGAATTCTGTGCCAAACTCCAAATTAGGATATGGCATGGCAGGGACAGCCTACCTTCCATATGTCTGGGTCATCAGCTGAAAAGACTCAACAACTGGGAACTGGAATCATATGGAGGAGTCTCCACTTACATGTCCGATGATTGGTGCTGGCTGTCAGCTAGGACCTCACTCAGCTAGATAGTCAGCAGGAGTTACTACACAGGATCTCTTGATGTGGTCCCTCCATGTGGGCCAGCTTGGGCTTCCTCACAGTATGGCAGCTGGGTTTGAGTGTGAATGTCTGCACCCAGCTTCAAGGGGACAGGACAGAGACCTCACGGATGGGAGGAACGTCAGGGTCGCTGTATTAGTTTGCTAAGGCTGCTGTAACAAAACACTGCAGACCTAGTTGCTTAAATGATGCAAATTGATTTCTCACAGTTCAGGAAGCTAAAAGTCCAAGAAAAGGTGGCGGCCAGTTTGTTTTCCCCTGAGGCTTCTCTCCAGCAAGACTTGCTGCCCTCTTGCCGGGTCCTCACATGGTCTTTCCCGTGTGCCCATACACCCTGTATCTCTGTGTGTCCAAATTTCTTCTTCTTGGGCCTTCCTGGTGTTCCAGTGGCCGAGACTCCGTGAAGGGGGCCCAGGTTCGATCCCCAGTTGGTGAACTGGATTCCACATGTCGCAACAAAGGTCAAGGATCCCACCTGCCACAACTAAGACCTGGCGCCAAATAAATGTGTTTTTTTTAAATTTTTTTCCTCTTATAAACATAGCAGTCAGGTGGGTTAAGGGCGCTAATTCTTAATGGCCTCATTTTAACTTAACCACCTCTTTAATGACCCAGTCTCCAATACAGTCATCTGCTGAGGTACGAACATGTGGATTTGGGAGACACAATTCAACCCTTAACAGCCACATTGTCGAAAGAGCATGTGGGGTGGGAGGTGTCCTTTGGCCCTCTTGGGGAAATGCAGTCTGCCCTGGCACCCCCTCCTCTGGCTGCCCCACATGCTCCAATGGCACCCTAGTTTATTTAGCACATCCTATTCCTATGCCTTCCAATACGCTGTGTTCTCTGCCTGAGACGCCCTCACCTGCCTTTTTCTAAAGAGCTGCTCTTATTCACCCATCCAGAGCATCCTTGACCCTGTCTGCAGTTGACCACCATTATCTTTACCACCAGCCTTACCACATTAGCCACAACCAACGCCATTTATAGACTGCTCCTCAATGGCAACCCACTCCAGTATTCTTGCCTGGAGAATCCCATGGATGGAAAAGCCTGTTGGGCTACAGTCCATGGGGTTGCAAAGAGTCGGACTCAATTGAGCGACTTCACTCATTCACTGTGCCAGCCTAAGCTTCACTATTATTATTTTTTTTTTGGAAAGGAAATTTTTTTAATGTTGACCATTTTTAAGTCTTTATTGAATTTGTTACAATATTTCTTCTGTTCTATGGTTTGTTTGTTTGGCCATGAGGCTTGTGGGATCTTAGCTCCTCAAACCAGGGATCAAACCCTCATGCCCTGCATCAGAAGGTGAAGTCTTAACCACTGACTTGCCAGGGAAGTCCCTGCTGATTTTATTTAATTCTTCCAACCATCCGTGAGATTGGTTTTATAAATGAAGAAATTAACAGTCAGAGTGGAGAAGTTCATTAGCCCAGGGCCACAGAACCAGCAAGTGGCAGAGTCAAGACCTGAACCCAGGTCTTGCCTGCTCCAGAGCCTATGTCTGTCATCTCTTATTGGGCATTTGACACCTCCTCTGCGCTGCTTCCATTCCTGGTTCATCCCTCTTATCAAAGCATCATTCCCCTGCAACAGTTCACACCGCACCAGCTCTGGTCCCATCTTCTGGTCTCACCTGCCTGGGCTGCTTATATGCCTGGGCTGCTCCAGGGAAGCTCTCACCTGAGCCTAAGAGCAGGCTGAAGTCATGTTACATTATACATTACATGGTAACACCATGACATTGAAGGTCCCCGATGAAGCACACACCTCCTGATATCCATGCCTTTGTGCAGCCCCTCCCACATTGACTCAGGTTGTCTGTGTGACTCACTGTCGTCAGCTGGATCTCAGCAAACAGTGGTGCAAACAGGCGTTTGAAAGGCGCTTGCATACAGAGCCTGGCTCTCTTGGAACACTGCCACCTTGTGGACAAAATCCAGATAGATTTGAGGATAAGAGAACAAGCCCAGCCAGTGGCCTGGCCGCCTCTCCTCCTGGTCTAAGAATTCTAGCTGAGACCGGTATGTCCCTTGGTCTTAAGTCAGCGGGCATGTTTTGTTTTGTCTTGTTTTTATTTTGCTTGTTAATTTTGGTTGTCTTGGGTCTTCACTGCTGTGCATGTGGGCTTTCTCTAATTGCAGAGTGGGAGCTCCTCTCTATTTGCAGCGTGCAGGCTTCTCATTGAGGTGGTTTCTCTTGCTGCTAAGCATGGGCTCTAGAGCATGGGCTCAGTCATTGTGGTACACAGGCTTAGTTGCCCTGAGGCATGTGGGATCTTCCCGGACCAGGGATCGAACCCGTATCCATACCTGCATTGGCAGGTGGAGTCTTAACTGGCAGGTGGAGTCTTAACCACCGGCCCACCAGGGAAGTCCTCTCTTGCTTTTACAAGCCTGTATTTTTAATCTCATATTTGATTTGGCTTCTTCACCGGCCTCTCAGTCTCACAGATCGCTTCCTTTGCTCAAATTCACACCGTTGGTGAGTGGAGGATCCAGAATTCCAGCCCAGATCTGTCTATTTGGAAAGCTATAATAATAGTAATAACAATAGGGGGTTCCCTGGTGGTACAGTAGTTAAGATTTTTCCTTCCAATGTAAGGGGTGCTGGTTCAATAAGATCCCACATGCCACGAGGCCAAAAAACCAAAATATAAAACCAGCAATATTAGAACAAATTCAATCAAGACTTTAAAAAACGGTGTACATCAAAAAAACTTTAAAAAATAATAATATTATTAAGTACTGTTATGTATTAATTATTGTCAAATGATTATTATTTTATTTTCTTGCCCTAATCCTGTACTATATATCTAAGACATTATAGATTTTAACTTTATTTTTATGCATTTTATAGTTTTATCATCATATTCTTTTTTATGTTTTTCATTATCACAAACTATTCTTTAATTTCCTGGTTTTCCTCTTATGTTAGAATGGCCACGAAGTTGCCTCTCTGCAGTCCAGTTTTCTGCTCTATTATATCAGCAGAGTGTTTTGTATGTTTTCTCTTTTCTCTAGTTCTTTCATGCTAGACCTAATCTTATGGTTGGCCTGGGTATGTCTGTTGCAGGTATAAGCCAGGATCCTCAAGGCCAAACCTTTAAACACTGCTGTTGTCATGGAAACATGGTCCAGCCCACCCGACCCCCAACTGTTACAACTCGACTGTTTCTTCAAACACCATGAAGGGAAATACAACATTCCCAGAAACACCACTTATAAACCCTCTTTTCTGCCCCGTCCACTTTCTTCACGTGCCCAGAGCCTCTGTCCTCCGCCCAGCTCTTGTGTCTGTCTCCTCTGACCCGCCCACTTTCTCTTTTCTTCCTCGGTCTCCCACCTTCCTCCCGCCTCTGCAGAGCTCTCGCTCTCCCCATCTCCTGGATCCTGCGTCACAAGACTTGCTTAGTCACTTGTTGACCATATGACATGGCGCAGATCTGTGATTTTATCATTAAAAAGTCCAACAGATCCTCCGTTCAGGTCATTTAGAACCAATCATAGAATTCTTCAAGGCTGTTCGATACAACACCAATAAACAAGCACCAATGATAAAAATCAACTATGTTCCAATACACCAGCAACAACCAATTAGGAAATGTCCTTCTTCAAAAGATGCCATTTACAATAGCAATAAAAGCTTCAAGGTGTCTAGGAATAAGCCTGCATGATATCTTTATGGGGAAAATTAGAAAACTGCAATATGAGACATTAAAGAACATACAAACGTTCCATGATTTAATGAAAAGAAAAACACACACCCAAAATAAAGAACATATACAAAATCCACATGCAGAAGAGATACATCCCACGATCAGATTAGACAAAGATGTGAATGGCGAATGTTCAAAAGAAATATAAATGACCAGAAATCAAAGAAGTAGTCACTAAAACCACAATGTGATATAATTTACTAATTATTAGAAAAAAATTTTAAGTCATAAATATGCAGGATGGTCAAAGTGTGAAAAAAGTGGGTGGATACCTTTCAGTCAGTTCAGTTCAGTTCAGTCGCTCAGTCGTGTCCGACTCTTTGCAACCCCATGAATCACAGCACGCCAGACCTCCCTGTCCATCACCAACTCCCGCAGTTCACTCAAACTCATGTCCATCGAGTAGGTGATGCCATCCAGCCATCTCATTCTCTGTCGTCCCCTTCTCCTCCCGCCCCCAATCCGTCCCAGCATCAGAGTCTTTTCCAGTGAGTCAACTCGTCGCATGAGGTGGCCGAAGTATTTGGAGTTTCAGCTTTAGCATCAGTCCCTCCAATGAACACCCAGGACTGATCTCCTTTAGAATGGACTGGTTGGATCTCCTTGCAGTTCATGGGACTCTCAAGAGTCTTCTCCAGCACCACAGTTCAAAAGCATCAATTCTTCGGTGATCAGCTTTCTTCACAGTCCAACTCTCACATCCATACATGACCACTGGAAAAACCATAGCCTTGACTAGACGGACCTTGGTTGGCAAAGTAATGTCTCTGCTTTTTAATATGCTATCTAGGTTGGTCATAGCTTTCCTTCCAAGGAGTAAGCGTCTTTTAATTTCATGGCTGCAATCAGCATCCGCAGTGATTTTGGAGCCCCCAAAAATAAAGTCTGACACTGTTTCCACTGTTTCCCCATCTATTTCCCATGAAGTGATGGGACAAGATGCCATGATCTTTGTTTTCTGAATGCTGAGCTTCAAGCCAACCTTTTCACTCTCCTCTTTCACTTTCATCAAGAGGCTTTTGAGTTCCTCTTCACTTTCTGCCATAAGGGTGGTGTCATCTGCATATCTGAGGTTATTGATATTTCTCCCGGCAATCTTGATTCCAGCTTGTGCTTCTTCCAGCCCAGCATTCCTCATGATGTACTCTGCATATAAGTTAAATAAGCAGGGTGACAAGATACAACCTTGACATACTCCTTTTCCTATTTGGAACCAGTCTGTTGTTCCATGTCCAGTTCTAACTGTTGCTTCCTGACCTGCATACAGGTTTCTCAAGAGGCAGGTCAGGTGGTCTGGTATTCCCATCTCTGGATACCTTTAGGGAGAGTATAAACTGATTTTGTCTTCAGACTGATTTGACAATACCTGTCAACATTTAAAACCTCCTCCGGTGCAGCAATTTCACTTGCAGTAGTGTATCCCTCCCGAATATACATATGCAAGGATGTTTATTGCAGCACTCTTTGTAATAGAATAACCTTGGAAACATATTTACTCAAATGCCATTCAAAATGGAATCATTAAATAAATTATGGTATGAAACATAATGGACAAATGTTTAAATATTTAAAGGAATTAGTTGCTTCACAAAGCATGAAAATATACAACTTTCAAAGTCTATTAGGTGACATAAAGACCTGAATAAAGGAAAAAGGCACATTCCCATTTTTGGTAAGAAGAATCAATAAAGGAAAGATAGCATCTTGCATCTTTTAATCTGTAATTTTAATGGGATGCAAATACATATTCCAACAGGATTGTTTTGGAACCTAACAAACTGACTCAAAGATTATGCAGGAAAATCAAGAAGAGCCCTGAAGAGAGAGAGAGAAATTGGAAGAAATAAACTCTGTTACACCTCAAAGTAGATTATAAAGTGACAGTAATAGTTCATTAGGAATTCAAGAATAGACAGAAAGATGAATGGAGCAGATGAGTGAGTCTGGAAGGAGATGCAAAAAATAAGGTTATTGAACAAATAATGAATGTGGCATTTAAATCAGTGGAGAAAAGATGGATTACTCAATATTGTTAGTACACCAGGCTAGCCATCTGAAAAGAAATTCCACTGGAGCCTTACTACAAGCCTTCGCAAAGATGAATTCCAAAAAGGCAGATAAATAAATCATGGTACATGCACGCAACAAAATATTACACAGCAATGAGAATAAATGAACTGTGGCTACAGGCAACGTGGATGCATATTAGAGGTGATGTTTAGAGATGCATAATTAGGAGCATGGGAAGAAACTATACAGGAACATGGGAAGAAATACTACAGAAATTGGTACAGTGGTTTCCTACAAGGGGAACAGAGATTTTGATCAAGAAAGATCATACTGGTGGCTTCTGACTGGGAAGAAGGGTAGCAATGTTTCGTTTGTCAACCATTACGACTGCACAAGTGTTCATTTTACAAGTTGTTAGGTTGTTCATTTATATTCTATGCCATTATGTAGGGTTTTTTTTTTTTTACATAAAAAGCTTTGCAATAGTTAAATACATGGGAAGAAAATGTTGGGCTTAGTTTTGTTGTTGTTGTTGTTTTTAATTTTCTCAGCATGAGTAAGGCTTTTCTAAAGATGACATGAAACCCAAAAGCAATTTTAAAAGATTGCTTGATCTGAGCCCATAATAAATTTTGCATGGAAAAACACCTCCACCCAGTCAAATGACAAACACCCATTGCTGGGAAATGTTTGCAATTATATCAGATTTCTTAGTATAAAAGAGCAAAGGATTGAAGGGTGGTTTTTCAGCATCTTATGAATGCATAATTCGTTAAACATAATATAAAACTAAAGAAAGGAAAAAAAGAGTATGGCAGCTGTTTTTATATTGATGGGGGCTGATCTCCAAGGTATATTGTTATACTGTGTATAGTATACGCTACTATTTGTATAAAAAGTGTATGTATGTGATGTGGATATCCTGATGGCATTCACTTGTAATTCCTTACCATGTTTGTGGCAGATATGCACACATATACCTTTTTTTTTTGCAAATACACTTTTAAAAGATGAAAAAGAAGCAACTCTGCATGTAGTGATATTGAATGGTGTCTAAGACATACCACTGCATGAGCAACAAAACACGGCTAGACAATAGTAGCGCTACTTCTGTTTCTTTTAATGGAAAACTTCAAACAGGTACAAAAACTAGAGAGAGAAGCATAGTGCACCCGTATGCACCTCTCTCCCAGACTCATGATAAAAACACACAGCGACTTTTGTTTATTCTCTACCTCCCTCCCACTCCCCTCCACACCACGCGATTATTTGGAGCAAATCCCAGACATGGCATTTCGTTTGCAGACACCTTGGGATGTGCCTCTCTATAAGCCCTTTCTCTGCCTCTCTCTCTCTCCATACCACAATCATATCCAAAAATTAAAAGCTATTAATGATCACACGGTCAAATATCCAGACAGAGTTCAACCTTCCCAGAAGGAGTTGATCTTCACCAGTTGATTTATTCGCATCAGGGTCCACGTGTTTACATTTCGTATCTGTGTTATGGTTCAAATGTCTTTTAATTTATAGGTCACCTTCTTTTTATACCCTTTGCAATTTATGTAAGGGGGAAAAGGTTATTTAACTTATAGATTCTTCCACCAGTCCCTTTTTCCCTCTCTTTGCAAGTTATTTGATGGAAGAACAAAAAAAGGGGGGTGGGGGGCATTGTTTGTCCTGGAGAGCTGTCGGTGTTCCGGATTTTGCTGATGGCAACTTTACGGTATTATCATGCTTGTGTTGGGTTTCAGTCACTTGCCCCACTCGGGTCTTCCTTCCACTCTTTTCCACCCTGCTCTTTGCCCCAGGAGGCTGTATCAGCCAGGCTCTCTTGCCCTCTGGATTCAGCTGGGCTTGGCTAATAGCGAGCCCTGGTGGGATTGGGAGCAGGCAAGAACGAGTTCAGGGTGTTTATTTCCCCAACTCCCTCTGCAAGAAGACCATGTTGAGTTGGCTATGCTTCTTCACTAAAGGTGACTGTTCCTCGCAAGACAGCTACTCTATACAACAGCCCCCCTTCCAGTTTCTGGGAATTTCTCCCTCTTACTGGCAAAGGCTTATTGGCTCCTCATCCTAGGATCCTTCACATTCTACTGTCAACTTTATTTAAAAAAAAAAAAAACCCTCTTCTCATTTTTCTAACCTGAGTGCCTCATCCGCGTCCTGTTGGGACCCTAGTTAATAAAAGGTTTCTCTGTACCTGCCCCCCTCCACCCCCAGTATTTCCATCGAACCGGCAGTTAAATCTGAACCTTGATCAGATTCAAGCTAAACATTTTTCTAAGAATACTTCATGGATGTTGTTAAACACATTACATTGTATCACCTCAGAAGGCATGGTAATATCCACCCATTACAAAGATCTCCATCAACTTTTCACTAAATGGTTTTCAGCTGTCATTGGATCAGTCTCTTGCCATTATCAGGAGTAAGAAAATAATGCTATTCTATCATTCTTTCTTCATGCACTAGCTGGAAATCCTCTACAAAAGAAAATCCCCTTACCATCTACTTGGTAACCGTAGGGTCTAATTATACAGGAAAGGCAGGACCATGCCTGCTTATTTCCCTTCTTTGTTTTTATTGATTTTCAGATGATGAACTGGATCTTTCGAACATAATCAATGATGAATTCATAGATTTCAATGTTTAATGTTTTAACTCTTCATCTTTGTTCTTTCTGATGCTCAAATTGCCCCCATTTTTTAGCCAGTGGGTGGGAGTCACTGAGTTCTTTTGATGTGATCCCAGGAGTCTTTGAGCATTTCTTTCATTTCTGATACAATAAGATATTCCAGGCTCGTCTATTTCCTGCCCCCGAACTGGAATCATCCATTCCGCCAAAGAACCCTGGTGCCTTTTAATGAGAACTGGTATTTGAGACTAGGGCTTCCCTGGTGGCTCAGATGGTGACGTGTCTGCCTGCAGTGCGGGAGACCTGGGTTTGATCCCTGGGTTTGATCCCTGGGTCGGGAAGATCCCCTGAAGAAGGAAATGGCAACCCACTCTAGAACTCTTGCCTCGAAAATTCCATGGATGGAGGAGGCTGGTAGGCTACAGTCCATAGGATCACAAAGAGTCAGACACAACCGAACAACTTCACTGGTATTTGAGAAGCCACACAAGGGATATTCCTTGGTACTGTGTTGTTCGTTATTTCTAGACCATACTTCAGCTAAGAAATTAGTACTTTTAGAGAGAAAATTCATCATATTCTCTTACAGATATTTATGATTCAAATTTTATTATAGGACTTTAATTTTATATTTTATGTCTTGTAATATATGATGAAAATCTTAGTTTCTAATGACATTAACATAATCATTTACATATATATTGATACATAAACATTTATATCTTCATAATAACTATACCAATGCTATCACCAACAACATAATTACTGGAAACAGTAAGATTCCTTTGCTGTTCTTTTTTGTCCTTAGAATATATCCCACTAAAGATATACATTCAACTACTAGATTTTTTCTCACCACTGTGAAAAAAAGTCACTTAAAGTCACCTAATTAAAGATTTTAAATAGGACCTCTCTGTGTGAGTAAGCTACCACCTTGATATAATTAGCTTCATTTATTTCATTTTGCTTTTGATTTTTAAAGACTGTGCTTTTATTTCTATTTAATAACTTCAGATATGCAGATGACACCACCCTTATGGCAGAAAGTGAAGAGGAACTAAAAAGCCTCTTGATGAAAGTGAAAGAGGAGAGTGAAAAAGTTGGCTTAAAGCTCAACATTCAGAAAACAAAGATCATGGCATCTGGTCCCATCACTTCATGGGAAATAGATGGAGAAACAGTGGAAACAGTGTCAGACTTTATTTTTTGGGCTCCAAAATCACTGCGGATGCTGATTGCAGCCACGAAATTAAAAGACGCTTACTCCTTGAGGCCAGGGCTGGCGGCCGAGAGGAGCTACCCCACGTCCAACAGGCGGTGGCTGCGCGGGCGCAGGAGGGCCGAGAGGAGCTACTCCGCATTCAAGGTCAGGAGGGGCGGCCTCGAGGAGATACCCCTCACCCAAGGTAAGGTACAGCGGCTGCACTTTGCTGGAGCGTTTGTGAAGAGATTTTCCACGACCAAGGTAAGAGAAACCCAAATAAGACGGTAGGTATTGCTAGGGGGCACCAGAGGGCGGACAGACTGATATCATAATCACAGGAAACTAGCTGATCTGATCACATGGACCACAGCCGAATGTGGTCCACTGGAGAAGGGAATGGCAAACCACTTCAGTATACTTGCCTTGAGAACCCCATGAACAGTAACAAAGGGCAAAATGATAGGATACTGAATGAGGAATTCCCCAGGTCAGTAGGTGCCCAGTATGCTACTGGAGCTCAGTGGAGAAGTAACTATAGAAGGAATAAAGGGATGGAGCAAAAGCAAAACCAATACCCAGTTGTGGATGTGACCAGTGATGGAAGCAAGGTCCGGTGCTGTAAAGAGCAATATTGCATAGGAACCTGGAATGTTAGGTCCATGAATCAAGGCAAATTGGAAGTGGTCAAACAGGAGATAGCAAGAGTGAGCATAGACATTCTAGGAATCAAGTGAATTAAAATGGACTGGAATGGGTGAATTTAACTCAGACGACCATTATATCTACTACTGTGGGCAGGAATCCCTTAGAAGAAATGGAGTAGCCATCATGGTCAACAAAAGAGTCCGAAATGCAGTACTTGGATGCAATCTTAAAAATGACAGGATGATTTCTGTTCATTTCCAAGGCAAACCATTCAATATTACACTAATCCAGGCCTATGCCCCAACGAGTAATGCTGAAGAAGCCGAAGTTAATCGGTTCTATGAAGACCTACAAGACCTTTTAGAACTAACACCCAAAAAAGATGTCCTTTTCATTATAGGGGACTGGAATGCAAAAGTAGGAAGTCAAGAAACACCTGGAGTAACTAGCAAATTCGGCCTTGGAGCACGGAATGAAGCAGGGCAAAGGCTAATAGAGTTTTGTCAAGAGAATGCACTGGTCATAGCAAACACCCTCTTCCAACAACACAAGAGAAGACTCTACACATGGACATCACCAGATGGTCAACACCGAAATCAGATTGATTATATTCTTTGCAACCAAAGATGGAGAAGCTGTATACAGTTAGCGAAAACAAGACCAGGAGCTGACTGTGGCTCAGATCATGAACTCCTTATTGCGAAGTTCAGACTTAAATTGAAGAAAGTAGGGAAAACCACTAGACCATTCAGATATGACCTCAATCAAATCCCTTATGATTATACAGTGGAAGTGAGAAATAGATTTAAGGGACTAGATCTGATTGATAGAGTGCCTGATGAACTCTGGACGGAGGTTCGTGACATTGTACAGGAGACAGGAACCAAGACCATCCCCATGGAAAAGAAATGCAAAAGAGCGAAATGGCTGTCTGAGGAGGCCTTACAAATAGCTGTGAAAAGAAGAGAGGCGAAAAGCAAAGGAGAAAAGGAAAGATATAAGCATCTGAATGCAGAGTTCCAAAGAATAGCAAGGAGAGATAAGAAAGCCTTCCTCAGTGATCAGTGCAAAGAAATAGAAGAAAACAACAGAATAGGAAAAACAAGAGAGCTCTTCAAGAAAATTAGAGATTCCAAGGGAACATTTCATGCAAAGATGGGCTCGATAAAGGACAGAAATGGTATGGACCTAACAGAAGCAGAAGATATTAAAAAGAGGTGGCAGGAATACACAGAAGAACTGTACAAAAAAGATCTTCACGACCAAGATAGTCACGATAATGTGATCACTGACCTAGAGCCAGACATCTTGGAATGTGAAGTCAAGTGGGCCTTAGAAAGCATCACTACTAACAAAGCTAGTGGAGGTGATGGAATTCCAGTTGAGCTATTTCAAGTCTTGAAAGATGATGCTGTGAAAGTGCTGCACTCAATATGCCAGCAGATTTGGAAAACTCAGCAGTGGCCACAGGACTGGAAGAGGTCAGTCTTCATTCCAATCCCAAAGAAAGGCAATGCCAAAGAATGCTCAAACTACCACACAATTGCACTCATCTCACACGCTAGTAAAGTCATGCTCAAAATTCTCCAAGCCAGGCTTCAGCAGTATGTAAACCGTGAACTCCCAGATGTTCAAGCAGGTTTTAGAAAAGGCAGAGGCACCAGAGATCAAATTGCCAACATCCGCTGGATCATGGAGAAAGCAAGAGAGTTTCAGACAAACATCTATTTCTGCTTTATTGACTATGCCAAAGCCTTTGACTGTGTCGATCACAATAAACTGTGGAACATTCTGAAAGACATGGGAATCCCAGACCACCTGACCTGCCTCTTGAGAAACCTGTATGCAGGTCAGGAAGCAACTGTTAGAACTGGACATGGAACAACAGACTGGTTCCAAATAGGAAAACGTGTACGTCAGGGTTGTATATTGTCACCTTGCTTATTTAACTTATATGCAGAGTACATCATGAGGAACGCTGGGCTGGAAGAAGCACAAGCTGGAATCAAGATTGCCGGGAGAAATATCAATAACCTCAGATATGCAGATGACACTACCCTTATGGCAGAAAGTGAAGAGGAACTCAAAAGCCTCTTGATGAAAGTGAAAGAGGAGAGTGAAAAGGTTGGCTTGAAGCTCAACATTCAGAAAACAAAGATCATGGCATCTGGTCCCATCACTTCATGGGAAATGGATGGAAAAACAGTGGAAACAGTGTCAGACTTTGTTTTTTGGGCTCCAAAATCACTGCAGATGCTGATTGCAGCCATGAAATTAAAAGACGCTTGCTCCTTGGAAGGAAAGTTATGACCAACCTTGATAGTATATTAAAAAGCAGAGACATTACTTTGCCAACCAAGGTCCGTCTAGTCAAGGCTGTGGTTTTTCCCGTGGTCATGTATGGATGTGAGAGTTGGACTGTGAAGAAAGCTGATCGCCGAAGAATCGATGCTTTTGAACTGTGGTGTTGGAGAAGACTCTTGAGAGTCCCTTATACTGCAAGGAGATCCAACCAGTCCATTCTAGAGGAGATCAATCCTGGATGTTCATTGGAGGGACTGATGCTAAGGCTGAAACTCCAATACTTTGGCCACCTCATGCAACGAGTTGACTCACTGGAAAAGACTCTGATGCTGGGAAAGGTTGGGGGCGGGAGGAGAAGGGGACGACGGAGAATGAGATGGCTGGATGGCATCACCGACTCTGTGGACATGAGTTTGAGTGTACTCCGGGAGTTGGTGATGGACAGGGAGGCCTGGCGTGCTGTGATTCATGGGGTCGCGGAGAGTCGGACACGACTGAGCGACTGAACTGAACTGAACTGAACTCCTTGGAAGGAAAGTTATGACCAACCTAGATAGCATATTAAAAAACAGAGACATTACTTTGCCAACAAAGGTCCGTCTAGTCAAGGCTATGGTTTTTCCCGTGGTCATGTATGGATGTGAGAGTTGGACTGTGAAGAAAGTTGATTGCCGAAGAATTGATGCTTTTGAACTGTGGTGCTGGAGAAAACTCTTGAGAGTCCCTTGGACTACAAGGAGATCCAACCAGTCCATTCTAAAGGAGATCAGTCCTGGGTGTTCATTGGAAGGACTGATGCTAAAGCTGAAACTCCAATACTTTGGCCACCTCATGCAAAGAGTTGACTCATTGGAAAAGACTCTGATGCTGGGAAAGATTGAGGGCAGGAGGAGAAGGGGATGACAGAGGATGAGATGGCTGGATGGCATCACTGACTCGATGGACATGAGTTTGAGTGAACTCCGGGAGTTGGTGATGGACAGGGAAGCCTGGCATGCTGTGATTCATGGGATTCACTTTGCTTTTGATTTTTAAAGATTGTGCTTTTATTTCTATTGAAATTGGTTTGTTTCATAACATATACACAATTCCAGAGCCACACATACAAAGCATGTACTGTTAATTTAAAATGTAGGTGAAAGGAGGAAATTGCAAGCTCCTCTGGCCAATATGGACAACTTAAAAACAGTTGTACCTTGATTTTTAAAAACAGAGCTGTTAAATAAAATGTTATTATTAGAGCAAAATATAATTAAGCAATGATGCCAAATTTTTTTAAGGTTTTAAGAATTTTATGGACATAGTTTGTGAAATATTTTTTAAAAAACAGCACATGATTACATTTCTCTAAAAAAAAAAAACCCAAGTGACTTAAAATTGTTACATTGTTACATTTGAAAAAAAATTTTTTTTTAAATTTTTTTAACTGTGTTGCTCCGAATGTGGACTCTAACTCCCTGACCAGGGATCAAACTTGTGCCCCCTGCATTGGAAGTGGATAATATTAACCACTGGACTGCCAGGGAAGTCCCTCCCTTGTTACATGTAATATTTACAGCCAAAATCTGAACAGGATGAGAGTTCACATTTTATCAGAACAGGAACTGTGGACCAGTTTTCTACTGCTCTCGGGGGACTGTCTGCTTTTCCAAACAGGCAGAAGACGACGGACCATCTTTCTCACCTGAGATACTCTTCACTAGGAATTGTCAATGAGGAGGATCTCCAGTCTCAAGGCCAAGCCCCGGAATGCCATTAAATAGCAGGAAGCAGAAAGTGCAAACTCCAACTCAGAATATGAGAAACAAAAAGGCCATGAGAAGTTTTAAGTGTCTGCCTCCAAAATTCACAAAGAGCCAGAATCAAGTTATTTCATGTTCTCAGGATACACCTCTGCTCTTACCTTCTTCATCCAACCAGATTTCTATGGAAGCTCTTTTAAATTTGGTCCTTCTCCAAAGTCAGCTCCAAATTCAGAAAAGAACTTTTGGGAAATTTTGCATCTATATCATCTTTGAGGGCTTCCCAGGTGGCGCTAGTGGTTAAAACAAACAAAAAATCCGCCTGCCAATGAAGGAGACAAAAGAGAGGTAGGTTCGATCCCTGGGTCCGGAAGATTCCCTGCAGAAGGAAATGGCAACCCACTCCAGTATTCTTGCCTGGAGAATCCCATGGACAGAGGAGCATGGCGGGCTATGGTCCATAGGGTCGCAAAGAGTGGGGCTGAACTGAAGCGGCTTAGCACAGCACAGCACAGATCTTTGATGCTCCCAGAAAGCCGCTGCTGCTACTGCTAAGTCGCTTCAGTCGTGTCCAACTCTGTGCGACCCCATAGACGGCAGCCCACCAGGCTCCCCCGTTTCTGGGATTCTCCAGGCAAGAACACTGGAGTGGGTTGCCATTTCCTTCTCCAATGTGTGAAAGTGAAAAGTGAAAGTGAGGTCGCTCAGTCGTGTCTGACTGAGTGACCCCATGGACTGCAGCCTACCTCCATTCCGTTCAGTCGCTCAGTCATGTCCGACTCTTTTGCGACCCCATGGACTGTAGCCTACCAGGCTTCTCCGTCCATGGGATTCTTCAGGCAAGAATACTGGTGTGGGTTACCACTTCCTTCTCCAGGGGATTTTCCGACTTAGGGTTCGAACCCGGGTCTGCCGCATTGGAGGCAGACGCTTTAACCTCTGAGACACCAGGGAAGCAGCCTACCTAAGTGGCGCCAAAGAATCTTTTCCCATAACCAATGGCTTGACTCACACAGAGGTGATGCTAGGATAATCTGGGTGTAACTGCTAGGTCCCCAAATATCTCAGTGTATCTTAATAATCTTGTGAGACGTTTCTATTGTTAGATCCAGAATGTGGGGTAAAACTGCCAAGAAAAGCGGAAGATCATCCTTCGCTCTGGGGGGGGGGGGACCTCTGTAAATATCCCTGTCAATTTTATTCAGATTCTTATTTGCATACTTTAGCATCTGGGTGTACCCTCTCACAATGGCTAAAGGAATGTCTAGAACAAAGGCAAACTGGATCATTATCAACAAAGGGCTTACTTAGTTCACACTCGTGGAATGCCCTTTACTATGAATAGTGACCAAGGCATGGATATGGCTGGATTATAAAGCCTTACAGATTTAAAACAACTATGATGAAATCCAATCCAAATTACTGCAAAAGTGTCCTAAGTTGAGGAATGATCCAGCAGGCAAAGGGGAACTTCACCCCCTTCCTCCACTAAAACTAGAGTTTCCAGAAGTTCGTCCAGGCCAGGAAATACCCATCAACTCAATTCCCAGGCAATCCCCAGATGGTTGTCCAGATGGAAAGGTCTGGCAGGATAAGATAGAGCCCACCCTCAGTTAGATGTTGATCAAAACCTTAAGCAGGCTGGAGAGTGCCCAACAGCTGAATTCACCTCTCAGTTCTTCTCCAGGTTGAGGACTGGCTGTGAGGAGAATCCAACTGCATTTCCTCCGGGACAGCTAGGTACCAGCCAGAGGAGACCCCTCCACCCCCACCCCTTTCCGCATTCCTGAGAAGAATGTGCAGACTGGAGCTCAGTGGCCAAGGGAATGTCCTCCTCCTGTCCCCACTTTCCTGTCCCAGAAAGTCGACTTGGAGGTAAATATAAAAGACCATCTTTTTAGATTTCTCCAAGACTGCTGACTAAATAAAACAGTGTTAACAATGTCATGTGGGGTATAGAGCATGCTGCTGCTGCTGCTGCTAAGTCACTTCAGTCGTGTCCGACTCTGTGAGACCCCATAGACGGCAGCCCACCAGGCTCCACCATCCCTGGGATTCTCCAGGCAAGAACACTGGAGTGGGTTGCCATTTCCTTCTCCAATGTGTGAAAGTGAAAAGTGAAAGTGAAGTCGCTCAGTCTTGTCTGACTAGTAGCGACCCCACGGACTGTAGCCCACCAGCCTCCTCTGTCCATGGGATTTTCTAGGCAAGAGTACTGGAGTGGCTTGCCATTGCCTTCTCCGGGGGTATAGAGCATAAGTATTAGTAAAACACAGGATACCAATGGCAAACCCCAAAGTGGCAAAAGGAGTTATACGCAGTGACATTCCTACATTGTTGATACACAGGACGTTCCTACACCGTATGTGAAGTGTTACAGATTAATTCATGACCAACTCTAACAAATTGAGGATAAACAATGTAACCCTTAGTGCTCTGTGTGAGCTCAGTCCTGTCAGACTCTGCAATCCCATGGACTGTAGTCCACCAGGCTCCTCTGTCCATGGAATTTTCTAGGCGAGAATACTGGAGTGGGTTGCCATTTCCTACTCTAGGCGATCTTCCTGACCCAGGGACTGAACCTAGACCTAGGTTCAGTCCCTGGGGGTCCCCTGCACTGCAGGTGGATTCTTTACAGACTGAGCCACTAGGGAAGCCCGTAGTCCTTACAGCAACTACCAGAAATATATATATATATATATATAGAGAGAGAGAGAGAGAGAGGCACAGTTAGACATGACATGGAATACTGAAAAGTTACACATTGCTAACTGATGTGCCTTAACCAATGGACATTGAGCAGGTGGGACGTGTGTTACTTCTGGGTGGAAGCATCTGGGAGCCAGGACTTGACTCTTAATGTTCTCTTTTCTTCTTCGTGTTGAGTTGGCACGATCCTGAGATGAAGTGCTGTGCTCATGTGCAACAGTGATTCCCTCCAGCCTGCACATACATGTGACATCCACTGGACACACAGCATAAGAAAGAAACCTGGTGTTAAGCCTCTGAGATTTTTGATATTTGATGGATACCCTTGCATTCCTGGAATAAAATCCATTTGGTCACTATGGATTATTTTTTCAATGTGCTGATAGATTATAACTAATTTACTTATGTTTTCTTCACTGATATCTTTAAGTGAGATTGGGTTATGGTTTTCTTTGTGTGTGTCTGTGTGTGTGTATGTGTGTGCATGTGGAGGGGTAATCTATCAGATTTTTATATTATACTTAGTACATAAACATAATTTAGATGATTTCTTCCATTCCTGCATTCTGAAAACGTTTAAGGAACATTGGAACTATCTAGTCTTTAAAGGTTAACAGAATTCTATGAACTTACCTGGACCTGGAGTTTTCTCTGAAGGGGCAGCTCTGGGGGTGACTTTCTTCAGTTCGTCTATGGAAATAGGTTGGATGGGCTCTACAGATCTCTACGAGGACCAATTACAGTTTTCTAAAAAAAAGACTATTTCACCAAGATTTTCAAATGTGTTTGCTGACAGTTGTGCAAAGTAGTTATACATTTTTCTTATTCTGGTTATTTATTATTTTGTGTATTTGTGTTTTCTCTAATCTTTCTAGTAGTTTTAAAACTTAGTTGGTCTTTCCCTCGTAGGTTTTCTAATTCTTCAGCTGTGCTTGTTTTTAATAACAGCTGATTTTTTTTACCTTTTCTTTTTTTGGCCTGACCATACCAGGCAGCTTGTGGGGATCTGAGTTCTCCAACCAGGGATTGAACCCGGGACTCTTAAGCAGTGAAAGTGCAGTGTCTCAACCACTGGACCACCAGGGAATTCCCTGTCTTCTAATTATTCCGTTTCTCTTATCAACTTTTTAATTCTATACATTGCTGTTAGAGTTTGATTCCATCTCATTTTTCTCTATTGTGTAAGTAATCTTATCTATTTTTCCTAGAGGCCAGATGATTTTTTTTTTAGCTAGTACCTAGAGTTTGACATAATAGTTTTACTGGGTCTTTTTCTTCAAGTTGACACTTCTGAGTCAGTTTTCCCAACTTTGCATACAGTGTGTCTTTATAGTAGTTATATTCAGGGCCTTTTCCTTTCAGATGGAGGAAAGCTTTACTGAATTACCATTTTAAGTATCAATTTTGTTCCTCTGTTTTCCTTCAATTCCTCTTCAATATAAAATTCAATACCATTTAATTTTCAACTCTATTCAATTTGATTCAATTTCTGTTGCCTCTTTTCCTTATCTATAATTTCTCCTATTTTCTTTCATTTGTTTTTTCCTTTATTTTTTTCTCAGTTGGATATCTTCACCCTTGTGCATCTTGAATTTAGGTTTCTGAGGTAATTTTTCCTTTTTATTCAATTTCGTCACTGAGTCAGTTCCCACTTCACAACTCTACCTCTACTCAAAGTTTTTCAGCTGTTTTGTGGTATTCTCACACCTATATAAGTTTGTTTGTTTTTTTTAAAAAAAATTTATTTATTTGACTGCGCCTTGTCTTTATTGTAGCATGTGCGATCTAGTTCCCTGACCAGGGATTGAACCTGGGCCCCCTACACTGGGAGTGCAGTGTTAGCCACTGGACCACCAGGGAAGTCCCTGGCTTGTCTATTTTTAATTCATGTTGGAATGTTGCATTCCAGTTTTCTTTTGCCTGTAGTGACTTTGGTGGGGGGCGGGGAAGCAGTATGCATTTTCTCTGAACAAAAATTTGAATCTTTTGGTCTTTTTTTTTTTAACCATATCCCCATAAGGATGCTGCAGTTTTATTAATGTTCATATTTGAGGATTTTCAGTTCAGTTCAGTTCAGTCGCTCAGTCGTGTCCGACTCTCTGCCACCCCATGAATCACAGTACGCCAGGCCTCCTTGTCCATCACCAACTCCCGGAGTTCACTCAAACTCATGTCCATCGAGTCAGTGATGCCATCCAGCCATCTCATCCTCTGTCGTCCCCTTCTCCTCCCACCCCCAACCTTTCCCAGCATCAGAGTGTTTTCCAGTGAGTCAACTCGTCCCATGAGGTGGCCAAAGTATTGGAGTTTCAGCTTTAGCATCATACTTTCCAATGAACACCCAGGATTGATCTCCTCTAGAATGGACTGGTTGGATCTCCTTGCAGTCCAAGGGACTCTCAAGAGTCTTCTCCAGCACCACATTTCAAAAGCATCAATTCTTCGGCGATCAGCTTTCTTCACAGTCCAACTCTCACATCCATACATGACCACGGGAAAAACCACAGCCTTGACTAGACGGGCCTTGGTTGGCAAAGTAATGTCTCTGCTTTTTAATATGCTGTCTAGGTTGGTCATAACTTTCCTTCCAAGGAGTAAGCGTCTTTTAATTTCATGGCTGCAATCAGCATCTGCAGTGATTTTGGAGCCCAAAAAAATAAAGTCTGACACTGTTTCCACTGTTTTTCCATCTATTTCCATGAAATGATGGGACCAGATGCCATGATCTTTGTTTTCTGAATGTTGAGCTTCAAGCCAACCTTTTCACTCTCCTCTTTCACTTTCATCAAGAGGCTTTTGAGTTCCTCTTCACTTTCTGCTATAAGGGTGGTGTCATCTGCATATCTGAGGTTACTGATATTTCTCCCGGCAATCTTGATTCCAGCTTGTGCTTCTTCCAGCCCAGCGTTCCTCATGATGTACTCTGCATATAAGTTAAATAAGCAGGGTGACAATATACAGCCTTGACGTACTCCTTTTCCTATTTGGAACCAGTCTGTTGTTCCATGTACAGTTCTGACTGTTGCTTCCTGACCTGCATACAGGTTTCTCAAGAGGCAGGTCAAGTGGTCTGGGATTCCCATCTCTTTCAGAATTTTCCACAGTTTATTGTGATCCACACAGTCAAAGGCTTTGGCATAGTCAATGAAGTAGAAATAGATGGTTTTCTGGAACTCTCTTGCTTTCTCCATGATCCAGCGGATGTTGGCAATTTGATCTCTGGTGCCTCTGCCTTTTCTAAAACCTGCTTGAACATCTGGGAGTTCACGGTTCACATACTGCTGAAGCCTGGCTTGGAGAATTTTGAGCATGACTTTACTAGCGTGTGAGATGAGTGCAATTGTGCGGTAGTTTGAGCATTCTTTGGCATTGCCTTTCTTTGGGATTGGAATGAAGACTGACCTTTTCCAGTCCTGTGGCCACTGCTGAGTTTTCCAAATCTGCTGGCATATTGAGTGCAGCACTTTCACAGCATCATCTCTCAAGATTTGAAATAGCTCAACTGGAATTCCATCACCTCCACTAGCTTTGTTCGTAGTGATGCTTTCTAAGGCCCACTTGACTTCACATTCCAAGAAGTCTGGCTCTAGGTCAGTGATCATGTTATCATGACTATCTTGGTTGTGAAGATCTTCTGTGTATTCTTGCCACCTCTTCTTAATATCTTCTGCTTCTGTTAGGTCCATACCATTTCTGTCCTTTGTCGAGCCCATCTTTGCATGAAATGTTCCCTTGGAATCTCTAATTTTCTTGAAGAGATCTCTTGTCTTTCCCATTCTGTTGTTTTCCTCTATTTCTTTGCACTGATCACTGAGGAAGGCTTTCTTATCTCTCCTTGCTATTCTTTGGAACTCTGCATTCAGATGCTTATATCTTTCCTTTTCTCCTTTGCTTTTCGCTTCTCTTCTTTTCATAGCTATTTGTAAGGCCTCCTCAGACAGCCATTTTGCTTTTTTGCATTTCTTTTCCATGGGGATGGTCTTGGTCCCTGTCAGTTCACCTAAACCATATTTAGTATATTAAAAAGCAGAGACATTACTTTGCCAACAAAGGTCCGTCTAGTCAAGGCTATGGTTTTTCCAGTGGTCATGTATGGATGTGAGAGTTGGACTGTGAAGAAAGCTGATCGCCGAAGAATTGATGCTTTTGAACTGTGGTGCTGGAGAAGACTCTTGAGAGTCCCTTGGACTGCAAGGAGATCCAACCAGTCCATTCTAAAGATCAGTCCTGGGTGTTCACTGGAAGGACTGATGCTAAAGCTGAAACTCCAATACTTTGGCTACCTCATGCGAAGAGTTGACTCACTGGAAAAGACTGATGCTGGGAGGGATTGGGGGCAGGAGGAGAAGGGGACGACAGAGAATGAGATGGCTGGATGGCATCACCGACTCGATGGACATGAGTTTGAGTGAACTCCGGGAGTTGGTGATGGACAGGGAGGCCTGGCGTGCTGTGATTCATGGGGTGGCAGACAGTCGGACACGACTGAGCGACTGAACTGCACTGAAACCATATTAGCAGGAGGATATGGATAAGGGTGCGGCAAGGAGAGGGCTTTGGTGGATTACCACATTTCCCAAGGGCTTCCCCTCCTGGTGCTATAGGGAGAGACAGACTCTTTACTATTGAGCACCTCTTAGCGACTGAATGGGCTTCCCAGGTGGTGCCCAGCAGTAGTAAAGAACCCACCTGCTAGTGCAGGAGACATGAGACATGGGTTCGATCCTTGGGTCGGGAAGATCCCCTGAAGAAGGGCATGACAACCCACTCAGGTATTCTTGCCTGGAGAATCTCATGGACAGAGGAGCCTGGCAGGCTGCAGTCCATGAGGTCACAGAGTCGGACACGACTGAAGTGACTTAGCACAATGACTGAACAAGACAAGACCTCTTTGTGGTCAGGCTTCCTCTGATCCAGGCTTGCTTTAGTAAATATCAAATTGTAGCCCCTTCTGTGCTTCCCTTCACACCACCTCTGGCTTCCGAGGTGCCTCTCTCACCCTTAGAAGGGGTGCCTTCTAAGACTGTCAGCTCTGGTCAGGAAGGCACCAGGACACTTGGATCCCATGGGGCTCCCTGAGCCGGAGCAGATGAGTAAGGGCAGAGAGAAGCATGCCTGGGCCCCAGTAGGTGCTCTGAAACAGAAGTTGGAAAAGAGAGGAGAGACTTCATGGAAGAAAGGAAAACATAGTCTCTCTGTGCCACTTCCCAGGGCTCAGCTGTCTTAGTCCACATGTGAGGCCCACCCTGACCTTGGGCTGTTTCCCGTGCTGAAGCTCCTGGCCACCAAGCAGAGGCTAAGAGGACAGAGGTTTGCTGGGCAGGAGGAAGCCTGGGGCTACCCCGGCTGGAGGAGGCTGACTGAGGGGAAGCAATGAAAAGAATGAAGTGGGGAGGGGATGCTGAAGTCCCTGAAGTCCCCAAGTTACCAGATGCACTTGAGGGAATTATTCATCGGTTTTCCTACTGGGTTTTATCCAGTAGCCTCTGCATATGCCTGCTTCCACTACAGGAAAGACCACAAGGGTTTTGATGACCAGAGAGGCCAACAGAAAAGCTAGAGAAAGAAGATGAAGAAAGGATGTGGCTTCCAGCTCAGGATTCTCCCTTCCTCCCGAACACAGCCATTCTGGGGACCATCAATCCCCTTCCCAGCATTTCAGGGAGCCCAGTCCTTGGTAGGAGTCCTAGGGAGAAGCTAGGAGTCCAGGTGTAACTGCCCAGCCTAAGGTTCTCCTTTGCTCTGCCAAGGGACTGGACTTAGCCCAGAACCTAGAAGAAGCAGACCCACCCTATTCCTGGATCTCATCATCACAGCTCCCAAATACTGCTCTCTCAAGGACCAGGCGCTATTTACCTGCCACTTTATGATTCTGTCAATCTGTGCTTTATACATTTTGAGGCTATTTTATGAGGGGCATACAGGTTAGATTCAGGCTTATTGTAACTCTTTCTGAATTATTACTAATTTTTTCCCTAATAATACTTTTTGCCTAGCAGACACGTGGTTTAGTCTTCGTTTGCCTCCTTCTGTCCTTTTAACATCTTTGTATCATGCTTTCAAAGCATCTTTTGCAAATAACTTACAGTTATACATGTTTTTAAAACCAATCTTTTTCTCTTGTTTTTCTTTTGACAGGCCTATTTACACTTCCATTAACATACTTGAATTCATTTATACCACTTTGTTTTGTACTTTTAAAAAAGGTATTTATTTGGCTGCATTGGGTCTGCTGCAGTGGATGGCGTGGGCTTCTCTAGTACAGGCTTAAGTTGCCCCACAGGATATGGGATCTTAGTTCCCCAACCAGGGATCGAACTTGAGTCCCCTGCATTGGATGGAAGTGGACCAGCAGGGAAGTCCCTATTTTATTCTTTTTATTAACTAGGCTACCTTTTCTCCCCACACCACTCACCTCCAAACTTTTCTTCTACTATTAGACTTGGCTTTCCCTAATGTTTGGATTTATATGCTCTGTTCATAATCTTTGGTTTCCCTTGCTGCATTAGTATTATCTATTCAGGGAGTTTATTCCAGGTTCCTTGCTCCATGAGAACTCAAGCTACATCTCTACTTAGGCATTTTTAAAACATGTAGTCCCTACCTGTCCCTAGGGCTGATTTCTCTCTCTGAAACTAAGGCTTGCCCCAGTGCCAACTTGGCTTACCATCTGGCTTTGATTTTCATGTTCACTTCCGATTTCCAAGCCTTTCTATGGTATCTATAATTCTAAGGTTAGCATGACAACTTTTTAAAATTGTTTCAGTGCTCGCTTCGGCAGCACATATACTAAAATTCTGCTTTATCCCACTTTTTGCATAACTTTGTAGGAGGTGGAAGGGGGATAAAAGGGCTTCCCTGGTAGCTCAGTTGGTAAAGAATCTGCCTGCAATAAAGGAGACCCTGGTTGGATTCCTGGGTCGGGAAGAGAAGGGATAGGCCACCCACTCCAGTATTCTTGCCTGGAGAATCCCCATGGACAGAGGAGCCTGGTGGGCTATAGTCCATAGGGTCACAATGAGTCAAACACGACTGAGTGACTAAGCACAGCACTGGATAAAAGGAATTACTCTCATTTCCTGGGCTTCCCTGGTGGCTCAGCTGGTAAAGAATCCACCTGCAATGTGGAAGACTTGGGTTCGACTGCTGGGTTGGGAAGATCCCCTGGAGAAGGGCACGGCTACCCACTCCGGAATTCTGGCCTGGAGAATTCCATGGATTGTATAATCCATGAGGTCGCAAAGAGTCGGACATGACTGATTTTCACTCATTTCCTAAATGAGAGGATAACTGTCACATTGTTCTTGTTTCATATTATTTCAAAAATTTTTCCTCCTTAAATCCCCAATGAACACGAAGGTAATGGTTTTTATTTTTAACCTACACTTTTAGTTAGAATAGTGCTAGCTTCTGTAACAGACAAGGCCAAAGCTCTCCGTGGCTTAAACAGTAAGTTTATTTCTTACACACTGAAGGATCTGCAGGGTCTCTGCTCCAAGCAGTTGTTTAAGGACTCAGCTTCTTCCACTTTTGGTTCCACGCTCCTCTTGGGCCTCGGAGAGCTCTCTGTTCAGCCAGATGACGGGGAAAGAGAGGCTCTTGTGGAAGGTTTATGGAAGCAGCCCTGGATGTTGTACATCTCTTCCGTCCGTACCCCACTGGCCAGAAATCAAATGGCTACATGTATAACTGTGAGGGAGGCTGGGAAACGTGGTGCAGCTGTGTGCCCAGGAGGAAAGGAAAAGGAATTTAGTAAACCGCGACCCCATGAACCACAGCACACCAGGCCTCCCTGTCCATCACCAACTCCCGGAGTTCACTCAATTTCATGTCCATAGAGTCGGAGATGCCATCCAGCCATCTCATTCTCTGTCGTCCCCTTCTCCTCCCGCCCCCAATCCTTCCCAGCATCAGAGTCTTTTCCAGTGAGTCAACTCGTCGCATAAAATAATCTTTGCATATTGTATTTGTGAGTTCAGTGTCTTCATTTCTTGGTCAGGTGTTCTCTGCCCATGCTTAAACACTTATTTACTCTTCTATTTCCCTACCTTTTCACCTTCTTTGTTGCTTTGGTAAAACTATTGCCAAAGATGCCCATGGAAGGGAGAGGGGGCACAAAGGGGGGACACCCCTATCAGGGAGAGAGGCCCTGGTCATCCTGGGTGGCCACTCAACCTTCAGAGCTGCCCTGACTCAAACCCAGAGCCAGGCTGACCCTGGGCGGACTCTCCCAACCCTGGGCTATCTTCCCCCGCCACAACACAGACAGAAGCCCAAGGCTGGGCTACGGGAATCTATTTCTTCACGGTTGCCCTCAGATCATACAGCTGGAGTCGTACCCACTTTCTCTCCAAAAACAGTCCTGGTAGGATCAGAGGGAAGACAAAATGTCTCAGTAGTAGGGCTCCCTGGCTTAGGGCAAGTATAGACTCCTGATTTGTTCCTCCCAGCGGAGCAGAGAAGCTATCCTCAAATTGTCTTTGTTCACAGGTTTAGTCAGTCACCCAACCAGCTGGTCACTCATTAGAAACCCTGTGAGCCCTCGGCACCCTCCAGGCCCAGCCCTGGGATGTGCATACTCCAAACTGAACGAAACCCGCCTCCTGCTCTTGGAAACGCTTTCTGCGTTACAGTCTCTCAGAGGCCACCTGGGGGCAGAGAAAAAGCTCAAGGTATTGTGATGAGTGCTCTGATGCAGTCTGTGCCAGGGGCTGAGAGGTGTGAGGAGTTAAAGCAGGAGAGCGCAAGGCCCAGCCTCAGCACAGCCCCAACCCTCCTCAGTTCCGGGCTGCAGGCACCCCGAGCAGAGCTGGCTTCACACTTGTTCTTGGACTGCGCTGTGTCCCAGCTTACCTGCCCAGGCAGGCTCCTTCCTCAGCAAGGCTGGATGTCCAGGGCAATCTTTGCACCTCACCACTGCTCTTCAGGCCGTTTAAAACGCTGACTGTGGAGAAAGACCCCAGCAGGTCACCCAACCCCTCTTCCTGGAAACGTTATGAAAACCTCTCCGCGGAGGCTGGCCCTGCCTTTCACATCCTTTCTTGTCAGCTCACGCTCACCCTCTCATCCCCCTCAGGCCAGCTGTGGATGGCCAGTGGCCCCTGTAAGGCCGCGGGGGATCTTGAGTCGGCCTGGGCCTCCCGCCTCCTCCTCCACCACCACTGCCCGTTCCTGGTCTTCAGTGTCAAAACCCTGGAGAACTGGAGCTGCAGGTGACCAAGCCTGGTGAACTGCACGGGCGGACTGGTTCTGAGGAGGCCTCCTCAGAGGATTGGCCAGGACGCCCCACAGGATTTAAACGTATGGATTCTGGGGCAAGGAAACTCAGGGGCCTCCTGGGCTTAAGTACTGGGTGTGTTTGAGAGTTAAAATTCTCCCCAAGCCATCTCTGGAAAAGAGAGGGGTTATCCATCCACTTAAGATGAAGCTGCAAAGGCCCAGGAAAGATGAGGTTGTGGCAAAACTGAAAAGGCAACACAACGAACCTTTTCCAGTCTGTTTCTTTCTTCAGGAAAGGCCTGCAAAGTTACGCAGCCAGCAAGTTCACAGGGACAGAAACTTCTTAAACTGTAGGAAGGCCTCGTATGGTGGAAAAGTTTCCAGCAAAGGAAGTATGAACGAACGATGCTGGGCCACTAGCCCCACACCTGCCCGTTCAGAAGCCGGCACCGGGCGGGTCCTCAGGGAGTTGACTTTGGACAATCTCGTTTCCCTCTTTGGGTCCCTTTTCCTTATTTCTCAGCAGAAATAACAGGAGGAGGAAAATATTTCCAGTCCCAGTGAGTTCGTGGGTGACGGTTCTCGTAGTTTCATCTTCTTAGGTGTAGATGAAAAAATACCACCTGCTGGGCACTCACAGAGTTTTGGAATCAATTTAGAAAACTAGCTACAAGGACAATATAAAATTCAAAGGATTTTAAAAAGATAAAACCAAGACCGAAAAAGGCTTTAGAATGTAGTAAGAAGGAAGCCAGTGTGCACAGTCTGTACAGCGCTGCCACCATCATGTTCATTCACTCTCGTTCACTGCCGCAGAAGCGAAGCCTGTGGCTCAGCCACGGCACAGCAAAGACAGCAGGTCCCCCAAAGTCCGCTCGTCCCTTCCCTGCAGACGCCCCAAAGAGCACAGTTCCAGAGGGTAACTCCTGGCGACCCTTAACTGTTCTCCCCTGGAGAAACCCATCGCAGCTAAATGTTCCCAGCAGACTCGGGCTGCACACAGCTGGCAGAGTCACTGTCCCAACGTGGCCCCAGGTCCCTGGAGGGGCCCCTCTGCTACGCCTGCTCACTGGCCCCGCCTCCACTGGCCCCCGAGCCCTTGCCGGATGCCTGGGCCTCTGTAGAGCGCGAAGCCTGCTTGGGCAGGCGGATGGGGATGTACACGTTGGAGGCACAGTGCTCCCTGAGGTAGCCTCCCCCCTTCTCTTCGTAGTCCTTCCTGGTGATCCAGACGTCTTTGTTGTCCAGGTGGTCCAAGGCCCAGTCGCGAGCTCCGTACCAGGCGTCCAGTATGGGGTTTGAGGCCAGCTGAACCTGGAAGACAAGCAGAGTGGTCACCGGAAGGGCATCTCTCATCGGTTTCTACGGACTGAATGTTTAGCAAGGCTGGCTACAGAAATGCACACACAGGAGGGCCGCCTCCGATTCCAAGATGCGGCAGGACTATCTCTGCACCCCACAAAGGGAGCTGAACTGAAACGCCCCAGACGTTCCAAGGAAGCACACGAACACACAGAGCGCACCAGGACCGACCTCACCGAGTAAGCGGTCATCAGGCACTTTATCCACGCCACCCTGGGCAGGGGCAAGGGGCCAGCTGCCCCGCCTCCTGCCCCCGCCACCCTGGGCAGGGGCAAGGGACCAGCTGCCCCGCCTCCTGCCCCTGTCCTGCCCCGCCTCCTGCCCCTGTCCAGTCTCAGGTAGAGACTGGAAGACCTGGACCTGAGCCCCTGTGCCAGTGAGGGAAGCAGAGGCTGAGGCGAGGTGGCTCTGGCCACGGCGGCAAACGAGCCTCGGAGGATGTGAGAGCAGAGAGGCTGCCCTGGCTCGGCTTCCGCTGCTTATTCCAGTCCCAGGAGTGCCCCCAGTGAGGCTTGAGCTGACCACAGGGCAGACCGCTGTTCAACTCAGATCGGGCTCCTTTTTCCTGGAGGCACCGCCTGACTTCCCACCTCCCTCTCCCCTCCCTCCTTCCCTCCATCTCCCATAGAAGTCCCAGGCTGGAATGCAGGTTTGGGAACTTTCTGAAGTAAAGGGCAGGAGGAATCAGCACAGATGGGGGAGGAGGAGGGAAGGGACCTGCAAGAAAGGGCTACCAACAAAATTAGGGTCACGAGAGCCCCGGCTGCTCTGGCGTAGAAGTGTCAGTGACGGAACAAAGGAGGCGCTCGCTCTACTCCTTGCGCCGGGCAAGTGCCCCTGTGAGGAATATCAAGCAGGACCATGTGTGGAGTCTCAGGGGGTCCTTCCAGCGACTCACGGAATCTAGTGTGTTCTCAGGGGCCCTCACCACAACAGCTGATGTCTGTCCATCACACGCAGGCCCTGGGCTGAGCGCCTGACTCGCCCTGCACACTGAGAGCTGGTAACGGGTACCAAGATGACCCCCCTTCTCACTGCTGAGAAAACTGGGGTGTGGCAAAACTCAGTGATGGCAGTGCTGGAGTCTGAACCCAGGCCCAGAGACCACCCCCTGAACGTACAAAGCATCACACAGCACGGGGCGGGCCAAGCCAAGCCCCTCACAGGACACACAGGCTCTGCACCCCGTGCACCCTGCCGGCCTCTCCAGCACACACCCCACCCTTCACAGCCACTTTCAGCTGCACACCCCTCAGCAAGATTTAGGCCCCCAAGCCTTTGCTCCTGCTCATCTTCCTGCCCTCAATCTGGAACATTCGCTCCATCCCACCACCCTCGAAACACTCTACATGACAAACACCTCCTCAGAAGACTCACTTCCAAAGAACCATCCCTGAACCCCAAGACCCCTAGGTGCCCAGGACATCTCAGCATCCTGAGATGACTGGTCCATGAGGGGAGCTCAAACCACTTCTCTTGGTGATCAGGAATTTGGTAAACAAATTGTGGGGTACCCCCACAAGACAGTTGCTTTTAAAAGTATTTCTGATGAATAATGACATGGGAAAATGTTCCTGGCAGGTTAAGAAGTTCAAGTTACAAAAGCCATGCGTATAAAATGTGTGGAAAAAAGAAAAAACCTCCTCAGCCAGTCCCCTCTGCCTGTGGCCCAGGGCCTGGGTGAAGAGAAGGCCTTAATTTCAATGCACACTTCTTTTAAAGAAAATAATTTTGGTAATAATGAATCCCACATGCCGCAGAGCAAGTGGGGCTGTGCACCTCCAGTACGGAAGCCTGTGAGTCTAAAGCCCATGCTCTGCAACAAGAGAAGCCACTTTGATGAGAAGTCCGTGCACCACAACTCGAAAGTGGCTCCCGCTCGCCGTAACTAGAGAAAGCCCAAGTGTAGCAACGCAGACCCAGGGCAGCCAAAAGTAAATAAATAATTTTGGTGATAATTTTTAAAAAGTTAATTAATTTAGCTGCACTGGATCTTAGTTCCAGCACGTGGGATCTTTAGTTGTGGCATGTGGGATCTAGCTCCCTGACCAGGGATCAAACTCGGGTCCCCTGCATTAGCAGCGTGGCATCTTAGCCACTGGGCCACCAGCGAAGTCCCTCAAGGTACACTCCTGTGTACTCTCTGAATGTTTACTGTATGCAGGTCTTCCTTTGTCAATGAAAACAAAACAAAGAAGTACATAAATTATGATTTCCATTTTGCTTTAAAAATCTGAAGAACAGAAGGAAAGCCATGAATGTGTTAACAGTGGCTGTTTCTGGAATGACTATTTTTCTCATTTACGCAGCACTACTTTTGCAACCCAGAAAACAAACAAGAAGGCTATTTTTGAAACAGCTGGTTACATGGACAATCAGTACCTGAAAAGAAGACTGAAAGGGCCTCATCTCCAGCAGCTCCTTCTCGATTCTGACCTTCATCCCAGGATACATCATGTTCCCGCCAGTGAGGAAAACGTTCTGAACCAGCAGCTCTTGAACATCCTTTGGGTACCTGGGGATGAAACGATTCCACTGCCATAGTCTCTCCTACTTGAATATGGAAGAGAATGTGGATGTGGAAATGTGAGCTCTCAGTACAAATCAGAAAACATCCACACAAAAAGTTAAAAAACAAACAAAAAAAAAAAACACTTTCCATTTTTCATTTGCCTTTACAGAATGAATGTCAAACAGCTAGCTAAAACCTTAATTTGAATGGTCAATCCATTTCCTTAACATTATGCCTTTCTAATACACGTTTTCTAAAAACTGACTTTAGTGAGGATTGCTTTAAATGCATTTAAATGAAGCCTGACAAATTTATAAACCCCAGCAACCACTACCACAACCAAGACACAGAACATTTCCATCCCCCGAAGTCCTGCCTCTCCTTTAGAGGACCTCCCTCTCCACCTGTGCTTTTCATTACTAGTTTTATCTTACACGTTTGGTCACTCTTCTACCCACTGCGAGACAAAACTCAAAGTTATTCAGACAAAGTAGCTGCAATCACTTTTCCTCCTTGCTAGTTGTTAAGCTGCCATTCTGTTTTAACAACAGCAACTAGAGGACCACAAGACTGTGTTCCCTACTTGTCCCACGTGAATCAGGAAAACTCACACTGCAGAATCATATCTGCATTAACGGGTGGGGAGAGGCATATTGTTATAGAAATGTAAACTCTTAGAAAATGCAAGGTGGGAAAAAAAAACTAAGTTCTGCTTATTTTTAGGGTGACTTAGAACCACTAGTCTGCAATGATGTGAAGACTTTTAGAAAACCCAGTGCACATATATTATTATATTGCCCAAATGTTTAAAAGACATTCTTAAAGTTCAAGTATATACACGTTGAGCATCTACACACTGAGAAAAGAATAGACGGCCCTAACTCTGTGCCAGGCCTGGTGAGAGAAAAAGAACACCTTCTGAGCACAGCAAGCCAATGAAAAGAGATGCCCAGCCATCAGCTCCATCGTTCAATGCAAAATTCAAGGGAATGGTTCAAGAAAACAGAAGGAAAAGAAGGTCCAGATTCACCTGTCCAGGATGTACTGGAGGGTCTCTGCTATGCCGGCCTGCTCTTCTCCGATGAGAGATGGCTGGAAGATAATTTCTGGAGCTCGAATTCTTTCTGTCCCAACAAACAGCTGATGATACGCTGCCAAGTTAAACACGGGCTTTAAAAACCCAAGGTTTAGAAGACATTTTTAGGCCATAAGAATAAACATCCCAATTGCCAGCTTCCTCAAATTGCATTTCTCATTCCATTATAGCTTTGTTCGTGCCACAATAACCTCTCCCCCCACTCTTGATGTGATGATTCAATTTTTCTACCTTCTTTAACCTCTGGATTATAAACTGCTACACATCTCCATCATGAAATGATCCTTGAGATGCAGGAAAGAGACTTGGTGAAGAGCAGTAGCAGCAAGGCTGGCAATGGAAGACCAAGTCTCCACCAGTGACTGGCTCGGCACCCAGTCCCTGCACAGCCAAGAAAGCCTTCTCCCACGTGTCTCAGCCTCACGTCCATCTACCTGGTTGCCACGGTGATGGCAGAAACATGAACCCAGATGAGGATGAAACATCATGACACTCGCTTCAATTTAAATAAAAGCATTAAAAGCTACTCTTTGGGTCTCAAAGTCCCTGGTTACTGGTCCAAATGCTCGGAACGAGCAGACTGTTTCTCACAGTCCCACAGTTAGTGCTAGAACCCCAAGCAATCACCGCGGGGGAAAAAGTCCCTGACTCTGCAAGTTTTGAGTGCTGGTATCACCCTTCTAGAAAAATACAACTGAGATTTGCGGCTGGAGGGGAGAATATTCCTGAAGAAGCAGACTAGACCTGACTGGTCATTCACGTCAAGCTTCAAAGTATAAGCAAAGTCAAGGCTACAGGAAGCCAACCTGGACTGTGGCCACTGGCTTTTCCACTTCCGGCGTCTCCTCTGAAAACAGGGGCTCGAAATCGTTGATGTTTTCCACATCTTCCAGAGATGGCTCGAGCTGCTCCAGGTCAGGAGTCTGGGAAGAGAAGAAACACAAGAAGACAGAAACTGTGATTCAGTGAGCTTTAGCTCTGTGAGTTCACGGTCACCAAAAAGAACTGGGATCTCACCCAATGTCCTGAAAGTTATGTCCATACACAAAAACAATTTTTCTAAACTACTGAAAAAAAAACAAACAAAAAAACGAACACACAAGAACACAAGGTTAAAAGACTAAAAAGCCAGAGCTGGGCTTTGTTCTTATCCCCTGTCTTCCCCACTGAGGCCAGTCTCATCAGCTCCCACCTTCTCAGAAAACTTTGCAGGGGGCAGCTCAAGTCTGCCACTCCAGAGAGGACTGTCCCAGACAGACTCCAGAGATGAGGGACTCAGAATCCAGCTGGTCACCTCCCTAAGCTCAGTCCACGCTGCCTCTCACCCCAGCCGCAGTGACTGGAGAGAATCTGGACTCAGACTGCTCGGATCTCTCAACTGCGCTGCTTCTAGCTGTTGACCTTGGGCAGATTTCTTCCCTCGCCTCAATCTCAGTTTCCTTATTCATAAAACAGGAATGAAGACAGTACTTGTGGAATTCTGAAAACTAAGCAAGACGATACTTGCACAGCCACGGGGTCTGGCATGGGTCCCATGTTCTGTTATCATCAGTAACTATCGCTCCTGAGTAGCACCAGTTCTTTGGTTCTGACCTTGGATGTGTGTCCTCCTCCATCCTCACGGCCACTGACAAGCTTCAGGTCACACTGGCTCCCTCCTGGATGAAGCCATCCCATTTTTATCCTGTCTTCCCACCTCCAGCCTTACCTCTCCCTAAATCCATCATCCTAACTGCCACCAGTTATTTTCCTAAAATAAAATCTCGTCAGATTATGCCTTGCTCAGCACACTCTGAAGGCTCTGTCTGAAAGGTACTATTCAGGCTGACGGATAAAGACTGTTCTAGGCAGCCTCGGCCTCCCTTCCGGCTTCATCTCCCATACTCTCCATGTGGGACGGGCCCTGCTCCCTGCATGTATACTTCTTTCCATATAAAATGTCCTTCCCTCCTCACTGGACATCTACTGAAATCAAATAATCTTTCAGGGCCCAGCTCAAACATCCCAATCCTTTCTCATAACTCCATCTGAGGACTTCCCTGGTGGTCCAGTAGGTTAAGCATCTGCTTTACAACTCAGGGGATGTGGCTTCCAACCTTGGTCAAAGAACTAAGATCCCATATACCTCAGGGCAACAAAGGCCTTGCAACCACAACTAGAGATCCCGTATGCTGGCAACTAAAACCCAATGCAGCCAAATAATTAAATATTTTAAAAAACAAAAAAACAAACCTCTATCTGCATTCCCACAGACATCTAGTTAGCATCACATTTGATAAAGGTTATTACAGTCTGGGGCTTCCCTGGTAGCTCAGACGGTAAAGAATCTGCCTACAATTTGGGAGACCTGGGTTTGATCCCTGAGTCAGGAAGATCCCCTAGAGACAGGCATGGCAACCCACTCCAGTATTCTTGACTGGAGAATCGCCATGTACAGCATATTCCAGTCCTGAGTATGGTTCTAGAGCCCCAGGTTCTGAGGTACTGAGGAGGGAAAGGACTGCATTTTAGTCACCTCTGTGCCCCTGGTCCCTGGCAATCATGCCTAGCACTGAGTGGTGAGTCCCGGGATACACCCTTAGATTTCTCTAGAATAAAGAGGACTGTAAAATGTCTGGGTTTTAAAGGCTTTTTCAGTATTACTATCCACTTTCATATCTAATTATATTCAAAAGCAGTCACCTTAAAAACAAGATTTCTTAGCTTCACCAAAAATTGTAAAAACAAAACAAAACATATTTTCCTTATCCTGATTCAGATGATTCATAGAGAAGAACAAAGCTGGTAATTTCAGTGCAACAACAGGCATCCCAGAGAGAACTGATTTCTCTACCATGGCTGGCTTCTCTCCCTCTTAGGGTTTGCCAGGGTCCCCAGGTGTACTGGGTGACAATTTGGAATATATATATGGACTGTTCTTTGGGAACTGAACAGAACAACAGTTTGACAAGGCCCGTCAGAGAAGATGCAGTGTGGTTCCCCAGAACAGCCTTGAGCAGCAGAAAAACAGACAGACCAGTTCAATCTTGATTCCTCAGGTAAGAGAACTTTCTATCTTTGGCTCACTGTGCTTTCCAACAGAGGAGAGTGCTAGTGAGCTACACTCCCAACCATTTGCAGTGATGGAAAGGGAACATCTTTTAAATACTCCATGAAGAATGCTAGTAGGACTTCCTTGGTGGCTCAGTGGTAAAGAATCCACCTCCCAATGCAGGGGACACGGTTTGATCCCCAGTCCCGGAAGATTCCACATGCCATGGGGCTGTGTGCCACAACCAGAGAGTCTGCGTGATGCAGTGAAGATCCTCAGTGCCACAACTAAGACCCAGGGCTGCCAAATAAATAAATAAACATTAAAAACAAGAACGCTAACAAAGCCTACTCCTTTACAACATCCTCACTGAATACCTGCAGTGAGGGATGAAATGGATTGATCTGTAAGAAAAAATGGATTTTTAGAACACATCGGAAGTTTAAAAATTCAGCTGTATGAATCCAATGCAACTTTCACCACTTAGATGGCATTTCAATATGAACTGTGGTCCACATATATTTGCTCTCTCCATTTTAAAGGAACTGTACAGTTGGAAAATACAATAAATATTTTTTGAAAGGTAGAACTGGTTGGACAGTGCTGTGGCCAAATTTAGCCATGAATGTTACTGTAATTGATCTAATTTTTAACAATCTCTCTGACTGACTGTTAAGGCTTTGGGACAGATGGATTCATCAGATCTGTTGTACTACGTAGGGAAACCTTTTAAAGTCCAACAATTCAAAATCTCCCCAAGCCCAGAGAGATTTGAATATGTACCCTCAGGTCACAGGACAAAGTAGGGACTTAGTAAGTACCTGCTGAATGAATGAACAGAGTGACTGAATCAGGGCACATAACAAACACAGAGAAACGAACAAAGAAAAGGAAAAGCTAGCTCCCCAACTGCTTGGGAATCACATCTTCACAAAAGAAATCTATTTGATTTCTTTTCCTTTTAAATCTGAAATCCTCCATGTGCATGTAGCTTAGAGGTTCATCTCTGATATAAAGATGCTGACACCCTGTGGACATGCTGATAAGCATGATCAAACTAAGTACAGATAAACCAAAAACAAAGGCAATGCGAGCAGAGGATTCGATGGTTGGATGGCACCATCAACTCAATGGACACGAGTATGAGCAGATGCCGGGAGAGAGTGAAAGACAGGGAAGCCTGGCATGCTGCAGTCCATGGGGTCGCAAAGGGTGGGTCACAACTGAGCGACTGAACAACAACGTGGATCCGGATCCCAGGAACCAACCGCTCAAATCTGAAACACAAATTGGGAAAGTGGGAGGAACAAACCAGAAAAGGCACGCTGGTTCTCCTAAAGCTGATCTGGGAGGCTGTGCAAGACCAAGATGGAGGTCAAGGCCCCTCCAGCCCCGGATCTCAGTGATCCAGTATGCTGGGCCTAGGAATCTGACTCAGGATCTGCTCGGTCAAACATGCGTGCTCACGGCCAGTTACTGTCCTCATGTGATCTACAGCCTGTCGGAGCGGTGGGCAAGAGGAGGCTGAGAGCGGAAACCGTGAGAGCCGGCCTTCAGCTGAGGCAGTCCCTGCAAAAGCGGCTGCCTGCTGAGCCAAGGACAGCTCTGAGGCCCCTGATGAGCGGCACACTACATACACCCAGCGGCAAACTGGAATCTTCCACAGGACTGTTTCTTTTGAAAAGGAAAGGCTTTAGACTTTAAAGTTGACTTAAAAACAAAGATCAATAGCTTGACTGGCTAACCCTGCCCCAGAAGCATCACAAGGCAATGAACAAGTACCTTTACTTTATAACTCTAGAGATGAGATCCAGCAACAAGGCACCCACCTATTATCACTTTTGTCCAGTTCTAGACCAGGAGAGCCAACCAGAGACCTGAGGCGAGGTGTGACCTGCAGGCAGCCCCTCCACACGCAAGGCCCAGAGCTGGGGTCTGATCTACCCAGGGCCCGATCTCAGCCCTACCCACCTGTCCTTTCAGCGACACCAACACTTACTCACAGTCTACAGGCAGGGAGACAAAAAGGAGACACTGAGAAGGTCAAACTAACAAAAGGCTGGTGTTATATCAACCCGCAAATAGCTTTTCAAGGTTTTTAAAATAATACTTATTTCTTAAATGTTAACATGTGCATAACAGGAAACCAAAAAACACAAGAAGCAAAAACAATGTCATTCATAATCACAAGCCATTTACCGTCTGATGTGTCCTTCTGGGTCTCATTTGTATATTTCCTATTGAGCAAGTCTATTAGCGCCTGTAAAGAAATTCCCAGACTATGTGTGAAGTGTGATCCCCGTCCTTAGGGAGATGGAAAAGTGGTGAATGAAAGAGTAATCACAATATATTTAATAAGAGATCAGAAGGAAGTTGAGGCATGTGTGATGGTCCAGGAACCATCAGTGGGGCAGGGTCACGTTCAAGATAGGCCAGAATCGGCGTGTGTAATGTTCTTCCTCTTCTACTCGCACACTTCCCCCTCCCAAGGGGCCAGAGCTCTACTGGGTAAAACCCCTCGAGTCAGCACTCCAGTTGGTATAAGATCAGTGTCATCCCTGCCCGCATCCATACCCCAGAGACATCAAACACCACTCTGTTCTCTTTGCCTGCAAATCTGGTCATAACCCCTTTGTCATCAGCCTTTCCTGAACAATCCTCTGTCCTCAGAAAGGGCTATCCTCTCTACACAACCCCTCGAGACTCCCTTTCTAGGCCCCAGTACCTCTGGCTTGCTGTCTACCACGTCCACCTCGAGGCTGACTTCTGCTTGAAGGATCTTCTGTTTCGCCTGCTCCACTGCAGCACTGAGCTTCTGGATGTAGGACTGCAGCTCCTCCGGGGAGTCCATGTTCAGCTCTATCAGGGCCTTGTGAAACTGATCCATCTGGCCGTCCTCCAGAAGCTCCTACAAGCGGAGCAGGCACAACCCGTCCTCAGAGATGCGCATCGGGACAATCATACCCGGGAAGGAGAGAAGGAGCTCAGAAGCTGGATGGACAGGAAGAACGGCGGGAGAGGGCTCCCCACGCCTGCCCCTCCACCAAGCCTGCCCCATGAAGCTTCGCACCATGGTCCTCCTCCCCAGCCATCTCTGGGCTCCCACGCATCACCATCTCAGCACCACCTGAGCACGCACACTCATCTGTGCAGACAGATGTCAGAACTGTGAGCTTCTGAACAGGCCAAAGGTGGGAGAGTTGCTAACAGGAGACTGAGGGAGGCTCCTGGGCTGCTGGTAGTGCTGTATTTCTTGATCTGGATGTGGCTATATGGCGCATTTCAGTGGTGAAAACTCACTGAGCTGGACCCTTAAGATTTGTGCGCTCTGCATCATGTGTGCCACACTTAAGCCAAGAAGGTAAAAATCAAACAAAGGGGACTATAAGGATAAAATACATCAACAAAGCCAAGTCCACAGTTCTTTCAGAAGTTCCTGCTGCTACACTGTCCTCCACACATGTCATCTCTACACGGATGATCCCGCTAGCCTCCTCCTTGACCTCGGGGTTGGGGGGACTGAGACAGCTGATGCGTTTTACAGCTGGGGCAGAATCTACAGGAAGAACAAGATGGGGACCCACCCAGGGGTCTGCATCACCTGTACATAGAGCAGCCGGTCCAACCGCTCCTGATCCAGCTGCAGCTTCTCCTCCCGCCGCCGGGCGTTGAGCTCCTGCAGCCGCCGCAGCTGCTGCTGCCGCCGCTCCTGCTTCTCCTCAGAGGTCAGGGTGCTGCCCAGGAGCTTGCTAGAAAATGGGAGCTGCATCTTGTGGACGTTGTTCTCATAGTAATCGGGGCACCGCCATTTCTGCAGCTCTTCAAAGGAAATGTTTGGGAAGTTAGGAGATGGGAACACCAGTAGCCCTGAGATTAGCAAGCTGAGACCAGGGTTCCAGGTGCAGGGGAAGATGCAGGAAGCATGCTCCCCCCATTTCTGAACCCACCCAATAGACGAAATGCAGCAGTAAGACCTGGACACAATGTCAACACACCTGCTCTGAGAAAACTGGTAAATAAAGCTTTTCAGACGGAAAGGATATCTATCACCTAGAGCACCAGAAATGAAGGAAACGCAACTGAAATGATGAACAGACTGGATTAACCTCCTCTGGAATTCTTTAAAATGTTTGACAATTCAAAGTAAAAACCATGACAATGTCTGATGGGCTTCCCACGTCTGTAGGTGTGACGCAGAAGACAAGTCCGACAGAAAGGAGGAAGGACACAGGGGCCTCTGGGGTGCTAACATCTCCAGGTTCCACTTGAAGTGGCAAAAAAGAGATGCTAAGACTATGAAAAGCCTGTTAACTGTCATCTCTTGAGCAATCACTAAAACAAAAAACCTACACAAGAGAGATACGGTGAAAAACACAATAGAGAAATTAAAATGGAATGCCAAAAAAACTAGCGGACCTAAACCCAGACACAAGAGTGATTAAATTCACTGTAAATGGTCTTAACTTATCAGTTAAAAGAGACTGAAAGAAGGGATTTTTAAGGAAAGGACCTGTTAGAAAACTTGCTTTGAATATAATGTTTTATGTAGATTAAAAGGCTAGGAAAAAAAACCACCACACAAGCACCAATCAAAAGAAAGCTCAAGTGGCTATACTAATGTCCAAGTAGACTTCAAAGCAAAGAAAACTGCACGGGATAAAAAAGAACATTACATAATGGTAAAAGATCAATTTGCCAGGAAGATGTAAAAAGGGATGACTACATAAAAGACCAATTTGCCAAGAAGATGTAAGAATCCTAAATGTGTACCTAACAAAAGAGCTTCAGATACTTGAAAGCAAAAACTGAGAGAACTGAAAGGAGAAATAGGAAAATTCACAATTCTCCCTGGAGATTTCAACACTCTTAACAATCAGTAATAAATTATCAGTACAGCTTGATGGCACTGAATGCCAAAGAATGTTCAAACTACCGCACAATTGCACTCATCTCACACGCTAGTAAAGTCATGCTCAAATTTCTCCAAGCCAGGCTTCAGCAGTATGTGAACCGTGAACTCCCAGATGTTCAAGCAGGTTTTAGAAAAGGCAGAGGCACCAGAGATCAAATTGCCAACATCCGCTGGATCATGGAGAAAGCAAGAGAGTTTCAGAAAAACATCTATTTCTGCTTCATTGACTATGCCAAAGCCTTTGACTGTGTCAATCACAATAAACTGTGGAACATTCTGAAAGACATGGGAATCCCAGACCACCTGACCTGCCTCTTGAGAAACCTGTATGCAGGTCAGGAAGCAACTGTTAGAACTGGACATGGAACAACAGACTGGTTCCAAATAGGAAAAGGAGTACGTCAAGGTTGTATATTGTCACCTCGCTTATTTAACTGATATGCAGAGTACATCATGAGGAACGCTGGGCTGGAAGAAGCACAAGCTGGAATCAAGATTGCCGGGAGAAATATCAATAATCTCAGATATGCAGATGACACTACCCTTATGGCAGAAAGTGAAGAGGAACTCAAAAGCCTCTTGATGAAAGTGAAAGAGGAGAGTGAAAAGGTTGGCTTGAAGCTCAACATTCAGAAAACAAAGATCATGGCATCTGGTCCCATCACTTCATGGGAAATAGATGGAAAAATAGTGGAAACAGTGTCAGACTTTGATTTTTTGGGCTCCAAAATCACTGCAGATGCTGATTGCAGCCATGAAATTAAAAGACGCTTGCTCCTTGGAAGGAAAGTTATGACCAACCTTGATAGTATATTAAAAAGCAGAGACATTACTTTGCCAACCAAGGTCCGTCTGGTCAAGGCAATGGTTTTTCCCGTGGTCATGTATGGATGTGAGAGTTGGACTGTGAAGAAAGCTGATCGCCGAAGAATCGATGCTTTTGAACTGTGGTGTTGGAGAAGACTCTTGAGAGTCCCTTATACTGCAAGGAGATCCAACCAGTCCATTCTAAAGGAGATCAATCCTGGATGTTCATTGGAGGGACTGATGCTAAAGCTGAAACTCCAATACTTTGGCCACCTCATGCGACGAGTTGACTCACTGGAGAGGACTCTGATGCTGGGAAAGGTTGGGGGCGGGAGGAGAAGGGGACGACGGAGAATGAGATGGCTGGATGGCGTCACCGACTCTGTGGACATGAGTTTGAGTGTACTCCGGGAGTTGGTGATGGACAGGGAGGCCTGGCGTGCTGTGATTCATGGGGTCGCGGAGAGTCGGACACGACTGAGCGACTGAACTGAACAGCTTGATGGACAATGAAGCTGGGTTGACAAGAACTGAACAAAACCAACAACCAGCAGAACCCGAATGACATCACAGACTACTCCATCCAAAAACAGCAGGACATACATGTTTTGCAACTGTATATGGAACATTCGCCAAAACAAACCATGCCTAAACCAAACCTTCACAAATTTAACTGATACCATGGAAAAGAAGTTCGTTGACTATGACAGAATTAAAGTAGATATAAACCAAAGAAAAGTAACTGGAAAGTCTCCAACACTTGGCTATATTCTAAATAATCAATGGTTGCAAATAAAAAAGGTTTGAGGGAAACTTAAAAATATCTGAACTCAATAAAAATGAAAATACACCATATTAAAATCTATGGAATGTAGATAAAGGACTGCTGAGAAGGTAATTCAAGCTTTAAATGCCTATATTAAAAAGAAGTTATGATAAAAATCTAAGCTTCTACCTCAAGAAACTAGGAAAAAAGGGCAAAGTAAACCTAAAGCAAGTAGAAAGGAAGAAATAATAAAAAGAAGGCATCAATGAAATTGATGAACCCTACACCTATTAACTGAACTGAACACCTATTAAAGAAACTGAATTCCTTCAGAAAAATAAATCCCCCAGGCTCAAACAGTTCTGCTGCAGAATTCTAACATTAAAAAAAAATCAACTATTTACTCAATCTTTTCCAGAAAGTTAAAGAAAACACTTTTCAGCGCATTTAATAAGACCAGCATTGCCACGATCCCAAAATAAGACAAAGACAGTAGAAGAAAACTGCAGATCAATATCCCTTATGAATACTGACACAAATACTTCATAAAATTTACCAAATTAAATCCAGCAATATATAAAAAATAACACATAGAAACAATCAGGGTTCAAGGCTAGTTCAATATCTGAAAAGCAATCCTTACACTCTCTTAAATGAACAGTCCAAAGCACAAACACCATAGGATCATATGAGATGCAGAGAAAGCATTTCACAAAATTCAAAAATCCATTCATGATAAAAATGATTAGCAAAACTTGGAACAGCGAGGAAATTCCTCAATTTGATAAAGAGCAAAAACTCACTGTGTTTCATCAAAATTCACTGCATTTCTATACAATAGCAATGAGCAATTGGAAACTGAAATTTAAAATAAGGAAAGAAATAATTTAGGCATAAATCTAATAAAACATGTACAGGATCTACATGCTGAGAACTATAAAATGCTGATGAAGGAAATGAACAAAGACCTAAATAAATGGAAAGACACATTATGCTCATGGATTAGAAGCCTCAACATAGTAAAAAATGTCACTTGTCCCCAGTCTGGATTTAGCATTACATTTGGATTTATATTTAGAAGGTTGTTGTTTTATATACAAACTGATCTACACATTTAATGTTCTTTCAATCACATCCCAATAGAACTTTTGGTAGATATGGACAAACTGACCCTATCATTTAAATGGACAGGCAAAGGAACTAGAATAACAAAAAGGATTGTGAAAAAAAACCAACATATGAGACTTATCACTTAACTGAAAAGTTTCTGAGGGAAGTAAATACCAAAAAATGGAAGAAGATGTTAAAAAGTATTAAGTGTAAAAAAGTGGGCAAAAAGGGAATTCCCTGGGGGTCCTGGGGTTAGGACTCGGTGCTTTCACTGTAGGGGGCACGGGTTCCATCCCTGGCTGGGGGAAGATCCTTCATGCCACACCTCGTGGCCAAAAAAAAACCTGTCAAGAGTGAGCAAGACAGTCACCCTGGGAACAATTTAAGGAACACCCCCAAAGGCAGACAACACTCGGAAGCTGCAGGCAGACATCCTCTTCGTACCTTCCACGTAATCCTCAGCGATGTAGCTGTGCTCGTGGAGGATCTCCTCCATGCGGCTGAGAGTGATGGCGGCCAGGTGCCCAGGATACTTCAGCTGCAGGAGACGCTGGAGGTAGCCAGCTGCCTGGCTTCCTCCCAGATTGATGCGCTTGCAATTTCTAGCATCTAACCTACAACCGAGAAGTGGAAATAGCACTGAAACTTTGGCAACGTGGAGGAAAAAATATGGAGCAGGTGGACAAGGGGGGATGATAATTTAATGTAGACTAAATGAGCAAGGAGATCCAACCCGTCCATTCTAAAGGAGATCAATCCTGGGTGTTCACTGGAAGGACTGATGCTAAAGCTGAAACTCCAATACTTTGGCCACCTCATGCAACGAGTTGACTCACTGGAAAAGACTCTGATGCTGGGAAGGATTGGGGATGGGAGGAGAAGGGGACGATAGAGAATGAGATGGCTGGATGGCATCACCGACTCGATGGACATGAGTTTGGGTGAACTCTGGGAGTTGGTGATGGACAGGGAGGCCTGGCGTGCTAATTCATGGGGTCGCAAAGAGTCGGACACGACTGAGCAACTGAAATGAACTGAACTGAAATGAGGAAGAAACTGACTGGTAGGGGAAAATAAAACAGCTGGATGGGACTTTAAACTGCCTGAGTGCAACCTCTGGCCCAATGCAGGCATTCCTAGACCACGTCCTGACAGACACGTGAACATTTAACTTCTGCTAAGAGTCTCCGAAGGAAACCGGGTTCAAAGCAAAGAACGTGCTCTCTGAAGTCAGACCCTCACGTGACTTGTCACATATTTCTAAAACTGTGGTTCCAAGGCCACGCATCCTGGAATTAACTGGGGACAACATTTATGCCCAGGACCTGTCTGCTCCGGGGAAGGCCTAGGGATATGCACTTTTTCTTTTTTGGCAGTGTCACACAGCATGTGGGATCTTAGTTCCTCAACCAGGGATCAAACCTAAACCTCTGCACTGGAAGCTCAGAGTCTTAAGCACTGACTGCCAGTGAAGTTCTGGGGGATATGCATTTTGACAAGCTTCCCGGGTAGCTCCAGTGTTTATGCAAACACATTAAGTAACCACATACACCCTGGCTTACTGTAATCTCCTAAGAGTACCAGGTTCCTCTCACATGAAGTGAAGGGGAAGAGAACCAGAGTAACTTTATAAATTCTCAGTGGGAGAAAGGGAGAGGAGCTGGGCTCTAGGAACTTGCTGTGCACTGAAATCATGCTGCTATATCACACCTCACCAGCAGGTGTCAGCACAGAACAGGACATGCTCCAATCTGATCCTGGCTTCCAGGTCAAATCATTTCCTCTCAGTATAATATAAAATAACTATTATTTTTAATTTCTGCATATTCTGGTTACATAAGATAGAAAATTCGGTATAGCAGGAGTGTTTTGGAATGCATAACGATTACTTTTCTTTTCATAAATGTTTGTATAAACTTCAACAGAAATTCCCACAAAAGGACTCAATAAATTCATCAACCTTTATTTTCACTTAAATATTCAGATTGTTTTACAAAGTGCCATCTCCTACATTATCTCATTTCATTCTCAGGGTAACCCTGAGAAATCAGTTTTTCTCAAGTTTATATGTTAGGAAACCAAGTGAAGAAGTTAAGTACCTCACCCTTAGCAGAGACGCAAACCCAGGCTTTCAACTCCTCTCCTTATTTACACACTCCCTCTATGCAAAGAGAAACCTTCTCAGGAGACCATGATGCCGGCCTAGTCTCTCTAACTTTTAATTGAAGCACAACTGATTTACAATATTTCAGGTATACAGCAAAGTTACTCAGTTATATGTAACATATGTATGTATGTATACTTTTTCAGGTTTTTTTCCATTGTGCTTCCACTGGGCTTCCCTGGTGGCTCAGATGCAAAGAATCTGCCTGAAATGTGGGAAACCTGGGTTCAATCCCTGGGTTGGGAAGATCCCCTGGAGGAGGGCATGGAACTCCAGTATTCTTGGCTAGAGAATCCCCACGGACAGAGGAGCCTGGTGGGCTACAGTCCATGGGGTCACAAAGAGTCAAACATGACTGAGTGACTAACCACAGCACATATATACACTTTTTCAGATTCTTTTCCATTGTAGGCTATTATAAGATACTGAATATAATTTCATGTCCTACACAATAGGTCCCTGTAGTTTATCTGTTTTATATACATTGGTGTGTCTCTGATAATCCCCAATTCCCTATTTATCCTTCCCTTCCTGGCCTAGTCTCTTTGAAGTGAAAGTGAAAGTTGCTCAGTTGGGTCTGACTCTTTGCGACCCCACGGAGTATATAGTCCATGGAATTCTCCAGGCCAGAATAGTGGAGTAGGTAGCCTTTCCCTTCCCCAGGGAATCTTTCCAACCCAGGGATTGAACCCAGGTCTCCCACATGGCAGGTGGATTCTTTACCAGCTGAGCCACAAGGGAAGCCCAAGAATACTGGAGTGGGTAGCCTATCCCTTCTCCAGGAGATCTTCCCGACCCAGGAAAGGAACCAGGGTCTCCTGCATTGCAGAGGGATTCTTTACTAACTGAGCTATCAGGGAAATCCTCTGGCCTAGTCTCTTTATCAAACAATAAAAGCCCAACTATAAAATAAGAACACATTTTAAACATGACAAAAACTACTCTCAACTTTTATACAAGTTGGAAAAATAATCTACTACGTATCTCTTATGTACCATACTTGAAAGGTCTAAATAATTGTCATTAAAGAGCTTTAAATAAAAAAGCAAAATAGCACTTAATTAAAAAAATGACTCCAGAACACAACAGTCTAAATTAATTTAAATAATTTACTCAGAGCCTTTTTATTGAGTGCCTACTACATACACGTACTTATGTTAAGCTCTCTATTTCACTCTAAGAATAGTGAGTTTCACTATTAGTGAGTTTCACTTTCAGAATCATACAATTCTAGAATTACAGATTTGGACCTCAGAGACCATCGACCCCAACTCAAGCCAGGAGGTCACATGGACAGATGGTGAAGTGACATATCTACACTCACACAGTGAGGGAGGTCAGAGTTAAGCCCAGAGGCCAATTCATGATCCTGTATTTGCTCTTTCCACTCCACCTTTACAGTAGGTGCCCAATAATAGTTTCCTGAATGCTTCTCAAAACAGCACTCATTATCATAAGTGACCAGTCCAGGTTCGACGCATAAATTTTCCTCTGTTCATTTCTTTGCATTTGTGCTTTTTTAATAAAATTCTTTTTTAGATATAAAAAAAAAAAAAAACAGCACTCAAATGCCATAAGTACAACTCACCTCCCTTCTAAGATGGGTAAAATATGTGTACACTGATATCCAGATGAAATGATGAGTCCGCTGGAGATCATGTTCTTTGGGTTATTGTGGTAGAAGCTGAAGAGGCTGTCTATCCCGTAGGCAACCTTAGGAATCCCGTAGCACTCAAACAGAAGCTCAGACATCATCTGTCGTGAATACAGTGGGGTGCACACGGCTTCTGTCAAAACTATGGGATGATCAACACAGCCCTACTTTGAAAGAAAAGAGCAAATTGTTAGGTGCTAAAAGGATACACTTTTCAAAGCATAAAAAGAAACAAAAATCCTTATTGCAAGGGCTGAATTGGCTTTTGGTCTCAAATCAAAACACCTGATCAGAAGCAATTGAGAAACACCCCTCTTCCCTGGAAGTTTCTTTGGAAAATATGAAAGGAGGGTCAGTCGTGTCCGACTCTTTGTGACACCATGGACTGTAGCCTAACAGGCTCCTCTGTCCATGGGATTTTCCAGGCAAGAATACTGGAGTGGGCTGCCATTTCCTTCTCCAGGGAATCTTCCCAGGGATCGAACCCAGGTCTTCTGCATTGCAGGCAGATTCTTTACCATCTGAGCCACCAATGCTCATAGTAACTTAAGTCAGTTCAGTTCAGTCCAGTTACTCAGTCGTGTTCAACTCTTTGCAACCCCATGGACTGCAGCATGCCAGACTTCCCTGTCCATCACCAACTCCCAGAGCTTGCTCAAACTCATGTCCATCAAGTCGGTGATGCTATCCAATCATCTCATCATCTGTTGTCCCCTTCTCCTCCTGCTTTCAATTTTTCCCAGCATCAGGGTCTTCTCCAATGAGTCAGTTCTTCCCATCAGATGGAGTTTCAGCTTCAGCATCAGTCCTTCCAATGAATATTCAAGACTGATTTCTTTTAAGATTGACTGGTTTGATCTCCTTGCAGTCCAAGGGACTCTCAAGAGTCTTCCCCAACACCACAGTTCAAAAGCATCAATTCTTCAGTGCTCAGCTTTCTTTATAGTCCAACTCTCACATGCAAACATGACTAATGGAAGAACCATAGCTTTGACTAGATGGACCTTTCTTGGCAAAGTAATGTCTTTGCTTTTTCATATGCTGTCTAAGTTGGTCATAGCTTTTCTTCCAAGGAGCAAGCATCTTTTAATTTCATGGCTGCATTGTCAACTGAAGTCAAGCCCCATCCAAACTGTGAGCCAATCATCTTACTCAATTTTCAAAACAGCTCCAGAATCCAACTGCTTCTTATCACATCCACCATTCCTTCCTCATCTAAGTTACCATCATCCCTCGCCTCGGAAGTGAAACAGCCTCCTAACTGATTTCCCTATTTCTACCCTATGACTCAGGCCAGTTCATTTTCCATATAGCAGCTATAGTATTCTTTTGAAACAAAAGTCACATCCCTCTTCTGTTTAACACCCTGCAATGGCTCACCATTCCACTCATAATAAAAGCCTACAAAGTGTGTGACCTCTCTGACTTCTACTTATTGACGTGAAGTTGCTCAGTTGTGTCCAACTCTTTGCAACCCCATGAACTGCAGCCCACCAGGCTCCTCCATCCATGGAATTTTCCAGGCAAGAGTACTGGAGTGGGTTGCCATTTCCTTATCCCGGGGATCTTCCTGACCTAGGGATCAAACCCGGGTCTCCCTCATTGCAGGCAGATGCTTCACTGAGCTACCAGGGAAGACCTCATAAGACCTTCCACATACTACCCTCCCCTCACTCTGATTGTCCTCAATTAGATTTAGGGCAAACTCTTACCTCATGGCCTTTTCACGGGCTGTTCTGTCTCTCCGGACTTCTTATTCATTCAGATATTCACAAGGCTTGCTCCCTCAATCGTCTGCTTTAGTTCTGGCTCAAAACACCACCGTCACCCTGAGTCCTCTCCCTACCCATCTTACTGAAAAGCTGTAACCCTCTCCTCTCCGTCTGTCATGCCGTAGAATCTACTGCTTAATTCTACTGTTTATTATCTCTCTTTTCATACTAGAACGTCTTTCCATACTAGCTCCATAAGCACAGGAGATTTCGTGTTATGTTCCCGGACATATTTCAAACACCTAGAAAAGTCCCCATTGAGAGTAGGTGCTCAACACATATCTGTTAATAAATAAATGTACTAACAAGAAAACCCAAACAGATGCTCCAAGAGAAAAGGGCGTTATTTTGTTCACTGGCATACCCCAACCGCCTAGCACAGGACTTACAAACGTTAGGCGTTTAATATTTGTTCGACTGACTAAATGAATGACTGGACAACTGGAGCGACTATCATCTCTTGGAGAGCGGAGTGACACGGGACACGACCATGCCCCTCTCCTCAATGCTAACCCCACCTCGCCCGTCACCTGTGAGGAGACACCCAGATGCTGGAAGCTGTAGTCAAGCAGCAACTCCTGAAGCTCCAGGTTCACCGGCACGTTGCGGTCGAAGGGCGATCGCAGCATCCAGCGCAGCGGCTCCAGGCTGCCCAGCGCGTTCCCCACCTGCGGGCCCGACCCGCCCCGAGCCCCACCTCTCCCGCGGGCGCACACAGCGCGGAACTGCAGCCGGGGCTCGGGGCCCGGGTCCGGCCCGGGGCAAGCCCAGCCTGCGCGGGCCTGGAACGACCCGTTGTCCAGTACCAGTGGCACCGACAGTGACCCGTGTGCCACCGGGCCGGCCTCCAGCACCGGATCTGGCGCGGCGCGGGCATCGCGGAACGGAAACACGTTCGTAGCCAGCCCGGCTGCAGCGGTGGCCGCCATCTTGGAGCGCTGCTGGCTCCGCCCCTCGCCGCGGCGTCAACCTATTACGGCGCGAGACTCCGCCCCCGACGCAGCGTGCGCCCGTGTGGCGCGAGACTCCGCCTTCGCGCAGAACCGCGGCGCCTCCAATCCTCGCGTGCTCTTGCCCTTTAATCCCGACCGAGGTCTCACCAAACTCGCCCTCGGTAGCCCAGGCCGCCTTCGGGGATCGCTAGGCCACGCCCACCCGGATTGTGGTTTAACCTTGCTCCCAGCTTTCGACCTGTTACTATCCTTCGCGCTAGCCGGAACTCGGGCCAGCAAACCCCGCCCCGAATGCGTAAAGCCATCGGTCGCAGCCCGCTCCTTGCCTCCCGATCTGAGCTGAGCTCCGCGGGGCCCCGCCTTTCCGCCTAGCCACGCCCTATTTGCCTTCTGTCACCTTCCCTCGCCGTTGACTCCTCCCGACGTATCAGTTCAGTTCAGTTCAGTCGCTCAGTCGTGTCCGACTCTCCGCGACCCCATGAATCACAGCACGCCAGGCCTCCCTGTCCATCACCAACTCCCGGAGTACACTCAAACTCATGTCCACAGAGTCGGTGATGCCATCCAGCCATCTCATTCTCTGTCGTCCCCTTCTCCTCCCGCCCCCAACCTTTCCCAGCATCAGAGTCTTTTCCAGTGAGTCAACTCGTCTCATGAGGTGGCCAAAGTATTGGAGTTTCAGCTTTAGCATCAGTCCCTCCAATGAACATCCAGGATTGATCTCCTTTAGAATGGACTGGTTGGATCTCCTTGCAGTATAAGGGACTCTCAAGAGTCTTCTCCAACACCACAGTTCAAAAGCATCGATTCTTCGGCGATCAGCTTTCTTCACAGTCCAACTCTCACATCCATACATGACCACGGGAAAAACCATTGCCTTGACTAGACGGACCTTGGTCGGCAAAGTAATGTCTCTGCTTTTTAATATACTATCAAGGTTGGTCATAACTTTCCTTCCAAGGAGCAAGCGTCTTTTAATTTCATGGCTGCAATCAGCATCTGCAGTGATTTTGGAGCCCAAAAAATCAAAGTCTGACACTGTTTCCACTATTTTTCCATCTATTTCCCATGAAGTGATGGGACCAGATGCCATGATCTTTGTTTTCTGAATGTTGAGCTTCAAGCCAACCTTTTCACTCTCCTCTTTCACTTTCATCAAGAGGCTTTTGAGTTCCTCTTCACTTTCTGCCATAAGGGTAGTGTCATCTGCATATCTGAGGTTATTGATATTTCTCCCAGCAATCTTGATTCCAGCTTGTGCTTCTTCCAGCCCAGCGTTCCTCATGATGTACTCTGCATATAAGTTAAATAAGCAAGGTGACAATATACAACCTTGACGTACACCTTTTCCTATTTGGAACCAGTCTGTTGTTCCATGACCGGTTCTAACTGTTGCTTCCTGACCTGCATACAGGTTTCTCAAGAGGCAGGTCAGGTGGTCTGGGATTCCCATCTCTTTCAGAATGTTCCACAGTTTATTGTGATCCACACAGTCAAAGGCTTTGGCATAGTCAATGAAGCAGAAATAGATGTTTTTCTGAAACTCTCTTGCTTTCTCCATGATCCAGCGGATGTTGGCAATTTGATCTCTGGTGCCTCTGCCTTTTCTAAAACCTGCTTGAACATCTGGGAGTTCACGGTTTACATATTGCTGAATAACTTTGCCTTTAGTCAAGGAAACAAACTCGGGGTTAGCTGACTGCTCGATTTCTTGACCAAGTCGTTCGCTACTCAGGCGTGTTCACTTTGTGAAAATTCATCAGGTCGTTCACTTATGATTTGTGCACTTCTCTGCTGAACTGAACTGCAGGTATGTTAGAAGGAAATATGGTGGCTCAGAAGGTAAAGAATCTGCCTGCAATGCAGGAGACCACAGTTTGATCCCTGGGTCGGGAAGATCCCCTGGGGAAGGAACTGGCAACCCACTCCAGTATTCTTGCCTGGAGAATCCCACGGACAAAGCAGCCTGGCGGGTCACAGTCCATGAAAGCCATACACAAATGAGCGACTCTCTTTATTTTGCACATTTACTTTATAATACAATATAAAGTTTCCCAGGTGGCGCTAGTGGTAAAGAACCCACCTGCCAGTGCAGGAGACCTAAGAGGGTTTGGATCCCTGGTTTGTGAAGATCTTGGTGAAGGAGGAAATGGCAACCCACTCCAGTATTTTTACCTAAAAAATCCCATGGACAGAGGAGCCTGGCGGGCCACAGGCCATTGGGTCGCAAAGAGTCTGGCACCACTGAAGTGATTTAGCACATAAAATAGATTAACTCCCACAAGTCTGTGGGACTTTTACCTTCTCACAAACCTCAAACACTGCAAAAAAGACCGCTAAATGTTACTTAATATGTCTATATTCTCTTTTTCTTTTTTGTGGTATAATTCCCCTACATGGTCATCTAGCTTGTTGTGATCTTGTGACTCAGTTTTGGCCTTTTGGCCAATGGGGGAGGGAAGGACAGGGAGGAATGGAGGTGATGTCATCTGCCCCCTCCTCGGTTTTAGCTGTAAAAGAACTGGGTTCACTCTCCCCTGCCCCATTTCCCCCTTTCCACCAGGCAAGATAACAAGAATTAGAGTACCCTCCCAACTCCGGAGCACTTAATTTTGAGAGATAAAAGTAAGTTAACTATAAAAGGTTCAGTTCAGTTGCTCAGTTGTGTCCGACTCTTTCGACCCCATGGGCTGTGGCATGCCAGGCTTCCCTGTCCATCACCAACTCCCGGAGCCTACTCAAACTCATGTCCATCGTGTCAGTGATGCTATCCAACCATCTCATCCTCTGTCATCCCCTTCTCCTCCCACCTTCAATCTTTCCCAGCATCAGGGTCTTTCCCAATGAGTCAATTCTTCACATCAGGTGGCCAAAGTATTGGAGTTTCAGCTTCAGCATCAGTCCTTCAATGAATATTCAGGACTGATTTCCTTAGGATTGACTGGTTGGATCTCCTTGCAGTCCGAAAGGTGGTTCTGTAATAAACATCCTTATGGAGAGATGAGACCCCCAAACATTCTCAGGAACCTCTAGGCCAAACAGGGAGCCAGTCTATCAGCAAAATCAGATGAAAGGTGTTGTGTTCCAACATAAGTCATGATCTCACATCTGAAGGAATCCATCATTAAACGGAGAAAGAACACAGAAGATATAAGTGAATGTAAATTCAAGGACTACACCTGTGTATACTAATGTGGGAAAATCTCCAAGATACATTTTTAAAAGAAATAAGAGTGAAATTTATAGGAACTCTCTTTAAGAAAGGCGGGAGGGGGTGGAGTGTAGAAAATGTATAGTATTTTGCTTGTATTTTCACGTATTAATAGATAGACAAGAAACTAAGAGTTTGCCTGTAAAGAAAAAGGACAAGGTGAGGGGTCAGGTGTGGGAGATTTTTTTCACTGCATACTTTTTCCACATATTTTTTATTTTTTAATCTTGTGAAAGTATTACTGTTCCAGGGGGAAAAAAAGAGCACTATGTATAAAGGTGGTAGATTGGATTATTGCTCCCAGTTCTTCACTTCTCTGAAATAGGATTATACATCCATACCATTTGCCATGAGACTCTGTTGGGCCTCTCTCACTGCAGACATTGATATTGAACTTGGCCATGGGATTCACTTTTAGCCGGTGGACTATTAGCCAAATGTGATCTGAGCAGAGGCTTTACCTGTGTCTGTGTAGCTTAGACTGCCCTCTCACTATGAGTCATGAGAAGAACATGCTCTGAGTCTAAAGAGGATGAGAGAGACACATGGAGCAGATCCAACACAAACTGCAGCCTGGAACCAATTCAGCCAACCTCCCTCCTAAAGTTGAGCTGTGACCCTCTTCACTTCCTGACGTGTCCATGGAGCCCGGTTGACTCCCTTCTTCCCTCCAAAGCCCCTAGAGTGGAAAACGTATGAGTCCGTGGGGTAGGGCTTGTCATTTAATAAAACACATCCCTGATTAGCATCCTTCTATGTTTGGGAGGCTGGAGAAGGAAATGGCAACCCACTCCAGTGTTCTTGCCTGGAGAATCCCAGGGACAGGGAAGACTGGTGGGCTTCTGTCTATGGGGTCACACGGAGTCGGACACGACTGAAGTGACTTAGCAGCAGCAGCATGTTTGGGAGGCAGGGGACTATCAAAAGCCCACTTCTGAAATAGGGAGGGCCTGAAAGTAAAGCACTAGAGAAAAGCAATCATTATCCACTGGGAAGGGAGATGAGACAGTACGGGGGTGGCGGGGAGGCAAGAAGCATTGAGAACGCTGAAGGTGGAGAACCTTGTGAGCGCCGGCTGCTTTTCACTCTCAGCGCTAGGGGGCGTGGCAGAGCGGGCTCGGGACACGGTGGCGGCTTCCTCGCGAGGATAAGGATCTTGGTGGTTCCCAAGCCACCCAACTGGATGGTGGTCCGAAGCGCCCAGAGCCAGGATTCGTCGTAATAACAGACAGGAACTGATGGGGGTAGGGGATGGAGGGGACGGGTCCTGGGTGGATTCCCTCGCTCCTCAGTTCGACTCCCGAATGAACCTTGCCGGCCCTTTCTGCCTCCTTCGAATTCGGACTGCGAAATCACAGCGGACCCCTGCAAAGAACTCAGCTCTCTTCAGCTTCCATCCATGCAATTTGCTGTTGGGGGCTGGGGGAGGCAGAGATGGGTCTCATCTTTCATTTCTCCCGTAGGCCTGAATGCAGGCCTGGGGATGGGTGTATTGCCCACGACGGGGCAGGGTTTCCCTTGAGGCGCCTAGGAGCTTGGCTCTCCCGCCTTGGTCCTTCAGGGCCCAGGCGGGGGGACGGGGGGGAGACTGGGGACGATTTAGGCGGGGTTACCCGGGCTCCAGGGAGCTGAGCACAAAGCCTGGAGCTAGGATGCAGTGCAGCGGATCCAGGCGGGTCCGCGGAGGTGGCACCCACTGTCCAGGGCGTGCTTAGTGTCTCATTTGTCCTTTCAAAGACTGGAAGGACGGAGCTGGTGCAGCGTGACGCTCCCACCTTCCCTTCCACTGCAGAAATCCGGGCTTTTTCTGAAGTCTATAGACCGAGCTCCGATTCAGAGCACCCAAGGGTGCGTGGACCCGCCGAGGAGCGGGGAAAGCGGAGCAAGCGTCCCCGGCCTGGGAGAAGTCAGAAGGTGGAGGAGGACGGGAAACTGAGAACCTCTGGCCAGCTCCGGATTCCAGCTCGCGACAAGAGTGATAAAGGGGCATCGGGCATGTGACAGCAGACATCTCAAATAGCCCGTTTAAATCGTCAGAGCCTCGGGCGGTCAAGGAAACCCAATTTTGTCCCCCTTGCGCTCCCACTGCCGTTGGGCAGTGCGCAGTTACCTCTGTCGCAGGCACGCGCTCATGCAGGCAAGCACACACATTCATCAAGGCTCTTCACGCCCCACCCCCGCCCCGGTATATCGCGTAGGCTGCTTTCTCTCTCTCTCTCTCTCTCTCTCTCTCTCTCTCTCTCTCTCTCTCTCTCTCTCGGCGGCCCGCACTCACCCACGCCTGTCACAGCGGGCAGGGAGAAATGGCCACCGTGCATTTGGCAGTATCTCCCTTCTTTCCCCGTGCGCCCTTTGCTCCTGGAGAAATCGTTCTAAATGAGACCTCTGCCTTGATGGGAGAGACCAAAAACCTCCAGCGTGGCTTCTCTCTCAATGAGAACGGCCCAGCCGTCCTGAGCACGCAGATCTCATCTGTAAAGTCTAACCGCGACCCATTCCCACCTTTCCCAAGACTGACGCCATGGACGGGAGGGCTGCGCCTGGAGTGGGATCTGCATACAGAAAAGAACCGGATCCTCTGGGTATTTTAAGTAAACACATTCTCAGATAGGCTGCTCAAGAAAAAGGGAGGCTGGAACATAAAGCGATGCGCTTGGTAAATCTAAACAATCGATCTCTTCACTGTGGCTGTGTGAACTCCACAGAGAGGGGACTGAAGGGGGATTCTCCAGGGTGAGAGATGCATGGGAGGCCAGGTTGGTTCCCACCCTGGGAAATACACAAGAGCCTTGCTGATTTCCTTTACAGCCTGTAAGTCATATTGTGGATTTCAGAGTCCTTGTCTATTGCCTCTCTCTCTTCTTCTAGACTGTAAGCTCCAGGAGGGCAGGGCTGGGTTTGTCTCTCCAGGAGGCCAGCATAGTCCTCACCCCTGGTGAGCTGTCTATAAATATTTGTTGAAAACCCTGTAGGGCTATTTCTTGTTGTTTAACTGCTAGGTGGTGTCTGACTCTTTGGGACCCCATGGACTCTAGCCCACCAGGCTCCTCTGTCCATGGGATTTCCCAGGCAAGAATACTGGAGTGGGTTGCCATTTCCTTCTCCAGGGGATCTTCCCCACCCAGAGATCCAGCTTGCCTCTCCTATATTGGCAGGTGAATTCTCTACCAATGAGCCACCAGGGAAGGGCTTTTGTACACAGAAAAAAAAAAAAGTACTGGAAGTTGAGAGCATCCACCAAATTCTCAGATGGATCCAACTCCCGGGAAGAGATTTGGGTTAAAAAAAAAAAAAAGCCTAATCCTGGCGGCTGGGAACCAAGATCACACGGAAACCGTGGGCGCACCGCCTGCTCCTTGGCCTGAATCCCCCAAGCACCTGGAGAGCCGCCCCTTCCTCTCCCGGGACTCATTCCCTACAGCTGCCTCTTCGCCCCCAGTTCCTTCACCCGGGAGGGCCAGAGCCCGGATTCCCGCGCGTTCGAAAATGCAGAACTGAGCCAGGGCCGCGAGCGCCTTTGTTTCTTCTTTATTTGCGGATATAATTATGCACCGCACTCTAAATTAGAGATAGATTTTTTTTTCTGATATACATTTCACCTTGTTCACCACGAGCACACCACACGCACAGTAGAACAGTTCCACAACCTGATAAATTGCGCAGGATGAGTTTGGATTCCTGAAAACCGCAGGCAAGCCAGCCCCGCCGCGGCTCCTCGCCTCTCCGCTTGGCCGAAGGAAATTCGCCCACCCGAAACGGATTTCCCGGCCAGCCTTTCCCGCTGCGGGGTTGAAATTGTCTCCGGAATGGGAAGCGCTCTTGCTGGAAATGGCCGGACGCTGCAGATTCCGAGCACTGATGGCTGTGAAATGTCCCCCCCCAAGGTCAAGTTTCCGCGCCAGCGAGCTGCGACCCCTTCTCCCTCCCTTCCCACCCCTCCCCTCGGTGACAGGGACCAAAGTGTCGGGGCCCCTACTGGAAGGACTGAAAACCTTGCCTGCAGATGCGCCCCCCGCCTCCCCCGAAACCAGGGTGTTTTGTGGAAAAGAAAGGACAACAGAAACGCAGACGCGATGGATGGTGGATCCCTAGCCCCTCCCACCCCCAACCCGCAGAATCGGAAACTAGGAACCGGAGATGTTGACGGCTTGGCTTCCCAAGCGCGGCGGCAGCGGGGCGCACGGGGTGGGTGGGGGTGGGGTGGGTGGGGAGCGAGGAGAGCGCGGGAGCGCGGCTGCGGCTCGCCCCCGCGCGCCCTAGTCCTCCGCGTTGGTTCGGTAGGCCTCAATGAGGCCCTCCAGAGAGTGCACGAAGCCGGACACGCTGCAGATGCCGCCGATGACGAAGATGGCGACGTCGAAGAAGACCTGGTGCCACAGCAGCTTGCGCCAGAGCAGGCGCAGGTGGAAGAGGCTGGGCAGCAGGAAGCAGAGGCCGGCGCCCGTGAGGCTGCCGGTGAGGCCCATGAGCAGCGCGAAGTGCGGCACGTAGATGGCCATGAGCAGCGTGAAGACCACCAGCGCGCAGCGCAGCGTCAGTCCCCACGACTTGAGGCGCCCGTCGCCGCCGTAGCAGGCGGGGAAGAAGGCGCGGCTGCCTTCCTGGAAAAGCGACTTCTCCAGCACCTCGACAGCAGCGAAGAAGGGCAAGGGGTAGGACAGCAGCGCCTTGGCCACCAGGAAGATGTTGACCACGGCGCGGATGGACCCGGGCAGGTTATCCGTGATGACCTCCTTGGTCTCATCGGCCCAGGTGAGGTAGGCGACGAGCGCGAAGAGGCCTTTGAGCACGCAGGCGGCGATGTGCGTCCAGTTCATCATGCAGTGGAACTCGCTCGGCTGCTGCATGTTGCCCTCCAGCGAAGGCAGGAAGATCTGCGACGTGTAGCTGAACACGATGATGCCAATGGAGATGGGAAACTTCTTGACGTCGATGTAGAACTTGACCTTCTCCCAGGCCCAATCGCGCGCCCGCGATAGGCAGTAAGCAATGACCAGAATGTTGATGACGAAGTGGGCCAATGTGCACAGCAGGCTGAACTTGGACACGGCCTTGAGGTTCTTAAGGAAGGCGCAAGGCAGCAGCACCGCCGTGGCGATGATGGACCAGGACTTCTGCGACACGGGCAGCCCCGGGAAGCTGTTGTACATGAGGTTGCCGCTCACCACCACGTACAGGATGCAAGTCATCACCAGCTCGATGATCTGCGCCACGTTCACCACGCGGCCGCCCAGAGTGGGGAAGCGCGGGGCGCAGCAGGCGTTGGCAATGGCCACGTACGAGTCCCGCACGCGCACCACCTCGCCGTCCTCGTTCTCCTCGTACAGGCAGGCGATGAGGATCTTGCCCGTGTAGCAGCACACCACGGCGGCGAAGATGATAAGGAACAATCCCAGGTAGCCGCCGTGCAGGATGGCGTAGGGCAGGCCCAGCACGAACATGCCCTGCGGAGCGAAGAGGCAACCAAACCGGGGCGCTCAGAGGAGGCTGGTCTCGGCGGAGGAGGATCTAGGGGAGTGGGTTAAGGGTGCCGCCGGAAGGGAGCGCTAAGGAAGTGAGAACTAGGCCTAAGCCTCTAAGAGAAGAAGTTAAGGGTAGGTTGGAATGAGGGTGTAGAGCGGCCTAAAGGGGGAACGTGGATGTAGAGTCAGAGATGGCGAGGGACTGAACTGAGAAGAAGTGTGCTTAGTGACTGGGAAATGGAGAGCGGGCTGAGTTGGGGGGAGGCGGGGGGTGGGTGTCAAGCTACAAAGAGGGAAGGGTAGGAGGAGACACCCCGGGGTGGTTTGGAAGAAGGCGAGAAGGGGCGTGGCCGGAAAAGGTCGAGGAGAAAGGTAGAGAGCCGGGCCTGGGCCACTCGGAAAAGGGGGCACGGAGTCTAAGGTGGGGCCGGAATGGGGTACACGGAAGCTAAGGAGGGAAACGCAGGGACCGAAGGGCCAAACCGGAGAAGGAAACTGTAAAAGCGCAGCGGGAGGGAAAGGAGTCGGGGGAGGGAGGGAAAGGAGTCGGGAGAGGGAGGGAGAGGGGCTGAGCCTGAGGCCAGCCTCTGGGGCGCGAGAAGGAAGGAAAAGAGAGGTTGCCGACGAAGGGTTTCGGGTGGGGTGAGGCCAGGGGGCGCGGGGGCAAGGAGGCAGGGTAGGGCAGTCATAGGGCCAGACCGGAATTGGGGCGCAGAGACGGATCCCTAAGGAAGGGGACTGAGGGGTGGAAGCAGGCAGGATGAGGAGCCTGCGGGGATAGAGCGAGCGCTGGGTCGAAGGCGGAATCAAGCGGGAGTCGAGAACCAGAAACTGCGGGATGGAGCGGGCAGAGCTGTGGAAGGAAGGTTTAGAATCCACATGGGGAAGCAAAGCTAACGAAATCCAGGGCTCCCGAGGCTTGCAGGCCTCCAGCTTCCCAACCTGGCCTCCCACCAGGCCAACCGAACGAGCCCTTTAAAGATGCCCCAGGTGGAGGCGCGGGCGGCGGTCGAAGCTGGTGCGGTCCCCGGTCCCTGACTGCGCTTGGCCGTCCTGCCCGGTCCTGGAGGGGGAGGCGTCTTGGGTTGGGTCACTTATTGAGCGGGGCCCCTAGGAATCCCAAGGAGCCCGGGTCCCTGAGTAACCCCATCTCGGCCTCCAACTCCTGGGAAATCCACTTTCAGCGCCCCAGCGACCGTTCGCTCCGGGGACGCCGAGGATGGGGCTTGGGTTGCAAAGCCGCAGGTCCCGGGGACGCCCGAGGCCGAGGCCTCCTGTGCCCCGCGAGCTGCGGCCGGCACGCCTTCGTCGGCGCCCGGGGTCGTTGTGCAGATTGCAAACCCGCTCCGGGTGAAGACCGGCGCCGCCTGGTGGGGACTGAGGGTTGACTGTAGGGGTGACGGGGTGACGACCAGAAGCGATTCAGAGCATCTGGAGGCGGCTCCGCCAGGGTCACACGTGGAGGAGCTGGTCGCCTTTTGGTGGTCGCCAGGAAACAGGGATTTCGGCAGAGAGGGGTGAGTCAGTGGGCAGGTAGCGCTGGGGCACCAAAGACCATGCTGTGCTTGTGTGGTCACACGTATGTGTTTGTGTGTGTGTGTGCATATTTGTGAATACCTGTTTGTCCGCGACAGTACTGCACCTGAGACAGCGGGTGGATCCTGTATGCATGAAGCTGTGCGTGTGTGTTATGTTTAAATAGGTTTGTGTCTGTGCCCTTGGTATGTAGAGGTATGTGTTTCTGTGTGCCGGAGGTGTAGGGGCGTATGAAGGTGCATTTGAGGATATCTTGTGGCCTATATATAGATGGATGTCGTGTGAACCTGTGACCTGCGTTTCTTCGTTGGGGAGGGGGGCTGTGGGTATGTGTGTCTATCTGTGTACATGCGCGCTGTCTGTGCGCGTGTGTCGCGTGTGTCAGGGGAGGAGACTCCCCGCTCAGCGATTCCCCCCTCTTCCTTTCTACCGAAAATGCAGCTGTGAATCCATTCCGGAGTCCCAGGCGACACTGTTCCTTCCTATCCTGATTTTCTTTCTCCCTCACCCCTCCCCACTCCCCCTCCTCCTGTTTCCCTCGCTTTTGCAGGGTCTCCGGGCAAGCATCTCTGACCGAACCTCAGCTTAGCCATCCCGCGTCCTCGGCCGCGGGAGAGGGGCCGGACCAGGGGGGAGGACACACCGCCTGGGGGCTTAGATCCCCTCGCAGGGCTGAGAGGGATGGGAAAGGCGAGATTCCGGGTACAGGAGGGGGTCTTGAGGTTGAGATCTCCAAGGGACTCTGTTTCCGGCAGAGCCTGGTGCGCAGAACTGGGGGTGGGGGTAGGGGTAGGGGGCCGGCAGAGCTGGGAATCCCGCGCTCACCTGGATAGCGTTGGTCACGTTCCAGCCTGCCTCCCACGCCGTGATCTTAGGCTTGTCGTGGCCCCCGAACTCGCCACCAGCTCCTAGGGCCTGGTCCTTGGAGCCCGAGGGTGGCAGGGGCGCGCCACCGCCGCGCTGGTAATGGATGTCTCCCTCGACGGGTGGTTCGGCTCCCTCATCCCCGCAGGGCTCGCCCTCGCTTTTCAGGATGTCCATCTGCAAGCCCTGACGGTGCTCAAAGTCGAGGTCGTCGCAGTGCGCGAAGCCCACCGCCTCCTCGTCGGTGGCCGCCTGAAAACCCATCCTGGCGAACATGCCGCTCACCTTGGCCTGGGACTTGTTGGACACGGACGTGGCCACATTGGACAGCTTGCTGCGGAGCAGGGTGGCCATGGCGGCGGCGGGGCCCGAGGAGAGGACAGCAGGGACCGGGGACCCAGGGGACGCGCGGCCAGGCGGCGAGGGCCAGAGGGGTGCGAGGGCGCTATCTTCGCTCGCTCTCCCCGCGGCGCCCCAGGGCGCTTTGGCTCATGACCTCCTCCGCTGGCGTCTGAGGCTCGCTCGAGGCCGACCCGGCGGGCGGGCAGCGGGGCTGGCGGAGCGGCGGCGGCGAGTGCACTGCGGAGCTGCCGCGGGGCGCGGGCTGGGCTGCGGAGGGCGGCGGCGGCGACGGCGGCGTCAGAGCGGCTACGCGAAGCTGGCGCGGCGCCCCCACCCGCGCGCAGCCCAAAGCGCTCCCGCCCCTCGGAATCAGGCGAGGATGCGGGTGGGGGGTCTGGGGAGGGAGAAACTCCGGGAGGCAGGAGGCGTGAGGAGGGGGCAAGGAGAAGAGACAGGGGGCACCAAGGGACTCCGGAGGACCGAGATGGGGACCGGAGAAGGGCGCCCACGGAAGGGAGAGGGAGGGAGCGCGCGAAGGAGGGGTGCGGAGGGCGGGATAGGGGCTCGAGTGCTGCATTTCTGGGGGAGGTGCTAAACTCTGATCCTGGCCCTTCCCATCTCGCAGCCGCAGGGAGGGAGGGGGCCCGAGCGGGCAGATTCTCTCGGTCCCCAGTCCCTGGCTACCCCCTCCAGAGTCCGGGAGCCTTTCAGCCCCAGATACTCTGGCCAAAGACTGGTTCAGAGGCCCGGGAAGGCAGCAGGACAGTTACCTGTCTCCAGCAGCTCGGGCCGTCAGAGCATCGCTCTGTCTCCCTGGCACCCATCACTGGCACTTGGACCTGGTTACAAGCCCCCCGCCTTGAAGGCAGAAAGGTGCGGCAGAAGTGGGGGACCACTCTCAAGAAGGCTCAGCCCCGGCCTGGGTCACTGGGACTGTCTCCTCCCGTCCAGGGATGCCGAGATGGAAGTGATTCTGCGAGTTGTTCGCCACCAGCCGTTCTCCAAACGTGCAGAATGAAGGCGAAAGGTTGGCTGTTTGCTACTCTTTTCGTCTGGGAGTCTGAAAGAAGGAAGAACGGAAGGCACCTGTCGACAGCCTCGAGGCGGGTCTGCGAGTGCTGGCGCCGCGGAAAGGCGCAGCCAGCGCCTGGCACCGAGGAAAGAAGGACTCGCAGAGGGCCCAGGGCGTAGAAGCAAGCGGTGCGCTCCGACCCTGCTGGCCCCGCGGCCGCCGCGGGCGGTGGAAACCTATACTGTTTCTGTTGAGTGGGTGGCATGTGTGTGCGCTCGAGAGTAGGAGAGAGACCCGGAGACAAAGACCAACACGGTATCAGCTCCGGGCCGCATCTGAGTGGACTCCGAGGTGAGATTGGTCACCGTGTTTATTCCGTGAATGTGTAGCTTTGCGCCTCGTCTGAGTCCCTGTGTGCACAGAGCTTGTGTGCTGGATTGTATGTGTAATGCGTTCCCGGATGAGTTGCTTGCGTTTTTGCCTGTCGGAGTCCTTTTGTAGTCGTGTCTCCGTGCGGGTCCGCGGCTCCATGTGTTCCCAGCTGGGCTCCTGCCCCCGGACTCAAGCGGTAAACAGCAGCGTCAGCGACCTGGCCCTGCCAGCAGAGGTGGAGGAGAGCTAGTGGCTGTGACTGGGGATAGGATGGGGGAGAATATGAAGGAAAACACAAAAAGGGGGCTCCTAGTGAACCCCTTCCCAAGACCCAGGCTCTCTGTGAACCCCCGTCTCCGTCTCTCCTGCTGTATTTCTAGATTAGCTCAGGTCAGCGCACAAGTAGGGCGGCCTGAGGGCTTTGACCAGTTGGAGCTGCCAGGGCAAGACAGGCTTCCCTCTACCCACCTCCCTCTCCCCGCCCCCACCCCCAGCGCCTCACAGCCTCTGAGACGCTCCTCTCCAGATATGGAACCTCCACCACATTGGGCAGAGACGCTGCAATCCCTCCCAGGGACCCTCTTAAATACCCCCTTCCCCAAGATCCCGCCTGGCAGAAACCAAGACAGAAATCGTCTGTCTGTCCTAACCTGAAGCATCCTCCCAGCCACTACAACAAGAAAACCTTTCCACAGAGCCCTCTTCAAAACCCAGATCCTCCAAACAATGATGGGACTCAGAACAAAGACAGGACAGAGGTCCTTCCCCGGAAACAGAGATACACTCCTCCAAGGAGGCTTTGAAGGAAAAAAAAAGTCTGATCTCCCATCCCAGGAATTCACCCTATACAGAGACCCTCCCCACTTCCAAACCCAGATGCTGGAGAGAGAGAGAGAGAATCTTTTACCTACAGATTCTTAGAGACAAAAATCTATATCACCTAATCCTCATCACTTCCTTTCCTGTTCTCGGAGAAATTCTTTAGTTGCACAGATGATCCGGGCAGGGACTTGAGTACCCTAGTGCTCTCTCCCACCCCATACATGCTCAGACCTGAAGATGGCCACTGATGCCTTCTTTGACAAGTGAATCAGTAACATCTATGCCTCAGTTCAGTTCTGTTCAGTTGCTCAGTTGTGTCCAACTCCTTGCGACCCCATGGATTGAAGTACACCAGGCTTCCCTGTCCATCACTGACTCCCAGAGCTTGCTCAAACTCATGTCCATTGAGTCAATGATGCCATCCAACCATCTCATCCTCTGTTGCGTGTTTCATGCATCAGTTGGGCATTTCCAATTCGTGTGTGGATTTTATGAGGGTCCAGAGTGCTTATTCTCTTTCCTTTTATCTGGTGATGTTCACGGTTGTAGGACCCAAGACGAAGTTCTCTTAGTAGTGAGAAGTGGGACTCATTCATTCATTCGTTCAGCTAACCTTCTTGAAGCCCTACTGTGTGTGTGATTCTCTTCCAGCTGAAGATGATATAGGCATGGCCCCGTCACTACTCCTAACCCTAGTTCTTGGGTCTGGGTGAGGAGAACCTCAGTGAGAACTCAGGCCAATCACCCACTCTGCAGTGTTTTAAACCATCCCTGAAACATCCCAAACAAAGCTTCATTTTCATTCTCATTGTACAGGAAAGCCAACCCAGGCGCAACAGGAAGGTGTCCCAATCAAGGTCACACAGAGTCTAGGGTAGAGCTGGGCTAAGATATAGGAGCTCTGATGCTCCTCCACTGTGCTTCCCCTCCACGATCTCATCTTGTCCTTCCATGCCCTCTCCCTGTTTATTTGGTGTTTGGCCACCCCACTGTCCAAAGAGACACAATTCAAAATTAGACTCCAGTCCTTCCAGCTGCAATCAAGTGCCAGCTGCTGGGGGAGGAATGCCTCTGTTTCCCTCCTCTCCTGCTGTTGGCAGTAAATGTAGGCTGAAGGCTGGTGTGGCAAAACACCATCCCTTATGGCAAAATCCTGCTTCATCATGTGCTAGCTGTGTGACATCGGATGACTCACTTAACATCTCCTAGCTTCCATTTTCTCATCATTAAAATGTGAAAATAGCAACAGACTCCTAGAGTTCTTAAGAGGGATTCAACGAGATTGTATATGCAAAATTATTAGCAGGTGCTAAGGGCCCAATACATGGTAGTGATTATTTTATTATTGTTGTTATCGCTATAACCCAGTGGCCATTTTTCATTGTTTGGGAGGAAAGTGAGTGTACAACAAGAAAAAGCCTTGTGATTGGGGCTGAGTCGAAGTGAGCTGAATGCACTCCTCCTGGCTTTGCCTTGCCTCCCTGTCCTCACCTCTTCCAGTCCTGGGCTGACCTTCAGGGAAAGGGATGAAGGACAGGAAGAGGGCAGAGGGCAGGGGGCCTGGCAGGAAGCCTCGGGAGACTACCAGGACGATCTACCTAGCTGGTACAGCCAGTCTGTGCTCTAGTGAAGCTGTCGGCCTCCAGATTCTTCCATGAGCTCCTCTAGGGGCACCCTCAAGAGAGGAATTGGCAGCCGCTTGGCCCCCTGAGTTGAAACACAGCACACACATACACACATCTGCTTGCACACAGAGCGTGACAAGCCAGTTGACAGATGCACTAAGAAACGAGGACCAAAACACAGATTCAAGTCCATCAGTTGATTCACACAGATTGACGGAGCAACATACACAGGTCAGACACAGGCCAGCACATCCACACGCTGATAGACACCCAGACACAGGAACACACACACACAGTTTCGCAGCGACCGGTGAATCGTCAGGCACCCACAGCAGCAAGAATACCCCCATGTCATCCCTGAGGGGGAAGAGAGGAGAGAACAAAGAGAGGAACGGGGCAGGGGAGACATAAAAAGGAAAATGCTAGAAGAGGCAGCAGGGAGACAGGACATGCCAGGCCGAGGCAGCAGCCAGTGGGGCACAAAAGAGACAGAGATGCCAGAGGCGCCCCCTTGGCCGATGTCAGAACCTAGTTCTGTGACTAAGACAATGGGGTGGGCAGCGGGGGTGAGGGAGCGGGACAGTCCCTGTTGTCCGTCCTGGGAGTCGGGGTGGGGGCTCCCCTCCCAGGGCCACATAAGGTCCCACCCTCTTGGGGGACCTAGGTTGCTGAGAGGGAACAGTGAGGGACTCCCAGGACCCCTGCCAAGTTCTATGAACTGTATTCTGAATCATTCCCACCACCGGGAGCCCGGGGCAGGGGTCCCTCTCCCATCATGAGATTTTTTTTTTCTATTTTTGATGCTTTTGGTACCCAAAGGGTTAAACACCTGGCTAGCAGAGATGGAGGACACTTTGGGGGGGGAATAAATAGGGTTAAATAGAACCGAGCTTATCTCCCAGAGCAGGCAGCATCATGGGGGTGGGGCATGGAGCCCTTGAATTAATGGCCTGGAAAGCCAACATCATGAGCATCATTTCGGGGCTGAATGATTACAGACAGACCCCCTCCTCTTCCTTTTTCAGAGCATAGACGGTCGTGAGCCTTTTCCTGCCAAAGGTGGACTGACTCTATAAATCACCCTCTCCCCTTCCCCCCATCAAGCTGGGGCATTGGCTTGAGAAAGTCATGCCCATCTTGCCTCAAACCAGAATCCAGTTTCCTGATGCTGTGTCCATGGGACCAGGGCTGAGAGGGGGCTGCAAGGCTGAGGGCTCCAAGTGGGCAATCCATGCCCAGACCAAAGACCCCTATTCTTCTCCCTTTGGTGAGACAAATCAGGGGGCACCGTGGATGGTGAAGATGCTGTCTCTGCTGGCTCAGGGTAAAACATATTAAAATATATTAAATGATTTTTTAAATGCTGGCATTTTTCCTTGCAGAAATAGAAAGCATCTCATCTCTGGAGGCATGCAGGCAGAGGCTGGATGTCCTCTTAGAGAGCAAGTGGAGCCCGGCCTCAAGGCAAGAGAGGCTGGATTCCATGACCTCTGGGCTTCCAGGTTTGTGCCTTTGTGTGGATGGCTCTGAGAAGAGACCAGGGAGCAAGGGACATTGGGGACCCAGGCTGGCCTGGCCTTTGAAACCAGAAGAAGCTGCCTGTAGCTGAAGAAGGAGCCCTGGATCAGACTTGGTGGGTTAGACCAAGAGTTCCTGCCATTATGAGAACACAGTTTTCTATTACATTGGGAAGCAGGAAGAGTGGTGACCTCATTCCCCACTGGGTCCCCAATGCACAGCAGACACTCAATAAACATATGGATTGGATTCAGTCTACATCCCAAAACCATTCCCCCTACCCTGAACTTTTAGGATAGTTGGTTGAGGAAACACATCCAGCTCTGAAGTCTGAGTTCTGTACCTCTGCTAAATGGATTCCTCTTTTATGCTTACATCACCTTCTACATAGTTGAAGGTCAGTCATACACAGACACATATGAGAATGATTTTTGTACAGAGAGGGTTTGGGATACACACCCATATTCAAGGACTCTTTGCAAGACCTCTCAGCAACCTTGGGCATACCTGAGTCACCAGTTATAACTGAGAGAGACCACTGAGGTGGAGGCTGTGACTCCAGTGAACCTTGCTGCTAGGCCCCTGGACTCCAGGAGTGTAAAGATGCTGTGGGTCTGACCTGGACCTTCAGACCTGTTGGTGCAGAGCTAACCTTTAGTGAGTGCTGTTGGCATGCCAGGCATTGTTGAAAGCACTCTGGGGATTGCCTCCTTAAATGCCCACAATCCTTAGTTTCAGTGACTGTCATCTTCAGAGGCCACAGGCAGAAACCGCAGGATTGGACTTGGGGAGGTGGTGCTGGTTGGGCACAGGCAGGGAAAGGGGGATGGCTGGAAGGGTGATGGGAGTGGGAGATGTTAGACTTGGGAACCAGGGGAATTGGGCATGAGCCTTACTTAGAAGGAGCAATACTGGTCAAAACCTTCCCTCACCCAGATAACCCATTTCCTTGAGTGATATGAATCAAACTATGCCCACTCATAATTCATTATATTGAAATCCTAACCCCTAAAGTGACTATTTGGAGATAGATCCTCTGTGGAAGTAAGGAAGGTTAGTTGAGGTCATAAGGGTGGGGCCCTAATAAAATAGGATTGGTGACCTTATAAGAAGAGGTACCAGAACTTATTTGCTCTTTCTGCCATATGAGTACTGTGAGAAGGTGGCCATCTATAGACCAGGAAGAGAGTCTTCACCGGAAACCAACCCTGCCAGATCTTTTTTTAAAAAAAGAATATTTATTTGTTTGGCTGCATCGGGTCTTTGTTGCAGCTCTCCAGCTTCTCTAGTTGCAGTTTGTGGGCTCCAGAGTGCATGGGCTCAGTAGTTGCAGCATGCAGGCTTAGTTGCCATGGGACATGTGGGATCTTAATTCCCTGACCAGGGATCAAACCCACGTCCTCTGCATTGGAAGGCAGATTCTTAACCACTGGACCACCAGGGAAGTCGCAACCATGCCACATCTTAATCTGAGACTTCCAGCCTTCAGATGGTGAGAAAATAAATGGTTGTTGTGTAAGCCACCCAGTCTGTTGTATTTTGTTATGTTGCTCAAGCTAAGACACTGGGTGACCCGCCAGCCCCTGGCTAGCACCAGTTCAGTGGCCTAAGATTTTTCTAGGTCACAGCCGCCTTGAACATCTGATGAGGCTGAAGATCTTCCCTCTAGAGACACACACAAAATGTGGCACGGAGTTTCAAGTCCTCTATAGCCCACTCACGATGGCTCTATGACCTCCAGCCTAAGGGCTCACTCTAGGAGTTTTTTCCTCTTCCGGTTCTGCTGAGAGCTGGAGTCAGGTGAGATAGCAACATTAACAGTTAGCCGATGCTTATTCCATGCCAGGTTCTAGGATGAGTTGCTTTGTCTGTGTTCTCTCACTGTTGCCTTATAGCATCTCTGTGAGCTTGGGTTGGTTTCATTACAGAGGAGGACGCTGGCATACAGAGAAGTTAAGTAACTTGCCCAAGATCTCACAGCTAGGGAGTGGATCCAGGATTCAAATCCAGAACGAGAGCTGATCTTATATTGTCTACTTTCTAGGTAGGTCCACCAGGAAGGACTCTGGGGAGGGACTGAAGTCCAGATCTGGGGAGGGACTGAAGTCCAGACCTGGCTCCCACTGGCCAAGCAGAACTCCATGTCTGCTCTTGGGCCTGTTCCCTGCACTGATAGGTGTATATGTCTTCTCTGGCCACACTCATTTTCCTCCCAACCACCCAGGCCAGTTCTCTGGGACAGGGAGTCAGGAGAGGCACAGTGCAGAAATAGAGTAGGTACTCAGGAGAACTTGCACATTTCACAAAAGTCTGGGTAGCCTTCGAAGGCTAGGCCCTGTATCCTGGGCTTTCCAGCCCCAAGAACACATGGTTCTTCCTCCACAGGATGGCTTAGCCTAGCAGAGCTGATAAGGGCTCCTGGGATATTGTTTCTTAACCTGGGGTGTATGAACTCTCGTCCAGAATTGATGGATTTTATGTTGTGTTATTTTATATCTAAACAATCTACCAGCAGATTCTAGACCCCCAGGACGACCAAATAATGCTTTAATTGTCATAGGCCTTATGACAAAAGGACAGAGGAGGACCAAATGCTGAAGCATACAGAACCATATTCCCTGTGCAAGTAGAGATTTAATTTCAGCAAGGCATCATCCATCACGTGAAATTAATCGTGTCATTTTGAAATTTCTGATTTTGTAGCTTTGTTCTTGTCACGTGGGTACACTGTGCTTGCTTTTCCAGTTGTATAAAGCTTGAAGGATAAGGATTTATACCCAGCTTTATGTTTGTGCATATTTCAGTAAAATCATAATAAAGATAATTTGTTAATTGTTGGGCATGGGCTGTGATTTTTTTTCCTTTAAAAGGGGCTCATGTATTAGCCAAGTGTGAGAAGCGTGTGTTTAATTCATTCTGACCAAGTAGAAAATAAGCTTCACACACTGATGACCCCCCACCACAACCCTTGTCACCTGGATGGGTCCCCATCCTCGGCTCGGCTCCCCCACTGCTGCCTTCGAGGGGAAATATGACAGCATAATGAACAGTGGTACGACGTGCTATAAAAAGGCAATTAAGGGAACTATTGGACTGGGACAAGCCAGCGTGACCTGGTTAATAGCTCTGAGCGGGAGCTGGGCCATGGGGAGGGGGAGGGAAGGGGGGAAGGGGCTTGCTGATTTACTGTGAGGGGCTGAGCTGAGCTGCTGCCCACTGCCTGCCGGGTACCGAGGGAATCCACGACGAACAGGTCCAGAGACAGCCCGAGGGGGAGTTTGGTTCAGAGCTCAGCTCCAGAATCCACTCTGCCACTCCTGGCTGAGTGACCTGGGCAGTTGACTCAGGGTCCCTTAGTTTCAGTTTACTCATCTGTTAAATGGGAATAAAAATGATTGTTCTAGAAGGATGTCCTGGCAGTGGGAGCAAGGAGTGGAACATTCATTGTTTAACTGGTCAGCGCTCAGAGCTGCATACAGAGTCCAGAGGAAGTTGTGCAAGAGGCTTTTGCTTTGTGTGCAAGGAGGATCTTCAATACAACACCGTGTGTGTGTGTGTGTGTGTGTGTGTGTGTTCTGATCGGTTCACCCAGGCTCTCTACTCTCCACAGGATGTGAGTTCTTGATCGGATCTCCTGGAGTCACACACACAGTCTTCCATCATGAGGTCACCCCTCATCCCCTTTGGAGCTCTCTCATCTTCTCAGCCCCAAAGTCCCTGTTCTCCCCACATGCCCCTTTAGGATGGAGACAGAAACACTTTCCGCCCCTCCCAGTACCTGTTTCACCCTACTTCACAGTGTTGGTGGAAGGATTAACAAGACAGCACATGAAAAGTAGGTAGTGAAGCACCCGGCACATAGTACATGCTCAATAAAAGCAAGCTATTCTCATAATCAACTATATTTCAATAAAAATTTTTTAAAAATTTATCTCAAAAAAGTGAGCTATTCTTGTGGTCACAATGGGCAAAGCTCTAGGTTTATATTTAACACCTCATACAGTGCCTGACACAGAGTGAAAGTCGCTCAGTGGTGTTTGACTGTTTGTGACCCCATGGACTATACAGATCATGGAATTCTCCAGGCCAGAATACTGCAGTGGTTAGCCGTTCCCTTCTCCAGGGGATCTTCCCAACCCAGGAATCGAACCCAGGTCTTCTGCATTGCAGGCAGATTCTTTAACAACTGAGCTATCAGGGAAGCCCCTGACACATAGTAGGTGCTGAATAAATGTTGATCGACTGAATTAATTAATGAAATCCTACTTGGTCCCATTATATACAATCTATGATTGGACACTAACCTCTCTCGGAGCCTCAGTTACTCCTTAGTCAAAGAGGGATGTGATCCTGGCCTCTAGTCAGAGAGATGCCTTGCAGATTGTCAAGTCCTGCCCACTGCAGAAACTGGTTCTATTCATTTCCATACCCACCCCCACTCCTGTATGCTTGGCACCTGGATTTCTGAGAGCCTGGGGGCTCAGCCCCCCAGCACGTGCATTTATCCTGAAATAGGAGACGGCACACACATCGGTCTGCCTGGTCCCCCTCCCCCTCCCCACAGCTTCAGATGGAAGTGGGGCTGAGAGCCAGCCAGCGACAAAGGAGCAATCAAGAGTCATTATGGCTTATTTAGGGTGGGCTTAGTGATTGGCTGAGAAGCCCCAGCTCGCTCCTCACTCAAGAGGAAGCAGGTCTGAGCAAGGCAGCTGGAAACCAGCCCCTCAGCTACTTTCCATCACCCAGCCCCAAGGCGGGCTGTGAGAGACAGGAGGGCCCTGAAGGAAAGCTTGTCCTTTAGGTCGGCAGTGATACCCCAACCCCCCAAGCCTATGTGCGAGCATCCCCTGCACTGAAGGCTGCACCTGTGGCTGTGATGTTGACCCGGCAGAGCTCTAAAGCCAAGTCTGGCCATCTATCCTCCAACCACATTAATGATGAAGTCCAAACTCCCTCCCTTGCACTCACAGCCAAGAAGACCCTGTGTGTCCCTACCCCAGCCTGCCTTAGCAGCTTCCTGTCCAGCAGTAAAACTGGATCTCTGTCCAGGAAGTGGCCTATTTCCCACCCCGACTCCCACTTTTCCTCTCATTTCTGTGGTTCAGAACCCACACTGAAAGGCAGGTAGTGCGTGCTAAGTCGCTTCAGTCATGTCTGACTCTGTGCAACCCTACGGACTGTAGCCTGCCACGCTCCTCTGTCCATGGGATTCTCCAGCAAGAATACTGGAGTGGGTTGCCATTTTCTCCTCCCAGGGATCTTCCTGACCCCAGGATTGAACCCATATCTCTTATGTCTCTTGCATTGACGGGCAAGTTCTTTACCATTAGCCCCACATGGGAAGCCCAGAAGGCAGGTAGGGCCACCTGCAAATCCAGTTTTCACTTTGAAAGTGTGGCCAGGAGATTCACTTCACCTAACAGAACCTCAGCATCCTCATCTGTCAATAACCAGGTCCTCCTCCCAGGGTGGCAGAGAGATTACATTAAGGGAGATAAACATCTGAAATGTCTCACATGTATTACACCCTTCATGAATATTAGCTTGTATTATTTACTATGCTTTCTTAGGTCACTGCTTAGATGTCGCCTCCTCCAGGAAGCCCTCTTCTATTGATTCCCCAAGTCTGGGGTTTGCCCCTCCTAAGTATTCTGACCACCCTCTGTGCTTCACTGTGGCCTGTTGCAGGTACAGAGAAGTGTAGCATGTGTCTCACTCATTCTTATATCCTGGAGCTCAGCACAGAGTGTGCCATGGAGGAGGCTCTCCAGGGGCCTCCAGACAAACCACTGTCCTGACAGGCACTACCAAGCCAGCATGCCCAGCATCCCTGGCCCCCAAGCCCTGATACAGGAGGAGGTGAGGCTGTATCTCAGGCTGCCCAATCTATACTTCATTGGGACCTGTGTCTTCATCCCAGCCCCTGGACCATTGTCCAGACCATACCCCCTGCTGGAATGCTTTCCACTCTCCTAGTCTCGCAAGCCTGTCTTGTCCAAGGGATTTTCTAAGCCCACCCTGCTCAAAATAGTACATAGAAAATAGAATTTGCCCTTCTGCACCACACAGACAGATTGCCTGTTAAGATGTGTATTTGAGCTGGGTCTTTACTCTCTTAAGTGATAGCAACTGATTTTCAACTGTGTATTGTTCTGAATAAAAAAACAATTCATTAAAAATAATAGCAGCTACCACCTACTGAGGCCTGCCTTTTTCCATCTAATGTGCTAAAAGAATTATCTCATCAAATGTAACATCTCATTAAATGTAGTTTCTCATTTATCCTCAGCCTCAGCTACTAGTTTAGTCTAAAGGGGCATTCCTAGGAGGATGCTGGGGCCTTAGATAATTCTGGAAGAACAGGAAGCAGCATGGCCTCAGAGGAGCTGGGACCAGGGATCCCCTCTGTTCCTTACTTCTGTTTCCTTAACGTGTCACCTTTTTTTTTCTCTTCTATGTCGAGGAAACACAACTGCCAACAGCTTCCAAGCCTCTCGTGTCATAGCTGTCACCACCAGAGGTGGACCAGCTGTCTGGCAGCTCAAGTGTCTGCCTGGTTTGTAGGGTTGTTGCAAGGTTTAAATAAGATCATGTGCATTAAAGTCCCATGCTTTGTAGTAAATACTCAGTAAATGGTGGCTGTGATTAATATTGTTGTTATTATTACCAGCTTTGATCATGTTCAGCCTAAGAGGACATGACACTCACAGGTGGGGATGTGAGGCTGGATCCCATAGGCGAACCATCCTTGGAACAGACCCTGTTCTGAAAAGGGCATTTTTTCACACCAGAGACCAAGCCCCAGAACCAGCCTGTCACTGCTGCCAGGGGGATGACGTCACGGCAGGGGCTTTAGGGCAGAGCTCAAAGGATGAGGCTCTCCACAAGCCTGCTGGAGGCCTCCCTCTGGCCTTGATCTTGTCAGCTGCAGACCAAGACAGGGGTTGTTCTCTTAGGGACTCATAGGCTGGGCTACTTTGTCTGTTAAATGAAGGTCACTAAGGGACTTCCCTGGTACTCCAGTGGCTAAGGCTCCATGCTCCCATTGCAAGGGGTCTAGGTTTGATCCCTGGTTTCGAAACTAGATCCCATCAGTCACAATTAAGAGACTGCATGTTGCAACGAAAAATCCTTCATGCCTCAATTAAGACCCGGTGCAGCCAGATAAGTAAATAAATGCTTAAAAAAAAAAAAAAAGAAGGTCCTTGAAAGGTGAGGAGCCTCCTCCATGCAGAGATGTAAAAGTCAAATGAATGTACTCACCAAAGTGCCTCCTGTAGAGGATGTCCATCCATGTTAGAAATTCACAAGCCATAGGCCTGCTTGAGGCAGGAGGTCCTCTCTGCAGGGTCTCTGAGTCTAGATTCCATGGACAGGGAGAGATCCTTGTGCCTGAACAGCACCCAAGGCCCTCGAAGTGGGGCCAGTCAGCTCCAGCATTTGGCCTCCTCCCTCTGACTCCTAAATCAATGCTGCCCTCGGGTGCAGATGCTACAGGTCATGCCCCATCCCACCTGCTGCCCTCCCATCCCTGCCACCCCCCACATCCCACCCCTGCTCTGTGCCCCCAGCTGGGCCTTCCATGTTAGACGCTGTGTAAAATCATTGATGCAACCTCCACACTGGGCTATTAGTAACCCTGACATCAGCGGGGTGTTCCCTGCCCCTGGAGATCAAAGAAGGTGCCTGCCTGAGTCCACGACTGGTTGGCGGAAGTATCTCTCCAAGATATTGAATCATTCGATGTTTCTAGGCAGGTGGGTCTGGAGAGGAGGGGTGAGGAAGGTAGGGACGGTGAGGTTTCCTTCTTTTTGTTCCTTGGCCTCTTGTAATCAGGCCCTTCCTCACTTCCCCTTCCTGCCCCTCCTCTAAGTTGGCCTCTGGCCCCCTCCCCCAAGAATTCTTTCCTGCCATCCGTCCCACTGCCACCGTGGAAGATGCAGAGGCTACGACAAGAGAGATGTGGAATTTAGGAAAATGATTCTGGAAAGCTCAGGGCTCCAGGGAATTCACCTAATGCTTTCTGGGCCAAGATCAATAGGTTAGGGGATGTCTAAGTCCTTAATTAAGCTAAGTCCCTGAGAAGATGAGTTGTAACTAGATATTAACTAAGCATTCTTTTCTCTCCAAACAAGAGGGCCACTCTCACTTAGCATTTTCTTGGAGTGGATGTTTCCTGTTTTGTTTTCCTCTCTCGGTTTAGTTTTTGTTAACATGGTTGAGAAAAAAAAATATAAAATGCACACAATGAAAAGTCTTCTCTAACACCTGTTTCCTGTCCACCCACCTGATTCTCCCCAACTACTGTTACTGGTTTCTTCCCATTTGCCTACACCACAAATGGAAATATACAAACAAGTACAAATATATTTTCTTATTGTCCTTTTCCTTTTTTAGTCACGCAAGAGGTAGTGCATTCTATACCCTGTTATGCCTTTTGGGTTTATTATTATTTTTTTGCCTAATTTATCTTTGGAGATCTTTCACATCAGAATAGAGAAGCTACTTAACATTCTGAAGGAGCTAAAAATAGTGTTCTCTAATTATTTTTGCTTCTTTCTTTTCTTTATATCCTACAGCTTCCCCCAAATAGATATGTCCTGTTCATTCCACCATTCATTCAGTGCTCACCAGTCTCCTGCTCTATTCTGGGGCCCACGCAAGATGCTGGGGCAGCAGAAATGAAATTAGCCCGACTCCCTTCCTCAGGGCTCAGAGGCTGGGGGGAGCCAAGTCACCGCCAGCAAGCTGTGAGTGGGGGGAGTGGGCAGTCCCTGGCTCACTTTAGTTTGTGTTAGTTGATCAGTCATGTCTGACTCTTTGTGACCCCATGGACTGTAGCTCACCAGGCTCCTCTGTCCATGGGATTCTCCAGGCAAGAATACTGGAGTGGGTAACCATTCACTTCTCTAGGGATCTTCCCAACTCAGGGATTGAACCAGTGTCTCTTGCATTGTAGGCAGACTCTTTACCGTCTGAGCCACCAGGGAAGGGCCTGATTACAAGAGGCCAAGTTAGTGACTTGTCCTTTGTAGGACAGTGATCTGGACTGGGTCTTTCCCTTTCTTACCTTTATTGCACCGTGCCCACACATCCACATCCACCAGTCTGCTTTCAAGGAGGGCTGCGGGAGTCAATTTTCCCTATTCTGGGGCAATGATTTTTCAACTAGTTTGGGAGAGAAGATTTCTAAGAATCTCTAGCAAGGGTGTGTGTGTGTCTGGGTTTTATAAAAGCAAATTCATCATCAGAATTTATATTGCTCCTCTGAAATTCCCATTATATTTTTAATACAAAGCACAGAAAATAATAACCAACTGAGGTGTTGGCTAGCGAGGGACATAGAAGGCAGGGTATTAAGATTAAAAATGTGCCTGAGAGTGTGTGACTGAAAAGTTCCTTAGTGGAACATCCTCGTGTTTACCATGTGCCTGCGATGCAAATAGTATGTATTATGATCCACTATATGCCTCTGGTGCATTTACTATTTTAAAGTTATGATAGAACAAGGATATAATAGCTGCTACCTCCTAAAGCCACATGGCTACCATTTATTAAACGCTTCACATGGAACACTTCTGTAACCCTGTGAGGTGAGTATGACCATCATCACTGCATTGATGAGAAAACTGAGAAACAGAGACATTCAGTAACTCCCCTGGGCCAAATGAGTAGTCAGGGACCTGAGTGGGTCTTTACTCTATCCACTACATTATCCCACCCCCTGAGAGCCCATTTCACTTCTCTGGGCCGCAACTTTTCTCATCTGTAAAATAGGGATAAAAAATTACATCAAAAGACGGACTTGATGATTTAAAGGGATCGTGTTTGTAAAGCATGTAGGACACTCCCCAACACATTGCTATGGATATGACCTGAGATGAATGTCAGTGACACTCCTATACTCAGGATTCTAGGAAGGGCCTACTTCTTCTTCTTCTTCTTTTTTTTTTTTTTTAATGTTAATGTGTTTATTTTTCGCTGCACTGGGTCTTCATTGCTGGGCACAGGCTTTCTCTAGTTGCAACACGCAGAGGCTACTCTTCGTTGAGGTAGTAGGCTTCTCATTCTAGTGGCTTCTCTTGTTGTAGAGCACAGGCTCTAGGCACGTGGGCTCAGTAGTTACTGTTCTAGGGCTTACTTTTCCTGTGTCATGTGGAATTTTCCTGGACCAGGGATTGAACTCATGTCCCCTGCCCTGGCAGGCGGATTCTTATCCACTGGACCACCAGGGAATTTAGGGAGGGCCCTCTTCTGAGTGGGGCCCTGGGAAGATTGTGTTGCAGCAGAAAGTCAGGGGAAGGTGAGGGACGGGGTGCCAGGGGAAGCTCATTGATTTGATAAACTCCCTTCTGCATCTTAGCCCCTTCCCTGGCTCCCCTGGAAAGCATCCTCTGCTGAGCAGGGCCAGGGTCCCTCTGGGCAGAAGAGTCTGTTTTGGTCCCATTTCCATTACACACTTGGCTGAGCAGAGGCAAAGAGGAGCCAGTGGCCGCCAGGCAGTAATTAATTGCCTATTTGCACTCCTGCTGTCACCTAGATAGAGGATGCAGGGCAGTTCCGGTCTGGGCCTGGGCCTGGGTGGGCTGACGGCTGGGAGGCGAGTGTCCCTCCTCTTCTGGCCTCTGAATCCATGCCCAGGCCATTTGGGAAGGAACCATGGCAGAGGAGAGGTGCCTTCTGTCCGCTGCGATACATATGTAAATAGAATCTAGAAAGATGGTACTGACGTTCCTACCTACAGGGCGGTAAAGGAGTGTGCTCTATATGCTAAGTCGCTTTAGTCATGTCCAACTCTTTGCAACCCTATGGACTGTAGTCTGTCAGGCTCCTCTGTCCATGGGATTCTCCAGGTAAGAATACTGGAGTGGGTTGCCATGCCCTCCTCCAGGGGATTTTCCTCACCCAGGGATCGAACCCACATCTCTTATGTCTCCTGAATTGGCAGGCGGGTTCTTTACCACTAGTGCCACCTGGGAAGCCCTGCAGCAAAGGAGACACACATGAAGAATAGATTTTTGGACTCAGTGGGAGAAGGAGAGGGTGGGATGATTTGAGAGAATAGCATTGAAACATATACGTTACCATATGAAAAATATATAACCAGTGCGAGTTCAGGGCATGAAGCCGGGCATCCAAAGCCCATTCTGTGTGACAACCTGGGGGAATCGGGTGGGGAGGGAGGTGGGAGGTGGTTCAGAAGGGAGGGGACATGTGTACTTGTGGCCAATTCATATTGATGTAAGGCAAAACCATAATATTGTAAAGTAATTATCTTCCAATTTAAATAAATACATTTTTAAAATATTTAAGCAGAAAAGAAAAAAAAAAGCCTTGTGGTCCTGGTCAGTGGTACTTACTGACTTATCAGCACCACCTTGGGTGTCCTGTCTTGGATCCTTTCTCGAAGATAGTAAGGGTCACCTTAGCTTCTGAGAAGTGGCTATTGTGAAGGGAAAAAAAAATTCAGAACTCAGAGTTTTAGGACCCTGGGTTCTCATCCTGGCTTTCCCACCCACTGGCTGTGTGATTTTGGATATGACACTTGTCATCTCTGAGCAACCACTTTCCTCGTCCAGGAAAAGAGGTAGGGGAGGAGGCAGTCATAGGCCTGTGGACTTGTGCTTTTTCTACCTCCAGAATCCATTCTCTTGGAGAATCATCTGCTCCCCTCCCCATTTCATAATAAACCTTCTCGGTTCCTGTGGTACGGTGCCAACCCTGCAGATTCCAGAGACAGAAATTTGACCCAGGCCTAGCCATCAGCAGTCTCTGTCGGGCTTTTTAAAAATTTTTAGTTATTGTTTATTTATGTGTCCGTGTCAGGTCTTAGTTACAGCATGTGGGATCTTCGTTGCGGCATGCGGGCTTTTTTCTAGTTGTAGCACACGGGTTCTAGAGTGTGCGGGCTCAGTTGCCCTGTGGCATGTGAGATCTTGGTTCCCAGGCCAGGGATCAGACCCAAGTCCCCGGCACTGGAAGGTGAATTCGTAACCACTGGACCACCAGGGAAGCCCCTCTGTGGGGAATTTGTCTTCGAGCATGTTTGAGGAAAAAAATCCTGTTGGCATGCGTGCTCAGTCATGTCCGACTCTTTTACGACCCCATAGGCTGTAGTCCTCTGGGTTCCTCTGTCTGTGGGATTTCCTAGGCAAGACTACTGGAGTGGGTTGCCACTGTCTTCTTCAGGGGATCTTCCTGACCCAGGAATCGAATCCAGGTCTCCTGCATTGGCAGGCGGGTTCTTTACCACCGTGCCACCTGGGAAGTCCAACTTTGAGGGTTGTAGGGGTACACAGTGGAAGTAATGCAGTTGACAGCACTTCACAAGCCTCAGAGCACAAGGTATGTTTGTAAATAAAATCATTATCATCTCCATTGTTACCATAATCACCGTTATAGTCATTAATATTATCATTATCATTGCTATGCCTGCGCCCAAAGACCTTTGTTAGCATGAAACAGGTTTATTAATCATCTGGCAGGTTATTGCAGGAGCCCTGGACTCTGAGGTTAACTGGATCCTCAGTGGGAAAAATTAGCTGATCAATTAGTGATGTCTGCCCTGACTGTAGGAGGGGACAGTGCTCTGTGCTGGTCACTCTTCATTCACCTCTCCTGTGTTCGAAATGAATATTCAAGGTTATGTGACACCTCTGGCTTTACAAGCGAATGCAAGACCTCAAACCAGAGACCCGAGAGGTGCCCAGAGGATACAGGGGTGAGTTCACTCAGTCGAAGCCAGAGCTTATGGGAGGCCTTTCAGCACCAAAAGTTGGGAGCTCAGCCTGGACATGAAAGAGAATTACAGGCACGATCCTGGGCAGAAGAACTGGCAGACAATGGAAGATATGTAGGCTGGGAACCCGCAGCTGAACCCTCTCTGGTCTAGGTGGTACTCCATCTATCCGGACACTGTTGATGGGTGGATGTCTCATCCTCCATTTGGGAGTTTGTGTTTTGGCCAAGGCTGATGGCTTAAGCATTCTGCCTCTAAGAACAGCTCTGATGAGGACACCCAAAGGAAAGGCTGCAGCTGAAGACTCCCTTTCTGCAGCCCTGCGGCCAAGATGCCCACCGCCCCCTCAGCCTCACCACCTCCAGGGTTTCCACGACCCAGCTCCTCAACACAAATTCTCAAACAGCATCTGGCTTGACTCAGGGGATTTGTCCCTGAGTCCCCCCAAAGCTGGGTCTTGAAGGATCCTGAATCTTTACAAATCAAGCACAGACAGGTCTGAGCAAAAAGTCCACTCCTGGTCACTGCTCTGGCTGGAAAAGTGGCAGAGGTTTTTCTAATTGACTTGCCTCATGAGAATTATTTTTACAATTTGGTGATGCTCAGACTACACATCAGGTGTAAGCTAAGCACTTCCTGCTCATGACTTCACTGGACTCTCACAGCAACCCTGCAGAGCAAGTACTGATATTAATACCTCCATTTTACCAAGGAGAAAGCCAAGACTCAGAGAACTGAAGTGCTTTGCCCAAGATCACACAGCTAGTATGTAGCAAATCTGAGTTTCCACCCCAGCGCTGTCAAATCCCACATTTCTAGGAGCTCGGGGGCAGTGCCAACCTCACCTCACTCCCATGCATGCACCTCGGTTCTCATCCCCCAGCGTCTGAACGTCCAGCTGCCCCTCCCTGTAGTGGGCACATGCTGAGATGGCACTTGGGGGCATCTGGGCTGCTTCTCATCCACTGACCTGGGAAAGCTCCGGACAAGGTCTGGGAACAGGGAATGGCAAATGTGGAGGGGGCAAGGGAGCAGAGCAAATGAATGGGGAGGATGCGGGCTGCAAGGAGAGATGAGGTCACACTGTATCCAAACATCAGGTATCAGGAAGTCACTGATCATGGCCTGGAACAGGCCACAGAGGGGGCTTCACCTTAGGTAGTTTAGGTGCAGTGTAATGTCAGAGAGAGGTTGCCACCCAGATAAAGAGTGTCGTGATCAGAAGAACAGGAGGAGAGGGATGTTCTAGCTTAAGGTGAAAAGTTCTAGGAAGAGGTGACGCCTGGGTTGAGCCATGCAGGCCTAGATGGAGTTGTCCAGGTGAAGAGGGTAGGGGGAGGGCAGCTAACAAGGTTCAGAGGTGACAATAGGTGTGTTGGGAAATTACAAGTATTTCGTTGGCTGGAGCAGGGGTCAGTCCTGAAAAGGGACCCGGGCTTTCAGTCCATGGGGGAGGGTCAAGCAGCTTAGGCTGGTGAAGAAGAGGAGGCCCTGGGATTTGGGAGCTGACCTAGCACAGAGCCAGATGCCTCCAATCAGAGGGCACTGATGAGCTGGGGCTTGGAGTCCTAGCATCCACCTCAGGGTGAGGGTGACAGCAGGGATCTGTGAAGAGGGGCAATGTAGTGACCTCACCACATGGGTTGGGCCAGGGCTGGGGGGCCAAGGAGGGCAGTCTCTAGGGAAAGAGGGGACCTGGAGGGGGCTGGGCTGATGGGCTTGTGGGTAAGGGCTCAGATCCAATAAAGTCCTGGAGAGCAGATGCCAGAGGGAAGCAGAGCAGACTGAGGACAGAGGAAGGAGGCACCTAACACGGCCCAAGGGGAGAGGGCTGGGAAGACTTCCTGGAGGAGGAGAAATCCTAGAGTTTTTGCAAGATTAAAAGGAGAGAGCTCTGCCTCAGTTCACCAACTTGTACACAGGGGCACTCTCGGGGCAGGGCTGTGGCTCAGTGGGTAGGCACAAACAGTTCAGGCCCTAGATACAATCCCTTTTCATCAAGGTCAGAATTAGCCCTTTGGCCAAGGGAAGGGATCTGATTACAGCCACTGGGAGGTGGGGAAGTGGGGATGGGTCACCAGCAGTTGTTTGGAGTGACTTTGAGAAAGAAGGGAGACCAGTGAGGAGGCAGGTACAAGAATCCAGGTGAGAGGCAGTGAAGTCGAACCTCAGGCGGTGGCCTAAAGGAGGGGAAAGAGATGCTGTCCATGCTGGAGACTGACAGGTCAACAAAACCAGGCCAGGTCTGTTCGCAAGGATTTGTGACCTAGTGGGGGAGTCAGACGCTTGGTCAAAAAATCAAGCAATAGCCAGAGGTGTGGAGTGCTATAAAGAGTTTCTGGAGCTGTTACAGCCATTGTGAAAGGATGAGATTCATTCCAGGAAGCAGGAGGTGAAGACAGTGCTTCCGGAAAAAGAGCTAACAGCACATCATGGATGTGGAGCACAAGGAATCGTGTTCATCCTTAAGGTTCAGCCCATTGTATGACCTTTTCCAGAGACAAGCTCCCTTTCCCACACTCCCCCTGTCTTGCTTTACTCAGGACACTGTTGTTGTCCAGTCACCCAGTCATGCCCAATTCTTTGCAACCCCTTGGACTGCAGCACGCCAGGCCTTCCTGTCCCTCACCATCTCCCTGCATTTGCCCAAGTCGATGCTCATTGAATCCGTGATGCCATCCAGCCATCTCATCCTCTGACGCCCTCTTCTCCTTCTGCCCTTGATCTTTCCCAGCATCAGGGACTTTTCCAGTGAGTCGTCTGTTTGCATCAGATGACCAAAATACTGGAGCTTCAGCTTCAGCATCAGTCCTTCCAGTGAATATTCAGGGTTGATCTCCCTTAAAATGGACTGGTTTGATCTCTATGCTATCCAAGGGACTTTCAGGAGTCTTCTCCAGCACCACAGTTCAAAGGCATTGATTCTTAGGCACTCTCAGGACATACTGATTAATGTTAGGTGTCCACCTGCCCCAACACCCTGGGCCTTCCAAGGCTCTGACTGTGACCCATTTGCCTCTGTACCCACCCCCACCACCTCCCATCCTGGTGCTGGCAGAGAGATGATGCCACTGAGTGTTGTTGTCATAGCCTCAATACAGATTGGGGTGGGTGGATGCATTTGCCATCACTCTTGTCTTAGTTCAGATTCCTCCCAAAGCAAGAACTTGGGTGTATGCGGTTTATTTGTGAGATGATCCAGGGAGCTCAGTGAGGGAGTTGGAAGGGAGATAGCCAAGGAAGAGAGGGTGTATGGACAAGTGAGCTGTTGTGGTGGACCACTGGGGCTCCATCCCATTAGAGACACTCTGAGGAATTATACAGAACATGACTCAGAATTGACCCACCAAAGGACAAAGTGGATTATTGATCCCCACCTCTCCTGGCCCCCTAGCATTTCCAAATTGCCCTGCGAGTGGGCTGGGCCAAGTCTCATGGCACCAGAGAGCCTTCAGGATGGAGACAAAAATCAACCAGGCACTTGAGATGGGGAGTTGCCAGCAGGCTCTGGAACTGTCTGTTGAGGCTGGGAATGAGCATGGAGATGGCCAAGGGAATGTGAAGTGAGGGCAACAACAGTCTGGTAACATTGCTCACTCCAGGCTCCAGGCCATCACCAAGCCCCTCTGTAACCATCTTCTGAGATCAAATACAGCTTCAGAATCCTCGCCATGGTGCCCTGGGCAGCCATCTGCTGATCAGGGAGTAGCATCTGCAATGTACATATTCACTGTTCTAGTGAAGATGCGTGGACCCACGGATCAGACCCAGAGCCTCACTTTCCAGCACTGGGTAAAAGGCTGGAATGGGGCTGTGTAGACTGAGAAGGGCTGGATGTGTGTCAGTGAGTGTCGCTGAAGTGACCCCAGAACAAAGCCCCAAATCTCTTCTCACGGGGGCTGACCTTTGGGCAGCTGGGTCTCATCCTAGAGAGGCTTTTTTTTTTCATACAGTCCATTCCTGTAGGAAATTTCCAAAGCAGATGGCTGGGCTGCCCCAGGGAGACAGGCTGGCTTTATCAGAGAGCGGCGGCATCTGATAGTGCGGGTTGCACTTCCAAACAGTCTGAGCAGAGGAATTCCATCCAGATGGAGCTGGAAGGAGACCTCCACAACTGGAGCTGCTGGAGCTTTCAGCAGATCCTGCCCAGGCTCCCTGCTGCCTCCCCAGGCCAGGGGCTAAGAGGGTGGCCCTAGAAGTTGTCTCTGAGCAGAACTGCCAGGCCCAGGGGATCATACCCTGTGTTCTCAAGAACATTTGGAATGTGGAGACTTTCAAGGATTCATCAAATTGATCAGGAATCAAACACCAGATCAGAAACAGATGCAATGGGGTAACCTCTACTTAGTCCTCCAGTGTGAGCGCAGACAGCTGTAGCCCCTCCTCCCACCCCCAACACAGGGGAGGGTCTCAAATAGCCAGTGGGAGGGGCAGCCTGGGTCTCTTCTCCCCAGTTGTTCTTCCAATGGGTCAGCTCCACCCAGCACCTCTTGACTCTTCACATTGAGGAGACTTGGGGTCCATCCTCTTACCCATCTTAGGCTGGGATCCCCAAGATGCCAGTCCTGAGATGAGGATTTTAATAGTAGGTGATTCTGGGAAGCCCAGTAGGAGAGCAAGCAAGAGAGGGAAGGGAAGCCAGCCAAGAAACAAACAGGAGGGGGTTGTTGAGCAGGTACTCCTGAGGGCAGCTGGGGTTCAATCCCACTGGGGAACCTGCGAGACAGTGCAGAACACACCTGTGCTGCCCAAGCAATGAGGAAGCATGGGATTTACCCCCCTCCCCACCGCCGCCCACTGCCAGGCAGCATCAGCTGAGGGCAGCCCAGGGCTGAGGATGGAATCCCAGGTCTTCAGGGCTGCCCCAGGCACCGGCTCAGGGGAAGAGCCCTTAGGACACAGACTGAGATGGGGGGTGCTCGCAAGAGGCGGGCAGGCTACAGTGATGCCTGCTACATCACCCTTCTCCATCTTCCCTCCCCTTTCTCCTTTTTCCCTCTCTTTCCTTCTTTCACCCTGAGATCTTTACTATGCCTCATGTTCTTAGCATCTTTCCTAGGGTTCTTAGAATTGAATGGGTCTTCAAGTGTGGTCCCCTGGGATTTTTGTCAAAAATATAGACACCAGAGCCCTACCCCAGTCCTACTAAATCAGTACCTTTGGTTACAGGCCTAGGAACCTGAGTTTAAACAAATATCCTGAGTGGATCTGATGCACGTGGACCTTGCTAGTCCAAACCTAGACCTAACCCCATTACAGCAAGGGGGCAGCAGGGAATTGCTGGTCAGTTCTGGAATCTTCAAGCCCTGCCTTTGCCCCTACCTGACCTCCTGCCTGCCTCCTTGGGTTTGGTTGTTGCTGTATTACCCATCCCTTCTCTTCAGGGTCCTTCTCTCTTGACCAGTTCTTGGGTTGGCTGCCTCTTGCGTGTTGCCTCTGCCCATGATGGGTCCTTCATAGGATTTAGGGCTTGGCCCTTCACCAAGGAGTCAAGAGTCAAGTCCATCTACCGTCCAGTCACATCTGCAACATCTGGCCAGGTGCATCTTAGGGTCCCCAGGGAAAGAAATCAGATTTAGGTGTTCACACCAGCAGTTGCAACAAGGCATCCTGATAAAACTCCTGATAAAACATCCTGATAAAACTGAGCCCTGCAGTGGTGCTTAACTCCACCATATACAGCACACTCCTTAATTCTTGGAGTGTCACACAGTCCAACCGAAGTCCATGTCTCTTTGTGCATGACCAGATGGCATAATTTAGTCATGTACAAACTTGATTTTAAAATGTATGTGCATTAAACACACATCCACAGAAGAGAAGTCTCACAGCACAATACCAAATGACATAGCAACACAACATCTTGTGATACCACATGGCACGCAAGTTGTCACAGCATGAAAAAAAAAAAACCACTTTCAAGTCTTGTGGTGACATAGCCACGCACCACATAATACAGCTGCACAGCAAGTTGGTGTCGAAAACACACACACACACACACACACAACTCAGTCCACAGCAGCTAACATGGACTCTTACATACAAGCAAAAAGAAACCCATATGGAACACAGCCCAGAGCAGCACATAGCCAAGGCCTCGGTTATAACAATGCTCCTTGTTGAAATAACACACTATATTACAGCCTGGGGCACAGAGAGGCAGCAAACACAGAGCTCAACTGACTCAGCCCCAGTCAGAGCAGGACAGACACGGCGGTGCAGAGGAGACTGATGGTGAGGGAAAAGGTTGCCTTTGTTTGAACAGATGTCTCCTAAAGGGGCAGAGGTGTTATTTAGCTGCTTTGATGAGCTAATGGATTCCAGTAGCTGTGAGCCTGGGGGAGTTCATTACTGGCCCCATGAGCAATCGCTGTTCTTAAACACTCTTCCACCCTCACTGATTTCTCACTTCCTTGCTATAGCAGACAGCCTCCAACCGCAAAGCCAAAGCCCTATTTGAACAAGAAGGGCAGAAGCCGAGCAAATATTTGTGTCTTCAGGCCTCACTTGGCACTTGCTGGGATGAGGTTTCCTTCTGGCATCAAGAGGAAACCTTTGCCAGGCAGATTCTGTTGGACTTAGCCTGGGAAGGGGGCGGGGGCTCCAGGCCCTGTCCTGGACCTCTCACGTTGGGCTGGGAGGGCCCCTGTCCCTCTCTCCCTGCACTCACCTCTTATCTGTTATCAGCCTTGAACACTTGTGCTCTAGACATACAGTGATTAACTCCAGAGACCAGGGGTCCAGAAAGCGGGTGTGTAATGGGGGCTGGGGTCCCTTGGTGACAGAAGAGAACTCTGGACCTGCTGGGAGGAGTGGGCCCTGGTGAAGTGTGGGGGTCAGAGACAAGCTTCAGCTTCTGCTGCTTTGCCCTGTAGGCTCTGTGAGGGCCCCTCCCTAGTTGGAGGGGTTGCTCATTGTCCGCTTATCTCTCTGAAGCAGTGACAGCCTGTCCTCCAAGGCTACTGATCACAAGGCATTGTTATCATCCTGTGCCTGTCACCAGCCAGGGCTGTGGGGCTGTTGATTTCTGATGAACAGCACCTGAGCGCCAAAGGGAATCTGTTCTTGGCCTTATCTCCGGCCTGTGTATCCTGCTTGGGCTCCACATTCACCGTCCCAGTGGAGCCATCACCATACCAGCAGCACTCCCTAGGGTACCCAGATAAGGCTCTATCTAGGTGTCTGTGCCCTGAGCTCGGAAGTCAATGACTGTGGGGAGGGGGCAACACTCAGACTGGCATCTTCAGGCCAGGTCAGTATCTCTGGGTATCTTTCTGAGGGGCACTGTGACAGTTCTGACTATGCCCAAGGCACAGAATTTACTTGGGGGAATGCGCCCAGCTTCAACACTCACTAGCTGTGTGGAATTCCACATCTTTTCACTTGCTTGCCGCCTCCTTCCCCAGCTGAACAAGGGAGAAAAACGAGTCAGCACCAAGGACAGCGCACTAGGAGGCCTTCCAAGGCAGGAAGGGAGGGAGGGAGGGAAGGAGGGATGGAAAAGGGAGTAAAGAGAAGAGTGATAGAGGAGGTAGAGGATGGTGAGAGAGGGGAAAGAATGGTGAGGGAAGGAGAATTCTTTCGCAGGTCAAGTAATGCTGTTATTTAGGGGTCTGTACTTTTCAACTTGCCCAGTAGTTGAAGAAAAGTCTGGCTATTTGGCCAAGGCAGAATGAGTGAGGCTAAATTTTTCTGATCTTAGACAGGAAGGATTTGGGGCAGTTAGATATTCCACATCAATATCAGCCAAAGAAGGAACTTGAGGGAAGTGACAATACAACAAAGTTAGTTGACTGTGTCACGTTCTGTGCTAAGTCTTCATGTGAAGCAACTCATGTAATCCACCCACCAAACTTGTCATGTTGGTGCTATCATATCCCCCATATAACAAATGAGGAAACAATATGAGTGAAGCTTAATTACCAGCCTGAAGTCACACTATAGCATATGGCAATGCCTGGGACTCGGGAAGAATGAAATCCCTGCTTATTTTCCCCTCCATTCCACTCCTTCCTGACAACATTTCATCTTCTTTGAGTGTCCTATATCTCTTTGAACTTGTCTCTCTTTAACTTATTGGCTCATGTGTCCTCATGTTTGCAGAAGGAGACTCCTGGATTCCATCTTTTAGCTTAAAAAGCTCCTTTAGGTTTTCCTGGGCTGGAATCAGCAGGGCATTGTTTGGTTCCCTATGTTCTGCAGCAGGAAGGTTGCTGACTGGTGAAGGACCTCGGGTCTGACTTGTAGTCACTCTGTGGCTGATCCTCAAGGAGGGGTGATGTAAATAGACCTTTGATAGCATCAAATAAAAGGTTGTCTCATGAAAGCTCCATGTGCCTTTGCTGATTCAATGTGAAAGGAATAGCTGGAAAGCAGTATATACCCAAGGTCAAACTTTGGCTTGGCTGTCAACCCTCAGTGATCCTGAGTAAAACACCTCTTCTCCCCATAAATCGTGGAGGCCCCATAACTTCAAACAGGGCAGATACTTGGCACACATTACTGAATTGGTGTGGATTTCCTCCAGCTCATTATGCTTCACTATCTTGTAGCATAGCCCTATCTGAGTGTCTGAGGCTGCGCTCCACACTGAGAATGAAAGTGGAGATGGAGATCTGAGGGAGAACACCTGCCAGAGGGAGCTTAACTCCGGGCAAGTTGGGGGAGAGCAGATGGCAAAAGGTTTGGATACTCTGGATAAATGAAAGCTGTCACACACTCCAACTCTTTCAGGAACATAATTCCTAGTGATCTGGTAGATCTGACTTAGGTAAGACCTTAGATCTTATCTATCTAATATCTAGGTTACTAAGCCAGAGGATATAAAGGGATATTTTGACGGGTGAATCAATTAACAGATAATGCATACCCAAGAATTCAAGCTGGAGAAGGAAATGGCAACCCACTCCAGTACTCTTGCCTGGAGAATCCCGTGGACTGAGGAGCCTGGCAGCGGCAGTCCATGAGATTGCAAAGAGTCGGACATGACTGAGCAACTAACACAAAAGAATTCAAGCTTCACAGCAAAAACCCAGGTTCATCAGGCCCCCTGCATTGGTAGTATGGAGTCTTAGCCCTGGACCACCAGGGAAGTCCCTCATTTTTCTTAGGAGAAAATACTTAGTGAGTAGAGTGTAATTAAAATAACCTTGAAGAATTTTGATATTCTTTGAGAAAAACTTGTCTTCTCCTAATAAAGCAAGCCCTGGAAGCTTAGATATATATCTTCGCAATCCAATATTTTCAGGACTTATACCATTGAAAAGGAAGATTAAAATCAATTGGATATACAAAATTGTGAGTACATTGTCAAAGACCACCCTATATTATAGTGTTTTTTAAATGTGCATATTAACTTTTTAAAGTACAGTGATATATAATATTATATGTTACAGGTATACAATTTAGTGATTCACAATTTTTAAGGGTTATACTCTATATATGGGCTTCCCAGGTGGCTCAGTGGTAAAGAATCTGCCTGCCAATGCAGGAGACTCATGTTCAATCCCTAGGTCAGGAAAAAAAACCCTGAAGTAGGAAATGATAACCCATTTCAGTATTCTGGCCTGGAAAATTCCATGGACAGAAGAGTCTGACGGACTATGGTCTATGGGGTTGCAAAGAGTTGGACTCAATTTAGCACATATGCACTCTATTTATAGCTAAGATTAAATATTGGCTATATTCCATAAATATATGCTTGTAGTTATATAACATAATGTTTTATTCAAACTAAATGGCAGCTTTCACACCAACGTGTCTTTAGAAACTAAAATTTAACTTTACCTGTACATTTTGAAAGTTAATGTATAATTTATATTCAAGAAATTGCACAACTCATAAAAGAAAAAACCAGGTTCAGATTCTGGTTCAGTGACTCTCTAGTTATTTGACCCTGGGAAAATCACTTAGTATTTTCATCTGTCTGAGGACAGTTAAAATTGAGAGATCTGTTTAACTCCCAAGTTGACAAGTCAAATAGACCACTGAATATAAAGGACCGGACTGCGAAGCAAGGATGGGGCTGGAAAAATTAACATGGGAGCCATTGTCTAAAGATGATGTTAAAAGCTATGAGAATGGGTTCCCTGCAGGAAGTTGGGAGGGAGATGTGTTAGTTTGAACAAGTTGCTCAATGTCTCTGTATCTGTTTCTTCATCCTCAAAATGGGGATGATAATAGTACCTTTGGATTGTCCTGAGGGTAGGATTAAGATAACTCCTATTCAAGTACTTAGGATCTGATTGAACACGTTCAATACGGAGACTAATACTATTAATCTTCACCTAGCCCTTCAAGACAGGTCTAATCAACCCCATTTTACAGAGAAGGAGATTGAGGCTCAGAGAGTCTGAGGTTTCATGGCAAGTATGCAACAAATCAATGACTACATACAAATTCCATGCCACATAGCCTCTAGCCTCTGGAGGAACACCATATGAACTCATTAAAAAATTTCATGGGATGAGTTTATAAGTCTTGCCAGAAGGAACAAGGCTGACCTTCCAAAGGGCAGTGGAGGCAGACTCTGGGCTTGGAAGAAGGTGTAATTGGGAAGAGACTACCATAATCTTTAGGATGAATTCCTGTGACAAAACCCAAAATTATGTGCACATTCAGTTTCCCATCTCACATGTATGAATGCCTCCTTGGCAGTCACTGTTCTCAGTGATCCCAGCTCCTCCCAGTTCTAGAAGCCAATGAAGCAATGTCTCTGCAAGGAGTATCTTAAAGCCTGTCCCATTTGCCTTCTCAGATGAGTCAGTGAGGCAAAAAATTCAGACAATAAAGAGAGTTAATGACAGGCCTCCCCAGCTGGACGAGCTGGCCCCTGGGGAGAAGGAGTCAATGAGCTTCTGTCACAGCTGTGCTGGCTTCTCCATTTCTCCATCTTCTGGCTCCCATACAGCCCCCTTGCCTGCCTTGCTTGCTGCCTTTGGACATTGATTGCAGCAACTCAAGCAGCGAAATGAGACTTTGCAGGCTCTGGGGCATCTCTAGGTCAGTGGCGGGAAGCGAGGAGTGGTGGGGGAGGCAATCTGGTTCTCTTGGTAAGTGATTGCACAACTTTCCTAGCTCCTCAGAAAAGGAACTTCCTTGGAGCCCCATGGAGGTGACATACAAGGAGGATCCCTGGAACTCACAGTTAACATACAAGGAGGATCCCTGGAACTCACAGTTAACAGTTAACAGTAAAAACTAACACTGAGGTGGGGAGGTGTTATTATGGCAGGCACTGTATCAAGCTTATTATTAATATGTACAGTATCTCATTTAGTTCTTACAACAGCCTTCCAATGCTGGTACTATTAGTATTCCCATTTTGCAGATGAAAAGACTGAGCTCAGAGAAGTGACATTATTTTCCTAAGGTCATACAAGGTGGTAGATTTGGCTTGCTTTCTTAAGTCTTTATTGAATTTGTTACAATACTGTTTACTTTACATTTTGGTTTTTCGGCTGGCAGGGGGCATGTGGGATCTTAGCTCTCTGATCAGGGATCAAACCTGCACCCCCTGCATTGGAATGTGAAGTCTTAACTACTGGACTGCCAGGGAAGTCCCTCTTTTTAAAATATATTTTGTACTGATGTAGTTAAATTACAATGTTGTGTGTTAATCACTGTTATATAGCAAAGTGACTCAGTCATATATATATGTATACACACACACACACTTCTTTTTTTCATATTCTTTTCATTATTTATCACAGGATAAACTGAGTATAGTTTCCTGTGCTATACAGTAGAAAATTGTTGTTTATCCATTCTGCATATACCAATTTGCGTTTGCTAATCTCAAACTTCCAATCCAACCCTCTCCTACCCCTTGCCCCCTTGGCAATCACCAGTTTATTGTCTATGTCCCTGATTCTATTAATATTTCTGTTCCATAGATAGGTTCATCTGTGCCATATTTTAGATTCCACATATAAGTGATATGTGGTATGTATCTTCTCTTTCTGGCTTATTTCATTTGTACTTGGTAGATTTGGGATTCAAACCCTGGCCATTATTACTCCAAAGTTGAGGCTAGACTGCTTCTCTCCTTACACTTTGTCATGTAGGACAATAAGTAAGTTTCAGTAATTTATTAAAAAATTAGCCAGTCTGGCAGGGTAATGGTCACTAAGCTAGGTGTCTATTATTCCCTTGTGGGCACTGTATCTTTTCCAGTAAAACCTGATGTTGGACATTTTCTTGATATTCACTGATTGACATGGTTGATATTCTTGAGTTTGTGGCCAACTTGAATCTTCAAATCTTTCTCATATGAACTGGGATTAAGTCAATATTGTTTGACTTGAATTCACACAGAACACAAAGGTCTCAAGAGATTTTACCAACGTGGGGAATTGGAAGTAAAGAATCTAAAACAGGCATACTGGATTTAGATTGGATTTTGCTTTTTCCTTTCCCCCCTCTTTAAATCAGTGTATAACTAACATACAGTAAAGTGTACTGATCTCAAGTGTACATTCCACTTGGTTACTTCTCACTCAAGTCAAAATAGAGAATGTTTCCTCGATAGGATTCCCCCATAAGATTCCCAATCAATTCCTCTACCCCAGAAGTGATCCCTATGGGTTTCACTTTTAAATTTTAAGCATCCACAATTATAAATTATCAACTTTTGCAAAATGAGATTTAAAAGTATAATAGAAACCTTCTATCCTGGAAATTAAAATCGTTCAATTTTCTTTTTTCTCAATTGTTTCTAAACTTTGAAAATCTGTTTTCTTCCTGAGATTTGACAACTTTTCATTTTCATGTGTTCTACTTTTAAAATACTTTATATATTTGTATTTGAGTATTTAACTTGTTTGAAATTTGTTTGATGAACCCCCTGATATGAAGGTCAAAACATACTTTTTCTAACCAATTACCATTATGCTATTTATTGACCATTTCTCTCTAAATTGTTCTTTGAGAGTTCTTTTATTATAACTTAAATGGTTATATGTTAACACATTTCTCATCCCCAAATTGGGATGCTAATGACACCCACCTCACAAAATGAGTGTGGATATCAGATTGTGTAGAATAAATTCAGTATAGGATATGTCACAGTCACAGTTCTGACACACAGTAGGTCTCAACAAGTGGTAATTTCATCCCTTCCCACCCACTCCTGTAGACATGCTCATCCCTCTTGTTTAAGGCACTGTAACTGTGGAGAGAGGAAATCTTTCTTACAAGACTGTCCAACAGGCTAACCTGAGGTCAGATGTGCACCTAGAAAGTAGAAGACCTCTGCTTTGGATATTTATAGAGATTCTACTTATCTTCTGAGGACTTGGCTGATGGATCAATTACTCCCAAATACCAGTTTTGAAATTAATGCCAGTGCATGATAAAATTTTCTGTGACTCTTAATGAAATGACAGAGATAAGGACAATGAAGTGAATTTTCACAAATCCATTTTAGTCAACTTTATTTTATTCTGAGATTATGGCCTCCTACTTTTTAAGTTTTTAAATGTGCTGGGTTTTATCAAAAAATGGAAAGAGTAGGTGACTGGTGATGTTTTTGAATGTCTTATACTTGAAATTGCCCTTGATTGTTTTCAAACTTTCCCGGCTCACAAAATCCTTAAATCTTGGTGTATCAACTTTGAGGTTCATTGCAACACCAAAACAGGATTCACTGATTCTGAGTTGATCTTTTTTTCAATTCTTCAGGGAACCATCCTCTATATATAGTAGGTGATAAGTAAATTTGCAGAATTACTGAATGAATAATATTGTAGTATAACATCTGGCTGTGTGTTTATCATTGACTGGAAAGAAACTGTTGCAAGAGGCCAAACTTGGCGGACTGAGAAGTATGCATCAGGCGTTTAGCTCTGACAAGCTTTCCTCTCATCCAGCCATCAGCACCTCGGACAGCTCAGCTACAATTACACGGGTCTCTGAGGAAACCTATCTAAACACAGACAAAGGCATTTTTACATGATCTTTTCTCTACTTCATTATTTAAACAAAAATCTCTTGTTCATACACAAGGCTTTCTCTTTGCTCATTTAAACCTCGCTCTTGGATTGTTTGCCCCATGGTCTGCAATTCCCCAGCAAAACAGTCAGCTCCAACTCTGAGCTTCAGAAATGCCTATTTTAATTAAAAGTACAATTTTCAAATCCACCTAAAGCTCAGATAGGATATAACACACTTGGTGCCCTGTGATCTTTCTGGCTTCCTTGTTGATTAAAATGGGTGCTGTTCTAAGTGCTTTGTCAAATCTTCACAAAAACGAGAAGAAATTGACATTTACACCTTTATACCAGCAAGAAAGTGATATATTAGATTCACCTCTGCTGCCATAAAAGCTTACTTCTGGCTTAAGGGCAGCAAGAGGCCAATAGGTCCCTAGTGATAAGTCTGTTTTGATGCTTCAGCTTTAAAGGCTTTCTCTCCAGCTGGTGGTGAGGTAGGGGAGAGTTACTATGCCATTTCCCATTGACTTCTCCATCTCTGTCTTCCTAGAGTTCCCTTTGTACCTATGCAAGGACTTTGAGCTTTTAGGGTAATGATTCTATAACTTTAATGAATATAAAAAAAGCACAAAAGGCTCTCTTAGCAGCTTCATTGGCTCTACTTCTAGAGATTCTAATTCAACAGGTTTTGAGTATGACTCCAGAATCTGAATTCTAATGAAGCACCGATTATTCTGATGAAAGAAGATAATACTCTGAGAAGATTTGTTCTAGCAATTCCCAGAAAATTTACTACAAAGATCAAAGCTGTAGAGTGGGTGAGAAATGTTGTGTAGGGAATCCAGGAGTGTGGGACCCTGTCCAGATCTAATTATTTCCTTTCTGGTGTCCTTGAGCAACTCATTTCCCCTCTGTGTCACCACTCCTCTATCTTTATCAATGAAGGCTGCTGACTGCAGTTTCTGAGACACCTCTAGTCCTCCTTTCCATCAACAGGCTGGGTTTCTCATGGACGTGATTAAAGTAGAGACCCAGGAACTGAGGCTATCGTTTTCGGGTTTTTATAACCCCTTAAGCAAAAATTGTGAAATACACCACACATCTAGAAAAACTTATGGCATAAATGCACACAGTTATTTAATAATTCTAAAGTAGACATCTATGTAACTACCATCCGAATTAAAGAATGGAACACTGCCTGAAACTCCCCATGTGATCCTTTATAATTATGCCCTTAACCTTCGTCTAGAATAAGTCACTACTCCATCTGCTATGGTCAATTATTTCCCTGCTTTTATTTTTAAAGTAGTTTTTTACCACTTTTGCAGGCATCCCAAAACAGTATTTTAGTTTTGCTTACTGTGGATTTTATATAAAGTGTGAAAGTGAAAGTCGCTCAGTCGTGTCCAACTCTTTGCAACCCCATGGACTGTACAGTCCATGGGAATTCTCCAGGCCAGAATATTGGAGTGGGTACCCTTTCCCTTCTCCAGGGGATTTTCCCAACCCAGGAATCAACCCAGGTCTCCTGCATTGCAGGTGGATTATTTACCTGTGGAGCTACAAGGGGATCCCGAGAATATTGGAGTGGGTAGCCTATGCCTTCTCCAAGGAATCTTCCTGACCTAGGACTTGAACCAGGGTCTCCTGCATTGCAGGCAGGTTCCTTACCAACTGAGCTGGGATCATATTTTTTGCTGTTAATATAATATAAGAAAGATTTATCCATGCTGCTATACATAGCTGTAGTTCATTCATTTTTGCTGCTGTATAATATTCTGCTCACCATTATAGCACAGTTAATTATTCTATTTTTAATGAGTATTTGGGTTGTTTCCAGTTATTAACTATTATAAACCATGCTGTTATGATCATTGAGTATGTGTCTTCTAATGTCATGTACACAACTACCTCTGGAAAGAAATGGATTTGCTGGGTCATAGGGCTTGCTGATCTCCAGCTTTGCTAGATAATGCCCAACTGTTTTATAAAATGTACCAGTCTGAACCTCTTATTGGAAATGACTGAGAATTCATGGTTCTCCTTCTCTCCAAAATTTTATGGATACTCTTTCTCTTTTCAGAGTCCTTGAACATGCTGATCCTTCTTCTTAGAGCGTTCTCTTTCCCTATTTTGTTATTTATCTTGCTAACTCTAGGCAGTCATTAAAGACTCTTCCTCCTGGCAGTCTTCTCTGACTCCTCAAATCCGGGTTATGTGCCCTCCATATGCCCATAGCTCCCTTCATTGTCCCCTCCATAGTCTGCATCACATATATTATAACTTTTTATTCATCTGCCTGTCTTATCCCCTCCCCTGCACCCATATACCAGACTAAAGGATCTCTGAAGGCAGGGTGTGTACTTTAATCTAATATAGTGCCTAGCACACAGCTCAGTAGATGATTATTGAATGAGTAGAATCCATTTCTCCCCTCAACTCATGGCTCCTCTCAACCATTGGGAAGCCAGGTGAGTATTAAGGCTTTTCAGAGAATTGTTGCCAAAACAACAAATAATAACTCTGGGGAAATTAATTGTTAGATCTGGCTGTTTCATTAGTAGCTCATCAAAGGGCTCTGAGCCCCTAGGGAGACTCTTAAAGATAAGTAACCGATCAGCATGGAAGAAAGGGCATCTTCCTGCCATCCCCCCACCGCCACCACCACAAACACACAAACAGATACACCTCCTGTGAATTGCTGGGCCTGGCCATTTAACACAGTTATTACCAACTTCCACTTAGTGAATTATGAGAAACAGCCTCGAGAGAGCTTTCAAAGATCTTCAAATGGATGTTTAAAAGCCTGTGGTTTCTCAGACAGGCTCAGCTAATGGCATTTATTACTTGGAGGATAGGGTATTTACATAAAGCGGGATTTTTATTATAATGGTCAGATGATTCCCGAGAGGGAGGACAGAGAGGAGAGGGGAGTGTGAAGATACAAACATTCTACTTGGATGGATGTCCAGCTTAGGAAAGGGGTTGCGTGGGGGTGATCCTGGGGCAGGAGAGGCCAGGTAGAGAGAACAAGAGAGTCAGCACGCTGGACAGCTCAACGTGTCTGTCAACGGATCTGTTGATCAGCATACTCTCTGACAGCTCTTTCTTAGTAGGGTCCTTGATTTAATAATTTATGGCATGTTCCTCATTTATCCCAGCTATAGTCTGGGCTGAAGATAACCCAGGGTATTCACTAATTCCTCACTTCACCAGTGGATCTAGGGATTCCTAAGCGCTCATCTGCACCGCAGTGGTCAAGATGAAGAGGAATTAAACCAGTTGATGCTGACTTGAATTGGTTTTCTGTTTCTGGATAATAAACGACCCCCCAAAAACTTACAGGCATAAAATAATCATTATTTATTGTAATTCTGCTGATTGTGTGATTTTCCCACTGGCAGTACCTAGGTAATTTATGCAACTGTAACCAGCAAGTGGATCCTTTGGGGCTGGGGAATAAGACAGTGAGTCCAGATTTAACGAGAGTGATTCCAGGAGTGAGTCTGGAAAACCTGTCTTCCAGGTGGGCAGCACTGAGCAGAAGATTTTAGGAAGAAGAATCAGCACGTAAGCAAAAGTATGAACCAACTGGAGGCTGTTTGGGAGCCATGGAAATTGGAAAGTGATTCTGACCAGGTTATCAAAGGGAGAATGACTTCAGATGACTCTGGGGAGGTGAGTAGGGCACTGGATACTAAATAAGGTACTTAGCCAGTATCTTACAGATTTTGAGGAGACCTGGCATAATATAATAAATATCATTTAGGAGAATAATTGCCAAATATCAAGTACACTACTGAGCACTGGACACACGGCATTATCTCACTTAATCCTTGCTATGATTATCAATTTACACATAAATAAGCTGAGGTTTACCCAGGGTTGCATAGTTAATAAGTGCTAGTGGTGTGATTTAGAACCCAGATGGTCTGGCTTTAGAACTTGTTGATTTAGTTACTATATTCCATAGTTCTTCTTTGGGGAGGTGGTGGATCTTGGAGTTGGGAGTGGGACTGGTAATGAGAAATGAGGCAAAATTAAATTTTCATTTCAGAAAAGGGGGGATGTTCCATAATTAAATAAATATGGAGAACACTGGATTAAACAAAGTTTATCAGGTTTATTTAATGCTGGACTTCTTGGAGCCTAATGTGAAACACTAATATTCAACCGGAAAGTAAGTTCCATAAGTGCAGAGGGTTTTGCCTCTCATCGACAGTTCTTCCAATTTCCAACAGCCAGAATGGTACCAGACATACAGTAATAGTTCAATAAATGTGCACTGAATTAATTAACTGATTTCAGAATCTCCAAGGGCTTCTATATTCCAAAATTATTTAACTACTGAATAGCCTTTTACCATGGCTGTTTTTTCCTATTGAGCCTTCAAATGACAATAACGCTCTGTGGAATACAATTGAGAAGTTCAGCCTTAGAGTACATAAAAATTAAACCTAATTTTTATTGTGTATCCACTGTGTCTCAGACACGCTTCTTCATTTACTCACTTCTTCATGCCTTTGCATGCATGCTAAGTTGCTTCAGTCACGTCCAATCGACTCTTTGCGATCCTATGGACTAGAGCCTGCCAGGTTCCTCTGTCCATGGGATTCTCCAGGCAAGAATACTGAAGTGGGTTGCTGTGCCCTCCTCCAGGGGTCTTCTGACCCAGGGATTGAACCTAAGTCTCTTACGTCTCCTGCATTGGCAGGCAAGCTCTTTACCAGTAGCGCCACCTGGGAAACCTGTCCATGCCTTTAGGAAAAATAAACTGAGAGCTTGCCACTCATTGGATCCCCTACAAAATACCAAGGGACAATGATAAGAAGACATGTCCCATGCCCTCAGTCAGGGAGCATTTTCTCATTTTATATAGGATTTAATTTTATGTATTTGCAACAATCTTGCACAGTTTTCTATCTCATTAGAGATGTGAAGCTCAGAGAGATGAAATGACTTTCTTAAGGTCTTAGCACAGTCAGGTGAAAACTGCTGGCCCTTGCATGATGGACACCCCTCTCCCACTCACAGGTGGAGCAGAGGTAAGCAGTGGCTGGCTTGGAGAATCCCACTCCATCTACACACTAGGATCCTGGACAATCGGGGGCCAGGGCTGCACTGTCCCTTCAAACAGGTAAACTGAAGTTGCCACTGTTTCTTCCTCTGCAGGAATAAAGTGTTTCTCAGTGGTCGGACCATGCAGCAGAATTCTGAGCTAGAGAAGCAGTGGACCCCAGACTGTGATGAGGATGTCCTGGGCCACCCAGGGCGTGGGTCCTTAGCCAACACACAAGTCTTCCCGCTGTGGGGGCAGGTGAAGTATGTAGGAGTTCCTTTCATTATCAAAGGGCCCCACCTCCCGTGGTCATACAGGCACATGCACGTAGGACTATGCACACATGTCCAGAGACAGGCATGAACATGCACCTGGAGACTCAGGCACATAGGCACACATACAGGCACACCCATAAAAGGGCACAACAATGCAGGTGTGCACAGAGCACCCCCACACAGACGCACACTCATGCACAGTCACATACCTGACAACCATCCCTCATTCTGCAGCACTCCATGCTAAAGTCCTTCCCTGGAAAGATATGAGAGGAGGCGACGGGATGAGATAAGGCCAGGTACCAAGGCATAGTGGGCCCATGGGAATCGGTGACATGCTGTCTCTAGACATGGCAGGTCTGGCCCAGGCTGGCTGCTTGCCAGGTTTTCTCCTTTCAGCCACAGGTTGTCCACTAAAGCACTAGTCGAGAGGCCCCAGCAGACCTGGACTCTTGGAAGTGCCAGCTCTTATAACAAAGTAATCACCTTGACAGATGGAAGAACTTAAAAAATGTTCCCCAGGATCAGGGTACTTGTGTAACCCTATTTAACATCCCTGAAATAAGCTGTGTGTGTGCTAAGTCACTTCAGTCATGTCCAACTCTTTGCAACTCCATGGATTATGGCCTGCCAGGCCCCTCTGTCCATGGGGATTCTCCAGGCAAGAATACTGGAGTGGGTTTCCGTGCCCTCCTCCAGGAAATAAGTTAGCTCCATCATTTTGGGAGCCAGAGTAGTCACATCACTCATTTCCTAACATTAAATGTGATCAGTTTCAAATCCCATCCAGCTGGCCAAGAAGAAAATTCAACTAGTCAAAACTGAGCTTCCCTCCTCACCTCCACCTCTGCCAACTGAACTGAAGTCATAAGGGTTTGCTCAGAGCAGGTCATCTGGGGAAAATCCTCTGGTTCTCCATTCCCACTGGCCATTATTAAAATGTTCTTTGTCCAAACTCACATATAGTCATCCCTCTGTATTCATGGGGGACTGGTTTCAGGACCACCCCAGGATACCAAAATCTGTGAATGCTCAACTGCCTTGTGTAAAATGGCATAGTACAGCCAACCTTCTGTATCTGAGAATTCTGTATCCATGGGTTCTGAATTTGTGAACTCAAGCAACTGGCAGATATTGAGGGCTGACTGTAGTCCTTGAAGCCATGTGATTGTGAGGTCTGAATGTCAGTCATATACACGGAGACCCTTGCTGGGTCTGAAAACTCTGATGCCTTTCCTACAGAGAGGCTCCCAGGTGGCCTTCCTTAGCACTCCAGAGTTCTAGAGGTGGGTGTGCAGATTGTCATACACACATACACACTCCCTGGATGAGACTCTAGAGTGTCCTGGAGAACAATCAGTTAAAAAGAATCACTGAAATATAAATACGTCTTCCTTTATCAGCCCGACTCTCCAACAAAATTGATCGACTCCCAACACGCTTAATTCCAATGAAACGCACGTTCTCAGTGCTATAAAAATGACTTTATCACGGTCAAGAAGAGAATGATTAAAAGAAATGAATATGTGGGTGATTGAATACAGGATGTCCAGTGACAGTGCAGCGGAGGACGAGGATTACTATCTCGGTTCAGCCTCTGCTGGGTTTACGGTCCTCCCAGGGGCTGCCCCATCTCTAAGCAGAGGTGGGACAACCACAGAGAAAATGCTGCCCCGGCCACACCTGGCAGCCATCACCCGGCACACAGAATGGCTGGTTGGGCTGGCCTGGCCACCCCCGGCCTCCTGTTGTGGTCAGCACAGAGAAAGCACGGACTGAGGACCCTGGAGTCAGAGTGGGAGGGTCTGAATGCCAGCTCTCCCATGTAATAGCTGTGAGGCCTTACATAAGCTGGCTAACCCCACTAAACCCCATTTTCTCCTTCCGAAAAATGGGAATAATGCTAACAGGAGGGTTTCACTGAGTTTGCTGTGAAGATTAAATGTAACATACCTGAAGTAGAGTGATGGACCCAGGGGAGGCTTGTGTTTTCATTGACTTGGTGCTTGTGTTTTCATTCAGATCTGTGCTTGCCTTTCTGAGCTTGGGCTTCCCTTGTGGCTCAGTTGGTAAAGAACTGACCTGGGTTTGATCCGTGGGTTGGGAAGATCCCCTGGAGAAGAGAAAGGCTACCCACTCCAGTATTCTGGCCTGGAGAATTCCATGGACTGTATAGTCCATGGGGTCGAAAAGAGTCGGACATGACTGAGCCTACCAGGCTCCTCTGTCCATGGGATTTTCCAGGCAAGAATACTGGAATGGGTTGCTATTCCAGGGATGCAACTCAGGTCTCCAGCATTGCAGGCAGACACTTTACCGTCTGAGCCACCAGGGAACATATGATCCCTGGGAAGGGATGATCTCTTAGGAAGGGGTCATCTTAGCTGGGAGGAGCCTGGCATGTGGGTGGAAGAATGCCTGTCTCCCTGCAGATCCTTGCTGCCCTCAGCTACAGTCCCAGGTACTTTGCCCAGAATTCAAGGCCCTCCCAAGACCAAACCCTATCCACCCCTGCTTTGGGCATTGTGGACTCACCTCCTCCAGGAGGCCTTCCCAGATCTCACCGGGCAAGTGTGGGGTCCCTGCTCTGGGGCTGCCAGAGTGCCTGAGAATACCTACCGATCTTAAAATAGGGAGATCCGCACTGAATGAAGCGGAAGCAGAGCTGTGGGCTAGGAGTAGGGAGACTCGGGTCCTGGGGCTTGGCGTAGGACTGAGCAGAACTCACCCCCAAATCCACTTCCTGCCCACCACTCGGGGCAGGAAAGGAGCTGGGCCGGGGGCTCCAGGTCGGTGAACACGTGCCATCCACAGACCAGCACTCGCCCGGGGCTCCTGGGAGCAGGAGAACAAAGGGCCCTGCGCTGAGGGGCGGGGTGGGGGTGGGGGGGCCGCGGCCGCCCTGCGCTCTGCGCTTGCGCCAGGTGGGCGCTAGCCACAGGCTGGACCCCCAAGGTCGGGTCCGGTCCGGGTCCAGGTCTCGCGCCCGGGAGGGGCTTCTGGGGGAGGATCTGGGGCGGGCCCGGGCTGCAGATCAGCGGGTGCTCCCTCGCTCGCTCCCCAGGCCCCGAGTCCGCCCCCCTCCCCCGCGCCTTCTGCGGACAGTTAGAAGCGTTGCTTTGGTTTTGCTGACCCGCTTGGAGCCGAGTAGAAAATTATCTGTTGCTGTGAAAATGATCAAAGGTGGTGGTCGTGGGGGCGCGTTAGGGTTCGTTCCCTCCTCGCTCTTGGAGAGTCGGGGACCCAGAAGGAGAGGAGCTATGCCTGGGTCCCCAGAGGCCGGACATACCGGGCACTGGGTGGGCCATCCTTTCTGACTCAGTGGTTTAACAAACCCTGAGTCTTCACTATGGCGACGAGACCCTGTGGGATCAGCCCCTGCTCCTGCCGCAAACCACACTGACCACGGTGCCCTTTAATGCACCCCAGGCCTTCAGTGTCCTTTCTGTTTCCTGGACATGCCGATGGCTTTCATGATCCAGGGTCTCTGCACGTGTTCCTCCTTCTGTGTGGAAAGCTGTGGACCTCACTCTACCATGACTGGCCCCTACCCTCTCAGCTGAACGTCACCGCCTCCAGAAGCCCTTCCAGAACACCCTTTTGGAAGTAAAATTCCCCACTACCTTTTTAGTCCCTCTGCCACCCTGTTGGCTTCCTTCTCTTTCAAGGCATGAGTCAAATTTTGTAATTAGACATTGATTGGTTTAAAGCTTCCTAAGAGCGGGGCAGTCTGTCCCTCACTACCCCTTTCTTAAGTACCCAGCTGAGTGCCTGGCTTCCCCTCCTCCTCTTTCTTCCTGAGAAGTGAAGCTTCAAGGGAACCCCTGATGGACGAGAAGGTGACAGGGCAGACAGGTCAAGAAGCGCATCTCCTTGGCAGGTCTGGTCCAGGAAGGCGGGTTCTCAGTGTGGGCGGGCTGTCTCTGACCTGACTCCTGAGGCCCCCATGGCCATTCCAGCCTTATGTTCCAAGTGCCTGGCACAGAAGGGTTCGCCGTCCCCTACAGGAGCTACTAACCACGTGGCCAGTAGCCATTTGAGCCCCACTAGAGATGTGAAACAAGTATACAATGCAGACTGAACTTTGAGTGTGAAGGAAAGAATGTAAAATAACTCATTAATAACTTTTTATATCGATTCTGTGTTGAAATGTTGACATGAATATTTTGGAGCCATTAAGTTAAATAAAATATATTCTTCAAATTAACTTTACCTGTCTCATTATTTTTTAAAAATATGGCTACTAAAAATGTAGAATGATATATATGGGTTACATTTGTGATGGCTGTGTATTTTCTTTGGATGGTGCTGAGCTGAGTGTCTGATTGACTCCATAGGTGTGCCCCTCAGCTCCTGGCCAGCCACATTTAAGGGGAGGGGAATAAATGCTACCACTTGACAGTGAGTGTCCAGAAACTGGGGGCAAGTTTTGAAGGGATGACAGTATCCTTTGGCTCTCTACCAATCAAGTGAAAACACTCTGGGGTCAGGAAGATCTGGGTCCAATTGGCTCCACTGTGCATCCACTGTGAGCCCCTGGACAAGTCACCTCACCTCTCTGAGCCTTGGTTTCCCCATCTGTGAAATGTGGGTAATACTATTTTCTCACAGAGTTTTGGGGAGGATTAAATGACATGCAGATGGCTCTTGACACGGTGAGCCCTCGTAGATCGCTGTTGGCATCATTATATTATTTAAAACACTCTGAAGGTCATCTCAGGGGATGACCTCTGCCTCCGACCCCCGCCCTGCACCCGCACCTTCAATCTCTGGGCTCCCAGTGGAACTTCAGCAAACACAGTGGAAACCACGTGAGGACAATGGGAGCTGGGGACACACCTGCAGATGGACATACCCCATGCAGAGCACAGGTGGTGCCTTGGTTAGCCTGAGACCCTCTCGGAGATGACCAAGATTCTCTCCTTAACCAAACTCCAGCCCGGCTTTTCTGAGCCCTCTTCTCAGCTAGTCCGCGACCTTGGTCTACAAGAACTTGAACAAATACTAACAGTTGCTAACAGTTCAAGGCCACTTCCCTAGGATGACCCTAGGCCCACCTTAAAGTGCCTCCTGGGAAACTCAAGACTGCTTACTGAACAAACCATTTCTTCCAGCTGACACCTAAAGATGGGCCGCTGTGTCCTGCCCCTGCAGGAGGGTGGGAGCAAACCCAGATGGGTTTCACATGGATCACCCGCCTCTTCCCACTTCTTGTAAATTTTCACTGACTCCACTGAGCACTGAGTGGGTTCACCTCCAATCTCCATTCCCTCATTCTCCCTCTAATACAACCAGCCACCTCTGTACAAATTTGAGTTGAGTTCAGTTCACACTGGACTCTTCCATATTGCAATAGTGTGTTACTATTTTGCGTTACAATAAAAATCGTCCTTCCCACATTCACTAGCATCTTTTTAGATGCTAAAAAGATCTACCTTTTTACAAGGACACCTTTGACAGAGGACACCTAGGGGAAGTTGGCAGGGGCTGGCATGTGTGTGCACTAAATCACTTCAATTGTATCTAAATCTTTGTGACCCCCGTGGACTATAGCCTGACAGGCTCCTCTGTCCATGAGATTTTCCAGGCAGGAATGCTGGAGTGGGTTGCCATGCCCTCCTGCAGGGGATCTTCCTGACCCAGGGATCGAACCCATGTCTCTTGTGTCTACTGCATTGCAGGCAGATTCTTTACCTCTGAGCCACTGGGGAAGCCCCAGCAGTGGCTTGGCTGACCCCAGGTCTGGGTTTCTTGGCTCCAAGGGCCACTCTCAAGAGTCCAGTCTCCTCCAAGTCTCTCTCTGAATGCTCAGTCTTCTTACCCTCTGGATAAAGGCAGTGTTCTCTAATTTAATCATCTACAAATCACTATCAAAATGTAGGCTTTATCTGTGTGCCACACTATTATTTTCTTAATATTTTTCTTTAAATTGGTTCAACTCTTTTACTTTTTCAACTACCTACTAAATTTCAACTTTTATCCTCTTTACATTTATTTAAAAGGGAATTCATATTACTGCCATAAATGCAAAACCAGTATCTCTGACCATAAAGGTAAGATACATATACAGATAAAAACAATGAAAGGACCATAATGCAACTAAGATCAAGCCAGTTAAGGCTGCTTGCTTTCTCCTTAAAAAATGTTCTGGGACTCCCCTGGTGGCTCAGTGGTTAAGAATTCGCCTGCCACTGTAGGAGACATGGGTTTGATCCCTGGTCTGGGAAGATTCCACATGCCCCAGAGCAACGAAGCCCATGTGCCACAACTATTGATCCTGTGCTCTAGAGCCCAGGAAACACAACTGCTGAGTCCACGCACTGCAACTACTGAAGCTGGTAAGCTCCAGAGCCTGTGCCCCACAACAAGAGAAGCCACCGCAACCAGAAGCCCGCGCTCCACCACTAGAGAAAAGTCCGCGCAGAGAAGAAGACCCAGCACAGCCAAAAATAAATACATAAATAAAATTATTATTTTTTTTTTAAAAAAAAAGGAGATCAGGAGGGCTAGGCTTGTGTACAAACCAGCATCAAGCTGCTACTTTCTTCTCTGCCAAAGCAGAGTTGCAATATGACTAAAGAGGGCAAGTCCTTCTCACATATTTGAAGCCAGGACAAGGCACTAACCTGTGAAGGGAATTTAAAATCCAGGCCTGGAAGTAGTGTACCAGGTAAGGTCACTGAGAGCTGATTTTCTGAGCTAAATGATAACAGGACTAGTCATAATAATAGAGATTACTCGCTGCGCAGTTATGCGCCTCAAATCCTGTTGGTCACTAAAAACATCAGTTTATTTAATCCTCGGATCAACTCAGTTTATCTGTGCTTTTAACCACTGCCAGGTATCTTGCCTCTCACCTTGAAGAAAGGTCTGGTATTTGCATCCACTGTGGAGATGCTGATGACAGGGCTACGAGGCTTAGAAGATACAGGGCCTGCTGTAGCCATTGCCATTTGGCATCCAGCACTGGTGACTTGATGGCGTACAAGAGCAGGCTCTCCCATTCACAATCGGTGTGACCAGGGGAAAGTCACTTCACCTTTCTGAGCCTCAGTTTTTCCGTCTGTTAATGGGGCCAGCCTGGGGCTCTCCCCTCCTGACCTGACCCAGATTCAAGTCGAAATGAAGGGCAGGAAAGCACTTTGTGATCTGTGTGATGGTGATTGGCTTAAGAGCATTTTGCTGATGATCACTGCAGAAACTACCTCCCCCAAAACAGTGCAGAAGCCATACAAGCGAGTAGTAAAAGATGCTTAATAAGTAATAAGGGCAAACACTAGTACTTACTATATCATATCACTGTTCCAGTTACCGCACACATAGTGACCGACTGACACCTCACAACAGTCCTACAGGGAAGCGTTTGTTATTTTCATCCTCATTTTGCGGAGTGGGAAACTGAAGCACAGAGAGGTCACGTAATTGGCCCAAGGTCACCCTGTATGAAGTGGCAGGGCTGGATCTGAACCCAGGAAGCTGGGCTTGAGCATCAGTCCTTTCACCACGACTCTGGTGCATCTTTACATTTACAACAGACAAACCAGATGTTGTTGTTGTTCAGTTGGTAAGTCATGTCCAACTCTTTGTGACCCCACCGACTGTAGCTCACCAGGCTCCTCTGTCCATGGGATTTCTCAGGCAAGAATTTCCTTCTCCTGGGGATCTTCGGGACCCAGGGATCGAACCTGTGTCTCCTGCATTGGCGGGCTGATTCTTTACTGCTGAGCCACCAGGGAAGCCTCAAACTAAATGACTCAGTGGTTAACAGAATTGGGGCAAATCCCCTGTTTAATCAAGCCCTGATTGGTTTAAAGTAAAAGTCTTCTAATTATGATGAGACGGGAGAATGTCTTTAGGCAAGGTCTTGTTTACTATCCGCTCTGGTGATTACAAGCCCTCCAGGTCTGGTTGGCAGGGAAAGATAAAGTCAAGGATTGAGACAGAGATGGAGGAAGAGCTCTGAGCTCATTGCAGAGAGAACCTGAGTGCTAGCCCGGGGCCAAGCTGCCAACTTGCAAATGTTTGTTCTCCCCCGAGTCTCCAAACACAACAACAGCAGCAACAGCAAGCCCCCACAGGTGCCAAAAACCGCGCCCGGCATTTTCCATGCCTCTCAATGGGCTCTGAGATTTGAATCATCACCTTCACTTAGGGGATGGAGCAATAGAGGTTCAAGATTGCGACGAACCTTCTTGGGAGGGTGGGCAGGGAGTGTTCCTGGCCAGAGAGGAAGGCTGAGGAGGGTCTCTGGGCAGAGAGGGGGAGGGGCGGGACCATCCTGGTCTCTTTCACGGCTATGAATAGTTAAGAGGCAATTAGGATGCTAATTTGCAGAGCTAATGACTGTAGCTCGGAGGAGAGAGGGGGAGCTGGGAGATGCTATCTGCCAGAGCTGCCAGTCAGTGCCCTGCAGGCACAGTTCCCTTGAAATCCCTGGACCATGGCCGAGTCTAGGCAGAGACACTGGTTCCTTGTCCCTGAAACGCCGTGGTCCCTGGTCCCAGACAAGATTCCTCTCTGCCAGGTCCTTCCTCAGTGTCCCTCAGGATAAAAGCAGTGTTGCTAGGACTTCAGGCCAGTGATCGGGAGGTGGCTGCAGACTCCAGGGACCAAGAAAGGTGTTCAGGAAGGACTTCTCTGGTGGTCCAGTGGTTAAGAATCCTCCTGCCAATGCAGGGGACACAGTTCGATTCCTGGTCCCAGAGGATCACAGACGCCACGGAGCAGCTAAGTGTGTGTGTCACAACTACCAAGCCAGTGCTCTAGACCCGTGAGCCGCAACGACTGGGCCTGTGAGCCACAGCTACTGACGTCACCGCCTAGAGGCCACGCTCCACAACAGAAGACCCCGCGATGAGAAGCCCGTGTGCCGCAACGAAGAGTAGCCCCTGCTCACGGCAACGGGAGAAGGCCCGCAGCAACGAAGACAAAGCACAGTCAAAAATGAATAAATCTTAAAAAAAGATGCTCAGGAAATGTTTTCATCTTCCCCCTCCCTGGAACAAAAACAAAAATAACACTAGTACTGATGCTAAAGCTGAAACTCCAATACTTTGGCCACCTCATGCGACGAGTTGACTCACTGGAAAAGACTCTGATGCTGGGAAGGATTGGGGGTGGGAGGAGACGGGGACGACAGAGAATGAGATGGCTGGATGGCATCACCGACTCGATGGACATGAGTTTGAGTGAACTCCGGGAGTTGGTGATGGACAGGGAGGCCTGGCGTGCTGTGATTCATGGGGTCGCGGAGAGTCGGACATGACTGAGCAACTGAACTGAACTGAACTGAACTCACAAAACAATATGTGTTTGTCTTGTTGGAGGCAGGCAGTCTGTGACTCACTAACCCTGTGGGTTTGGGCAATGTATTTTACTTCCTGCCCCTCAGTTTCCTCATCTGTAAAATGAGGATGAAAAAATGCCTATCTCATAAGGCGAGTATCAAGTTTAATTGAGACAATGCCCATAAACCCCTTGGCGTGATACTGCAAGTGGAATAGAGGTCGCTGTGGGCAGGGTCGTGGGGATGTCACCCTTAGTAAGATGCACAGGGCCCCAGGCTTGTGGTGGAGAAAGAAACAGCTAAACAAGTGATCAGAGAACAATATGAAAGGTGCTGCCATGGGCAAGGTTAAGGGGGCTGTAAGCTCATAGTGATGGAGGGGCATAATCAGGATGAAGGCGGGGAGTGGCAGGTACAGAGGGCTTCATGGGAGAGCGGGTATCTCAGAAAGGCCAGATGTGGGACAAAGATTTTCAGGTAAAGACTGGGGTGAAGGGGTAGAGGATGGAGATTCCTTCTCCATCACTGTTTCATCAGCAAATCCATCAGTGCCAGACCGAGCCCTCTCCAGTCACCACACGCATGAAATTGACTCAGAAGTCACATCTCACTAGGAAGTCAGGGCTCGGGGACTGCACTGTAGGAAGGGTTCATGTGACACCTGTACACATCATGGGCACATCAGAGTAAAGGAATTGCCCACAATTACTGATGACTATGTCATTATGACTGATGCTGGAATACGTGGCAAAAGAGTGGGAGAGAGGAAAAAGACAGATATTGGAATAAATTGCTACCAAAAGGGGGGCTTCCCAGGTGGCGCTCGTGGTAAGGAACCCACTGCCAATGCAGGAGACACAAGAGACGTGAGTTCAATTCCTGAGTCAGGAAGAGCCCCTGGAGGAGGGCATGGCAACCCACTCCAGGATTCTTGCCTGGAGAATCCCATGGACAAAGGAGTCTGGCGGGCTTCAGTCCATGGGGTTGCAAAGAATCAGACACAACTGAAATGACTGAGCACCCATGCACGCAGCCAAAAGAAAGTGAGGCAATCTCCTCCCTCGAGCTCTTGTCAAGGGGGCTCCAAGCAGGAAGACTGTGAAGGCAGCAAGGGGGGAATCCCTCCATGTTACAGAAGACCTTCCACGGCTCCTCCCCCTCCTTTTGTTAATCCAGGGCTTCTCAGACGCAAGCACACACCAGAGCCACCTAAGGACTTCTTAAAACATGGCTTCTGGTCCTGGCCCTGAGGTTTCTGGTTTAGTAGATTTGGGGTCAGATGCCAAAATTTGCATTTCTAACAAGTTCCCAGGTTGCCAATGTTGCAGTTCAGCGTACCACACTCTGAGAAACCTAGTTCCCCAGGCTCATCTCCTGCCATTTCATCCCATGCCCCCTACAAACCATGACTTTGCCCCCACCCCATGCCTGCTGCCCATCATCAGTGGGTGTTTTGGTTTTGTTCTGTTTTAACCTTTTGGCTGTACAGCATGTGGGATCTTAGTTCCCTGACCAGGGATTGAACCCATGCCCCCCTTCTTTGGATTAGTAAGCAGTCTTAACCACTGGACTGCCAGGGAATTCTCCATCAGTGGTTTTGATGTGTGGTAAAGGCCAAAAAAGTCCGACCCAACCACACAGAAGGAGACAATGGAATTCCGAACTCAATTGACTAGGAGACATGCAAAATCAAAGCAAAACCTAAACTAAAACGAACCCTCTGAAGCTAGTTTACATGGAAGGACTCAAGTAAGAGTACATCTGTGGTCCTCTCTGCTCCAGCCCTCACAGGACCTATCTGAACACCTTGTTTTCCAACCTCTCTCCAGATTCAAGCAGGCCCAGGAGAGTTAGCCAAAGAGGGCAACAGACAGTGAGGCTCAAGAGGCACATGTTTGACACGTGTGTCTCTATTCTCCTCGACTCCCCGCTGCAGACATCACTCATCACTCACAGCTCTCTGGAACTGACTTAGCATCAGAATCTTTCCCAGCGTGGTCCAGACACCCACTTCCAAATAAGCAGACCTGGTACCCAAATTTAAGATTATGTGTACTGGTCAGGAGCTGAGGATGCCTCCCTCACTGCCTCTCTTGACTCCTCTAATTACAAATTACTTCTATTCATTACCTGCTTCTGTCTCAGTTCCTGGTTCCATTCTGCTGCATCCCTGCCACCTCCTGATACTCCTCAGCCATACAGAAACTTAGACTTCAACTCTTTTGAGCGGCCTTTTACTTTGGAGCTTAGCACAAGGCCCAGCAACATCAGATACCGAAGCCATGTTGTTGTTATCTGGGAGTCTATGAGTGAAAAAATGCAAGTCTTCCTAGTGTCTCAGTTATTGTTGCCTAATAAGCTGCTCCAAAACTTAGTAGCTTTGGAGAACTCTATACCTCAAAAGATACATGCACTCCAGTGCTTACTGCAGCACTATTTACAACAGCCAAGACACAAAAGCAACCTGAAATCCACTAACAGAGGATTGGATAAAGAAGATGTGGTATATATATACACACACAATGGACTACTACTCAGCCAAAAAAGTTATGAAATATTGATATTTGCGATACCATAGATGGACTTAGAGATTATCGTACTAAATGAAGTGAGTCAGACAGAGAAAGACAAATATCATATCATTTATATGCAGAATCTTAAATGATGATATGAATGAACTTATTTACAAAACAGAAACAGGCTCAGACTTTAAAGATAATCTTATGCTTATCAAAGGGGAAATGTGGGGGAATAAATTAGGAGTTTGGATTAATATATACACACTGCTGCTGCTGCTGCTAAGTCACTTCAGTCGTGTCCGACTCTGTGTGACCCAATAGACGGAAGCCCACCAGGCTCCCCCATCCCTGGGATTCTTCAGGCAAGAACACTGGAGTGGGTTGCCATTTCCTTCTCCAATGTGTGAAAGTGAAGTCACTCAGTCGTGTCCGACCCTTAGCAACCCCACGGACTGCAGCCTACCAGGCTCCTCTATCCATGGGATATACACACTACTATATATAAAATAGGTAATCAACAAGGATCTACTGGATAGCACAGGGCACTCTACTCAATATTCTGTAATAACCTATATAGGAAAAGAATCTGAAAAAGAATGGTTGTATGTGTATGTATAACTGAATCACTCTGTTGTATACTTAAAGGTGACACAACATTATACAATAAGTCAATTATGTGTGTGCATACCCAGTCACTTCATTCAAGTCAGACTCTTTGAGACCCAGTGAATTGTAGCCCAACCTGTTCATGGGATTCTTCAGGCAAGAATGCCAGAGTAGGTTGCCATGCCTTCCTCCAGGGGATCTTCTCAACCCAGGGATCAAACCCACATCTCCTGTGCTTCCTGCATTGTAGGTGGATTCTTTACAGCTGAGCCCCCAGGGAAGCCCAAATCAATTATACTCGAATATAAAATTAAAATTTAAATTTAAAAAGTACTAGCTTAAATCAACACTTGTTTTATTTGCTCATCATTCGGTGGGTCAAAGCTATGGTAGGGTTCAGCTGGATGCGTCTTCAGCTTCCCATGCCATCATGTGGCTTTCTCACATGGCTGGCAAATGACGCAGATTTCAGGAGGGTCTTTCCACATAGCTGCTTGGGCTGCCTCACATCATGGTGGTTGGATTCCAAGGAGGAGCATTTCAAGTGACAAAGGCAGAAGCTGTTGATCTCCTTGGATCCAGTTTCAGAGCTACACAGTGTCACTACTGTCACACACTACTGGTCAAATGGGCCATAGAGTCAGCACTGACTTAAGAAGGGAAATAGACTCTTTCTCCAGGAGAGGAGTGGTCAAAAATTTGCACCATTTTTAAGCCACCAAATCTGGAGAGTTTAAGATTATGGTATCCAGTACATGCTCAATAAGGTCTTCAATAATGGTGGCTCAGTGGTAAAGAACATGCCTGTCAATGCAGCAGACCGGGGTTCAATCCCTGGATCAGGAAGATCTCCTGGAGAAGAGAATGGCTACCCACTCCAGTATGCTTGCCTGGGAAATCCCATGGACAGGGGAGCCTGGCGGGCTACAGTGCGTGGGGCTTCAATGAGTCGGACATGACTCAGTGACTAAACAACAACAAGTGCTCAATAAATATTTCTTTTTAAAAAATTAATTTTTCCGGCTTATTTTTGACTGCACTGAGTCTTTTGTTGTGGGCTTTCTCTGCTTGCAGAGGTGGGGGCTACTCTTCATCGTAACCCAAGGGCTTCTTGTGTGGTGGCTTCTCTTGTTGCAGAACACAGGCTCTAGAGCACAGGCGCAGTAGTTGTGGGACATGGGCTTAGTTGCCCTGAGACACGTGGGATCTTAGTTTTCAGACTAGGGATCAAACTTGCATCCCCTGCATTGGCAGGCAGACTCTTAACCAGTGGACCACCAGGGAAGTCCACAATCAAGATGGGTTTTTTAAATTAATTTATTTTTTATTTGAAGGATAATTGTTTTACAAAATATTGTCGTTTTCTGTCAAACGTCATATGAATCAGCCATAGGTGTACAAATATCCCCTCCTGCAATCAATATTTTTTAAGTGAATGAATAAATTGATGTTATTGCCAGGACTGGCTGGGGCTCTTGCAATTCATCCTGTAAGCTAGATCCCAGGCCTGCCCTGCATTTCCTTGCACAAACCGAGACTTAGGTCCTGACCCAACTGCATGCTACTGTAGGGTGATTGGTGGATTCCTACACCCATCCTGGTATGTGGGAGGGATGAAGGAGATGCAGGCCTTAAGAGTGGGGACCCCACCAAAGGGTATGGGTAGAAGCTCCCTGGAAATTAGTCACACTTCGGGGCAGGGAGTCAGGGCTGCCCTGGGCCCATTTCTATCTTGTTGATGTGGAATTGGAGAAAATGCTGATTTTCCTTTTTTTTTTTTTTTGAGCACTGGAGACAGAGAGCAATCTGGGTTGCTATGCAACCAGTGCCTGTGCCCAACTGATAACACCAGAGGAATTAACTGTCCTTGTCCCGCACAGGCTCTGAGGAGGGGGCCTATGCTGCCTCCCAGCACCCTAGCCTCAGCCCCCTACCAGCTCATTCTCTGGCCCAGCTATGGATGGGGGAGTCTGACCTCTCTCTCGCTCCACAAAGAGCAACCAGGGGAGTCCCTCGCCTCGTGCCAAGGAGGAGGGCATTTCAGAGTGTAAGGAGGGGACTGCCTGGGGGTCTCTTGGACACAGGGCATCCCTGTCTTCTTTGATCTGCTAATGAGCTGTGAATTAAAGACAAACACAAACTCAGAGGGAGGCTGGAAAGAGGGCAAGGCTGGTGAGGGCTTGGCCCAGAGGACAAGATGGGCAGAATGGGGACGCCTCCTGGGGCAGCAGAATAACACAACACCGCAGCAGCCGGGGCCCAGACGGCTCTGCCCACACAACAAGCCCCCTAAGGCCCAGGGAGAGGCAGGCCAGGCAGGCATGGGATATCCCAGTGGGCAGGGTAGAAGGGGGTGGGGCAGGAAGGGCCTTGGCATCCTCAGAGGACCAAGGGCTCTCATCCCCAGAGTCTAAGGAGCAGAGAGAAGCCTGTATAGGGACTCAGGGAGGAATCCTCAGGGGGGAGACCCAGGGAGACATATTTAATGTGTTCATCTCCCCACTTTGAGGACAAAGGCCATGTAATATAAGGGCTTCTGAGTCAGACCTGCATTCAAATCCAGCCACTTATATAGCTGTGGAACCTTGAGCCAGTCACTTCACCTCCCTGAACATCAACCTTCTCAGCCACAAAAAAGCAGAATAACATCTCTTCAACAGATGTGTCATGAGAATAGAACGTGATCATGTATTTGGTTGAACCACACACTGCTTTTCTGAGAGTGAAAACCAGTTGAATATCAGCTCATCCTAAACTGTCCAGCGCTGAGCAGCGTCCCACATCCAGAACACACTCCGTAAACAGAAGCAGCTACTGATCCCTGGTATTGTCTGGGTGGTGGCCAGTGGATGAATGAAGGAATGAAGAAGAGCAGGCTGGGGACAGAGCAGGGGCTGAGTGGCCGGAGGCTGGTCCCCAGAGCCCAGAAGATGCTGAGAGGTTATCAGGGCGCCCCCCTGGATCAGCAGGGAGCAATGTTCACAGCCCCTGCCTTTCTCCTCCTCCCTCCTCAGCCCCTCGCCCCCTACCCCTGCCTCTGGATGCCCTCTGTTTATTTCTCTCTCTTGCCCCACTTACTGAGCAAAAGTCTTGTTTTCAGGTTACCATGGTTACCATTTACTTGCACACTTACTCTGTACTGGGCTCCAATCTAAGCACTTTGCAGACATTAACTCATCTACTCTGAACAACCACCTAACTTGAACCTTATTTTTAACCCTTTGAGATAGGGTTTGACATCTGTTCTTTTATTGAGGCATAATGTACATATAATAAAACACACCCCTGTTTCAGTTTACAGTTCAGCAAGCTTTGGCAAAAGTGCACATCCATACAGCCACTACCCTAGTCAAGAGGCAATGTTTTTGGAACTTCCCTGGTGGTCCAGTGGTTAAGATTCTTTCTTTCAATGCCGGGGGCTTGGATTTGATCTCTAGGGGTTCGATCCCTGGTCAAAGAACTAAGATCCCACATGCTGTGCAGTGAGACCAAAAAAAAAGGATGCCACAGTCTCATCACCTCAGAAAGTTCCCTCCTGCCCCTTTGCAGTCAAGCCCCCCACAGAGTCTCCCACCCATCCCTCTGGACCAGCTGCCACTGAAATGCTTTATGTCACTGTAAACGTGTTTTGACTTTTCTAGCATTTTGTATGGGAATCATACAGTGTGTACATTTTTTGTTTGACTTTCCTTATTTATTATTAATTTCTCCCTTTTAATTACTGAGTCATTGTTATGGATTGAATCATGTCCGTACCCTACCCTCTGAAAATTCAGTGGTTAAAGTCTTAACCCCCAACGAGACTGTATTTGGAGACTGGACATAAAAGCAGCAATTAAGCCATCAGCAACTCAATGGACATGAGTCTGAGCAAGCTCTGGGAGTTGGTGATGGACAGGGAAGCCTAGCGTGCTGCAGTCCACGGGGTTGCAAAGAGTCAGACACGACTGAGCGACTGAACTGAACTGAACTGAAGGTTAAATTAGGCCATGAACGCCTGATGTCCTTATAAGGAGAGGAAGAGACAAGTGGGGATGCGCAGGCAGGGAGGAAAGACCATGCGAGGACGCAGCAAGAAGGCAGCAAGGTTAGGAGAGGGACCTCGGGAGAAATGGAGCATGCCTCAGCTTGATCTTGGACTTCCAGCTTCCAGAATCGTGGGAACTGATGCCCCAGCTGGAGCCCGGGGGTCCCTGCCAGGGTTAAGAAAGCAAGGAAGGGGGAGGGGGCCTGGGAGGTTCCTGGGAAGGACTACCCCCCATCTTTGCCCTCAGAGGCCAGGATATACCAACCTTCAGCAGGAGCCCAGCTAGAGGAGTGGTCAGTGCCCCACAGGCTGAGGGAAGACTGGAAGCAGGAGAGGAGATATGCACAGGGAGACTGCTGAATAAAGGCCCCGCTGAGGACTCGGGACAGGCCCTGCCTCAACGAACCTCAGTCTGCCTGTCATTGCAATGGGCGTGATAATTCTCTTCCAGATCCACAGAGCCGGAAGAGATTTTAAAGAGAATGAGAGGAACTTCCCTGGAGGTACAGTGGTTATGAGTCAGCCTTGCAAGGCAGGGGACAATTTCTGTGGTTCGGTCCTTGGTCTGGGAAGGACCTTAGTTGTGAGGCGACTAAGCCCGAGTGCCTCAACTACTAAAGCTCACAGACGCTAGAGCCTGTGCTCTGCAACAAGAGAAGCCATCGCAAAGAGAAGCCAGCACACTGCAATGAAGACCCAGTGCAGTCAAAAGTAAATTAAAAAAATTATTTTAAAAAATAAAAGAGAATGCGAGGAATGGAGTCCCACGTTGCCACGTCAATGAAGGGAGTGGGGAGACGGGTCACCTCCATTTCACAGATGATAAAGCTGAGACGGAGGGAAGAGAAGGGACACTGGGGTCTGGGCCAGCCCACCACGAAGCGCCACCACTGCGGGCTGAGACACGGTCTCCAGTTCTGGGCCTTTGCGCCTCTGACACTTGCCTCCCAAGCAGGCTGTAAGCCCTGGAGTCTGATATCGTGTCCAGTTTCCTATTATCTCCCTGGAATGCAGTGGGGCTCCTGACACACAGATGGTACCCAGTCAACATTTGTGGAATTAATAAATCAATCCATGAACAGTAGCCATGCTTTTCAAAGGGGCATATGAGTAGCCTGGCAGAGTACCAGAGAGCACCCCTTCTTGGAATGTCCCTTTTGTTCAGAGTATGGGGGAAATAATCATGCAGCAGTTAACATCATTCTGGGGGGGTGGTGGTAATTTTTAGTTGTAATAAGGTAGAAATACCAGGATGATGGTTTCTTTAAAAAAAAAAATTAAACATAGGATAACCATATGAGTCAACAATTCCACTTCTGGGTCTATATCCCAAAGAATTAAAAACAGGGACTCAAACATCCATGCTCATTGCAACATTATTCACAATAGCCAAAAACTGGAAACAACCAAAAGTCCATCAATGGGTGAAAACATAAACAATATGTAGTCTATGCATACAAGGAAATATTATTCAGACTTTAAAAGAAAGGAAATTCTGACACGTTCTACAACATGGATGACCCTTGAAGACATTGCACTAAGCCATATAAACCAGACAGTAAATAACAAACGTTGTATTACTCCACTTAAACGAGGTTCCTAGAGTAGTCAGATTCACAGAGACAGAAACTAGAATGATGGTTACTGGTAGAGGCTGGAGGGAGACGGGAACAGGGAGTTTCTATTTAATGGACACAGAGTTTCTCTTTGGGAAGATGAAAAAGTTCTGGGGATGGATGGCAATGATGACTGTACAACAATGTAAATGTACTTAAGGTCACTGAACTGTACCCCTAAAAATGGTTAAAATGGGTACATTTTATATATATATTGTGAGTAGTGGTAAAATACACCCAACTCCACAGCACTGAAATCATCAGCGTGGGTGATCAGGGTCACCTTTCTCTCAGTGGGTGAGCCTGGGGGTCAAGGTCATTGTCCACACTGAATGACCCCTCAGGAGCTCTGGGCCCCAAAGTTCAGGCTGTAAGTCGGGGAGGAGTCAGGGAGGGAGGAGATGGACTGATTTAAAGGGGCCTGATCAGTCAGCTGATTTTCCCAGTATTCCGCAAGTCTGCCAAACTGGTACTTCCTTTCTTTCACAGTATCCCTTGAGTGTGTGCCAAGAGCAGATTTAGGGACTTACCAGGTGGGCTGGTGGTTAAGAACCCACCACCTGCCAGTGCAGGGGATGAGGGTTGAACCCCGGGTCGGGGAACTAAGATCACGCATGCCTCAGGGGAATTACTGAACCCATGAGCCACAATTAAGATCCCATGTGCTGCAACTAGAACTCGATACATTAAAAAATTAATGAATTTTTTTTCTTTTAAAGGGCAGATTTACCAGAACAGCCATGGCAGGGATGAGGGGCGCAGAGGCAAACCACACCCAGGGTCTGGGGTCTGGCACGTCTAGGCCAAGGGAAATGCACAATGCCCGCATCTGTAAAATGGACTGAACGTGCTCCAGGGGGTTGGAAAGGACAAAACTTGAAAAGCTCTTTGCACAGGGCTTGGCCCAGAGCAAGATCCTACGAGATACCAGTTGCTGTTCTTACTTTGCTTTGGTTCATTTTTATTTTTTCCTTTTAACTCTCATAGGAGGTAAAGACGAACAAGTCAGTTGGCCATGAGGTGTGTGGGGGGTTCTGTGAAAGGAGTAGCCAGACAGACAGTTTCATTTTGAATTTCTTTCCAACACAGGAGGGAAATCTCACTGAGAGAGCAAAGTGGGGTTTGGCTAACCGTGATTTCTCTGCACTTCCCCACCCCCACCTCAGTCAAGGGCCTGCTCTAATATTAACCGCCGCCCTCTCTGCAATTTGTGCCCCCACCCCAGTGACTCACACTCCTCAGAACTGATTGTTCACCGGCCTCCTCAGTCCAAAGCTCTTGATGGATTTGGTAATTGGAGTAATTACGGTAATTTTACCTTAAAGACAGGCAGCTGCAGATTCACTATTGGGGAGCCCCTCCCTGGGCCCCCTGCCAGCCAGTGTTCAGGGACAAAGAAAGTGGCTCCCCATCCCCTCCCCCAGAAGGCAAAGTGGCTGGGGTGGGAAGAGGGGTTCTCAATAAAAGGCATTTCCCACCCTCTGAGGAGCCCCCGGAGGGGGCAGGGAGCAGCAGGATGGATTTGCCAGGAATCTTTCATTTCTACCACCCTAGCCTTGGTTCCAGGGACGTGCAAAGCACAACAGTGGATGTCAGCTTGTTTCCCACCCAGACCTGAGAGACCCTCCCCTACCAAGTCTGTGGATGAAGTCCCTTATAGATCACGATGGCACATATCCTGCAAGATCCAGGTGTGAGGGGCAAGCAGGGGTGTGGACCCTGGGAGGTATAGGGGGAGAGTCTGCAGGCCCAGAAGGTAAAGAATCCGCCTGCAATGCAGGAGACTGGGGTTCAATCCCTGGGTCAAGAAGATTCCCTGGAGAAGGGAATGGCAACCCACTCTAGTATTCTTGCCTGGAGAATCCCATTGACAGAGGAGGCTGGTGGGCTATAGTCCGTGGGGTGGCAAAGAGTCGGACACAATTGAGCAACTAACACTTTTCACCTGCCCACAGCCAGGTACCAGGCCTTCACCCCTTAGCCCCCTTCCCACTGAGCCTGGGCTGCCCTGCCCCCAGAAGAGCTTTCCCATTCACACTGGTGCCCCTAAGATGCCAAGAGCCAAGAGTGGGGAGGGGAGGACGTGGGAGGTGAGATCTCTTCTGATTTTAAGGTTAGAGGCTTCCCAGAGAGGAAGTACTCCAGTGAACATCTGGAGAATATATGAGACCCTTTGAAAGGGCCTGGGGCAGCAGCCAGCAGCCGTGCCCCAGAGCAGACCGACTGACGTCCCATGCCAGGGCACTGCGACCAAACGCAGATTTGCTAAGAGCAACGTGGGAGGGGTCTCAGAATTCTCAGGCCACTGATCTGGTAGATTTAAACCCTTCCAGTCAGGACTTACCTTGTAGTCCAAGGCAGGAGATGCAAGTTCAATCCCTGGTTGGGGAACTAATACTGCCTGGGGGCGGGGTAAGCCCGCCCACCACAACAAAAGATCCTGTATACCGCAACTAAGATCCAAAACAGGCAAAAATAAAAATAAATAAATAATTTTTAAAAATAAATAAATTAGTAAACCCTTCCGGTCTTTCAAAACCCCTTTGGATCCAGTTTCAGTCTCTGCCCAGCCTGCCCACTTGATCTCTCTCAGCTCCAGCCACATCAGCCTTTCAGGATTTCCTCCACTCAGGACCTAACACACACTGTTCCTCCTGCCCAGAGTGGTCTTCCACCACTCACTGTTCATCTTTCAAGTTCAGCCTTCTGGAAAACTTCAAAGCTAGCCCATTTCCCCTCGCTTTCATCTCACTCCCCACAATTGTAATTAGCAATACCATGGTAATCAGCAAACAGCAATTTGTGGAATGTGTCATTTTAACTTCTTTCCTCTTTCACTAGGCTGTAAACTCTGAGATGAAGGTCTGTGTTGATTCAGTGCTCCATCCCCAGTGTCTGGCTCTCAACAGAAACTTGTTGATTGTATGTTGGAGTTTTTCATCAGGCAGAAATGGGGTGGAAGGGCATTCTCAGAAGAGGGAACAGCACGAGCTAAGGCTCTGAGGCCAAAGACAAGACAGTAAGTTCAGAAAATGTGGGGCCAATGTGGGGAGCAGAGGAGGTGCAAGGGGACAGGCGTGGAGTGACTCTGCTGCAGGTGAAGACAAAGGGTAGGAGGAGTCTGCATGAAGGGGGTGAGGAGGGAGGGTTGGGGAATCTCTGGGGGGGAATCTCTGGGAGGGAGTCTCGGTCCATCTCTTGGCCCAGCTGCCCCAGTCACTCTCTCTGTCCTGGCAGGTGATACTCCAGCAACAATGGCCACGGCTGAGACCCTTCCTTCCCTCTACCTACAGACCTCTTCTCCTGACTCTTCCGATGGCTGGTCTCTTCTCATCATTTTGATGTCGGTTCCAGCGTGATCTCCTCAGAGAGGTGTTTGGTAGCAGACATCCCACGCACATCAGCCCCACCCACGCCCCTGGCGCCCACCACAATGGCTTCCTATTGCCAGCACCCAGGACTCTCTCTGTCCAGGGTCTTTCTCTGACACAGGAAGATGCCCAACCTCGGAGTCCGTGGGACAGGCTGGACGAGCCAGGGAGTTAATACCCCTGGGAGGAACACTCAACCCATCAAAGAAGAATCGGTGGATAATACTTCATCCTCTTTGGTCCTTGGTTGGCCTGCATTAGAGGCATATCTACACATTTTCCCAGAAATCCCTGCAGCCTTTAGCCCCAGCTTGAAGGAAAGTTACATGAATCAAAACAGCCTGGAATTAAAACTCCCCTCCAGGTCCTCCCCACCATTCTATGCAAAACAAAGAACTCTCTCACCCAGCCCAGTTCCCAGCCAGTCCAGCCTCTAGCTGATCTCCAATATTCGTTGCCCCAGCTGTCGAACCAAGAACTACTCCAAACAACCTTGGAGAAGAACAGGCTCCCTTAAGACAGCAGCTTTCCACATATATGCCTATATATACTTGTTTTCTTGGGTTAGTTCAGCAGCTCACTAATCTGACTGCTGCCCCTTCTCACCTCATTAAAGGTGATCTGTTCCTGTAAAGTGCCGGCCTCTTCTTTTTCTGAACCTCGCCTTCTCTAACTCCCTTACCCTACACAGCTGGTCATGGCTCTAACCTGCTCAAAAACACACCCTTCACTGGCTCCGGCCCTTCCCCATCTCAGATCTCTGCTCTCACTGGGTCTTCCTGGGACCACCTCCTAAATACTTCCTCTCCAGCTCTTGGCTCAGAATCTGTTTCCAGGGGCCCCAAAGCTAAGACTCTTCTCTTCTCTGTCCATTTGAAACAAAGATCCACTCACGTTCCCACCCCGTGCCCACCCCCTCCCATCTCTCTCGTCTGCCTCATTTTCTCAGAACCTGATCACAATGTGAGATCATTTGTTTCTAAGTTAGTCTGTCTCTCTCAATAGTCTGTGAGCGCCCTGAGGGCTGAAACTCATCCTATTAATGACCCTGGCCCCAGCCTAGCCCAGGGCTGGGATCACAGTGGGTATTTAATGTCGTTGCCAAGTGACCGCAGACTCCCTCATTTCACCCTCCCCACTTTTGGTGGTGTAGAGATAACACAAGAATCTCTCTCTCGGGCAAGTTACCTGCAGTCCCATGGAGCTGGACTGGAGTCCTATCTGCCAGCCAGGCCCACGGTGGCCTCGTTTCAGCGCTGCCACTCTGGGGAGGCATTCACCTGAATGCCAGCTGAGACACCTCCTCCTCTGCTCAGGGGTCATTTTCACCATTTGCCCGAGGAAGCGCTCCCATTGGAGGTCAAATTCTCCCTTTGGAGGTCATCTGTCCTCCCACTTCTCAGAAGCTGGAGGCTGCAAGGGCTTTAGTCTGTTCGTGCTGCCACAATAAAATACCACAGGCTGGGGGCTTAAACAATAGATGTTCATTTTCTCGAAGGCCTGGGGACTAGAAATCCAAGGTCAAGGTGCTAGAAAATTTGGTTTCTGGTGAGAATTCTCTTGCTGGCTTGCAAACGATTGCTTCCTCATTATGTCCTCACCTGTTTTTTTCTCTGTGCCCACGGACAGAGAGCACTGGTGTCTCTTCTTATAAGGACACCAGTCTTATCAGATCAGGGCCCCACCCTTATGACCTCGGTTAACCTTAATTACCTTCTGAAACCTGATCTCCAAATACAGTCACCTTGAGGGTTATGGCTTCATCATATGAATTGGGAGTGGGAGTGGGTGGGTGACGCAATTCAGTCCATAACAGGGCTCCTTCAAAGAAGCATGATTCCAGTCCCAGTGAGCCCCAGGCTGCAAAGAGCCCCGAGAGGCTGGGTACCCACTGTGAGCTGTGCTAACCCAGCAGCCAGGCTGGTGTGAGGTCATCAATCACCATGACGCCACAGGGTGGGGAAAGATGAGGCCTCGGATAGCGCCTAAGATGAATGAGGAAACTGACATGTGATTAAACTGGGCTCCTCCGCTGATGGCTGACAGGCAAAGTTAGTGTAGCCACGCCTGGGCTCCCAGCACTCACCGAGGCACGTGCCCCTCCTCCTGCCAAGGTTAAGGCAGGAGGATCCTCCCTCCAACCACACAGCTCCCTGGCATCCCAGCCTTGTTAATGAGGGAGTGAGGTGTGCCATGGGACCAGCGCAGGTGCCAAGAACCATAGGGGAGATAATATCATTCATTACCATCACAGGCTGCCTGGCTTTTGTTGATAATTAATAATAATACTGACAACCCTGAATGAGCACTTGCTATAGGTCCTTCAGGTGCATTTCCTCATTCTCTCTCTCTTTTTAAAAAATATTTATTTAATTAGGCTGCACTAGTTCTTCGTTGTGGCATGCGGGTTCTAGTTCCCTGACCAGGGATCGAACTCTAGCCCCCTGCATTGGGAGCAGAGAGTCTTAGCCACCGGACCACCAAGGAATTCCTGCATTTCCTCATTCTCGTACATCACACCAGGGAGACCAGAGTTAACTCAGGTGGCGAAGATAACAGTTTCCGGAGGACACCGACAGAGGAGCAGGAAGGGACTCACGTATCTGCTCATCCAGCAAATGGATTTTTATTGAGCACCTACTCTGCACCATTATTATGTCCACAAAGGTGGACAAAGCCCCACGTGGTCTCTGCTTTCGTGAGGCTGCATTCCAGTCAGGGTCTCAGATGAGAAAAAATTAAGTATGATAATTTCAGGTAGTGATAAATGCTAAGAAGAAAATTAACTAAGCTGGTGAGAAAAACAAAGAGAGGAAGCAACTTCAAATGGGCTTCCCAGGTGGCGCTAGTGGTAAAGAACCTGCCTGCCAAGTCAGGAGACAGAAGAGACCAGGGTTTGATCCCTGGGTCAGGAAGATTCTCTGGAGCAGGGCATGGCAACCCACTCCAGTACTCTTGCCTGGAGAATCCCATGGACAGAGGAGCCTGGCGGATTACAGTCCATGGGGTCGCAAAGAGTCAGACACAGCTGAAGTGACTTAGCACACACACAACTTCAAGTCAGATGGTCAGAGAAAGTCTCTGGAAGGAAGTGGCATGTGAGCTGAGACCTGGAGATGAAAGGAGCTGGCTGTGAGAGTAGCCGAAGGGAGAATGTTCTGGGAGGAGAAAACAGTACATGCAGACGTCCCAAAGCAGGAATGAACCTGGTACGTCTGAGGAATGGAAAGGAGGCCGGTGAGGCTGGTAGAGAGGGCGAAGCGGCAGCAGACACGACAGACGGGCTCCCGGGCCAGGCTAAGGGGTTGGGATACTAGTAGTCCTCGAGGTGGCGTGGCATCTCTCTGGAAGGTTTTCAGTAAGAGGGCTTTTTGTAGAGTTGAGCTTTTGTTTTACAAGGGTCACCATGGCGGCTGTACAGAGGACAGACAGGAGGGCAAGCAGAGAGAGCAGTAAAAAGGCACGAAGGGACTTCCCTGGTGGTCCAGTGGTTAAAGCTCTGCACTTCCACTGCAGAGAGTAGGGGTGTGATCCCTGGTCGGGGAACCTAAGATCCCACATGTCATGCAGGGTGGCTAATTTTTTTTTTTTAAGCATTGAAGCCACTGAGACTTAGTACCATCATATCACCACCACCACCATCATCATCACCACCATTATCATCACCACCATCATCATCACCACCATTATCATCACCACCACCATCATCATCAAAAGGACCGAGATGACAGAGGCTTGGACCAAGATGATAGCAGGAGCAAAGCAGAGCATCCATATCCCCTTATCTGAGGGCTCGCTCCAGTGACTGGGGCAAACTTTGCCTGTGCTCACGCCAGCTGAGCCCTCACTCCCATGCACTCCCTACAGTGGGCTCCCACCCCATGATTACTGTATGCCAACACCACTTGTGGACTTAGATCTGCATGGATTTTTGCTCACGACTTTGCCTGTCCTCATATAGCATTCCTTAAGGAATCCACAGCCACTGGCTCTGGAGAAGGTTGGCTTCAGCTAGCCTGGCCCAGAGACATCAGTTTCACTGGAAGTTCTAAGAGCTGTCACACTAAACAAAAATTTCTGCCCCCTCCATGCCTGAAGCCAGCTCCAGGCAAAACTCCCCAGGATGGAATCCTAAGGTGTGTACAAACTGAACCTTGACCTCACAGCAAGGTTCTACCTTGTTTCACAGCAGAGGCCTGAGGGGGAGATTCATCCACCTGAGGGTGGACTCTGGCCTTCTCCAGAGGGGCCCGGTGAGCCCTCAGTGTCAAACAGCTCCCAGGGACCTAGGCTCAGACCCATTCCCCATCAAGGCACTTACTGATATTCCCTCTGACTTCACAGAGGAGGATGTGGACCGACTTTGTGAACCTGTTGCTCTAAGACAGAGAGAAGCAAGCAGCTAGTTCTTCTAGAGGCAGTAAGACCAACCACTGAGCATGAAGCCCAGGCCTGGAAGGGGCAGCCTCAGTGATTTTTGGTCTCAGGTGGGAGATGAGATTAAAGGACCCTCCTGAGAGAGCCGGAGCCCAGGAAGGAGCCCAGCACGCAGAGGCAGGGAAGAGGCAGCTGGATGGCCCTGGGGCAGGGCCAGCCATGGGTCCCCCACCATGAGGCCCCTTCCTGCTGGACATCAGAATGAAAGCTAGGGGAGTGCCAGGATGAGGGGTGACAGATGAGGACAAGAGCTTGCAGTGAGGGGCACATTCTGAGTCAAGATGGATTATGAATATTGAATGAGTATTATGTTAATTGTAATTAGTATAAAAGGATCATATAATTGTCATATTATAATTATGGATATCCCAAGTTCAATTCCAAAATCTGTCCAATTTGCTGTGCAGCTTTGGGCAAGGCTTCTCCCTCTCTGAGCTTCAGTTTTCCCACCTGTACAAGAGGAACTGGGCTAGATACATGCTAAGAACTGACAGTCCAAGAGTCCTTGTGCCAGTTCTATCGGGGGCTCCTGTGAGTTCAAGCTGTTTCTTACATCCTGGAGTGACAGTTGCAGATTATCCCCACAGATCCTCTCTCAGCTCTGTGGCCTGCTGCCTCAGGACCTTTGCATGTGCAGTTTTTGGTGTCTGGAAGCTTTACCTCATTCTCCAGACTATACCATACCATACTATACTTGTTTTACATCCCCATTATTCCTTATATTTCTTATACAACCCAATATACTTTGTAACTTGATATCTACTCTATGGTTATTGGACTCATGTCGTATTTCTTCCACAGGGCTGTGAACTTGTAGGTCCAGGGCCCCTGTCTTTTTCATTGTGATTCTAGCATTCCACATGGTGCCTGGTCTAGAGGAGGCATTCATTAAATACCTGTCAAATGAATGAATGAATGATGGCTATCGTCATTATGATTTGGAGCCAAGAAGTTCTCTAAGAAGGCTGGAGAACCCAGCTCAGATCTCCCCAGAAAGGGAATGGCCCACAGCCTGCACAACTCCCCTTGATGGCCTTTAGCTCCAAGGTGCTGACCCCTCCCTGTACCTGCACACCTTTCCCTACAGGGGAGAGGCTCCTGTAAGGGGTAAAGGGAGGCTGTCCGTGTCCTCTCTGCTTTCTTGACCCTGTGATCCAGGGCTGAAGCACTCTGTGAACCTGCCTGAGGGTGTGCAGGGGAACAGGGCCACCTCCAGGGGATCTTTGATTGGCCAGGCCGCCAGATCTTTGCCACTCGGGGAGTCTGCAGAGAGAGAAAGATTGCTACACATGAACACACACATGCATGCCTGGAATTCAAATGTGTGTGGGTAAACACTCACGCACGAGCACTTTCACAAAGACCCACACTCAAAATACAAGACGCACACATCCACATCCACACCAGTTGTGTGCACGGATCATATCATGTCCACATTCACGATGTCCCCCAAAGGGCGCACACACAAACAGGCACACAAACGTGTGCACGTGCGTTCATGCTCATACGCAGCAGGAGTGCGTGCAGGGCACCTGCAGGCCCACGCAGACAGGTTCACACAAACATGTGCACAAGGCGACTCTGCCAACTTGTTGGTTCTGGACTCCTCGCTGGAACTCTCAGGATTCTTAGAAGTCCCTTCCTTTCTCCTGCCCGCTTCTCACCACAATCACTCCACACCCCACTTTCCCAAACCTTGGCAAAGCACACAAGAGCTGCCTAAAAAACGGGGCAGACGCGAGAGCTTCCAGAAGACCCCGGGGCACCGCACCGTTTCCGCCTCGCTCAGCCGGGTCACCTCCCGTTTCTGAGACCCCGCCTCCTCGCTCGCGGCAATGGGCCTGGGGCGCCCCCTTGTGGCCACAATCGGCAGCGCCGTTCCTGGCAGCCTGGTCCTTGCAGATGCTGAAGATTCAAACGCAGGGCCACCAGGTGCCATCCCGCTGCCCCTTGCCCCTTTCTTCTTCCACCTGGCGGGGGGTGGAGGTGAGTAGGGGGCACTCACCCACTCGTCGCCTTGTTCTTGTCTGCGTGCGTCTTGAGTTGACCGTCGCAGAGCTGGGGCTGTCGGCCACTGCTGTCCTTCAGTTTTCACATCTGGGCCATCAAGAAAGGCGACCTGGCCAGAAAGTCTCAGCAAGGACGTCAGGCCGCCGGGGTGACAGGCAAAGCCTGCGGGGTCAGTGGGGCCTCTTTCCTGTCCCAGTCCCCCAAACACAGCTTGGCATTATGTATTTGTTAAACTTAGGGCTGAAGCACTGGTTTGATGAGAGGAGGTGGGCCACTTAGACCCCTAAAGGGGACCGTGGACTAACAGCAGAGCCCACGCCCACCCTCGGGCTTCCTGGACAGCAATCTCCCCAGCCAGAGCCAGGTGGTCTGAACATCAAAAGATAATTGCAACTTAAAGAAAACCAGGTAACTCAAGTTAGCTCTTTTCTATATATGGGAAGTTCGTTTCAAGAGTCTGGGCTCACTGAAATCATTCCTTTGATACGCACCTCAGCTCTCTGGGGCCAGCATCCTGTGTTTTCACATCTTGCACTTCTTCAAGGCTCAGTATGGGGAGTGGCTGCAGTCTGGTGGCTGCTAGGTGGCAAGAGTTCTTTCCTTCCTGAGTTCCCTCAGGGTTCACTGGCTGTCATCTGTGGTGGCTGCAATCACTGGTGACTGTGACATTCTTGTTTGCTGATACGGCAGGAACTATTCCATTTTTCCATGTACTGGTGCCTCAAGATGGGGTCTGGCCACCAACCCTCTGGGCAGCATCCTCACCAGCCAGGAGCCCTCGCCTCAGGCATAGGTGCCTACCCGGACCACCTGCCTCTCTGCAGGAGCTGCACGGCCTGTTTGGAGTCAGTGGAGTCCAAATACTGAAGGTTCCTCCCTAGCCCCGCCCACCTCCCGCCACCTCCAGCCCCCCCACCCCCACTCCCCACCCCCCACCCCCCGACTGCAAGCCTGAACTTGCAGCCTCTCAGACTCTGCTGCTGCAGGGAAACAGAACATCTGTTTTTGAACAGAACCTCTATTCAGTCAGACCCAGCCCACTCAGTAGCAATGGCCTGGGATGCAGGGGCTGAGATCCTGACTTAGGAAAGCCAGTTTAGAGGCTGAGGACACAGGCCTTTTGGCTGAAGAAGTGATTTCCCAGACTCAAGCGCAAGCCCCAGGATCAAATAAATGGGCTTAGAGCTCAGACCCATTGCCCCAGGAAGTTATTTCCCAGCTAAGGCTCAATGCCCCAGCAAATGATTTTTCCAGGCTGAAGCAGAAATCCACCCTAGGGCCCAAGTTTTTGCCTCAGGGTCTCTTCCTACAGTCCTCAGGCCAGAAACGAAAATGGATGGAAATGCTTAGAGGTGTGTGGGTTCTCTCACTTCACAGAGCAGCCCCTTAGTGAAGGCTGGAGGATTCCCAGGGCCCTGGAGAATGAAGGCCACTTAGGTGGAGGAGACTAAAAAGCCCAGAACCGAGTCACACCCATGTTCAATTCAGTTCAGTTCAGTCGCTCAGTCGTGCCCATCTCTTTGTGACCCCATGGACTGCAGCACACCAGGCCTCCCTGTCCATCACCAACTCCTGGAGTTTATTCAAACCCATGCCCATTGAGTTGGTGATGCCATCCAACCATCTCATCCTCTGTCGTCCTCTTCTCCTCCCACCTTCAATCTTTCCCAGCATCAGGGTCTTTTCCAATGAGTCAGCTCGTCGCATTAGGTGGCCAAAGTATTGGAGTTTCAGCTTCAGCATCAGTCCTTCCAGTGAATATTCAGGACTGTGACCCTGTTTTGACAGTTAAGCGGTGAGGGAGGAGCAGTTGTTTCTTTGGGTGTACTTTCTGAGGAGGTCAGACAAGGGTGCAGAAAAGAAGTCAAATAAAACCTTAACAGTTCCAATGGCATCGCTGTCCCATCACCACTGTGATGTGGTGTGGCAACAAATCCCTCATTCCACCAGAGAACAAGAGCGCTCAGCACATCCATAGAGTTTGTTCCGAGCATCACTAACAGGTGATTTTGTGTTTGTTTCGTTTTCAGTGTTTTATTGATGTGCAGTATACGCAGAAAAGTGCACGGATCCTCAGTGGACAGTATGAATAACAATCTCTAGTTGTCATTTTGTTTCCAGTGTTTATTGAATTATTACTACTACATGCCCAGCACCAGACACATGCAGGCATCATTTAAATATTCAAGGGTGAGTGCTACTGTACCCAGTTTACAGACAGGCAGACAGACCCAGGAGTAGATGGCCCACCTACATATATCCAGTTAGAAAGCTGCAGACCCAGGCTTCAAATCCAGGTTGCAAACCCCAGACGCAGTGCTCTCATCTGCTATTCGCTATGTTTCGTGGAAGCCATAGTGAAGGAAGTGATCTGAGCCCATTCTTTCCCCTCCATAAACTCTGCTCCCCTTTCTGAATTCCTGGTCTCACCAGATGGTGGCTTCAAGTGCACTGAGGGCCATTCCTGAAAATGATTTCTTGTTACTCCTCACATACAATTCGTTGTTGTTGCTTAGTTGCTAAATCGTATCTGACCCTTTACCACCCCATGGACAGGAGCCCACCAGGCTCCTCTGTCCACGGGATTTCCCAGGCAAGAATACTGGTGTGGGTCGCCATTTCCTTCTCCAGGGGATCTTCATAACCTCGATATCGAATCTGCATCTCCTGCATTGGCAGGTGGGTTCTTTACTACTGAGCCACCAGGGAAGCCCTCACATCCGACTAGCCACTAGATAATTTTGTTTCATTTAAAAAATTTTTTAAATTTTTAACTGGAAGATATTTGGTTTAAAATGTTTTGCTGGTTTCTGCCATACAACAGTATGAATCAGTCATAACTATATATATATATCCCCTCTTCTTGAGCCTCCCACCCACCCTTCATCCTACCCCTCTAGGTCATCACAGAGTGCCAGACTGAGCTCCCGAAACCTCTAGATAATTCAGCCCTTCATACATCTCTTGCATTTACCCACTTCCCCCAGTTCCCACCGTCCTGGTCCAAGCACCCCTCCTCTCTGGCCTGGACCACAGCCTCATCACACCCTTCCTACATGACTTCGAGGTACCCTTAAGACCAGATGGGTTCATTTCATGCAGGATGCTCATTCTTTGAATTGTCCAGTGATGTTCACCACCTTTCTTCCACATAGTAAGTCTGGTAGAGTTGATCTCTGGGTTGTGAATTTTTCAAGTATGGCTCTTTTGTGTTATAGACAACATGGATGAAAACATCTTGAAATAGAATTGATATAAGCTTCCTGAATCCGAGCTGAGGCTGGACCAGGAGACAGAGAAAAGCACAGCTGTGGGCGATCCCTTCACCTGGTCAACGTGGGTGAGAACCAGAGAAATAGGAGACCTGCTGGGCCAAGAAACTGCATTCTAGGTGTGGAGACCTGACCCAAAGACCGGTGGTTCTAAACCCTGACTGTGCGCTGGAATCACACAGGAAACCCTCAAAGTCCCGACGCCTCGGCAAAACTCCAGAACAATGGCACCGAAACCAATGGAAATGGGACGTGGGCATCTGCGTAATTGGAAGCTGTCCACTTGATTCCATTGTGCAGCCAAGGCCGGGGCACTCTGCTGGAAGCATCATTATGCCAGGAGGGCTCAGAGAACTGTACAGAAGCTTTCAAGAGTCAGGAGGGAACAGATGGGCTGCATCGAAATTCTCATATAGCACTTCTGGGAGGGAGCAGCTGGCTGCATTTTTCAGGTGACTAGGGGAAATTACAGTGCTGCCGGTGACCCCAGAGAAGACAAATGCTCCCAACCAAATCAGGATCCTCCAAGCTCCGTTTGAAGCAGCAGAGTGGCTCCCTCTAGCGGATGTTAGGGCGTATTTAATATACCTTGCCATCATTTGAACACCGGAATGTTAGCACGTTCAGTGTAGCTTGCCATTATTTGAACATGGGGAGGTCTCACATTTTAAAATCCTCTAGCTCTAATTCCTCTCTGAAAAGAAACTAAGAGAGGATTGTCCTGGGGTCCTATCCCTGAGGGACAACAACTTGCAACAGCTGATCAGTGTCTGCTCCTTCGACGGGCTTCTCTGCAGGGCTTTCCAGAGAGGTTCTGGAAATTCCCCAGGGGGTTGAGCCTTGCTCTAATCCTTCCTTGGAACATGGTCAAGCCTGCCTGCAGAAGCACGTTCTCCAATATAAAATAAAAAGGTAACAAAAAATCAAGTTGCCCATTCAATGAACAAAAAAAAAGTAGTTCCAGCTCTAATAACTCAGACTTACTCTCTCTCCTTTGTTTGGAAGCCCTGTGGGGCTTGGTGGGACATGGGTTGAGAGAGGAAAAGGGGACAAAGATGACCACCCAGGTGATCCCCTGGGTCTGTCCTATTCTCTAGCCCATCAACCTTGCTGCCTCCGTGTGGCCAGCGGGGGTGCAGAGACGGGGGCTTCTGGAAAGGTCAGAGCGCTCTGTCACCTCCATGTTCTCTTCCAACACCCCATCCTGGAGAAGAGCTGGCACAGCGGGGCGGGGTTGGCCCTGGAGTCAGGGCTGAGGTTCCGTCCCAGCCCCACCAGTGTGATTCCGAGCAAGGTTCCTGACAACTGTGTACCTCAGTTCCCCCATCTGTCAACCAGGGATAACCAAAGACCCTGCCTCGCCGCATGCTTCTGAGGGTGAAAGCCATTGTGCGTATAAAACAAATGCCTGGAAAAGCACCTGGTACGCAGTAAGCATTCACTAACCGGGAGCTCTTCTTTTCGTGATAGTTATTAAATGAATATTTGTTATTAAAATCAACCTGAAGACTAATCAAGGAGTGAGATTGAGGGAATTCCTGGGTGGTCCAGTGGCTAGGACTCGATGCTTTCACTGTCGAGGGCCCAGATTCAATTCCTGGTGGGAGGACTAAGATCACAGGTCATGTGGTGTGGCCAAAAATAAAGAAGATGAGTGAATTTGTGCTTGAAATGAGAAAACAGAAGTTCAGAGCATGATCTGCCAGCCCTTTGGACAGATGGGAACAGATCCCCAAAGGTCAGGATGGCACGAGTCAGTGCCAGGACTATCCCCGGTGCCAGGGCTGCCCCCGGCCCCACAGCTTGTCAAATGAGTGGACTTGATCAGGCCCTGCAGGTTTGTCAGGGTCTCCTGAGCACAGGAACCCCCTTGGTTTCCTTAATACGGATCCACACCCTCCGGCCCAGCCCTGCCCTCGCAGACCTCTGAGCTCAGTTGACCATCTTCTCCCCTAGGGCCTGCCTATGCTGTCTTCACAGTACAAGAAGGGCTCCGGCTCCTCCCTGGGGGGCCAGGGAGGTCGTCTGTAACAGAGAAGAGCCGGGTCTCTGGAGGCATTCGTGTGTCCATCAGTGGAGGAGCCAAACTGGGCTCACAGGGGAGAAGGAGAGTCCTCTCCCCTCCCTGGAGAGTCTCCCATCGCCATTGGCCACGGCCACGGCCCCACTGACACCAGGAAAACCAGGCTGGGAAGCAGTGAAACGCTGAATCTAGGGTGACAGGGAGATGAAAGAGTAAGCGAGGGGTGGGAAGGGAGAATGGGACGGCGGCAGGCAGGAGGTTTAAGATGGAGGGGACATACGTAAACTTAGGGTTGATTCACATTGTTGTATGGCAGAAACCAACACAGCATTATAAAACAATTATCCTCCAATTAAACATCAAAAGATAAAAAAAAAAGAATGGGACAGGATTCCAGGGTAGAGACCAAAAATCTCCTTCTCTCACCCCATTAATGGTATACTATATACACTGCCATGTATGAAATAGGTTAGCTAGTGAGAAGGCAACGGCAAGCCACTCCAGGACTCTTGCCTAGACAATCCCATGGATGGAGGAGCCTGGTAGGCTGCAGTCCATGGGGTCACTACAAGTCGGACACAACTGAGCAACTTCACTTTCACTTTTCACTTTCATGCACTGGAGAAGGAAATGGCAACCCACTCCAGTGTTCTTGCCTGGAGAATCCCAGGGACGGGGGAGCCTGGTGGGCTGCCGTCTATGGGGTCGCACAGAGTCGGACACGACTGAAGTGACTTAGCAGCAGCAGTGAGAAGCTGCTGTCCAACACAGGGAGCTCAGCTTGGTGTTCGGTGATGACCCAGAGGGGTGGGATGGGATGCAAAGGCTCAAGAGGGAGGGGATATATGTACGCATAGAGCTGATTCACTTGGTTGTACAGCAGTAACTAACACCACAGTGTAAAGCAATTATACTCCAATAAAAATAATTGCACACAAACAGGTCAGGCTACGTGATTTGTGGCACCCATTAAAAAAATGAACATGCAGGGCCCCTTGTTCAAAAATTAAGAATTTCAAAGGACTTCCCTGACGGTCCAGTGGTTAGGATTTCATGACTGCACTGCCAAGGACTTGGGTTCAATCCCCGGTTGGGGAACTAAGATCCCACAAGCCACTTGGCGTGGCCAAAATAAATTAAGAATTTCAAGATGAGGATGCTGCGGAGTCACTTCAGTCATGTCCGACTCTGTGTGACCCCATAGACGGAAGCCCACCAGGCTCCCCCGTCCCTGGGATTCTCCAGGCAAGAACACTTTAGCAGAAGGTTAAACAAACCACAAGGCTCTCCTGAACAGGAACCTTGTGGGACTCCACAGGTGACCGCTGTGAAGCTGGCCCTGAACCCAAAACTTTGAGTGCGTATCCAGGTGTGTGGTTTTCTGGGAAAGGGGCCCTCAACTGTCGAGGTCATGACCTGGCAAGGTTAAGAATCAGTGTCTCTGAGGTTGAGTGAAGGTCCCTGATCCTTGCCACTGCCTCTGTTCTCCATGTGGATGAGCAGTGAGATATACGGGCTGACCTGGGGGTGGCCGTGGTGGCTCTGGGGACAGAGAGAAGAGGACGTGTGAGAGAAGAGGCGTTTAGAATGTTGTTGATGCACTGGACATGTGTAGGAGGAAAAGAAAGGATGAAGCCTGACTCTTGGGCTTGCAGCTCAGGCAGCTAGACCAACCAATGGCAGTGCTCTTTGTGGATATGGGGACCAGCTGGGAAAAGACGGGGTGCTGTGCTTTGCTTGGTGGGGTAGCAAAGGGAAGGAAGAACCCCATTCTAGCCATGAGAAGGCTTTGAGTGGACAGATAACAGAGCTCAGAAGGGAGATTAGAGCGAGAGGTATTTGGAGTCACTGGCATAGAAATGGCATTTAATCCCATTAGGATGTCCTAGGTGTCCTCGCTGTTCAGCGAGGGTAGAACTTGGATACTTGGGCAAATTATCTAACTGCACTGCCACTCTGCATTCCCTCATTTAGGACTCTGTAAATGAGCTTGCGAGTGCTTAGCAAAGGTCCTGAAAGTGAAAGTGAAGTTGCTCAGTCGTGTCCAACTCTTTCAGACCCCATGGACTATAGCCTACCAGGCTCCTCCGTCCGTGGGATTCTCCAGACAAGAGTACTGGAGTGTCCTCAGTTCACTTCAGTTCAGTCACTCAGTTGTGTCCGACTCTCTGCGACCCCATGAATCACAGCACGCCAGGCCTCCCTGTCCATCACCAACTCCCGGAGTTCACCCAAACTCATGTCCATAGAGTCGGTGATGCCATCCAGCCATCTCATTCTCTGTCGTCCCCTTCTCCTCCCGCCCCCAACCTTTCCCAGCATCAGGGTCTTTTCCAGTGAGTCAACTCGTTGCATGAGGTGGCCAAAGTATTGCAGTTTCAGGTTTAGCGCCAGTCCCTCTAATGAACACCCAGGATTGATCTCCTCTAGAATGGACTGGTTGGATCTCCTTGCAGTCCAAGGGACTCTCAAGAGTCTTCTCCAGCACCACAGTTCAAAAGCATCAATTTTTCGGTGATCAGCCTTCTTCATAGTCCAACTCTCACATCCATACATGACCACGGGAAAAACCATTGCCTTGATTAGACAGACCTTGGTTGGCAAAGTAATGTCTCTGCTTTTTAATATACTATCTAGGTTGGTCATAACTTTCCTTCCAAGGAGTAAGTGTCTTTTAATTTCATGGCTGCAATCAGCATCTGCAGTGATTTTGGAGCCCAAAAAAATAAAGTCTGACACTGGCTCCACTGTTTTTCCATCTATTTCCCATGAAGTGATGGGACCAGATGCCATGATCTTTGTTTTCTGAATGTTGAGCTTCAAGCCAACCTTTTCACTCTCCTCTTTCACTTTCATCAAGAGGCTTTTGAGTTCCTCTTCACTTTCTGCCATAAGGGTGGTGTCATCTGCATATCTGAGGTTATTGATATTTCTCCCAGCAATCTTGATTCCAGCTTGTGCTTCTTCCAGCCCAGCGTTCCTCATGATGTACTCTGCATATAAGTTAAATAAGCAGGGTGACAAGATACAACCTTGACGTACTCCTTTTCCTATTTGGAACCAGTCTGTTGTTCCATGTACAGTTCTGACTGTTGCTTCCTGACCTGCATACAGGTTTCTCAAGAGGCAGGTCAGGTGGTCTGGTATTCCCATCTCTTTCAGAATTTTCCACAGTTTATTGTGATCCACACAGTCAAAAGCTTTGACATAGTCAATGAAGCAGAAATAGATGTTTTTCTGGAACTCTCTTGCTTTTTCGATGATCCAGCGGATGTTAGCAATTTGATCTCTGGTGCCTCTGCCTTTTCTAAAACCTGCTTGAACATCTGGGAGTTCACGGTTCACATATTGCTGAAGCCTGGCTCGGAGAATTTTGAGCATGACTTTACTAGCGTGTGAGATGAGTGCAATTGTGCGGTATTTTGAGCATTCTTTGGCATTGCCTTTCTTTGGGATTGGAATGAAGACTGACCTTTTCCAGTCCTGTGGCCACTGCTGAGTTTTCCAAATTTGCTGGCATATTGAGTGCAGCACTTTCACAGTATCATCTTTCAAGATTTGAAATAGCTCAACTGGAATTCCATCACCTCCACTAGCTTTGTTCGTAGTGATACTTTCTAAGGCCCACTTGACTTCACATTCCAAGATGTCTGGCTCTAGGTCAGTGATCACGTTATCATGACTATCTTGGTCGTGAAGATCTTTTTTGTACAGTTCTTCTAGCACCTCTTAAAAACCCAGTGACTATCAGCCATTATTAATACTATTACTGTATTTTTTTTTTTGATGTGGACCATTTTAAAATTTGTTACAATGTTGCTTCTGTTTAATGTTTTGGATTTTTGGAAGAGTCATGTGGGATCTTAGTTTCCTGACTAGGGATTGAACCCAAACCTGCTGCACTGGAAAGCAAAGTCTTAACCACTGGACCACCAGGGAAGTCCCGTTATTACTATTACTACTGTTATGATGTCATTCGCCTTCCTTTTACATATATCTATGGAGCCCCCATTGTGTCAGGCGTTGCTGTGGGTGCTTAGGAAGAAAGATGTCAGTTATCGAGCATGTCAGGGATGTTAAGTGTCATGGCAAAAATAAATTTTATAGCAAAGTAAGTGAGGGAGAGAGATGATAATATTAAGGAGGTTGGCTGGGGGGCCCCACTGAAAAAAGTGACATTTGAGCAGAACCTCCGAGGTGAGGGATGTCTAGAGGAGAAAGTTCCCAGGCAGAGGGAAGAGCCAGTACAAAGACTCTCAGGAGAGTGGTGGGAGGTGAGGTCACAGAGATACAAGGCAGGGGGACCTTTGCAAAGAAACCCTTTATGGCAGGGGTGACTGGTCCTCTAAAAACCTGCAAAACCATGTCTCCCACACAACAAGGCAGAAGGTTCTCTGATGGCAGAGACCTCAGGCTTTCCAGCACAGTGGAGGATGGCAGCCGCCCTAGGCTTTGGCTGAGGCTTCAGAAGCTCTGAGGTTTTTGGTTCCAGCTCTCCAACCCTCAGAGGGGCCTCACCGGGCAGAATAGGCTCAGCAGCAGGGCCTCTCCTCCTCTTGGCTGTGGAGCATCTCCTCCTGGCAAAACTCGGCAGGGTCTTTGCTCCAGGGCTCCCAATCGAGGCATACATCTGAGTCATTTTCCTCTGAATCTGTGGAGGGACAAGACAAGGCCACTTGGATGGTCACTTCTTATCTACTATTCCTGATCCTGAAGGAGCCCCCTGCCGGATACCGGCATCCTTGCAGCCTTATCTGAGGCCAGGGGGCCCAGGCAGAATCATGACACGTGAGACAGCCCTCCCAGGAAGATTTTAGGACCTTGAATGATGGCCAGAGACCAAGAAAGAAGGCTGGCCCGCGAAATACCAACCTTCTAGAAGAGGGAGGACCCTAGGATGTCCCTGGTGGTATAGTGGATAAGGATCTGCCTTCCAACGAAGCAGACGCAGGTTTGATCCGTGATCTGGGAAGATTCCGCATGCCATGGTGCAACTAAGCCCATGCACCATCACTATTGAGCCCGAGTTCTAGAGCCTCGGACCTGCAACTACCGAACCGGCACGCTGTAACTACTGAAGCCTGCAAATCCTAGAGGCCACTGTAATAAGAAGCCCGTGCACTGCAATGAACTGTAGCCCCTACTTGCCTCAGCTGGAGAATGCCTGAGCAGCAACGAAGACCCAGCGCAGCCATAAACAAATAAAAAAATAATTTTTTTTAAGTGGAAGAAGGACCCTAGAGGTGAAGAAATGACCTATCTGCATTGAGCATGGTCCAGGAGGGGACACCGAGGAGACACAAGCCCGCCCACCCACCTGTTCATCCACTGGTCCACCAGGGTTCATTCATTAACAAAAATCTGAGTATATGTGTCCAGTGGTTTTTCTTACAGCACTGTTCTTTGGTGAAGCACACATACACTAAAATACCCTGGACACCATGCGTGTGTCCATCATGAGAGGTCTGGGTGATGAAATGTGGCACACTCACACCACAGAATCCATCCTGTGGCATGTTGTGAGGCTGTTATGTGTTAGATCTGTATCTTTCTGCCTGCAGGATGTCTGTATTATTATTGGGTTGGCCAAAAAGTTTGTTTGAGTTTTTCAGTAACATCCTTCCCCAAGTGAACTTTTTGGCCAACCCAATCAATGGCGTTGCAGAGAAGTATATGATAGAATCCCTTTAATTTTAGAAAACTTATAATTTTTTGCCTAACTAAAAAAATTATGAAATTTTGATTCCACTTGTTTTAGTATGAATAGAATGCTAGATTTCTAATTTAAGAAATAGATGTCCAACAGGTAAAAAGGTTTACTGTATAGCACAGGGAGCTACAGTCAGTATCTTGTAATAACCTATGACAGAAAATAATCTGAAAAATAATATATACATACATATTCAGTTATACATATACACATATGTATTGTTTGTGCATAATTGTGCATAATTGTTTGTGCATAATTGAATCACCTTGCTGTATACCTGAAACATTGTAAGTCAATTATACTTCAATAAAGTATATATATTAATAAAAAAAAGAATCCCTTTTTAAAAAACCCCAAAGAACACACCTCCCATTTTTTAAAAATACCTACATGTATATTAAACGGGCACATGAGCTTGCCAACATGGCTTATCTCGGAAAAGCAAGTTGAGAAAAGAAGGCAAATGGGAGAGATTATTGTTTTTCTTGGTATACTCAAGGTGTTTCACTGGTTACAGAGAAGTAAACAGCCCCTCAAATGCAGACCAAGAAAAGGCTGAGCCTTGATTTCCTCCTTTGTAAAATGGGCATCATAATGACTTCTGGTATGATGAGGGTTAACTGAGAAGTAAGATGTGTTAAACAGGCTTTCAACAATGTTAGCAGTTACTGTGATTTAAAATCAGTGTGATGGACTTCTCTGGTGGCCTAGTGGTTGAGAGTCTGTCTGTCAATGCGGGGGACCCGGGTTCAACCTCTGCTTTGGGAAGACCCCACATGCCACGTGACAGCTGAGCCTGTGTGCCACCAGAGAAGCCACTGCAATGTGAAGCCTGCTCACCGCAGCTAGAGAGTGACCCCGCTCCCTGCAACTAGAGAAAGCCCGCGCAAAGCAACAAAGACCTCGTACAGCCAAAAGTAAATAATCAACCTTTTAAAAAAAGAACTGAGATCATTAAAAAAAAAAAAAATCAGTGTGATGAAGTGACTGTTCCTCCCAAGAGACAGCGACTGTTTTCTGAACACATCCTCTGTGCTGTTGTTTTTTTTTTTTAAAGGATAATTGCTTTACAGAATTTTGTTGCTTTCTGTCAAACACCAACATGAATCATCCATCAGTTCAGTCAGTTCAGTTCAGTCGCTCAGTCGTGTCCGACTCTCCGCGACCCCATGAATCACAGCACGCCAGGCCTCCCTGTCCACCAACTCCCGGAGTACACTCAAACTCATGTCCACAGAGTCGGTGATGCCATCCAGCCATCTCATTCTCCGTCGTCCCCTTCTCCTCCCGCCCCATCCATAGGTACACATATATCCCCTCCCTTTTGAACCTCCCTCCCATCTCCCTCCCCACCCGCCCCTCTAGGTTGATACAGAGCCCCTGTTTGAGTTTCCTGAGCCATACAGCAAATTCCTGCTGGCTGTCTATTCTACACATGGTAATGTAAGTTTCCATGTTCCTCTTTCCATTGTGCTAAGTGTTTTGCATGCACTTGCTCATTTGATCCTCTTAACAACTTCATGAAGGCAATTACAAGTGTTATTCATCTTTTGCAAGGAAGGAAGCTTGAAAAGGTGAAAAAACCAGGCTCCCACCAGGTGGTGGTAGCTTGGGACTCAAAGGCAGGTTCCACAGTCCATGCAGTTCCATCTGAGGCCCTTGTTTGAAGGCAGAGTTCAGAGGCTATACCCTGCTTCCCCGTGTCAGGCTAGGGATTAGCATCACTCCCCTTCCCTGCTCTTCAGGGATCAGCTGCCACGATCTTTTCTTTTTCTTGCCTCTGCTCTCATCTCACCAGGCAGCTCCCTCCTCCTACCCACTTGCTCCCAACTGCACTTGGAAAGGTGCCTCTATCCTCATGGGATGCATGGGTGCTCAGCCTTCTCTGCCTTCTGAGCTCTGAAACTGCCCCACTGAGCTAGGCCAAGCAGGAGTGGGGAGAGGGGAATCAGAACTCCTCTTGCCTGCTGTTCATACTGGATTCCAGACCAGACTGATTCCAATCAAGAAATCCAGGGCAGAATAGAAACCCCTGGACAGGGTACCTGGAGTCCCAGCCCAGCAAGCCTTGGCAGAGTCAGACCCTGGGTTTGAGCCAATTCTCAGCACAAGGACAGAACGGACCCAGTAATACTGAGAATTCCAAGAAGACAGGGGCCCTGGGGAGGGCTGCTCGCCTTGCTTTAAGGACGGTTTCTCTTCATTGCAAAATTAACAAAAGGAAGTCTTTCAAACCGCCATGTGAGATGTTGGTGGATGAACATCCGTCAGAGAAGGGGTCAAACAGGGCAGGTTGTGGATGGCTTAGAGCTGAGCCTCCAGGGAGAACAAATTGCTGGAGGAGGTTATTGCCTTGGACCTCAGGGACGGTGTCCCACCTCCCAGAAGAGTCACCCAAAGCCATGTCTACACGTGCTCTAACCTTGACACTGCCTGGATTACTTCTCAGCCCTCAAGCACCTACTGGGTGCCATGTGTGTCCATGTACCCTGCCCTTGACATGCATCTTTCCACAGGCCTAAAGGGAAGGGAGATGGGGGTGGCTCAGATGGTAGAGTCTGCCTGCAATGTGGGAGACCCGGGTTCAATCCCTGAGTTGGGAAGATCACCTGGAAAAGGAAATGGAAACCCATTCCAGTATCTTGCCTGGAAAAGCCTATGGATGGAGAAGCCTGACAGGCTACAGCCCATGGGGTTGCAAAGAGTTGGACATGACTGAGTGACTAACACGCACACACTAAGGGAAGGATCATTATCATCTCCACTTTGTAGGGGAGAAAACTAACTCAGAAAGGACTTGTCCCAAGTCACACAGCTGGAAAGCGGCAGAGCCCACATGGGAACCAGACGGCACTCTCAATTCTTTCATAGGTGTGTAGCCTTGGTCAGGTTACTTCTTTCCAAACTTTACTTTCCTCAATTGTACGATAAGGATTATTTCACAGGGTTATCCTGGGGATTAAACGCAATAACACACATCTAATGTTTAGCACCAGGCCCCAGGACAGTTTTCACAAAAGCTATTGTTATAATTAAGGGCCAGGCAGAGGATTTCCCTGGTGGTGCGCTGGTTAACACTCTGCACTTCTGGTGCAGGCGGTGCGGGTTCGATCCCTGGTCGGTGAACTAAGATCCTACATGCTGTGTGGCATGGCCAGCAAAAAGCATGTGGTCGGGGGCGGGGGGAGGAGGGGCGAGGCTGAAACCTGGGCCTACCTCCCCTAGGGGCCAGAGAGACGTGCTTCTATAGCCACTACCCAGACAAGGGCTCCGCCTTCTCCCTGACACCAGCCCTCAGCCTGCGGTCCACCCTGGGAATCGAAAGAAAACACACTTTAGACATTTTCTGGAAGCCCTCGCCAGGAACTCCCAACTGCACAATTCCCCGCCTCCACATTGGAGATCATGGGACAAGCAGGCGATGAACTGCTCGGCCGGTCTGATCACCATTTGAGCAGAGCTGGCAGCACACCCAGCGCCCTCCCTGCCCAGCTGGTCAAAGGTGATGGGGCGGCGGGGCAGGAGGTGGGGGGGTCAAGCGGTCCCCAGGAAGAGGTCCCTGGGTGAGGGGAGTGGCCGGGGGAGACAGGACCCTTGGGGAGCAGTGTCATTCGTGACGTCCCTGCCTGCTGGCTCATCGCCCCCAGCCTCCCTCAGGCCAGCTTCGCAGCGCCTCCTGCTCCTCTGGGTGGTTAGCTGAGTTTGGGACACATGTCAGCCGGCTTCTGGGTCGCACAGAAACCCACATCCTCCCTGCGGCGCGATCTGAACTGGAAACCATGAGTGGTCTCTGTGTGCGCATGCACGCGCAGTCAGGTCCAACTCTGCGAACGCGTGGAGTGTATGCAGCCCTTCAGGCTCTTCTGTGCAAGGGATTTTCCAAGAATACTGGAGTGGGGTGCCATTTCCTACTCCAGTGAGTGGTCTCCGGGTACCTGCTAAATGCCTAAGGCCGCTGTGCCCATCCAGCTGGTTGTTGATTGAAAAAGCTGAGGGCTGAGAGGGGCTGAGAGGGGCTGAAAGCCAACCCAGGCTCTCTACTCCTGGAGCCTTGTGCCCTGGCTGCATCCACAGGAGGGACAGCACTTACTATTTCATCAGCCCAGAGGGGCCACCTCTTTCCAGTTTGCAACCAAAGACTTATGTGCTGGTGGTGGCCCTGAAGGGACAGTTTGTTTTCTTCTTGTACTTGCTTATGTATTATAAAGATTCAATTCCTCCTAAATTACTGATTGGTTGCAAAAACAGAAAGCGTTCACTATCATGCTGACACATACAGTTTACATTTTATACCATAATTCATACAAAAAGTATAGTTCTGTTATTCTGTTTATATATTTATAAATATAAAAATATACTTTACATATATTTTGATATTACTAGCTCTTATTACCACTGGTACATAACTACTGCCTGTTGAGAAATCATGAATTTTGTATATACAACAACCAAGTCCATTTCTGCTCCAGGTTTATTTTAGCGTATTTATATTGTAGTGCAAAAGTAAATTGTTTTATCTTCTATCTAGAATACCTTAACCAAATTTGCAGTCGCACTCACAATAATTTCATACAGACCAAAGACCTTCTGTGCTAGCGGTGGCCCTGAAAGGACAGACATGCACACATACGTGTTGTTTCCCGAACTCAAGATTCACTCTGGGACTCCAGGTTCAGAAACTCTAAACTAGCAAGTCAGTCCTTTCTCTTGCAGGTGACTGTCTGTTAACGCAGAGTCAGCAGTTAAAACACCTGAAGGAAATCCTTGACAGTTATTTCAGGAACCCCACCCTGTTCCATGCCCTGCCCAGCTCCAGGATTAGGGCCCGGCCTGGGCAGCTCACCTTGGCTGAGTAAGAAGCGTAGCCAGACGATCAGCAAGAACAACAGCAAGGCCACGGGCAGGCAGAGCCAGAATACCAGGAAAGAAAACGTCAGTTCGTTCACCAGTGGCACCAGAGGGTACTTCATGGTGCGTGTGTGGCTAGGCCGGGCCGGCCTGGGCTGCCCTGGGGACCTGGAGGGCTGGGCCACGCTCTGCTCTCAGCCCAATTGTGACTGAGCCAGTGACGTAACAAGGAAGCCACAGTGTCCTTCAGGCCAAGAGAAAGCTGTTCGGGACGAGTGGGCAGAAGCTGGGGTAGTGGGATAGTTTGAGAACGAAAGCCCAGGCTCCCTGGCAGGCCAGCTTGGGTTTAAATCCCTGTAAGATGCTGTGGGATCACAATCCTCTTGCTTGTTCAGAAATCATGAATTTTATATATACGACAACCAATTCCAAGTATATTTCTGCACTTGGAATTTCCTTACTCCCCAATCCTCTTGCAGGATGGAAATAATCCTTAGCACATCAAGCTGCTAAAAGTTAGAAAAAATGGATACAAATTGTCCCTGGGAGGGTGTTTACTTATCTGAGGTCACAGACTCCTCCTGGAGCCAGCCAGTCCCTCAGTAAATGACTATTATTTAGTCTGGAAACTTCTGTATCTCTCATTAGGGTTTTTGGTGAAGAGCTTCTAAGACTTTAACCTTGTTCTTTTCTCATTCTTTCATTTGTAAAGTAGTCAGGAAAGCTCCATGAGTAGGCCCCATGGCAGGAAGGAGGCCCTGGATTCCCAGGGCCCAAGAGCACCTAACTTGGAGAGAGGCTCTGGCCAGGCTGGGAGCCTGATGGGTGCGGGAAGTCCTCTCAAAGAGTGGCTGCTGCTCACAGAGAGGAGGAAGGGAGAAGAGCGGTACCCTCCAAGAGGGTGCTTGGCCCACCTGCCTCAACCACTGTCAGCAGATGGGGGTGGGGGGAGGGGACCTAGGAAACAGGCCGATTGGCATGGTTCACCCTGCTCAGCAGAGTCAGAACCTCTGGGGGTGATGCTTGGACTCCACACATCAATGGGCAACCAGTCTAATGCCGACTTGATTTTGAGACCATGGCATCAAGTGAAGCACAGGCTGTAAAGTCAGGTAGACCCAGTTCCAGGCTGGGGAAGCAGATGCAGGAAGCGGGTGGCAGACGTAGGGGAGACATGGAGTTGACCGACCTCCTTAAAAGACACTGGCCAAAGGAGAAGGGCAATGGGGATGCCACTGTAAAAACTGGGCAGGTGTTAGGGAAATTAAAATGGACGAAGTCTTATTCAGGCTTCAGAAGCAGGAGAGCAGCCCTCTGACTTACCTGGACACTGCCTGGATTCCGCGCCTGCTTGCAAGCACAGCAAGTCAGGTGGCACGTTAGATAAGAAAGGGAATGGGCCTTGGAGTTCTTGAGCCCCTGGAGGTCTGGCCAATCCCCCAGGGTCTAACAAAATCCTATGACTCACATGGTGAAATGAAAAGCATCGTTAAAAACTTAAAAGTAAAACCAGAGCTGCATTTTTGCCTGTAAACTGATGGTGATATTACTTTGCAGCCTGGGTTTATAAGCAGGAGCCCCCGAAACTGCAATTTGAAGTCTTTCCCATGGGGTGGACACACCACCAGGGACCCTTTCCCAACTGGTACATGAAATTGCTGTTAACGAGGGACTTTCCAGTGCTGTTCAAACCTGGATGTAGGTCGGCCCAATTTGGTGATATATATGCTGTTATTTTCTCTATTGTTTCTTTTAATGACTATATATTGAAATTAAGTCTAATAAGCTATAAAAAGTTGAAATTGTGTGTAATGGGTGGTTTAACAAATCTAAAACAAAAGTACAAATTTCAGCAAAACAGGAACTTCCCTGGTGGTCCAGTGAATAAGACTTTGTGCTCCCAACGTAGGGTGCCTGGATTCCATCTCTGGTCGGAGAACTAGATCCCACATGACTCAAGCAGAGATCCCGTGTCACAACCAAGACCCAGCACAGCCAAACAGATAACTGCAAAATTTCAGGAAAACAGTGGTAACAGCTAGGGCTTGGAGAGCCAGTGTGTTTAGAGGGACTCAGTCCAGCTGTGGAAGGACCAGAGTCCCCAGCAGAAGTCAGGGCAGATAGTATTAGAATGTGTATCTTCAAAGCATGGTCCCCTGGTGAGCTGTGCCATTGAGGACCCTGGGGCCAAGAGTAGAGGAAATGGGTAGTCTGGGTTGGGGTGATTTCTCAGCCCTGGGTCCTGAAGGGGCTGGGGTAAGAAAGAACTGAGCAATGTAGCTGAGACAGACTTGAGCACTCATTTCTTTTCCAGACCCCAGAACAGGGGCCCCGGGCAGTCAGCCCAGGGCTAAGCTTTCCTGGCCACCAGGACACAGCGGCAGGTCCTGGGGGAGCAGGTGTGGACACACGGCTGCAGGGGAGGCAGCTCCCAGCCCCGGCTTCCAGGCGTACGTCACACATTGATGTCACGTGGTCACTGGCAGGCTGGAGGGGCGGCTCTGGGCAGAGGCCCCCACCATAGCTGTGTGCTCGAGTGGCACAACCACCCACCACCTGTGACCTAGGTATTAAGTGCTAATGGACCCCATGGTACGTGCTGCAGCCAGCTCTGCTCAAAGGGCCAGTGGGAAGAGGAGGCCCTCCCCCTGTGTCTCTGCTCTCCTGACTGGCCAGTCCTGACGGAGCTCTGATCTGCAGGCAGGGAACACAGCCGGCATCTCTGGTTCTCAAGACACAGAGAGCCAGCTAGCCCCTCGGCAACTGCTAGCCTCTGTCAGGTGGGCCTTTTGACGGCAGTGCTTTAGTTAATGACCTCCTTTCAGCATAAAAGGCCAAGTACTTTTCATTTTAAAAAGTTTTATGAAGTCTAGAAAAATGGTATGGATGAACATATTTGCAGGGTAGGAACAGAGACACAGATGTGAACAGACTTGTGGATTCAGCAGGGGAAGGAGAAGAGGGGAGTGAACTGAGAGAGTAGCACTGACATGTATACACTACCACGTGTAAACTAAATGGGGAGTGGAAGCTGCTGTACAGCACAGGGAGCTCAGCTCAGTGCTTTGTGATGACCTGGGGGTGCCTGGGGGAGGCAGGGAGGGAGGCTTAGGAGGGAGGGGATATATATGTATATACATAGCTGATTCGCATGGTTGTACAGCAGAAACACAACCCTGTAAAGCAATTATCCTCCAATTAAAAAAATGAAAGTAAATAAAAATTTTCAAATTTTCAGTATTTCATGATACTCTACAAAACCAGGGTAAAACCTACCGATGTAAATTCTGAAGAGCACCCATGCAAGAGTCAAACCAAAAGCACACGTGACGTTGTTAGATAAGAATCTCCTTAAAATTTAATTGACTAAATGTATTACATTCAATATTCCATGGGTTTCTTCTGGACAAAGGGTCTGCATAAATACAAACAAGCCTCTGGGCCTTCTTCCCTAACCGACGAAGAGGAAACACAGGAGGCGAGGGTACACGGGACCCCTTCGTATTTACATTCTGCCTTTACTTTACAGTTCAGTGCCAGAAATATTTACAGAAAATACAATAAGAAAAAGGTCATGTCTTGGCAACATACCAAAATTCATACAAATTGTGTATATGATTTCAAGCAAATAATGATACTGTTTATTTTTTTAGCCACAACTGCCAAGCCCTTCAGAGGAGAAAGATGTTCTTGGTCACTGCAAGAGACAAGGACTTGGGAAACTTGGTTTGCTTCAACAAATATTTATTGGGCGCCTACTGTATGCAAGGCACTGTGGAATCCCAAATTATACCTTTCCCTCACCGTTAAAAAAAGAAAAGCATCTGAAAAAACATGAGTTGATATTCTGAGAAAAACACTATACAGTACATGGCTTCTTTTGCTACTGAGAACCCACAGTTTGATTCCATGTTAAATGGGTGGATTACCTCCAATCTCTCTATCTCAGTACAAGAGGTTGTCATGGAAATCCCTAAAACAGACCATCTAACACAACTTACCGCTTTATGTAAACATATAAACCAATTCTTTTTGGAAAAATATAATCAGAACAGGTTTTAAAACGCTGGATGAAGAACAACCAGCAGGAGTGTCAATCACCTCTGACACATTTTTCACTGTCCAGTGCGAGACATGTCTTTGAGCAAGACTTCCACTTTCTTTGGGTAAAGTTCTACCTTCCAATGCAAGTTAAGTACTCTTGAAGACCCTGCTTCTCTAAAAATCACTCTGCAGAACTCGACAAGTGCTTCCTCAGTGTATACAGGAAGTAACCACTCATGAAGGCCTCACATGTGCAACCTGTAGGGAACTGACGTTACTGGCCCAAAGACCTATTTTGTTTTATAAATGAGTCCAAAGGGCTGCCTCAGGGGAGCTGAGGACTTGGAAATGGAGGACAGCGTGCGTGCATGTTGTGTATATATTGCCAGGAAGGGAGGGGGGTCAACCCACCAGGTAACGATTCCTGTCAAAGGGCCAATGGGTAGGAGGGGGTCTTAGGAGGAAGCACTGGACAAAAGAGAGCTGGCTGAACAGGAAAACCCAAAAGCACTCCTCATTGTCCTTGGTGCTCTCAGGCAGACACGGGGAGAGAGTCCCTTCCCCTTCAAATGTGAGAAGGGACTACGAGGGGCTACCTGCCTCTGTCCCTTGGGTAATACATTCCCTGTCACCAAACGTGACATTCATCCATGCCCTGGTTCACCTGTTACAGCAGCAACCGAACTGTGCAAGCCAGAGACCCCCCAAAGGTTCTGAACCTCTGTTAGCAAACATCAAGTGGACTATTAAAGATTATTCTTGGGACTAAATATGCCCCTCTGGCATTATTCTACTCAAAGTGATTTTTACACAGGCAGTTGAGAGATCTCAGTGACCATGAACCTCACACCCACACTAGTGAAAGGTCTAAGGGTCCTCACCACATTCCCTTTTTAGGTAGATGTGATTTTGCGCAGAAGGAGCCAGCACCTGATGAGGTGTGCATACCCTGTATTCTGTGCTGAATATACTGGGGTTTCATGCCTCTGGGAGCAGCACAGCCCTGAATCCATCCCGTCTTCCCTGGAAGACCATAGAGTCTTCCAGATCATAACTGCACTCAACACAGTTGTTCACTGACTTATCAAAGCCATTAGAATTACAAAGAGTCATCCGAAATGAGAGCAAACTGAAGCATCATGAAGTCCACCACTAACACATACACCACAGTACGTTTTCCTGACCGCAGAACCATGCCAAATGTCAAAGTGTCATCTCAAGGGTCACACTGAGGAGGCATACCTACATCAGCTATTTTTAGCTTCTGGAATGTTACAAGTTGCACATTAATTTATAGCCTTCTTTGCCCACACCTATTAGAAAGAAGGGCCCATTTTCCCCCCAAGAAATGTCAATCTGGAATTTCCATGAAAGTTGTTCAATCTCACTCTATTGCTTAGTAGCTGGGCTACTAATTTAAGAGTAGAACTTCCTAATCATACATCCCCCCCCCCATTGCTACCATCTGGGAATATCAGTTTATTGCCCAGATTAAAAAGAAAATCAAATGTTATACCCTGAATGGAAACTGGAGTCACAGAAGGAGGAGGTTACCTTTACCTGAGCTTAAAACAAACATAAGAAAAAAGGTGAGGCAAACTTGGAGAGCTGCTATGCCCAAATTTCTTGCTCCTAGATATCATTATATACTTTTGGAATAGAAATATCTGCACTGGGAGTTAGGTTCTATACTATCCCCTGTTCTCTAAGTAAACTACCAAAATATCGAACCAAACAGCCCACTGTAGTCCTGACCTACAGAATCTACTGACATCAGAGTTCAAGTAGGAAATCACCCCTTACACAATTGTGATCATTCCTCTTTGGACTTTTAAATGTCACTTATCTTCTTAGCACAAAATAACCTTAATAAAAAAGAAAATAACATAAATATTCTTATGTTATTTTTAATAAACATAAGAGGAGAATGAGCAGTGTACACTCTAGCACTGTAACAGGAATCCTTGTAAGGATGTTCTGGGTCTGGCCACCTCAAAACATTTATCCCTGGCAGAAAAGTAGCAGCGAGGTAACAGAAGTATTTAAAAAACCTGGGCAGGGATTTGTCATGCCTTCAGCTGGCAAAGTCCAGAAAATATGACAACAGCTGTTTCTAAAAGCAGCCACCCCAGGAGGTTGTCACTAATGTTGGTCAATTATGATGAAATCCAGTAGCTCTCTGAGAGAGATCTGAATTAGGAGCGTTGAGAGGCTATTTCCTGAACCCCAAATTAGAATCCTTCATAAACTACTGCAGTTTCCTGCTTGGTCCTGAAATAAAAGACAAGGGATAAAACCAAACAATGTTTAAACCTGTGCTATGAATTTATATTTCTTAATATTTAACCAAGAAATTACCAAGGAATTACAAACGGTTAACCTGTCGTTTTGTCTCTGAGCTAGACAATAATGAAGACGGGGGAGGTGTCACTTCTGACTTTTAACTCCACAAACTCCATCTGTATCCCCGTTAAAGGACCAGGCCGTGCCTCCATTTCAGATCCGTTCCTGGGCTGCCCAGAAACTGAGGCCTTCAGACAGACCTTTGCAGTGATGAGAATAAGTTTTTGAAATCTGGAGAGAAACTATGAAATATTTTAACATCAGACTGAGCAAAAAACACTTCTGTCCCTTTCTGTCAGTACGATCGCTGGATGACAAATGAATGACAAATGGACCTACGAGTGAGCAGAAAGTTGAGATTTCCTTCCTTCTCCTCCATGCTAGCAACATGAGTCTTTAAATGTCCTGGACGATTCTGAGACAGATTTTAATTTTGAACACAACCTCCTAAAAAGTGAGGTATAAAACTATCTTAAACTTCTAATTTGCAAATTTGAAACTACCAATGCACATGTTTAACTGAGATGCATAAAAGCCTTTCTCCTCAAAAGGCTTGTATTTAAGTAAAATTGTCACTTCTGAAAGAAAAGTTTATGGCTAAAATGTGTATCATCATTACCAGCAGGAATATGATTGTGTCTGGGAGCCCATTTCACTAGAAAGCCACAAAGTCTTCTCTCAAATGGGTTTATAATGTGTCTCTTCTATTCTGGTGATTAAACAGTAAGCTCTTGGGGAGTGATTTATTTTTATAGTGATCACCTATCAAATTGCTTTGCTTTGATATTATTATAGCCCCAAACCAGAGTTCAATAGTCCTAGACAGACAGTGGTCTAAGAACTGCAGTTCTTGAGTCCAACCTCCTGAAAAAGTGAAGTGTAAAACTCTGGCTCCAACTGTTTGTTCCGGTACTTGTTGACAATGTCAGTGATCTTCTGTTTCCGGCGGACGTGTGGTGGGCTGTAGGAGTCACTCTCCAGTCTCTTTCTTCTACAAATATTAATTACAGTCTGCCTCACCAGAAAACCTTGAAAACAGAAGGTTTTCATTCAAATCAATGTGAATAAACAGGTAGCTAGGAGAACTATAAGTATTCAAGCGAACTATTTTCGGCAAACTCAAACTATCTTATTTCATTTACAAAACTTCTCACAGAGACAGATAAACTGTCAGAAGAAAGTAAGATAAATCTGTCAAAAGAAACACAATGATGAGGAAAAACAGAATCAAACTCAAGCCTGACAACCCATTTCCTGGCCTGGATTACAAACAAACTATATTCATTTTCCAATACTGGAAGTTTGTGATTTACAGTTCTGCTCGTACTTACTAGATTGAAGTACACTTCAGAACAGAACAAAATATGCTTCCTCTTATAAATAAGAGCCACAAGATTTTCTACATGTGGGACCTATTAAGTAATATCACCATTTCCTTATTTCTACTTCTGGTTCATAAAAATGTTAAATAAAAAGAAAAGAAAGAAAGAAACTTCAATCCTTCAGCTACATATGAGGCTTACCGAGCGCTCGCCTACTGACAATCATCCCGTCCACGAGAGGGATGACCATGTTAAATTTTCCAGTGGCTCCTTGAATTTTTATCCGGAATAATCCAGTGTTTAAAGGGTGGATGAAGATGACAGGAACTTCTTTTTCAAGAGCAGTAGATCTTAAGAAAAGAAAAGAACACTCCTTTTACTCTAGATATTCAAGAGCTGTAGTCCCCCATGTGTGATACAAGAATACCAAGGGAACTTCTGCCAGGCAGTGTTTAGATGAGCCAAGTGATCAGTCTGCTCAGAAATCTTCTTTCTGGGAGGCCTCCCACCAACGTCTGGCCCTACATGCCCATCACTTGGGTTACCCTTTTGAAGCTGACCAAAAAAAGGGCCTAAAATTGTGCTTAGAAAACCACTGGGGACACAGGGTGGAAGGAAAGGCCAGAAAAATACCTTGTGGGGAATAATCAATCTAGCAGCCAGCTGCGGGACTTTCACTTAGTTCCTCCTCCTTGTAGGGAACAAAAATGGAGCTAGCCAGAGGACAGGGAATTCTACCATGTTCAAGACTAGCACCTCAGAGCAAGTGGGAATGTAGCTGAGGCCCACTAAGGGAATCCCTGATATAATTTTTTAGGGGCTGGGGAAGGAGGTTGCTGCTGCTGCTGCTAAGTCACTTCAGTCATGTCTGACTCTGTGTGATCCCATAGACGGCAGCCCACCAGGCTCCCCCGTCCCTGGGATTCTCAGGCAAGAACACTGGAGTGAGTTGCCATTTCCTTCTCCAATGTGTGAAAGTGAAAAGGGAAAGTGAAGTCGCTCAGTCATGTCCGACTCATAGCAATCCCATGGACTGCAGTCTACCAGGCTCCTCCATCCATGGGATTTTCCAGGCAAGAGTACTGGAGTGGCTTGCCATTGCCTTCTCTGGGGAAGGAGGTTGGGAGCATCTTAGTCTGGGGCAGTTGCAGGTGTCCTCCTCAGCAGAGGTGAAAAACGGCTGAATCTCGACACAGCCAAAGCCCTCAAAGCCTCTGAACAGGCAACAGGTGCCAAGGAAAGCAACCACACCCATAGGAGACTGAATGACACATGTGTTGGGGATATGCCAACACATCTGGACATACCCATGTAACTCTTTGATGCTATTTGTCAGGGTTTTGGCTTGTTTTTGTTTTGTAACACAATGAGCCTTCTTTCTAAAGTGATTTTGACCAAAGCAACAGAGTCAATTTTTCAAGACATCGAGTAAAAATCCATCATATACTAATTCTGTCCCCAAGACAAATTCTAAACTTTGCTAAACTACTAGTAAAATACAAATTTTACAGTCCAAACATGTTACAGCACTTTTAACCTAAAAAGTTTAAAACAAACAAACAAATTAAAAAAAAAGCACAAGACACTTAAAAGTTCTCTTGTAAACTAGTTCAAGTAAAGTTTACCTCATGAAATCTATTTTGGTCTCTTTAGCAAGTCAGTGTCAAAAAAGGTTAAAAAGGAGTTAGAAAAACAGGACTGTTCTGTATTAAAAGAGACTGAAGGAATGAGTACTGGACACAAGGCTGAAATGGGTGCTGGTTTAAAGAAACCAGCTGCAAAGACTATTTTAGGGGAAATGGAGAAATTTGAATATGAACTGGCTACCAAATGAATACTGCAAGGAGATCCAACCAGTCCATTCTGAAGGAGATCAATCCTGGATGTTCATTGGAGGGACTGATGCTAAAGCTGAAACTGCAATACTTTGGCCACCTCATGCGACGAGTTGACTCACTGGAAAAGACTCTGATGCTGGGAAAGGTTGGGGGCGGGAGGAGAAGGGGACGACCAAGAATGAGATGGCTGGATGGCATCACTGACTCTGTGGACATGAGTTTGAGTGTACTCCGGGAGTTGGTGATGGACAGGGAGGCCTGGCGTGCTGTGATTCATGGGGTCGCGGAGAGTCGGACACGACTGAGCGAATGAACTGAACTGAACTGAACTGAACCAAATGAAATTAAGAAATTATGACTAACTTTATTCCTCTGATAATGTTATCTTTATACATTTGAAAAGTGTTAATTTTCAGAGGTGCATACTGATGTATTCAGAATGTTAGAAAATCTGCAGTTTGGATTAAGATACTTTGGCATAAAAAACAAATTTTAGGAATGATTTGCCCTATTCTAGAAATTTAACATGATAATGTTAAAATAAACCATCTTTCTAACGTTAGACTAAATTCATTTTATATGCAATATAAACCAGAACATGGAAAATAGAAGGAACTTGCTCAAAGCTAAAATATCAAGTTAATAAGCTTGATGTAAATTATTTGTTTAAACAAAAGACAAGACAAGCAAAAAGCTTTGTGATGATAAAGCCTGCACAGACACATTTTTACTATTCTGTTTTTAATCCATTTTTGTGCATGAGCAGCTAAAATAAAAATCTTAATATAATAAAGTTAGTATTCTGTTTTACTTAGAAATATTTTTTCTATTAAATGGCTCATGTGATGAGGATACTTTAACTGCTATCTATCCAGAATGTTTTGACCAGTTTAACTCCATTATTTCCATCTAATATTGCTACTCTATTATCACTCTTCATTAATACTTAATTGTCTCCACTTTCCCATCTTTCTTTTTGCCTCAGATAAATGTACAACAGCAATTAATTATGCCATTTAAAAATCCTTGCTAATTTGATCACCTTGTGCAATTATCTACAAACTTTTTTGATTCTTTCCCCATAATTATGTTTACTTCTTACTGTCTTCATCTCTTTTGTTTCATTAAAGTCATTATTTCTTAATTAAACTACAATTACCATATTATAAAAAATAGCTTTCTCTATGCTTAAAGTCAATATTGATAAACTTCAAGCCAAGTAAGGGAGTACCTCAGAGAAGTGCTACTATTTGCAGTAGTTTCCACACCAGTACTGATTTCTGTCATCAGGTCTGAGAGGGGGAAGTTTTCTGGAAGAAAATCATGGCATTACATTTAGTATCTCCCTTCAAGAAAACTGAATTTCCTAAACTCTTTACATAGCAGACAACAAATATATGGACTTTGCTCTCCTAAAACATATAGTCCTAAATATTCCTCACAAATTAAAAAAATAAATAAATCCCTCAAGGCATATTTTAGAAAGTTCATCTAAAGCAGAGAGTTTTTAAAGAATGTAATCTATAGTCCTGGAGGGCTTGGAAAGAGTTTTAGAAGTGTTAGAAAGCAACCATTACACTTTCCTATGAACTCTAAGCTGAATGAGATTCCAGGGTAAATACACATTTCTAATGCTCTTATGCAGCTTATATAAAAATCATAAGAAACACATAAATAGCAAAATCCCTAAGGACCAATTAATCTTTACAATGAAACAAGACTGTGGAAAGAGGGTGAGGAAGGTGAACTCCCTTCCCCTTTCCAGAGGTCCTGGGGTGACTGGGAGCCACATGAAGTGGGAACGAGTGGCCAGAAACTAGTATCTGCCATACCAAGAAGACCTAAAGGCTCTGTATCCGTCAAGTCTTCACGACTATGAAATAAGTGCTGGGTCACTCACTTAACAGATTAGTCACCTAAGGCGTAATGAAACCCAGGCTTCCTGAACTCCAGTCCCAGCTCTCGGCCACCATCTACGACCTATGCAGCCACTCCTTTAGACATTCAGCGAGTCACTGTCATCCACCAGAATCCTGTTTATGGACAAAGCCCTTGCACAATACCTATATCATCATAGCGCTCCACCCAGACTACAGAAACTCTGGTCTCGGGTCCGAGCGGAGGCACAGGGCGACCCTGAGGCAGCTTCTTCATTCTGGAACTGGGACTGAGCTGTATGAGGCAGAGAAAAGCAGAAGAGGGGGAAAAAAAAACTGGCTTAATAAAACTACAATCATACATTCATCAAGCTACCCAGTAATATAAGGATCAGGGCATGGGAAGTCACTTCTGGGAAAAAAGTATAAAATACATTTGCAAAAAAGCCATTCTTTGGTTCCTCTGTTTATCAAGTCTCAAACTAGAACAAGGCAATGAAGTCTAAAATGTTCAAATAAAAAAAAGATAAGCAATACTGAACAATTATAATTGACATTAATAAACACAAAATTTGCATGCTATGTCTTAATGAGCACTTAAGAGCATCTAAGTCTATCTCTGTGACCAGAAGGCAGTATGCTTTTTCCATCAGAGTAACATCACTGCCCTGCCTGGGGATCTTTTCAGTGCTGAATTCTTGTCAACTGCTTTTCCTGTTATCTACTGAGATAATGATATGAATTTTTTTCCCCCTTAGTTTGTGAGTAGTCTGCAAAGTATGTGGTAAATAAAAACAGGGTGCTTTACCAATCCTGCTCTTCTCCAAACTGTATTCTGTGAAATCTTTTTAAATGTAGCAACTTATGATTTTCAAAATCAGTCTACTTCAGAGTTTTATACAAGCTAACTTTTTTTCCTAAATCAATTTTAAAGGTAAAACCCCTCCTATATTCTTTTAAGCAAATACTTATATTAAAAATAATTTTAAGTGTAGAGAGGTCCAAATTAAAATTCTTTACAATAGAAGAAGGGCTTCAGACAAGTTTGCACAACACTTCTTTGGTCTTTATTATTTATTCTATATCAACTGTCTTACATCTGTAAACTGATCCTATACTCTTGCTAATTACTACTTGGTCATTTTCCAGTAAGGATTAGGAGTAACACGAGGGGAGAACACAGACAAAGACATAACATCCACTGATAAGGAAGAAAAAGGGTAAAACCAAATGCTCTCTTCCTGCAGTAGCTGCTGTGTCACCTCACTCAGTGCATCTATTCATGCATTATTCTTCAAAATGCTATCATGTGTGTTGTCAGACGGATGTTGAATTTTGCATGATTAATGCTATAAGATATACTATTGTACCTTTAGTGGCTATTTCAGGGACCAAATAATAACCTATACTTGAGAAGGAATGGGTGAAAGAACCAAGCATGGAACTGAAGTGACTAAACAGAGAAAAAAAACAAAGATGGAATTAGAGTGAATCATCTGTTGCAAGCTGAAAAGAAGAAAATCATGAAAATTTGATTTTAAACAATTAAGATCCTAATGAATTAGTACAGATATAATTATTCTCTGGATTAAAGTTAAAAGCTTTTCAGGTGTGATTCTATAATTACCTAATTACCTCCATTTCACTACAAATTTCTGGAGATTAATCAACAAAGTGACTTACCCTCTGTGAGGAATTAAGATTGTCTGTGTGATTAGGGAAAAGCTCAAGTGTCAGAGATGGCTGTTTCAGAATTCCTGGCATAAGATCCATATTTGAATCACTATCTTGGTCTGAGATGTTACTTTCCAATGAATCAGCTATAGGGTAAAGAAAAATATATATAAATAAAATACCTACTATTTCATTAGAGCAAATGTGTTTATTAAACTAGCTATGTTAACAGTACAACTTAAATTACTTAAGCAAAGCACTGCTTATAGAGCAAGGGTTGGCAAACCTTTTCTGTAAAGGATCAGGTAATAAATATTTTAGGCTTTGCTGGCTATATAGGTCTTTACTGCATATTCTTCTTTATTTTATTTACAACCCTTTAGAAATGTAAAAAACTTTCTTAGTGTTTTGAATTTGGCCTGTGTGCCATAATTTGCTGGCTCCAGCTCTACTGAATTGGTACAAATAAGCTGGGCCAGAGACACAAGGGGTGGACTCAGTCTACAGGGGATGGTTGGGGCCTGGCTTCTTGAATTAAGGCAGGAGATCACAGCCTTGACATGAAGGCAAACAGCTGCTCAGACATGACCTAGGGCCCTCCTGTCAGGGACACAACTGGCCCCAGAGAAGAGAAAGAGAGGAACCTCAAGTGCAAAATCAAGAGTCCAAGTACAAAGGTTAAGAGGCGGCCAAAGCAGGGTACAGGAAAAGTCATTAGCCTAGAAATGAGAAATGTGAAAGCATGATGTGCAGCATCCCATCCTATGGACGGTCTCATGGAGAAGGTGAAGTTTCCCATCTCCTGTCTGGTCAGGCACAAAGTAATGTACTTAATTTGCAAGAAGCAAAGGTTCAAGGCAAAATAAGACTAAGAATTCAGACTGAGAAGTAATGATCACTCCTGATCCTTGAGAGGAACACGCTTGATAGCCACCTTTTCCAGGTTGGAATTTCTCTACCTTGGTGTTAGAAGACCAAGCAGTTACCACCATGAGAGCCTCCAGCTGCAGGATTCTCTGGGGTTCCATACAAAGGCTCTCATATGGAAACAGGGAAGCAGGTGGGGGTTCACTCATTAGAGAGAGAAATGAATAAACTGAAAAACAGGGCTTCTATGTATTAGTTAAACTAATCAGATTTGTTGTTGTTTAGTTGCTAAATCATGTCCAACTCTTTTGAGACCCCTTTAGCCCACCAGGCTCCTCTGTCCATGGGATGTTCCAGGCAAGGATTCTGGAGTGGGTAGCCATTTCCTTCTCCAGGGGATCTTCCTGGCCCAAGGATTGAAACTGCGTCTCCTGCATTGGGAGGTGAATTCTTTACTACTGAGCCACCTGGGAAGTCCAATTAATCACATTAAAGACAGTTAAAAAAAAATGGGTCAAAGTGGATCTCCTTTGCTATTTAAAAAATATTATTAGAGAGTCAGTCTTCTAGTCTTTTACTACCTTCCTTTAGTTTGAGGAACTAACACCGCATACCTCTGCATTATCTAAAAGCTACCATGTCTTTGAAGCTTAAGAATGTCTCAGATGACTTCAGAATCTCTCCCAGTGAAGTAATACTGCACAAACCAGTGAATACAAAAATTGTTCCATACAAAAAAAACCAGCACCACAAAAAAAATTCTCTTACTTAAGGACTCCATAGGAGAAGGAACCACAAAAGCTATTTCCGTAAGGGCATCAGCATAATACAGCACCTTCTTCTGTCCATTGAAAATGCTAGCCCCAACATCTTCAGAGGAAATCACTTCATCTATGAATGAGAAACACTACATTAATGCTCTGAAAAGTGGGGAAAACCAGTATCACCCTGCTACATGAAATTTGAACTGGTTAATAAAAAGTGATAATAACTAGAAGGTACATTTCCAACATGAACTAATGTGTAAGAAGAATAAACTATAAATATTCATTAAATGGCTTAACACTAACTGTAAACCATAAAATCTTAATTTCACAGTTTCTGAAATTAAATCAGATCACTTCTGATTAGCAGGACCTTAGTTCATGTGTATCAGGCAGATTCAGGGAATTGTCTTTTTGGAAGAGGTAACAGTAATTAAAAGAGAGACCACCCCGTCCCTGTGAAGGGAGGTGGGGCAGATGTCTGTGTGTGTGTACGCCTGCCCGCAGGCATTTCAGTCCCTGGTCTCTCTACTGCTCTTCAGCATTGCTTTTGTGCCATTTTCTCCAGTGATCAGCGATATAATATGAAAATGTACAGGCAGCTTTAAGCATAGTATCTAAGTCAGCAAGATAGAATTAACCAAAATAACACTCTTGAGAGCTGGTATAGTTCTCCATTAAAATGAACACAGTGCCCTACAAATAATATGTAAAAGACCAACAACCTGACAAAAAATTTGGAAGAGGAAATAAACAAGTAGTTCTTGGCTAAGGAATAAAAATATGAGAAGACGTTGAAACTCAATCATAATTAAAAATAGAAAACTCCTCACCTAACAGATCAGAAGACTCCTAATTTGGTGAGGAGGTGGCAAACAAAGTTTAGACGAGAGTCTAGCAAACTTTTTCTGCAAAGGATCAGACAGTAAATGAAGCTTTGCATGTCATATGGTTTCTGCCATGACTACTTAAGTCTGCCATTGTAGTGTGAAAGCAGTCAGATAATACATGAACAAGTGTGGCTGAGTGCCAATAATCTTTACTTACAGAAATAGGCATGGGCTGTAGGTGCTGGCTCCTGGTTTAGATGTTGGGCGGGCATTGTGTCTACCATAGCAGACACTGTGGTTACTGCCCCAACACACTCATTCTACCCGCCTCCTCGTTCACATCTCTCTTTCAAGGTCATTCCACCTCTCTTGCCACAGCAACGGCTCACGGTGGTCTAATCACTGTGTATCTCTGGCTTTGGGAGAAGGGAGGTTCTGAGACTCAGCTAACCTCTCCTCTTTAGATTAGTGTGGTATGTGAATGGTTTAAGCCAGGAATGGCCTTTTTGCAGTGTGAGGAAAGCCAGGATGGGACCAACACATGGAAAACAGAGCTAAAAGAAAACTGCAGAGAAATAGAACAGGAGTGCTGATCAAATGGCAACAAAACTGTACACTAACCTCTGGAATTTTCAGTTATATGAGGCAATAAATGACCTTCAAAATCTAGCCCAGTTTGGGTCAGGTTTTCTGTTACTTGCAACCTTAAATATCCAAGTGATACATTTATACATTTATCAACGTGAAAAATGTGCAAATCTTTTATCAATTCTACTTGTGGGAATTTAGTTGATAAATACACTCAAGTGTAACTATTAAAGGTTATGTGGCAATTGAAATTAGAGCATATTCTCATATACTTTGATTCAACCTTGGTTGAAAGCAGGAGAAAACTATGTCACAAGTCACAATGGTATTTAATGGGAAACTTAAGAGCATAATCTTGCTGACAGAGGAACTCTGCTAATTCAAAGCACTAGACACAGGCATTCCCCACTCCAGAGAGGTATTATTAACTTTCCAGTGATTTCAAGAGCCCCTGGAACAGAAAGTTCCAGCCAGGTAGGGCAAAGGCCTTAAGTTTAAACTTATACTTGCTCTGGTCCTTGCTATCCTGATTATAGTTCCTCAGGAGGATTTGCATCGATGTGTATGAATCTCTCAAGTCAGTTGTTTACTACAAAGGTTTTTATATAATGTCCTAACAGCATAACCTTAAATGATAGCCACAAAGTCTAAAAAACATACTTGCTAGTAGAAAAACTATATTTATTAGACAAAGTATACTTGTTAGGAGACTACTGTTTGCTATAATCTAAATTTATTATAACATTGTTATAGAAAATGGAATTTGTTCACTCCCACTATAAAAAAACTTACCAACCTTATGATAATTAAGCCATTAACTTTATATTAGTTGTCATAATGTATGTATATAACATACATGTTTATATATATACATATATAATTATTCCTCATATTAACAGAAAATGTTTGGAAGATGATACAGTTATTAAGTGATCTCCTGTGAGGATGAGAGGAAAGAGACTTCTCCATTCCATACCTCTGCTTGTTTTTTTTTTTTCTTTCATTAAGACTACACATTCATATTAAAGGGGAAAAGTCAAGAGTAACAAAATAAGAAAAAACAAATGACCATACGAGATTTACCTTGTTCAGGTCCTTCACCATCATCGCAACTGTTAATAGACCAACTGGTGGAAACATGCCCAGTCCAGCCAGGGTGTTTGCCCACATCTACTGACCAGCCAAGGGAGAGCAAAAATTCTAGGAAATGTGGCTGAACATTTCTGGAAGACTCCACATTCTTTAAAATCTGAAATACATACCAATCATCAACTATAGTGAAGGAAACAAAAGAGCATATCAAAGTATCTTCAGACACTTTGAAGTGTCTGATGATTTTATAAATCAAGTCCAAGCTGAGAATAAACTGAGGACTATACATATGACTGCAGTTAAATATGCATGCTTCTGGGTTATATAGATCTGGGTTCAAATCCTGGTTGGGCTTTGGGCAAGTTTCTTAACCCTACTGTTTCAGTTTCTTCATCTATAAAGTGAGTAATAATGATGGCTGTGAAGATTAAGTGAGAAAATCCTTTAACTCTCTCCCTAGCAAAATAATTACTGAGCCAGACATGCTTACTAAAAGTAAACAAAAACACTAGGTCCCTGCCTTCACATAGGTATGTGATTATTTACTTACAAGTCTTGACAAATGCTATAAAAAGTACAAACCTGTTAAAAATTCAATAATGAATAGCTATAATTAATAAGTGAGTGGGAAAACATTCTTCTCTGGTTCAAAGAAGAGAATAACAACCATCCCAGATAAAAATGAAGGCTCTCTCCTCTTCACCAGGTACCAAATTTAATTCCTGGGCCCCAGAAAGAAAAGTCCCTTGTTCTAAAACAGTGGTTCTCATGAGGTGGATTTTGCTCTCCCGTGGACATTTGGCAATGTCTGGAAACATTTTTGACAACACAACTTGTGGGGCACTGCTGGGATCTAGTGAGCAGAGGCCAAAGATGCTGCTACTTGTCCTATTTTTATAGAACAGCTCCCCCAACAAGGAATTACTTGGCTCAAAACATCAACAGCGCTGCTGTTCCAAGTCCAATGCTAGAAGAAGGAAAATGAGAAATCCGCTACAAATCAAAAATGAAATGGGGAGAGAGGTAGTGTATCAAAATCACCTGGGGAATTTCTTAAACACGAGATTTTCTTAGCCTACTCCAGAACCTCTGTATCAGATCAGCAGAGATAAGATCCTGGAATTACTACTTTGAAGAGGTCTCCCAAGTAACTTTTAATGTAGCTAGCCCACAGATTACTGATGTAGTTCATACAATGCTAACCTAATGAAGTCAAAATATGGGGTTACATCAAATACTTCTCAATCCAGTGGGCATCACTGCCAGGCCTCGTGTCTTAAACATTTCTCTTCAGAAGTGTACCTTTAGTTTCCCATATCCCTTCATATTCTTATAAGTGCCAGGAAACTGATCTGACAGCCAGTTTTTGTTTTCCCCCAATTAATTATTTTATTCAGAGGTGAGACTTTTCAACAATTTGAAAATGTAGCCAAGATACAATATAAGTTAAATTCAACTTGCAGGCCACTGACTGGCAGCTGGAAATTCATCTAAATCTTCTCTGTGGGGCCAGGGAAGGCAGGACTCAGCCATTCTAAAGGAGGTCTCTGGGAATCTTATTGTTTTCTAGTCACCCTTGGTCCCTAAAAAGCTAAGGAAACTCAACTGGTGTAAGAATTAACTCAAGGGTTTGTGTCCTCTTCTATACGTAGGAGGAAAATGGCCCCACTACTCTCATATGAATCATTCATTAGACTTCCTTCAAAATAGAGCCCCACTCTCTGCATTTAATTCACTTCTACTGAGTATCTTTCAAAAAACTTGAGTCTACCGGTCTCATTCCTGGCTTCTAGTAGCCTCCCAAGCTCCAAACAAATTGAAACCAATAATGAATTTTAGGAAAAGGAAATTCTCTCTCACCTCCAGGGCCTTTATACATGTTGTTTCTTGATTAGTGACAACCACTTCCACCTTTTAACCTTACTGTCAATGTATATACCTCATACATTAGCTTAAAAGTCTTTTATTCCAGGAAGTCTTCTTCAGACTAGGTTAGGTTTTCATGTTGCGGCTCCTATAACATGTTCCTATCAGCACACTTTATCATGGTCGTGTGTTTAATCATCTGTCTTTCCCTCTACACAGTAGTTCCAGAAGTCCAGAAACCTTGAAGATCTTGTTCAGCACTATAACCCAAGCACCTGACAGCAGACACTTAGTATTTACCAAATCACTAACATGAAATGAGAAGAATTTTCTTCTTTTCTAGTAGTTTGCCAATAATCTGAAATGTGCTTCTAGTATAAACATTTTGTCATTCTGGTAAATTTCTTCAAGTGTGTTTAATCTGATTAGCTAATGGTCTTACAATGATTATAGTGAAACTCCAAGATAATACAGTCACAGTGCTCTATACGTGTGAATACATTCTATATTTTACACATCTTCCTTCGGTCTTCTCTTAGTCACAGTTGGTAACTACCTGTCCAATCCATGTTTCAACCATTTATCTCTGATAGACCCTTGATCTCCTGACATTTGTTCTCAGTACTCTGTTCTCACCTATCTTACAGTTGTCTTCATCCTTCTCCTAGTCTCTTTGTTACATGTATCTAACTGTGTTTTACTTATTCTGTTTTTATCCTTTACTTTATTTCAGATGTTCTTCCCCTACTGTGTTTGCCTTGACTAAAATTATTTCCTTGTGAAATTATCTGGAAAGTGAGTTCCTCAAGAGGAAAGGGTGTTATCACTTCTACACTTGGGCACATTGAGGGAGCCACAAGGAAGACGGTCAGTGAACAGTTGTTGCTGGGCAGTAAGGCCTAACTTTAGCTTTTCATGGTTAACTTTTGTTATTTTAGTTTCCTGTGTCTTAGGAATCTGAATTCCTTAAGGTAAGAAAGACATGCTCTAGCTCTTCTCTACATCACAGAGAGTCAAAAGACTCGAGGCTCTAGGCATTATAGTTTTCATTAACTCAGTTTCTGAACTGATTCACAAGAAATCTTTAAGGAACAAGAATAACTCACCTTCCACCACAGAGAAGTACAAGTCATGTAAATTTTTTTCAATTTACAGCATAAAAAATTACCCCCCAAATCCAGAAATCTTACCTCCTGGTTTGTTTTCTGACCTGGCTTCATATAGAAAATAAAAACTGTGTCAAAGGGACGACATGGCAAGAGATCCAGATACCCAATGTCATCAAAAAATCCAGGTATCGTGGAGTCAAGTGCAATAAGGTGAGGAGGTAGACGACTGTTTGCAGGTTCCTACCGCCAAAGGAAGAAAGGAGAAGGTATCATCTCTTTGCACTATTCTAATTATAAAAGCAATACTTGCTCATGGTTTAATAAACATTAAGTAAAAAAAAAAAAAATTTAAAAATGACAGGAATAAGCAGAACCATAATCCCAAACTACAGAAACTATTTAACATTCTTGTGTACTTCCTTCCAGTTCTTCTGCCTTTTTTTGTTAAAGACGGCTGAGATCATACTATGTATTTAATTTAAAATCCAATTTTCTCTGTAAAACACCAAACTTTCTAGAAAAAATTTAGTATGTATTTTATTCTTATTCACTGCTAGTGGAAATGGAAAAGGTACAGCCATGCTGTAAGACAGTTTGGCAGTTTCTTGCAAAGCTAAGCATAATCTTACCATACAGGGCAGCAACTGCATAACTTGATATTTTCTCATATGAATTAAAAACGTCTACTCAAAAACCTGCACACAAAAGTTTATAAAAGCTTCATTTGTAATTGCCAAAACTTGGAAGCAACCAAGGAGTCTCTCTGTAGGTGAATGGATAAGTAAACTGTGATAAATCTACCCAATGGAATATTATTCAATGATAATAAGAAGTGAGCTATCAAGGCACAGAAAGACATGGAGGAACCTGAAATGCAAACTGCTAAGTGAAAGAAGCCAATCTGAAGAGACTACATATTATATGATTCCAACTATATGATATTTTGGAAAAGGCAAAACTGTGGAGACAGCAAAAGATCAGTAGTTGTCAGGAGTTGGGGGAATTTCCAGAGAAGGGGAGGGATGACTAGGAAGACTACAATGGACTTTAGGCAGTGAAACTCTTCTCTATAGTGCTATAATGGTGGACGTATGTGATTTCATATTTGTCAAAACCCACAGAATTGTACAACACAGAGTGAACGCTAATGTAAACTATAGAGTTCAGTTAATAATCCATCCGATACTGGTTCGTCAACTGTTACAAATTATGTCACAACAATGCAAGATGTTAGGAGAAACTATGTGTGTGGAGGAAGAGAGGTTATATGGAAACTCTACACTTTCTACTCGGCTGTTCTGCAAACCTAACTGCTTTAAAAAATAGTCTATTAATTTTTATGCATTTCTTGTTTTGTTTTCCCCCTGATTCCTTATCTTCTTTGAGATCTTGATCTTGACCAGCATGTTGTCATCCACGGTATTTTTCAGGAAAGCATCCCTCAGAGATGGGTGCTTTTCCTACTCCAAACAAGGGCTTGAGGCAACACCCTGTCATTAAAGACACTGCTATTTCTGCAGTCAAATGGAAGAGTATTCACACTATGAAAAAAGACTACAGACAGCCTCATGTCAATTCAGGTCAGATTTTTCCACTAAATGAATTTTCTGCAAACATACAAAAAATGTTCTGCTTTTCATTTTTCACTGTGAAATCATGGAGAAGGAACCACAGTTTGGCAGTGTGCTACAACACATCTCATAGGACAAGGGCTCCTCATTCTTTTTTTTTAAAAAAGCTACCTCATCAGCTTGTTCTTCTGGATGATCTTCTAATTCAGGAACATAACACGCACGTACTTTATATCTCTTAATAACTTCTTAAAGTTTTTTCCTCTAGGTCTGTTGTTTTTCCTAATAAATTTTGTTAGGATAACTTTTGTCAATATCACAGTTTGTAACTGAGTTATTTTGCAATGTATTTCTAACTGGATATTAACAGCTATAGTCATTAATATCTGTACTTCATATGTGGTGAACTTAACTTTCATTTACTTGAAACACGCTACTGATTCTCCTTCTTGCTGTCATTCAGTAGCTCAGTCGTGTCCGACTCTTTGTGACCCCATGAACTGCAGCACGCCAGGCTTCCCTGTCCTTCGCTATCTCGTGGAGCTTGTTCAAACTCATGTCCACTGAGTCGATGATGCCATGGTTGTCTAATTAGAAATCATATTACCTGGGAACTGTCTTTTCCTTTCCAACGGTTTTTTCCCTCTTACTTCGTTTCTTTTAGTATTTCATTGACCTTCCTGGTTTTGATATTATACTATAGTTAGGTAAGATGTTACTCACTGGGGGAATCTCCCTACACATTTTTTTTTTTTTAAACATTTCCTCATTCTCCATCTTGTTTCCTAAATGGGCTGCCATTTACACAGATCTACATTACTGGCCCTGGTAAAGTTTTTGGCTGTTTATTCATTTTTTAAAAAATCAGACTAAATACTGTTTTGCTGAATATTGACTGTTTTATTGACTGATCTAACAGAATCAAATTTTTTTAATAACTTTACTAATATTTACCAATAACTGACTCTCCTGCGTTCCTAGGATAAACTTTACTTGGTTGTAGAAGTTAATTTAACATGCTGCTGAATTCAGTTTTATTAGTATTCTCCTTAATACTTTTGTACATACTTTTGCATGTATGTTCTGTCAGGTTTAAGTTATTAGAGTTACGCTAAGATTCATAAAATAAATCAGGCTACTTTCTGACTTTTTCCTATGTTCTGACCCAGGTGAGAAAGTACAGGAATTATTTTCTTGAAATATTAAACATTTCAACTACAGTAGATAACATGAAAGGAAAATTGCAATCTCAGAGATTTGTCTCGTCTCCATTCAGTCCATAGCATGCAATCATTTCCTTCTAGAATGTTTTTATTTACTGCTTCTACTCTGTCCAATTTTCTTCACTAGGAATATCACTAATCATCTATAAGGTTGTATCTTTGTCCCTTTCTTTCCACATTTACCACTGCATTTCTCATTATTTTCCTCTTTCTGTTCTTCTGCATTTTAAGAGTTTTTATTTTTTACTCTCCACCACTAATTCAATTTTCTACAACATAAAATATTTTTCATCTACATGCCGAAATCCAAACTCAAGACAGCAATGTTCCCCTCTACTTTTCTTAAAAGTTAAATGGCCGTTAGCCAAGTAGCTGCTAGAGAGTAAGGCAGGGGACAACTTGTGCAATAAGTGACTTCTTGCCTGGCAATCTTCAGTTGTGCTTTTCAAAACAAATAGGTCTTAGTACAAATTCTAGATTCACATACATGGAAGCTATTTCACATTTTTGAGGCCCTGTTTCTACATCTGTGAAAGAGAGACACTACCACTTTCCTGGTAAAACTGTTTTAATGAAATTAAGAATAATGGCAACATTTCCCTTACAGGATGGCTGACTCTGTTCTATGTAGTACATGAAACACCTGACACGACCACAATGAGATGATACCCTTATCACCCCTATTTCAGACATGAGGAACTAAGACTCAGAAGTTGGGCAACTTTCCCAAGATCACACAGCTGGTAAGTACTGATGCCAGGACATAAATCAAGACAGTCTGACCCTAGAGACTGCACAACCTAACAAGCGTTTACATTTGTTCCTTTTCAAAAGTGGCATGAAAGAGCAGAGTCAACTGTAGCCCATACTTTCAGTCATAAAGTTTACTGGGGAAAAGTTTTAACACTCTTTTTCTAACTGCTTATAGATGTCATTAATATATATAACATGAGTCCTACAGCACCTAGGAAAAGTCAGAGGTGGATATATTATCAAAACAGCTCTCACAACAGAGCTCTGAATACATTCATGGGAAAACTGTCTTGGAGCTCATATTGTAAGCTGCAGCATCATAGAATTTTATTTACTTGTATGAAAGGTAAGATTTTAAATAGTTTCTGTTTTTTTTTTTTAATTCTCAATCTTCACAAAAATGCTTTAGCTATCATCAGTTGAATGTTAATTTATGAATATATTCACTCATAGAAGTTTATGAAAATTACCTTCAATGCTTCTAAAGACAAAAATCCGAAGTGTGAAAGGAAAAGACGTGCTGTTTGGAATTCCTGGGCAGGAGGTGGGGGCTTACAATCTGTAACTGGATCAGGAAAGCTTCTCTTCTGCAATTCTTCCTCACTTTGTTGCTCAAGGTGGATTTCATAAGCGATCTGCTGGGCCATACCATTCCTTAATTTTTCATGTCTCTCTTCTAACTGAAATAAACCGAACATTTCATTTTGGGGGAATTAAATCAGGATTAATCTTAATTTTTAAATGAAAATAAGACTACAAGCAACAAAATAGAAGATAATTTTCAGTGATCAACACTGAGCTTCAATTCAATACAACCAAGAGCAAATATGCATAAACCAAGCAAAAATGTTTTAAAGTTAAAACCCCAAGAATGTCCCCATAGCCTCAAAACTTGCTCCTTTATCTCCTCGCTGTAAGTGAAACCATTCTGTCTCTGCTTCCCTTTACACTGGCAAGAAAGGGGGCAGAGTTGCCATTCTCTGCCATGTCGCCTCCATCTTCCAAATCTTCTTTCCTCTTCTTTCAGACCCCTATCTATCTTTGTCCTGCAAGGATCTCCTCATTCTCTGAAGTCCACAACTGCATGGATTAGCTACTATACTCTTGGGAGTTACTTCTGCTTTCCTTCTGATCTATCCTATTTAAAATTTCATCCTCTTTGGTGAATAGCCTGGCCTACATTCCTACAACTTCCTCAACCTTCACAACTTTGGCCATCCGTGACAAACTCTGTACCTCAGATGTGCTGTACCTTCAAGAGCTCCAATTTTGAAACTCCTTTCTTATAGCTCACCTGTACACCCATTCTCCCTTTACCATCACTGTGGGGTAAACAACCCCTCTCCATATTTTCCAAGCCTTCTGGCTTCATCTATGTCCCAACCAAAACTAAACCCCTGAATCTGACATCTTAATACTCTCTTCTAAGCATATATAATGACTATGTTATTTCTTACGCTTCCTTATTCACCTGGCCAATCTCCACATCACTCAAATTTTTTATTTATGCCTCTGGATACCAAGAACTTTTGAAGAAAGTCAGCAAAATGAGCTAAGTAAATTCACTACAGATAATACTACTTAATCCAGCTGAGCTGCCTGGAAATTTTAAGAAGCATCTTTGCTTCCCTATGTCATTTCTAAGAACTAAGATTAAAATTTACATAAGCAGCTTCAATTTCCCTTCTTTCCACCTCTAAATGTCTCTGAACCTAAACCAAGGCTCTCTCCTCTCCTATCTTACCAGAAGGACCCCTTTTCTAGTTACATTCACAGATTCTTGACCTGACTGCCTCCAGGGCCTTATTCTATTACTTATCATTCCCTCAGCCTGCCTCACAGTGTAGGCTGCTGACGCTTCTTCACTGGTTCCTTCTACTTCTGATTCTTCTTAAATTAAAGAAAAATAAGGCTTGCCTTTCCTTCACTAGACCGTTTCCTCATTCTATTTTCTACTCTGTACCTTTTGTTTCCCTGGTGGCTCAGTGGTAAAGAATCCACCTGCCAATGCAAAAGACGCAGGTTCAATCCCTGGGTCAGGAAGATCCCCTAGAGGAGGAAATGGTAACCTATTCCAGTATTCTTGCCTGGAGAATCCCATGCACAGAGGAGCCCGGCAGGCTATAGTCCACGGGGTTGCAACTAAACAAAAGTTGACTTTAGCAACTAAACAACAACCCTTCCCTTTACTGCTAACAGTTAACAGTGTAGCCTATATTCACTGCCTTTTCCCTATTTACCATTCATTCCCCAGACCTTACACTTGAATACTCCTTTGAACTTGTTCTCAAAGGTCACCAACATTTCATAACAAAATCCAGGGGCCTCTTCTTAGTGTTCCTTCCCCCAATCTCTCCAGCATCTGATACTGTAGGCAGCCTCCATACCTGCCCTTCTATTCACTCATGCCCTGACATACCTGTCTTTCATTTCTTAGAACTTGTCTTCCTTGACCTAAGCAACTAATTATTTAATCTAGTTAAGTACCTAAATTAATCTAAAGTCAAGTAATTTTTTCCCTAAACCTGTCCTCTTCCTAATGTCTATATTTCTATAAATGGCACTGGTATCTTTGCCACTCAAGCCTAAAATCTAAAGTTCTTCAGCTCCTTTCCATCCCTCATCAATCCAAGACTGGATCAAAATATCTCTATGAGACATGCCATATATTTAAACTTTACACTACCAATAAGGCAGTCCTTCCCATCCCCTGCCTGAGTTGTCATAATGGTCTCTGAATCGGTCTCCCCTCTCCAAATATCCTCCACTGGGGTTGGATCATGCCCTCACACTAATGAAACCACAGACCAGTCCAGTTCCTTTAGACTGGTTCCTTTGGACATCGGCAGCCCGATGTCAAGCTCCTTTCACTTAGCTACAATCTCTCTTTGCCTTACTACATGGCAATCTCCTGGATGACAAACATCTAGGTCATCTTAAGAATCACCTCCAGGAATACCGAACAAAGGCAGTATCTTGATTGCAGAAGTTGTTTAAGGATGTTTATAGTCATTATCTTAACAACAGCTGGTAATAATTTATCTTACTTCTTCTGTGACGATTTCATGCAAATCTGGAATGCTCAGATCTGCTTTCACAAAAGGAATCTTATCCACCTCTTCAGGAAATGGTCGATGTTTCACAGTATATTTAAATCCAACATCATTTTTAGGAACTGGACGAGGTTCAGGCACAAAAAGCTGTTAAAAAAACAACATTATGTTTATTACATTTGGTGCCATCCGAAATGACATGTATTTCCCTGGTCTCTTAGATGTCTGTGTTTCCCTAGGGTTATAAAACACAGAATTTCAGTAAAAATCTGCAATTACTACTGTTAATGGTAAAAGCACCAGTGCACTCTTCTTTATTTTCATAAAAATGTTCATCAACTTATAGATTTTTGTGACTGATATATGTGTTACGGACCTCTACTATACCAGGCCGGAATCTTCCACATTCAGTGATAAGCTAATAGATAAGGCATTTCCAAATTTAAGGCTCAAACTTCCTTCTTGTCCCAAGGGCTCGCAAATCGTATAAGTTTACATCCACTGGGCATCTCTAGACAGTGAAACATGGCTTAACTGAAAAAGTCTGGCACCGAATCTGGCACCGGTCTTCATGGCTCCAAATCCCTGTTTTAATAAACATATATGAGCTATGTGACTTCTGTTTCCACATGTGACAAATGGAAACAACACATCACAAGACTGCTGCAAGGATTAAATTAAAAAAAAATATGGCACATATTAAACTGTCAAACAGGTTTTGGTGCCTTTTCTGACCTCCTTCCTCCTCAGTCTTTAATGGGACTGAGTGGCTTATAGTGTTGCTGACAGATTGATGACTGGTATGATGCCACTAGGAGAAAACAAGCATGTGCTCCTCAGAGCAAACACATGTTATGCAACATCTAGAATGTTAAATTATTTTAGGCATGCACTCTAATTTTGTGACTTTCTCTCTCAAATGCTGGTAAAATTTTATTAAGCCATGTTTTAAAGAATTTTTAATAACATAAGTAAAAGCTTACAATGTGATAAAAATGAAAAGAGCAGTATACAAAAATTGAAGTGTTAGGTACAGAAAGGGAAAAAAGATTGGAAGAAAATCTACTAAAACATTAACAGAGGCTGTCTACTTCTGAAGAGTGACAGTACAGGTGACTTAAAATACCTTCTTCCTTATTGTCATTTTCCAACTTTCACCCATGAGCAAATTTTATTCACATAATTACAACTGTTATAAAAAAACAACAACTGTGCCACCCCAAAGAAAGACTTCATTAAATTATACAGCACAAAAAAAAATTACAGAGCATATGACCAGTTATACAGTTAAATGAAACAATTAGAAACTAAGTACTATTGACATAGACATCTAGGATCTGGCCAAATTTTTTTCATATGGCATGTACGTAAATTTTATTTAACATTCCATGAAAAAAGTTGGGGCCACTCTTAATGACAGCAGTTCTTTTGTTTTAACCTTTAATTTTACTTAGAAGTATAGCTGATTAGCAATGTTGTGACAGTTTCAAGTGGACAGCAAAGGGACTCAGCCATACTCAGAAGAGCAGTTCTTAATCTTAAGTGGATATCAGAGTCACCCAGAAAGCTTTCTGAAATTACGCCTGCCTTGAAGATGTCTTTAAAGAATATTTCAGTGGACCTGGAATTCTAGCCTCCTAAGAAGACTCTGATGTGAACTCACTGAGAACCTGGCTAGGATCAAAAATATTTATTTTCTCTTGTGATTTTTGTTGCAATATTATTTAACCTTTAAATCATAACACACACAAACGCACACACAGGCACTCACTCCTAGCCACTCCCCTGTAACTTCTGATGGATACCTTCTGATTTGCTTTTGCTCCTCTGGGTAAAAGGCAAAGTTGTTGTGCCCAAGCAAGTCTTCCAGACATTCCCCGGACGAGCACAGTGACAGAGGGGAAAAAGTCATCTAGAATAAAATGTTGGTGGAAAAGTTTTTATTTCCGGCAACATATAAATTACACCTGCTGTCAATTTTAGAGCCTCTAATAAACACAGTCCTAGCACAGTGCTTCTCTAGCTTTTCTTCTTTGTGAAACACCTCTGCAGATTCTGCCATATCCATGTACCGCTGTGACTATTATCTTACTTTCTCTATTAACTTCTTTCTTCCCTTTTTCTGTTTTTTTAAAAGGAGATTATATCCTTAAAAGGAAAACCAGGAACTCTGGTGTGTTAATTATATATTTTTAAAACACCTGTTTAAAAATGCATAAAATAATGTTCACCAAAATACCAATTAACATCATATAATATACCTCTAGCAGTACACATACACATTCTTTGGAAACATTATCCTGGCAAATACTCTTAATTGTCACTGTTGTGGATGGTCTAAATGCAAAAGGCAGGCTGGGTGCTTGTGATGCTGAAGTCACATTCACCCATGCCTTTGTGTACTGTTGCCTACCCTGGCAGGCACTGTTTCATCCCAAGGAGGAATGAACGCAGAATGGACTTCCTAAGCACCTAGATCCTTCTTCCTATTAACTTCTTTTTCCTCTGGTCTAGCAGTCAAACTTGTTCAAACTTCTCTTGCTTTTATTTTAAAATGCCCTTGTACCTCTAAATAATCCCAACTGTTTATATTTTTGGTAGACTTTCAATGCAATGAAATCACTTAGAATGAGAGGAGTGGAGTCTTAAAAAGTTTGGAAAAGGGGTGACAGGAAACCTGGAGGGGAGACTGGGATTTTATAGACTCTAATAGCAGGTAGGGGAGTGGGAAGCAGAAGTAGTCAGGAATAATTGATACAGGCCAGGGAAAAAAGTCAAGCAATCCCAGGTCTAAGGTAGAGAAGGATGAAGTGCCTACAGGAAAGACCTGGGACCAGTGCTTATGGAGTTGGGCAACAATTAAAAGCCCCATCTAGTTCTTATTAAAATCACTATATTTTACCACAACATGAAGGATACCTCTGGTGGTATTTCCCCAAACTTCTGGGAAACATCTAGTTTCATTTTATGAACAAGTCAAATATCCTCTCTGAGCCCTATTTTCTTCATCTGTAGATTCCCTGGGTCCCTGTATGCCCAAAGATTCTGTGATCTTCACTTTCCTTCCCCTTCTCAGCAATAAGGATCTCTCTAAGAACATGCTTCCTTTACATATTGGTTGATTTAAATTACCATCAGAGAAAAATGTAGTTTGAGCAGTCTGCATTGCAGGGGTAATACACCTTGAGATGATATAACTGGGGGAAAGATGGGAAGAAAACAGTGTATGTTGCGTCAATGGAAAGTCAATGGATTTTCAGGAGGGCACGGGCATGATCGATCTACATTTGAGGATGGAGGGAAGGACGATGAATTTTGCAACTGGAAGGAGGGACAATCAGATCAGGCAAGAAGCAACTGCAATAATCTAGAAATAATAAAGTCCTGCATTTGGTTGTACTGGGAGGAATGCAGAGAACAGAAGATGCCAAAGTCACTAATGGAAGAGAAACTTGGAAACCAAATACATAAGGGAGTAACAGGAGGAAGATGACTCCTGCAATTTTCAGCCTGCTTGGGTGGCAACAATAACCGAAAAAGAACAATGTGGAGTGAGGGCAGGACAGGAGAGGTGCAGGATCCAAAGATCAAGAAGGAAGAGGAATAATGATCTTCATACACAGGGAACAACAGAAAATATTCTACCAAAACAAACTTTTTATAAAGCTATGGAGCTCTTTCCTAATAGATATACATTAAGAGCCTCTAAAAGATTCTATTTCATATGTATATTCCACTTTCTGACCCTCTGCTTTTCAGTCGCTATTATCTCATCAGCTAGAAGCCTTTTTTGACAAATGCAAAATTACTTAAAATGTCTTTCCTTCCCCGATCCCAGAGACAGCTTGCTAATACTGATAGACATGTTGATTTAGCAATGGAAAAAGCCCAAAGTGCTGAAACTTACTTTGTTCATTTCCAAGAGGTTGCTCCAGCATTGCCAGGATGACACTGTTATCCAAGACAAAGTACCGGAAACTATGTTTGTTTATGGTTGGCAGTCTGGAGTATTTGATCAAAGTGGTTTCATTCACCAAACTACAAGGAGAGGCAGGACCACTGGGTGAAGGAAATGCACCAAGCAACTGCATAATACTAGAGAGAATGCAAAAGATAACAGTTAATTCCCAAAGGAAGACCACAACTTTACCCCATGCATCAATCTGTTTCTCTAGATTTATCTGACCACAACCATGCTTCCTCTTCGAGGGTCAGATTTACTCCCTGTGGTGGATGTTGTGGTGTGCTGTCCAGATTCCCTCTCCAAAACTGAAAAGATCCACTGCCCCAGATACAGGGAGATGGTGGCCCTAACTTTCAGCTGAGTCCTGGAGAGGCCAATGAGAACCACTTTATTCAAGAGCACAGCTTCCTCCTGGCACAGCTCATGTCCAATGAACTATTGATGCCGGGGGATAAGGGGTATAAAGTCCCAGTACCCAGGCCCCAACATGAGAGACTCCTGAAGGGCCAGCCCAGCTCCAGAGCTCTTTGCTGCAAATGCATCACAGTTTGGTACTTCCCTCTGCTCAGTCTGACTTCCCTCATTCCCCGATAAGGGTTGATCCTGACAGCACTTTACAATAAACCTTTTACAGGCAAATTTCTCTCAAAGCCTGCTCCCCAGGGAACCTGACCAATCATACTTCCAAATCATGAAGCTCCTAAAGATATATTTAAAAAATATGCACACTCCAGGTTTAAGGACTTTGCTAGCTAAAGCATTCTAGACCCAGGCAATGATCTGAAGATCAGCCAAATCCCCTCAACTTTCAAGCTGAGGAAACTTAGGCTCAGAAGAGATAAGTGATCATTAAAAGACCAGAAACCAAGACCTGCTGCCTTCTAACTGTGTGGCCATGAACAGCTATTCTCATTTTACAAACAAGGAACTTGATGCACTAGTAGTTACATCTTACAGAACTGTTGTAATTATTAAATGAGAATATACAAGAAAAAAAATACTTTTAAAATTAGAATTCAACTGATCAAGCCTAAACATTCCAAAATGTTTACATCCACAGAGATTCCTGCATGTCTTCAAGGAACAGGAGTAATAACTTATACAATACCACTACTATGTGCCAGAGTCTAGAGCTAAGCACTTGACACATAACATTTTATTTAGTTGTCATAACAACCCTATGAAATAGGTACCATTATTATTCCCATTTCATAATTAAGAAATGGAAACACAGAAAGAATCTTGTTAAGAAAACATAAAGATTTTATCTTGTGGTCCTAATATCATCAGACCCTTCCAGAGCAACTCATTTGGAAAATTAGGGTTCCCCACCACTACTTTCATCACTGCAATTCTCAGCCTGAGTGGCCTCTCCTCTTCTCTCTCATTTTAATGCTTGAACCCAAATCTCTCTGATAACAGAAGACAACACTGCTCAACAGATACTTTCCCTCCATTTTTTCTCCTCCTAAGACGAGGACTATCTAAGAATTTCAAGGACAAGGAGAATTTCATGATGAGCTCAGGCCTAAGGATTTGCAGAAAACCAGTAATGGGAAAAACACAGGTTTTCTAATATGGAACAGAGATGGCTGTCACAAGCATATGGACCATGTAAGCTTATATTCCATGCAAGATTTTAAGACATTATCAAATAGGATGCTGGGAAGGGAATAGGTCACTAAGATCAAATCACACCAGCCTAACTACATTTTCTCTTCTCGATAATGACTAGACTGGAAAGGCAGAGAAATATCTTTGAAATCAAGACATGCAACTTACTTGGCAGTATATCATTAAAACTTATAGATAAGATTTAAAAATCCCTGTGAACCAGAAGGGAAATTTCTTATCATGTGCTTTGTCAGTCTTTTTCTGTTCAATATTCTTATCAGAGTTTCTGATTAGGACACACAGGGCAGGCTCATTAAATCTGCAGCTGACCTAAAGTTGAGCTGCAGAGTTAATATTATCAGAGTAAGAGCTGGGATCCAAAAGAATCATGACAGATTAAAAATAATAAGGTAAATCTTACATAAAGAAATTTCAAGTTTAAATGTAAAATTCTATATATTACATACAAATACCCCGAAACAAGTGTTCAGGATGAGAAAGACAAAAGGTAAATGTGTTCAAAAGAAAAAAAAAAAGCCTCTAAGGTTTGCCATGACTAGGTTCTCAAAAACCCAATTTTAATGAAAATACAATATTCTACAGTTTAAAGGTGATCACCCTTTAAAGAGGTACAGTCAAACCAATGCTACTGAAAGGAAAATGACTAGGATAAAAAGTACTTTAAATCCCTGTCATATGAAAAACAGTTAAAGGTACTGGCAGAAATGAATGAGAAAGAACATGAGCATTGTTGGGATTCCTTCCGTGGCCCAGCAGCTAGAACTCTGCCTTCCAATGCAGGGGTGTGGGTTTTATTCCTGGTCAGGGAACTAAGATCCCACCTACCAGGGGATGCAGCCAAAATGTAAAATAAAAAACAAACAAAAGAACACAAGCATTGTCTTCAGATATCCCCACCCCTTGGAAAAAAAGGATTTCACGATCAAAAGTCTGAATCAGAACAAATGGGTAGAAGTTAAAGCGGGAGAGATTTCAGCTCGATGTAAACACCAAGTTTTCAACAATTGAAATGGGCACTTGAGGGGTTAAAGTATCCCAAAATTAGAGGCTAAATAACTTGGTAAATAATTCTTAAAAATCACTAAGCAGAGAGGCTACTGAAATGACTTCCAAGAGTCCTAATGTATATTATACAACAAGCAGGAAAACACCAACAAGCTGATCTGCATTCTGTAACTATCTCCTGTGTGCTTACACTGTGAGGGGTGTAAAAAGGGAAATGGGGCCTCTACCCAGGGTGGGGAGCTAAGACGAGCATGTATCAAATATGACCAGGTGTGATCATGACACCACAGAATTCATGTAGTGTGGCAGGGTCAGACTGAATGAACACAGAGGTGTGGAAAAGAAGCAGAATAATCAAAGAAGGTCCCACAGAGGTAGCTAGATGTGAGGTGAGCAGCTAACAGTGGAGGACGTGGCCAAGAGGAGAAGGAAGTCCCGAAACTCAGGGGGAGTAGACAGACAGGTATGAACACGCGCAGTTCACAGCCACAAGTGGCCAGCCAGCCGGGGCAGAAGGGCTGTGCTAGGAAAGATCACAGTTTGAGTGGGGACTCAAGAAGGGCCTTGAACACTAGACCAAAAATTTCACTGCATATGGCAATTAACAGAAATCTTCTGTTTTCAATCACTCATACAGCAGAATAAGCACAGTACCTAAGATGATGAGTTCAGTAACAATGCAAAATGAAAAGAGTTAAGAGACTGAAAACAGGGAAATCAGACAGAAAGTGAGAAGGGCCAGGACTAGGATGCTGAGGTCTGAGGGAATGGAGGAAATACTTCCAAAATTAAAGTCTACTGGATTTGGTCACTGACTTCATATGGGGAATGACAGATAAAACAGAGATAAATCAGAAAGAGTCAAAATTTTGAGTTTGCATAGCTGGAAAACAGTCATGATACTGACACAAAGCTCTAATTGTGTGGGAACAGAGAAAATTGGTTTTGGATGTTTCATGATGACTTTTTCGGGCCCTCTTTAAGACATGAGGCCTTTTGTAGAGCTGCCAGCAGAGATAAGATGAGCCACCTAGACAACTACTGCCTAGGTTGGGGACTACGAGCATGGCTCTCTGCTCATTCTGGGCTCATATCCAATCCTCGCTGCCAATCATACTCTCAGTGGAATGTCCCATCCACAGACTAGGATGGAGCAAACTTATGTTTATATAATGCAGAGTCCCAGTGAGAAATTTCCTTCTACCTTTCTCCATATCCCTTTTATTCTTCAAGGTACACATCAGATCTTAGTTTTTAATAATATTTTTAAGTCCACCCCAGACCACGCATGGTCTTCTCTCTGGACTTTAATTATTTCTAGTAATTAATCACATTTTTCTGATTTTCCAGCTATTAGCCAAACTTCCAGTCACTGAAAGCCCAGCAACAGCACAGTGAGCAGGACTGAACTAAAGCAAGCATGCTTCTAAAATTTTGTTGAATAACCTAAGCCCATGAGGAACAGAAATAAACCCAACTTTATTGTGCATGCCCCAAGTTCTCTTAAAAAAAGGCTCATTTGCATACAAATCTTCTACAAGCTATCTTCTTGTGTAGTCACAGAGTTGTGTCTGACTCTGCTGTGATGCCATGGACTGTAGCCAGCCAGGCTGCTCTGTTCATTGCATTCCCGAAGGCAACAATACTGCAATGGCTTGCCATTTCCTTCTCCAGGGGATCTTCCTGACCCAGTGATCAAATCCCTGTCTCCTGCATTGCAGGCAGATTCTTTACCACTAAGCCACCAGGTAAGCCTACAAACTGTCTTACCACTTTTACTAAGAAGACCAAGATGAGTCAACTCAATATGACCTGACATTCCTTCTCCCTGCTTTTTATATTGTTCTGGATCCTCATCCACACTTACCCTTTCATAAGCCACTTCTTCCCAACTGTACCAATTCTACCTAATCTTCTCCATCTGTCTCTCAGTCAATAAACTGCCTTTCTTCTCTCTTTCTACTCTGCTAACTAACCAGGCAAACACAAACTTTCAACTCTCTGCTACTTTTTCAAGATACCAACCTGTCTCCGTCCCTTCATTACCAAAATGCTTGAAATAGGAATTTTCTCTTTCTGCCGTAACCACCCCTATAATCTGACTTATAGCTCAAACTATCCATTCTCTTGAGAGTCAGGTCAATGTGATTTTTTTTCCTCAGGAATCTAACTTCCCTGAATCTGAAAGTATTCATTCCCTTCTTCCAACACACCTGTATTACGTATGTACCCCTTCTCTTGGAGCATTTATTCTCCAGCTAATATTTATAGATATTTGTGTTCATATCTTATTCCTCCCTATTGGACTAGAAGCTCTCTGGGTCTGGAAACTAAATCTGATTTATTTTTACAATTCTATCACTAGTTCGTAAGAAGATGTTTATAAGTTTTGGCTGAATGAACCTATAATATGTAATATAGATGGTGTAGCACAGAATAAAAACCACTAAGCTGGAAAGCAGAAGAGGTAATGGTGTGACCGAAGTGTCTGGACTCAGCCATCAGAGTGAGAGTGTGGGTTAGGCTCTCCAAGATCCTTTCTGGCTCTAACATGATATGACTTGAATTACTGTCAGCCAGCATAGAAAAACAAGGAACCAAACTTTTAGCCTCAAGATACTGGTTTCTTTGTTCCAAAAGAACAAGACAGTTTTTTTCCATTTTATTTCTGGAGAAAAAGTATCTTAAATCAGGTTATATCACTTAATGCTGAACAACTGGGGAGGAGATGAAACAACACAGGATCGCATCTAATCCCTTCTAACTCCTAGACACAATCTCTGTGACGTCACTTTCGTACCATGTTAGGGTGGCTTCAGCAGCATCCTTTACTCTCATAGAGGCAGGGTTTGGCTCCTTATCACCTTTGTACTTGACCTCTTGCTCACTGTTCTTGGACTTGCTTCCTGAAATACCCAGTTCCACAATTTCCAGCACTTCCTTAAGGCAATCCTAGAAAAAGGAAAAGCAGATTAGTTTTTTGTAATACATCTATCTTATGAGAAGATAAGGAAATATATCCAAGTGTCAATATTGGTTGTGTTTTGGTGGTAGGACTCTAATTTCTCATTTTCTTTGGTGGGTACATATTAACTTAATAATAATTGAATAAAATAAACTTGCCCCCCCCCCCCAATTTTTCTTTAAAGATCTAAATTTGAGTATTAAGAGATCTAGATAATAAGTAATGATAAATTCACTTCAATTTTATCAGTCACCATTCTTGTAAAATTTCCATGGACTATAAATTGTGAAAGATAACTGAAAGAGATGTAACAGTAATTCAGCTAAACCTGGATACTTTTAAAGCAATTTCTGGTATCCTAATGCTATATGTCATCATGCAAATGACTACGATTTAATCAATGGTATTATTTTTATAAACTATATAAAGCTCTGTATAATTTTCCAAGAAGCCTGATATCTTTTCTTTTATTTACACTATGCATTCTTTTATAACTGTCTTCCCATAAGAAAAGTATTACATGGAACAATGGTAAGAGAAAGCAGCCTAGATAATCTGCATTTACTTAAATGAAAGAAATGTGTGAAATGAAATTTTTAGCTACAAACAACCTTTATGAACAAGGTGTTCTCTAGGTTTGCAGCCTAGTTATCAACTTCCCTTTCTGGTCTGATGATAGGTGACCAAAGTACCTTGTGGCCATCTCAAGGCTACCATCCTTTCAAGAAAAAACAATCCTGATTGTTCACAGATAAATTATCCAAAGCTCCATCTTTCAAAGAATTTCTCTACGGGTTAATCTGCAATCAAATACAGTTGACCCCTGAGCAACATGAGAGTTAGAGGCATTGACCCCCAGCACAATAAAAAAATCCACATATAAATTTTTTTTTTCTGTTCCACATATAATTAAAGTCAGCCCTCCATATATGCAGTCCCTCCCTATCCACGGCTCTACATGAATGGGTTCAACCAATCACGAATCATGTAATAGTATTTACAGTTTTTTTAAAATTTGCATGTAAGTGGACCCACACAGTTCAACCCTATGTTATTCAAGGATCAACTATATAAGCATGATGGTAGTTTTTCAGTTATGCTCAATAGGATAAGTGTTCTCCTGGATATAACAAGTTATACTCAGCTTAAAGTATGCAATATTGGATTTAAATTTAGATATTCTCTTTTAAAAGATATTTTCCCAATATATATTTTTGTTCCTATTTTCTGTTTTAATACCTAGTAAACTAACCTTTTCATCAAGCATATCGGGGTGCTCTGTCAGCCAGACACAGAGACACTGAAAAGCTGCCACGATCATGGAGTGCAGGTCCCGGGAGTGAAGAGGAGCTGGCCGACTACACTGGTACACAATGTAGCTGCACACAGAACTGATGGCTCGCTTCCGGTCTCCAGAGTCAACCATCACCTTCACCTGAGCATATTCGTTTGGTGAACACAGTTAGCCAGGAACCACGGTACCAATTTCAAAGCCTCTACACTGAGGCCCAGCCTTTCTGAGAATATAATATTTCAGATGTACTATCATATACACTCTATAAAAAGAGAGGGCATTTTTAAAACCCTAAAACAGTAAAATTTCATTTTAACATCCTTTTTCATGCTCTAAAACTTCTGGGGTAGTTTCATGCTCTAAACTTCTGGGGTACAACTACTCGTCACCGCCACAGATCACAAGAAGAGCTGGCAATGGAACATGTACACATTTTTTAAAGCCCCCTAACCCACCCCATAATGATGCTCTATGGGCTACAAAGTTCTATGCAGCTGTCCAGATAGTAAACTACACATATTTACAGTGTACAATTCGATAAATTTTGGCCTAAGTATACACCTATAAACTATTACCACAATCAAGATGGTAGACATATTCATCACCCCTCAATCTTCTCATGCACCTTTATAACACTTCCCCAAAAGAAAAAAACTTCCCCCTACTCCTTTTTGCCCACTCCCTAGGTTACTGCTGATTTGTTGGTGTCGCTGTAGGTTAACTTGCATTTTCTATAGTTTTATATAAATAAAATCATATACAGTACTGTACTATTTGGGGTGGGGGGTGAGTCTGGCTTCTTTTACTCAACATAATTGTTTTGAGTTTCATCCACAGTCTTGTGTATATCAATTTTTCACTCCTTTTTACTAGTGAGTAGTATTCCATTATATGGATTATACCATAATTAATTTATCCAGTCACCTGTTGGACATTTGGACTTTTTCCAGCTCTTGAGTATTACAAATAAAGCTGCTAGGTATAAGACTTTGTAAGAGTATATGCTCTCTTACTTCCTAGGAGTGGACTGATTGGATCATATGATAGGTGTATGTTCAGTTTTTTAAGGACCTGTGAAGTGTGAGTCAAAGTTGCTCAATTGTGTCCAACTCTTTGCAACCCCATGGACACATTTTTTAAGCCCCCGTGGAATTCTCTAGGCCAGAATACTGGAGTGGGTAGCCTTTCCCTTCTCCAGGGGATTGTTTTCTAAAACGGTTACACCATTTAACAGTCCTTTCTCTCTTTTTGTACACAAATATTTGGTTGTTGCAGTACCACTGGCTGAAAAGATGATCCTTTCTCCTTTGAATTATCATGCCACCTCTGTCAAAAATCCAATGTCCATACACACACAGATCTATTTCTGGACTCCCCACTCTATCTACTGATCTAGCTGTCTAACCTATTCCAATACCAGACTGTTTTGATTACCATAGCTTTACAGCAAGTCAAGAAATCAGGTGATGTTAGCCCTTTATGATTTGTTAGGTCTAGACAGCATTCCATTTAGGGTTAATTATTCCTTACCACTGCAAGTGTACTGAAGGTCACAGGCAACAGTATCTTGCTCTCAAAGACCGTGTGGTCCTGCACATCTCACAAATGGCTGTTCTCACCTCCTACATCAATAACTGCTCCTCACAAAACTATGGCCATTACCTCTATGCTTGAGAATCTCTGAGGTAAAGGTAAGCTCTAAGTGGCGGTGAGAACACCTCTGGTTTTCCTGTCTATTTTGCCTTTCATGACTCAGGTAAGTCACAGCCTCTGCTCACCTGTCCCCTCATCTATAAAATGAGGGCTTAAAGTTTACCATCTCAGACAACATCACCTTATGTGTGTATATCAACTTTGTGTTTACAAAGTGTTCTACATATTTCATTTAACTTCATCCTCACATCACCAGATAATCACACACAAGATAATCCTGCCTATTTTACAGATACGAAAATACTTATATGCCAGTGAAAATTCAGAGAAACTGGAACCCTCCTACATCACTGGTGGAAATGTAAAGTGATTCAGTTGCTAAGGACAACAGTTTGGCAGCTTCTCACAAAGTTAAATATAGAATTACCATATGACCCAGCAATTCCACTCCTAGTTATATAACCAAAATAACTGAAAATTTCCATTCAAATAAACACATGTACACATACGCTCACAGCAGCTCTACTACTCACAAGAGTCAAAAGGTAGAAACAGCTCAAATGTGCTACAGAGGAACGGATAGACAAACTGGTACATAAATATGATGGAAAATCATTTAGCCACAAAATGGAATAAGACTTTTTCTACAACATAAATGAACCTCAAGAACATATTAAGTGAAGAAAGCCACGTACAAATGGTCACAGGCTATATGATTTAATTTCTATGAAATATCAGAATAGGTAAATCCACAGAGACAGAATGCAGGCTGGTGGGTGTTAGAGATAAAGGGAAAGGGAGACCAGGAAACAACTGCTTAATGGGTACAGGGTTTCTTTCGGGGGTGATAAACGCTTTGGAACCAGAAAGAGGGGGTGGTTGCACAACACTGTGAGAGTACTAATAGGCACTGCATTGTTCACATCAAAAGGTTAATTTTATGTTATGTGAATTTCACTTTAATTAAAAAAAAAGAAAGAAAGGCAAATGGATACCCAACTCTAAGGTTCCACAGAATAGACAAACAGTTTGGAAAGAAATCTGAAAGTACAGCCAACTTTCATTTATCTCTGATAATGGAAGATGGAAGAGTCACAGGTAGGCCCAAATGGTGTATTTTAGGATCAGTTTTTCTTTTGTTGTATTTATTCGTTAAAATTAGATGATTGATGATTTATAATGGCACAAAATGTCATGCTGAAAATTTAAGGGCATTATGAATAAACACAAAATCAACCAGTATTCTATCATTATGTGCAAAGCAAGTATTGAAATGGTTCCTATCATCTAATAGCAAAAATATCATTCACACCCTCTGACCCTATTAAACAAAAAAGTAAAGATCATTTTGTAAAATCTCACTTGGAGGCTCATTTTTGCACACTTTGGGTATCAACTGTGATGAGTATAACCAAGACTGCAACACCCACATGAAGGGGGTCAGGAGATACAGAAAAAAAAGCCATACTCCAAGGCTGCTGAGCTAAAATAAAGGGACAGTCATCTCACCTTTGCCAGTCCAGAGAGGAGCTCCAGAGCTGCCAGTGATATGCTCATGTCTTGCCGCCACTGGGAATTGAGTCTTTGGGTGACCAGATGAATGCTGCGAATCAGGAGCCCAGCAGCTGAATCTGTATTAAGAGCTAGGATATAACCCCAATGCCACATCCCACAGGGAGGGAAAACAACTAAGCATTAGTAACGAGAAGCACAGCATTCCACTAGGCACAGACCACAGCAGCCACAGTGAGCATGACGAGCACCCACACAGTGCTATGCTCCCCACCCCACTGGCCTGAGCAGCTGAGCCTAACTGAACAATGGTGCGCAGGGCACACACACTGGACCAGAGCAGCTTCTAGCTCCCAGCTCAGGTACTCTCAAACAGACATCCACTGGGATTTGAAAGCTTCAATATCATTATAACAGTATAAATCTCAACATTTCCAAATTAAACTCACAGTTACATTAAAAAAAAAAAACAATGAAACAATCAAAAGGCTATCAATTATTTCCTTGGAATGTTATAGAGGAAGGAATTCAAATTTTAGAATATCTTCAGATGCTGGGAATTATCCTAAAGCATCTGCTGAAATTATTTTCAGGGTTCATATCGTCATATCGTCACATGCAATGCTTTTTCAAGCAAACTAACATTTAATTATCTGAGACAACTTTAATACTCTTAAAAAATTAAATAATCAAGTTACTGTGTTTTTATGTAGCCTCCAATTCTATATTTAAAAGTAATTACTACTCAGTTAATAATAAATTAGGACAAATTAAATTGAATTTATAAAGGAAGCTTTAGGGACATTATACCTGTCGATCCTATCAGAAAGAGGGCAGTGACAACAGAAAAAGGAATGATCATTAAAGAGAGACATTCATGCGACACTAACACAAATCTGGATTTCTTAGTAAAAACTATTTTATGACATTACAAGCAGAACTCACTAACACCAGTTCAAAATACTGAAACAAACAATAACCACTTTGAACATTTATATTAGAACACATATAATAATGCAAAAATTTCTTTAGTTTAAAAGTGTCTTAGAAGCAGGAAAAATAAACAAATTTTCACCTATATTTAAACACAAGCATAATGAATAAAATAACAATTTAAATAACTTCTTCATAAATGCAGTATTTAAATGTGTTAAATAGCCACATAATGACCTTATGTATCTGACAAGCTGAAGGATACTTATAGCAAACTTAAATCACTGAAACATGCCTGGACTCCTGGGCTTATAAACTCTCCAAATGATTAAAAAATTAAACTGCATCTAAGAAGCTAGATTTCACTCCAATCTAGTTGGATTAATAATCTTAGATTCAATACACCACTAGTATTTATGCATAAAAACATAAAGGCACCCACAAACTTAACAAAACCCAGAAAGCAACTGGGCAGGGTAAAGGACAATATTGAATAAGATGCTCTACTTGCAAATGCTTCCTTACTCTTTGTGACTGAAGAATCTAACCGGACATAGTAGGGTATACAGGCTTCAAACACAAAGGCAGACTCTCCTTTGGGTGGCCATCTAATGCATAAACCATTATCCATCCTCACTACACAGGAAAAACTGAAATACTGACTGATTCTGCCATTAGACTCTGAGGCAGTGCCTAAATCCTATTTGACTCTGAATTACTAGCACCTGGTACAGAATTCAGAAATGCTTCCTATAAATCACTTATAAAATCTAAGAAACTATCCAAAATCTAACTACTAAAAACTGTAGCGCTAAATTTAAAAGATGTTTTCTTTTTCATAATGTTTTAGACTAATAGCTTCTCTGTTATATTAAGTACATAAAAATCATGAACATGAAAATCTAGTTTAAAATTTCTCTGTTTGTTTTATATAGCTGGGCATTAAAAGTTATTCTATAAACTTTAGATTAAAAAAAAAAACTAAACATGGCTTACCATAATCTCTCAGGAGAGCTTGAGCAGGTCTTTCACTGTCAGGAGTTGTGGGTTCTGTGCTTCCGCCACTTGCTGAACTAATACCACTATTCGTGCGACTATGACTCTTGAAGTTATTTTCTCCACCACCCTAGTCAAAAAAAAATGAATCAAATATACAAGTATGGACAGAAGTCAATCACTAAAAGCCATGCTGGTAAAATGGAATGTGCCAGATAAATAGCACAAACTGATATGTAGATAAAAATTGACAAAGGATTAAAACTGTTGTGGTGTTTTGCATAAACACCATTTACTGGTGGTATCAAGGGTCTGATGATTAGAGGGTGCCCATTCTGGAATCGTCTTTGCTGCTGTTTAAAAGGATCAGACTTTTTCCATCTTCACTAGACTTCAATAGTTAATGGTTTTGAGTCTGTAAAGAAATACCCTAGTGCCTCCCAAGGAGAACTTCAGAATAGGAGTACATCTTAAAAACACAAAACACAAATAAACAAATAACAGTAACTTCCAATGTTACATAAAATACACAAACAATAAATATATGATTAGTATACATAGCATATATTAGTATATACAGATAGATAAAGATCAACTCTTATATGTTCAGGAGCTAATGAAGGTATCTGATGAAGACTTCCCTCATTTCCCCTACAAACACAATTCATTTTATCCATGTAAGGTGACTGTTATTAGCCACCTACTGGGACATGAACATAATCTCCTTAATAATAATTTGATCACCCATCCTACATCCACTCATCTCACCCCAGTATACTCGGTTAATTCCCCTCCCACCAACTGCCTGCCTTTAAAGGAGATCAATCCTGGGTGTTCATTGGAAGGACTGATGCTAAAGCTGAAACTGCCAATACTTTGGCCACCTCATGCAACGAGTTGACTCACTGGAAAAGACTCTGATGCTGGGAAAGGTTGGGGGCGGGAGGAGAAGGAGACGACGAGAATGAGATGGCTGGATGGCATCACCGACTCTGTGGACATGAGTTTGAGTGAACTCCGGGAGTTGGTGATGGACAGGGAGGCCTGGCGTGCTGTGATTCATGGGGTCGCAGAGAGTCGGACACGACTGAGCAACTGAACTGAACTGAACTGCCTGCCTCTATTCCAGGTAAAGGGATCACACAACTTGAAGACAGAAGCAGGCAGCATTGGAGCTTCTGGAAAGTATTTCTGATTTAGAAGCACTGGTGCTTTGGGGAAACCTTCAAACTCTGGTCTCAGTTCAGCTCAGTTCAGTCGTTCAGTCGTGTCCGACTCTTTGTGACCCCATGCACGCGGGACAGAAAGAGCAGCAGAGATAGAAAAGGATAAACTAGATGCTGTTTATAGCCAACAACTACAGATACAAAGAATCACAGAGTATGGGAATTTTTCTAGATTATTCAAGCCAATTCACCAACACAGCAAAAGACATAAAAGCTTTTAGATAAACACTGTCCAGGAATAAAGACAGTGTTTAGCTGGAATTTCTCTCCTGCAGAATCTCTCAGGGACCTGATAAGACACCAAAAGGTAAGAAACCTCAAAACAGATAATATTTTTAAAAGGACCCTCTGAATCAATGAGCTGAATCTACAAACAAATGCCTTTAAGAACACAAGGGCAGACATTTTGGAATATAATTTACATAAAAACAGAAGTTGATATTCTCTGACTAATTACATGTTGTATGCTTCTTACCATCTCCATTTGGCAACCAATGGCTTCTAAAAGTGCTGAGTCTTGAACAATATTTAACATTGCCCCTGAAACAACAAAAAAATACATTTAAAGACATGACAAGAATACGAAAATGGACAAAATATCTCAATTAACAGCAAAGATAAGAATATGATTTTAGCAGAGTATTCCTGGAAATTCTGTAAGACTACTAATAAATCCATCAGTTGGTCAAAAAAGAAACTCTTCAAAATGACCTAATTCTGATCTGCCCCCCAAATTTTAAAATGACATTTTTCTAAAATAAATCTGAATGTCAAACTTAGCTTTGTATAAAAACATGACCAATTTTTAAATTGGTATGAAAGACTAGATATAAACATCTCAATTTCATGGGTAATATGAACTAAGAAAAATATTATGGAACATTTTAAAAACCAGATTCTGACCTTTTCAGTATAAAATAACAAAGTGAAAATCCACGGCTATATCTTTCTGACCAATTGCTTTTTAAGAATACTTTTAGGGCTTGCCCACAGCTGCATATTCTGAAGGCAAGCTGCATGTATTTATCACCAAGGAACTCACAGCCCTAGAAACTAGTAAAGAAACAGGATGGTGAACCTTGCACTCTACTTCTCATCCCAGTGAGGGAGTGCTCCCATGCACTACGGATAGAGAGAACAGACATAGCTTTGCCAAACTATGCAAGAGTGACAACTGACTCTTCCTTGGAACATACACGGGGAACTTCTACAGAACAAGGATAAAGCAGAACTAAATATTCCATCAATTGTAGAAATTATCTGATTACAAATAGAAAGAGAAATTAAGGAAACTATTCCATTCACTGTTGCAATGAAAAGAATTAAATACTTAGGAATATATCTACCTAAGGAAACAAAAGACTTGTACATAGAAAACTACAAAACACTAATAGATGGAGAAATATACCGTGTTCGTGGATTGGAAGAATAAACATTGTGAAAATGAGTATACTACCCAAAGTAATTTATACATTCAATGCAATCCCTATCAAGCTACCAACGATATTTTTCACAGAACTAGAACAAATAATCTCACAATTTGTATGGAAATACAAAAAACCTCGAATAGCCAAAGCAATCTTGAAGAAGAAGAATGGAACTGGAGGAATTAACCTGCCGGACTTCAGGCTCTACTATAAAGCCACAGTCATCAAGACAGTATGGTACTGGCATAAAGACAGAAATATAGATCAATGGAACAAAATAGAAAGCCCAGAGATAAATCCACGCACCTATGGACACCTTATCTTCGACAAAGGAGGCGAGAATATAAAATGGAGAAAAGACAGTCTCTTTAACAAGTGGTGCTGGGAAAACTGGTCAGCCACTTGTAAAAGAATGAAACTAGAACACTTCCTAACACCATACACCAAAATAAACTCAAAATGGATTAGAGAGCTTAATGTAAGACCAGATTCTATAAAACTCCTAGAGAAGAATGTAGGCAAAACACTCTCCGACATAAATCACAGCAGGATCCTCCAAGACCCACCTCCCAGAATATTGGAAATAAAAGCAAAAATAAACAAATGGGACCTAATTAAAATCAAAAGCTTCTGCACAGCAAAGGAAACTCTAAGCAAGGTGAAAAGACAGCCTTCAGAATGGGAGAAAATAATAGCAAATGAAGCAACTGATAAAGGATTAATCTCCAAAATATATAAGCAGCTCCTGCAGCTCAATTCCAGAAAAATAAGTGACCCAATCAAAAAATGGGCCAAAGAACTAAACAGACATTTCTCCAAAGCAGACATAAAGATGGCTAACAAACACATGAAAAAATGCTCAACATCCCTCATAATCAGAGAAATGCAAATCAAAACCACAATGAGATACCATTTCACACCAATCAGAATGGCTGCTATCCAAAAGTCTACATGCAATAAATGCTGGAGAGGGTGTGGAGAAAAGGGAACCCTCTTACACTGTTGGTGGGAATGCAAACTAGAACAGCCACTATGGAGAACAGTGTGGAGATTCCTAAAAAAACTGGAAATAGAACTGCCATATGATACAGCAATCGCACTCCTGGGCATACACACCAAGGAAACCAGAATTGAAAGAGACACATGTACTCCAATGTTCACTGCAGCACTGTTTATAATGATTTCAAGTGATATGTGTTTTGAACAATCTAAAAAACTACAACTTGGAGGCTCTCTCATATGGAGATTTAACCTCTGTTCATTAAACTCCTTTCCAAAATGAAAGGATTTATCCTTCTATTTATTCTCCCTTCTTGCTGCAAAACACACTATACTTATGGGGCACCCACTCCAACCACTACTGTCACCACAAATTCTCTGGCCCTGCTGTTTCCCCTCCTGCAATGAAATCCTAACTTCACTGGTGCCTATTCAAATCCTGCTCTTTAAGATCCAATTTAATTTCCACTTTCCCCTATGAAGTTTCCTTGCTCTTTCAGTTTATTCTCTCTCAACACTAAAGACATCCAACATGACATGCAATCAGCACTTCCTTCTGCTGTTATCTGAGTACTCTGTGAAGGTGTTTCAATCTCTGCAATGAGACTTGCTCAAGGATAAAAGCCATGCAATTGCTTCTTTCTCCTCAGAGTACCTGTACCTAGGACCATGCCCTTGGATTTGATTAAAAAACGAAGTAGTACAGTAAGAGACAGCTGCAGTAACCAAGTTGAGAGGTGATAAGGGTTTAAAATACAGAAGTGGCCATAATGATGAAAAGTCATTCAAGACAGTATGATTAGAAAACCAACAGAAAACAATAAGGGAAAAGGGAGGAGGCATAGAAACAGCTACTCCTCAATCTCCTCTGGGCAGGTTCTGTTATGCCTTCCACAATTACACCCCACTCCAAATAGCCTTGCATGTACTAACAGGCAGGAGGGAAAGGCAGAGGTTAAAGTAATGATGGCAGAGAGGAAAGGGGAGAAAAAGGGGACACAAGGAGAGAGGGAAAGAGAAAAATAAAGAAAAATAAAAACAGAAAAAACTAAGCCAACATGAGCTACCAAGACAATTGATGCATTCCTTCCCTCATCTCACCTCTTCAAATTTTTTTTGTGTTTAAGAGCAAACAATTTTGCCTCTGATTAAGAATTACATAGAGCTGTACTTCGCTTAGGTTCCCATCACTGACCCCCTGCCTCAAGATGCCTGAGGTCAACAATAGTATCTGGGTTTTCACTTACAAAAAATATGTGTGAACACAAACCTAGTATCATTTGAGTGTTGTTGGGGTCCGTTTCCGTTTGCAAGGCACCTATTAGTATATTCACAAGTCTCAATTTCAGTGACAAAAAAGTTATTGGTTTATCATAAGAAGAGCTGTCATCATTACTAAACTTTCCTTCCAGGACTACCTGTGGAAGAAACAAATAACATTTAACATCACCTGCTGTGGCATACTACAGTCCTATAGGAACTGCTACAGCGGACAAAGAAAGGATCAGTCCAATGAGCAGGGCTTTCGGTCTGACTGATGGTAGCCACTGTGCTAAGTCTATTACTAACTTACACAACATAGACACACTAGCCTCTCACCACGTGAAATAGTAGAATGGCTGAGTGACAGAAGAAATACCTTCACAAATCAACTTTGCTGATTCACCTGAAATAATCTGAAATTTTTAAGAAAGTTCCTGTTCCATCTTAAAAATATATATTGACTTGAATTAGCACACAAAACATACAGAATATGAAAAACTTTAATAAAACCTTACCTCAGATTTGACTGTGCCAAAGTGATGTGGGAGGGGCAACAAAGAAAGCAGAATATTAATGGAAGATCGTCTCAGTTCTGTTGGATTTACATAGCTTTTGAATTTTGAGAGTTCTCTGCAAAAAAAAAAAAAAAAAAATAGCTATTAGTATTTCTGAACAGAAGTATGTTTTTAGCTATCGCTAATTTTTCACAATACAAGTACTAGGTTTGCTTTTACAGAGAATGCAGAAACTACTTTTCACTGAGTTTATATTCTGTAATTTCTGTGTGTTTGGGAGAGAGAATTGCACTGTTAAACTGTTAGGGAATTAAACTAGAATCTGATGGATTGATTTTAAATATCAGGCCTATGCTACAAAAGACCTATGGGCTGGGGCTACTCTTAACCCTCTAGACCAGGCCAGAAAGGATTCAACATACCCATGGACAAATCAGAACTGAAGGAGTTCGGGGACAAAGTGGGTCTGGATGCTCTACTCTCATTTAATGTGGCCTGAGAGCCCTTGGAGTACGAAGACCACTGGATAGGAGAAACTGGGAAACCGGGCAGGAAGCACCAAAATAGACCAGGCCAAAACCAACAACTGACATACTAGTACAGGATAAAAGCTTACCTGTCAGGCAAAATGGTTTCAAGAGCTGAAATAAAGTAAGGAACCACAACATCAATCCCTTTCAAGTCACAGCAGAACAAAGGAGGGGAGTTTAGAATAACGCTGGCCAAGACAGGATGGCACACATAATCATTTATCTGCAAACCTTGAATTAAAAGCATGTAAAATCTAGGAAAGCAAGAAAAAAATTTTAAACTGCTGGTCAACCAGTTTCATAATCACTAATATTTTCTACAGTCATCTTAAATTCTATTTCCAATCTTCACTACTTCTATCCTTTAAAAGGCATTAATGGAGTTAGAACAATTCAGAATCAAATACACTAAGAACCAAGTTATATTTCTTAATCAAAAGAAAAAAAAGAGATTCACGTCTATTACACTTTCTTGCAATGTTAATTAAGCTTTGCAGCTCAAAGTTACAGGTGCCTGCAAATGAAGTAACTAAAAACAAAAGGCCGCAGTAATTATCAATAAACTGGAGGAATTACCAAATTAAATTTCATGTCAGTAAAATTTTGCAGTATTCCAAAATTCCTGAAAAAAAAAAGTGTGTTTTGTCTTTTCCCACTCCCTTACTGTTTTGGGGGCACGATGAAAGAAAGAAACCTCATTTGACCCTTTATGCCCAATATGAAGGTCACCCTGAGTAAGAGTCCTTTTATGAATGTACTTAAAGTGTACCTTACTTTCAACATCCTCCCCTAACCCCCAAAGAACTAAGCATTCAAACTTCTATCATTCAAGAGACACTATATAGGTATACTCTTCAACTATATAAGGCACTTTCTCCACAAAACTCCTCACCTCCTGGTTACTGCTCAACACATTTCAATCTACCTTCTCTCTCTGGAACTCAACTACAAACATGTTATAATAACCAGTGGCCTCTCAGTTGCTGAATCCGAAAGACATGTCTAACTCTTAATTTACTCTGCTTTTTGAAAGCATTCAACCCTTTGAGTACTCCCTTCTTCTCTTATTCTTCTCTGATGTCTATGGCTAGCTCCTTTAACAAATCTTATTCCACATACCTCGTAATACTAGTGTTCCCCAGGCTGACAACCTTGGTTCTCTAAGCTGTTAGTCTGGTTAAACAACACACATGCCAGCAAACATAGTCGAATTAGTCTCTAGCTCCATATCCATTAGCCAAAAGCACACTGGAGACCTGAGGACAGCACGTGTCTGACTCTAGAACTCCCTGTGCACAGTGTCTGGCACAAAGTAGGAACTTTATAAATATCTGTTGATAAATAACCCACAGGCACCTCAAATTCAAACAGCTTCAACACTAAGCCTATCCTTGGCCCCCTCACACATCTATTTTTTGGTTGTTCACACTACCACCCATCTGATCTTATGGGCCAGATGGAAGGCTCATGGTCACAGCCTTCTCCCTTACTGCTACTGACACCATCTGGAGTACGACCCCAACCCAGTCTCCCTCCTAAGAAATGTGCCCCCACAAGGGGTGCCTGTATGCAGTATGAACCACCTTCACAGCTGTAGCTGATTAGACCAGAGGCAGACAGCTGATTAATCAGATCCTCTTTCCCAAGAATCTGAAATTGAGATTCAGAAAAATAATTGGCCTTTGCGTCACTAAAGCAAAGGCCATGGCAATTTGGAACTTAGAAGCCCACTACAATGTAAGAAATGGATACGCAGGTAACAGAAGAATGAGGCAGTTCTAGAAGACCATGATGACAGAGAAACAGAAAGGAAGAAAGGTGTTTCGGTCCCTGAATACTTTCTATCCCCTGGTTTCTGCCCTTCGTGAGACCCTACTGCATGTCCTGATCTCAGAAGATATTAAATAGCATGAGTTTCTCAAACTTTTGCTTAAGTCATATTAAGAGGGGTGTCCATTAAAGTCAACAGCTTATTAACTCCTGATTAGTTCCCTGCATGTACCATTCTGTTCCTACATATATTTTCTACTTTTCCTGAGTCAGTTTAATCTTCTCTCCTGAGAATCTAGTATGTACACAGACACCTGAATGTTCTATCACTTCAGCAGCTGTGTGAAAGATCAGCTGAGGAGGGCAAAAGAGAGTCAAGAAAAATAGGAGGCCATTACCAGTTAATTTAGGGAAAAAGTGACACCTGAAGTGTCATGGTGGCCAGAGTGAAGAGATTAGAAAGAGGGTTAAGTAGAAGAAAGGCAAGAGTCGGCTAACCACCTAAAGATACAAAGGGAGAGAAGAGAGGCCTAAAATGACGGCAAGTTTCTGGCATAAGCAACTGAATGGATGGCAGAGACATTCAAAAAGACTGGCTGAAGGCACAGATTTGGATAGAATGACCCCATTCAACTTGCTAACACAGTCTAAGTAACTAGCCATCTAGTAGGTCCAGCACAATCATTCAACAGTACTCTTTCCTGAACCCCCGGAGCAAGGGTATAATGCTGCTTCCTCTGAATGCCTATAGCACTTTATCTGTGTCTCTCCCCTGCCAGCTTCCTGTTGTTGCTGGATGGGTATTACTTGTGTACACGGCTCTGTTTGAGAAAATTAGCTCCTCAGAGGCAGGATTGACAGCTAACATTTTTGGATCATCTATAGTGTCTAATACTGTGGCAAAAAAAAATGTATCAAAAATTGAGTGTGGCCCTTCCAAATCTCTCTATAATTATTAAACATCAATAAGTCGGAATAAATACTTCTAAAATAAAAGAGACGTATTGGGGGTCCTCACCAAATCTCGTATGGTAGGTAAAAAGGAATTCAAGCAAAACTTTCAATTACTTACATGCATTTGCAGGTATTTCAAACCAATATTTACTTATCAATTCAGCCTACCAAGCCATGCTACAATAGACTTTCACTATCACAACTATACAAATGGAAAAATAAACAAAAAAATTCTAAGACCTGGATAAATAAGCTGGCAGAATCTCTTCTCCAGTCTTCTTGCTACAAAAAATCCTACACAGTGTCCCACAAGCCTCAGCTCTTCCTGCTTCATAGTTATCGGGAAATTCACTTGCATCAAACATAGGATTGGAAACCATGGTGTCTGTGGACATTTGTGACCCTTTCCGTCGAAACTCCATGCTAGCTTGTGTTGTAATGGCTGGGGAGAAAAAAGGAGGGTTTTATTATATTTGTTGATATGCAAAAAGGCTCATGGGACCCTGGACACAAAGATCAAATGTTGGTGTCATTAAATAGCTACTTGAATAGAATCCAATAATGCTTTTGTTTGGCAACTAGGTCTTAATTTTTTTTAAGGGCTCTCTGAAATCTTCTTTGAAAAGGGGTAACAATTAGTTTATAGTGGTACTGTCAGTTAACAGATTCAACAAGAAGCATTTTTCAACTGAATTTTTGATTAGCAGAGTACATTTATATATATCTGTATTCACAAACATACAGATATATAACACAGAATTTGGCTTTTCTATTACTTATTCTGCTTTTTTCCTCTCCCAATAAAAGTGATGCTTAAACAATAAGAAAAATAGGTGCTGCAATTTACACATTACCCCAGACAGACATCAGAACTGAATGGGTAATCCCATGCCAGGGTGTATACTTTAGGGAGAGGACAAGGTAAGGACAGAATGGGTAGGGAGGAAGAGAGAGCATTCCCACCACCCACCCGGCTCCAAAACACACACCAGAGCATTGCTCAACCAAGCAAAATGAGAATGAAGTTTAACAACCACAGACAGAAGCTAACTTGAGGTTGATAAATCAGAAAATTGGATTGGGTAAGAAAGATTATCACGGTCATTTGTTGTCACTGAAACAGAAGCCCTTCGAAAGTTGCTCGTGTTTTTAGGAAAAGATTTCATTGTGTAGTGAAAGTCACTCTGAAATCTTTTATCACTCTACATGAAATGTTTAAATTATTTTATAGTAATAGCTTTAACAGAATGCAGAGTCAAGCATAAATCTTTATGCAACTTCCCATGAGCCATTTTTAGTCCTGAATAAGGTATCTAGCAATAATACATTTGAAAAACACTACATGCAGAATGCATACAAATCAAACACTAAATCTGTATAAAAATAAGCTTAAGCTTTAAATTAAAAAAGAAAAAAAAAAAGCCAAAACACAGTTAGTGCAAAATCCTGGAATTCATGACATGACCAGACTAGTGTACAAAAATAATGGGACTGATTCAGGCAGATTAATTTGCTTTTGCCAACAATCTTCCCCATTCAAAACACAGAAAAGTATTTTTCTTCCCAGTGCAAAAACTACAAGAGACAATGACAATCAAAAATTTTAATGGAATTATGAAAAAAATAAAAACATGACTGCAATTAAGGAGAAGCTTCTGGTTCCTACTTACAAGATTTATAAGAAAGAAGAATTTGGATAAAAGATGCTGCAAGATAATAGAAATAAATGGAAACAAATCAAAGGACAGCAGTAATTATAAAATACTTTAAAGATGGTGAAATTTTACAATAAGTTAAGAAGCTTTTTAGCTTTTTAAAAGTTAGGTTAAAAGCTTTATGATACCACAAGCTAGTTCAAAAACAGGAAATTGTGCATTCAGATCCAAAATTAAGATTTTTGTATCATGCAAAACAATGAACGAAGAAAATTACACAACTACAAGGAATTGAGGTTCTGAACTGCCCATAACGTGCATTAAAATTTTAGTTCATTAACCCTTCCCAGCTCAATGTTACATTTACAAAGCACCGTGTACTGTCATGTATATCTAAAGCTAACTAGTTCATAGAAGCAAACATTTTAAGTTAGAGGTGAACTACATGGCAGAATTCCTTGATGGCAGCCAGTACTTAGAAAACAGACTAATAGAGTTAGTATTCTCCAACTTTCCACCACCCCCAAAACCTCAAGAGCAGCACCCAAAAGGACTCTAACCCATTCAACTGTCTGGATACCTCCTATCTCCTGAGTAATGCAACAGATTTTCTCATCTCTGAACACAAGGTTGGAGAAGAAGAGCTGCTATCCTTTCCCCACCAAGGAAAATGATTTAGAGTTGAAAATAAGAATTAGTTGCCCACATACGATGTGAATTTTAGTTTCTAGCTTTTGGCACGAGAGGATGAGTAAAGCTGTTAAAAACTCCCTATAGAGTGGGAAGATTTGTAAGTTCCCTTTAAGCAAGCCCACCAAGGAAGCAGCAGGTTGAACCACTCGGGATTCAGGGATTTTAGTGTCAACAGCTTGATACCCAAAAGTTACACTGTAAAAGAATTATATCTTAGTGAAAATAAATATATGACTGACTCAATCTAGAAAATATAATACAATAAACATAAACATGGGTCATAAAATTCAAAATATAAGGCACATGAACATAAGAAAATAGAAGCCAAAAAGTTTTTTAAGTGTTTTCATTTAGTCATCAAATAAACACATTTACTTATCCATAAGTCAAACTTGTAAATAAAATATGAAATGGTAGAATAAAAGGTATCTGAATTTGAACGAAACAAACAAGGAATCCCTAAACTCAATCATGCAACCTCAAGTTATATTCCTGAAAATGTCTTTATATCCATTACTCTTCTAAATTATTTAGAGATTTGTAAGAACATCCAGAATAATTACATGTGTATAGTGCTAACAGCCACAGACCCTTAGTTCTGAGATGATATATAAAAGAAATTTTATTTCTGAGAGAAAGCAAGAGATCTTTATGGCTATTTTATTAGTTTTACCCTGGAAATCAACACTCTCCCCAGAGATGCACTGTGTATGGTAGTCGCTCAGTTGTGCCTGACTCTTTGTGACACATGGACTGTAGCCCACCAGGCTCTTTTCTCCATGGAATTCTCCAGGCAAGAATACTGGAGTGGGTAACCATTCCCAGGGGATCTTCCCAACTCAGAGATAGAACCTGGGTCTCCTGGATTGCAGGCATATTCTTTACTGTTTGAGCCACTAGGGAAGATGCATAACCTAATGCAATTAGGCATCCTTTTATCTCAAGTTATTTCCAACCCCAGGGGAAAAGTGCTTCTCTTACCAATCAACCAATATTAATTATATTATTACATAGAACAGAATTAATGCATAAAGCACAGTGCCTGGTACAAAGTAACCACAGCTCAATAAATGTTAGCCATTATTATTATTATTCAGCTGTATTCATTTCAGTCATAAATATTCAGTATATTCTATAGGACCCCACCCTCCCATCCTACACCCTAATGCCACTACTTACAACTATAATGGTAAGATGACACAGATCAGATTTAGATAAGAGTTTCATTTCTGTAATAAAATCTAAATGAAGATATCAAGGTTGAGTTATTAATTCTTTATTAGTCTTATTTACTTACAGAGCAAATGACATTTTAAAAAATGTGCCCTTGAAATAAACTTTTCTAGACTAAAACCTAAAAGGATAGTCTTCTGTGAAGCAGAAATTTGATTTACATGTAGTAATGAGTGAATGGCTGTCAAAATCTAAGAAAACACTTTTTGTGAAGAAATTTCTGGTCAATCATGTTTAATTCTTTATATCAATAGTATTATCCTGGCTGACATGAAGGGAACTTCCAGGTCACCTACTGAAAGGAATCTGATTGAACAGAAAGTGGCTAGCCTGAAGTGTGTCTAATAAAACCAGACAAAAGCCAAACCTTGTAGAATAAACATGAAAAGGACACGTAGAAAAAGTTCAAAATTACTTCAGCTGGAAGGGGTTAAGCACAAGACACTGCTTGGTCAGAGACAGAGAGCTTTTTAAGATACATATTAATCTTGCAGGTAGGAAAGATTAAAAAGAAAAAAAAGGAAAGAAAAAAATGATATCGTATTTCTTGAGCAATATTTACCAGTCATGCTGCTGTCTCTGTTTATCCCATTATGAAGTTTACAGTGAACAAATGCTGCATCAAATAACCATGATCCAAAGAGATTCAAGATGCTGTTAACCTTTGGTCTCCGGGGGGCAGGCAGTGGCCGGGGTTCTGAACTAGTCTGATTTGGACTTGACAGAGGAGAGGTGGAGGATGCCTGATGCTGAACTTTCGAGGCGTGAGCAGTACTAACCTGTTAGAAGAACAAAAGAATATAGCCAGTCACAAGAAGGTTGCAAAAACAGCAGGACTTTTTAAAAGGATGGCTAATTAAACAGCCAATTTTATACGGTATGAAAACTCTTACTGTGCTTGTCTTCATGGTGGCCTTATTCACAGTAACAGCCCGGTGCCTCCGGTTATGTGGTGGGGTGGTATTGACAGCAGTGCTCTGAGGCATACTCAATCTATTCACGGGTGTTGGAGGAGCACTGTCTGATCGGGGTCTAGAAATGCCTTTAAAGAAAGACAAAAGGAGTTATTCTTCATAGTTCAAAATATGTGGTCAGCAAATCTTCCTCAAGCAACACTGGTGAAGGCTCAGGACCAACTAGTATAGCAGAGACTACAAGCTACCTCCTAATTGCCACCCATCCTTTCTTCCTGAGTTACAGAACACAAAACTTAGCTGGACGTGGTTATCCAGAATAAACAACTACATTCTGAAGGCTCCTTTATGGCCAGATGTGGCCATGTTCTGACGATAGAGAAGTGGGTAATTACTGGCTGAATCTCCTCCAAAAATCTCCTTTTAAGTGTCCTTTTAAGGACCAATCAAAGGTAGATGCTTCTTCCTTCCCAGTTACTAAGATAGCTGGAACTCTTTCAAGCATCATGGCCCATGAGAGTGTGCACAAAGGATGAAGAGCCAGAAGATGGAAGTGCCCTGGGTTTCTGACAATGGTGGAACTGCCACAGCAGCCCCATAGAGCTTAGCCTGGGGCTTAACATGTATGAAAATAAGCTACCCTGTTTAAACCACTGGTATTTCTGACCAAGTGGCAGCCAAACTTAACTGAACTAATGTATTACCTCTGTAATACCTCTGTAATATATTAAGTTACACATAACAAATGTTTTTTAAATGACAGGTATTACATATCAAGGGCTTCCCAGGTGGCACTAGAATCCACGTGCCAATGCAAGAGATATAAGAGATGTGGGTTCAATCCCTGGGTCAGTAAGATCCCCTGGAGGAGGAAACGGCAACCCACTCCACTATTTGTGCCAGGAGAATTCCATGGACGGAAGAGCTTGGCAGGTTACAGTCCATGGGATCGCAAAGAGTTGGACACAACTGAGCGGCTGAGTACATTAAATATCACTGCTCTTTAACAGGTTAAAAAAATTCTGACTTTTCATGTGAAAAACAGTTTAAAACAACGTTTCACAAAAAGTATAATTTGCTTCCTAATGATAAGAATGATATCTAATGCATTTTAATCTGTATTTTCTAGGATTATTAGTGAAATGACACTTCTTTCTTTTCCAAATCATTTATTCATAGCCTTTGTCCACTTATCTACCGGGCCTTATTCTTTTCTCTTTGCATCGCCTGATCTATTCAGCATTTATGTAATAATAACAAAAACATTCAGGCTATTACATTAGTTGCAAATAATTTTTCCTAGTTTACTACTGGGCAATCAAATCTCTTCATCTTTTTCTTTGCGCTGTCCCCTAATAGTCTCTAAAACTAGACTCTAGAGTTATCTTCAAACATCCAGCAACATACACAAAATTCACCTAAGAATGCATCCACCAGACAGCTGATTCCACGCATGGCACGAAAAAATATTTGAGGCAGATGTTTAAGGCAGGGATACTGATTCAATTCTTGTGGCATTCCGCTCACATTTAAGAACTGTTCCTGAAATTTGGGAGTAGAGCTTATAATGGCTGGGTTACTCAAATCCACGGGATTACTACCAAAAGAGAGAGCAAGAATTAATTATACATTTAGAAATTTCTTTAGCAATAAAATGCATGCAATCTAATTTTAAGAACAGGGCTGTGTGTACCTATTTGATTCAGAGAGGAGATGAATCTGTGTTTAATAGGCTAGGGAAGTAAACATCAACTCTACAGAAGACCTGCAGTGTGCTTATATAAACTTCATTTGCCTATTCAGAGAATGAGAACCAAAATAAGACTAGAAATTTTTAATTTTTTAAAAGTATATATGGATATATTGTTATATGTGTGGAATTAAGCAACAGAATGGTAAAATTATACATAAATGTACAAGAACCCCAAGGAGAAAATTTTACTTTAGTATTAATATTTCCAATTTTTAAAAAACTATGCGAAACTCGAGATTAGCGCTTACATTCTTGTGCATGCACGCAACTCATACATTTTGATATATTTAAAACAACATATTTGAGCTTGAGTATTTCCACTGAAAAGCAGATTTATGTTTTCACTAAAAACAGTCTGCTTAAGTGTCCATTAAACAGCCTTTCCAACTCAAAGTAATAATGTTTGTTAACGCATAGCTAGCCACTTGGAAAGAACTTCCACTAGCTACAAGATCAAAAGAATTAGGCTGAGAAATATAAATCAGTGGTTTATAGAGGATCTGGGCCTTTGAAACCTTTTTCCATCCAGTTAGACTCTTAATTTCAAGTAAATGAAAGTGAGGACAGAGGAATGTGTGTGCCTGAATGGAAAAGGGCTTCTAGTATTAGTATACTGGATCCACAGAATTAATAGTTCACTCTGTGGGGTAGAGGAGAAAAGAAGCCTCTAAGGACTTCCCTGGCAGTGCAGTGGTTAAGAATCTGCCTTCCAGGGCAGGGGACGCAGGTTTAATCCCTGGTTGGGGAACTAAGGTCCCATGTGCCTTAGGGCCAGAGAAGGAGAGCAGTGCATATGCACAAGAAGAGCAAAACAGCCCAGAGAGACAGATGATAGAGCAGCCTATCCTAAGGCTGCCCAGATCCCTCCAATCACAAATACTGAATGTTCACTGCTTCCCGACACCCAGTAAGACCTCTCTATCATCACACAATTATCCCTCTTTTTCACTAGCATTTGTTCAAATTCCTATTCTGTATATCCAAAAACAAAAAGTGACTAAAACACTCTTTCAGCTCAAGAAGAAGGACAGAGTATGAAGAGATCAATATATAGTGAAGGAGTAGGGGCTTCCCTGGTGGCTGAGTGGTAAAGAATCTGCCTGTGAATGCAGGAAACACAGGTTCAATTCCTGGTCTAGGAAGATCCTACATACCATGGAACAGCTAAGCCCACACACCACAACTATTGAGCCTGTGCTCTAAAGCCCAGGAGTCACAACTGAGCCCACTCACTGAAAACTACTGAAGCCCACACGCCCTAGAGCCTGTGCTCCTCAAGAGACATCATCCCAGTGAGAGGCCCATGCAGTGCAACAAAGAGTAGCCCCTGCTCACTGCAACTAGAGAAAAACCCATGCAGCAACAAAGACCCAGCACAACCAAAAGTAAAGAAATAAATAGTGAAGGAAAAGGAAAAGACTATCTAAGAACTACCACTGAAAAAAAAGAACTACTATTAACAAAGATTCCACTCTAGAGTTTTACTGGTGGCGTATTTCAAATTCTTAAGGAATATGTAACTTTCATACAACAGAGTACAGAAAAAGATAGGAAGTTTCCTAAGTTTTTTAAAGTTGCCAAAATATAAATTAGTCAAAAAACAGAAAGAGAGACAATTTGGGAAAATATTAAAAGAATAATATTCCACAATCAAGCAGAACTTAAAGGATGCAGGATGATTAAACATTGGGGAAAAAAATTAATATACTATCAATAGATAAAAGAAGAAAAGATATTTAATTGTTTAAACGGACCCCAAAATATGACTTGAAAATAATTCAGCACTATTTCCCATTTATATTTTTAAATTGAAAATTCTTTAATTGATTATGAAATCAAGAACACAAGAAACAGTAACTAATATTAACAACCAATACCCCATTCAAAATTTCAAGCAGTAGAGGCATTCGAATGAAAATCAGAAAAGAGGGATGTCAAAACAGTGTCATTTTAACACAACAGTGTTGTAGAAATTCTGACCAGTATCAATGACCTCAGATATGCAGATGACACCACCCTTATGGCAGAAAGTGAAGATATAAAGAGCCTCTAGATGAAAGTGAAAGAGGAGAGTGAAAAAGTTGGCTTGAAGCTCAACATTCAGAAAACTAAGATCATGGCATCCGGTCCCATCACTTCATGGCAGATAGATGTGGAAACAGTGGCTGACTTTATTTTTCTGGGCTCCAAAATCACTGCAGATGGTGATTGCAGCCAGGAAATTAAAAGATGCTTACTCCTTGCAAGGAAAGTTATGACCAACCTAGACAGCATATTAAAAAGCAGACACATTACTTTGCTAACAAAGGTCCGTCTAGTCAAGGCTATGGTTTTTCCAGTGGATGTGAGAGTTGGACTATGAAGAAAGCTGAGCACCGAAGAATTGATACTTTTGAACTGTGGTGTTGGAAAAGACTCTTAGAGTCCCTTGGACTGCAAGGAAATCTACCCAGTCCATCCTAAAGGAGATCAATCCTGGGTGTTCATTGGAAGGACTGATGTTGAAGCTGAAACTCCAATACTTTGGCCACCTGATGGGAACAGCTGACTCATTTGAAAAGTCCCTGATGCTGGGAAACATTGAGGGCAGGAGAAGGGGACGACAGAGGACGAAATGGTTGGATGGCATCATCAACTCGATGGACATGGGTTTGGGTGGACTCCAGGAGTTGGTGATGGACAGGGGGGCCTGGCATGCTGTGGTTTATGGGGTCGCAGAGAGTCTGACACAACTGAGTGACTGAACTGAACTGAAAACAACATACAAAAATAATTGTAACAAAAATGGCAACTTTTCAAGCACCTACCACATACTAGATGCACTGTTTCACATTTTCTTCAATTCTTATAACAAGATGGACACTATTATCCCCATTTTATAGATTAAAAAGAGACTGAGACTCAGAGAGACTAAATTGCTTGCTCAAGCTCACAAAGGAAAAAGTAGCAGAACATCAACTCATACAGGTCTTACTGCAACCAAACACTTTAAATGAATTACCACAGACTCAAGTACAAATTACTAGAAAGGAGAAATTTCTTAATTGCAGATATGTGCAAATATATGTGTCCATTATATCTAGAAATCTAAAAAGAATCGGTGAAATACAGCATTTTAAAACCCCAAATATACAAAAGTAAAATAAGTAAAACATTTTCTTTACAGCAGCAATAGCCACTTGTAAGATTTAACAATAGGAAAAAAAAGTTAGCCTTTCATAACATCAGCAATAAATACATAGGAATAATGGCAAAAAAAATTATGCAGATGTACAAAATATTTCCACAAGATATTTAAGATTCCTAAAAAGAAAAATACCTACTCTTGAAAAGAAAACCACAATATATTAAGATGTCAGCTGCTCCTAAATATAAATACAAGCTAATACAATTCTCATCTTTGGCAGAGACGGGAACTGCTTCGCTGTTTGGTAATTTCTCTTTCCCTTCTACATTCTCTTGTAATTTAATGTGGCATATGTGAGTTCCAGCCAAAGGAACATGGGTAGCAGTGATTCACATCAATTTAGGAGCTGGTCCATAAAAACTTTCTACATAATTTTCCTTGCTTTCTCTTTTTCATCTTCTAGCCAGATACAGAGGCTTCTCCCTACAAAGTTAATGCTCTAATAAAGCCACATGTTGAAGATGGCGGAGCCTTTGCCAGCCTGAGGCCCTGAACAACTACCCAAGCAAGGCTGCTCCTTACCCAAGGCTTTTATGAAATATATTGTACTAAGCCACTAAGATTTCCAGGTTCATCTGCTAAAGCAGGACATGTTCCTTACCCTAATATATACTCCAAACCCCAACAGGTTTTGTGAGGTTCTTCTATTCACATGTGCTTTATAACATGTCAAATGGATTATAAAATTCATCTAAAATGTTAAACAGGCAAGAGGGATTCTTAAAAATATTCTAAGAAGTGGAAAAAGGGAAAAAGTCATTAGTTCTACCAAATACCAATAACTATAGAAGGTTAAAGTAATTAAGTGTGACTCTCCTATAAGAATGAATGAAAACATCAATGGAATAATATGCAACCCAAAGACAAAACCCATACATATAAAGGTACTTAATGGCACAAAGGAAACAAAGTCAGAAGCAGTGAGTGAGTATAGGTGAGTATACACCTGATCAAAGTACACAGAAGACTTTCTAATCTTAAAGGAAACAGAAAATGGTCACAGAAAAAGGTAGATGTAAAAAAATAAACTAAAATCACTGAAAGATTAAAAACGAACTACAAACTGAAAAATAAAATGACAGAAAATAGTTAAGATCCCTAATTTATAAACAGGTCACACAGAGTAATTCATAATCACTAATATACAAACAGAAAAATGAGGCTCATCAAACCAGAAAGAAAAGATATGCAAGAAAAAAGTTTATGAATCGACAGTACACAACAGAATTAAAGTTCCACAGAGCACAAGGATGGGCTAGAAGAAAGGTAGGAAGCAATGAAACTGAACTGAAAACAATATCATAAAGAAAGAGCATGAAGTACTATTACTTTTAACAATTTGTCCCTCTGTGAAATTTTATGCTGTTCCCTTAGTGGAATTTTAAACAAGGCTACCAGAGGAGAGGCCTTGAGAATAAGACTGACCAGTCCGTGCTGGTCACAGAGAGGAACAAGATAGTCTTCAGCCCCCATAGAATGTGACAAAGTCCTGGAAGAGAAACTGTCACCCAGGCGGCAGCAACAGGCAAGAGAACAAATACTGCACCCACCGCAGGGAACAAGCCCCTAGAGAGTGTGGCCCAAGAGCAGCTGAGGAGAGCCTGACCCTGCCAGGATGGAAGGGGCATGTGACGCAGATGAGTGTATTGTCCAATTTGGCTCCATCTGACCCCTGGGCTTAGCAGCCACACTGTGAACTCCAACAAGGAGTTATAGTATGGTTCTTGCCTAAGACATTTACTGGGTAAGGACACATGAAATACAACAACAAAGGTACCTCAACATGTGTAAAAAGCGAAACCATGTCTGTGCAACACACTCATTATCCATTTCAGGAGGGATCAGACTGGCATCTTCATCGGGAACTTTAAATGGAGGAAATGAAGGACCATATGTAAAGCGTAGCAATCTAGAAAATTAAAAAAAAAAAATCACACTACTAAGTTCATTTTTAACAGAACTGAAGATACATTCAAGCATTAAAATATAGTAGGAGAAATATGATAGGAGAAAATAGATGAAACTTGTATTATACCTCACTGAGGTGAATAAAATAAATGAAAACCCTTTAATAAAATAAACTGGAAGAGGACTTTTAGTTTTGTAAAAATTACTTTAAAGTATTTATTTAAATAATTAATATCATTTATAATTTAGTTCATTTATTTATGTTATATGATTTATATTATAAATTTGTTATTTACTTATGATTTCACTATAATTATAAAATGATAAGTGATTTTATAAATTAAATATTGCTTCTCATATTATAAATTTAATACATCTTATTATATATAACATAGTATGTAATATACAACACTGTATATAACACTTACACAGACTATAATTTTATAATGTATGCTGCTGCTAATGCTAAGTCACTTCAGTCGTGTCCGACTCTGTGTGACCCCATAGACTGCAGCCAGCCAGGCTCCCCCGTCCCTGGGATTCTCCAGGCAAGAACACTGGCGTGGGTTGCCATTTCCTTCTCCAGTGCATGAAAGTGAAAAGTGAAAGTAAAGTCGCTCAGTCGTGTCCGACTCTTAGTGACTCCATGGACTGCAGCCTACCAGGCTCCTTGGTCCATGGGCTTTTCCAGGCAAGAAGACCGGAGTGGGATGCCATTGCCTTCTCCGTTTATAATGTATACTATAACATAAATTACAAATTATATATAATTTCATAAAATTACAAATTATTTAAAAGTTTATAAGTGCAAATAACAAATAAATAAATCATATAATCTTATGCTTTTGTTGATTATACAGTCACATAATATAAACAATAAATTCTTTAAAAGATTCATCATACTACAAATGCCTTCAACACAACTAATTTATTATAATTTATTCATAACAACTACAACATAACTTTACATGAAGTTTAGAATTTATGATATGTGTCCCATAAATTGGATTTGACCATTCAATTACTTAACTAAATACTAATATTCCAAATGTATTAAAACTGTTCAAAGCCCTTTGACTCAATTATTAATCTATTATATTTAGAATAGATTATGATCTACTATAGCTAATCTAAAAATATATCTTAATAAAATAACCAGAATACATACAAAGACTAAGTGTAAATTATTCGCAAATCAACAATATTTTTCCTTTTTTACTTTTATATCCTCCTTTATTTAGCTTTTTTTGTTTTGTTTTTTTTCTGCCCCACTGAGAGACTCATGGGATCTTAATTCCCTGACCAGGGACTGAACCCAGACCCTTAACAGTGATGGTGCAGAGTCCTAACCACTGGACTACCAGGGAATTCCCAACAATAGTTTTTAAAAGGAAAACACAGAGAACAATTTCAATATCAAAACAGCAGAGAAACTATTAAATGAATTATAATTCCATTTATATAATGAAAAACTATAAGGCCATTTAAAATAGGATCTTGGGATCTATGTAAGAAGAAAAAAAGTACATGTAATTACTGGGACAAGAATCAGACATCAAGTTAAAAAAAAGCAGGTAACACTATATAGAATAATTTCAAATTGATTTTTTAAAAAAGATAAGATAGAAAAAAATATATTCAAAGATTGGTTATTTGTAAGTGATGGATATTTCCCCTTACGTCTTCCAAATTTTCCATAATAAGCATGTATTGCATTCTTATAATCAAGATAAAAGGATGTATTATTTAAAAATAGATTCATAATAGTGACATTCATAAAGACATACCAGAATAAACAAACAAAAATTCATCTTAAATGATGATAAAGATATATATATTAACTCATAAAAAGACCAATGTAACTTCCAATACGTAATACCACTTATAAATTATCAGTTTCCACCTCCACCACCAACCCTCCCATTAAGTCTAAATCAGATTAAGTCCCCAGTCTCCTGTCAGATTAACTACCAGCTGACAGGAAATATAAGGGACAGAGGAACATATTAATTAACACAACGAGGAAATAATCAGAAAAATCCAGAATGTGAAGCATTCAGTAAGACAAAACAACCCAGTTCAACAAAAAAACCTGCAAGGAAATAAAAATGAGAGAGCAGGAACCTACAGTTTAAAATAGGCTTAAGAAATCTGTCAACTAAAGACAATGTCCAAACCTTGTCTGTGTTCTGATTCAATGGAATCAACTATTTTAAAAAGTTGAGACATTCAGGAACATCTGAACACTCAATAGCTAAACAGTATTAGAAAACTGTTAACATTTTGTTCATGTGTGATAATGGTATTGTGATCATGTTTAAAAAAGAATGCTCAGCTTTTAAAGAGTTTTATATTACAAGAAATGAAAAAACAAAAAAAAGTCTGAAAAAAATGAAGCCTAACGGTTTACTCACAGAATAGTGATATTATATATAAATGGCTAAAAAAAAAAAATTATTATTATAAAAAACTGCCTACTTTGGTTACAGACAATAACATTATAGCATAGTCCTATTTCTGTAAAATTATGTATAATAAGATTTCTGGTGAACTTAACTCTTTCTGTTATAACTTTCTTTGGCTCATTTTTTAAAAATAATGATCTCAAACATTTTGGACTTCCCTGGTGGCTCAGACTGTAAAACATCTGCCTACAATGCGGGAGACCCAGGTTCAATCCCTGGGTCAGGAAGATCCCCTGGAGAAGGAAATGGCAACCCACTCCAGTATTCTTGCCTGGAAAACCCCACAGACAGAGGAACCTGGTAGGCTACAGCACATGGGGTCACAAAGAGTCAGACATGACTGAGCAACTTCACTTTCACTTTCTTTCTAAACATTTTAAGAATCAGAATTAGAGTGGGATTTGGGGGGTGGGAGTAATAGGGCTCACAATTCATCTGCCTCTCCAACATATTTTCTCAATCTAAAAGGTTTTAGATTAGACAGGCACTAGGCCAATTGCTACATCTATTTTTAAAAACTGACTGATTCTATTAACTAAAGTATAGTAATAAGAGACACAGAATAGAAGCTTTTTACTATTCACTCCATAAATCCCAGAAAGACACAGCATTAGGGGAAGGCTAAATGCTTTCATTACGGCCAGACGAATGAAAGGAGGCAAGTTGATGACGGTAACTTACCTTGAAGTGAGTGCACAGATGACCTTGCTCCACTGCTCCACCACTGCCGGGTGGTGCCTCCAGTTAGCCACCATCTCCTTGGCTGTTTTCCAGTAAGGAGGTGTTGGGAAGCACCGCGTACATGCTAGTAACCAAACCTCAAAGAGAACACCAATCAACTTCTCTGCTAGATTCTCAGCAATGCCACCTTACCAACAAAAAGAAAACACCTTTGGCATACTTATTTGTAAAGCAGAATCTTTAACTCACTGATTTGGGAGAATGGTCAAAAAATTAAAATAACTGCAATGTTAAGTTCTGACTTTCAAATAACCACTGAATAGTAAGAACAAAAACTACTCATAGGAGCTCTTATGAAGGAAATCATGAACACATCAACCGATTATCACATGTGAAGTTTTCAGGTGCCCCTGCTGGGTTCTTATGGAAGATCTTAACCTTCCAGCAGTGAGACAGGAGCACACACAGAAGAAGGGAAAGGATGAGTGCCTGCGATGAACGAGTGCTATTAGTCAGTTTCTGTGCCACATAGTTCACACACGTGACCTCACATTAATTCTGCAGGGTAGGTTTTTAAATCAATAATATCTATTACCAATTATCAATTATATCTGTTTTGAAGATGAGAAAACAGGTTCTGGAAATTTAAGTAACTTGCCCAAGTTCACACAGCCAAAAAGAAAAGGAATCAGAACAAATATCTGAGACTTCCTACCTTCAAACTTTGCTATAAAATGCTTCATGTGTTTGAAAGCCACCCTTCAAGAGAGAGGGAGACAAAGAAGGGAGCCAAAGGACTAGTTCTGGCAGGACAAAGCCTCAGCCATGAAAACAGAGCTGCTCCTCGGTTCCAAGCCTGGGAACTAAGGAGAACGGCAGCGGTCTGTACTCTGCCTAGCCATAGAAGGCAAACTTTGGATTTCCATACAGAATGAAAAGTTCTAAGGATTTCAAATGAGCAAAAATGAAGTTTCAACAATAATAAGCTCCAGAAGGGGATGGATGGCTTGACTTATGGTACTGAATCCCTGGGATGGGGATTGTTTAAGAGAGAGGCACACTACCTATCTGGCTAGCTCATCACCAATCCCAGACAGAGTACTTCTATTACAGAGTCCCTTTCAACACTAAAATTCTTCCTGCACCTGCATTTATGTGAGAGCACAAGCACACTCACATGTATGAGTAAAAAGAATACACAGATGAATAAGCAACAGGGGAATCTGGAACTAGAATTATCAACTTATTGTCTGTGTATACTGTGCTATATTATACAAAGCAAGACATCTTAAAATACACTCTAAACTCATAAAACTGAAGGCTTTTTGATGGCTAGATAATGAATGACATACTTGTCATACCTCCAAATAGAATACTTTAAGATTTTCTAGCTTTCATTTGCTAAACAAAATATCTTCTGCAGCCTTCAAGTTTTCAGTCTACCTGGATAACTACTTTGTAATCAGGTACATTAGTTGTTTCTTATATAGGCTCTGTCCTAATACACTGAACAAGCTACTGTTACTGTCATTATCAAACATGTATTAATTCACTGAGTCTCTCCTCATATTGGTTTGTCAACTGTAGTGCCAAATTTTAAATCCCCACTAAGTCTACTACTCACTGAGTCTAAAAATGAACTGTGTTTGGAGCTCAGTAATAAATCAGAAAAAATAATTAACAAACCTTGAACAGTTGGTGGCGCTAGAAGTATGTCATTAATCTGCAGAAGAAACAACAGTAAGACTTCCCAGGTTTCTCGGGCCATAATGGATGACTCACGGGCCAGTTTTTGAATGGCTCTCAGGACCTGTAAGCATAGTCGGATCTGACTGGAGCCCTGTTCCTGTCTAAAGAAGACAAACAGACATCATTGACAAGCTTAAGGACAGAATGCAACAGTTAAGACAGGCAACTCCCTAACAGCACCAGCAGACAGAACTAGGCGCACCCTCTTCAGTTCAAAGCTACTTCCTCCTCATGCACTTTGGCACTCTGGGATCTAAACCTACCACTCCTAAAGAGCTTGAAAAGCTCCCGGGGAGAGGGAAGATCCTAGAAAGTGGACTTCACCTCTGGGTTTTCTAAGTCTGCAATGTGCCTGGCACATACAACAGATATTCCATAGGTTTCTGCTGAATGAATCAGTAAATACACTTGTATTCTTTAAAAAAATTTTAACCATATGTTCACAAGAATTCAGCATGAATTTCAGAATGTTCACAATCCCTTTTGAAGTTAATGTCTGCTAGAGGAGAGCCTAAAAAATTAAATATCCTAACAGGTCTCCAAAACTGATGGGATACAGAGACAAATTCCTCAGAAATGAGCACCCGCTAACTGCAGTTCTACTAAAAAAAAGGCAACTTAACCCAAAGGTACCCAAGATATTCCCAAAGAAGTTTTATAGCTCTCTTTAGTTCACAACACCATTTTTCTCCAACAGTATTACTACATCAGTGTATCAGGGCTAGGGTTGAAGAGGAAGATAAAAGTACAAGCCCCAGCCTTTATCCCCACTGTCCAACATGGATCACCTTAAGATTTTCAAGAATCATAGTAAAACTACTGTATTGGCAAAGAGTGAATTGGCTTTCAGAGTTCCCATGTGAAGACCAAGGCAAGTAACTATTATTATTGAAATAAATCTTGAGGCTAAGTTTCTACATGACTCATGTCACAAAGAATTCATAAAACATGTCTCCATCAGAGGAGGGAATCTCAGAGCCTCCTCGAGAAATCCAGACAATGAAGTGAGTGCTCTTAGAACTGCCATCACAACCTCAGGGTAAAGATTCTCAGATTCTGTGACATGACCCATAAAACCAAACACTCACCCTAGAGCTGTAAGAAAATGACAACCCTAAGTTCCCCCTAAAGAAGCAAGACCTAAAGTGAAATGATGAGACATTCAGCTAGGAAAAGACAAGAGTCCCCAAGGATAGGGAGAGGTCCCATGTTCAGTCTGAGGTGAATCCGGACCACGGGAAGCCAAGAGGCTCAAGCCTGCATGTGTTGCTCTGCTACTAAGCAAGAGTAAGAAATATACAATAGCCCCAAACCTCATGCAGCCATGTAAGAGGAAACCCAGAATAAGAAATAAAAATCCCACTAGTGGTCCTGGGGGCGACACTCTTACAAGCTAGCAATAACACTAGAAACTTCCCAAATGGTAACCCAGGCTTACCTACCATTCCTAGTACTACCTGCCCAGTGCAGAAAAGGAAACATCTGCTCCTTAGGGACTGTGGCATCACTCAGCCTAAATTCAAGAGCAGTGTCCAAGTTTCTACAGCTAAGAGAAACAAGTCAATCTTTACTGAAAAAGAAATAGAAAGGTCGAAATACCAAAGATGCTCTTTTCCCTCTAATATTTCCAAAAGCAACTTGCAAACTTCAGAAAAACTATTCTAGAACATGAGCCGGTGAACTATGTATGGCCTGTGGGTCAAATCTGGCCTGTCATCTGTTTTAGTAAAAAAAACTTTATTGGAACACAACCATGCTCATTGATTTATATATCATCTATGGCTGCTTCTCTATATCAGTAGAGTTGAATAGTTGTGACAGACACTATGGTATGGCCCACAAAGCCTAAAATATTCACTATATGCCTCTTTACAAAAAAAGTTCACCAACCACTGCTTTAGAAGAATGCCACACTTTCTAAAGTACAGTATATTCGAGCAATGAAGACCCTAATCAGTTTTAAATGATGGATCACTCTTCACTCAGCTATGTGCTCCCCCAAATCAAACTGATAGGCAAAAGAGAAAGGCTACATTCATTCTGACCTAATCTTCAGCGAAGTGGTAGAGGCTGTTTCCTCTATTTTGAGCATTAGTTTTCATAAAAACAATTAAATAAGTAAATAATTAAACAAAAAAATAATTAAATAAGTAAAGTTGATGATTTTGTGACTATCTGATTCAAAAAACAGTAACAAAAAAACTCCCAATAACAGGAGATAAGATCATAACTCCCAATATTTAGCACTGAAAATATTCAGCTCCCTAAGATACAATTAGCCAGAACTCTATACTCAGTTCAGCACCCTCTCAGAATAACGCACACTTTTGGGAAAACAAGCTAATTACCAAATAGTTAAATGAACAACTTATATGGTAGTCATACTTCTCAAAAGAGAAAAGCAAAAGTCTAATTAATATAAATGCAATTGATTTTTCTCATCAATAAAATTAACCGAGCACTGAGAGTTGGTAAGAGTACAGAGAGGAGACAACACTACCCAAGAAACGCTCCCATTTACTAAGAAAAAGCAGAGTAAATTAGTCTCCTAAGTGGGATGATAAGAAAGCACTAAAAGTATTATTTTAGAAGAATCTGCTTAGCTACAAACAATATGTCTTCCTACCACTTACTTTCCACCGTTTCCTGTTATAACTTCTATTTGAAATCAAAAAATATAACCAACCAGCACTTAATTCACCCAAATGTAACCTAGACAGTATATTAAAAAGCAGAGACATCACTTTGCCAACAAAGGTCCAAACAGTCAAAGCTATGGTTTATCCAGGTGTCATGTACAGATGTTAAGGGTTCGACCATAAAGAAAGCTGGGCACCGAAGAACTGATGCATTTGAACTGTGGTGTTGCACAAGACCTGAAATTCCCTTGGACAGCAAGGAAATCAAACCAGTCAATCCTAAAGGAAATCAATTCCAAACATTCATTGGAAAGACTGAGGCTGAAGCTCCAATACTCTGGCCACCTGATGTGAAGAGTCGACTCATTGAAGAAGACCCTGATCCTGGAAAAGACCGAGGGTAGGAGGAGAAGGGGGTGGCAGAGGATGAGATGGTTGGATGACATCACCGACTCAATGAACAGGAATTTGAGCAAGTTCTGGGAGATAGTGAAGGACAGGGAAGCCTGGCATGCTGCAGTTCACAAGGTTGCAATAAGTTGGACATAACTGAATGACTACACCACCAGAAGTAGAATTGGGTGGCTGGTGACAGGGTGATAAGATCAAGGGGTTAACAGACACACCTCAATGTACTGCACTTCGTTTTATTGTACTTTACCAATATTGTGGTTTTTTTACAAACTGAAGACTTATAGCAACCCTACACTGACTGAGCAAGTCTATATGTGCCATTTTCCCCACTGCATTGCTCACTTTGTGTCTCTATGCCACATTTTGGTAATTCTCAAAATATTTTCATTATTATTATATTTTTACAGTGATTTGATGATCAGTGACCTTTGATGTTACTACTGTAATTGTTTTGCGGCACCACAAACCATGCCCATATAAGATGACAAACTTCACTGATAAATGTGTTCTGATTGCTCCACCAACCAGCCATTTTCCTGCCTTCTCTTTCTCCTCAGGCCTCCCTATTACCTGAGACACAGCAATATTGAAATTAGGCCATTTAATAACCCTACAATGTCTCTAAGTGTTCAAGAGAAAGGAAGAATCATGTCTCTCACTTTAAATCAAAAACTAGAAATAACAAGTACCTACTGTAGAATGATGGACAGGGAGGCCTGGCGTGCTGTGATTCATGGGGTCCCGGAGAGTCGGACACGACTGAGCGACTGAACTGAACTGAACTGAACTGTAATAGCACAGGGAACCACATTTTCAATATCCTATAATAACCTGTAATGGAAAAGAATCTGAAAAAGAATATGCATGTGCGTGCACACACATGCACAAAACTGAATCACTTTGTTGTATAACAAAATCTAACACAGCACTATAAAACGGAAGAAATGACTAAGTTTAGTGAGGAAAGCAGGTCAAAAGCCAAGACAGGCTAGAAGCTAGGCCTCCCGCATCAGTAAACCAAATTGTGAATGGAAAGGAAAAGCTTTTGAAGGAAATTAAAAGTGCTACTCCAGTGAACACACAAATGATAAGAAAAAGAAACAGCCTTATTACTGATATGAAGAAAGTTTTAGTGTCTGGATAGAAGACCAAACAAACCAGAACATTCCCTTAAGCCAAAGCCTAACCCACAGCAAGTCCCTCACTCTCTTCAATTCTGTGAAGGCTGAGAAAGGTGAGGAAGCTGCAGAAGGGAAGTCTGAAGTCAACAGAGATTGGTTCATGAGGCTGAAGGAAAGAAGCTGTTGCCATTAAAAAAAAAAAAGGTGTACATGGGGGGCGGGGGGGGCAGCAGCAAGGTGAAGTAGCAAGTGCTAATGTAAAAGCTGTAGCAAGTTATCCAGAAGATCTAGCGAAGATAATTAAGGAATATGAAAGTAGCCACACTAAACAATAGATTTTCAGTGGAGACAAAACAGCCTACAGGCTTCTATTGAAACAAGATGTCATCTAAGGACTTTCATAGCTAGAGAGAACTCCTGGCTTCAAAAATGCAAAGGACAGGCTGATTCTTGATAGGGGCCTCAAGCAGCTAGTGGCTTCAAGTTGAAGCCAATGCTCATTTACCATTCTGAAAATCCTAGGACCCCTAAGAATTATGCTAAATCTACTCTGCCTGTGCCATATAAATGAAACAACCAGTTTACAACATGGTTTACCAAATATTTTAAGCCCACCGTTGAGACCTACTACTCAGAAAAAAAGACGCCTTTTAAAATACTACTGCTTATTTACAAAGCACTTGGTCATCCAAGAGCTCTGATGGATGTGGACAAGGAATGTCTCCTGCCATTCCAGTAAACAATGTTGTGGCCATAAAGTCACCAGTCACTACAGCCACTCCCTACAGTACACCCTAGGGGAATTCAGGACAGAGGAAAACAAAATACTGGGCCTACACAGTTAAGATGCATATCAAAGGAATAATTTCAATAAGCTCAAACTCTTGCATCTTCCTATACAAAGAAAGGCACTAAAATCATTAACTTGAAATGTCTTTTTTCTTTTTGATTAGCATTAATTTTTCATGTTCTGCTGCTGCTGCTGCTAAGTCACTTCAGTCGTGTCCGATTCTGTGTGACCCCATAGATGGAAAACCACCAGGCTCCCCCGTCCCTGGGATTCTCCAGGCAAGAACACTGGAGTGGGTCGCCATTTCCTTCTCCAATGTGTGAAAGTGAAAAGTGAAAGTGAAGTCGCTCAGTTGTGTCCAACCCTTAGCGACCCCATGGACTGCAGCCTACCAGGCTCCTCCATCCATGGGATTTTCTAGGCAAGAGTACTGGAGTGGCTTGCCATTGCCTTCTCCACATGTTCTGCTACAGTTTTGTTTTCCCCCCAGCAAAATTCCTATATATCCTTGTTCCTTCCTTACCTCTTTGAAACACTCCCTCTGAGCATCTGAGAGGCTATATCCAGGCTATAGTTTTCAGTAAGTCTGATGAATAAAATGTAATTCTCAACTTTTAGGCTGTGCCTTTTTTTTCAGTCAACACTGAGACGTACAATGAGATAAATGTTGCCTGCCAACCTACCATTCATTCTGCTGCTCATGGATGAAGGAGTAATTTCAACTTTCAAGTCTTATTATTTAAGAAATGCATTGGGTAAGACTATAGCTGCCATAGACAGTGATTTCTCTAATGGACATTTTCAAGTAGAAACTGAAAACCCTGTGGGAAAGATTCACCATTCTAAATGGCATTAAGAACATTTATGATTCATGGGGAAAGGTCAAAACATCAACATTAATAAAAGTCTGGAAGAAGCCGATTCCAATCCTCATGGATGACTCTGAGGGGCTTAAGACTTCAGTTGGAGGAAGTGAATGCAGATGTGGTAGAAATAACAAGAAAACTAAAATTAGAAGTGGAACCTGAAGATGGGGATGAATCGCTGCAATCTCATGATAAAACTTTCATGGATAATGAGCCGCCTCTGATAGATGAGCAAAGAAAGTGGTTTCTTAAGATGGAATCTACTCCTGGTGTAGATGCTGTGCACATTATTGAAATGAAAACAAAGGATTTAGAATATTGCATAAACTTAGTTGATAAAGCAGTAGCAGGCTTTGACAGGATTAACTCTAATTTTGAAAGAACCTCTACTGTAGGCAAAATGCTATCAAATAGCACTGCATGTTAGAGAAATCATTCACGAACTGATGAGTCAATCAATGTGGCAAATGTCACTGTTGTCTTATTTTAAGAAACTGCCACATCCACCCAACCTGATCAGCCAGCAGTCATCAATATCAAGGTAAGACCCTCTACCATCAAAAAGATTACAGTTCACTAAAGGCTCAGATGATAGTTAGCACTTTTTAGTAATGCTAGTATTATTTAATGAAAATATGTACTTTTTTCTTTTTTAGACATAATGCTACTGCACACTTATAGACAAGAGTATAGTATAAACTTTTACATGCACTGGGAAACCAAAAAATGCTTTATTTCAATGTTCACTTTACTGCAGCAGCCTGGAACCAAACCAACAATATCTTGAGGTATGTTTGCACACTTGATCCTATAGATCACAGCACATAATGAAGATTCTCTCTTTTAATTCAGATTTTCCAAAGTAATCTTCCTTCTAAATTTAAAAAGCTAAAATTTACAGAGCTGGTTTTTGGATGATTCATAGTCCCTCATCATCTGACAGACCAAAAGTCCTAACCAAAACTTTTCCAGAAGGATGGAAGTCAGCCCTCTTGACGCTTCCACAGACATTTTCAAAAAAGACACACACACAGATGAAAACAGATTTTTCTCAATGGGTAGGCAACTAATGTTTTCCTCTCCATTTTCTATTACTTCCAAAATCCTTTAAAATGACATATAATTCTTTTAGAATGGGAAAAAATGCGTTAGGTATAAGTAAGGCAACCGTACATTACAATATTTAAGGTCTCGTCACAGAAGGTAGGAGAAAAACTCAGTAACAAACTGTCAAAGTATTTTTTTGGTCTACTACAAATTTGCCCATAATTTCAAATCTGCTTACGTCTATATCTTCATTCTCTCATAAGATTCATTTTAAGGTACAGGGCTTAGTTATTCTTTAGCTTAAGTTGAGACAAGAATTATGTTAGGCAAAAGGTTTTTTGACTGTAAAAGGGGTCACAGTATTTTCATACCTAATAGCTATCAGATCTTAAAAGCAAAACCAAAAGCTGTTAAAATGAAAACACATTGTTAAAGAGTCCTAGAAAACATTATATAAGGCCATCTCTCTCATTCATATTAACACATTTTTTAACTGAAAAAGACATGAAAATTACTGTTTTATATTATATATTATATATATTTATATTTAATATTATATTTATAAATATTTATTATATTTTATAAATGTGATATTATATTTATATTATAGGAACTGATATAATATTTAAAAGTTCCTATAATATAAAAAAGTAACAATGATGATATTTTATTATGATCCAGATAATGGCCAGATAGACTAGTATAGCTTACCTCGGTACAAAAAGATTTTGCAGGTGTTTTAGTATACTTTGAACATATAGATTAGGCTCTTTAATAACTGGCAATGGAATAGAATCTTTCGGTAACACTAAAGCCATAATCCAGTCGGTATATACATCAACACAATATTTTACAGTCTCTCCATCCAATGGAAGGGTTAATCCATAGCAAATTACTTCCATGGTCCATTTTACCTAAACAAAAGAAAATATAGGATTATTACACATCCCTCCCTGTTTATCAGTAGATTTAAAATGTTAACTTCTTATTGCCAAAAACCTCTAAATTGAAGTATATTCATCTCAAGATAGATCAGATTAATTTTAGAAAATGTACCTCCCATGTATAAGACATACTCAGACAACACTCTCTAAGCAAAAGATTTAAGAAAATAAATTATGTGCTTATTTCTAATTATCAAGCCTACCTTGGCTTTCACCCCTTAGACATTATTACTGTTTGTTCTGTAAAATAAAAAGTACAGGTCATCTTGGCTTTCCACAGAGATTAGATGCACAGAAATAGAAAATTTTAGATATTTTCTTCCGCTTAATTTGCATGTGGGTATGTCATTTAGGAAATCATTTACATAAATTTAATCATATTCCATTTTCAGATTATGCAACTTTAACAAACAACAGGAAGGAAGATGAACTGTCCAACTCTCACTGTGTGACTATTTTCATTTGGCAAAGAAAATAATATTTTAAATGGAAGGGCAAGATCAAACACAAGTCAGAAGGGACTGAAGTTGGGTAACATCTTAAAAAGGCACTTAGCTACACTAAATGACTTCTAGCCTCCTGACCTGTCTGAATCATAGGGGCTGAGAGAAATTGTCTAAGAGACTGCTGAAGCACTGCCAGCAATCACGAATGAATAAGGTACAATGAGAAGGGGAAAATGGTCCAACTTGCAAAAGATACAACTATATTTCAGATAATGTAGACTGGAAAGTTTAAGTGAATTCCAGACAAAACTCTGGGACAAATTACTAAGCAGATGATCAGTGAGTACTTATAAAAGGGAAGAAGGGTCAGTGGGAACTAGCCTGCTCAAAAAGAACAAGTCACGCCAGACAAGCTTCGTTCTTTTATCAAGAGGGTTACTATGAAGGCAGCTGGTATAAACCTGGTACTGATTTATTTTTTTTCTGGTACTGATTTAAAATTAGTTTCCAAGGCACTTTCATAAATATCATCTAACCATCAGAATAACCCATGTGAGAGGGTAAACTATCCTCATTTTAGACATAAGAAAACTGAAGTTTAGCAAATTAAGCTATTTGGCCCAGAGCATCTGCTTCAAAATGCTGGAGCTGAAAACTAGATCCCTGGCCTAGACACCTAAAGCTATTCTCACCATGTCATTAACAGCCTTCTCTGGCAAACGGGGGATCTGGGCTTTAACAAATTTGGTCCTTGTGGACAAGATGGAGACAACATATAGTCTAGAAGAACGTAGAATGGCTGGATTTGTAACTGGTCAAAATAACGTGGGAGACTAGCAGTGGATTACTGTACCAAGATCATTTTGGAAGAAGATGCCCAATGGCATGCCAAAGGCTCTGCCAAGATTTTCACTTAGAGAAAATCAGATTACACGCTGACCATGTGTAGACATCACTAAACTAAAAAAATAACTAACTTGTAAAACAGAAATTCAGGATTCACAAAGATTTCAGCAGTTTAAAACTAAAGCTGAATGTAACGAGATAAATCGGAGAAGGCAATGGCAAGCCACTCCAGTACTCTTGCCTGGAAAATCCCATGGATGGAGGAGCCTGGTAGGCTGCAGTCCGTGGGGTCGCTAAGGGTCAGACATGACTGAGCGACTTCACTTTCACTTTTCACTTTCACACATTGGAGAAGGAAATGGCGACCCACTCCAGTGTTCTTGCCTGGAGAATCCCAGGGACGGGGGAGCCTGGTGGGCTTCCGTCTATAGGGTCGCACAGAGTCGGACACGACTGAAGTGACTCAGTAGCAGCAGCAGCAGCAGCAGCAACAAGATAAATACATGTACTGAAATTTTTAAGCTCAGAACAAAACTACAAAGGTCACAGGTAGAAAATATGTAACAACAGTATAATAGAAAATAACATGTCACAGCAATTAATATTAAAAGCAACTATAACAACACAGTAGTGGCCACAAGACTGGAAAAGGTCAGTCTTCATTCCAATCCCAAAGAAAGGCAATGCCAAAGAATGCTCAAACTACCACACAATTGCACTCATCTCACACGCTAGTAAAGTCATGCTCAAAATTCTCCAAGCTAGGCTTCAGCAATATGTGAACCGTGAACTTCCAGATGTTCAAGCAGGTTTTAGAAAAGGCAGAGGCACCAGAGATCAAATTGCCAACATCCGCTGGATCATGGAGAAAGCAAGAGAATTCCAGAAAAACATCTATTTCTGCTTCATTGACTATGCCAAAGCCTTTGACTGTGGATCACAATAAACTGTGGAAAATTCTGAAAGAGACAGGAAGACAGATCACCTGATCCGCCTCTTGAGAAACCTGTATGCAGGTCAGGAAGTAACAGTTAGAACTGGACATGAAACAACAGACTGGTTCCAAATAGAAAAAGGAGTACGTCAAGGCTGTATATTGTCACCCTGCTTATTTAACTTATATGCAGAGTACATCATGAGGAACGCTGGGCTGGAAGAAGCACAAGCTGGAATCAAGATTGCCGGGAGAAATAACAATAACCTCAGATATGCAGATGACACCACCCTTATGGCAGAAAGTGAAGAGGAACTAAAAAGCCTCTTGATGAAAGTGAAAGGAGAGTGAAAAGGTTGGCTTGAAGCTCAACATTCAGAAAATGAAGATCATGGCATCTGGTCCCATCACTTCATGGGAAATAGATGGGGAAACAGGAAACAGTGTCAGACTTTATTTTTTGGGCTCCAAAATCACTGCAGATGCTGACTGCAGCCTGGAAATTAAAAGACGCTTACTGCTTGGTAGGAAAGTTATGACCAACCTAGATAGACAGCATATTGAAAAGCAGAGACATTACTTTGCCAACCAAGGTCTAGTCAAGGCTATGGTTTTTCCCATGGTCATGTATGGATGTGAGAGTTGGACTGTGAAGAAAGCTGATCACCGAAGAATTGATGCTTTTGAACTGTGGTGCTGGAGAAGACTCTTGAGAGTCCCTTGGACTGCAAGGAGATCCAATCAGTCCATTCTAAAGGAGATCAATCCTGGGTGTTCATTGGAAGGACTGATGCTAAAGCTGAAACTCCAATACTTTGGCCACCTCATGCGACGAGTTGACTCACTGGAAAAGACTCTGATGCTGGGAGGGATTGGGGGCAGGAGGAGATGGGGACAACAGAGAATGAGATGGCTGGATGGCATCACCGACTCGATGGACATGAGTTTGGGTGAACTCTGGGAGTTGGTGATGGACAGGGAGGCCTGGCGTGCTGTGATTCATGGGGTCGCAAAGAGTACGACACGACTGAGCAACTAAACTAACTAATAACAACACAGTGAGGCTATGACAAACGAGGTGGGGAGGGGTGCAGAGCAGGATTAAGCTGAACAGAGAAAGAATTTTAAAAGAGGCTGCCAAGTTCCTAATTATCAGAGGAAAGACCAAGGAGAAGATATACCTTTGGTGATATCTTCACACAATAGTTCACTTACATAATTTGAGAGGACACTGGATTTAAGAACTATTATTCTCTCATATTCTTTTGAGGGTAGAAAGAGCTGCACTGAACACCACCACCTAATCACATGCCATCTCTTCCCAGGAGAAGGCAGCAAGGAATTACAGATACACCAAGAAGAGTGCGCACCAGGGCAAGTGCTAGTCCTCAGGGTAGGTCTCTGCCAGGCACTCTGAGAAGAAAATGCTCTTCAGTATGAAGGGCTTCCCCTTAGGTAATCCATGGCCTACAGAGGGTAAATAAACTGCCTCCTGAGCTATAATCATCAGTCTATCTAGAGTGGTTTTATACCTGGATTAAGTCTAATCTTCCCTTCAGGAGAAATCAGAACATAAGTGAAAAGGGATGGGCAGGTTAAGTCCAACTTAAAGCAACTTAACTTTAACGCCCAGCCCCCTGAACCCAAGAACAGAGGACCAACTCCAGGCTAGGCCACTCCAAAAACTCCTCATCTTTAGGGACAGCAAACATGAACCCCATTCCAACCACTTGGGCTCACAGCCATACAGACTGAACTGCTCTGCAGTACTTTCAAACTTATAAGTCAGGATGGAGACAGCGGGAGAGCCTCAGGCTCAATGCACACGGGTAGCCTGAAAACCACACAAGACAGGCCTTTGGTCAGAGGCCTTTTACAGGTAAAAACGAACACCTTCCAAACACAACCTCTGAATAGAAATCTGAAGACTGAGCCTAGAACTTGGGGAAAGGGGCCTGACGTCCTGACATCCACGTCTGCTCAGCACACAGCTCAGGTGGAGGAGAACTGGGTCCAGCTAGCAGGAAGTCCCAACAGCAGCACAATGGTACAATCTATTCCTTGAACTCCCACAAACTCTGAGCTCTAACCCCCTACCCATATAAAGGTTAAACTGTGAAGTCACACTCCATTGAGCAGAAATCCATTTAAAAAGTGTGTGTTAGTTGCTCAGCTGTGTCCGACTCTTTGTGACTTCATGGACTGTAGCCTGCCAGGCTCCTCTGTCCATGGGATTCTCCAGGCAAGAATACTAGAGTGGGTTGCCATTCCCTCCTGCAGGGGATCTTCCCGACCCAGAGATTGAATTTGGGTCTCCTGCATTGCAGACACATTCTTCACTGTCTGAGCCACCAAGGAAGCCCATAAAATGTTAAATAAATTATGCAGTAACAAACATATTTTCACATAGTAGAATGAAATGAAGAAACACTTACTTCTTTGTCAGTTTTTAACAAACTCTCACTCCCAGCCACTGAAGGGGTACCTAAGGCCTGCCCGAGAGGATGAACCACCGCATTTGCCACCTCTCGCCCAACGCTCTCTGGATAGCTGTGCAGCACACTGGTGTGGCCCTGATCATTCTGAATCACCAAATGCAGCGACCTCCACTCAGAGTACATCGTGCCGCTAAAGCACTATCCAAATAGCACCTGAAAAGACAAAAGAGAAGTCCACGTCAGATTATACTGCTGGAAGCTAATAAAAATAAGTAAAATACATATTTACCCTACACAGCACAATAAAACAGCTGCCTCGAGATGACTGAGAGGGAATAAAAAACAAAACACCTAAATGTTTTGAGAATGTTCTCAATAGCCTCTTGGTGAGATCAGGTAGGAAAGGCAGACCCTGGGAAGCAGCTGTCTGAGAACCTCCCCAAAAGAGCCTTCAGAAGCCCAGAGGAGAGTTGGGGCAGATGGCCGCCATGCAAGCGGATAAAATAATCAGATCTGGGGCACTCACGGCATGAGGGAACCCTCCTCATTCCATGTTCCAGGATGGAAAAAGATGGAAGAAGGGTATGCTCCAAGTAGAAAAGGGAGACAAAGGAAAGGGTTTACTCCAAGCCCCAGATTTTTCAGTCAACAGTTTCCAAGTACCTATTACATGCCAGAAACAGACCCCTGCAATTTCCCACCACTGCCCTTAAATCAGACATAAAATTCTTCAAGAACATTTCCTTTTCTACAGCAGTGGCATACCCTCTTCTGGTAATGGAACACCTGGAACTCAGTATCCTTCAGAAAACCTATTAAGACCTGCCACTTATTGAGCATATATTACCTACCACTCATGAAAGTATCACAACTTTGTGAAAATTAAGTCATGCTATCCCTATTTCACAGATGAAAAAACAGGCATAGGGAGGGCTGCTTCCCTGAGGTTTCAGAACTATAACATGATAGAACTGGGTTTTGAGTCCCATCTGTTGCGCTCCATGGACCATACTCTTAACTGGAGTACGTACTGCCCCTCTCTAGCCTATAGATTCTCCACGACATAGACTGTTTTTCCCAATGCTGTATATTCTCTATGAAACGATATCTAAGTCTACTATACAAATAAAAAATTCTAGCCACAGAAAACGTTATTTATATGATTACAATGTAAATATTATAATCACAAATGCCATATTCATGAAGCAAATCAAGGATAATTGGTCCTTTCCAATTCATTTCTGTAAACTTTCATTTTCTAATTGCTTTGAAATCTATTGGCCCAACCAGCAGAGTTTAAGGGTCCATTTAAACTTTAAAAAGTTCCATCCCTTAAGCTAGTTTTTCTTCAAATGGGTAGCTTTGTTTCATTTTATCTTAGAAAACCTCATTCCAGCTCAACAAGTACCAGTGTTTTTCAAGAGGATATGGCCCTCCTCTGGACAAGAGTCCCTGAAAACACAAAGGCAGAAGGGATGAATCAGCATCACACAAGGCACCTACAATATGAAGGATGGGTGGATGTGAGACTCTGTTAAAGCTGCCTCAGTCTCCTTAGGATTTATAAGGAACTCCCAATAAGGGTATCCTGGTGCCCCTCCACCCCCCAGCTGCCCTAAAATAACTCTCTCAAAACTGGAAGGGGAAAAAAGGGGAAACTGATAGGATGCGGGGAAACTCTGATAGGGTGCCATTCCCATCAGAGGACAACTTATACCCACAGATTTTTTTCTCACCTTTTTAAATAAGCATATATATACATATACATATAGTACACAGTATAATATACACACACACTATAATCTCTTACTTAAATGCACAGGAACATTATACTACAGGGTTTTTTGTTTTAGTGTGATTTTTCACCCTTTTCATTGGTTTGCCTTCATTCCCTATCCAAGTAATTCACTTCACAGAATAGATAATCCATTTAAACAGCCTAACACTTCCTCTTGTATTTTGCTCGATCATATTAAAATAATTTATATACACTCAAAGCTAGGAACTATATACTTTTTCCCCTTCACCAGTACCTCACAAATACACTTCTTTCTAATAAGATTCTTTTTCATGGCTATGTACTATTCCATGATATGGCATAAGTTATTCAACCAATCTCCTAATAATGTTTTTTTTTCAGGAGAAAAAAACTAATATATTTAATTTCCATTTTTTTGGTAATAAATATAATACTCCTAATATGTTTACTAGGAAATAATAATGCAAAAAATAGGCTTGCATATATATCCTTAATCAGTGACCTTTAAATTTCTACAAGGAAAACTACTGGATCAAAGAGTATATGTATTTTTAACATTAACAGGTCTTGCCAGATCACTTCCCCAAAAGCTGTAATAACTCCCATTCATATTAGGAATGGATGAGAGCCTTTCCATCTTCTCACTCCCAATCTTTTGCCAAGAATCAGATTTACTTATGTATTTATTTATTTGCCAATTTGGAGGTATGAAATGAAATTTCACTATTCTAGCCAAATGTATTTTTATTTTACACCTTCTAGTTTTGAGTCTGCCTTAGATGACTTCTCCCTCCTATCCTCCATATCAGTACTTTCCAAAACGTGGGTCATAAAATAAATGTAATAGATAATACTTTTTAATTATATGGAATAGAATATACAATAAAGGCATCATACACAGTAAAGGTAAGCAAAGTTCTGTGAAATCTTGTTTCATTTTTAATATATGTGTATGTTCTGGGTCACAATATAAAATACATATTTATTATGGGTCTAGGTCCAAAAGTTTAAAAACATAACCCTAAAATGTATACGTAGCCTACTAGATTTCCAAGAAAGATAATTTAGTCCTCACATTTAAGTTTTTGCCATCTGGAATTTACTTCTATAAGTGTTACAGCAAAGACCCATTTTTATTTCCTTTAAGATGTATAGTCAGTTGTGTCAACATCATCTATTAAAAACACATCCTTGGGACTTCCCTAGTGGTCCAGTGGTTAAGAATCTGCCTTGAAATGCAAGGACATGGGTTTGATCCCTGGTCAGAGAACTAAGATCCCACATGGAGTGGAACAACTACGCACCTACACTACAACTACTAAGCTCGCATGCTCTGCAGTCTTAGCACACCACTAGAGCTCGTGTGTTGCAGCTACTGAGCCCTCACACCACAACCAGGGAGTCCATGCACCGCAACAAAAGACCCTGAGTGATGCAACTAAGACCTGATGCAGTCAAATAAATATATATTTTTTAAAAATCACACCCTTTCCCACTGACCTGAAATACCAATTTGTCATATATTAAATTCTCATGTAGAAATTTACAAACCTGTTCTGTTCAACCATTTGTCTATTCCTGATGCTAAAGCTGAAACTGCAATACTTTGGCCACTTCATGCGACGAGTTGACTCACTGGAAAAGACTCTGATGATGGGAAGGTTGGGGGCGGAAGGAGAAGGGGACGACAGAGAATGAGATGGCTGGATGGCATCACCGACTCTGTGGACATGAGTTTGAGTGAACTCCGGGAGTTGGTGATGGACAGGGAGGCCTGGTGTGCTGTGATTCATGGGGTCGCGGAGAGTCGGACACGACTGAGTGACTGAACAGAACTGAAAGTTATGACCAACCTAGATAGCATATTAAAAAGCAGAGACATTACTTTGCCAACAAAGGTCTGTCTAGTCAAGGCTATGGTTTTTCCCGTGGTCATGTATGGATGTGACAGTTGAATTATGAAGAAGGCTGATCGCCGAAGAATTGATGCTTTTGAACTGTGGTGCTGGAGAAGACTCTTGAGAGTCCCTTGGACTGCAAGGAGATCCAATCAGTCCATTCTAAAGGAGATCAATCCTGGGTGTTCACTGGAAGGACTGATGCTAAAGCTGAAACTCCAATACTTTGGCCACCTCATGAGACGAGCTGACTCACTGGAAAAGACTCTGATGCTGAGAGGGATTGAGGGCAGGAGGAGACGGGGATAACAGAGAATGAGATGGTTGGGTGGCATCACCGACTCGATGGACATGAGTTTGGGTGAACTCCAGGAGTTGGTGATGGACGGGGAGGCCTGGCGTGCTGTGATTCACGGGGTCGCAAAGAGTCGGACACAACTGAGCGACTGAACTGAACTGAAGGCTCATGTTATAATGATTTAACTCAGTGGCTTTATACAATGTTTTAGTATCTAGAAAGGAAGCTCCCTTTACCATGACTATTTTTTCCTCAAAATTTTCTTAGCTATTATCAGACATTTACTCTTTTATATAAAATTTAAGATGATTTTATCCAAATAAAGGAAAAAACCTTGCTGAAATTCTCATTGAAACTGCTTAGCCACCTTCCCAGTTTTATCTTCTACTGCACTTTCCCATCCCATCCTCTAAGCAATGGTCCCAAGAACTACTGATGATTGCTCAAACTCAACAAGTTTTTTCACACCCTATTATTACAACTCATGCTGTTCCCCACCTCAATCTACTTTATGAAGTCTCTACCCTTCAAGGCACAGCTCAAGTATCCTCTTTGAGAAAACTTTTTTTTGAATCCTCCAATCACCCCTCTACCCCATCTCTGAGTGCCTACTACAGGCTATGCATTTTAAGTGTCACGTTAGGTTATTCGTTAGCTTTGTAAAGATATCTTTTACCACAAGTGTGTCAACCTTTTTTGAGGGGAAGCCTCACTTCCTGAATCTTTGAGAAGTCCTTGGCACACAGTGAGTACTGAATGTTTTAGAACGCCAAGGTTTACCAATGGGGAAAAGGAAGATGTTAGAAGCTGTTCCCTTTACGCCACTGAAGGAAGCCCAAAATTTTACATGCCGTATACAAACAAAAAATTGAAAATGTCTATTCGCTTTAAAGTATTTATTAGTTAAAAAAAAAAAAGTAGTTGGAAGATTTTCAAATATTTAAGGAATATTTAAGTAATATTTAGTGTCCACTCCAGGCAATACATTACTGTAGGGGGAAAAGTGTTTTAAGGGAAAAAAAAAAGACAAGCTAGCTCTCAAACTCCACTGTACACATAAGAATAGCCCCTCTAGTTTAAAATGCAGTTTCAAAAACTCCATCCCTAAAAAGCTCAGTTCTGTAGGTCTGGGTTAGGGCCTGGGAATTTGCTTTTAAGAAACCGCTACCACCCTTCTCAATTCTGAAGTATAGACAGGAGTATCTTTCTTGAAAAAACACTCTGGAAGACCAATAAAAACAGGACAAATAGTTCTTAAATTTTTCTTAAAAATTTGTTTAAAGTTTTTAAATGTAAGAGATTTTTAATTCTTCAAATCTATTAATGTTTAAATGGAAGAAAATGAAATAAATGCTTAAAAATGCTTATCATATTTCAAGAAACATGTAAGGTAGACAGGAATAGAAAAGATACAATGAAAAGGTTGAATTAAAATATTTAAATTCATGTAATATCAGTAGAAAAATACAGATGCTAAATTTCAATAAAATGCATAAAAGACAAAAATATTAACACAAAGATATACACTGTAATTACAACTGTCCCTTGGTATCCATGGGGTACTGGTTTGAGGACCCTCCGACAATATTAAAATCACGAACGACCAGGTCCCTTACATAAAGTAATTACATGCTGCACTCAATATGCCAGCAGATTTGGAAAACTCAGCAGTGGCCACAGGACTGGAAGAGGTCAGTCTTCATTCCAATCCCAAAGAAAGGCAATGCCAAAGAATGCTCAAACTACCGCACAATTGCACTCATCTCACACGCTAGTAAAGTCATGCTCAAAATTCTCCGAGCCAGGCTTCAGCAGTATATAAACCGTGAACTCCCAGATGTTCAAGCAGGTTTTAGAAAAGGCAGAGGCACCAGAGATCAAATTGCCAACATCCGCTGGATCATGGAGAAAGCAAGAGAGTTTCAGAAAAACATCTATTTCTGCTTTATTGACTATGCCAAAGCCTTTGACTGTGTCGATCACAATAAACTGTGGAACATTCTGAAAGAGATGGGAATCCCAGACCACCTGACCTGCCTCTTGAGAAACCTGTATGCAGGTCAGGAAGCAACTGTTAGAACTGGACATGGAACAACAGACTGGTTCCAAATAGGAAAAGGAGTACGTCAAGGTTGTATATTGTCACCTTGCTTATTTAACTTATATGCAGAGTACATCATGAGGAACGCTGGGCTGGAAGAAGCACAAGCTGGAATCAAGATTGCTGGGAGAAATATCAGTAACCTCAGATATGCAGATGACACCACCCTTATGGCAGAAAGTGAAGAGGAACTCAAAAGCCTCTTGATGAAAGTGAAAGAGGAGAGTGAAAAGGTTGGCTTGAAGCTCAACATTCAGAAAACTAAGATCATGGCATCTGGTCCCATCACTTCATGGGAAATAGATGGAAAAACAGTGGAAACAGTGTCAGACTTTGTTTTTTTGGGCTCCAAAATCACTGCAGATGCTGATTGCAGCCATGAAATTAAAAGACGCTTGCTCCTTGGAAGGAAAGTTATGACCAACCTTGATAGTATATTAAAAAGCAGAGACATTACTTTGCCAACCAAGGTCCGTCTAGTCAAGGCAATGGTTTTTCCCGTGGTCATGTATGGATGTGAGAGTTGGACTGTGAAGAAGGCTGACCGCCGAAGAATCGATGCTTTTGAACTGTGGTGTTGGAGAAGACTCTTGAGAGTCCCTTATACTGCAAGGAGATCCAACCAGTCCATTCTAGAGGAGATCAATCCTGGATGTTCATTGGAGGGACTGATGCTAAAGCTGAAACTGCAATACTCTGGCCACCTCATGGGACGAGTTGACTCACTGGAAAAGACTCTGATGCTGGGAAAGGTTGGGGGCGGGAGGAGAAGGGGACGACAAAGAATGAGATGGCTGGATGGCATCACCGACTCTGTGGACATGAGTTTGAGTGAACTCCGGGAGTTGGTGATGGACAGGGAGGCCTGGCGTGCTGTGATTCATGGGGTCGCGGAGAGTCGGACACGACTGAGCGACTGAACTGAACTGAACTGATGCACATCCTCCCATATACTTTAAATTATCTCCAGATTATTTATAATAAATACCTCATACAGTGAAAATGCTATATGCTGCTGCTGCTAAGTCACTTCAGTCGTGTTCGACTCTGTGCGACCCCATAGATGGCAGCCTACCAGGCTCCCCCGTCCTTGGGATTCTCCAGGCAAGAACACTGGAGTGGGTTGCCATTTAGTTGTAAATCCAAGATAAATGCCATATAACAAGCTGCCTGCACACAGTAAATTCAAGTTTTTCTTTCTGGAACTTTCTGAAAATTTTTTTCCTAAATATTTTCAATTCATGGTTGGCTGAAGCTGCAGATTCAGGACCACCAACAGAAAGGGCCAACTGCACAAGCAAGTTAAATAAAACAATGAAGAGAAAATAAACATTGGAAACAAACAAGAAAATCAAAAAGTAAAACAAGTAAAGGTATCCTTTTGTACTTATTAAACTAGCAAAATGTGTGATAAAACCACACTCTGATTTAGGAGGTAAGGCCAATGTGACACATTTCAAGAGTTTAAGGGAAAGATTTTCAATTAAAAAAAGGACTGCCCCCACCCCGCCCTCTGCCCGCAGGAGAGTATCTGGGAAACATTAAGTGCACCTCTAGTTAACGTTATGATCAGGGCATGCTACCGGTTATTTACGGGCAGATCCAGGTTATTTATGGGCAGATCTTCTTATAATACAGAAGACAGTCCTGCACAATGAATAATTACGCTATAATAATGCTACATTTTACCTGACTTTCTAATGTCTGCCAGAAAATCATTGTGTTTTCAACTGTCTAAGCCTAAAAATCTAACTTTTACTCATATATATAAAATATTTTGTGGTGTTTCAATATACATCAAATTTTCCAGTAACGCAATTAACCCTGCAAACTGAGGAAAAATTCAAGTTTTTCATGTTCAGAACGTTACTATACCAAGAACTGTTAACCATTTCAGAACAATCACATCACCAAAGGCCATAGCAATTGTGGTCTCTGAGTTGCTAACACCACACACTGCTTTCAGGAACACAATCACAAGAACTTCGTATATACTTAGCCCTTATTTCAAAATATCAAACATGAAGTGCCATATTACTGTCTTACTTCTCAGTTTATAAGCAGACACAAGCATTTGACCACTTTATATGTCCTCTAGTATAGCTGGACCTGAGCATTTTTACCAAAATACCAATTTTATCAGAAGGATAGTAATTCATGGTTTTGTTATTGTTAGTTACACAGATTTTTTTAATTTCTGTGTTGTTAGGTTATATATTCTGTGTTAATTTCAACAGAGTGAAGCAGTCATTACCAAATATTAGGTGTGGGAAGGATGAAAACCTCCAGTCTAGGAAACTAAACACAGTAAGCTATGAAGCAGGTAGGGTGGGCATTGTGGCAAACTAGAGAATTAAAGCTTTCTTTAACGGTACAGTCACTACTCAGCCTTAACCAACTTAAAGAATGCAGACCCAATTTTTCAAGAGACACAGAGAAAATTTGAACTTCTCTGTAAAGTCTACTTTTTAATGTTTTCGGCTGACTCAAGTTTAAAAAACAAAACAGGATGCAAGCTAAAAAGAACCCATGGGTCAATTTATGACTCTCATCAAAGATAAAAGCATATGCTAGTTTTGATAACCGAATCAGCATGATTCTTGTGGAAGGTAGGGAGGCGAACATTATGAATGAGCCATTGCCACCCTGGAAGTTACCCTAACCCATCTCTGCCCTAGGGTCTGGGGTTATAATCTATCTGTGGAGGTCCTATAACATCATTTTGTTTCATGTTTGCTGCCGTTAGGGGAGGAAAAAAGATGAGGGTCGAGTGTAACGTGGCAGATTTGGCAGGGTAAGTCCTGCTGGGCTCAGTTTTGTCAGTGGTCAGCCTACTCTCAAACACACAAATAAGAACCTCCTCCTGCTGGACAGCTCAGGCTGTCCAAACACCAAACGCAGAGATCTCAGAGAACATCAACAGTTTAGGAACCAGAAGTGCTGCACAGTCTAGGTCCTCCTGGACAGGGATGTTCGTATCAGGATCAACCTCTCAGGAGTCAAAAACCCTGGACTGCCTAGTCCACTAAGCATGGAACCATTTCTAGTTCTATCCTGTCACTAAATGGACACATTTGTAAGGCACCTCAGGCTGATGCCAATTTTCTAACCATTCACCCAAGAATAGTATGAATGTTTTGCCAATACATAGTAGGAGACATAGCATTATCAGGTGCTTTGAAACAATTCAATAGAGAAATGCACTAGACATTCACTGTTGCACTGCACCTAAGATGGGGAAGTGAGCATAATGTAACTGTCCATCAATAATGGAATACCTTAATAATTAGGGCATATTAACTCTATATACTATAATGTAGCCATTAAACATAGAGATGAGAAGCATGAAAACAAATAGGAGACTGGTTAAAAGCCAGGACTCTGGAACTAAGCTTCTTATATTCAAACCCAGCTCCACCACCTGCAAGCTAAAAAACCTTACAAAAGTTACTCTACCTCTGCATCTGAGCACCCTCATCTGTAAAATGCGAATAATGGTAGGATAACGGCCCACTTTAGAGTTGTGGTGACTAGAGAATCAAGTCGTGTAAGATGTTTGGAGCATGTATGGGGGGATGTATATATCATGATTACAACTAGAAAAATATTCATGACTGAAAATTAGAAGGATCACAGAAAAAATATGAGTAGTTTTAGCTGAGTAGCAGAACTGTTGTACAGTTTGATGTAGTAAGTTCTTATTAATAGCATGAAAGGGTGCACTTCAGTCATATCTAATTCTTTGTGACCCTATGGACTGTAGTCCACCAGGCTCCTCTGCCCATGGGATTTCCCAGGCAAGAAAACTGGAGTGAGTTGCCATGCCCTCCTCCAGGGGATGGAGATCAAACCCATGGTCTCTTGCATCTCCTGCATTGGCAGGTGGGTTCTTTACCACTAGTGCCAAAGCTGGGAAGCCCCTAATTAATAGCTCTTCATGTCATAAAGGTAGAGCACAGAAGAACTGATGCTTTCGAACAGTGGTGTTGGAGAATACTCTTGAAAGTCCATTGGACAACAAGGCAATCAAACAAGTCAATCCGAAAGGAAATCAATTCTGAATACCCATTGCAAGGACTGATGCTGAAGCTGAAACTCCAATGCAAAGAGCTGACTCACTGGAAAAGACCCTGATGCTGGGAAAGACTAAAGGCAGAAGAAGGCGACAGAGGATGAGATGGTTGGATGGCATCACCGATTCAATGGACATGAACATGGGCAAACTCCATGAGATGGTGAGGGACAGGGAGGCCTGGTATGCTGCAGTCCATGGGGTGGCAGAGTCAGATATGACTTGGTGACTGAAAAACATGTCAAAGAATTGCTAAGTATATATGGGTAGACTATACCATACACACAAATATTCAGACACTGGCAGCAAGTTGATTTATTCAATAGACAGTTATTAACCACCTATTATGTACAATGCAGTAGGTCAGGAAGGAAACAGATTACTAGGACTTGGTTACTATTTCAATAAGTTTATAGTCTAATTGAGGTTAAAAAATAAATAACTAACGTAAGTTAAAAAATTCAAGTTCTGAACACTTTTTTTTTAAAAAAAAAAAAAAAGAAAAGCTATAGGCAAGATATTATCTAAGTTTAGAGGACAAAAGACTTTTGGATGAAAGAAAGGCTGAGCTGGAAAACAAAAGGATACAATCAGGGAAGACTATAGTGTATGGGGGCATATGAATTGGGTACTGAAGGAAGATTATAAATTTTAACAGAGATAAGAAAATGGAGTGGGTAAGAGAATACAAGGGGCAGCTAGTATATAAGAGGAAGGACACTTGCTTCAGGTAGCAAAAAACAGCATCAGAAACTAAAAACCTAGAGTAGCAGAAAAGCAAGCTACATACAGAAGGCAGTAGGGTTTCAAGATAAGCAGTGACTTATCTTGAACTTATGGAGTAAGTTCATTATTATAATTATCACGATAATTAATAATTATGAAAGACTATGAATACTAGGACTGGAGATCTGAAATTAATGTAGTCAACACTGGGGGCAGAGATGAGAAAAAGCTTACCTTTATCACAGGAATGACACAACAGGAAATGAATTCCTACTAGGGAAACTTGATGGACGTGCCCAACACAGGCTGTGAGGGGACAGCAGAAAAGCAGACTCCCGTGTGTCTGATACACTGAGGGAGGGAAGGGCAGGGAGGATGGGAACACGGCCAGGAGGGTTGGGCACCGTGGTGAAATAGGAAGCCATAACTGAAGTCAGATGGTTGAGAGCTTTGACTGCTGTGTTAAGGATCTTATGAGTCTCCTTCCCAGCTATAAGGGCTGTTGGCTATCAATTTGAGCTGCTAACAGCAAAGTCTCCACTTTCAACACTCCAGAAGTAAATGTGATATTGAATTGAAAGGGAAAGTCGCTCAGTCGTGTCCGACTCTTTGTGACCCCATGGACTATATAGTCCACGGAATTCTCCAGGCCACAATACTGGAGTGGGTAGCTGTTCCCTTCTCCAGGGGATCTTTCCAACCCAGGGATCGAACCCAGGTCTCCCCCATTGCAGGCAGATTCTTTACCAGCTGAAGACCAACAGAAGCCCAAGAATACTGGAGTGGGTAGCCTGTCCCTTTTCCAGTGGATCTTCCCAATCCAGAAATCGAACCAGGGTCTCCTGCATTGCAGGTGGATTTTTTACCAGATAGGAGGAAGGCAAAAATGACAGTGCTCCCCTGAAGATCATTTAATACCCTTCCCAACTCTACACATATCCACTTTCTAGGTAATCTCTGGATGTTTCTAATGTCAGGTCATTGTGCGTTAGGTAACAGCTTATGGCTTGTAAGTACTACCACAGAGTAACATGAAGGTCTGGTCTAATTGACAAATTACCAAAATGATCAATACGGTGGCAGACACACTAAGACCACAGTCTGGCATTAATTACATCAATTGACTCAGCCAATATTTATTACATGCCTTCTATACACCAAGCACAGGGAATATCATAATGAATAAACATTATTCTTGTTCCTAAGGAGCTTCAAATCTAATTACAGAAAACAATTTTTTTAACTTTGTAAAATAAATTCATACATCAGTTATTTAATTGAACAAACATTTATTAAACACCTGCTATGTGTCAAGATATTGTCCTAACGTGTAGGGAGGCAAATATGAACACAACACAACGGCTGCCCAAGAAAAGGTTTCACAGTGAAGAAGAGAAACCCACGATGAATAAATCCATGATACAGCAGCATTCAACGTGACAACTGAGGTGATGATTTATGAAGGGAACATCCTACAACAAAAAAACTACTGCAGATCCTGCTGGATAACAATGCAGCTGGATACAATTGACCATTTTCAAAAAGTTCTCACATTACTTCACTTTAGTCCCATAACAAGCCTAGGAAGTTAAGGAAGACAGATGTCACTAGCCACTACGATTTGCTCATGGTCACATCAGACAACAGGTGAGCTGGGACAAGAAATTCCACCTCTTGTCGTGAAGTCCAATGCTCCTTCTTTTGTTCAGACTCCACACCTCACCATATGACCTTGGACAGGTCACTTGGCATTTCTTTGTCATAGTTTCCTCACCTGTAAAACAGGGAGAATACCTGCAGTACCTAGCTACAGTGACTCGGGAGAAGGATCAAACAAAGCAACGTAAGTCAACATACTCTGAGTAGTACAAATTCAAGATAGACACTATCAGGCATGCTTTGTTTCTCTAAGGAAAAATAGGGTATAGGGTGCCAAAACACTGAATAAATAAACTGAGTAAATAAATGCTGGATTTTAAGGCACATACATGTATTCAAGGTCACGCATAGAACTTTTATAACTAACAAAGACAAAAAGAACACATTTCATATTTCTGTTGCAGTCCTATTGACCCCCATGGCAAATATCAATCAACCTTGGCCAAAAAGGAATGTATTCACCTGTGCACCAGATTCTAACTGTTAGAGATCCTATAAAATGCCTGAATTACAAGAAAGAGAGACAAGTTCTGCCTGCATTCCTTCCGAAAAGTGAAAACAGGTGGTTTTTGCTAGCCTACTTCCCCCCCAAAAGAATACTCTGCCTATCCCCACCACCACCACAGTGCTCATGCTCATCTTTTATGTCTCACACTTGCTCTAACACAGTAACCATAACTACAAGTTACTTAAATTTGAATTAAATTACAAATTCAGTTCAGTTTACTAGTTACATTTCAAGTCCTCCATATCACATGTGGCTAATGGCTACATATTGGACAGTGCAGATATAGAACAGTTCCAGAAATTTCTATTTGGCAAAGCTGCCTTAGATACTACACTTTTATTACAACCCTTATTAGACTATAGATTCCTGAAGGAAAGGAGCTGTGTCTTATTTATCGTATCATCCCCAGTTTATACAGTAAAGTACATGTCATATGAGGAAAAGCACTCACTATTCATCTAACTTAGTATCTCAAACATAGCACACTACTCTGTCCACTTCCCCCATCCCCAAAACACACACACACACACACACACACACAGAGGAAACAAGACATCCTCTTATATGAGAGGTGTGAGGGTAGAAGCGGATACTGTGTCCAGAGCAAGAAGACCTGTATTCTAGTCTTAGATGTGCTACAGCCAACCATGTAGTCCTGAGCAAGTTTCCTACTTTCTTCATCTATAAAAACTTAGACTTAAACTCCATGTACCTTAATTCTAAAACTCTTAATCAGCTTGCACCAAATAAAATAATGTGTTCTATCTGAAACAGACCTATCTGAAAGGTCTTTACAGATGTCAGGCAACACATCTACTAACACCGATGGGTACCTCATATTCAAAAGAATCATTTCTAGTCCTCAGGCTCTCATGATTACAGTCACTTTTGGTCTTTAACTGAGTCTGTGTAGTTTTTCACCTTTTCTTGGGGATCAACTAGAGACTTAAACCTGAGGCTTAAAGATTAAGTTTCTTCCATGTGCTGAGGCCAGAATGGGATACTCTGCCATATCTGATCAGAGAAACAAGGGTAAGTTTCTTGAGTATCTGAATTTAACATAAATTATTCCATCTGTTTCTACATTAGCCTTAGCCTAAAATTTGAGAAAACAATACAAAACTAAACCAAGAAAATCTTTCTATAATAATCTGTATAATGTAAAGAGTGCCATTACATGAAATGTTCTTTTTATTCAGTCCATATACTTCACCATATTTAACTGTAATAAAACTTTATTGTCAAAAAACCTCTTCATAATGACCTTCACACACAACTGACATGGTTTTAAGACTAGCCAATAACAAATATAATCTTAATTACCAGCCTGCCTTCCTTTATAATTTGTAAATGTGTTGGACAATAGCAGTTCAGGCATTCTGTAATAAATAGATACTAACTTTTATCACGGAGAAGGCAATGGCAAGCCACTCCAGTACTCTTGCCTAGAAAATCCCATGGATGGAGGAGCCTGGTAGGCTGCAGTCCATGGGGTCGCTAAGGGTCGGACACGACTGAGCGACTTCACTTTCACTTTTCACTTTCACACATTGGAGAAGGAAATGGCAACCCACTCCAGTGTTCTTGCCTGGAGAATCCCAGGGACGGGGGAGCCTGGTGGGCTTCCGTCTATGGGGTCACACAGAGTCGGACACGACTGAAGTGACTTAGCAGCAGCAGCAGCAACTTTTATCAATTCTTCTGGCATCAACGTTTTAATCTTTGTTAAGTATTTCTTAAATTCTCCCTCCCAGTAATAGGATGAACCACCAACAGCACTTCCATCTATTTGTATTTACCAAGTGCCAACAAGGTAGTAACATTTTAAAGTATTAAGTTGCTCAGTGGTGCCCAACTCTTTGTGAACCCATGGGATGTAGCCTGCCAGATTCCTCTATCCATGGGATTTCCCAGGCAAGAATATTGGAGTGGGTAGCCATTCCCTTCTCCAAGGGATTTTCTTGACCCAGGGATCGAACCCAGGTCTCCTACTTTGCAGGCAGGCTCTTTACCCTCTGAGCCACCAAGGAAGCCCAATTACACTGAGTGGATGATCACTAAACACTACTTTGGACAGCATAGTGTTCAGCAGGGAACACAGACAAAGGTCTGAGAGCAATAAAAAGGTTTCCACTGCAGAACTGATTGTATCTGCCTGTGATAAGACTAGATATTAAAAATCAACCAATGTTGACTGCACATAGTCCTTTTGAGTGTGTCACTAAGTGCTAAGTATGCAACTTAGTGCAACTCGAGTGCTAAGAATGCAACATGTTTATTCAACTTGGGGAAATTAATTAACCTAACTAGAGTATTTTCAAGCAAAAAAGAACAAAACTCTGTAGACTAAGAACTACCAAACACCTTTTGCAAAAATGGAAATAGAGAAGGATCTGTTTGCCACATGCAATATGTGGCATAAAAGGGACTCAAACATTTCATTCAGTAAAACCTTTGTTGAGTCTGTATGTCAAGGCACTGGGAGGAATACAGAGATGAGAAAAGATGGTTCAAATTGCTCACAATCTTAGCAGAAGAAAGAGAAATATGGCACAGAAAGATTATTGGTAAATTTCATTAGGAGCATGCTAAGGAGCAGACAGGAAAGACCCAAGGTTGCTGGGAGTGAGGGGTTGGGAGGGAAGGGTCACAGAGGCATCCTGAAGGATAAAAACGCTGGGAGTTATGCAGCCAAAGACAGGAAGAAAAAGCTCCGTGCACGTGTATAAGAAAGAGCAGAAGTGTGTGCGTTTGGGTGGCGCAGGGAGAAAGCAAAGAGGACAGTCTAGGCTAAGAACAACATATGCAAACAAGACCCTGAGATCAGACTCTATATCCGTGAGTACTGTGTATCTACGAAAATTGCAAGGTAACAGTTTCGCATGAGATGCACTCACTTTAAAAGGTCCAGTTGACTCGGAAATCCTGCACAGAAAGTTACTTCCCACCCCCAGTAGGCTTTCACAAGGTGCAGTGAGCCTAATGAAAAGATTATCTGCGGGTGGAACCAGAGTTTAAAAAAAAAGTCCCAGAAGATTCTCCTACACACTAAAACTGGAAAAACACTAAAACGTTTTCGTGAGATGCAAAATTATCTAGCAGTTCCCAAGCTTTGCTGCACACTGAATTCATGGGGGGGATCTTTAAGAAATACTGTCTGGCGTCGCCCCGCCCCCCGCCCCCCAGCTCGCCTCCCCAGACACGCTGATTTAATTGGCCTGGCTCTGTTACCTGTGCATCCGGGTCATTTTTACGTGCAACGAAGTTGGAGAGCCACTGACCTAATAGTTAAGAACTTGGATCTGGAGTCAAATTTACCAGCTCTGTGACCTTGGGCATAGATGTCACCTAATCATTAAGGGCCTCAGTTGCCTCGTCAGGAAGATGGGGATAACCATCCTCCCTTATAGGGTTGTTGTGAAGTTGGATGGGGTGAACGTAATGACCTGGCACAACGCCCGGCGTATAGTAAGCGCTAATCAAGGGTTAGTTCATCTTCATTATTAACTCTTCCTCCTAGAGAGTGCAATGGGCAGCATCGTTCCCACAGGGCGGCAGCCACTCGACCAACCTTGCTGCTGGACCAGATTCTTCGCCAGAGTTGTCTAGCTCCGCTCCAGACCCGCCCCCTCCCCCAGGCTGCCAGGAAAGAGCTTCTCCCGGCCAGGGCAGCTCTCAAGGGCCAGCCCGGGTTAGAGCAGACCCGACAGAGGCCACCGACTCCAGGGCCAAGCTCCCCCGGACCCCGTGGGTCCCCCCACGCAAAATGAGATGCGCTTCCGAAGGCCGGGCCCTTAGAACCTCCGGGGCCGAGAAACAAGGCTTAGCCATCCTTGGACCAGCCTGAGGGGAGAAGAGGGGGAAGGTCTGGCCGAGACCTGAAGGCCCGCCCGTTTACCTGAGGCGACGGGCGGGGCCCGCATCGCTGGGGTGGGCGCCGCCGCCGGCCGCACTCGGCCTTCCGCCTCACGCCACCCGCGCCATAGGATCGGCGCTTTCGCTGCCCTGGCCGGCTGTCCTCAGGCGGTCGTTCTGTCCACCCGTCAGCGACTCTCCCACGGCGCCGGGGGACGACGAAGGCCAGTCGGGCCGGCCGGCTGGGATCTGCTCAGGCAACTTCCGACTGCCAGGGGCGGCAGCGTCAAATAACTCCCCGAGCCGACTGGGCCACTGCGCGTGCGCGGCGCGCCTAATCAGAGACTTGTGCGGGGCGGGGCGGAAACCCAGACGGCGGCGTCAAATAATTCCCAAGACACGGAGCCGGAAGCTGCGCGTGCGCAGCTATCCCAGATCGCCGCGCGCGGGACATAGTCCCTCCTTCTTTTCCGGATCAAGAAGAGCAGGAGTAGAGTGACGGATACTCCTACCTCCTCGCAATACAGGCGTAGAGGCGGTCCACCTGGGTCCGTACGAATCAGTCGGAACTCTGCCTGTTTTTGATGCGAACGAAGTTAGGTCTTCTCTGCAAGTTTCTAGCTCCTACTCAGATTCCAGGGATTTCTCACGTCCCACCATTACAGCACCCTTCTTTTGAAATGTGGCCTTTACCCCCGTCCCCGTGTAACACTATGAGCAGCGCACAATTCCACGCCAGTTGTGAGTTACCAAGATGAATCAGACATCAACTTTAGAGCCTGTCATTAAGGAGCTGAGTCTGATAAAGGCAATAAGACGTTATTAATTGTAGTAATAATAGCAAGAGATACCAGTTTGAGCACCTACAGTGCACCACACGTTTCGTAAACAGTACCACTTCCAATCGTTTGGTTTCAGCTTCAATGAAGAAAATGATAAATGCCATTAGAGAGATACAGCTCAAGTGCCTTGGGGGTGTAGAAGAGGAAAATTGGGCTGAGAGAGAAGAGGAGGGAGAACCTGGCCTTGAGATTGTCCTTGATATTCAGAGAGGAAGGGATCAGGGTAATAACGCTGCAGTCACTATCTGCAAAGAGCAGAATGGAGCATAGAAGATGCTGACTCCTCCTCCTTACCCTCAGAAGAGACCATGGAGCAAAGAGTGACAAAGGAATTGGTATCCTCATGGAAAGAAAAGAGAAGAGTGTTTAAGATTTTGTACACATACGGAAGTAGCTAGAGGAGAGCTATATCTAGGTCACTTTGTAGATCATAGCTATACATTTAAATTAAACACCGTGTGGCAAATGTTATGAGAGGCTCTCAATATTTATTCCAACCACTTAAACTTGCTTTTCTAAACTACAGAGGCTGGAAAGCAAAGCACACACCTCCCAACTTCCTTTGCAGTTGGGAGTGGCAGTAAGACAAAGTTCTGGCCAATGAGATATAGGTAGAAGTCTCAAGGGAGAGCTTCCTTTTCAGAATAAAAAGGAACTCTTTGGAGAAGTTTGTGAGCTTCACCCTTCCCCTAGTTCATGCTCAGAACTGAGGCACAACACCTAGAGGTACAGCAGTCATCTTGGCACCATGAGGAGGATTGTGCTAGGGAATGTGAAACAAGAACAAAAGAAGCCTGGTTTAGGACATACTCAAGCAGCTGCACAAACCCTGGACTGCCTTCCCGTTTTATGGGGGAATTGGTGGGGGGCAGGGGGAGATTCTTCTTTAGATCACAATTTTTTTTAGTTATCTGTTACTTTCAATCAGACTCATTCCTAACACAATAAATATGGAACTCCTGTAATAGGTAAGGGGCTAATAATGGAGGTGACAAATTAGAAGAGCAATGGATGATAGAAACTGGAAAAATGACAGACATAGAGGACTGGGAACCTGTCAGAGCCTTTAGGGAGATGATGAAAATAATCTGTCTCCTACCTGGTGACTTTAATTCATTCCTGCAAATTCTGCCTCTAAGTGAAAAGCTGATAAACGAAAAAAATGATATTTCCATTAATTTTGCTGGGAAAAAATGTTTAATTCCAACTTGAGACACCTGAATATTTTAAACAAAAAGTATTGCAATGAAACAATGCAAACAAAAATCATAAGCAATAAATAAATAATCTTAAATTAAGAATATGACTTCTACATAAAAGGTAAGGTATAAGAACTAATACACTGACCAAGAAGATAAGATTTAATATTAGGTGGGGGCAGGGGAGGTGCAGGAAAGATGCACGTGAGTCATTCTTTAAAGGTGATATTTCTGCACCTTTTTCAGTATCAAGTTTTAAAAAAATCTGAGGGTTTCTCTTAAACCAACACAAAATTATAGCACAGGCAAAGCACCTTGAGGGAAAATGAAGATTAAATATCAGAACACTTTGAAATGTATGCACACACAATAGACTGAAGAGACGTGAAATGCTATATAGAAAAAACATTTGGATTCTCCAAAACAGATTGGTTCTCCATCGTAAATTCTAACTATAAAAGAATAAAGTGGGGAATTATCTTCTGAAACTGATATATCGTCTGGAACAGTTATGTCAACTTTTCTGGCAGACTTTTTTTCCTAAATTGATTACACCAATATACATAATCTATCCCCCAGTACTTCTTACAATGTAACCAACATCTTCCCACTGAGAGATGGGATCCATACTCCCTCCCCTTGAGTCTGGTTGGCAACTGTGACTGTTCTGGGCAATAGGGCAGAAGGCGGGAGGAGAAGGGCATGACAGAGAATGAGATGGCTGGATGGCATCACCGACTCGATGGACATGAGTTTGAGTGAACTCCGGGAGTTGGTGATGGACAGGGAGGTGGCTTGCTGTGATTCATGGGGTCACGGAGAGTCGGACACGACTGAGCGACTGAACTGAACTGAACTGAACACTTTGTGACTTCTGGGACTAGGTCATAAAGAGGATACAGCTTCCACCTGGCTTACCCTCTTTTGCAATGCTCACCCTCAGAACCCAATCACCATATTGGGAGGAAGCTCAGACCACAGGAAGAGAGCATATGGAGATGTTTCAGCTGACAACTTGAGAATGTTTCAGCTGACAACATCAACGGCCAGACATGTGAATGAGAAAGCCTTCAGATGATTCCAGTCCCCAGGCTTCAAGCCAGCCCACCTAAAACCAAGCAGAACAAAGACAAGATAACCTCAGCCCAAACAGCAGATTCATGAGCAAAATAAATACTGTCATTGTCTTAAACCACTAAGTTTTAGGGTAAATTGTATGGAATAGTAACTGGGACAGTTTTCAAGAGCCATAATTGAGAAAAGTTGTTAACCGAACAGATGTATGAGAAGTATGTTGTCTGTAGCCAATTTTTTCTTTTTTCCATTTTTTAGTTGAGCAGAACTTGCTTGGTGTAGATAATGGTTGAGAAGACCCACTTCTATTTCTCCTGAACCTAACACAATACTGGCACAGCGTTGGTGCTCAGTTATCATTTATTGGATGGATAGGTGAGTGGGTGGAAAATTCATTGCATCAGCACTGAACCCACTTTTTTGCTGGACTGTTAAAGTCTTAATGACTAATATCCATTGGTAGTGGTAGTGACCATTATTAGACCTGGGTGAGAGGTCCCCAGGCTTCCCTGGTGGCTCAGGGGTAAAGGATCTGCCTACAGTGCAAGAGCCATAGGAGACAGGGTTCAATCCCTGGGTTGGGAAGATTTCCTGGAGGAGGACATGGCAATCCACTCCAGTATTTTTGCCTGGAGAATCCCTATGGACAGAGGAGTCTGGAGGTCTATAGTCCATAGGGTCACAAAGAGTTGGACACGACTGAAGCGACTTAACACAGCAAGAGGTACCCTGCCCCAGACCCTGTACTTCAGGCAGTACTTCATTTTGGAATGGTATTCCTCAAAATTTTCTAAGTGCCTCTCTTAGGCCAACAATGCCATCTTGGTCAGGTGCCCCAGTTAGAACAGTCCTCATGAGGGGCCTGTTAGCCAGAAATTTCTAACTTGAAATTTTCTAAGGCTCCCTCCAGTGGTTGGGACTGACCAGAGCCAGAAGTATCATCCAAGCAGGACTAAGTCCCAGACCACATCCATCCCCTGTGGGTCTCATTCTCTATTTCTTCTCTTTGAAGAACTCTTTGACCCTCTGTTTTACCCCCCACCGTTCCCTCATGTATGTGTGGGTTGACCAGATGCCCTGAGATACTCCAAGGACTCATCATGAGCCTTATAGCCAGCTGTGGTTCCAAGTGGACAGCCTGGCAAGGACTTCATTCTTGGTATCTGGTGCAGTAACTTTTTCATAAATTTGTGAAAGATTGGGCTGCCAAAATGGTTTTAACATGCTGATTTTGATGATTCTCACTCACACTGAAACCAGACTGGGTTTCAGATTCTGAGCTACCAGCAGTTCCCTGCAAATGCTTGAGCTGCAAGCATGGGCCCAGGCATTGGCTTGCACCGCTCTGTTCAGACCACACTGCCTCTCTGACCTACTGCAGCCAGAACAGTGAAGAGAAGGGCAGTAGATGGCCTTGACTCTGTGTGTTCTGCGGTCTCTTCCCCAGTTGGCCCCCGGCATGGTCACCTCACTCCCTTTGGCAAAAGCAGCCATGCCTGTCTCCTCTGTGGACTTCTGAGATGTTGCTCTGCAATGCCAATGCACTCTTCCCACTGATGTCTCCGTGAAGTTTGTATTTCCCGGTCTTGACTCGCCTCAAGCAGGACACAGCTAAACCTGTGAGAGCAGAGCTCGCAGAGGGTCTATTAGAAGTGGTGAGATGTTTATAAGGAGGCGGCACATTCTGAAAAAAGGTAGCACTTACTGGCGACACCTGTGACATCGGAGCAAACTTCATTACTCAGAAATTTTTATTTTAAAAAGAGGTTAAACCTGTATTCTTGTGTGACTTTTTTCACTACTGGGAAGTTGTCTGTCTTGGATTTGGAAAGGACAGCTTCTTTTAAATGATAAATCACTTGCTCCCAACAAAGCAATGTATTTCCGTTCCGTTTCGTCGCTCAGTCGTGTCCGACTCTTTGCGACCCTGTGGACTGTAGCCTACCAGGCTTCTCTGTCCATGGGATTCTCCAGGCAAGAATACTGGAGTGGGTTACCGTTTCCTTCTCCAGGGGATCTTCCCGACCCAGGGATCGAACCCGGGTCTCCCGCACTGGAGGCAGACGCTTTAACCTCTGAGCCACCAGGGAATGTATTTAGTGGATCTAAATCAAATATAACATAAACCCTGGTTTCCCTTAACACCTCTGACGGAAACCACAAGGCCAACTTACTTCACAAAGCTATGATAGGGAACACGTCTCATCCCTTTTCTCTGTAAAATTGAAAAGAATCTGTTCTGCACCTCCACTTTTCGGATGTGGTAGGCTATCCAATCTCAGTGTTTCACTGTGGTTCTGATTATGTCAGGGTTCTCCAGGCTAAAGTCCTGGTGGAGTGCCCAAGACCAGAACGCGGGGGAGAAACCCTCTGAACTCCTGTCCACAGTGCAGGTGAGTCTCCTGTGTGCTGAGTCACGTGCTCCCTTTACTGGAGAAAAGTTCTCAGTGAAGTCTTTTGCAGTTATAGCTTCTCCTTACATACTGATTTAGCTGCATTCCACAAGTTTTGATATATAGTATTTTCATTATGGTTCAAGTCTAAGTGTTGTCTAACGTTTCGTGTGTTTTTTAAGGTGTTGTTCTTTAAGTTTACTTATTTGTTCTGGCTGTGCTGGGTTTTCGTGGCTGCGTGGCTTTTTCTCTAGCTGTGGAGCTCCCTGTGGTGGTTTCTCTTGTTCCGGAGCACAGGTTCTAGGATGCGTGGGCTCGGTAGTTGCAGTTCCTGGGCTCTAGAGCATAGGCTCAGTAGTTGTGTAGTGTGTGGGCTCAGCCACTCCCCGGCATGTGGAATCTTCCCAGACCAGGGATGGAATCCACGTCTCCTGCATTGGCAGGCAGACTCCTTACCACTCAGCCACCGGGGAAGCCCTGAACTTTTGCTTTTGTGTCTTTATGTTGTAGTCACATATTGTAATCTGTGTGATTCTGATGCATTGCTAATTTGAGACTTGCTTTGCAGCAGATAATGTGGTCAATAGTTGTAAATATTCCAAATATACTTGAGAAAGAGATAAACTCTCTCATTGTTGAGCATAGATTTCTAAATATGTTTTCTAAAATATCTATCAAAATTAAGCCTATATCCCAAAGACTAGAGTATGGATAGGGAAAAACAGTGGGGATGTCTGGCAGCAACCACTTTAACCAAGTAATCAAGGTGATAAAGCATGTTGATGTCATGTACTCTCTGATATGACATGATGAGAGTGGCATTTCACCTCTGTGATACTCTTTCCCAAAACCCATAACTCCAGTCTAATCATGAGAAAGCATCAGAAAAATCCAAACTGAGAGACATTCTTACAAAATACTTTTATCAACACTCTTCCAAAAAACAGTCAAGGCCATGAAAAATAAGGAAAGACTGAAAAACTCTTATAGATTAGAGGTTAAGGAAAATAAGGAAAAAATAATGACTAAATATAATGTGGTATTCTGGATTGGATCCTGGTACTTTGGCCACCTGATGCGAAGAGGCACCTCAGTGGAAAAGACCCTGATCCTGGGAACGATTGAGGGCAGGAGGAGAAGGGGACGACAGAGGATGAGATGGTTGGATGGCGTCACTGATTCAGTGGACATGAGTTTGAGCAAGCTCCGGGAGATGGTGAAGGACAGGGCCACCTGGTGTGCTGCAGTCCATGGGGTTGCAAAGAGTTGGACATGACTGAGCTACTGAACAACAACAGAAAATGGACATGAGTAGGAGAACTGGGGATAACCAATTTGAGCTTGGAGTTTAGTTAATGGTACTTAATACCAGTATTAAGTTCTTAATTTTGACAAATGTGCTTATTAGGAATACCTCAGTAAAGGATACATGGAAACTCTCTGTACTAGGTTTTAAACTTCTCTGCCCATGGATGGAGCAGCCTGGTAGGCTGCAGTCCGTGGGGTTGCTAAGGATCGGACACGACTGAGCGACTTCACTTTCACTTTTCACTTTCACACATTGGAGAAGGAAATGGCAACCCACTCCAGTGTTCTTGCTTGGAGAATCCCAGGGACAGGGGAGCCTGGTGGGCTTCCATCTATGGGGTCACACAGAGTCAGACACGACTGAAATGACTTAGCAGCAGCAGCAGCAGCAAATCTAAAACTATTCAAAAACATTGGGTTGATCAAAAAGTTCATTCAAGTTTTCCTATAATGGGAAATTATGGGAAAATTATGGGGAAAAATTTCCCATAATTTTTAATGAGAAAACCTGAATGAACTTTTTGGTCAACCCAATAAAATGTTCATTTTTAAAAGTCAAGTCTATTAATTATATCATTCAAATTTTCTAGTAAAAATAAAATCAGGAAAAAATTAAGGGGGGAGTTCTGCCTCTGCTTCTCCAAACACTTCTAATTTAGAACCTTCAACTCCAAAGTCCCCATTGCGATGCATGTGTGCATGCTCAGTTGTGTCTGACTCTTTGCAACTCCATGGGCTGTATCCCGCCAGGCTCTTCTGTCCAGGGAATTTTCCAGGCAAGAATACTGGAATGGGTTGCCATTTCCTCCTCCAGGGCATCTTCCTGTCAAAGTCCCCAAGACAAGGAAACAAACACAAAACTTGGCCATCTTCTTGATATGGTGCAGAAGACCCTTCAATAAATAATAACAAGGGTCAATAATTTAATGAGGCAGGGCAGCTGGTGTACCAAGAGTTTTCATACATCACTCTGTTTAATCTTCACCATGTCCCCCTAAGGGCTTCTCCTATGGTTCAGCAGTAAAGAATCGCCTGCAATTCAGCATACACAAGAGACATGGGTTTGATCCCTAGGTCAGAAAAATCCCCTGGAGGAGGGCCTGGCAACCCACGCCAGTATTCTTGCCAGGAAAATCCCATGGATAGAGGAGCCTGGTGGGCTATGGTCCATGGGGCCACAGGGAGTCGGACACAGCTGAAGCGACTGAGCAAGCATGCATGTCCTTCTAAAGGAGGTGACTGGGACCCAGACAGGTTGAAACTTGTCACCCAAGTTTCTGGCTGAGTTGCACCAGGTCTGTGTGACTCTGAAGCCAGGGTTCTCCCATCCACTCCAGGCTGCTGCCCTAAACCACTGAGGTGCTCACCATCCACACTGGCCATGTTAGAGCACCTCCCAGCATCCCTGACACTGCTTCTGCACATAGACCACTCCTCCTCTGCCCAGTTAATTCTACTTCCTCCGAGAGAACTTCTCTGACTCCCAAGAGGTCAGGTATCCCTGTTTAGACTCACAGCACCTCCGTAGCATTTCTTACAGTTTGTTCTTTTTTTTTCATTGTTTCCCAGGTTAGTGATCTTTTTTTTTTTTTAATTATTTACTTGGCTGTGCCAGGTCTTAGTTGTGGCATGCAGGATCTCTAGTTGTGGCAGTGTGGGATCTAGTTCCCTGGACCAGGGATTGAACCCAGGCCCCTATATTGGGAGCTTGAAGTCTTAGCCACTGGACCACCAGGAAAGTCCATCTTAGTTTTTAATGGTTTTTTCATTTGTGGGTTACTTGTTTATCATGATGGGACTGTGAGCTGTCAGCTATCTATGTTCACTGGTGTGTGTTCCCAGTGCTTACTTAGGCTGGCAGTTAGTACGTGCTCAATTAACAAGCGGTAAAGGAGATCAATCCTGGGTGTTCATTGGAAGGACTGATGCTAAAGCTGAAACTCCAATACTTTGGCCACCTCATGCGACGAGTTGACTCACTGGAAAAGACTCTGATGCTGGGAAAGGTTGGGGGCGGGAGGAGAAGGGGACAACCGAGAATGAGAATGGATGGCATCACCGACTCTGTGGACATGAGTTTGAGTGAACTCCGGGAGTTGGTGATGGACAGGGAGGCCTGGCGTGCTGTGATTCATGGGGTCACAGAGAGTCAGACACGACTGAGCGACTGAACTGAACTGAACTGACTGAATGACGCATTCCAGCACACTGAGGTGAACTCTAGGAGGCGGGGACTATGCTGGGCTAGCACTACAGAAGTTGGCATCCTGCCTCAGGAAAGCTCAGGAACATGCCTCAGGCATTCCATCAGGCACATCTTACATGTATCTGGCCCCACTCTGACTAGATAAGGAAAAGGGATACCAGAGGATGGCAAACCGAGGCTGGAGCAGCTTCTTTTAAGCCTGTACAAGATGCAGTGGTCTTCCAGTCACGGAGGCATGTGTGGAACACTCTTCTTTGATGGAATTAGCCTTGAGCCCCTCATCATCGAGATCTGTGCTGCAGTCACCAGCCACATGTGCTGTAAGCATAACCCAGAGGTGCTGTAAGCATAACATGCACACCAGATTTCCAAGACTGAGTTTGGGAAAAAGTAGAAAACATCTCAATCATTTTTTAACCTTGATTATATTTTTGGAATGACAGTTATTTTTTGATGTAGTGGATGAAATCTATCACTAAAATTATTTCATCTGCTTTTTATTTCTTTAATGCAGTGCCTAGGAAAATTTTAGGTTTTTTTTTTTTTAAATTGTCAATTACATGTGTGGGTTTCTCTCGGCAGTGATGTTCTACACCGTACACTCCATGAGGCCCCTCCTCAGGTTTGCTCAAGGTTTCTGTGTGCATCTTAGAGCCAGGCCCGCACACAGTGACTGTTCCGTAAATACCTAGAAATAGGATTTAGAGCTGTGTGTGATCCCTGGGAGGGCAGCCACTTTCTTTTATATATATATAATTTCATTTGTCTGCTTTTGGCTGTATTAGGTCTTTGTCGCTTTGTGGGCCACTTTCTAGCTGTGGTATGTGGGCTTCTCATTGCAATAGCATCTCTTGTTGCAGAGCACAGGCTCCAGGGCACTCGTGGACTTCAGCAGTTACAACACTTGGGCTCTAGAGCACAGGCTGAGCAGTTGAGGCACTCAGGCTTTGTTGCTCCATGGCATGTGGAACCTTCCTGGATTAGGGATGGAACCCATGTCTCCTGCACTGGCAGACGGATTCTTTACCACAGAGCCACCAGGGAAGCCCCGAGGGCAGAAATTTTCTTATTGATCCTTGTATTCTGATTCTCAGCTTTTTTGCAGGGACAAATGAACCTTCATTCTCCCAGCTCTCCGTTCTCCTGGCTTGATTCTACTATGTTTAACTCCCACCAGTGGCTTCACCAGGGCCTCTGGTCAGTTTAATTCAGTTTAGTCACTCAGTTGTGTCCGACTCTTTGTGACCCCATGGACTGCAGCACGCCTGACCTCCCTGTCCATCACCAACTCCCGGAGTTTACTCAAAGTCATGTCCATAGAGTCAGTGATGCTATCCAACCATCTCATCCTCTGTCGTCCCCTTCTCCTCCCACCTTCAATCTTTCCAAGCATCAGGGTCTTTTCAAATTGAGTCACTTCTTTGCATCAGGTGGTCAAAGTATTGGAGTTTCAGCTTCAGCATCAGTCCTTCCAGTGAATATCCAGGACTGATTTCCTTTAGGATGGACTGGCTGGATCTCCTTGCAGTCCAAGGGACTCTCAAGAGCCTTCTCCAAGACCACAGTTCAAAAGCATCAATTCTTCGTCGCTAAGCTTTCTCTATAGTCCAACTCTCACATCCATATGTGACTACTGGAAAAACCATAGCTTTGACTAGACAGACCTTTGTTGGCAAAGTAATGTCTCTGCTTCCTGCTGATAGGATCATGGCTCTTTATTTTTTTAAAATAACCTTTACTTTAGTTGTATTTTTTAAAACTGTTTATTTATTTGGCTGCACCGGGTCTTAGTTGCAGCACGCAGGGTTCTAATTGCATCATGTGGGATCTTGCATGGTGGTGCAGGGACTCTAGTCATCCAGAATGTGCAGCCTCAGTGGTTACAGCACTCAGGCTTAGTTGCTCTGGGGTATGTGGGGTCTTAGTTTCTCGACCATGGGTAGAGCCTGCTTCTCCTGTATTGGAAGGTGGGTTCTTAACCACTGAATCACCAGGGAAGGCCCTCATGGCTCTTCTTGACCCTAATCCTGGTTCTGGGGTCACTTCCATCACACCCTGCAAAGGTTTCCTCAAGCTCGGAAGACCTAGGACGAGTCCTGCTTCAGACGCAACCATAATAAGATGCACACAGTACTTTGGCATTGGCTGAAACATGCCCGTCGTCTCTGCATGTGTCGGGTTCACAAGTTCAGTCCTCAAGACTGGTGGTTTCAATGTGGAATATTTTAGGAAGACTGGATAATAGGCAATAATTTGAAACAGATGGAGGGAATAGTAAAATATCCTAATTTCCAGTTTTCCAGTACAAACAAGCATCTGACAACCTCGTATGCTTGTGCTATTTATGAAATCAGCCTGCAACATTTTTCACTACTTCATACACTAGGAGATGGAAACCAGCTGGGCTGCTCATTGGAAGGGAGACAGGTCCCTTCATTTCTTTGAGCTTCGGTTTCCTCATTTATAAAATGGAGGATAATTAAGTCTACCTCACTGGGTGGTTGTGAAGATTAAGTGAAGCAATTATATACACAGGCTCACTTAGTACAGCACGTGGAATTTAATAAAAGTTCATTCCATGGCAGGAATGATTTACACCAGCCCCACGGGGATGCCTGCAGATCTGCACAGAAGTAAGTATTCATGGTGTCACATTAACAGATGAGTCTACCATAATGACATTTTATATTTGTTATTCATTTTTAACTATCAGCAAGCTAGACATACTCATCAAAAACAGCTGATGTGTACAGAGCACTCAGTGTTAGGTAGGTACTGTGTTATGCCTTTAGCACGCATCATCTTATTTCATCATTACTATTTGTGCTAGGTCCTTATAATGGTCAAACTACAGAGCCAGGAACTGAGATTCAAGGAGGCAAAATAATGTGCTCCAGGCCCCATGGCAATTAAGGGACAACATCAGAGTTCAACAGGCTCTTGGGACTTCCTTGCCAATCCAGTGGTTAAGACCATGCTTCCACTGCAGGGGACACAGGTTTGATCCCTGGTCAGGGAACTAAGATCCCGAGTGCTGCAGGGCACAGCCAAAAATAAAAAAAACCGAAAAATTCAACAGGCTCTTAATGATTCCCTTTGGTTTCTTCCTAATGTAGGTGGAATTAGGTATGCTGGTGACATGGCAGTTGTAGTCACAAAAACAGAGGGGCCTCGGTGAACTATTCCTTATACCCATGGTCCAGGCCACCACTGGCTTCATCCTTCATTATATATTGAGCTCTTCACCTGTGTCAGCCACTATGCTTGTAACACACTATAGGCTGTTATCAGCAGAGACTCATTTAACGGCACAGTGATGGTGAACGTAAGGGCTCTTAGAAAGAAAAGGAAGATGGGAATTTTGGTCACATGATGGACCACATCTTGTAAAAATTCAGGGAAAGCTGAACCCCAGGCCTCGTATCAAGTCTGAGTGCTGCTCTGACTCCAGAGCAAGGCCTTGTGGAGCATGAACATGGTTTGGAAATTGGAATCTCATTCTGTCCCTGTAAGAATTCCAGAAATGGCTCTCTTGCCTACAACAGGAGCTCAGCTCTTCTCTGCACTTCTAGGCTCTATTTCATTCTTGGCTGCGCTGGGTCTTCATTGCTGCACGCAGACTTTCTCTGCTTTGTGGTGCAAGGGCTCTTTCATGGCAGTGGTTTCTCTTGTTACAGGGCATGGGCTCCAGGGCACATGGGCTCAATAGTTGGGGCACGTGGGCCTAGTTGCTCTACAGCATGTGGAATCTTCCCAGCTCAGGGACTGAACCCAAGTCCCATGCATTGCAAGGTGGGTTCTTAAAACACTGGACCCCCAGGGAAGTCTTGGGCTCCACTGTTAGAGGGACTTAAATCCTCCATCTCTTCCTGTTTTTGTTCCTGCAAGCAATTACTCAGGCTCTTGACACACTCAGGTGGCGCAGTGGTGAAGAATCCACCCACCAGCGCAGGAGACACAAGAGACACAGGTTCGATCTCTGGGTTGGGAAGATCCCCTGGAGTAAGAAATGACAACCCATTCCAGTATTCTTGCCTGGAAAAATCCCATGGGCAGAGGAGCATGCTGGGCTACAGTCCACGGGGTTGCAGGAGAGTGAGCGTGCACGCACGACACACTCAGTGCAAAAGGAAAACATGCCTGGCTTGGTGAGCACTGCTTTTGGTCCTCGACCTAGGGCAGACCTAAGAGGCTGGGTTGGGGTGAGCATCATTTATAATCTGAAAGTGAACAAGTGAATGGTCAAAAACATGTCCTTTTTTTTTTTTTTGGCTACACTGCCTGGCACATGGGATCTTAGTTCCCTGACCAGGTCATAGGTTAGGCCTGCCCTTGGGTGATGGCACCGAGTCTACTGAGCTGTGGATGGGGGTGGGGCGAAGGGGCCACAGAGCTGACAGTGGAGAACCTGCCCTCAAGATGCACACAGCCTGGTCTGACTAGCTAACCCCAACTTGATTCAGCCGCCACCCTCAGCACATGGCAGACATTGCTAATTAGCCTTAGTTCTGCAGTTCCCCAGACCTGAATCCCAGAGGAAAGATGCCTCCCAGCCCCGGTCCATGCTGTAACAGCTGGTGCACAGGTTGCCATGAACACCCAGAGGTGAGCGCCCCTCACTCTGCTCAAATCACACCTCCTGGGGAGGCCTTCCCCATTTCCAGATTCAAAGGGCCACACCTCCTATTTGCCCTCAGGCTTCCTGTCCTAGTTCTCTGCTCGATTTTTTCCCCTTAGTCCTTCTCTAGCATACTAGACATTTCAATACTTTATTGTCTGTCTCTGTCCTCTAAAATGGAAGCACCATAAAGTCAGGGGTTTGCTCTTCTGCCTTCTTCCATTTACCGATTCCTAGAATTAGGTCTGCCCCAAATTGACCCTTTATGTGAATGAAAGTCATTTCCTTCTCTAGGGGATCTGCCTGACCCAGGGATCGAAACTGAGAAGCCCACTGTGCACAAAACTGACACTTGATGTGAATGAAAGGAAGGGCAGGGAATCGAGGCTGGGTGGTGGTTTAGCCACTGCTGGCTTCCTGCAGGAAGTGACACAAGCTGAGTCAGGCAAGCATCTGAAATGAAAGGGGCTTTCCAGGCGTGTACACACGCTGGGAGAGTGGCGGCATGGTCAGGAACGTTATGTGGTAGCGTGGCTGGGCCTGTGGCACTTCTGGCATGTGATCTGTGAGATGAGAGTGGACACAGACCATGGGCCATGAGGAGGCCCCAGGTGTCTTCCCTGGGCAGTGGGAGACCTCTCCTGGGCCTGAGGCTCAGGTGGGCAAGGGTGGCGGAAGGCAAGGGAGAGCAGACTAAGAGGCTGGTTGCGGTGAGCATCATTTATAATTTGCAACTGAACAAGTGAACGGTCAAAAACATGTCCCTTTTTTTTTGGCTACACTGCATGGCACTTGGGATCCTAGCTCCCTGACCAGGGATCAAACCTGTGCCCCCTGCAGTGGAAGCGTGGAGTCTTAACCTCTGGACCGCCAGGGAAGTTGCAATACACTTTGGATTTTTGACTGACCATGAATTCTTAGATAAGCCCAACACCTGGCCTTTGCCCACCATAGCCCCAGCGTCCTCCCGAGAGCAGCTATCCTCCTACATTCCTCTTCTACCCCTGCTCAAAACCCTCTCCCTAAATTCACCCCACGTACTTCCACCCCAGAGCCCAGGGCTCTCCTGCCCTCCTGGAGGACTTCAGTGCCTGACTCTGTCTCTACATCCAGCCCACCCTCATCCTGTCTTCCAAAGCCCTGGTGCAAATGTACCTCCGCCAACAATTCTAACAGCTCCCTTCTCTCCGAAACCTGAGCCCCCAGGGCACTTGGGACTGTTTAAAGCCATGGCAATTTGCAATTCTACATCCTGTCTCCAGGTCGGGCCTCAGGAGTGTGTGAAGTAGAAAGTCTCAGTGGGTGAAAACTGGAAGACCTGCCCCTGTGACCCATGGGCTCCCCTCCCAGCTGTGCACACGGAGGCAGGGATTAAAGGAAACAAAAGAAAAGAGCGGCGGCGCAGTTTCAAGATTTATTGAAGTGGGTGAGAGGACAAGATGCCCGGCACAGGTGCCTCCAACAGGAACTCCTGGTTCTAAAAGTTACACCAGGAGCAGAGAGGGGGACATGGAGGCCACTGGAGGACCTGGTCCAGGTGGAAGGAAACCAGTCTTCTGGGTCCGCTGTGCCCTGTGGCACCTGCTGGGGAGGGGCAGAGGCAGCTGAAGGTCTCCAGCTGTGAATCCCAAGGCCCCAGAGTCCCAGGCCTTAGCCAGGTCCCGACCTGGTCACACGGGGCCGAGTCCTTCCATACTGTGCTGAGGCAACAGGAGAAGGTCTGGCGGTGGTCATGCAGCAACAGCCCTCTTCAGTCTGCTATGCCAGTGTCTGTGATCAGACCCAAAACCACCTAAAGGAGGAAGTCAGATGAGGCTTGGAATGTCTGTCTCAGAAACAGAGGCCGACTGAGCCCCTTGGCAGTAACTCACCATGAGGAGGCTCCTCCAGGGGAGCTGGAACCCAGGTCACCATCCTGAGAGGACAGTGCTCCCATCCCCGAGGTGTCCTCCAGGGCAGCACCCCCAGCGTGATGGGGAGGTCACAGGGCAGGAGGTCACGACAAGGGTTTGCTCTCCAATGTTACCTCGCCTTTCTTCAAGCCAACATCTGTGAGAATGCCCCCAAATAGGGATGCACTGTGGCTTTTATCACACCAAACTCAGCTCAAAAAGGAAATCTCAAAGCTCCCAGAGAAGACTCAAAAGGAACATTGTCTTTTAAAAAATGCACCTTCTGAGGGCAACAGAGCAAATGTAGTAACTGGCAGAGAGACGGCTGGAGAGCCTGCTCTCAGGAGCTCCTCCCACTCGGTCCACCCCCACTGTATGTCAGAGGGGGACTGCCACCGCCCAGCAGCCCTCCCCCGACACTTTCATTACCTACCTGCACACTCACCCACCCCGGCCTCAGATCATGTTCCTCCCCTCCCCCCGAAGCCCCTCCTGTGGTCCGTCACGTCTCAGTCCTTCCAAGGCCGGTCCACCACCTCCTCCAAACAGCTGCTCCCCTTGACAGTCTTACAGCAGTCACCACACACCACCCGACATCGCGCTTGTTCATTATGCAGCCTGGCTCCTTATACCCCCCAATGTCTCGAAGCCTGACACAGACATGGCCTGGCTCTGGTAACAGGAGGCCATGCTGAGCCATCACTGCCCATCACAAAGGAGCCCCCAGCGCCTGAGGGGGAAGCTCCGGCTGGAGAGAAGCAGGGGTGTGGGAAAGCGCCAGCATTTGAAAGGGACAGGTGCGGACCCTCCAAACTCGGGAAATTGCTTTCCACAACTTCTCTCCCTGCATTGTCAATGACCAGAGCACAGGCAGCCCGTGGTCTCTTTTGAATGCAGGTGCATACGGGGCAGAGAGCACTCTGGGAAGAGAAGGCCAACACTGAGCAGAAACACTGGGAAAATACTACAACTGGAGGTTACAGGACTCACGTGGTCTTGGGTACCACAAAGTCACCTCCAACACAGCTGTGGTTTTCCAAATGACGGAAACAAGGTTCTGAATAGGATGCTGACTGAGACGGCGGTCAAGGGAGACTCAGGCCCAGGGGAGGAATCTCGGGCGCCCAGGTTCACGTGCTTCTGCCCACGCTCTGGGGAGGAGGGCAGATACGCCATAACTCTCAGTGCCTTAATGGGGCTCGAGAGGTGCCATCCCTGCAGCAGTCGCTGAAGACAGCGAAGCGCCAGATGGGATCCAGGCTCCCGGGGCTGGGGTGGTGAGAGGACCTGGGGACTCGTGGATGCTGCCTTCATCCCTCCTCTCAGCTCCCCTACATCCTCACCCAAAGCCCCTGGGAACACACACATGACCACCGTGTGAGAGGACCCAACACTCTAGAGAATGGACCAGAGACCTTACCTCAAGGACAGTGGGGTCTAGAATGCTCCCGACACGACAGCTTCCATGACGCCTCTGCACACAGTGGACTCATCTGCAACAGACCAGAAGCCACAGGTGAGCACTCGACTTGCCCCTGTTCACAGGAGGGCAAAGGCACCAGGAAAGGGCTTAGCACTAGAGTTACCAGACAGTAAACATCCCCCAAGGGTTGGCTGTTGTTATTTCCTGAAAAGACATACTACTTCTTCACACAAAAAACAGTAGTTAACTCTGAAGAAGGAGACAGTGGATGCTCTGTGGCAGGGTGCCAATGCTGATTGACGTGTAATTGATCAGGGACAGGCAGAAAGGACGCCATCGCCAGATTTATGGGAACATGCCATGGCCGACTGACAACAACTGGGCATCAAGGGGAACTTAAACAACACACAGAAGGAGCCTGTCTCCCAACAGCACGAGCCAGAAGGAAATGCCCCAGCAATGACACTAACACACCCCAACAGACCCCGAGGCCCTGGAGGCCCAAGGGGTGGGCAGAAGAGACAGAAACGTAGAAACCTCGCAGAACTAGGGAGTGAGGATGCGAGACAACCCTGCCATGTTTCCTCTGTCTGCACTACCAATAAGCAGGCCACAGGCAGCCCAGGATCACTTCCAAGTGCAGTGGCAGAAAAGGACAGAGGGCTTACTGAAAAAGGAGGCCAGTGGCAGAGGCTTGGAGCAGTCAGCCCAATTGAGCATAAGGACCCAGTATCTGCTTCTAGTCCTGCTAAAAAGCCTTCCACATGGCCCAGAAGGGACAGACAAAGGGAGGACACCTCTGAAGGAAAAGTGATGGAGTTCTTAGGTTATAACAGACAAGGATGACATGAGCCGGAGACAAATAGCCTCACTGTAGTCCTGCTTTCTGGAGGATGAAACCAGAGATAGGAGAAGGTCCCAGAGTCAGGAGGAGGCAGAGAAGTGACTGACACCCGGGTACAGGTGGGCATATCAGAATCCTTACCCTGCTCCACACATTCTCCTGCCAACGTGACAATCCGAGGAAGGGCTCCCCAAGGGCTCTCAGGACGAAGCACACAAGGAGGAACCGGGTGTGTTCCCAAAGACCCCAGAGAGAGTGAAGCTGAGTGCCAGGACCAAGTCACCCTTGTCTCTCTTCTATCTACTCCCAGGCCGCGTGGACCTCATGCACCTTGTGGGAGGCAAAGCCCCAGATCTCCAGGGAACAGAACTCACCTGGGCCAGCTATCTCTTGACAGGATGGCGATACCTCTCAGGGACCCCTATGCACTGTGCTGCTTCCTCTGCAACGAGCAACCTAGATGCCACCTGGTCATCACATGTCCTGGAATCCAGGCAGAGTACCTGGGTTCTCTGAGAAGCTGGCTGCTTCACAAACGTGGGCTGTGTTCCCAACCCATGAGCCACACCTCTCATTCCACATAGGACAACAGCTCATCTGCATCTGAGACAGAGACGGCTTTTCAGATCATCTTTTATGCAAACTCAGATGACTCTCTACAGATTCTGGAAGCTGGATCCTGAAATAGAAAGAGAAAGTCCAGGACAGGTTTGCAAGTATGTGGCACCTGACAGGCCATGCCTGGCCTGGGCAGGGCTGGGGGGTTATGGGGGGTGGGGGTGTGTGTGAGGAGGTAAAGGCACCTCAGGCCTCCTGCAGAGGTGAGGTCTGGTGTCTGTTTAAGCCTTGTCCAATTGCATTACTACTGTGATTCCTGTTATTTAAACCTTGTCCAAGTGCATTACTGTTCTAGTTCCTGCCACCATAACCACAGGTCATGGGGAAACTCTCCTTTAGTAGACTGGGCTCTGTCTCACACCAAGGAGCCTCCAATGGATAAATACTGGTCAACAGGAAGAACAACTCCAAGAAAAGAAAACAGGAAGTACCTCCACCTCTCCCCAGGCTGGCTGGCCACAAGCAGTCTTTCTCTGATTCTCCATGATGTGATGGGCCACGCCACCTCACTGGGATGTGTCTGTCCTTCTCTCCTGCTGGGCAGTTGTTCCACAGCTGCTGAGCACCAGACACCTGCCAGGCATTGAGCAGGCGACACTCAGACACTGACCTTGAAATCAGAGTAGAGAGAGGCAGAAAAGACAAGAAAACCCATGATTCCCATGAAGTATGATTAGTACCCTCACCTCATGTCAAGCCACTCTCCAGACCACAGGCTGGACTAAGGACCTGGAAAGGGGAAAGAGGGGAGGTAGACCTGGCTTTCTGGAGGGGAGCTCTTGGTGAAAATTACCCAAACAGTGGCTCCACAACCAGCTCCAGCTTCTAAGAAACAGCCCATGCTTTATCTTCCTTTCTTTTTTTTTTAACACATTATTGACCAGAGACTTATTATTAATACAAGTTTTTTAACCCAAACATTTTTGACCACAGATGTATCAATATCACTTCCATAACAAATCACTGGCCACAGACATTAGTTTCCTGCAAAAATCCCCTGGTCAACAATGAGTTAAAAGCTTCTCAGCAACTAGCACTGAGCCTCACATAGGGAGCGCTTAGTAAGCTGGACACCAGGAGGCATCTAAAAAGGCGGTAGGAGGGAGGAGGTGTGTGACAGCTCCAGAGTTCAGAAGGGACAGGCGTGAACCCTCCAAACACGGGGAAAACGCTTTCAGCAATTCCTCCCCCTGCACTATCAATGACCAAGGCACCGACAGCCCACGATCACTTTCGAATGCAGAGGCAGAAAAGGGCAGATGGGGAATCAGCCAGAGAAGCCCAGGTTAGCAGCTGGCTCTCCACCCAGGCAGGGGAAAGCTGCCCAACCAGGCCCAGGATCCCAGGCACTAGCCTCACTTCTTGAAAAGGTTCCACCGCCCCCCATCAAGAGAAGCCAGGGAAGACCAACTTCTGGTTAAAAAAAAAAGCCTCAATTACTCATCCACCCCACAAATACCAACTGAGGACCTTTTACAAAAAAGCTCAGGAGAATAAAGGAACTCACCCCAGGTTCCCCGGCTAACCAGGGGCTGGGTCAGGATCCGAACTCTGGCCATTCTGGCCCAAGGGCTTTGCAAGGTAAGTCCCAGAACCCTCAAACCCAGGAAACACCCCCTCTGCAGTAGGGCAAGAAGGCCACAGCTCCAGCACTGCTCCAGGGGACAGCTCAGTCCCTGCACACGGCGGGGGCGCGGCAGGCAGTGCGGCTCAGGGTCCTGCAGGAGGGGAGGGGGCGCCGCCCGAGGCAGGGCCTTCAGCTGCGCAGGACCTGGCCCGGGAAAGAGGGGAAGGCCTTCAGTGCGAAGCAGGGGCCCAGGAAGCCGGACTCTGCCCTTCTAGGGCCCTGGGGGCGCCCTCAGTTAAAGTGGAGGTTTGAACACTTTTCCCTTAGAGGTTACCGAGGGGAAATGGGCTAATGGTCACTAAGATATTTGCCCGGCAACCGACAAGAGGCTTCTGGGGATGAAACGCTGGAGTCGGGGGTGATGGGATGTGACCCGGGGCCTCTGGCGCAGCACCGGTGCGGTTCACACCGGCTCCGCATGAACCTCCCCGCGAGACCTCGGGCCCAGGCATCCCCGGACCCGCTTCTCGCCGTCGGTGGGCCCAAGTTTCCCCACCAGGTGAGTGAAGCCCAGGACCCGACTCTCCAAAACGGCGCCGGCCGGCACAGCGGTGACCCGAGGCCGCTTTGTAATAACACGAGTGCAGAGAGGTCCACATGCAGCGGAGGGAACCGGCTCAGAACCAAGAGTGGGCCTGGGCTTGGAGCTGACCTGCACTCCCCGACGCCACGGGCCTCAGTTTCCGCTGCAGTCGGGGGCACGGAGAACCGGCCTTAGAGGCCTCCGGGGGAGTCCCGGGGCAGCGCGGCCCTGCAGTGACTCACCCGGGGCGCCAGGAATGTCGGCTGCAGGTCAAACTGGACGACGTGAGAAGATGCTGGACGGTTCCCGGCGACTCGGAGACACGACCCGCCCTCCATCTGTTGGGCGCCGGCGGAACTGCAGTTGAGAGACGGGCTGGGGCCAAGAGCGGCGAATCCCCAGGTGGACCCCGCGCCAGCAGTCTCTTCGCGCCCCCTAGTGGATCGGAGTTGAAACTCTGACCCGCCAAGTATTCAAGCGTTCTTTAATCTCCCCAACCATTCATCTGACTATTAAATGGTTAGGACGTCTGTAGTTTCGAGCTGTCTATTCCTTCTGTCTGATTTTCTGTGGCATTCACTCTTCCTATTGAATTCAGTCTTGCTGGGAACGTCAATTATGGTGTCCTGCCTTCTCCTGACAAAGTGTTGTGTGTGGGGCTGAAGCTGGGAAAACTATACTTTCTTCTTTAATTTTGTATCTCAAGTGTGAGAGTGTGGATCCTGAAGAGCTTGGAGGCTGGTTGTGGGGCTATGAGTAGAGTCATTCTTCAACCAGTTTCCAAATTAAAATGGCTTTACGGTTGAGGTGTACGTCAAGGTTGTATATTGTCACCTTGCTTATTTAACTTATATGCAGAGTACATCATGAGGAACGCTGGGCTGGAAGAAGCACAAGCTGGAATCAAGATTGCTGGGAGAAATATCAATAACCTCAGATATGCAGATGACACCACCCTTATGGCAGAAAGTGAAGAGGAACTCAAAAGCCTCTTGATGAAAGTGAAAGAGGAGAGTGAAAAGGTTGGTTTGAAGCTCAACATTCAGAAAACAAAGATCATGGCATCTGGTCCCATCACTTCATGGGAAATAGATGGAAAAACAGTGGAAACAGTGTCAGACTTTGTTTTTTTGGGCTCCAAAATCACTGCAGATGCTGATTGCAGCCATGAAATTAAAAGACGCTTGCTCCTTGGAAGGAAAGTTATGACCAACCTTGATAGTATATTAAAAAGCAGAGACATTACTTTGCCAACCAAGGTCCGTCTAGTCAAGGCAATGGTTTTTCCCGTGGTCATGTATGGATGTGAGAGTTGGACTGTGAAGAAGGCTGATCGCCGAAGAATTGATGCTTTTGAACTGTGGTGTTGGAGAAGACTCTTGAGAGTCCCTTATACTGCAAGGAGATCCAACCAGTCCATTCTAAAGGAGATCAATCCTGGATGTTCATTGGAGGGACTGATGCTAAAGCTGAAACTGCAATACTTTGGCCACCTCATGCGACGAGTTGACTCACTGGAAAAGACTCTGATGCTGGGAAAGGTTGGGGGCGGGAGGAGAAGGGGACGACGGAGAATGAGATGGCTGGATGGCATCACCGACTCTGTGGACATGAGTTTGAGTGTACTCCGGGAGTTGGTGATGGACAGGGAGGCCTGGCGTGCTGTGATTCATGGGGTCGCGGAGAGTCGGACACGACTGAGCGACTGAACTGAACTGAACTGAACTGTGCCTTATTGGGGTTTTGAAGGACTCACACATAAAAGGGAAATGGGAAGATGTTCAGAAAAGGGAGGAAGGGAAAGACTAGGAAGCTGATGTTGGGGTGAGGATGGGGAAGTGGATGCATGTGCTGGGATGTGAAGAAGTTAGAAACTGGATGGGGCATCTCATTGCATGATCTTTAAATATTGATGCAAGAGAAGAAAGAGAAATTTTCATTGTTGCAATGGGAGAAGGGCTCAGTAGATTCCGAAGTGTAAGAAAAATTCCATGTGTCTCAGTCAGCTCCTGGCTCCTGAAGGCTTAAAGAATGAGAAGAAGGATAATTGAAAGAATCTAAACAAAGTGAAAATCAATAAAACAAGAAGAGTAGAAACTAAAATAGCAGAAAATGAGCATAACCATATTTAGAGCAACAGAGCCAAACAATTTTAGCAATGAGGAAGTTGGTACAGTCAGAGCAGAAAGTAAAAAAATGAGAACAATGTTTGACTTTTTGCTCATAAAATTTAAAACTTAGGTAAAATGAGCACTTTTCTGGAAAACATTTAACAAAATTGTCTTAAGGAAAAAATAGAAAGCCCAAATAATTTCGTAACACTGGAAGCAATTGAATCAGTAGTTAAGTCTTCCCACAAAAAAAACATCATAACCAAGTGTCTTAATAAGTAAGTTCTACAAAGCTTTACGATATTATACAGCCTCCTGGATAAGAAAAAAAGAGAAAACCGTTCTAAGTTCACATAATTCCAAAATTAGGAAAGGTCAATAAAAGAAAAAATAAATTATAGGTTAATTTATTTAGGAATGTAAACATCCTAAAAATATATTGGTAAATCTCAGGCAGAAGCAGCCTTGGTCAGCGATAACAGGCAGACAAAGGACCCAGCTCAGATTCGACTACCTTTCGGCTCCTCTTCCTTTCACTGTTGTTACCTACCCTCAACCCACTGTATCCCTGGGGATGGCCTGCCTGCCCAGTGAGCTCACCCAGGAAGGAGCAGGGTCTTGGCCAAGCATGCCAAGCAAGGCAAGACACAGAGACTCTGAGATGTATGCATGCTCAACACATAGGCATCTCTGCACGGTCAGTACCTCCCAACCCACTGATGGGATGAGACACCTCCCAGATGGGTGACTGTTCCCCCAGCTACAGAAAGGTGGAAATGCCTGTCCTTTGGCCTAGAAAGTAACTGAGAACTGAGAGTTTCGAGATTGTGGAGTTAAGGATTGCATTTCTCAGAAGGTCCCTCTACTTCTCGCAAACCTTTTTCTTATTCTAATGGACCTGCATGGGTTACACTGTCACAGGTTTAGTTATTAATATCTTCCGCTTGTCCTCATGAAGCTTGTGGGAAAATTCCCCCCAAGTGTTGTTCTTTAAAGATATTTCCAGGGACTACCCTGGTGGTCCAGTGGTTAAGACTCCGAGTTTCCTAATGCAGGGACCAAGGTTCAATCCCTGGTTGGGGAGCTAAGATCCCACATGCTGTGCAGCATGGGAGGGGCAAAAAAAAACATATTCCCAAGAGTCTTCATTAGAAGGGCCCACCATTTAAGGATTAGAATGGAGATTTTTTAATTCCCCCCTCCTTCAGAATGGTAGAAAATAGGGTGACTCTGCTGGGCCAGAGAAGGATGTGCTAGGAAAAGTGTTTTCTATGTTCACCAAGCATCCCTAACATCTCTGCTTCTCAGCAAGAGACTATAATATGAACAGCATGTCCATGAGTTGGGCAGTGCACAACCTGCACAGCCGTATGTGGCAATCCTGCCTCCCTTCAGGAAGGTGGATGGATGTGTACTTCAGGGCAAACCCAGCCCGTATCCCCCTGCCACCTCACATGCAAGAAATGGAGTAAATGTAAAGTCGGAAGTCCACACACAGAGACAGGGGCAGATCCAGGACAGAGTGTCCCAGTAGCATTTCAGTCCCTGGTGTTTGTCACCTTGGAAGCTCAGTTCCACCTCTGCCCTTTCTCTTGTTCGATTATATACGCTTCCCAATAATGTAATTCTTTGTTAGCATAAGTTAGGTTTCTGTCTCCAACACTCCTGGCTAAAAACCTGTAAATGGCCAATTATTAACGTATTCCACCAGTGGCATGGAGCATGGGAGGTTGGCAGTTGCCTGATGCACTGTGTGTGCTTATCTCAGATGACTTTCTCATCTACGACACTGGCCTACCTAACTGGAGACTGCAGCAAACAGGGCAGCATGTTGAAGTCTCGAAATAAAAGTATTGTGACAACCTTTGCTTGGGGCATTCAGATAACAGTCCATGCTCAGTGCCTTGGCCTTATTTGTCAGTCGGTGATGTGTCTGCAGACGTTAAAAACAAAATTGCAGTGCATGCTCTGCAAGTTCCTAAAGGGATGGATGTTTCAAGTGAGTCTGTTGCTGGCTGGGATGTGTTGGGGACCTACCCAGGAGTAGGCTGATGATTAGGTCTGCCTGGAACAAGGCTCTTTCAGGAGTGGACACAGTGGGCTTAAGGAGGCTCTAGGGGGAGGAGAAGCCACCAGCCACTTGCTACTGGTCATCAAACAGAACAGTGGCAGCAAAAAGTGGGCAGGGGCACTGCTCTGCCAATGAACCTTCTATCCATTCATTCATTCAGTACCTGGTAAGTACCTGCTTCCACGCGGTGCCGGCACTGTGCTAGTGGGTGTGGCCAACAGATGACAATCACAGCCTGACTGGCAGGAAATTAAAAAAGGAACAAGGAAAACTACCACCTAAACAATTCCCCAAACAACTGTTAAGTTAATGATTTTTTCCCATAAAGGCACTGGAAAAGCTATGCCCCTTTTCAAATGCTGCTTTTTGTTTTTCTATTTGTATAATGACTGGGACTTCCCTGGTGGCTCAGACGATAAAACATCAGCCTGCAATGCAGGAGACCCAGGTTCGATCCCTGGGTCGGGAAGATCCCCTGGAGAAGGCAATGGCAACCCACTCCAGTACTCTTGCCTGGAAAATCCCATGGACAGAGGAGCCTGGTAGGCTACAATCCATGGGGTCGCAGAGTCTGGACACGACTGAGCGACTTCTCTTTCACTTCTTTCACTTAATGACCGGGAGGTATAGGGATGAATGAAAGAAACCCATTGTGTCTGCCTCGTTCCAAGCTTATGGTCTAATAATCCACCAATATCAAATTAACTCTGTCCCACAAATGTAAGCATGGTTTTCTGTTGGGAAGTCTAGTAGTTTATCGCAGTGACGTCAAAAGTGTGGTAGATATCACAGAACTGGGAAGAAGACGAGCTATGATGGATTAAGTTATGACCCCTCAAAAGGTGTTATATTGAAGTCGTAACACCTGATACCTGGGAATGTGACCTGCCGTGGAAACAGTCTTTACAGATGTAATTAAGATGTAAGTTAAAATGAGGTCATGTTGCAAGAGGGAGGACCATTAATCCAATACGACCAGTGTCCTTACAAGTAAAGAGAAAGGCACTCCAGGAGAATGCCGTGTGACTCCCAAGGTTGATGGGTACCACCAGAAGCTAGGAAGAGGCAAGGAAGAATCTTACCCAGAGTTTCAGGGGGAACATGGCCCTGCTGTCACGTTGATTTTGGACTGCTAACCTCCAGAATAGTGAGAGAACACATTTCTGTTTTAAGCCACCCAGTTTGTGTTACTCTCTTATGGCAGCCCTGGGGAATAAATTCAATACACATAAAAATTTTTTTCTTTTCCACATCTTACCTGTATTAGCAAGCTACTTTCTGAGTCTCAGTTTCTCAACTCTAAAGTAGATCGAACATGCAAAATGGCGCAGCTACTGTGTGAAAAAAAAATTTTTTTTTGGCTGCACCACGCAGCTTGCAGATTCTTAGTTCCTTGACCAGGGATTGAACTCAGACCACAGCAGTGAAAGTGCTGAATCCTAATCACTAGACTACCAGGGAACTCTCTGGTACAGCCGCTAGGGCAAATAGTATGGTGGTTGCTCAAAAAATTAAAAATGGAATTGCTGTAGGATCCAACAATTTCACTTACGGATATATCCTTGAAACAACTGAAAGCAGGGTCTTTAAGGGATATTTGTCCACCCATGTGCATGGCAATATATTCACTATAGCCAGAAAGTAGAAGCCACTCAAATGTCCATTGATGGATGAATGGATAAACATGATGTGGTCTATCACACAATGGAATATTATTTAGCTCTCAAAAGGAAGAAAATTCTAACAAATGCTACAACATACATGAACCTTCATGATATTATGCTAAGTGAAATAAACCAGTTATAAAAGGACAAATACTGAATGATTCCAGGCTTCCCTAGTGGCTCAGTAGTAAAGGATCCATCTGCCAATGGTGGAGATGCAAGAGATGTGGGTTTGATACCTGGTCCGGGAAGATCCCCTGCAAAAGGAAATGGCAACCCACTCCAGTATTCTTGCCTCAGAAATCCCATGGACAGAGGAACCTGGTGGGCTACAGTCCATGGGGTCCCAAAGAGTTGGCCATGTTAGCAACTAAAGTCATGGCTTCCCTCGCGGCTCAGAGGTTAAAGCGTCTCCCTGCAATCTGGGAGACCCAGGTTCAATCCCTAGGTTGGGAAGATCCCCTGGAGAAGGAAATGGCAACCCATTCCAGTATTCTTGCCTGGAGAATCCCATGGAGGGAGGAGCCTGGTAGGCTACAATCCATGGGGTCGCAAAGAGTCAGACACGACTGAGCTACTTACTTTACTTTAGCAACTAAAGAACAACAAGTGAATGATTCTACTTATGCAAGTTTCCTTGATTAGTCAAATTCAGAATCAGGGGCTGGGGAAAGTGGAGTTACTATTTGATGGCTGTAAGTTTCAGTTTGAAAGATGAGTTCTGGAGATTGACTGCACAATGATGCGAATGTACTGGACACTGCTGAGCTGAATACTTAAAAATGAGTAAGATGGTAAATTTTATGTTATGCTTATATTTTAAAATTCAAAAAATTTAAGAGACTTCCCTGGTGGTCCAGAGGTTAAGAATCTGCTTTACAAGGCAGGGGACACAGGTTCAATTCCTGGTCAGGGAACTAAGATCCCACATGCCTTGAAGCAACTAAGCCGTGGACAACTGGAGCCAGTGCCCCAGGAAGAAAGATCCCACAGGATGCACTGAGGATCCTGTGTGCCGCAACTGAGACTCGATGCAGCCAGATAAATATATAAATATTTTTTTAAAATTAAAATAGGTAAAATAATGCATTGAAATATGTGAATACCATAAGGGCTTTTTTCAGTAGTTGATATCTTACATTAAATAGTAAACTAGTAATACATTTTAGCTATTTAGTTATCATAATTTGATTAAAAATTAATATTCATTAATAACTATAAAAATTTTTAGAATTCTGAAAATAGAATATACATCATAAAACATTGTGCTTAGTCACTTCAGTCATATCTGACTCTTTCGACCCAGTGGACTGTAACCCGCCAGGCTCCTCAGTCCATGGGATTCTTCAGGCAAGAATACTGGAGTGGGTAGCCATACCCTCCTCCAGAGGATTTTCCTGACCCAGGGATCGAACTCACATCTCTTATGTCTCCTGCATTGGTAGGCGGATTCTTTACCACAGAGCCACCAGGGAAACCATCAGTCAATATCATACATAATCCTAGAAGCTCCAGAAAGATAGCCAGGGATGTCTTCTGCCCTTGGCCAGGATGACCCAAGGTCATAAAAGTAAAGAATTGGGGACTTCCTTTGTGGTCCAGAGGCTAAGATTCTGTGCTCCCAATGCAGGTGGCCCAGGTTCCATCCCTGCTCAGGAAACTAGATCCCCCACGCCGCAACTAAGAGTTCACATGACACAGCAAAGGTAAAAGGTCCTGTATGCTGCCTAAGACTCAGCACAGCCAAATAAACAAATGCATAAATAAATAAATATTAAGAAAGAGTAAAGAATCGGTATCATCAACTAGCACGGTGAGAGAGAATGAGCCAAAGTCAAATATTGTTATCCTGGAATGCTCAAGTATTCACGCTAGATAGTTAATGATTCTCAAGTCAGGAAAGTTTAAGTGAATTAGACACAAACATCTCAGTTGTTTAGTTAGCAAAGGAGGCCCAAAACTGTTGTTCAGGGAAACTCAAGTTAAAGAACTAAGACCATCCAGAGTCATTAGTGAAGAAGGTTGTATTCAAGGATTGTCCACCACCGAATGAAGGAAAGTCCAATGTCACCAGCCAAAGTTATCAGTTTTTCTCTTGGACTCTGGTCCCCCAGGGCCCAACCTGCCAGTTTCTGAAGGGAGAAAGCCACCTCTTCTCCTGTTTGCCCCCATGGCATAGGCCTGAGCTATATAAACCTTCAGTGAGCTCACACTGACCCCCTCTCCAGAATCAGTGGCCTTCAGCCCAAGACAAAAATGAACCAGAAGCAAAACTAGTGACAGAGAGGTTGTGGGAGTCCGAGAACCCGGTTAGGGGACCCAGGGAAGTGGGGGTGCTGAGACCTCGGTGGGAACTGACCCTGGTGGAGGGACCCTCGGCCTCATCTCAGTCTGTCCGAGCATCCAGTGAGGGTTTGGGACTGCTGGAGACCCCCAAACAGGCCCAGACCTGGGCCACAGGAGAGCAGAGGCCCTGGGCGGCTGGACTGGCCAAGGCTACCGTTGGGTCTCAGTTCCAGCCTGCAGAAGCCCAAGCCTATTCCTCCTGAAAGACGTAGTAACAGAGCATCAATAAGACGAGGAGGAGGAAGAGGAGCAGAAAAATAAAAACTGCCAGTATGTTGTTCATTCTTAGCGTGAGGATGGAGCTTGGAGCTCCTGCAGGGCTCACCAGGCCAGCTGCTGACTTCCGGCCTAGACCCTGGGCATCACTTCCTTGGGACACTCTGTTCAGTCAGCTGAGACCTCATCTCTCCCCCACAACCTCCCCCCGCCACCAAGTCCAGGCAGCAGGAATCTCTCAGCCATTGTGAGGTCACAAACTCCAAGATGGCAGAATGTTGGCCTCCCAGTCACAGCCCTATCCTTTATAAATCCAATCAGTATTTTGAAAGTGAGACTTTTAGTATGTCATCATAAAACATATATATAATATATATATATTGCTTCTCTCTTTAAACTTTCTAAATGGAAATATCTTTTCCTTATCCTTAGAAAAATATCAGGCAGTCCTCATAACTTCTCTAATCCTTCTTAGGTAATAAGTCTTGTGTTACTAAAAATAGCAAACATGATTTCTATTCCATTAATTTAAATGTTCATCTCATATATTCATCATGTTTTCAGTGACTATTGATAGTCAAGACTTCTCTGCTCTCCACCGTCTGGGCCCAAGCATAGGGTGGGCTGCTGTCTGCTAGGAGGGGATGGGAACCTTCTCCCTTTACTTGTCCAGATATGGTTCCAGTCACCAGGTTTCTGCTCAGTCCCCCTACCCCCACTCCCAGTGCCTCCAGGATCATGTGAAATGAAGAGTGAGGTGGGGGAACATTTCTCTCCAGGCTGGACCTGAAATTAAGGCTGTGCATTCTCCCTCGGCCCCTGTTTCAGGGGTTCTTCAGAGATCCTCCTCCTGGTGCCCTTTGACTGAACCCCACGTGATGTGAACAGGTCCTCTTCTTAGGGATCCCCTCCCCCTAGCAGGCTCTGTCTAAAGTAGAACCCCTTGGGCAGCAGGTAGCCAGTCCTACCCCAGATTCTATACCTGCTAAAGGAGACAATGTACCTTTGACTGAGGAAGGGGTTGGGCACGGGTCACCTGGGCTTTCCAACGCTGCTGCTGCTGCTAAATCGCTTCAGTCGTGACTGACTCTGCGGCCCCATAGACGACTAGGTGACATTTATCAAGCTCCGAGGTGTTCCTGCTGGAGCTCCCAGTATGAGGATCACCAGAGAAAGAGGAACTTCCTTCTACTCTTCCTCTTGGGGGCAAAGGAGGAGGGACTATTTTAAGACATAGAGCCCATAATTCCCTCTTTTTCGCGTCTAACACTGTACTTTACAACATATATATGTTTATTCATGGCTGTGCTGGGTCTTCATTGCTTTGCACAGGCTCTCTCTGGTTGCAGACAGCGGGGGCTGCTCTCCAGTTGCAGTGCCGGGGCCTCTCCTTGGGGTGTTTTCTCTCGTTGCAGAGCACAGCTCCAGGGCATGCGGCTTCGGTGGTTGCTGTGCGCGGGAGCAGTAGTTCTGGCACATGGGCTTAGTAGCTCGCACATGGGATCTTCCCGGACCAGGGATCGAACTGGTCGCCCCTGCATTGAAAGGCAGATTCTTAACCACTGGACCGCCAGGGAAGCCCCATTATACTGTTAATAATACCCTCTGATTAGAAGAGAGGATTGAGTCACAAGCAACCATTTTCCAGTTATTTCTTCCTAAATTCTACATCTAATCCAGCACCCTCTTTGGAAGGTAGCTGCCATTGTATCAGGTGGAACCTTCAAAAAGTACAACAGTGATTTGCTGTTGTTCAGCTATTCTTTCCTGTATTTTGGTGCCTCCTTGGTACCTCGGCCGAAATATCTATTTTAATATCTTGTTACACTAACAACAAGCATCAACCACACCTTTTAGATGGGCAGTCTCCTCTAGACACTGGGGATGCAGAAATGAACCTGCCCAGATTCCCTCCCTGGCATCACCGGCACAAGGATGCAGATTATCCAGGTTGGAATCATGGCTCTGACCTTTCTGCCTTCTGAAGGCAGCTTTCTCTGGCTCTCCAGCTTAGAGCTATGAGGCTCCCCATCCGAGTGGTGCAGGAGACCCAGCCCCTTCTTAGGAGTCCCAGGCTCATGGGTGGGGCCTGTGGAAGGGACTTGCTCTCAGTCTCCCACTTGCTGTTTCTCTCCTCTGGCTCCAAAGGGCTGATCAAAGCCAGATGGCCTGAGACCTGGGCTGATGGACACAGCAGCCACCAGGCACATGTGGCCATACAGCACTGACAATATTGCCAGTCCCAGTTGCGATGTGCTGTCAGCATAAAACGTGAACTGATTCCGAAGACTATGTGCAAAGGAAAAGAAATAGTAAACATCTTATTAATAATTTAAAAACATTGATTACATATTGAAATAATATTTTGATTATCTTGTGTTAACTAAAATGTATTCTTCAAATTAATTTCACCTTTTAGGTACTTTAACATTTTTTATTTACTTTTACTGAAGTATAGTTGATTGACAATATTGTGTTAGTTTTTGGTGTACAGCAAAGTACTCTCTCTATATATACTCTTTTTAAAAAAATTGCTTTATTTATTTATTCGGGCTTTCTCCAGTTTCAGTGAGTGGGGGCTACTCTCCAGATGTGGTGCCCTGGCTTCTCGTGGCGGTGACTTCTCTTCTTGTGAAGCGTGACCCTTCGAGCACTTGGGCTTCAATAGTTGCAGCCCATGGGCTCAGTAGTTGTGGCACACGGGCTTAGTTGCCCCACCGCATGTGGGGTCTTCCTGGACCAGGAATTAAACCCGTGACCTCTGCATTGGCAAGCAGATTCTTAACCCTGGGCCACCAGCGAAGTCCCCTATATTCTCTTTTATACTCTTTCTCCACTGTGGTTTATCACAGGATGTGGAATACAGTTCCCTGTGGTACACAGTAAGACCTTGTTGTTTGTGCATTCTACATATTTGGTACCTTTTTTTTTTTTAACCTTGGTGCTTGTTTAATCACTAAGTCGTGTCCGACTCTTGCAACCCCATGGACTGTAGCCCGCCAGGATCCTCTGTCCATGGGATTTTCCAGGCAAGGATACTGGAGTGGGTTGCCATTTCCTTCTCCAGGGGATCCTCCTGACCCAGGGATCGAACCCAGGTTTCCTGCCCTGCAGTTAGATTTTTTACCAACTGAGCTGAGAGAAGCCCCCCCACCCCGCTTTTAAATCTTACTTTTCTTTTTCTATTTTTTAAATTAAGTTTTATTGGAGTACAGTTGATTAACCTTTTTAATGTGACTCCTGGGACATTTAAAATCACACATTCAGCCAGCATTGTGTTTCTACTGGATAGCACTGCCTTTAGATCCTTCAAATACGGCACACTCTCTCTTCAGTTCAGTTCAGTTCAGTTCAGTCGCTCAGTCGTGTCCGACTCTCCGCGACCCCATGAATCACAGCACGCCAGGCCTCCCTGTCCATCACCAACTCCCTGAGTTCACTCAAACTCATGTCCACAGAGTCGGTGATGCCATCCAGCCATCTCATTCTCGGTCGTCCCCTTCTCCTCCCGCCCCCAACCTTTCCCAGCATCAGAGTCTTTTCCAGTGAGTCAACTCGTCGCATGAGGTGGCCAAAGTATTGCACTTTCAGCTTTAGCATCAGTCCCTCCAATGAATATCCAGGATTGATCTCCCTTAGAATGGACTGGTTGGATCTCCTTGCAGTATAAGGGACTCTCAAGAGTCTTCTCCAACACCACAGTTCTCTCTGCCTCATAAATAATCCATGGTGTTGTGAATAATAACAATAATCCATGGTGTCCTCTATTTCTTTGCATTGATCACTGAGGAAGGCTTTCTTATCTCTCCTTGCTATTCTTTGGAACTCTGCATTCAGATGCTTATATCTTTCCTTTTCTCCTTTGCTTTTTGCTTCTCTTCTTTTCACAGCTATTTGTAAGGTCTCCTCAGACAGCCATTTTGCTTTCTTGCATTTCTTTTCCATGGGGATGGTCTTGGTCCCTGTCTCCTGTACAATGTCACGAACCTCCGTCCAGAGTTCATCAGGCACTCTATCTATCAGATCTAGTCCCTTAAATCTATTTCTCACTTCCGCTGAATAATCATAAGGGATTTGATTTAGGTCATATCTGAATGGTCTAGTGGTTTTCCCTACTTTCTTCAATTTAAGTCTGAATTTGGCAATAAGGAGTTCATGATCTGAGCCACAGTCAGCTCCTGGTCTTGTTTTTGCTAACTGTATACAGCTTCTCCATCTTTGGTTGCAAAGAATATAATCAGTCTGATTTCGGTGTTGACCATCTGGTGATGTCCATGTTCAACTTCATCTTCTTCAGCGTTACTGGTTGGGGCATAGGCCTGGATTACTGTAATCGTGAATGGTTTGCCTTGGAAATGAACAGAAATCATTCTGTCATTTTTAAGATTGCATCCAAGTACTGCATTTCGGACTCTTTTGTTGACCATGATGGCTACTCCATTTCTTCTAAGGGATTCCTGCCCACAGTAGTAGATATAATGGTCATCTGAGTTAAATTCACCCATCCCAGTCCATTTTAATTCACTGATTCCTAGAATGTCTATGTTCACTCTTGCCATCTCCTGTTTGACCACTTCCAACTTGCCTTGATTCATGGACCTAACATTCCAGGTTCCTATGCAATATTGCTCTTTACAGCACTGGACCTTGCTTCTATCACCAGTCACATCCACAACTGGAATCAAGATTGCTGGGAGAAATATCAATAACCTCAGATATGCAGATGACACTACCCTTATGGCAGAAAGTGAAGAGGAACTAAAAAGCCTCTTGATGAAAGTGAAAGAGGAGAGTGAAAAGGTTGGCTTGAAGCTCAACATTCAGAAAACAAAGATCATGGCATCTGGTCCCATCACTTCATGAGAAATAGATGGAAAAACAGTGGAAACAGTGTCAGACTTTATTTTTGGGGGCTCCAAAATCACTGCAGATGCTGATTGCAGCCATGAAATTAAAAGACGCTTACTCCTTGGAAGGAAAGTTATGACCAACCTTGATAGTATATTAAAAAGCAGAGACATTACTTTGCCAACCAAGGTCCGTCTAGTCAAGGCTATGGTTTTTCCTGTGGTCATGTATGGATGTGAGAGTTGGACTGTGAAGAAAGCTGATCGCCGAAGAATTGATGCTTTTGAACTGTGGTGTTGGAGAAGACTCTTGAGAGTCCCTTGGACTGCAAGGAGATCCAATCAGTCCATTCTAAGGGAGATCAATCCTGGGTGTTCATTGGAAGGACTGATGCTAAAGCTGAAACTGCAATACTTTGGCCACCTCATGTGACGAGTTGACTCACTGGAAAAGACTCTGATGCTGGGAAAGGTTGGGGGCGGGAGGAGAAGGGGACGACCGAGAATGAGGTGGCTGGATGGCATCACCGACTCTGTGGACATGAGTTTGAGTGAATTCCGGGAGTTGGTGATGGACAGGGAGGCCTGGCGTGCTGTGATTCATGGGGTCGCGGAGAGTCGGACATGACTGAGCGACTGAACTGAACTGAACTGAATGGTGTCCTCACAGTGACAGAAACTCTGGACTTTTTCAAAAATACTTACATAGAGCAACTACCATGCTTGGCCATCAGCTCTGTGCATGCCCTCAATGTGCACTGTTTCATTTAATCCTCGCAGCAACACTATGAGGAGGGGAGCTCTGACTGCCCATTTTCCAGAAAAGGAAAACTAAGGCTGGACCAAGTTAGATCATAGCCACATGGAGAGCAACGGCGAGAGCAGAAGGCAGGAGGGGACACCAGGGCTGTGTTCACGCCCGGCTCCTCTGGCCAGTGTCCTGCCAGCCGCAGCATCTCCCCCTCACGGAGACCCCAAGGTTCTCACAGTCTGAGAACCACAAAACGGCTCCTCCCAGGCACAGAGGATGGAGTGTTTTCACCCTCAGAGCCCACCCCCACCCCATTCCCCTCTTTGTTGTATCAGTCAGCCCTTGATTTCCGCACTGCGCTGACCTAGTGAGCTAGTGTGTACCAGGAATGTGAAGGAGTGAGAGGCCCTTGCTCAGACACACAGTGGACTGTTTGCAGTTCAGAATGTGGACTGAGTTAGTGGTGTGGTTGCTTCAGGTCTGAGAGATACACTGGGCAGGGGATGCAGGCAGTGTTAGTGCCTGTGTGATTAGGGGCCATGAGCTCCGTCTCAAGTCTGTCTGCAGCGTCTTCAAGAGGTTTGGACCTCTGTCTTCTCCAGAGCAATGCACATCTGACCAGGTCTCCGATTGCAAATATGATCAAGTCCCTCTTGATCAAAAGCAACTTCAAGGCTGCTTTTACTTTTAGGATGACCTTTTAGCAAAGCACCTGCCCACCATGCTAGGCTCATCTCCTTGTCATCCTCACGTTCCAGTTGCAGGTCATCGGAACACTATTTTAGTCTGGCGAGGTCCAAATGAATACACAGTCAGAATTCATTCATTTGTTCAACTGAGCCAGCCATGAAACTAAGTACTCTGAATACAATGGTCAGTCAGATAAGACCCCTGTTCTGTCCCAAACTCAACACAATCAATGTGAGCTCTTGCTAATAACAGTTCCTGTCTTAGGCTCCCTTAAAGAATCCGCCTGACAAGCAGGAGACGGAAGTGATGCAGGTTCAATCCCTGGGTTGGGAAGATCCCCTGGAGGAGGAAATGGCAACCCAGTCCAGGATTCCAGCCCAGATAATCCCAGGGACAGAGGAACCTGGCAGACTACCAGTCCATAGGGTTGCAAGAGTTGTACACGATTTAGCGACTAAACAACAACAGGTAGAAGAGTAACCATTCCTACAGATTAATGAAAAATCAGCGACAACAAACAGAACACAAAGAAAAGCAGAGCAGGTGAGGGAATGTTACTGCCAAAATTCCTGCTGCTTCTGGAAATTACCCGGTCATGCAGACGCAGAACTTGGACTCCGCTCCACGAGAGGGAGCTGCAAAACCGGTTGCGCGGGATCCACTCCGGGCAACGCCGCTCTAGGCCGCAAGCCCCGCCTCAGCTGCATTTCCGCCGTCGCTGTGAGCGTGTAGGCTGTTCTTGCCTTTTGACCACGGTTCGACGTGGATGCCACGCCACCTGCACGAATCCGGGGCCATCCGCGGACACCGGCATCTTCCCGCACTGTCGGCTTTGTCTCCGCCGTTCTCCCGCGCCGTCTTGTCATGGGGCACCCCGGGTGAGTCCTCTGCGGGGAGCGCTGGGCACGTGGTCCGCTCCCTCCCCAGCCCAAGGGGAAACAGACCCGAGCGGGGAGCGCAGGCCGCAGGTCGCCTCGGAGCCCAGGGCCGCTTCCGGTTCCAAGCTCGTCCCTTGAGCCGCGTGTGGGTCTCTCGGAACTCGTCTTCTCGACAGAGGGGCCTCTGGTCGTCTGGCCTCCGGCCGGCGCCGCTTCGGAATATGGGGTTCCCCTGGCCTCACCCATCTCTGGAGAGACTTGGGCCCACCGACGGCGAGAAGCGGGCCCGGGGATGCCTGGGCCCGAGGTCTCGCGGGAAGGTTCGTGCGGATCCGGGGTGAACCGCACCCGTGCTGCGCCAGAGCCCCCCAATCACATCCCATCACCTCCGACTCCAGCGTTTCATCCCTTGCAGCCGATCGTCGGTTGCCGGGCAAATACCTTCGTGACTATTAGTCCATTTCCCCTCGATAACCTCTAAGGGAAAAGTGTTCAAACCTCCACTTTAACTGAGGGCGCCCCCAGGGCTCTAGAAGGGCAGAGTCCAGCTTCCTGGGCCCCTGCTTTGCACCGAAGGCCATCCCCTCTTTCCGGGGCCAGGCCCTGCGCAGCTGAAGGCCCTGCCTCGGGCGGCGCCCCCTCCCCTCCTGCAGGACCCTGAGCCGCACTGCCTGCCGCGCCCCCGCCGTGTGCAGGGACTGAGCTGTCCCCTGGGGCAGTGCCGGAGCTGTGGCCTTCTTGCCCTACTGCAGAGGGGGTGTTTCCTGGGTTTGAGGGTTCTGGGACCTACCTTGCAAATCCCTTGGGCCAGAGGATGGGGCTGGGTTTGGGGGCCAGAATGGCCAGAGTTCGGATCCTGACCCAGCCTCTGGTTAGCCGGGGAACCTGGGGTGAGTTCCTTTATTCCCCTGAGCTTTCCTTTCCTTCAAGGGGGAAAATGGCAGTCACTCCGGAAGGGCAGAGGCCTGGTCTGTGTTCTTTTTATTTGAAAAAGGTCCTCAGTTGGTATTTGGGGGGTGGATGAGTAATTGAGGCTTTTTTTTTTTTTTTAACCAGAAGTTGGTCTTCCCCGGCTTCTCTTGATGGGGGGCGGTGGAACCTTTTCAGGAAGTGAGGCTAGTGCCTGGGGTCCTGGCTGGGCAGCTTTCCCCTGCCTGGGTGGAGAGCCGGCTGCTAACCTGGTCTTCTCTGGCTGATTCCCCATCTGCCCTTTTCTGCCCCTGCATTCGAAAGTGATCGTGGGCTGTCGGTGCCTTGGTCATTGATAGTGCAGGGAGAGGAATTGCTGAAAGCGTTTTCCCCGTGTTTGGAGGGTTCACTCCTGTCCCTTCTGAACTCTGGAGCTGTCACACACCTCTTCCTTCCTGTCGCCTTTTTAGATGCCTCCTGGCAGCTGATGTCTGTTGACTGCCCTCTGCCTGTATCACTGCTGGTTTCTGTGAGGCTTTGGGAAAGAATGTGGGTGGGTTCTGCCACTACAGTGGTCTTATGACTCTGGTCTCCAGTCTCAGCAGCCCTGAGACCTTGTTTGCCACTGGATTTGAAGTGATTACAGGCTGCCTGTGTCCTAGTTGTTGGTAATATGGGCCGAGGAAAAGTTGCAAGAATTATCCTCATAATTCAGGCGATCCTTGCTTGTCCCTTCCAAACCGGACAGCCCTTTAGTTGCTGTGACAGTGGCTGAGCCCGAGGCACACTAAGCGTGGAGGGAGTGAGGCTGTAGTGGGTTCATTGCCTCAGATCCGGATTCCCCAGCATTCACACCCCGGGTTTTCCTGCTGCTGAGCCTGATGGTTTCCTGTCTGTTGGGCTGATCACCTGCTGGCCTCCTGTCCCCTGCAGGAGTGTCATGTGGCTGCCATTGGGTGAGAGGTGTCCTCATTGGGTGAGAGGAGAGCCGAGACTGAGACCCAGGTAAGTGGTGTCCTGCTCATCCTCCCGGTTCTGTGCAGACTGGGAGGCCAGAGGTGTGGGGAGTGAGGGTGCAGTTGGAGGCCGGGCCCCCTTCTGCTGCTGAGAGCCCCGGGTAGAGGCTGCAGTGATGTTGAGGATGGAGGCTCACACCCAGTGACCAGGTGGGGGCTCTTCTGTGAGCCTGGCGAGAATTCTGCCTGGTGTTAAGTCCTGGTGCTGTGGACACTCACTCCCCCGGAGTCCAGGGGTTCTCCGCGTTTCTGCTGTCAGTCTTCCCTTTGGCTCTTGGGAGGGACTGGGAAATGATCCAGAGTAGATCTGCCAACTTAGGCTGTGGGTCTGGTCAGTGCTCCGTCTGCTGGTCTGTTCCAGGTCCAGGCCACTTCTCGGGGTGCTGTCAGTGGTCTCTCTGCTTGGCTCCCTCACTGCCCTTCTCTGCCCCTGCTTTCGAAAGTGACCATGGGCTGCCCGTGCCCTGGTCATTGATAGTGCAGGGAGAGGAATTGCCGAAAGCCTTTCCCCGTGTTTGGAGGGTCCGTCCTGTCCCTTGCAAACCCTGGCGCTTTCGCACATGTCTCTTTCCCCTGATTTGTGTTGCTTCCGGGCACCCAGTGCCGTGTGCTCACTGAGCACCCCTCTTCCCGAACAGGGCCCTGCCTCGGGTCTGTGGGCTGGCGGGGGAGGGCTCCCCTCCTGGACGCTTTCTCTGCTTCCTCCCTGCACCTCCTCTCACATCCTCTGCCCAACGCCCAGCACTAACCCTGCCTGGGAAACTTGATTTGCTGGTCGTGCCCGTTGTGCTGTGATCTTGAGGGCAGTGCCTCTTGCGTTGTGTCTGATGCCCGACTATAGCAGCTGGTCATAAAAGGGGGAAAAAAAACCAAAGAGGTAGAGATGCCCCATCTGTTGCAAGGAGATTGGACTCCTCCCATTGAGGGTCAGGGCACCATGCCCTCTGCCAAGTCAGCCTGCTGGGTCAGCCTCCTTTCCTTCTCCCCTGGATGTGTTGTTTCTCTAGTGAAAGGTAGGCTTACTGTTGCTGCTGCTGCTAAGTCACTTCAGTCGTGTCCAACTCTGTGTGACCCCATAGACGGCAGCCCATCAGGCTCCCCCGTCCCTGGGATTCTCCAGGCAAGAACACTGGAGTGAGTTGCCATTTCCTTCTCCAATGTGTGAAAGTGAAAAGGGAAAGTGAAGTCGCTCAGTCATGTCTGACTTGTAGCGACCGCATGGACTGCAGCCTACCAGGCTCCTCCGTCCATGGGATTTTCTAGGCAAGAGTACTGGAGTGGCTTGCCATTGCCTTCTCCGAGGCTTACTGTTACCTGCCTTTAATCCTGCTGGGGGTGATTTTCTAGTAATTGACTGGATAGAGCACAGTGTCGTTGAGGATACATATGTACATATCCCTTATACTAGATGGTGGACCCACGGCCCTCCCTGTACACCTGTTAGCTCTCCCTATCCATTCTGGTCGCTGCCAGTTGGCCACGGGCTGCTCCGCAAACCCTGACCTCAGCGTGTTGTTCTTAACAAGACGGATGAGCAGCAGATTGATCACAGTTGCCTCATAGGATGACGTGGGGGTTAATCCTGTCCCAGATGACCTGCACACACCTTCCCAGAGTCACCTGTTCCTGAGACAGTAGTGTGGCCATTCAGGGACTACAGTGACAGCCACCCCATGAGGGTGCTGGAGTCTGCCAGCCGCTGTGCCAGGTGCTTCTCTGTGATCCCCAGACCCTGCTGTGCGCGCCCGTTCACGGCTTTTCTCTTGCAGATGGGTCTGTGTACACAGAGGTTCCACGGGAGGCACCATCTTCACGCCAGCCAGGCGCTAGGCCCTGGGGCCCCAGGTAAGGTGTTTGGACCTTTCTGTGGAATTTTGTGTTTTGTAACATCTTCTTCATGTTTCCTGGGGCTTGGATGATCATGTAGGGGGAAGTGGGGTGACAGTGGCATCCTGGTGTGAGCTCGTCTCTCGCATGGACACAGGAGAGGGCCCTGAAGAAACCTGCTTGCTGGGCACCGCCCTTCCGAGTCTTGTGATGGAGAGCTTGTGGGTTTACTCACCAGAGACTCTGGTTCCACCTCTGAACCTGTCTAGCCCTATGACCCCCATCTCAGACTCCGTTTACCTGAAAAGGGAAGCTGGGATGGCAGTGAAAGTTTAAAAACAGGTTTCATGACTGTGTCCTGACCAACATCCTGATCGTTTTCAGCCAGAAAGCTGTTTTTTATGCTGGAAGTGTGTTGACTCCCCCTGGCAGGGAGGTCTCGTGGGGTCTTGGCAGGGCGCTACAAAGCTTCCGGGACTCGATGTGGCTGGGCTGGACTGCTCCCCCTGACTTGGGCACTCCCCAGGCCCCTGGCGCCAGTCTCCTGTCCTCTCTGGCTCCCCTTCTGCCCTTTGCTGCTCCTGCATCGAAAGTGATTAGGGGCTGCCCGTGCCCTGGTCATCGATACTGCAGGGAGAGGAGTCTTGAAAGACCGTTCCCCGTGTTTGAAGGGCCCAGCCGTCCCTTCCAAACCCTGGAGCTTTCACACACTAGTTTTTCCCTCCTGCCATTCCCTTCAGAGCTCAGACCTCGGCTGGTCCCTGGACTTGGCCAGTTCACTTTGTCTTTGAAGTTCGGGGGTCTCTTGGCAGAAACCAGTCAACACATTTATACTTGGTCTTCACACTGGAATAAGTTCATGTGGTGTGAAAGAGCATGGGGTGGGGAGGGAGGGCTATAAACCGTGGCTTCTGCTCTGGATTTAACAGGAGTGGAGGACGACCTGTAATGTGTTACTCAAGACAGCCCGTGACTGACGTGCTTGTTGGTGTGGTTGATGGAGTCCGCAGCCTTGCCGTCAGCAGAGGGCTGACGACCTGCCTTTTGTGCTGTGCTGCAGATGTGTTCGGTGGCAGGCAGAAACCCTCCACCAGTGCCCTCCCTTAATACACTCCGAAGATGCAACATGGCACCCCAGGAGGGGTGTCCCAGCTAAAGGTGAGGTGGGGCCCCATTCACCATTGCCCCCCGCCTTCCCCCACATCTGGTCTGAGGGCTCATGTTGAGTTCTCTCCCGTCTACATTCGTGTTTGATCTGTTTTGCTAGAGGCTTCTCTTCGCATCCCATAACGTGAAGGTAGTGAGACTGTTAGATGTGAGCCACAGGGTACTTGGTAGGCATCCAGCAGCCTGAGCGTTCCCTGGCTTTCAAACCAGGGAACTGATGTGCCTCAGAGGCTTGCCTGTCCAGTCCCTGGTCCTGGGGCTCCTCAGCCAGCCTTTCCGTTTTTCTTGGCTGGCCGTATTAAGTGGGTCTTTGCAGAAGAGGATGACAGTGGGAGAGCTCCTGAGGGTGGTGGTCCATCCTTTGATGAAGATACAATGGGAGTTTGGTGTCACGGCCCCTGATAGCACTAAAGTCTAGTCTGTCTGCCCAGATCTGGAAACTGCTTGAAAGAAAATCCTTTGTTCTAAAAACCAAACCTTTGAGGTGTTTTTCTTTGTTACCGCATCTATTCTGGTGATTTCTAGTTGAGCTTGCATAAATTGGAAGTTTGGGCCTGGTCGATTGGAACCCTCAGTGATGTTACCTGGGGAGAAGATGGTGCTGGAGACTAAATGCTTGTATGGTTCTTCCCTCCTAGGTCAGCCTTAGATCTGGAGGTGGCTGAGGAAGTCCCAAGGTCCTGAGTCAATGACCTTGGGGTCACCTGGGATCTGGAATGGCTGGTATTTCTCCCTAAGGTGGGAACCGAACCAGCTGGGAACCGACCCCCTGAAGGTTGGCTGGTGAGTTAATGCCACTGGCTGGGAACCGACCCCCGGAGGGTTGGCTGGTTTAAGTCTATGCAGATGGGAACTCCCAACCATTGGTCTTGCCTGTCCTTTCTTGTAGATGCCTGTTGTTTGCAGACACCAGTGGAGCAGGGAGTGGAGAGTGCTGTTCCCACGTGAAGAGCTGCCTGCCATCTGCTCGCAGTGTCATGGGAGCCCTGTTCACTCAGCACTAGCGATCCGAGGCAAAGCTCTGGGACTGGCAGCCTGAGTCCCCTTCAGCCACTCTGACTGCTGACAGCGGTGCCCGTGGAGGGCGTGGACCAAGAAGGCTGGCCTCAGTAGTCCCTCAGTGACTTCAATGACCAGGAGTTTTTCTGTTGAGTTGGCAGCTGTTTATCATTTTCCTCTCCACCTGCCCATTCAATAAACTATACACCCACCTCACCTGTGTTTTAAATTCGCAACAAGCCACATGGCAGCGAGGTGGGCCAGGGAGAATGTGGGTCGCAGGCTGGATCCTGTTTTCACCCCTTAAGTCCTTCCATCCTGTCCCTGAGGCTAGGCACGTGGGCTGTTGGTTGAGGTGTTGTGTCAGGACGGAGAGGAACAAGTGCTGGTGGGTGGCTCGGGTTCGGACCCGTGAGAGTCGGGGGCTGTGGCAGGAACCAGAGTGCCGGAGTGAGACAGGTGCTGACGTCACTGGAAGAGCTGCAGGGTGGGTAGGCTGAGCATGTACCTGCTTGCGAGGCCAGCTGGCCTAGCTTGCATGGGATTGAGGGCTTTCCCAGGACATGGGGCTTTGTTTGCCAAAACCAGGGAAGTCCTGGGCAAGCTGGAACAAGTTGGTCAGCTTGTCTGGGGTGTAAAATACACTGTATTGGAACTTCCTTTGTGGTCCAATGGTTAAGAATCTGCCATCCAAAGCAGGGGACCAGTTGGACCCCTGGCGGGGAAGTAAGATCCCACATGCCTTGAGGCAGTAAGCCCATGTGCCAGTCAAACTGGGTGTCTGTCACTACAAACCAAAGCATCACTGCCTTTTTCTAAACTTGGGAGGTACGATGCTTCTTATTAGGGTGTCCTGTGATGGGCCTGTCCCTGGCATGAAGCCCAGCAGGTGCTGTACTTCATTAGGAAGACTTGCTCGCTCTTGATGCTGGCCTAGATAACCGAAGAGGCCAGAAGCCAAGAGGACCCGCTGAACTCCAGTCTGTTGTGTCATCCTTCACTCTCAGCTTCCAGACAATGGTCCCTTCTCAGAGGTATTTGTCAATCAGTCTACATGTCTGCTGACATTAAAAATAAAGAAGCAGCGCCTGCTCACTGCAGCCAGAGAAAGCCTGCACGTAGCAACAGACCTAGAGCAGCCAAACTTAAAAATTTAAAGCAATAGGCGTGCCTCCTGCCAGCAGAAGAGGGTGTGTGTGTGAGGTGGGCCTTTTTGGTGGGATTTTCCCTGGAAATAATGGGAAAGTAGGTTTGTCCAATGACCTTGGCCAGGAAAACCCATGAACGGGAATCGTTTGCTGACAAAAGATACAGAAGCAGAGAAGTTTTTCATAATAAAAAACAGCCTATGAGTAGAACAATCAACAGTAATCTGCAGGAAAAATGGTAACTTTCTTTGCTAACTAGCCAAGCATTCCAGGATAATACTTGGCTTTGGTTCATTACCACTTTCTGGGGAAGTGCTCTTATGCTATTTTAAAACTGAGGAATTGGGTTTGGAGAGATTTAATAGGTTTTTGCTAAGAGAGCAAGGAGGTGATGGAGCCACAGTCATACATACAGCAGGTCACACTTGCCCCAAGTCTATGCTCTTTATTACTCTTAACTGGGTATGGGGTGTGAATAAATTTCCTAACTGTATCATAGATCAGGGTTGCATTCATGGTGGAAATCCCTTTTATTCTTGGTGGGTTATTTTAGACCAGGGGCTTGTGCATGGCCCAATGCTCAAATCTGGCCTGCTGCCTGTTTTGTTTTTTTTTAAATAAAGTTTTACTGGGACACAGCCACACGCACTCTAGCAGGCTGTTCTCTGCTACAACAGAAGTGTTGAGTAGTTACAGCAGAGATAATATACTCAGCCAAGACTAAAAGATTTGCTCTCTGGCCCTTTACAGAAAAAATCTACTGGTCCCTGTTTTTGGCTCTAAGCTTGATGTAGGCAGAGACGTGTGTTTTTCTTATTCCAGTCCCCCCTCTTCTAGCACTTGGCTCAGGGACAGAAGCCAGTGCAGGCAAGTCAAAATTGAAATCATTTATCTGATGGATTTGTAGCCGGTATAGGAGCTGGGTGGTCTGTGGTCTCAGTCTTCTACACCAAGAAAGTAGCAGAACAAGGCTTTAAGCCCATTTCTGTCTGACTTGCTCCTTTGACCATGACATCAAACATCTACAAAGTTGCACATGTATGTTTAATGTTGAGCAGGATGCTTTGGGCTACATGGTGGTTGAACACTGCTCATGCTTTTTTCTGTCACTGAAGTTTAGGGGACCATGGGCAAGGAGTTGGAGTTGGCTCCCCAGAGGAAGGCTGAGGACAGCTGCAAGAGGACATGTAGGGACACGGGAAAGGGTGGAGGAAGTCAGGTGTGTCTTCAGACATCAGACGTGCCCTGCGTCCATGACAGAGGACACTTATGGGAGAAGAGGCAGCTTCAACGCCCTCAAGGTCAAGGGCAGTCCACTTGTGTCGTCCACTCTTCCAGCCACAGTTACTCTTCCGTCGTCAGCCTAATCAACATTGGCCCCTAAGAACAAGAAGTTCTGGAGAGAAGGCCAAAAAGACGAGAAAGATTATTTTCTGAGCTGTATGGCATTGGAGCTTCCTGAAAGGGAAGCCTTTACAGGAAAAAGTAAATTCTCACTTGAATCAAAAACCAAGTCAGTCTACAAACCAAGCCCTTGGAGGTCTTTATAAAACACTATGCCCCTCAGCTGCCTGCCCCTTGGAATTCATCTGCAATTTCCTGATCTGATTTCTGGAAGACATCCATGAATGTCCCTTTCCTGCTTCAATTGTTTTTTTACCCCCCGGGAGAACCGTGTACACACGAGTGCTGGTTGAGTTTACTTCCCGCACATGATTAATTTCTAAGGATGTAGCCCAGGATTACCTTGGAGTAAGAAACATATTACACGGTGATGACTCTGGTAAACTAGCACTTCTGGGTTTATATCAGAGAGTGTCCTATGCTTGTCCCTGTCTCTGCACTACCAGAAAGCATGGTCAGGTTTTCTCCAGGACCACCTGTCCAGGGTGGGAAGCCTGGTTAGGGGCCTAGTGGGGACTCACAGCCATGGGCATTCTGGGCTTTTCAGGTGGCCACTTATCAGCTCAAGTGGTTCATCTAATCTGACCCCTTTACACCCTCTCATCCTGCCATCAATGGCTAGGCTAACAGGCCTTGTACATTGAAGATGCTCCATTATCATGTTTGAACTGAATTATTGGGAACTGAGCTATTTAACTGAAGCCAAGATTCCAGATCTTCAAAACGTGCCATTTATACTCCAAAATTTAAAACAAAAATTCTTTTCCTATGAGGATTCGGTTCGGGATCTATGTGAGGGTAAGGGACTCCCCTGAGTATCCATCAGCCCTAAAGCAAACATCCCGGAAAGTATAGAGCTCCCAATTCAGATACCACTTCTCACTGACCTCGTGGATTTGGAACTCCAAGCTGTTGAGGTAGGTGTCCCTTGGCAGAGGGAGTGGGATGCCCTCCTCAAGCTTTGCTGAAAGACAAAGGCCAGAGAGCAGTGGGCTGGTCAGAGGAGACGAGGGAGATGCAAAGATGCAGAACATTGCATCTGGATGGAGGGCACATCTGTCCACTCTTCAGCCTCTTGAGCTTCTACTGGCCCCTTCAAGAGCCCCCCTTTCATCCACTATCCAAAGTGGCCTGGGCTGGGACATGCAGTGAATGGTGTGTATATGCAAGGACTCAACCCCGAGGACCACCATCTCCTCCTCTTTATCTTTTCCAGGCCAGCTTTGCTGCTTGTATCTCTTGGTCATAAAAGCCAGGTGGTGAGGCCAGTTGGAGAAGGCCCTGGCATCAGGAGGCCCGCTGGGTTCACAGGCAGCCACTATCCCAAGAACTACTTCCATCACGGTCATCCAGCAAGTCAGTGACCTCCCCTTACCCCAGGACCCAAATGTGCTAACTCCAGGACTTCCCTGGTGGTCCAGTAGTTAAGAATCTGCCTGCCAACATAGGGAACAAGGGTTCAATCCCTGGTCCAGGGAGATCCCCCCATGCCATGAGGCAACTAATCCCATGCACCCTCACAACTGAGCCCACACTCGAGCCCACGAGCCACAACTATTGAGCCCACACACTACAGTTACTGAAGCCCATGTGCCTAGAGCCTGTCCTCTGCAGCAAGAGGAGCCATTGCAATGAGAAGCCTGAGCACCACAGCTGGAGAGCAGCCCTTGATCGCCACAGTTAAAGCCCGTTCGCAGCAATGAAGATCCAGCACAGCCAAAAATAAAAATTAAAATGTGCTAACTCCAGGTGCTCTCCACAGCGCTACCTGGAATGCTCAGCCTCCCTTGCTCTAACTCCTTGTGCTTTGGGACTCAACCCAGCCTTATAGACTGACCTCCAAGTCGTGTTCAGCGCCTCCTAGATCCTGCAGTCCTCTAGTTCCCACAGCTTTCTTCTGTGGTGTCATTTACCTAACCGTTTTCATTCACATGTCTACCTTCCCAACAATGCAGGAACTCCATGAGGGCAAAGATCATGCTTCGCTAGTCCCCCAGCCACCACAGAAGAGAGGCTCACCTCGTTGAATGAATGAATGAACCATGAATCCTACAGAAAGGGTAGAATTCAACTTTTGCATGGGGCAGGCAGTAGCAGCTGTTCTTACCATTGAGAGAGGGGTATACAATGTGGAGTGCATAGTAATTGAAGATGGATTCCATCAAATTCACCTGGAGCAGAGGAGGGGCCAGAGCAAAGGAATCAAATAAGACAAGAATAAAATCCATGGCAAGAACATCTGACTCCCCACTCTGAAAACATCAGCCTGTTATTCCATTTACAAAATAGAGGTTGACAATGACCGTCAGCATGACACATAAACGGTTCCTCGCTCACAATTCCCAAATCCCAAATCTCTGGACTTCATTCTCCACAGGTGTGTACACAGGCACATTTTGTGACAAAACATGACTTGAACTGTTCTGGTGCTATTAAGTGGGTGTGTTTTTTTTTTAATTCTACCTTATTTGAATGTTTTAAAATTTTGTTGCAAAACTATGAGTGTGTTTGATTATAGAATGCTGTCCCAGATCCAGGGGGGCATGCTCCACAGTACCTCCCAAGAATTCCCAGTTCTGAAACTCATCAGTCTCAAGGGCTTTTGAGAAGAGATTGTACACCTGGCCTTTGTTACAGTGACATATGCGGAGAGTGTAATATGTGTGAGACATTGGGTCAAGGTGTCTTACTGAATTCATTGCCCCATTTCAAATCGTAGTCCCCATTAGAGATAGATGCTATTATCATTCCCATTTTATAGTCAAAGAAACAGGCTCAGAAAGGTTAAGTGATTTGCCCAAGGTCACACAGGTGGCAAGTGGCAGAGCTGATGGACGAGCCCAGACCCATTGTCCTCCAAAGCTCATGCTGTGAATGTTCATGTCCTGTCACTCTTTTTGCCCTTCTTGGATGATTAACTTTCAGATGTGATATCCTGATTCCTGCAAGACTACAGTGCATCTTTTCTGGGATCTTGTTGCTTCTCCTGGATCCCTTCCATGAAGCTTCTCCCCATGAAGCCCTGGTTGGAGAGGACATTCAAGCAATGCTGAAGGAAAACAACTCACGTTGAAGACACCGATGTTGGAGTGCTTCAGTTCCAATTTCAGCTCACTGTGCAGAAAGAGAAGCACAGGTCACCCCACGCTATGGCTGGTACTTTCTCCCAGTTTCCCCCACCAGTGGGGTGTGTGGTACTTGTGTGCAAGGGCATTTCTGGGGGCTGGACACCCAAGGGTTCCTCTGCAATGTGCTTGTGGATTTAAGCCTTTAAGCATGCACTGTGTGGGACTTCACTGGTGATCCCGTGGTTGAGAGTCCACCTTGCAATCCAGGATTGGATCCTTGATCAGGGAGCTAAGATCCCAGTGCCACAGGGCAAGTAAGTCCTTGCCCCACAACTACCGAGTGATGAAGATCCCACGTGCTCCAACTAAGACCTGATGCAGTCAGAGAAATAAATATGAAGCATGCATTGTGACTTAAGAAGTGACATTGTTAACAATAATGTTCGCTGAGGCTCTTTGATAACTTGAAGAAATTATGATAATGTAAATATTAACAGGAAAAAGTGGAATAAAAAAAAGTGGTAATTTATGCCTCCAATGATATAAAAATGTATAAAAAAAACCTGGAAGGAACCATGAAACTATTAATGGTGATGATCTGTGTGACAAAATGATGGGGGATTTTGTCTTTTTTTTTTTAAATACTTTGGTAATTTCCAGTTTTTCCTTGCCATGAGCATGTGTTACTTTTACAGCATGGCAATAGACAATAAGAATGGGAAAGAGAGGCACCATAAATGATGCTGGCACGTTGACTTCCGTCACTATAAAAGCCAAATCTCAACCCCCCCCCTCCCCCGCCATATTGATCTCCCTCCTCACAGGCTTTCCCTTGGCTGCTGACCTGGTCCCCTTGTTCAGAAATTCTAATTACCCTGGATCAATCTTTCTGTTTTCCACTCACAGGGCAGGGGAGTTTTGATAATTCCTTGGCAAAATTGTGTGAGGTCTTCATGAATCCTTACTTTGCTGAATCCTCACTCTAAGCCCTTGACTATCTTCTCTGACACTGCAGAGACCCCCAAGCCATGTGCATAAACTCGAATTCCAGGACCTCCAAAAGCCCCAAATGCTCATTGTTAACTTTTTATTTCTGTATTTATTTATTTTAATTTGGCCACTTGGCATATGGGATCTTAGTTCCCTGACCAGGGATCAAACTGGTGCCCCCTGAATTGGAAGCACAGTCTTAACCACTGGACTGCCAGGGAAGCCCAGCTTCTCTTTTTAAAGATCTCTTAAGGAGATGTTAATTTTAACAGGGTCAGGGCATTCAATGAGCCAACAGCATCTAACCCTGAGACCAGGAATTTGTTCCTCTAGGGAACCCATTGCATGTGTACCTCCGCAGGGAGCAGAGCCCAGAGTGGATGAAATGTGGGCACAGGTGAAGGCTCTGAACAGAGGACACTGCTAGGACAAGTGCCACTCCATCCCCTCCTCTCCTCTTCCCCAGCCCATGGCGTCTTACCTCCCTGTGGTCAATGAACCATTGATCCTCCTGGAGTTCACATTGATGGTGATGGAGATGTTGGTACTCTAGAAAAGCAAAAGAGGATGATCCGGATTCTCGGCCCATGAAGACATGCTATTGGGCCCAAGAGCAAGAGACAAATCTCCAGAAATAGATACCACAGCCAGATGTGGGACATATGAGCGAAAAGCAGCTGCCTACGGATTATGGACTGAGGAGGCAGGACGCTGGTGGCTCCACAGATGACTTTAAAGAGAGGTGAGCTGAGGTTTCAGACATCTCCATCTTCATGGAAGCATCAGGAAGCGGGAAATAAGCCCAGACTAAAGACAGAGCATTTTGAATGGGGAGATTGTCCATCTGTAAGCAGCCACCAAAAGTTCAGAGTCCCCAAGCCCTAGGGACATTTAAAGACACCAGTAATTGACATCTATGTTTAATGATTAAGGTTGACCTCTTACAGATGTGGGGTTGAACCAGGTGACCGTATCTGGAGGCTCCATAAAGCCTGTCCTATCTATGATGGTTAGCTGTTCTACTTGAGTCCATTTCCTCTTTCCAGGAGGTAAGATCTTACCTGCAACACCTGAATAAATGTTTGTGGCAACATCACTGAACAGCTCCACTTTGAAACTTGATTGATATCCCAGAGGCTTGTGGTAGGAACAATGGAACACTTTTTGTGTCCCTACCAAAGGACAGAAGGCTGGCTGCTGCTCAGGCATAGACAAGGTCATTATCAGTTTGAACAGTGGCCAAGGACTATTGAAAATGAACAGGGAAGGGTCTGTGGCAGAATCAGCTTCAAGTTTCATAAGACAACCCACATTTCCTAGCTTCCTTTGCAGTTAGGTATGGCCATGTGACTTGAGTTCTGGCCAATGGAATGTGTGTTACTTCCTGACCTTATCTTGGATTTCCCAGTCTCCAGAACTACGAGAAATAAATTTCTATTGTTTAAGTCAGCTAGTCTATGATATTTTGTTGTGGGAGCCCGAGCTAAGATAGCACTTGACATACATCATGTCTGGAAATTCCCTGGCAGTCCGGTGGTTAGGATTCTGCACTTCCACCGCAAGTTTGATCCCTGGTTGGGTAACTAATATCCTGCATACTGAGTGACTCGGCCAAGAAAATGAAAAAAAAAAAAAAAGCGTCACTTTCTTTTGACAACCATGTTTTCTGGTGACAAACATGCTGCCATTGGAAAAGTTTTTCCCTTAGAGATAAGGTGTTTTTTTTTCTCTTGCTGCTTTCAAGACCTTTTCTTTACCTCTAATTTTTGGCAATTTAATTATTACATGTCTTGGCATAGATTTCTTTGGGTTTATCTAGTTTGGAATGTGCTCAGCTTCTTGAATCTGCAGCTTTGTCTGTCTCTTGCTAAATTTGGGACATTTTCAGCCATTATTTCTTTGAGTACTTTTCAGTCCCTCCTACTTTCTCCTCTCCTGAGACTCTGATGGCCTGAATGTTAGAACTTTTGTTATAGTCCCACAGGTTCCTGAGGCTCTTTTCATTTTTTTTCTTCGGTCTGTTTTTTCCTCTGTAGTTCAGATTGGATGTTTTCTACTGTTCTATTCTCTAGTTCACTTATTCTTTTCTCTCTGGAGTTTAGCAATAAGTTAAATGTTAGTCACTCAGCCATGTCCGACTCTGGGACCCCACGGACTGTCGCCTGCCAGGCTTCTCTGTCCATGGAATTCTCCAGGCAAGGATACTAGATGGGTAGCCATTCCCTTCTCCAGGAGATCTTCCTGACCCAGGGACTGAACCCAGGTCTCCCTCCTTGCAGGCAGATTCTTCATCATCTGAACCACCAGGAGCCACCATTATTGTCTAAAAGTTTTCTATTTTACTAGACTTCATTTTTCTGGTTCTTTGGGTGGAGAAAGGAGGGTTTTGTTGTTTGTTTATTTGTTTTTTGGGGCCCCACATACTGCCATGCACAAACTGCCATGCAGTATATGGGTTCTCAGGTCTCAGTTCCCTGATCAGGGGTTGAAACTGCACTCCCTTCATTGGAAGCAAAAAAACTAGAGGGGATTTTGATAGGGATCGTGTTGAATCTGTGAATGAATTTGGAGAGTGTTGCTATTTTAAAAGTTCTTTAAATTTTATACTTTCTTTAAAAAGGTAATTTGATAATTTTTATTTATAACATTTTAAATAGGTGTATGCAGGAGACACAAGAGATGAGTATTTGATCCCTGGGTTGGGAAGATCCTCTGGAGTGGGAAATGGCAACCTACTCCAGTACTCTTGCCTAGAAAATTCCATGGACAGGGGAACCTGGAGGTCTATAGTCCATGGGGTTGCAAAGAGTCCAACATGACTTAGCAACTAAACAATAACAACAACAATGTTTTAAATTAAAGAAATTTTTAATTTAAGTAAATGTAACAGTTATAGGGGACTGGAATGCAAAAGTAGGAAGTCAAGAAACACCTGGAGTAACAGGCAAATTTGGCCTTGGAGCACGGAATGAAGCAGGGCAAAGGCTAATAGAGTTTTGTCAAGAACGCACTGGTCATAGCAAACACCCTCTTCCAACAACACAAGAGAAGACTCTACACGTGGACATCACCAGATGGTCAACACTGAAATCAGATTGATTATATTCTTTGCAGCCAAAGATGGAGAAGCTGTATACAGTTAGCAAAAACAAGACCAGGAGCTGACTGTGGCTCAGATCATGAACTCCTTATTGCCAAATTCAGACTTAAATTGAAGAAAGTAGGGAAAACCACTAGACCATTCAGGTATGACCTAAATCAAATCCCTTATGATTATACAGTGGAAGTGAGGAATAGATTTAAGGGACTAGATCTGATAGATAGAGTGCCTGATGAACTCTGGACGGAGGTTCGTGACATTGTACAGGAGACAGGGACCAAGACCATCCCCATGGAAAAGAAATGCAAAAAAGCAAAATGGCTGTCTGAGGAGGCCTTACAAATAGCTGTGAAAAGAAGAGAAGTGAAAAGCAAAGGAGAAAAGGAAAGATATAAGCATCTGAATGCAGAGTTCCAAAGAATAGCAAGGAGAGATAAGAAAGACTTCCTCAGTGATCAATGCAAAGAAATAGAGGAAAACAACAGAATAGGAAAAACAAGAGACCTCTTCAAGAAAATTAGAGATTCCAAGGGAACATTTCATGCAAAGATGGGCTCGATAAAGGACAGAAATGGTATGGACCTAAAAGAAGCAGAAGATATTAAGAAGAGGTGGCAAGAATACACAGAAGAACTGTACAAAAAAGATCTTCACAAGCAAGATAGTCACGATAACGTGATCACTGACCTAGAGCCAGACATCTTGGAATGTGAAGTCAAGTGGGCCTTAGAAAGCATCACTACGAACAAAGCTAGTGGTGGTGATGGAATTCCAGTTGAGCTATTTCAATTCCTGAAAGATGATGCTGTGAAAGTGCTACACTCAATATGCCAGCAAATTTGGAAAACTCAGCAGTGGCCACAGGACTGGAAAAGGTCAGTCTTCATTCCAATCCCAAAGAAAGGCAATGCCAAAGAATGCTCAAACTACTGCACAATTGCACTCATCTCACACGCTAGTAAAGTCATGCTCAAAATTCTCCAAGCCAGGCTTCAGCAATATGTGAACCATGAACTTCCAGATGTTCAAGCAGGTTTTAGAAAAGGCAGAGGCACCAGTGATCAAATTGCCAACATCCGCTGGGTCATGGAGAAAGCAAGAGAGTTCCAGAAAAACATCTATTTCTGCTTCATTGACTATGCCAAAGCCTTTGACTGTGTGGATCACAGTGGAAAATTCTTAAAGAGATGGGAATACCAGACCACCTGACCTGCCTCTTGAGAAACCTGTATGCAGGTCAGGAAGCAACAGTCAGAACTGTACATGGAACAACCGACTGGTTCCAAATAGGAAAAGGAGTACGTCAAGGCTGTATATTGTCACCTTGCTTATTTAACTTATATGCAGAGTACATCATGAGGAACGCTGGGCTGGAAGAAGCACAAGCTGGAATCAAGATTGCTGGGAGAAATATCAATAACCTCAGATATGCAGATGACACTACCCTTATGGCAGAAAGTGAAGAGGAACTCAAAAGCCTCTTGATGAAAGTGAAAGAGGAGAGTGAAAAGGTTGGCTTGAAGCTCAACATTCAGAAAACTCTGATCATGGCATCTGGTCCCATCACTTCATGGGAAATAGATGGAAAAGCAGTGGAAACAGTGTCAGACTTTATTTTTGGGGGCTCCAAAATCACTGCAGATGCTGATTGCAGCCATGAAATTAAAAGACGCTTACTCCTTGGAAGGAAAGTTATGACCAACCTTGATAGTATATTAAAAAGCAGAGACATTACTTTGCCAACAAAGGTCCGTCTAGTCAAGGCTATGGTTTTTCCCGTGGTCATGTATGGATGTGAGAGTTGGACTGTGAAGAAAGCTGATCGCCGAAGAATTGATGCTTTTGAACTGTGGTGTTGGAGAAGACTCTTGAGAGTCCCTTGTACCGCCAGGAGATCCAACCAGTCCATTCTAAGGGAGATCGATCCTGGGTGTTCATTGGAAGCACTGATGCTAAAGCTGAAACTGCAATACTTTGGCCACCTCATGCGACGAGTTGACTCACTGGAAAAGACTCTGATGCTGGGAAAGGTTGGGGGCGGGAGGAGAAAGGGACGACCGAGAATGAGATGGCTGAATGGCATCACCGACTCTGTGGACGTGAGTTTGAGTGAACTCCGGGAGTTGGTGATGGATAGGGAGGCCTGGCGTGCTGTGATTCATGGGGTCGCAGAGAGTCAGACACGACTGAGCGACTGAACTGAACTGAACTGAACTGAACTGAACAGTGAGGAAGCTAACTATTTCCACTTCAGCTGGAGTGAATGACTTTTAAGGTTTCTTGCGACTCTGACAGTGTTATAGTTTGATTAGCTATATCGGGATGCTTGGCTGTTCAGACCAAGTGTGCAAGACCCACTCACAACACACCAGAAATAAATAGCCTTCAGCTACTTCAGCTGTGTAGTCTCCCAGTCCTTTAGCCAAGGGAGGGGCTTCTACCCATAACAAACATGACCTTTTATTGCCCTGGACAGATTCAGACTTACCGCCCGGATTTGGAAGAGGGGCTTGCGGCCAGCAGACTTGGGCAGGAGAACAAAGGCCTGGATGTCCATCACTGGCATGAACATCACATTTCCGGGAGTGAATGTCAGGATTGGAGCTGATTCAGGTGATGTCTCAAGCTCTAGTTCCATATTAGGATACAACCTGGCTAGCTGGAAAAATAGGGCAGATACTAGGGGAGGATACGAGACAGACAGAGGGACCCTGAGCTGTATTAGTGAAGGTCAGATGGGCAGAACCCCCAAGACTCAAATCTTCAGGGGTCCTGAACTGGCAGTGGAAAATCATAGGATGGTGGGAATTTTATATAATTTTATATGTATATATATAAATATATTAAGTTAAAAAATATATATAATATATCAAATGGTTAATGTAGCAATTTAGTTGATTAGAAATACAAATGGCTATAAATAAATGCATACATGTTAAAATTCAATAGTAATGGGGATAAGCACACAAAATGTAGTTTCACATTATTCCATGAAAATGGCCAAAAATTTCATACATGTGACAATATCCAATTTAGAAGAAAAGACACTCAAAATAGTGAGAGAGAAAATTAGCTAATATTCTCGAAATATTTGTTAGTAGGGAATTATATTTTTAGAACTCTTTTTCAGTGGATGGCTTTATGGTTGGAAAGAGCACTTTGATAATGCATCGGGATGGGTAGAAATACCACAATGGGCAAGCTCCAATAACAGTGGGTGGTCACTATACTGCCTCCTCCACTGTGTTGATTAGCGTGCAAATTTGGGGCCAGAGCTGAATTGCCTGGCTCAAGAGAGGGGAGGCTGAGAACTCTTCTCCACTCTGCTCCTACTACTTTTCAGCTCTGCTGTACATAAACATTAAACAAATATTGATTGTTGGTCTAACCCCAGTTATCAGCCTGCCCCACATGTCCCATTTGCACCCTGGAAGTATCCTGAATATTTGTCCTGGCTGAGTGTTATCCCCCATTTGATAATGACCAACCCAGTAGCAACTCAGTGGGGGCAGGTACTAGAGTTGTTCACATTTGATAGATGAAAAAACTGAGGCCCAACAAGATCAAGTTCCCAAGACAGGAAAGAGCAGTTCCCAGATTCAAACACAAGCAATCTGAATCTGGATCCTGTGTCTTTATGCCTCCAGAAGTCAGAGAATGATGAAAATTTTGAAGCAAAAAAAATCTTAATAACTTACTTAACAGCTTACTTGTATCCACTATGTTAATAAGTGAGCTGTTTGTTCAGAGAAAGTTTATGCACAGCTCGTAGATGTCCACACACAATCTCAACATTTTGCCCATGTCAATGGGCTTGTCCTAAGGTCTTACCTGAGGAATAATGGCCCTGAATGAGCTGGTATGCAGTTGGATTGGGAAGTCCAGGGGAATCTGCAGCACATCAAGCAGGAAGCCACTTGAGAAGCAGGACGCCAGAGTAGTTAGAGGCGTGGACTTGGAGGTCAGGCAGCGGGGCCTCAGCTGCTGCTTCCGCCAGTTTTTGGCTGACTTATGGTTGATAAACTTCGTCAGGTTCTGTATCTGGAAAAGGAGGATGATCCCAATAGCACTTGTGCAGGGTGTGTGAGGAATGAACGAGATATTCTGAAGGTAAAGAGCTAAGTGCAGGGCCTGGAACATAGGAAGGGCTTAACAAATGTCTATGATTAGTGTTCATCACTTCTCAGGATTCTCCCCTAAAGGGCCAACAAGAGCTGGTAACCACCACAGTCTGGATTTAACGTGCTTTCAGATATGGCTTTCCCCAACCCCAAACTCTTTTTCTGGCCAGAAGTCTCTCATGATGCTATTCTCTACCCATGCCTTGGACTTGTTCATCTTTCAACTTGGCGAGCCCTTGCCTATACCTGTCCACAGCACACCTTCCTCCATCTCTTCCCCCTTCAAGGTCCTCACCCTTGGGACTTCCATGGTGGTCCAGAGGCTAAGACTATATGCTCCCAATACAGGAAGCTCAAGTACGATTCCTGGTCAGGGAACTAGATCCCAAATGCCACAACTAAAAATCCTGCATGCTGCAACTGAAATCTGGAGCAGCTAAATAAGCAAATATTAAAAAAAGAAAAGATCCCCACTGTTCATTTGGGCTGCTGGGAGTTGATGATGGACAGGGAGGCCTGGCGTGCTGCGGTTCATGGGGTCACAAAGAGTCGGACATGACTGAGTGACTGAACTGATACTGATTGTTGTTTAGGCACTAAGTTGTCTGACTCTTTGGGACCCCATGGACTACAGCATGTCAGGCTTCCTTCTCCTTTACTATCTCCTGCAGTTTGCGCAAACTCATGTCCATTAAGCTGGTGATGCCATCCAACCATCTCATCCTCTGTAGCCCTCTTCTCTTGCCCTCAATCTTTCCCAGCATCAGGGTCTTTTCCAATGAGTCAGCTCTTCGCATCAGGTGGCCAAACTATTGGAGCTTCAGATTCAGCATCAGTCCTTCCAGTGAATATTCAGGGTTGATTTCCTTTAGGGTTGACTGCTTTGATCTCCTTGCTGTCCAAGAGACTCTCGAGAGTCTTCGCTAGCATCAGTTCTTTGGCACTCAGCCTTCTTTACAGTCCAACTCTATTTAGTACTTATCAAAGTGCTCGACTGGGAGCTGTGAGGGTGCCCTGCTCAGACCTCCCTTCAGAGGCATCAGCTGTGAGCAAAGCAGCTGGTTGACAGGCCCCCACACCCCCTGCCTCACACTCAGGCCTCACACCATTCACCCTGGGACCACCCTCTCACATACAGCTCTCAGTCCCTGACTGGGCACAGCCCACATGGTAGAGCTGGAGAATTTTGTCAGGTTTCAGGATTCGAGGGGATCGCTTAAGACAACGAGTCAAACTGAAAGTCACAATCAAGGCTTCATTTGCTTACTGCAAGAGAGGAAGCAAGAGGGTAAGCCGGAAAACCAGGGTGCTGGCCCTGCTGTGTCCCCCTTTTCCCTGTGGCAGATATAGGATACCACCATGGACCCAGTGGGAGGTGGTGGAGGAGACAGGGAAGGACCAGGAGGCCAAAAAGAAAAAGTACTGACGATTGAGTCAAACTGGAGAAAACTGTCTTCAAGGCCCCCAGGAAGGGATCTCAGCTGAAGTTACCCGCCCTGCCCATCCACAAATAGGCCTCTGAACGGGAAGTGTCAAGGCTAGGAATGCAGATTGGCAGGCGAGGCACGGGCTTGAGTCCTTAAGGGTACCTCCCTCTGGAAACTAGCAAACACTGGCTGTGAACCAAGTCTGGACTGGGTGAGACCTGCCACGTAAAGCTTAATGTAATTGCCTGCAGGTGGACCTGAAAGATCACACGTAGGATTTCACCTTAGAGCCAGACTTAATTGACGCCTGCCTGACACGCACTCCTCTAATAAGCAAGCTTGGTGCTGTGGCTCCCCTTCGGCTTAGCTGAGACTTAGAGACACAGAAGCACTTGTGCCACATCTGTCTGCTTTCTCTCTGCTTGCAGGCATCTTGGTCTAAGGGCTCGTCCCACCTGCTCCATCCTCCAGTGCCCGTTATCTCTCCAGCTGTTTCCCTAATAAATCTCTTATAAGTCTGAAGTTGTCGTGGCATCTGCTTCTTGGAGTACCTGATACAACACACCAGAGCCTGTGTTACTTTTTGAAAATACTATCGAGACTTCACTGGTGGTCCAGTGGTTAAAACTCCAAGCTCGAAATGCAGGGGGTGCTGGTTCCATTCCTGGTCAGGGAACTAAGATTCCGCATACCGCACAGTGCAGCCAAAAATAAAAATTGAAAAAAAAAAAACTGCTACTATAGCTAACATACATACATGTATCAGACTCCAAGTTCTTACAGGCTGACTGTCATATAATCCCTGGGGAATAGGCACACTTGGGATTCACACGCACAAAGAGGGAAACTGAGGCACAGCCTGGATTCAAACCCCTATTTGCTGCTGCTGCTAAGTCACTTCAGTCGTGTCCGACTCTGTGTGACCCCATAGACGGCAGCCCACCAGGCTCCCCCATTCCTGGGATTCTCCAGGCAAGAACACTGGAGTGGGTTGCCATTTCCTTCTCCAATGTGTGAAAGTGAAAAGTGAAAGTGAAGTCTCTCGGTCATGTCTGACTCGTAGCGACCCCATGGACTGCAGCCTACCAGGCTCCTCCGTCCATGGGATTTTCTAGGCAAGAGTACTGGAGTGGCTTGCCATTGCCTTCTCCGAACCCCTATTTGGCAGGCTCCAAATTCCATGTTCTTCTCCCGGCTCCCCAGAGCACTCACAGTGGATCTACTGTCCCATTTGATGCTCTCTCCAGGGACTCCCAGCCTCCTCCCTCCCCTACTCACATGCTTATTTTGGATGGTGAATTTCATCTGCCCAGCCTGGTGGTAAACCCTGCTGGCCGTGTTGAAAACATATTCAGAGGCAGCAAAGTAGATCATGCGGTCGTGTTTCTGGGGCAGCCTGATGGGCGGAGCATCGAAGGGGACTGGGGAGTTCCAGTTTCTGCTGAAGAATTCACCCTGCAGACAGAAGGACACGTCGGCCACCAGGGTTCCTATCAGAGAAGATGTCAGGCCCGGCTGGCGGCTGGGCTGGCGATTCCTCTCTAGACTGTAGTGCTGGTGTCTTGAAAGATTCATCGAGGGCCCTAACAGCTGCCTGAAATTCCCCTATCGTAGACTGTTTTCTTTGGGTGGGAGCTGTGTCCTGTGTTCTTCCAGGCTCAGGATGCAGGGGAGGGAGCACCGCCCAGTGGCAAGTATGGACCCTGGAGCTTAACTGTTTGGTTTTGGGTCCTGGCCTGCCACTTACTCGCTCTGGGATCTTGGGTAAGTCTCCGACTTCTTTGTGTCTCAACTCCCTCACCTGATAAATGGAGATGATGCGGAACTCCCCTGGCTGTCCAGTGGTTAGGAATCCGCCTTGCAATGCAGGGGATGTGGGTTCGATCCCTGGTTGGGGAACTAACACCCCACATGCCATGGGGGCAACTAAGCCCTTTCACCATAACTACTGAGCCTGCGCTCTGGAGCCCTCATGCTCTGACTAGAGAGCCTGTGTGCCACAGGGATAGACCCCACACGCTACCACAAAGATCCCATGTGCTGAAACTAAGATCGACTCCGCCAAAAAAATTTAAAAAATAAAAGTGGGGATGATGCTAATGGTTTCTACTTCATAGAGGCTGTATGAAATTTACATGCATTAACATTTGTGCAAATACTTAAAATAGCACTTGGCTCATAGTAAGAGGAGCTTCCCGAGGTGGCGCTAGTGGTAAAGAATCCGCCTGCCGAGGCAGGAGATGTAAGAGGTTCACTCTCTGGGTCGGAAGATCCTCTGGAGGAGGGCATGGCAACTCATTCCAGTATTCTTGCCTGGAAAATCCCAGAGGAACCTGGCAGGCTACAGTCCATAGCGTTGCAAAGAGTCGGACACAACTGAAGCGAATTAGCATGCATGCATGCTCAGAGTAAAAAGCACGTAAAGAAAATGTGAAGTCGCTCAGTCGTGTCTGACTCTTTGCCCCATGGACTGTAGCCTACTAGGCTCCTCTGTCCATGGAATTCTTCAGACAAGAATACTGGAGTGGGTTGCCATTTCCTTCTCCAGGGGATCTTCCCAACCAAGGGATTGAACCCAGGTCTCCCAAATTGCAGGCAGACACTTTACCATTTGAGCCACCAGGGAAGCCCTGTGTTAGGTGTTAGTTAAATAAATAAAACTGGAGAGGGGTGACACTCCAGGACCTGGCTCAACAGGGGTTGTGGGAAAGACCAGAATGAAGATGGGGTGTATTCTTGTCCTACTGCTGCTGTAACAAACGATCATAATCTTCATGGTTTAAAACAACAGAGATTGTAGTCCTTCACGATTCTGGAGGTCAGAAGTTAAAACTCAAGATGTTGGCAAGTCTGCCTTCTTTCTTGAAGCTTCAGGGGTGAATCTGCTTCCTTTTCTACCCTGTAGAGGCCACCTGCATTCCTAAGCTTCTGGCCCCTCTCTTGCATCACTCTGACCTTTAGTTCCAAGCTCTTGCTTCTGTGTCACATAACCTCCTGTCCTATATCACCTACCCCCTTTTTATAAGGGGCTTCCCTGGTGGCTCAGATGGTAAAGCATCTGCCTGCAACGCAGGATACCTGGGTTTGATCCCTGAGTCGGGAAGATCCCCTGGAGAAGGAAATGGCAACCCACTCCAGTACTCTTGCCTGGAAAATTCCATGGACGGAGGAGCCTGGTAAGCTACAGTCCATGGGGTCACGAAGAGTCAGACACGACTGAGTGACTTCACTTTCTCTTCTTTCTTTCTTTTCCTTTTTATAAGGACCCTTATGATTACAACAGACTTCCCTGTTAGCTCAGCTGGTAAAGAATCTGCCTGCGATGCAGGAGACTCTGGTTCGATTCCTGGGTTGGGAAGATCCCCTGGAGGAGGGCATGGCAACCCACTCTAGTATTCTTGCCTGGAAATCCCCACAGACAGAGGAGCCTGGGGGCGTAAAAAGTAGAACCCGACTGAGTGACTAGGCACAGCATATGATGACAACAACTAGCCCATTAATCCAGGATAATCTTGTCATGTCAAGATCCTTCATTTAATTAAACATTTTACCATATATTTCAAAATCCCATTTGCCATATACAGTAAAATGTTCAGATTCTGAGGACTGGGACATGGACATCTAAGGGAGCCATTCTTCAATCTACTATAGGAAGAAAGGCAGGTAGTAATAATACTGGTACCCATATGCATACTACGTGCCAGGCACTTGGCTATGCACATTAGACACATCTCACTTAATTCCTGTAGTCACTTTATGATATAAGGCTATTATTATTCAAATTCCATGGAGGCTCAGCAAAGTTAAGTAATTCTCCCAAGGTGCTTCAGCATGTAAGCACTAGGGATTTGAGCACACGTCTTCTGGATTCCAGACAGATTTACTATGTTGGTTCAGAGACCTCATCGTAGGTTTTGTTCTGCAGTGGTGCTGTGCATCACATCTTCCCACTGTGGGCACTGGTCAGGGACATGGACTGACAAGCAGATGGTCTGGAGGAGAGTAGAAGCCAGCTCTGAGAGGTAGAATTGGATTTCTGCCAGCCCCCGGCTCCAAGGCCCTTTCTCTACAGCCCCTTACCTTGAAGGGTGTATCCAGGCCTTGGGAGGTCACCTGGGGAGCTCCTACTAAACTGTAGTCAATGCCAGCAATCTGGTCAATCATCGAGGTGACTATGGAGCAGGAGAGAGACAGCATTATGAACAAGGGAGCCAAACACAGTTGTTCAAGTTGTGCACTGTGCAAATCTACGGAGCTCTTTTTCCATATAGCCTTTGGAGAGTGAAATGCGGCTGGTGCTGATCAATGGTAACTTCAGTCACAAAGAGAGTGCTTCATACACTCATTCATTCAGTATTTATTGAGTACTTGCTATATACCAGGCACAATGAATGCAAGAGGCTGATGAAACAGGTTAGTAGGAGAGTCAAAGTCTCTGTTCTTCTGGATCTGGCAATCCAGAAGGGGAAAAAAGACAAGTATTTGAGCAAATAGATATAAAATCACAACTCTGCTAGGTAGTATAAATTCACAGGATGATGCTAGCCATATAAAGGGGGTGAAATGGGGGATATAGAGTCAGAGGAGGTTTTGCTTGGGCCGAGATCTGAAGGAGGAATAGGTGTCAATTGGTTGGCAGGGCGGGCGGAAAGAGGGACTCGGGGAAGGATGTTCCTGGCAGAGGGAACGACACACGCAAAGATCTTGTAGAAGCATGGGACTTGGTGTATTAGTGGAATCACAGGGACCCATGTGGCAGCCAAGTTGCCCAGAGCAAGATGAAGCTGGCGGTCAGGCCTGCCCATGAGATGCTGTATCACCCACTGCTGGGTTGATATTCTGACAGTCAGGGGAGTCTTTGATGGCTTTAAGAAGAGGGGAGGACCTGACCTGATGTATGATTGTACAAGGTCCTTGTGGATGCCAGATGGGCAAGGCTCAGGGGTGCATGGGAATCTCAGAGCACCCCAGTTTTGTTCAAGCAGTCAGTACAGAGTCAGCATGTGATTCTCCCATGTATTTGTAATCCTTTGCCCACTGGTGCACCCAGCAGGTTACTGAGTCCCCACCCTCGATAACCTTATGCCCCCATCTCCAGAAAGCAGACCCTCAGACGTCCAACCATGTACGATGGAGAAATATTCGATGGGGAAAATTCTCCCAGGGTTCTTGGGAGATGATGGTGATGGTTCCAGGGGTACTGGGTGCCACAGCACCTGACAGCACCCAGAGAAGAGAGGAGGACTCCAAACCTGGCAGAGTGCGGAGATAGGGCTCCAGGTGGGAGGTTGCTGACTTCTTGACCATTTTGCAGATCTGCCGGAAGTGGACAAGACAGCCATGTGAGTTCTTCCCATCTCCCTCCCAGGCCATGTCCCTGCCCACTTCCCCACCGCCGCTTCAGGAACCGTGGGTCATATGCCCACCCTGTAGGTAGGTGAGCGGAGGGGAGGGAGAGTATGATGAAAATGGAGACGAGACCTCCATCAACAGCACTTGGTCACTGCCCATTTTTGTTTACCAAGCTTAAGTTCCTAGACTTTTCTGGAACCCTCATTAAAAGCAGATGGTGGTCAAGTCGGCACTGCCCTGAGTTCAATGTCTTGGTTGCTAAGTGCCCAGAAGTGCAGTATGCATTTATTAGACAGCAGGGGTTGGTGGGGGGGAATGTCCCTGGCGGTCCAGTGGTTAAGACTTCGCCTTCCAATGTAGTGGGTGTGGTTGGGGAGCTAGGATCCCACATGCTTTCTGGTCAAAAAGCGAAAGTATAAAACAAAAAGCAATATTGTAACAAATTCAATAAAGATTTAAAAAATGGTCCACATCAAAAAAATATTTTAGAAAAGAAAAAAAGAGAGAGAGATCAGAGGGACAAAACAGAAGCGCTTCTAGGTGCAGGAGGCAGCTCTTATATCAGAGGCTACTCCACCTCATCCTCCAGCTCCTTTGCCCTCTCTTCCTACTGGGATTCCTTGCCGTCTTGGATTAGCGGATCTTTGAAGGAGCTCCGTGCCTGGTCTTCAGGGAGTACTCACTAGGGCCACCAGAGGGCGCCCCAAAGCACAGCCAGGAGAATTCCTTTCCTCAGCCAGCCACCAGCTTTCTCCTCCGTGTTAAGAATGGGAGATCCCAGAAGTTGGAAGCTTGTCATTTCCTAACGTTAGCCATATGTATACCATTTCTATGAATTTTCCCTTCTTACCCGTTAAAATATTAATATTTCTTTTATACCAAGTGGCCTTTTAAAAACTATATATTCACTTAGTTGTGTTCGACTTGTGACCCCATGGACTGTAGCCTGCCAGACTCCTCTGTCCATGGAATTCTGCAGGCAAGAATACTGGAGTGGGTTGCCATTTCCTTTTCTGGGGGATCTTCTTGATCTAGGGATCAAACCCCGGTTTCCTGCACTGCAGTCAGATTCTTTACTGTCTGAACCACCAGAGAAGCCCCTAAAAACTATAGACGTTTAATAAAAAATACAGAAAACTATCACTGTTGTCAAAGGGAAACTGTTATCCCTTGGCATAAACAGGATATACCTGGGAAAAAGAGTCCAAGGGGTTGAAAAGCCACTCTGCAAGGTGGGCTAGATATAGCTGCCCACAAGATAATGCCCCCTCTTTGTTAAAGGAAAGTGTTCACAGCACATATTAGCCCTAAATGGAGACTTCCCCTTTGACATAAGAAGAAAGAGAAAAGGGACTACATAGGGAATCCCTTGTCCATTTTATCATTCTGCATAATTTAGTACTTATGAAGTACTGAAGCCTCAGTACTCTCCTTCTGGGGGAGCTTTCCCCACTTTGGGAACCACTATTTGATGCAAACTCCAAGTTAGCCTGTGTCAGGTGCCCCTGACCTGGCTTATCCTGAAGTAGAGGGTAAAGGCAGCCCTACCTGGGCAGCCAGCCCTTCCAGGCCTGAATCCATCCACTCCAAGCCCCTTTCTCTGCAGAGGCACCTGGGGCTTTGCTCTCTCAGCCCCATGGAGGCCGGTCAGTGACTGCATCCTTGAAAACTGTCTGTTCTTGTGCTTAGCCTCTCTGACACCTGCCCCGCTTCCCACTGGACACATGGCACCCGGGTTTTTCTGGCCCATGTTTCCTATATTGGTAGGGCAGAGACCCTTGCCTCTGGCTTAAGCTTGCTGCACAGGGCTACAGGAGCATGCATGTCTATGAAAATAAGCTTGCCCTCCCCATTTTTTAAGCTTGCCCCCTTTACCTAACTCCTCTTCTGTACTAGGCACTGGTCAGTGCCTGTAGCTATGATGTCGTATGGTCCTCATGATAGCCCTCCAAGGTAGGTGCTATGATTATTTCTATTATTTTTTTTGGTTGGACCTCATGGCATGCAGAACTTCCCCAACTAGGGAAGGAACCTGTGCGCCCCCTGCAGTGGAAATGGGGAGTCTTAATCACTGGCCCACCAGGGAAGCCCTATTTCTATTTATAGATAAGAATCCTAAGGTCCAGAGAGGTTAGGCCAGTTAACCGAGGCATCACAGCCACCAAAGTGGCAGAGCTGGGATTTGAACCCAAAGTATCTGCTTACAGAGTTCATGTGCTCAACAGTGAGGGTTCAAGAAGGTGGAACCCAGTTGGGAAATGACTCTGTAATAGTAATAACGTGAGCCCTCTGAACACACCCAGTGTACCTCTATCCAATCAAATCCTCACAGCTCCCTTCAAAATAGGGATCATTGTCTCTAAGACCAAGGCTTTTTGTAGAGGTGAGAGATACCAAGGGCGTACTTCACTGCTGTTTTCAATGTGGTGCATTTTATGGGGTCAGGAGAGGGAACATTATTTGAGAAATATTTTCCTTTATTTGAGATAAGAAAGATATCCTAGGTTTTCTCCCTGAAACCCTTAGATTTATTTTGGCATTTAAATCCTTAGACCAGCTGGAGTTGATTTTTGTATATGGTGTGAGGAAAGGATTTAAAGTCACTTCTCCATATCTAATATTATTTATAACAAAGATATCACTCTATAACTTCCAAATGCCAATTTAGCATGTGTGGTTATACAAATCTGGGAAAGCCTTGACATTTTCCTTTACATCATGAAGAAGAAGGTTTTGCTAAGCAAATTCCAATGACAACATATTTAAGAGCCAAGACTGTGTCTATACACCAAACATGCCGATGATCTGTGTGTTAACTACAAATCTGCTCACCCTTTTGTTTACCTTTTGTTCCAAGATGGTTTTGACATTGTTTTCAATTCTTTCATGGAAGAGGTTCAGGATCCAGCTGGAGAAAAGAGGAAATCAGGTCAGAACCCACTTTATGATTAGCTGAGACTCCTAAGAGAGGGCTAGTGGTGGCGCTAGTGGTAAAGAAACTTCCTACCAAGGCAGGAGACACAGATGTGGGTTGAATCCTTGGGTCGGGAAGATCCCCTGGAGGGGGGCACCTGCAATTCACTCCAGTATTCTTGCCTGGCGAATTCCATGGACAGAGGAGCCTGGCCAGCTACAAGCCCATGGAGCCCTAAGGAGTTGGACACGACTGAGTGACTAACACTTTCACTTCCCAAGAGAAGGGTTACCCATGGATCTGAGCTTTCCCGTGTGCTATTCCAAGAAGGGACCTGGCCAGATGAATTTAATCCAAGGGATGGTGACCCATAGTATGCTGCTAAATCAGGAATTGGGAGTAGGTGGGAGTAGGCTAGTTAAGGGTGTGGTATTAACTATATACATCAACATCTCCAATATTCTTTTCCTTCCTTAAAATCCACCCATTTCCTATTTCTAGTCCTGGTGGTTCAGTGGGACTAACCCTACTCCTAACCCCTAGGTCTAGAGGTGGCCCTAGACCCTGGCTCAGCCAGTAAGAGTCCAAAATGATTGATCCAAGGAACGATCATGTGACCCCACATTGACCATGAGAACTTGGTCAAAGTTCTCACTGGCCAGTGCTCTACCTGGAGCCCTACGGAAAAGGCTGCTCCTGCTTGCTGAGATGGTGGGCTTTAACCGACAAAGAAACCTGGCTTCCTGCAACCATCTCTGCCACTCTAACAGTAGGGGACCCTGTCTGAGAATGAGCAGACCTAGACCCAGGAGACAGAGAGATTCCTGGCAGTATCAAACACCTGGATCCAATCACAGCTTTGGCTTCCACCATGGATTTTGGGGGCTTCCCTGGTGGTTCAGTGGTAAAGAACTTGCCTGCCAATGCAGGAGATGTGTGTTCAATCCCTGGGTGGGGAAGATCCCCTGGAGGAGGAAATGGCAACTCACTCCAGTATTCTTGCCTGGGAAATCCCATGGCCAGGGGAGCTTGGCGGGCTACAGTCTATGGGGTTGCAAAATCCTCTGACACGACTTACTGACTGAGCATGCACAGACTTTTTAGGTATATGTGAGCCAGTCAAGTCCATTCTCAATGCTTAAATACCTGAGTTGAATTTCGTGAACTCCGGGAGTTGGTGATGGACAGGGAGGCCTGGCGTGCTGTGATTCATGGGGTCGCAGAGAGTCGGACACGACTGAGCGACTGAACTGAACTGAACTGAACTTGCAACTTAAAGGAGGCTGGTGAATTTGTATGTCAAAAGTTTTACAGATTTCTTGGGGAGAAGGAACGGTGGACGGAGAAGAATAAGAATGGATATGAATAATCTGTTTAGAAAACATGAAATACGTGGCTCTTAAGGATGCACAACGTTATTCACAAGATAGACACTCACTAAAACTGAAACACTGTTACCTTTCAGATCGGCAGAACGCTTAATCTCTGATGATCTGCCCGTGATGGTGATCGTAATTTCTTACATTGCTAATGGATGTGAAAACTAGCAAGTCCCTTGGAGGGCAATTTGTTGGTAAATATTAAAATTACAAAATGCACATACCAATTTAAGAATAAATCCTAGCGTTTATTTGACCAGGTATCAGTTCAGTTCAGTGACTCAGTCGTGTCCGACTCTTTGCCACCCCATGAATCACAGCACACCAGGCCTCCCTGTCCATCACCAACTCCCGGAGTTCACTCAAACTCATGTCCATCGAGTCGGTGATGCCATCCAGCCATCTCACTCTCTGTCGTCCCCTTCTCCTCTCGCCCCCAACCTTTCCCAGCATCAGAGTCTTTTCCAGTGAGTCAACTCGTCGCATGAGGTGGCCAAAGTATTGGAGTTTCAGCTTTAGCATCAGTCCCTCCAATGAATACCCAGGATTGATCTCCTTTAGAATGAACTGGTTGGATCTCCTTGCAGTCCAAGGGACTCTCAAGAGTCTTCTCCAACACCACAGTTCAAAAGCATCAATTCTTCGGCGATCAGCTTTCTTCACAGTCCAACTCTCACATCCATACATGACCACTGGAAAAACCATAGCCTTGACTAGATGGACCTTTGTTGGCAAAGTAATGTCTCTGCTTTTTAATATACTATCTAGGTTGGTCATAACTTTCTTTTCAAGGAGTAAGCGTCTTTTAATTTCCTGGTTGCAATCAGCATCCACAGCAATTTTGGAGCCCAAAAAAATTAAGTCTGACACTGCTTCCACTGTTTCCCCATCTATTTCCCATGAAGTGATGGGACAAGATGCCATGATCAGAGTTTTCTGAATGTTGAGCTTCAAGCTAACCTTTTCACTCTCCTCTTTCACTTTCATCAAGAGGCTTTTGAGTTCCTCTTCACTCTCTGCCATAAGGGTGGTATCATCTGCATATCTGAGGTTATTGATATTTCTCCCGGCAATCTTGATTCCAGCTTGTGCTTCTTCCAGCCCAGTGTTCCTCATGATGTACTCTGCATATAAGTTAAATAAGCAGGGTGACAGTATTCAACCTTGACGTACTCCTTTTCCTATTTGGAATCAGTCTGTTGTTCCATGTACAGTTCTGACTGTTGCTTCCTGACCTGCATACAGGTTTCTCAAGAGGCAGGTCAGGTGGTCTGGTATTCCCATCTCTTTCAGAATTTTCCACAGTTTACTGTGATCCACACAGTCAAAGGCTTTGGCATAGTCAATGAGGCAGAAATAGAAGTTTTTCTGGAACTCTCTTGCTTTCTCCATGATCCAGCGGATGTTGGCAATTTGATCTCTGGTGCCTCTGCCTTTTCTAAAGCCTGCTTGAACATCTGGAAGTTCACAGTTCACATATTGCTGAAGCCCGGCTTGGAGAATTTTGAGCATGACTTTACTAGCGTGTGAGATGAGTGCAATTGTGCAGTAGTTTGAGCATTCTTTGGCATTGCCTTTCTTTGGGATTGGAATGAAGAGTGACCTTTTCCAGTCCTGTGGCCACCGCTGAGTTTTCCAAATTTGCTGGCATATTGAGTGCAGCACTTTCACAGCATCATCTTTCAGGAATTGAAATAGCTCAACTGGAATTCTGTCACCTCCACTAGCCTTGTTCGTAGTGATGCTTTCTAAGGCCCACTTGACTTCACATTCCAAGATGTCTGGCTCTAGGTCAATGATCACGCCATCGTGATTATCTTGGTCGTGAAGATCTTTTTTGTACAGTTCTTCTATGTATTCTTACCACCTCTTCTTAATATCTTCTGCTTCTTTTAGGTCCATACCATTCCTGTCCTTTATCGAGCCCATCTTTGCATGAAATGTTCCCTTGGAATCCCTAATTTTCTTGAAGAGATCTCTTGTTTTTCCTATTCTGTTGTTTTCCTCTATTTCTTTGCATTGATCGCTGAGGAAGGCTTTCTTATCTCTCCTTGCTATTCTTTGGAACTCTGCATTCAGATGCTTATATCTTTCCTTTTCTCCTTTGCTTTGACCAGGTATAAAATGGTATTATTCCCCAAGGTTATTCTTGTAGCATTATTTATAGTAACAAATGAAGGGAAGAAACCCTCACTCCCAAACTAAAAATGTTTTTGTAGAGGACTAATTATATATGTTTTGAAAAGTGAAAGTGTTAGTTGCTCAGTCATGTCTGACTCTTTGCGACCTCATGGGCTATAGCCTACTAGGCTCCTCTGTCCATGGAATTCTCCAGGCAAGAAGCTCCCCTGCCAACTCCATTCTGCTCTTCTTTGTGTCCTGGAGGGCTGATGTCTAGAGATTCATGTCCCAAATTCTCTTGCTCGCTGGCTGGTTGTTTTGGCTAATGTGATTCACAGGCAGGAAGGAGAGAGGAGATGGGGTACTTATACCCAGGTGCCTCCCTGTTGGACCACTAGAGTCCTGGCCCCTGGTCCCTCCTCTGAGATTTCAGTTCTTTCAGGCTCTGGTAACCCCCTTGCCTCCCTTGCTGAACACTCCTTAATCCTGCCCACACTCCAGTTAATATTTCCCTCTTGTTTGCCACTGACTGTTGTCAGTTAAGCCTTTTGAGTTGCCCTCTGTGTCCTGCTGGGATCTGAGTGATGCAGTGCCAACCCAAACACAGTGAGAGGCTGTCACCCCACAGACCACCACCGTTCATTCCTGTATTCACTGAGCAGACCCTCCAGGGAAATCACTTTGAAATGCAGGCTTGCCTTGAAAGACAGTCTTGCCCAGGCATTGGCAAACTGTTTCTTAAAGGGCCAGATCATCAATATTTTTGGCACTGCATGCCAAATGGTCTCTGCCAACTATTCAACACTGCTGTTGTCAGACTAAAGCAGTCCTGGACGAATGGGCATGGCTGTGTTCCAGTGAAACTTTGCTTACTGGTGGCTGCGACTTCCCTAGCAGTCTAGGGGCTAAGACTCCACATTCTCAATGCAGGGGGCCCAGGTTCAATCCCTGGTCAGGGAGCTAGATCCCATGATCCACAACTAGGAAGTTGCTTGCCGCAACTAAAGATCTCACATGCAACAAAGGTCAGTGATCCCACAAGTTTGCACAACTAAGACCTGGCGCAGCCAACTATATAAATGAATATTTAAAATCAGATAAATTTAAACAGTGGTTGGCAGGTGGATTTGGCCCCTAGGCCTTACTTAGTTCATTGACCTCTGATCTTGATGGATCCTCAGTTTTGCTCTTATGGCCCATCGGAGGCGTCCCCTGGGTGAGCTGGATGCTGAGGCAGCTCTGACAATCTTCAGCAAGTGTGTCTGGGGGGTCACTTACCTTATGTGTCCGGAAATTTCAACGCTGACATGGCCAATGAAATTGCGGCAGTGGGTCACAGAGACAGTGGGTCGCCCAGACTGGTCCTTGCCCAAGTTCAGAGAAACCAAGATGGAAATGCCGTCCACACTCAGATCAAATGTACCATGTAAGGTGCTGAGTGGGAGAAATGAGAAGCCAAGGGTATAGAGTCAGTCACCTCCCAGAAGTTGAGCCAAACTTACGCAGACCCAGGTTTGTCTCTTAGTCCAACCAACTAGTTGTGTGTCCTGAGTCTCAATTTTTAAACTTCCCAGGTGGGGCTAGTGGTAAAGAATCTACTTGCCAATGCAGGAGACATAAGAGACGCGGGTTCCATCTCTAGGTCAGGAAGATCCTCTGGAGAAAGAAATGGCAACCCACTCCAGTATTCTTGCCTGGAGAATCCCCTTGGACAGAGAAGCCGGGTGGGTTGTGGTCCGTAGGTTTGCAAAGAGTCGGACACGAGCGATTTAGCATGAACACAAATTTGGTGTCAAGTATTTGCTGTGTGCCAGGCACACTGCTAAATGCCTTATAACTGTTATTTTATATAAGCTACAATTGCACCTATGAGGTGGATTATTATTGACCCCATTTTACAGATAATGAAACTAAGGCTTAGGGATGATCAGATCTACGTCATTTATTGACTGGAGAGGTTTCAGCCCAGAAAGGGAATTCCACTAGGGGAGGACATTTTGTTTTGTGTTATGCAGTCTCTAAGTTGTGTCCGACTCTTGTAACCGCATGGAGCCCGGCAAGACTCCTCTGTCCCTGGGGCAAGAATACTGGAGTGGGTTGCCGTTTGTTTCTCCAGGGGATCTTCCCAACCCAGGGATCAAACCTGCGTCTCCTACTTGGCAGGCAGATTCTTTACCACTGAGCCACCAGGGAAGCCCAGGAGAGGATATGCCCTTGCCCACAGTCGAGAGACAGTCTAACGCCAGTTCTACTCACATGAAAGACTTTTTCACCTTCCAGTTCCCACTGACAGATACGTAGTTATTGACCAAGGAGGCTTTGATACCCTGTCTTGGGTGTAGACTCAGCTGGGAGTTCTGGAGTAAGAAGTGATGGATCCTCATTCTAGGGAAGGAAGACAGATCATCAGACTCAAAAAAACCAGCAGCACGTCAGTCCTCTACATGAATCTTGAGAGTCCCCTTCAGCCTCTCACACTCTTTTAAGTTTACTGACTTAAACCGAAAAGGACAAATAAATTATTCCATTCACATCCTTCATGGTCTGCTCAGGTTTTACCTCCTCCAGGAAGCCTTTCTTCTCCAAGCTTCCAAGACCAAAGACCTTCCTCTTGCCTCTGACACCCACCCTCACGAACTGCCCTTGTCTATCCTGCTTACTGGATTCTCACCGCCTTGAGGACCCTGTGGATGGTCTGCCCCTGCCCCCATGCCGTCTGCCTGCCTTTCTGTAGAAAAACTTTACAAGTGAGAAAATGCAAAAACAAAGGAAAATAGTCAAACCAGACCAAACAATAATAGTTTAGTCATAAAAGAAAGAACCTTTAGTTCCTCCTCAAGGGCTTTAGGTAATATTCTGAGCCATATCCTTTGAGCTGTTTTGTATATAGTGAAACCCCAACTATGTGGAAGAAGTTAACCGCATGATGACCCGAAGGTAGCTATGACGTAATTCCAAGAATCAGCCTCCAAGAAATGGGAACAAACCAACTCTGTAACTATAGACTGCTACTGCTGCTGCTAGGTCGCTTCAGTCGTGTCCAACTCTGTGAGACCCCACAGACAGAAGCCCACCAGGCTCCCCCGTCCCTGGGATTCTCCAGGCAAGAATTATAGACTAATTTTACTTAAAAGAGTCAAGATGATGCTGATCAGACCACTGAATGGTCAATTCCAGAATGACTGGCAGAGCTGACTGTGCTGCTTCTGCATGCAGGCTGGTCCCTCCACCTATACACCCCTGAAACACTTGCCCACTGATTGTCAGCGGGGAGTTGGCCTTTGGAACTGACTCCACCCTCTCCTTTGGTTGCTGACCTCTGAAATACCACAAACTTTCCTTTCCACCAAACTTTCCCCTTTCAAATGGCAAGCATCTGGATCTCACTTTCGTACCATGGTGAGCTGGCTTTGCATTATGTATCCTTCAGCTTCCCTTTCATACTCCCACCCTAACCCACTTGGAATACAAATAAGGGCTCACTATTTAGATCCTGGGATCTGTGGGGCATACATATGAGAGGTATGCTGTAGATACACTTTTCTTTTCTTATAGCATTTTAAAAAAACACATTTTTCACTCTCCCTTATAGCCTCAATCAACTGCAGGTGAGTAGCAATGACCCCTTTAAACAGGGCAGGTGCCTTCCAGGTAAACATTGCTCTGGTCATTTGTGTTTTTGTTCGCAGGTCCATTGCTTGTTCGTCCCTTCTTCTAAACATATATTAATTAGCTGGGAATGATGTGTGCAAACTACATTTCCCAGAATTCTTTGCAACTGGTGTCTCGTTAGGACTGGCCAATGGGATGCTTTGGGGAGAGATAAGCGGATAGGAAAAGGGGAGAAGCAGGGTATTTTTTTCTCCTCTCTGCCTCAGATTGTGTCTTGGTAGTGTTGGTTACATTTCCACATTGGGGCAGCTCCTGCAGACAGCCCCTTCCTTCATGATCTTAGCTCCTATCTAGAGATTCTGGATCTTGTACTCTGTTGATTTTGTCTTTTGTCTTGTCTTTTTTTCTCTGACTTTTAGGGATGTTAGTAGCTTTTCATTACTGCTAATTTTAGGTTGCATCATCATTCTCAAAGTGGCTTTTTAACTCTAGCAGCAGCAGCAGCAGCAGCAGCAGCAGCAGCATCACCTTTGTAGCAAATTCCTTGTATGCTGTTCCCGTCACTGAAGTTCCTGGCAGGGGTTCTACTTTCCCAGCTAGTGCCTGATGGATACATTCACCCTGCCGGGGACACTCATCTTCATTACTCACTGTGGTCATTTAAGTTGGTGGTTCTTGTCAGATCAACAAATCTTGTCCACTCAACAAAAATTCATTGAGATTCTCCTGCTCTGTCAGACCTGGCTTCAGGCACAGAGGCCATAGAGATTCAAAACGCAGTCCTTGCCCTTGGAGAGCTTAGAGTTGGTGGTAGATCCGGATATTAACAGACCACCGTAACTCACTGTGAACACCAAGTGCAAGGGGGTGCTCTAGGGCCATGGTAAGGAGCAATGCCCTGTAAGTGGCATGTCATGGATATTTTCTGTGTGTGCATAAATTTAAAATGGGCTTCTTTTTGCCGATCGTCTGAGGGAAATTGTCTTGAGAGACTTGAGAAGGATTCCAGGAAGCAACCTTTTCTGTCAATGATGGACAAACGATCCCCAAGAACCTATTCTGGACACTGGGGAAGCTGGGGAAGTAGAATTCATATAATCAAAGAAAGAATGAAAAAAGAGTAAGGGGTGAGGACTCTAGGGCTGAATACAAGAAAGCTGGAGGGAGTGTAAGGTCAGTTACATCTCACAGGGAGGGAGAAGGGGAGCCAGGGCTGTTAACCAGAGAGCAGGAGGCTCCTGCTTCATTTCTTACTGGGGATATGTGTGGATGCTATCTTCAAGGGGTAGTATGCAAATAAAATGTGGACAGTGTTCAGAAAGACTTAAAGTCCTTGTTTGCAACCCCTAATAGGCTCTGAGGGGTGGATGGTACGTCTCAAACAGGTACTTGATCTGGAGAGTAGCCAGGGTTCCCTGTGTGTTAGTCCCTCAGTCGTGTCCGACTCTTTATGATCCCAGAGACTGTAGCCTCTCCCCATGGAATTCTCCAGGCAAGAATACTGGAGTGGGTTGCCATTCCCTTCTCCAGGGGATCTTTCTGACCCAGGGATCAAACCCAGATCTATCACATTGCAGGCAGATTCTTTACCGTCTGAGCCACCAGGGAAGCCCCCAGGATTCCCTGGCAGAGGAAGAATCCAGAGCTGATCTTTGCAGGGCTGACATAGGAACTGATGAATGGTTTCTAATTCAGATGATTCAAAAAACACATAGCACCTTCCAAAAGTCCCACAGAGCTGGCCACAATCCCTTTACCTTTAGTCCAAGTGATGGTCCAATGTTTGTCCCCCTTCCCCATGACCCTAGGTCCCCATTCTTCCCCCTCTGCTGCCCCCGTGGAGAACAGAGACCTCACCCACTAAACACATAGTTCACACTTCCAAGCCAACCGATTCCGTAGCTTCCTGACAAATCAGGCAACTTGATGGTGGACAGCTCATTCTTCAGGGTGGCTACTCCATATTGACAGGCTGGAGGGACATAGAGTTAACACATTCAGTGGGAGGTAGCTAAGTATAACAGTTGAATGGCTGGGCTTTGGAGTCATGTGGACTGGGATGAAATGCAGGATTTACCATATACTATTGTAATCCCAAGCAATTTCCTTAGACTCCCTGAGCCTCCGTTCCCCCATCTGTAAAATGGGAACAACAACAACGATGATGACAATACTAACCTGAGTCTGAGAATTAAATTAGATCATGAATGCAAAGTGCCAGGTCAGTGGCAATCATTGTTATTTATTCATCCAGATCAAGGTCGTGGAAGCGGCAGTGGTTTACAGTGGGGCTTTTGAGGAATCACTGACTGCAGTTTGGTCAAACCTTCAGTTCAGTTCAGTTCATTTCAGTCGCTCAGTCGTGTCCTTAGGGGTTGACTATTGCCTGGGTCGTGTGAACAACGCAGATGTCTAGATCCAACTTCATGCAGTCTTGGGTGGGTCTCTGGAATCTATATTTTAATGAGTCCCAGCAATTCTAATATGGGTGGTCCCCCTGGGAAGAAATATTGATCTAGTCCTATCCTTGGCTTCTTTCATTCAAGATGAGGAATCTGAAGCCCCAAGGTTTCTAAGGCTGATATCCAAGGTTTCTAAGCCAGGCAGTGGCAGAACCCCAGCCTGTGATTCCTTGACCCGTTGACCACACCTCTCTAGTGGGCAGAAACGAGCCCCAGAGGAATCACCACCCCCCTCTTACCGTATTCCAGGCCTTTTTCGGTGATCCTGACCACGAACCCGGGATTAGGTGTTCCTTTTCCAAACCTGGTGAACTCTGCCAGCAACAGTAGAGCCACTACCGTGTAGTATGGTCTGGGCATCATCCTGTCCTCAGCTCCTTCCTGGGCAGGGATGGGTCAGAGTCTCTTTGTAGGAGCCTCCCTTAGTGAAGGTGATAGCAGAATCTTAGGTGCTTATAAAGCCAGGGGCCGGATGAGGAACTGAGCCAGCTAGGAGGGGCTCAGAAAGTTCAAGGCTTTGGGGCAGCCCAAGTTTCAGCAGCTTGAGATGCAGGGCAAAGGTTGCGTGTGAAGCTTTTTGAGGTTTCTTCCTGGCTTGAGAGCAGAAGTAGTAGCACAAACTCCAGCTGCTTCCTCTTCCAATATCTGCTGTCAGTGGAGCCAGCCTCCCCACACCTCTCTGTCTAGCTGAACACCCTCCATTCACTCCTCATTATCTACAGACTGAAATCTAAACATCCAGCCTGCCAGTGAAGGCCCCCACAACTTGGCTGAAATCCGTCTTTCCAACTGGTCCTTCTATGCTCCAGCTTGCTAAGCCCACACTCTGGCTCTGCTGGAATCCACTGTTCTCCACTTGTGTCGTGCAAGACCATCTTAAGTCAGGTCATGAAAACAGCGAATGGCTTCAACCACTCTAGACCCCAGATACTTGGATTTCTCTTGCCCATGTTGTTTTAAAGTCTTTATTGAATTTGTTACAATATTGTTTCTGTTTTATGGTTTGGTTTTTTGGCTGCGAGGCATGTGGGATCTTAACTCTGACCAGGGATCGAACTTGCACCCTCTGCACTGGAAAGTGAAAGTCGCTCAGTCGTGTCCAACTCTTTGAGGCCCTGTGGACTATACAGTCTGTGGAATTCTCTAGGCCAGAACACTGGAGTGGGTAATCTTTCCCTTCTCCAGGGGATCCTCGCAACCCAGGGATCGAACCGGGGTCTCCCGCATTGCAGGCAGATTCTTTACCAGCTGAGCCACAAGGGAAGGCAATGTCTTAACCACTGGACCACCAGGGAAGTTCCACCTATGTTGTTTAAAAAATAACCTTCTTAAGATTTATATGCAATAGAACACACATATTTGAAGTGGACATTTCAGTGAGCTTTGACATACTTGTATATCCGTGTGATCATGTTGTAATCTAGATAAAAAATTTCCATCACTCCAAGAAGTTCTCTTGGCTCTTCTCAACCCTGTCCCAACTTCTCTGATTCCAGAGAACCACTGATCTGCTTCCTGTTGCCACTGATTCCTTCTGCCTCTTCTAAAGCTTCACATAAATCGATTCATACAATATGCATTCCTTTCTGACTGACTTCTTCCATATAGCATTATGTTTTTGAGATTAAGCCATATTATTTTGCATATCAATAGTTCATTCTTTTTTTTTATTGTGGAGGAGTACTCTTCACAGCCGCTAGAACAATCCTTTGTGTTTTTAATTTCCTGCGAATAGGAAATTCATTCACATGGTTCAAACATCAATCAATGTAAAAAGATGTCCAGGGAAAAATCTTACTCTCGTTGCTCTTTTGTGTCTTCCCACTTCCTGTCTCCTTCCCATCAAATCGACAGGTGCTTCTATGGTGAGAAGTGCTAGGAAATATGGAGGGTGCTTTGACATCTTACCCTCTAGGGCCGGGGACAGCCCAGAAAGGAAATGAGAGTTGATGTGCTCAAGCTTGACCTTGAAGTACGCGTAGGAGTTTGGCAAACGGACACAGAGAGGGAAGTTACCCCAGGCAGGGGGCACAGCGCCAGCCAAAGCATGAAAGCCTGAAAAAGCACTGCACATTCTGGAAGGCACAAAGAATTTTTGGAGAGTAAAGCGTGGGGGTGGGGATGGAGGAGAGAGTGCCAGACGAGGAGGCATGAGCACTGGGGGGGACTCTCCTCTTAAAGGGCCATGTTATCCAGTCTGTGTATGAGCATGGAATAGTTTTATTTTCCAGTAATTGATAATCCCTATGCTGTGTTAAGGGCTTCCCAGATGGCACAAGTGGTAAAAACAAGAAACAAAAACACCGCCTGCCAATGTGGGAGACATTAGAGTTGCAGGTTCAATCCCTGGGTCAGAAGGATCCCCTGGAGAGGGGTATGGCAACCCATTCCAGTATTCTTGCCTGTAGAATCCCACGGATAGAGAAGCCTGATAGACTACCATCCACGGGTCAAAAAGAGTCAGACATGACGGAAGCAACTTAGCATGTACGAATGCATGCTTTGTTAAATTCTCTATTTTCCCTGGAGAGGCGGCTGACTTCGTGACATCTCAGTCCTGATTTAATCACTTTTAAATCATGTTTGGTTTAATAAGACTTGGTCTGGGACTTCGCTGGCGGTCTAGTGGTTGAGACTTACCTTCCAGTGCAGGGAGTGTGGGTTCGATCCCTGGAGAGGGATCTAAGATCCCACATGCCTCACAGCCAAAACTGTGAGGCATAAAACAGAAGCAAAACATAAAACAGAAGCAATACTGTAACAAATTCATTAAGACTTTAAAAATGGTCCACATCAAAAAAATCTTAAAAAAAAAAAAAAAGAAATGTGGTCCTGTCCTTGTAAAATGTCAATTTCATCTTCTACTTAATGTTTTCCCTCTACTCTTGTGCAGGCTTCCGTGGCTCTCGTGGCTTGGAGCAAGCAAGTATGGATATGTGTGTGTGTATACATGTTTGTACACAAGCGTGTGCCTGCATATGTGTGCATCTGTCTACATGGAGGGGTGGTTTTCTCTTTCACACACCCCTCCTTCTTCCCTGCTCTGTTCCTGTAAGGAAGACGGAGGGGAGGCTAACTGGAGGAGTTGGGGCTCCTCTTTGCTTCTCTCAGTGGTGATGAAGGTGACCGTTCCTGAGGGTCACCACCACTGACCAAGCTCAATATCTGTCAGCTCCAGTGGAGGAACAGAGGCTCCGTAAGCTCAATCCATGTGGAACTCAATTCCAAAGAGCTGTCTAGGCTAGAACCAGTCTGCGAGAGACTCCTTCTCTACCTGCAGCCCCCAAATTTATGCCCTCAACCCTATACTTGTGGCCAGTGTTGCGAGAGTTTTGCATCCCTTTGGAAGATGAAATCGTCTCAGAGAGGTGGTCCATGCCTCTTTGTCTGCCCAGAGCATCTTTGCCTCTCTCACCAATGTTCTAGGTCACTAAATAGGATCCCTCAGCAATCCCTGGACTCAGCAGATAACCAATTAGGGAAGGAGATGTCAGTCTCTGCTAGTTTCTCTCTACTTGGACTTTAATGGATCAGTTGAGAATGCTTTCTCCTCTTCCACAGGATGGTGTGGGGAGGGCATGGCTGAGAGTGGGCAGGTCATGTTTGGCTTCTAGATGGAGGCCCAGCAGTCCTTGAAGGATGGAGATCTGCGTGAAGGCTCCACAACGGGGTTGGACTTCAGAGTGGTTTAGGGGACAGAACCTGCTGCTTGTACTAGTTTGCTAGGGCTGGCATAGCAGGGTACCAAAAGCTAATAGCTTAAACAGAGATTTATTTTCTCAGAGTCGTGGAGGTCAGACATCTGAGATTGAGGTGTTGGCAGCATTACCTGCCAGGGCTGGGAGGGGTAATCAGGTACAGCTAGCCGTTTCCCCCTCTTTCAGTGGTTTGCAGACAAGCTTTGGCATTTCTTGGCTTTGCAAACACATCATCCCCAAATTCTGCCTTCATCTTCACATGCTATTCTCCTTGTGTGTATGTCTGTTTCCAAATATCCTTTTTTTTTTAAAAAAAGATAAGGACACCAACATATTGCATAAGAGGTCCACCCTAATGATGCATCTTAACTAATTACATATGAAATGATCCTATTTCCAAATAAGGTCACATTCTGAGGTCCTGGGGGCTAGGACTTCAATATATGCTTTCTCGGGGGATACTGTTCAATCCATAACAATGTCCCAACTGCTATAAGGAGTAAGAATGACAAACTCATGGCGATGCTGAAAGTTGAGTCAAGGTCCTGTATGAATGTTTCCTTGTGAGCCTGTGTGCCATTCCCCTACACGGGTATAATCCTACAAACCTTTCAGGATCGTTGTGGGGATCAAATAAGACAACATTTGGGAATGTGCAGAGAGCCCAAACCTGTTGAGTCTGGGCAGTGAGGTCATCTGCCTTGAGGACCATCCTCTGAGATACCTTGTCTTGCTGGAAATGTGGAACCAGCAATAGAGAAAATCTTCTAATCATAGTTTTCACTTCTCCTTTGACTTGAAACTTGGGGCAGAGCCAGGAAATTGGAAGTTCACGTTTCTGAACTCAAGAGTTAAAGCTCCTCAAAAGCTGTGGGCTGAACACATGCCTTCAAGACATTTTTAAGGCGCTTTTTCCTCCAGCCCTTCCGGGCACCTGGATATGTTTCCTTTTTCATCTCATCCCGGAATTGATCTGACCACTGCTCTCCACACAAGTTCCTCTTCTCCCCAGGACTGGGAGCTCACTATAATCCATGGACACCCATGGGTGGACTGGTCTTGGCACTTTTTCCTTCCCCCCAACAATGGGACAACTTGTCCTCTATTTGGGTTCATTCCTGGCCCACACAGATCTCAATCTGCAGCAAAGACATTGTGTCTGTCTTTGGTCCTTTATCCAGGCTCAATTTCATTCACCGGTTTCTTCCAGGATGGGGCTAAAACTCTAGCTTACTTGATTAAAAACTATCTTCATAGGCAGTATCTACATGATAAAAAGTGGTACAAAAGGTTGAAAATAACCCTTTCTGCCCTGTTCCCAGTCCTCCATCTCCTTTCTCTAGGGGAGGGTCTTTCTTACCCTTCCAGAAGCCCTTCGTGACCACAGAAGCATACACGATAACACAAATTCTCTACACCTTGTTTTTTGCACTGAACGATAAAGCTTAGAAGATGGTTTCATATCAGCACATACTAATCTGGCTCTTCTATTTTAATAGCTGTAGAATATTCTGTTATATCAAAATTCTAGAATCTGTTTAATCAGCCTCATTTTGATGGACATCTGAATTAGTTCCACTCTTGCTATGACAAACTGTGTTGTAAATAATATCATTGTGCAAACGTATTTGTGTGCAAGTGTGAAATGGGAATTAATCTTAGAAGCAACAGTGTCCCTATTTTGCTTAGGTTTAATTGAGCTTCTTGAAACTGCAATGTTACATCTTGGACCGAATTTGAGAAAAATTTGGCCTTTTCTTCTTTTTTGACTGTCCAGGATCTTAATTCCCAGACCAGGGACTGAACCTGTGTCCCCTGAAGTGGAAGCATGGAGTCCTAACTGCTGAACTGTCAGGGGATTTGCAAAATTGGGGCATTTCTTAAAAAAGTATTTGTTTTTCTGGCTTATTCATTCCTTTTTCCCTCTTTCTGGGACTACAGTTACATGTAAGTTGAGTCTTTGGATGTTGTATGAGTTCCTGAGGTTCGGTTCACTATTTTTTCAGTCACCCCCTTCTACCCCCCATTCTTCAGATTGGATACTTCCTATTGAATTTGCTTACTCTTTTATTTTTTCTACCATATTCAATTTGCTGTTAGGTCCATTCAGTTTATTTTTTAAAAATTTCAGATATTGTTTTCAGGTCTCAAATTTCCATTTGGTTCTTTTTTAAAGTTTCTCTATTTCTGCTGAGGTGTCCTATTTGTTCACGCATCTTCAGCAGTTTTTCCTTATGTCTTGGAACATAGTTACAACAAAAACTTTAAAATCCTTGTCTGCTAATTCCAATGGTTGGATCCTGTGGGTGTTGATTTCTTTGGATTGTCTTTGCTTTTGAGTGTAGGTTGTGTTTTTCTGTTTTTCACACGTTGAATGTTTTAGCATGTATTCTAGACATTGTGAGAGGTGTGAAAGCAATTGATTCTGTTAGGTTCCTCTGAAGTGTATTAATTTTTTTTTTTTTAAGAAGGCAGTCACTTTGATTGATCTAACTGAAAACTTGGCCTCCTTTTTGTTAGGCAGCAAAGAAAACCTTAGTTCAGTTATTTTAACCATAATCAGGCTGTTTAGGGGCTTCCCTGATAGCTCAGTTGGTAAAGAATCCACCTGTAATACAGGAGACCCGGTTTGATTCCTGGGTCGTGAAGATCCTTATCTCCCTACTGTCGCTTTCTCTCCAGGGCCTTTCAGTCAGTTCTGTTCAGTTCAGTCGCTTAGTCGTGTCCGACTCTCCGCGACCCCATGAATCACAGCACGCCAGTCCTCCCTGTCCATCACCAACTCCCGGAGTTCACTCAAACTCATGTCCACAGAGTCGGTGATGCCATCCAGCCATCTCACTCTCGGTCGTCCCCTTCTCCTCCCGCCCCCAACCTTTCCCAGTATCAGAGTCTTTTCCAGTGAGTCAACTCGTCGTATGAGGTGGCCAAAGTATTGCAGCTTCAGCCTCAGCATCAGTCCTTCCAATGAACACCCAGGATTGATCTCCCTTAGAATGGACTGGTTGGATCTCCTTGCGGTACAAGGGACTCTCAAGAGTCTTCTCCAACACCACAGTTCAAAAGCATCAATTCTTCGGCGATCAGCTTTCTTCACAGTCCAACTCTCACATCCATACATGACCACGGGAAAAACCATAGCCTTGACTAGACGGACCTTTGTTGGCAAAGTAATGTCTCTGCTTTTCAATATATTATCAAGGTTGGTCATAACTTTCCTTCCAAGGGGTAAGCGTCTTTTAATTTCATGGCTGCAATCAGCATCTGCAGTGATTTTGGAGCCCTCAAAAATAAAGTCTGACACTGTTTCCACTGTTTTTCCATCTATTTCCCATGAAGTGATGGGACAAGATGCCATGATCTTTGTTTTCTGAATGTTGAGCTTCAAGCCAACCTTTTCACTCTCCTCTTTCACTTTCAACAAGAGGCTTTTGAGTTCCTCTTCACTTTCTGCCATAAGGGTAGTGTCATCTGCATATCTGAGGTTATTGATATTTCTCCCAGCAACCTTGATTCCAGCTTGTGCTTCTTCCAGCCCAGCGTTCCTCATGATGTACTCTGCATATAAGTTAAATAAGCAAGGTGACAATATACAGCCTTGACGCACTCCTTTTCCTATTTGGAACAAGTCTGTTGTTCCATGTCCAGTTCTAACTGTTGCTTCCTGACCTGCATACAGGTTTCTCAAGAGGCAGGTCAGGTGGTCTGGGATTCCCATCTCTTTAAGAATGTTCCACAGTTTACTGTGATCCACACAGTCAAAGGCTTTGGCATAGTCAATGAAGCAGAAATAGATGTTTTTCTGGAACTCTCTTGCTTTCTCCATGATCCAGCGGATGTTGGCCATTTGATCTCTGGTGCCTCTGCCTTTTCTAAAACCTGCTTGAACATCTGGGAGTTCACGGTTCACATATTGCTGAAGCCCGGCTTGGAGAATTTTGAGCATGACTTTACTAGCATGTGAGATGAGTGCAATTGTGCGGTAGTTTGAGCATTCTTTGGCATTGCCTTTCTTTGGGATTGGAATGAAGACTGACCTTTTCCAGTCCTGTGGCCACTGCTGAGTTTTCCAGATTTGCTGGCATATTGAGTGCAGCACTTTCACAGCATCATCTTTCAAGACTTGAAATAGCTCAACTGGAATTCCATCACCTCCACTAGCTTTGTTCGTAGTGATGCTTCCTAAGGCCCACTTGACTTCACATTCCAAGATGTCTGGCTCTAGGTCAGTGATCACGTTATCGTGACTATCTTGGTCGTGAAGATCTTTTTTGTACAGTTCTTCTGTGTATTCTTGCCACCTCTTCTTAATATCTTCTGCTTCTGTTAGGTCCATACCATTTCTGTCCTTTATCGAGCCCATCTTTGCATGAAATGTTCCCTTGGAATCTCTAATTTTCTTGAAGAGATCTCTTGTTTTTCCTATTCTGTTATTTTCCTCTATTTCTTTGCATTGATCACTGAGGAAGGCTTTCTTATCTCTCCTTGCTAATCTTTGGAACTCTGCATTCAGATGCTTATATCTTACATTTTCTCCTTTGCTTTTCGCTTCTCTTCTTTTCACAGCTATTTGTAAGGCCTCCTCAGACAGCCATTTTGCTTTTTTGCATTTCTTTTCCATGGGGATGGTCTTGGTCCCTGTCTCCTGTACAATGTCACGTACCTCTGTCCAGAGTTCATCAGGCACTCTATCTATCAGATCTAGTCCCTTAAATCTATTCCTCACTTCCACTGTATAATCATAAGGGATTTGATTTAGGTCATATCTGAGTGGTCTAGTGGTTTTCCCTATTTTCTTCAATTTAAGTCTGAATTTGGCAATAAGAAGTTCATGATCTGAGCCACAGTCAGCTCCTGGTCTTGTTTTTGCTAACTGTATACAGCTTCTCCATCTTTGGCTGCAAATAATATAGACAGTTGTTTTTCAGATTGGTCCAATGTTTAGAGTTGTTATGTAAGGGAGGTGGTCTAGGGGACTTCCCTGATGGTCTAGTGTTTAAGAACCTGCCTTCCAATCAGGAGATACAGGTTTGATCTCTGGTCAGGGAACTAAGATCCCGCATGTTATGGGACAACCAGGCCCATGAGCTGCAACTACTGAGCCTGTGTACTCTGGAGCCAGAACACCACAATGAAGACCCAGCACAGCTAAACATGAATAAGTAAATAAATAAAATTTTAAAAAATAAAGAAAGAGAGGGTGGTCTGGTGGGAGATGCTTGAGCAGTTTTAGTGATGAAGAATCTCCATTCCCTTCCTTGCACTTAGTATTTAAAACTTGTTCTTGATGATTTATTTATTTAGGCCGCATAGCATGCAGGATCTTAGTTCCTTGACCAGGAATTGAACCTGTGCCCCTGCAGTGGCAGAGCAGGGAATTCCCATATTTTTAAAAATTATTTTTAATCGTCTGCCTTCCCATCACTCTGTAAATGTCTTGCAGGGATGTGGGGATGGAGGCCAATTTTGTTCATCATTGTATCTGCAACTCATTGTACAGAGCACATGATAGGGGCTCAATATATGTTTGTTGAATGTATTAATGAAAGCAGACACAGTCCTTATCCTCATGGGACAGCCTGTTGGAGAAAACAGATAATAAACAAATGCGAGGTTAAAAAAGGGAAGCACAGATTTAAATAATGTAAGTAAGGATGACCAATGTTACTGTGCCCAAGCATTACGCCAAGTGTCTGACAAGCATCATTTCATTTAATCATCACCATTGCTTATAAGGTAGGTGCATTCGTTTTCTAGAGATGCTGCAAAACTTACTGCAAACCAGATGTCACACAACAGCAGAAATTTATTCTCTTACAGTTCTGAAGCCCAGAAGTCCAAAATCAAGGCATCAATAGGAACACGTTCCCTGAAGACTTTAGGGAAGGAATCCTTCCTTGCCTTTTGTAGCTTCTGGTAGTTTCTGACAATCCTCAATGCTCTTTGGTTGCAGCTGCATCATGGTAAATTTCTGTTTATAAGATATATTTATTTTTGCTTATTTCATTCTCTATATAGTCTCTCTATCTATATATGGTTGTAATATAGAGGTTATATATAAAGATAAAATATAGAAGGACTTCTCCTTGGATTTCATTTTATTCCTTCCAAACTTAAAACAAGATGGGATAGAGCCCACTGAAATGCTCTTTCACCCAGCCCTGACTTTCTCCATCTTGGTCACAAGACAGATGACCATGTGCTTAGCTAAAATCATCTCTGGATTTGTCAGTCCGAGAGGAAAGAGAAGGTGGTCTTAAACCTGTGTCAGCTCCATCTATCCCACAAAGACAGAGAGGGGAGCAGGGGGGAGGAGATGCTTAGCAGTGAAGAGGGTCATATGATGTGTAGGGGACATCGGTTCTGCCACAACTCAGTGTGGGATCTGGGGAAACTGTATCCCTTTATAAATGTTTGCAGTCCTTTTATAAAACCTGGATGATCATGATGACCTCCCAGGGTTGTGACAGATGAAGGAGCTGGAAGTTTTAAACCCCAAAGAAAGAAACACTGGAAATCACAACATTCTTATGAATATGAAGAAGAGGGACGGCATGGGATCTTAAGGGCTGCTGGACTGTGTTTTCTTGGGTTGGGTTTCCCCTGAGGACTGTCATGGTTGCCAGGAAGTTATTGCTTGTATGTGTCAGCAAGGTTTGTTGTAATTCCTCCTCATGGGGAGGGATGGAACTTTGTCCTCTCACTGACCTGCAGAACAAGGAGGTGTGGGTGTTTAGAGGGCAAGTACTTCCTCTTCCTCCCAGGAGTTCTGGAAGTCACCCAGGGCAGATGTAGGAACCACTGGGCCTGAGGCAGCTGCAGGACGGGAGGGCTGGAGCAGGAGTTCACAGATGTGATTGGGCACCTGCTTTTCCAGAGAACTTCTTAGGAATTTCTGGGTCCCCTCATGGGATAGTTCACTGCGGGTGATCCTGTTTTTTTTTTTTTTATTGTTAATTTATTTTTGTCTGCACTGGTCTTCATGGCTACAGAAGGGCTTTCTCTAGCTGCGTGAGTGGGGGCTAGTCTTCTTTGTGGTGTGCGGCTTCACTGTGATGGCTTCATTGTTGGGGAGCGTGGGCTCTTGGCATGTGAACTCAGTAGTTGAGGTGAATAGGCTTAGTTGCTTCGTGGTGTGCGGGATCCTCCCGGACCAGGGATTGAATCCATGTCCCCTGCATTGGCAGGCGGATTCTTAAACACTGGACCATCAGGGAAGCCACTGAGGCTGATCTTAAACAACAATTTTTTTTAAAGCTTAGCAATGTGGGGCCAAACGCACACATGTTCCGGGAGTAATTTTGTTGCTGTTCAGTTGCTACTTGTGTCTGACTCTTTGTGACCCCATGGACCGCAGCATGCCAGGTTTCCCTGTCCTTCACCGTGTCCCGGAGTTTGCTCAGACTCATGTTCCTTGAGTTAGTGATGCCACCCACGCACCTCATCCCTTCTCCTCCCGCCCTCAATCTTTGCCAGCATCAGAGTCTTTTCCAGTGAGTCGACTCTGCATCAGGTGGCCAAAGTATTGGAGCGTCAGCTTCAGCATGAGTCCTTCCCATGAATATTCGGGGTTGATTTCCTTCAGGATTGACTGGTTGGATCTCCTTGCAGTCCAAGGGACTCCCAAAAGTCTTCTTCAGTACCACATTTCAAAAGTATAAATCCACATATTTCAGAGGAGTATAGTGGATTAAATAGTATGCCCCCCAAATTCCTACTAAAACCTCAGACTGTGACGTTATTTGGAAATAAGGTCTTTGCAGATATGATTAAGATAAGGATTGAGATGGGGTCATACTGGACTTGGGTGGGCCCTAAATCCAGTGAGAGTGTCCTTAAAGAAGAGAGGATACACAGAGAGACACATAGGGAAGAAGGCCATGAGAAGATGGAGGCAGAAATCTAAATGATGTTGTCAGAAGCTAAAGAACACCAGGAGTATTTCTGGTGAGTGTGTCTCACCAGAAGCTGAGAAAGGCAAGGAAGGATCCTCCCTGGAGTCTTTGGAGGGATTGTAGCCCTGTTGTCACCTTGATTTTGGACTCTGGCTTCCAAAATTGTGAGAGAATGAATTTCTGTTGTTGTAAGCCACCATATTTGTAGTAATTTGTTATAGCAGCTCTAGGAAGCTATTATAAAGGGCAACTGGATAATATTTGAGTTGAGGACACTTAACCCATTAATTCCACTGCCAAAAAATTATTGTAAGGATATGCTTTCATATCTATGCCAACATACATGTATAAGGAGACGTTGGTTGGGAAATGAGGGTGGAAATTTGCATACTGTAATTCAGTTATGCAAGACTTTGTTTTGGTGGTTAAATATAGTGAAACAGCAATTGGGGAATTTTAGTGAAATGTATATAGGAGATCTTTGTTCTGTTTTTGTAACTGTTCTATAAATTTTAAATTACTTCATACTAAATCCCTAATATGAAGTTGCATATTAATTGACATTGTACTTTGAAGGAAGAGTGTTTCCTTCTTATTTACTTATATAGTTATCTGTTTATATTAGTGCAGACTCATGGATCTTTATTTTATTCCTTGGGTTATAATTCTTTAATGTCATCATTTATTTTGATATTGAGTTATACCAGATTTGTCCAGTGGGAGTCGATTTAAGCTGGATTGCATGTCCTTGTGACATGTCTCCATCTTTCTTAGAGCACTTCCTTACTTTCTGGGGGAAGAAGGTATTTCACATTCACCTTATACTTTGTCTGCCTCAGCCTCAAGATCCATCATTTCTCTAAGGATCTTGGTTTATTTTTATGGAAGAATAGTATTTAGAAATCAAGATCTGGACAGTAGGTGTGCTTACTGCACTCAAATGATATTCTATCGCTCCTGATTTGATGCTAACAGAAGCACACAGAAACATAGTATTTTTGACACAAACTCAAATCTGAATCTGGCCAGCCTCTACATTTTATTTTTTTAAGATTTTTTTGATGATGTGGACCATTTTTAAAATGTTTATTGAATTTGTTACAATATTGCTTCTCCTTTATGTTTTGTTCTTTTTTCTTTGGCCGTGAGGCATGTGAGATCTTAGCTGATGGACCAGGGATGGAACCTGCACCCACTTCACTGGAAGGTGAAGTTTCTTAACCTCTGGACCACTAGGGAAGTCCCTGGGCTAAAGATATAAATATGAGAGGCTTCTGTATTTGGATGCATTGCCAGGGTAAAGTGGCTGGATAGTCTCCACCGGCCTCTATAGATCTACCCTTCATCCTTCCCCACTCTGTCTGTGCCTTGGGAGGTTGGCCTCTGTGGATGCAGAACCCATTGTTGAGGACTTTGCTTACAGGTTTCTTCTTTCTAAAGAAATGTGAGATGAAATAAAAGACCATTGGTCTTCCCTGGTGGCGCCAGTGGTAATGAATCTGCCTGCCAATGCAGGAGATGCAAGAGATGTGGCTTTAGTCCCTGGGTGGGGAAGATCCCCTGGAGGAGGGCATGGCAAGCCACTGCAGTATTCTTGTCTGGAGAATCCCATGGACAGAGGAGTCTAGAGGGCTACGGTCCACAGGGTCGCAAAGAGCTGGACACAACTGAAGCAAGTTAGCATGCACAATGAACCATTGGGCTGGTAGGAGTTGAGGAAAGCTTACTTTTGTTTTTTAGTTCATTGGACATTTGAACTGCAATGCTTGAACCCAATGTTCTCTTGACACATAGAGCCACTGGGAGGACAGAGGAGAAAATGGAATTGAGAAGGATGATTATCAGTAAAACACAATCTTGAAGAGAGTAAGCATTCCAATGGAGGGGTTTGCCTTGGAAAGGCAGAATAATCTATGTGGTTCTTGTAGGCTATTTGATTTGGATCAGGTCTTTATGTTAATGGGTTGACCAAAATCCCATGGATGGAGGAGCCTGGTAGGCTGCAGTCCGTGGGGTCGCCAAGGGTCGGATACGACTGAGCGACTTCACTTTTCACTTTCACACATTGGAGAAGGAAATGGCAACCCACTCCAGTGTTCTTGCCTGGAGAATCCCAGGGACGGGGGAGCCTGGTGGGCTGCCATCTATGGGGTCACACAGAGTTGGACACGACTGAAGTGACTTAACAGCAGCAGCAGCAGCATCCCTTTACCTGTACTATCCAGGCTGTGAAGTGAGTTAACCTTTTGTTTAGCCACTTATATCCTTGAACACTTTCTTTCAAGTTCAACCTGACCGGGTGCTGGGAAATAATGGTACATACAATCACATGAGCCTTCCAAAGGTGGTAGCTTCCATTCAGTGGAAGGCACTGAATGCAATTTTGTAGATATTGGAGACAACTGAACTTATTTACATTGTAAATGAGGGGGGAAATGGAAATTTCAGAACAGACTGAGTTGAAATGCAGAGGAGGGGAGGGACCAGAGAGGAACCAAGAGGAAGAGGGAGAGGAGTACGGTGAAAATGTCAAAGAAAACTCAGGCTTCATGGTGACCACCAGGGACCTTTCAGAATGGCAATGCGGAATGTAGGTTAGAGAATCTTTTTCTGGGTGGTGCATTATGTAATCTCCTCTGAACGTCCCTTAACTCTTTGGTAAGTTCTGAGATGTTTAGAAATCTTTGTTTTAGTGGATTCCCTTTGGTTAAAACTGGCAGAGGAGTGGCACTAAACATTAAAAATTGTTTTTATTGGAGAATAGTCGATTTACAATATTGTGTTAGTTTCAGGCTGAGCAGAGTTCCCTGTGCTATGCAGCAGGCACTTATTTACCTATTTTATGTCTGTTAGTGTGCTGTGTTGGGGGCGGGAGGAGAAGGGGACGACCGAGAATGAGATTGCTGGGTGGTATCACCGACTCTGTGGACATGAGTTTGAGTGAACTCAGGGAGTTGGTGATGGATAGGGAGGCCTGGCGTGCTGTGATTCATGGGGTCGCGGAGAGTCGGACACGACTGAGCGACTGAACTGAACTGAACTGTGTGTGCTGTGTGTCAAGCCCAGTCTCCCCATTTAGCCCTCCTCTCATTGCCTGCTGGTAACCGTAAAACTGTTTTCTACATCTGTGACTCTACTTCTGTTTTATAGACAAGTTCATTTTTACCATTTTTTAGATTCCACATATAAGTGATATCATACAATGTTTGTCTTACTTTAAACATTTTAAAGGATTGTGGGAAAATATGTTTTATATCACATGAAAATTACCATTTTAACCATTTTAAAGTGTACAGTTCTGTGGCAATTCTATGTGCATTCCCATTGTAGTGCAACTGCCACTGCCATCCATCTCCAAACTTTTTCATCTTTCCAAACTGAAATTCACTACCCATCAAACACCTCCTTCCCATCCTCTGCTCCTCCCAGCCCCTGGTAACCACTATTCTACTCTCTGTCTTATGAGTGTGACTTACTCTAAGTACTTCATGTAAGTGGAATTATGCAATATTTATCCTTTTGTGAATGGTTTCTTTCACTTGTCATTACTGTATTCAAGGTTCATCCTTTTATAGCATATGTCAATGGTAATCCTTTCTTTAAAAAAAATAGTTTTGGATGTGGACCGTTTTTAATGGTCTTTATTGAATTTGTCACAGTATTGCTGCTGTTTATGTTTTGGATTTTTGGCAGCAAGGCATGTGGGATCCTAGTTCCCCAACCAGGGATCGAACCCACATCCCTTGCTTTGGAAGGCAAAGTCTTAACCACTTGGACCACCAGGGAAGTCCCAATGGTATTCCTTTTTATAGCTGATTAATATTCTTTTGTGTGTATATACCATATTGTGTTTATGTGACATTCATCTGTTGATGGGCATTTGATGGATTCTGCCTTTTGGCTATTTTGAATAACGCTGCTACAAGCATCGGTGTACAAATATGTATGTTCCCACTTTCAGTTCTTTTGGTTGGATACCCGTAAGTGCAATGGCTGAATGACATGGCACTTTTAATACATGAAAAATTTATTTTGTTTTTGGTTGTGCTGGGTCTTCATTGCTGAACGAGGGCTTTCTCTAGTTGTAACAAGTGGGGTCTTCTCTTGGTTGCATTGCATGGGCTTCTTATTGCGGTGGGGCTTCTCTTCTTGTAGAGCACAGGGTTTAGGTGGATGGGCTCAGCAGTTGTGGCACACAAGTTTTTGCCCCAAGGCATTTGGAATCTTCCTAGACCAGGAAGCAAACCCACGTCCCATGCATTGGCAGGTGGATTCTTATCCACAAGATGTGACAATCCTACATTTAAAAATCATTTCTGTTTTTTTAGGGACCAAGGAGCTGCACTTAACGTTTCGGGTTGAGGCATGGCATCCCTGGACCTAGAGGGAGCAGGTTACACACTCAACAAAATGTAACTTTGTTGAGTGAGTATTATCCAAAATCTTAGGGAGGAGATCTTGCTTTCAAAGACATTGGCCTTTGGGCTCAGATGTATTCAAACTAATTTTTTTCAGGTGCCCAAGATGAACTCTGGTCAGTCATGCACACCAGGCTCAAAGTGTTTTTATGTCTATAACCAATCCACTTAAATAGGCTTTAAAGCAACTTACAAAAAGAATAACGTGACAGTAAGCGGAGAAAGCAATGGCAAGCGACTCCAGTACTCTTGCCTGGAAAATCCCATGGATGGAGGAGCCTGGTAGGCTGCATTCCATGGGGTTGCTAAGGGTTGGACACAACTGAGCGACTTCACTTTCACTTTTCACTTTCACACATTGGAGAAGGAAATGGCAACCCACTCCAGTGTTCTTGCCTGGAGAATCCCAGGGACGGGGGAGCCTGGTGGGCTGCCGTCTATGGGGTCACACAGAGTCCGACACGACTGAAGTGACTTAGCAGCAGCAGCAGCAGCAGCAAGCTGAAAATAAAGAAATCAAGGATGATAGAAAATAAGGTTAGAAGAGTGAGGTGAAGTTGGAAGAAAAGTCTGTGTGTAGGAGATTATTAGAGGTAGACGCTGAGTTTCCCTGCAGCCAAAGCAAAGTGGCAAAACAAGACTTATATATGGCATAGAAAAAGTACCAATTGCTCATAAGAAGCAAAGCATTTATTTCCTGGCTGCAGACTTGAGGAACTTTCCCCCTGGCACTTACACAGGGGACACAGTTGGCATAGGGTTGATGTCTTTCATTACATCACTACTAGACTGAAGATTTTCCCATATGCTTCTTTTTCAAAAAAAATTATTTATTTTTAATTGAAGGATAATTGCTTTACAGTATTGTGTTGGTTTCTGCATATATCAACATGAATCAGCCATACATAGCATATGCTTCTTTTAAACATGTTTTTAATTGGTGGAAATTTGCTTTAAAATGTTGGGTTGGTTTCTGCCATACAACAATGAGAATCAGTCACAAATATATACATATACGCTCCCTCTTCCCTCTCGGGCCTCCTCTCCTCTCCATCCCACCCCGCTAGGTCATCACAGAGTGCCAGGCTGGGCTCCCTATGTTACACAGCAGCTTCCCAGTAACTATTTTACACACGATGGTGTATATACGTCACACTACTTTCCTAATTCATCCCAACCCTCGCCTTCTCTCTCTGTGTCCCCAGATCCACTCTCTACTAGCTTCTGTGGGCAAACTGTAGGTGTTCGCTCAAGGAAACTTAGCAGGAAAGGAACATGCAGGAGGACCATTAGTCCTTTTTATTCAGGCAATTCATATAACTAGCTTGCCTGAAAGTAAGGGGGGATTAAAAATATAAGAAAATAATCTCTGATGATTTCCCATGTATAGGCTTAAGTTTCCCCCAAGGCTGCTTGGGGGAAAAGTGTAGATGGCCTTTCCCTTAAAGAAGGAGGAAATAGAACAGAAATGAAAAGCGTTGGAGCACCTGGACACTTGCGGCCTCCTGCTTCTCAGAGTACATCCAGAGACTCTGACATTTGGAAGCCTTGGCAGTGATTTCTCATCCAGCTTTAAGAGGGCATTTTTTTTCAAACCCATGAACTTGGAAATGTTTCTGCTGTCTCCATCCAACTTTCCTCCACGGTGTATCTGATGTTCAAGTAGAAGAAGGTAGGAAGAGAACTTAAGAGGAAGCAGGTGTTGGTTGGGAAGGCTCCAGGCCAAGTACTGACATGGTTGGGGGAACATTGAGCTGGGCATGTGATGCGTCCTGCTGTGTGGTCCACTGGGGAAGGCAGACAAGGGGGGCAAAAAACACACATGTGTGTTTCCTCATGTGAATAGGTACCAAGATGGAGGAGAAGAGTGGATACGGCCTGGTGAAGAAGGAGGGCTGTGGGTGGAAAGAGAAAGGTAGGAAGGGTGATACCTGCTTAATTTCAGGGACTCTATCTCCTGAGCAATTACTCACACATAACTTTTATTTGCCACACCTTGTGGCATGTGGGATCTTAGCTCACCGACCAGAGATAGAACTCAGGCCCCCTGCAGTGGAAATTCAGAGTTTTAACCACTGGAACACCATGGAAGCCCCCTCACATATACATCTTATTTATGGCTTCCAGAGAGCTTCTTTGTATTAATGATTGTGTCCAATTCTCGCGACCATCTTCATCTCACAGATGGATCCACTTATTCTTAGAAAATGTGTATTTGCCTGTGATCACACAGCTAGTAAGTGGCAGAGGTTTGAAATCAAATTCCCTGATCCCTGAATTGACCTTTTTTCCAACTCTATTCTTGCTATCCAAATCTGACCTGCAATTTTGGTGGTATTGAAGATGGCTTTAGACCTGGGATGCAAGTTCATAGGATCACAAAGAGTTGGACATGACTGAAGTGACTTAGCATGCACGCACTCTTTCACATGACAGCAGTAGAATTGAGTAGTTGTGAAGATATGGTCCACGGTACTGAAAATATACATTATCTGCCCTTTCCAGAAAAAAGGTTGTCAACCTCCACTTTAGATGATTCCTGAATGCATATTTTAAGTTTTGACAGAGAATTATTTTAACCCAGTTTAGAAAAAATATAACCAGCAGGCCAAAACTGCGGTTTCGTGAATAGTATTGTTTAGGAAGAAACTGAGTTTAGAGAGCATACTAATGTGAAGTGAACTTAATGAGGACTTCCCTTGTGCTACAGTGGATAGGAATCTGCCTGCCAATGCAGGAGACATGGGTTCAATTCCTGGGAAGATTCTGCAGAGCAACTAAACCCATGTACCTCAAACTATTGAAGCCCATGCGTCTAGAGCCAGTGTTCTGCAACAAGAGAAACCACCCCAATGAGAAGCCTGCACACTGCAGTGAAGAGTAGCCCCTTTCGCTGCCACTAGAGAAAGCCTCACAGCAATGAAGACTTAGAGACACACACACACACACAAATAATAATAAAGTGGACTTAATGAACTAGTACATAGTGGTATAAATGATCTTTGGCTCAGGAAAAATTGTGACTGTGGGGAAGGAGGGGCTGATATTTGAGGACCACTGGGCTGTGCAGGTGCTGAGCAATAACGGTGGATGCTGAGCACTAACAGAAAGCTTCAGGCCAAACCCTCTGCCTGGAATGGTGGCTGCTGCTCTTCCCAGATAACCGTGATAGTTAATAATGGGTTGTTATGCCTGGTGCTTTCCATTTCTCAAAGGATTTTCACATCAATTATCTCAAATGGATATCATTATTTCCACTTAACGAATTCATCCTTTAATTCCTTAACAAGGATTTATTGAGCATCTATCATGTACCAGGTGGTATTTTAGAGGATGGGGATATAGCCAGGAACAAAATGGGCAGAGTTGCTACCCTATGGACCTTAAATTTTAGTAGGGGTGAGTATCAGGATTTTGGCAGCAAGGAATCAAAATCCATGATGCCCTCTGGCTTGGGTAATAAGAAAATTTATCATCTGTTATAACAGTGTCAGGGTCAGTGTTCCGTTGGGCTGCAGGTGCAGTGTACTCATGGTTCTGCTCTGCTTCCCTGTGATTCTCTTGAACTTGCTCATCTCTATGTGTTAACCATCTTCTGGTTGGTTTCAAGTTTGTTTTGGTGTATCCAGACATGACAGCACCCACAGGAAAAACAGAAACACCATTTCTTCTCGTATCTCTTTCTTAGGAAAGAAAAACTACCAGAAGCCCCCTCAAGAGACTTCCCCATGTGTCTCATTGTCATCATATTATTTAAATTTAGATTGGACTGCATATTACAAACAATAATTTAAAGAAATGTTAAAAATTAAAATGGAGATTGGACTTAAGAATTCCCTGAGTAGGCAAAACCATTTAAGCATGCAAGCAAAAAAATAAATCTAGCTTATTTCATGAATGCAAGTGAAACTTAAGTTAGATTATTTCTTACAAATGTTTCTGACAATCATCATAACAGAAACTTAAGTCATCTTCCCGAAAATGGTATGAGATCATTGCTTTCTAAAAGTTCAAATCAGGAGACTTCTCTGGTGGTCCAGTGGTTAAGAATCCATCTTCCAAAAAAAAAAAAAAGAATCCATCTTCCAATGCAGGGGATGCAGGTTTGATCTCTGGTCGAGGAATATAAGATCCCACATGCTATGGGACAACTAAGCCTGCGCGTTGCAACTACTGTGCTCCACATGAGAGACCCACACACCGCAACGAAAACCCAATGCAGCAAAAATAAATTTTAAAAAGGTAAATAAATAAAAACACAGAAGAAGAATGCAATGCAGTATTATTAATTATAGTTACCATGCTGTACATCATATCCCCATGACTTACCTATTTTATAACTGGAAGCTTGTACCTTCGACTCTATTCACCCATTTTGCCGACTCCCTGCCCCCCTCTCTGGCAGTAACCATTTGGTTCTCTGTATCTATAAGCTTATTTTTTTCTTCTTTCTTTAGATTCCACAAATAAGTAAGATCATACAGTATTTGTCTTTCTCTGTCTTACTTCCTTCACTTGTCGTAATGCCCTCAGGTCCATCCGTGTTGTCACAGCTGGCAAGATATCTTTCTTTTTTATAGCTGAATATCTATACCACACTTCCTTTATCCATACATCTGCTGACGGACACTCAGGTTGTTTTCATACCTTGTAAATAATGTTGCAGCTAACATGGGGATGCATATATCTTTTCAAATGAGTGGTTTTGTTTTCTTTGAATAAATACTCAAAAATGAAATTGCTGAATCGTATGGTAGCGCTATTTTTAATTTTTTTGAGGAACTTCCATTCGGTTTTCCATAGTGACTGCACCAATTTACGTTCCCACCAAGAGAACAAGGGTTCCCTTTTCTCCACATCAACTGAAGCTCATTATTTCCTTTTTGATAATAGCTAAAAGCTGTTGTAACAGGTGTGAGGTGATATCTCATTGTGGCTTTCATTTGCATTTCCTTGATGATTAGTGACATTGAACATCTTTTCAGGCACCTGTTGGTCGTAGATCCCGCCTTGCAGACAGCTCCCTTCTCACCATGTCCTCATCTGACAGAGAGAGGGGAGAGGGGAAGGCTTCCCTTATGTCTCTTGTTGTTGTTATACCTATTTTATTTACTTATTTATTTTTAAAGATTTTTTGGATGTGGATAAAGTCTCTATTGAATTTGTTACAATATTGCTTCTGTCTTATGTTTTGATTTTTTGGCCAGAGACATGTGGAATCTTAACTCTCACACCAGGGCTCAAACCTGTACCCCTGCATTGAAAGGTGAAGTCTTAACCACTGGACCACCAGAAAAATCCCTCACCTATTTTATGTTTTAGGGTTCACATATGAATGATAACACACAGCATTTGACCTTCTCCGTCTGACTTATTTCACTTATCATTACACCCTCCAGGTACATCCATGATGTTGAAAATGACAATAGTTCATTTTTTATGGCTTAGTAGTATTCCACTGTATATACGCCCAGTGTCTCTTGTAAGGACACTCATTTTGCCAGATTAGAGCTCCACTCTTATGACCTCATTTAACCTTAATTAGTTCCTTACTCCTATTACTGTCGATTGGGGGTTAGGCTTTAACATCTGATTTTGGGGAGTACATAGCTCAGTCCATAGCAGAGGCTTTGGAATTTAGTTTCTATGAGCTGCCAGGTATCCTGAGTGGTCTAAGCAGACCCAGAGATGGCTGTGGAGCTGGCTGGAGAGCTTGCTAGAAGGGATCACAGTACTAGAGTGGGGTACTAGATCTGCCCTCTGCCTAAAATCTAACATGCGCCATGGTGATTTGCAAATGTTTATTAAAAGAATTAGAATCCTCCCACAATGAAGGAGACCCCGGTTCGATTCCTGGGTCGGGAAGATCCCCTGGAGAAGGGATAGGCTACCCACTCCAGTATTCTCGGGCTTCCCTTGTGACTCAACTGGTAAAGAATCTGCCTGCAGTGCAGGAGACCTGGATTTGATCCCTGGGTTAGGAAGATCCCCTGGAGAAGGGAACAACTACCCACTCCAGTATTCTGGCCTGGAGAATTCCGTGGACAGTATAGTCCATGGGGTCGCAAAGAGTTGGACACGACTGAGCGACTTTAAAAAATAAAGAAATAAAAGAATTAGTAGGGACTTCCCTGGTCATCCAGTGGTTAAGAATCTGCCTTCCAGTGTGGGAAATGTGAGTTCGATCCCTAGTCAGAGAGCTAAGATCCCACGTGCCACTGGGCAACTAAACCTATATGTTTCAACTACTGAGCCTACATTCTAGAGCCTGAGAGCTGCAACTAAGACCTGAAACAGCCAAAACTTAAGTGTATGTGTATATATATACATATATACATGAATCAGTGGACTGTGTCTTCTTTTTGTGGGTGTCTCATGAGTGTCCCAAGTTCTCCAGTCTTCAACAGCCACCCTTTCCCTGAACATCTCCTGAGTATCAGCTCCCAGACCTTCAGAAAAATCTACTCAAGAGCCCAGTACATGCTGATGTATTTCCATAGATCCGTGCTGCAATGGTTGTATTTTTCTCTGAATGGCTCCATTGCGCCAGGCCTCTTTGTGGTCACCTACAGCCATTTCTCCACCTCTTCTTCCACTTGCTATTCTTCCCCTAAGATATTTGCTGCAAACAACTTTGAGCAGCTAAAGCTGGCTCCAGGAGGGCACAGACTCCAAACTCTGACCTGATCTTGTTTCTGCTTCAGAAGTGTGTGGTACTGTGGCCTCAGACACCATCAAAGTGTCTTCTTGCTCATCCAGGTAGGCCTGCTCTCAAAGGTTCAGCTGAGAGAATGTGACAATTTTCTGGAGTTTAATCATCTTGCATCTTTCTTGGTGATCCCCCAGTAGTCTCACAATCCAGGTGAGTACTTAGATTCAATCCCAGGGGATTCAGAGAAGGTGTTGTTGTAGGGGAGAAAGGAAGGGGGATGATGGAAGGCGGGCAGGTAGAGAAGATGGAGGGGAAGAGAGAGAAGAAGAGGCATATTACAACTTAACAGACTGGTTCCAAATAGGAAAAGGAGTCTGTCAAGGCTGTATATTGTCACCCTGCTTATTTAACTTATATGCAGAGTACATCATGAGAAACGCTGGGCTGGAGGAAGCACAAGCTGGAATCAAGATTGCCGGGAGAAATATCAATAACCTCAGATATGCAGATGACACCACCCTTATGGCAGAGAGTGAAGAGGAACTCAAAAGCCTCTTGATGAAAGTGAAAGAGGAGAGTGAAAAAGTTGGCTTGAAGCTCAACATTCAGAAAACTAAGATCATGGCATCCAGTCCCATCACGTCATGGCAAATAGATGGAGAAACAGTGGAAACAGTGTCAGACTTTATTATTTTGGGCTCCAAAATCACTGCAGATGCTGATTGCAGCCATGAAATTAAAAGACGCTTACTCCTTGGAAGGAAAGTTATGACCAACCTTGATAGCATATTAAAAAGCAGAGACATTACTTTGCCAACAAAGGTCCGTCTAGTCAAGGTTATGGTTTTTCCAGTGGCCATGTATGGATGTGAGAGTTGGACTGTGAAGAAAGCTGATTGCCAAAGAATTGATGCTTTTAAACTGTGGTATTGGTGAAGACTCTTGAGAGTCCTTGGACAGCAAGGAGATCCAACCAATCCATCCTAAAGGAGATCAGTCCTAGGCATTCACTGGAAGGACTGATGCTAAAGCTGAAACTCCAATACTTTGGCCACCTCATATGAAGAGTTGACTCACTGGAAAAGACTCTGATGCTGGGATGGATTGGGGGCAGCAGGAGAAGGGGACGACAGAGAATGAGATGGCTGGATGGCATCACCGACTCTGTGGACATGAGTTTGAGTGAACTCCGGGAGTTGGTGATGGACAGGGAGGCCTGGTGTGCTGTGATTCATGGGGTCGCAAAGAGTCGGACACGACTGAGCGACTGAACTGAACTGAACTGAACAATTCAAACTTGAATGTGCACCCAAATCACCTGGAATGCTTGTTTTTTTAAATATCTAATTTATTTTTTTTGGTTGCTCTATATCTTTATTTGGTTGCTGTGTGCAGGCTTTCTCCAGTTGCGATGAGCAGGGGCTATTCTTCATTGTGGTGCCTGAGCTTCTCATTGAGGTCGCTTCTCTTGTTGCAGAGCGGAGGCTCTAGAGCATGAGCTCAGTAGTTGTGGCCCATAGGCTTAGTTATCCCTTGACATGCGGAATCTTCCCAGTCCATAGATGAAACCTGTATCCCCTGCATTGGCAGGTGGACTCTTAACCACCAGATCATCAGGGAAGTCCCTAGATGGTTTGTTGAAGCACAGAGTGCTGGCCTCCACCTCAGAACTTTCAATTCAATAAGTCTGGGGTAGGGACCAAGACTTCTCATTTCTAACAAATCCCCAGGTGATGCTGATGCTGCTGGTCAGGGCACCACACTCTGAAGACCCCTGACTTCCTCCAAAACCAGCTGGGAGGCAGTGCACCCCCTTCAGATACAGTGTTTTGCTTCTCACAATGGGTAGGTAGATCTGCTCCTTCCTAAATAGCCTCGCGGCCAACAGCCAAGTCCATCTGTTTGTTCATACAGTGGCAAGATGTCCAACAAGTCCCTAAAGAAGCTAATGAGCAACTTGGATCCAACTCTTTATTGTCTGTCAGAGGAAAGGCATCCATGCTTGGTAATGAGCCTTTGGTTGCTCTGCTGGACTCTGTGGCCAGAATTAAGCACCTTGTCATCTAGCTGGTAAGGATTTAGTTGACAGTACTGGACCAGAAAGCCTAACCAAGTCATGTCCTCCCGAATAGCACCTGCTTATATCCCATTATATTGGGGGTACAGTGGATGGTTTCTGCTCTCAGAAACCCGTTTGTTTCCATCTCGGTGGTGTGCAGGACAGAAGAGCGTATCCCACATCATGCAAAAGCCTGAGATGTGATGACTGCTGCTCCTGTTCACCCATTCCATCGACATTTTGTAGCCTCCTGCATGGTCTGACCCTGAACGAAGTGGGAGCAGGGGACAATGACAAAATGCACCCATGATCTGCTTCAAGGCTAGGCCTGTGACACCACACAAGGCTGGGCATATAGTGAATCCTCAAGTAATGTCAGCCTTGATTATTATGAATTTGATTAAGGGAAGAGTGTTCCCATCACGATCCAGTGTAGAACTCTCTTGCTTGATGCAATTCACAAATGCCTTCTGGGAGGAAATTAGCATTCTTGATAAATGCTTAAGCAATTTTCTGATAAACTTTAACAAGATTAGAACCTCCTTGGGGAAATCAGCTACCCAAACACTCAGCTGATTATCAGACATTCTTTGTCTTGTATTCAGTTTAATAATGCTTATCCAACCATCCTCTTTTCCTGGGGAATGTCCTTAACAAAAGAGAACTGTGACTTGGCTTTGTGGCATGATCAAAATAAAACTTTGGCACATGCTTATAACTGATTCATCTGAAAAAATTTAAAACAGTCATTATGGAGATGGGACATCGGAATAGTAACTAACATTTTTTTAAGTACTTGCTGTTTGCCAGATGTTATAGGAAAGATCGTGTAATAGCTCATCTCTCTTTTTTAAAAGTGTATTTATTTTTGGGGTGTGCTGGGTCTTCGCTGATGCATTAGAGCTTTCTCTAGTTGCAGCGAACAGGGGCTACTCTCTAGTTGTGGTTCGCACATGGGTTTCTCACTGCGGTGGTTTCTCTTGTTGCAGGGCATGGGTTCTAAGGCATGCAGGTTTCAGTAGGTGCAGTACGTGAGCTCTAGAGTGTGGGTTCAGTAGCTGTGACGCATCGGCTTCTTTGCCCCATGGCATGTGGAATCTTCCTGGACCAGGGATCAAACCCATGTCCCCTGCATTGGGCAGGCAGATTCTTAACCACTGGACCACCAGAGAAGTCCTCTCTCTCTCTTTATAATGAGTTGCATTATCATAACTCTGTTTTATTTCTGAGATTCTCAGAGAGGTGAAGTGACTTGCCCAAGAACACACAGCCAGTAAATGGCAGAGCCAGGTTTAGAAGCCAGGCCTGTTCAAGTCCAGAGCTAGAGCCAGCAATAGCTACACTCTTCTGCCTCCACCAAAGAATTATAGTGGGAGATGGAGAATGGGATAGTGTCTGAGAGACAAGTGTAGGGCTACAGGACTGCAGAGTGGGGAGAGCGCCTGCCGAGGTACAGGGCTTGGGAAGGAACTATGGGGGAAGAGGTGTCTCAGCCCATAGGAATATGTAGGGAGGGACATTGAAGACACTGAGAAGGGCATCCAGGCGCAATGGGCTGGACAGAGGCAGAGTCAAGGCCAGGTATGTTTGAGAAAATGGTAGAGTTCAATCTGGCAACCACAGGAGTGGTCCCCAGCCCTTTCAATAATGTGAATTCTGTCCTCCATGTGCTGCTAGTTGGATTTTTATGACTCTGGATTGAGAGATCCCATTCCAGTTCAATCACCTACTAGCTGTGTGACCTTGGGCAGATCACTTCACCCCTCTGAGGTGAAGCTTTCCTCATGTGAAAATTGGAAGGTAATAATAGCCTTGCTTTTATAGGATTGCTGTGATAAACCATGACAATTATCACAAGCCCAGTGTCTACTAAGAGCTCTGTAAAAAGGTGAGGTTTTAATGTGTGACTGAACTTATGGTGGCATTATGTCACCATTTTCTCAGTGGGACTATGAAAAAAGATTTTCAAACTTATTTTAGTATAATTTCAGACTGTTAAAAAGTTTCAAAAATAGTACAAAGAGTTCCTTAATACTCTTTAACAAAATTATATGTTTAATCATTATATATAATAGATATATATAATAATTATATGTAATTATTATATATATTTCCCTCCTGAACTATTTGCAAATCAGATGCAGACCTGATGGCCTTTTATCCCTAAATACTTGTGGTTATTCCCTAAAAGCAAGGACATTCTCTTACATAGTTTTATTACAATGATCAAAACCATGAAATTGATACTGACACAATACTATTATCAGAAGACTTTGTCAATTGTCCCACAATCTCCTATATAGCAAAAGAAAATCTTGGTTCATATATTACAGTCAATTGTCCTTTCTCTTTAGTCTCCTTGGGTTGGTAACAGTTCTCTAGTCTTCTTGTCTCTCATGACCTTGACATCTTTGAAGAGTATAGCCAGTCATTCCATTTAGGTTTTTCTGATGTTTCCTCATAATTGGATTCAGGTTAGGTGTTTCGGGCAGGAGTGCGTTTCAGTGCATCACATCACTGTAAACACTTTTGCTCATGCCTTAAAATAGGATCCCTTCATGGGAAGAGGTAGGGAGCACTGGACCACGTGCATGAGATTCCCTTGAGGAACTCAATAAACATACCCAGTACCCCCTGAGAATGTGACTGGGGAAGCTGTGTGGTTAACCAACATTCTATGTGACCAATCGTCTACTTGGCTATGTTCCTTTCAGCCATAGCAATCTAAGACATGGCCAATAGATGGCAGTGCAGTCTACCCTTTCAGTGTTGCTTCTGGAAAGATCTCCTAGTGAAGCTTCCTGTGAATTCAAGCTAACGTGCTTAAGCAACCTGTCTTCTGCTTTCCCTTCCTGTCCCTTCACAGTGACTTCCCTTGATGCCCCAGGACCTCAAAATGGTCAGAACTCATTTGGAGTTTCCCAAACTCCTTGAGGTAAAACCCCTCTTTCTGAAGAATTAGCCAGAAACTGTAAAATAATATCCCAATAATACTCCAACCAGTATTTACTGAGAATGTACTGGGTGACTAGCAGGACTCTTACCTTCTCTTTTAACACTCACAACTACCCCCAAGGAGGGGATTGTTAACCTCCTCACGGTCACACAGTAAGTCCCTGTCACCACCTCCTGCTACCATCTTGACTGGAACTTATACTTAAGTTAGAGGAGCAGATGGGGGGCAATAATGAATTCATCAAGGCACAGGCTCTGAGAACTTGGAGAACCTCCTGAGAAAGGGGGATGCTCTTTCCTGCTTTGGGGCCAGGGGAACTGAACAGGGAGCTGCAAGGGACAGACACAGTGTAAGTTCCCCTATTAAGGGGGCTTCATATGTCCAGGAAAGCAGTCACGACTTGGGCCATAGCACACGGAAGGCCAATGGGATGGCTGTCTTTTAGACCTTGGGAGGCTGGGAGGACTGGGGAGATTTCAAAGACTGGAGGTGAAACTGTACAATTTGTATTGGGACTTGAACTTGGCCAAAACCCAGACTGGGATTGAACCCACTGTCTTTTAATTAAAATCACATACCTGGTCTCAAGACCTACAGAAGTTCAGGTTTTTTCTTCTTCTTTTTTTAACTGGAGTTTAGTTGTTTTACAGGGTGGTGTTAGTTTCTGCCGTACAGCGAAGTGAATCAGCAACGTGTATACGTACACTGCCTCTTTGTCACCGCAGGCATTGAATAGAGTTCCCTGTGCTATACAGTAGCTTCTTGTTAGTTACCTAGTTTGTACATAGAAGTGTATATATGTCAATCTCAATCTCCCAGTTCATCACACCCCTCCTTTCCCTCCTTGGTGTCCATATGTTTGTTCTTTATTTCTGCTTTGCAGATAGATTCATTTGTATCATTTTTCTAGATTCCACGTATATGCATTAATATACAATATTTGTTTTTCCTTTTCTCACTTACACAGTTCAGACTGTTTATGTCTCAGCACATAATGAGTTCAGCAAGAAACGAAGCAATAGGTAAGAAGTGGTTTTATTTGGAGACATACATATTCCTTAGAGTGTGGGCCATCTCAGAAGGTGAGAGGCCCCAAAATATGAAGTGGTTAATTTTTATGGGCTGGGTAATTTCATAGCTAATGAGTGGGAAGATTATTTCAATTATTTTTCTGAAGGGGTGGAGATTTCCAGAAATTAGGCTACCACCCACTTTTTGGTCTTATATGATTATCCTCAGAACTGTCTGAGTGACTAACAGTTTCACTTTTCACTTTTCTTTCGGAACTGTCAGGGCCCTGGTGTCATTTAGCATATGGACATGGAACAACAGACTGGTTCCAAATAGAAAAAGGAGTACGTCAAGGTTGTATATTGTCACCCTGCTTATTTAACTTATATGCAGAGTACATCATGAGGAACGCTGGGCTGGAAGAAGCACAGGCTGGAATCAAGATTCCCGGGAGAAATATCAATAACCTCAGATATGCAGATGACACTACCCTTATGGCAGAAAGTGAAGAGGAACTCAAAAGCCTCTTGATGAAAGTGAAAGAGGAGAGTGAAAAAGTTGGCTTAAAAGCTCAACATTCAGAAAACTCTGATCATGGCATCTGGTCCCATCACTTCATGGGAAATAGATGGGGTAACAGTGGAAACAGTGTCAGACTTTATTTTTTTGGGCTCCAAAATCACTGCAGATGCTGATTGCAGCCAGGAAATTAAAAGACACTCCTTGGAAGGAAAGTTATGACCAACCTAGATAGCGTATTAAAAAGCAGAGACATTACTTTGCCAACAAAAGTCCGTCTAGTCAAGGCTATGGTTTTTCCTGTGGTCACGTATGGATGTGAGAGTTGGACTGTGAAGAAAGCTGATCGCCGAAGAATTGATGCTTTTGAGCTGTGGTGCTGGAGAAGACTCTTGAGAGTCCCTTGAACTGCAAGGAGATCCAACCAGTCCATTCTAAAGGAGATCAGTCCTGGGTGTTCATTGGAAGGACTGATGCTGAAGCTGAAACTCCAATACTTTGGCCATCTCATGCAAAGAGTTGACTCACTGGAAAAGAGTCTGATGCTAGAAGGGATTGGGGGTGGGAGGAGACGGGTACAACAGAGAATGAGATGGCTGGATGGCATCACCGACTCGATGGACATGAGTTTGAGTGAACTCCGGGAGTTGGTGGTGGACAGCGAGGCCTGGTGTGCTGTGATTCCTGGGGTCGCAGAGTCGGACACAACTGAGCGACTGAACTGAACTGAACTGAATGTATTATAGTGAGCATAAAATGAAGTTCAAGGTCTACTGGAAGTCGAATCTTCCACCATCTTGGACCTATATGGTTCTAACCAGTTTATATTGTTCCAAAGACTATGTCATTCTTTTAAAGGTTGTTCCCAGCCCCCTTCCCTCTTGTTTCATGGGGACACTGTGGGACATTCGGTCTGTGTAATGCTCATAATAGAACAAACCATACGTGTTGAATTTGTTTCTGCTTAATCCTTTTCTAAGAGATTGCATTGAGGGGATTTTCAAGGGAAGGGATCCATGATATTGGGAAAGATGGTGTGAAATGAGCCTAGAGACATGGACAGGTAGGAATTTTCACCTGGAGATGTGGGCAGGTGGAGGTTTTCCCCAATGGGTGTGGTCAAGGGAAGTGTCCTAGAAACAGAGAAGTTTGACTGGAGATCCTGAAGTCGTCCTTATCAATACGTACTGCTGTTGAGGCAGACACTGCCTATTGTTTATGAAAGATCTCAACTCCCCTTTTGCCATCTTACTAGAACCCTGGATTAGTTGAAGTGGCCACTCGTTTAGCTAAGGAGCTACATTTCCTGGTACTGGCAGCTGGTTCTGGCCAATGAGATGTGAGCTGGGCCAGGATATTAGTCTGAATTCAATCAGGGGAGAAAAACCACATGGTAATTTGAATCAGAAAAGTTTAATGTAAAGAATTATTGACTAGTACAGAGAGTTGAAGTAATGGAAAAGGGTGGGTGTGGGATGAATTGGGAGATGGAGAGGTTGGCTAGTAAGCAGTAAAGAGAACTCTGAAGAATACAGTGAAGTAGCAGGTATAAGGAGCAGTCTCCACACTCAGGGCTGAGACAGAGCTTCCCCTCCCCTACGTCCTCCTCCAGCCTGAGGTCCAGACTGTTGGACTGGGCACAACTGTGGTTCACTGAGCTGCGGAGAAGTCCCTGAGGTCTGCACTGGTAGAACTTGTCAGAAAACTACCCTCTCTCGTACCAGAGAAAACTTTCCTGATACCACTGACGTATCTCAATGAAGGCACTTGAATACGAAATTGCGAAAGGTAAGGATGCTGGGGGAAGCTACTGGCCTTTTGTGCTGCTGGCTGCTGTATACTGCAGGAACAGGTGCTAAAGCAGCTGCCTGCACTGTAGGAGGCTGACGGATGACCCACACAAAACAGGAAAGGGTGGGCTCTTGGAAAAGCTCTCTAAAAGGTATTAGATTTGGCTAGTTTAACCCTTTTGCACTTTGATCTTCCCTTTCTTCCTGCAGCCTGGACCCAGAAGGAAGAGGACACGGCACAGAGTTGCAACCGACATGTCATGTGAGTGAGAAATAAACCACTGTGGGGCTCAACTGCTAAGATCTTGGAGTTGTTTGTTCTGTAGCACAACCTGCTAAAAGCTGACCAATACACACGAAGAATGTTTTATATAATAATTGCCAGTTACAGTAAATGGGAATTTCCTCTGTTTTGTAAAATACTATGAGAAGATGAGAATTATGGTTAAAGAAAGAGCTAATAGGGGCTTCCTTGATGGCTCAGCAGGCAAAGAATCTGCCTGTAATGCAGGAGACACAAGAGACATAGGTTTGGTCCCCGGGTCGGGAAATGGCAACCCATTCCAGTATTCTTGCCTGGGAAATCCCATGGATAGAGGAGGCTGGTGGGCTACAGTCCAAAGGGTCACGGTGAGTTGGACACGACTGAGCAAAAACAGTACAAGAAGAAAGAGTTAATAAGATCTTCAGCAAAGAAAAAGAGTCATAAAAATACATCCTGGATTTTGGAAATACTGGTACTTCCGAATTTGTTACAGGAACAGGAGAAGAAAGAAAAAAAGAACAAAATGGGAAGGAGAAAGGTAAAACAGTAAAGAATAAGCAAAGGAGATTTGAGAATACTGTGTTTATAGACAGCTCAACAGACTCCTTGGTATTGCTGGGGAAAATAAGAGGAATATTATTAAACCAGGGCAGCACAGTGGCAGCTTACTTGGAAGCCACACTGAACTGCCTGTGGGGGACACAATAGGAGGCATATCTTTGTCCCCGAGGTATATGATTGAAGCCACTGTATTCTGTCTCAACGGTGTCTTAACACGCCATGTCTGTCCTCATCAGCAGGCGCACGGGCTTCCCGCTGAACTCTAGTTTCAGATTGACCTTTGAGGTGTCCCCAGGGATCCGCGGAGTTAATAGCTTTTATTTTGAGTCAGACACTTCAGCACATAGTCTCTCAATTTAGTGAAGATCCAGATAGATATTGGCTTTCACAGAAAGTGGCAAGAGACAGAAGCAATTGGCTTTGATGTGTATGAGGAGGAGAAGGTGGCAGAGTGACAGCCCTGATGACCCCTTCCAACATCTCTCAGGTGACCAATAGCAGCAGTGGAGACAAAATGATGGAGCGAGTAGCAGAAGAACGTGTCCTCTGTAATGAACATGGCAGAGTTGAGCAAATGGTCAAAAGCACCTCTAGATACACAGAACTGTCTGTAACATGTTTAAGGAAGACATGGGGAGCCTCTGTCTGTCTTTCAGATATCATGTAGGTACAGGTTTCCTAAAAGTAAGTGAGAAGGTTTGGAAGGGTCTGGCCAACATCTTTACTTGGAAAGATGAGAACTCAGAACAGCGGAGGACTCAAGCATGTTAGTGAAGGTCGTACCTTATGACTATCCCCAAGACCTGGGGTGATGGGAGCCTGGGCTAGCAGGAGGACCCCATAACATTAACAGCCTTGTATTCTCTGAGCTGGCTCCTGTATCAACCCAACAAGCCAAGGGCAAGGTGGGAGAGAGGTGAGAAGGACACTCTGCCATTATCCTTATACAATGCCAGCTGAACAGAGATGAATCCTCTGACTCACACTGGCTAAAAGGGCTTTACCAAGAGCCACAGGGGGATACAGAGGATCTGAATCAAACAACGGATCAGGTTGATATTAGTGATAATATGGCATCATGTCAATAAATGAATACATAAACAGAAAATGTATCTTTCATTGAAACACCCATGAGAATGCTCAGAAAAATTGACCATGGCTATAGAGAAAATGTCTTCCCTGGTGGCTTAGACAATAAAGAATCTGCCTGCAATGTGGGAGATCTGGGTTTGATCCCTGGATTGGGAAGATCCCCTGGAGGAGGGCATGGCAACCCATTCCAGTATTCTTGCCTGGAGAATCCTCATGGACAGTGGAGCCTGGTAGGCTGTAGTCCAGGGTTTGCAAAGAGTTGGACACAACTGAGTGACTAAGCACAGCACAGCCTAGAGAAAATATCAGCACCTTTCTCCCCAAAAAGAAATAGCAGAGACCTCTTTGACCATCAGATAAAAAAAGTAGGAATTAAAAAGTAGAAATGAGCAAAAGCCAAAGCACATGGAAAAAGTAAAACCTCCTCCTCAAAATTTATTTATTTTAAAATTGAAACATAACTGATTTACAGTGTTGTGTTAATTATTGCTATACAGCAATGTGATTTTATATATATATATATGTATACAAGTTATTTTTAAAATGTTCTTTTCCATTATGTTTTACCACAGGATATTTCATATAGTTTTCTGTACTATACAGTAGGACTTTGTTGTTTATACATTCTATATATAAAAGATCATATCTGCTAACCCCAACCTCCCACTCCATCCCTCCCCCAGCCTCCTACCCTTGGCAACCACCAGCCTGTTCTCTAGGTCCGTGATTCTATTTCTGTTTCATAGATAGGTTTATTTGTGTCATATTTTAGATTCCACATATTAGTGATATCTTATGCTATCTGTCTTTCTTCTTCTGACTTACTTCACTTAATATGACAATCTCTAGTTGCAACCCCCCTACCTCAAAATTTAAAACTCCATTTGAGAACAAAAGAAAGTCAAAATTGCAAGTTCAAACCAGTTTGGAAAGAAAAGATGCAAACACTCTGTGTCTAAAGCGATAAGATACAGCTAAAACCATCATGACAGGGAAATTTCATCTTAAACACTTATTTTTCTGAAAAAGACAAATATAAATGAATAAGCATTCCAACCAGGAAGATGCAAAACGAGCAGCGGAATGCATCTAAGGAAAGAAGGGCAGAATGAAGACAAGCGGAAGTTAATCAATCGAAATACAAAACAAAGGTAGAGCTGGTAAATGGAAGAGCTGATTCATTGCAGGAAAAAACCCCACACAGTAAAACAGAGAAGCCACTAGCTAGCCTAACCAAAGGGGAAAAGACCACATACAGAGAAGACATAATTAGGATGAGAAATGAAAGATAAGCATGATAAAAGAACATTTTAATATGTATCTTTTAATTATATAAATAATGCACAGATACACAGGCATTAGAGATAAAAGTCAAAGAAGAAGAAAAAATAGAGTAAAAAGTTAAAGTCAGTTCAGGCTTCCAGAAGAAAATGCCACAGGCTGGGTGGCTTAAGCAACAGAAATTTACCTTCCTGTAGTTCTGTAGGGTGGAAGTTCAAGTTCAAGGGGCCTGCAGGGCTGGTTTCCTTTGAGGTCTCTCTTGTTGGCGTGCAGACAGCTGCCCTCTTGCTGCCCCTTCACCCCTCTGTCCATGAGCCTCTGGTGTCCTTTTGCGTGTCGAGGTTTCTCTTCTTATAAGAACACCACTCACTTTGGATTAGGGTCCAGCCAATATTTTAACTTAATCACCCCCATTAAAAGACCCCATCTCTAAAATAAAGTCACATTCTAAGATACAGGGGGTGGGGGTGGGGTTTAGGGTTTTAATGTATGAATTTTGGCGGGGACAGAGTTCAGCCCATAACACCTTTTCTCCCCTTTCCTCCTTCAAATTCCACCCCTCTCCCAGGAGTAACGTGATTTTTTAAAAATTAATTAATGAATTAATCATTGACTGCGCTGGTTCTTTGCTGCTTCACACAGCTTTCTCTAGCTGCGGCGCACACGTTTCTCACTGTGGTGGCTTCTCTTGTTGTGGACCATGGGCTCGAGGGCTTGTGGGCTTCAGAAATTGTGGGCTCTAGAGCCCAGGCTCAATAGTTGTGGCACAGGGGCTTGTGGCATGTGGAATCTTCCTGGGCCAGAGATGGAACCCGTGTACCCTGCACTGGCAGTGGATTCTTAACCACTGGACCACCAGGGAAGTCCAGAAGTAGCAAGGATGAACCAGAGCCTCCATGACATTGGTGGTGTCCAGGACAAGAGTCAAACCAAGGCCCACCTGCCATAGATCTATTTATTTTTTGTAGATCCAGCCACCAAACAGTTAAATAAAATGGTCTATCCTCCTACCTGGACAAATATACTTTCATTCTGACCTGGGAAACCGGGTTTGGATTTAAAAGTTCTGGACTCTCCAGAGTTCCTTCCCAGAACATGGTGATAGGGCCTCCCTTCTCTTCCTGTGGCTGGCTCTGTCTACACCGCCAGAGCTTCTTGTATACATACATGGAGACTCCAATCTGCACATCCCACACCCCTCAAACAGTGCTGTTTGGTGACTGATTGGGCCTAGCAGTGGTCACAGCAAGGCGGCACTCCATCCTCAGTAGGATGTACCTGGGGCGAGGCCCCCCCTGCCGCCCCCGCAGACTCTGGAAGGAATTTCTGGGTCCCAGGAATAGGAGGCTGGACTGGAAGGAAGTCTCAGGCCCTAGACAGGTGTGTTCTCTGTGGGTGGGGTGCACTTGGAGGGAATATGAGCAGTCCCTCTAAAAAGAGGCCCACAGGAAAAGTCCTTCTTGCTCACAACTAGATCCAGTTCAGTTCAGTCGCTCAGTCGTGTCCGACTCTTTGCGACCCCATGAATCACAGCACACCAGGCCTCCCTGTCCATCACCAACTCCCGGAGGAGATCGCTCAAACTCATGTCCATCGAGTCGGCGATGCCATCAGCTATCTCATTCTCTGTCGTCCCCTTCTCCTCCCACCCCCAATCCCTCCCAGCATCAGAGTCTTTTCCAGTGAGTCAACTCTTCACATGAGGTGGCCAAAGTATTGCAGTTTCAGCCTCAGCATCAGTCCTTCTAATGAACACCCAGGATTGATCTCCTTTAGATATTAGTGGGTGTCTTTTCAGACCATTTTATATCCATTTTATATATAAAAAGGAGATCCTAATTCCAAAACAAAGGCTTGTTTTTAATTTTAAATTACCTTTAAAAATATTTATTTATTTGGCTGTGCTTTATTTATTTGGGTCTTAATTGCAGTGTGCGGGATTGTCTCACTTCGTTGCAGCGTGCAGACTCTTTTGTTGTGGCGTTCGAACTCTTAGCTGTGGCTTGTGAGATCTAGTTCCCTGACCAGGGATTGAACCCAGGCCCTCTGTATTGGGTATGCTGAGTCTTAGCTACTGGACCACCAGGGAAGTCCCTAAAGGTTTATTTTTAAAAATGGATTCTCTCTTTTTCTGAGTTTTGCTTTTTCCCCTCCCATTCTGTCTTGTAGATCATTCCATGTCAGCACAGATAGATTTACTTTATCCTTTTCCATTGTTGCATGATATTATGCAGTATAAAGGTAAGGGGGAAAATTATGAAAGCCTATTTAATATGATGCAATGTTATTCCTCTTGAAAATCAAGATGATTTAAAACCAAAATAAATTAAAAAAAATAAAACTTATGAAGATTGGCTTAAGAAGACATTGAAAACCCAAAAGACTAATAGCTATAGAAGTAGCTGAACCCTCGTGAAGGGATTGCTGTTGTTCACTCGATAAATCCAGTCTGAATCTATGCAACCCCCACGTACTGCAGCACGCCGGACTTGACTGTCCTTTACTGTTTCCCAGCATTTACTCGAACTCATATCCACTGAGTTGGTGATGCTATCCAATCATCTCATACTCTGTTGTCCCCTTCTCCTCCTGCCTTCAATCTTTCCCAGCATCAGGGTCTTTTCCAATGAGTCAGCTCTTCACATTAGGTGTCCAAAGTATTGAAGCTTCAGCTTCAACATCAGTCCTTCCAGTGAATATTCAGGCTTGATTTCCTTTAGTAACTTTATGAAAAAGAGTCATGAGAGACATCCCCTTTCTCATGGCTGTGTTAAGACACAGCCAGAAGATGACCATCTGCAAGCCAGGAATTGGACCCTAACCAGGAACCAAATTGGCTGGCGCCTTGATCTTAGACTTCTCAGCCTCCAGAACTGTGGGACACAAGTTTCTGTTGTTAAAGCCACACCGTGTGTGGTGTTTTGTTATATATAGCAGCCTGAGCAAAGACAAGTATCAAAACCTGACAAAGCAGCAAAAGGAAATTCACCATGTGTGGTATTTTGTTATAGCAGCCTGAGCAAAGACAAATATCAAAACCTGACAAAGCAGCAAAAGGAAATTCATGGACCAATTTAATCTATGAATATTGAAGCAGAACTTCTTCATGAGAGATTAAGAGTTAGAATCCAGTAATGCTGTTATGGAATAAAAAACCTATAGTCAAATGATGGGAGGCTGACACACAGAAATCAGTCACATCAGTCTTATTTCTCTATATTACCAATGAACAATTGGAAACGGAAATTAAAAACACAATACCATCTACGATAGCTCTATAAATGCAATACTTAGATATAAATCTAATAAAATATGTACAGGATCTGTATGATAAAAACAATGAAATATTATGAAATCAAAGGCTTCAATAGATGGAGAGATAGACTGTGTTCACAGATTGGATGATTCAATGTAACAGAGATGACATTTCTTCCCAAATTTACTTATAGGTTTAACATAATTCCTATCAAAGTTCCAGCAGGGATTTTTGTAAATACAGACAAGCCGATTTCAAAATGTATACCTAAAGGCAAAGGAGATCGAATAGTTAAAACATTTGAAAATGAAGAATAAATGTAGCTGAATCACAGTACCTGATTTTACTACTTATCTATATAGCTGCAGTAATCAAAACAGTGGCATTGGGATAGACACAATCAAGGGAACAAAACAGAGTCCAGAAATAGACCCACACAAGCTGATCAACAGATTTTTTTTTTTTTTTTTGGCATGCCTTGTGGGGCCACGGATTGAACCCGGGCCGTGGCAGTAAAAGCACAAAGTCCTAACCATTGGACCACCAGGGAATTCCTGATCAGTGGATTCTTTTTAAAATTTTATTTATTATTTTTATCTATTTATTTGGCTACACTGGGTCTTCATTGCTGCTCGTGGGCTTTGTCTAGTTGTGGTGAGAAGGGGCTACTCTCGAGTTGTGGTGTGTGGGCTTTTCATTGCAGTGACTTCTTGTGACAGAGCATGGACTCTCGGGTGAGTGGGCTTCAGTAGCTGCAGTGTGTGGGCTCAGTAGTTGTGGCGCGCAGGCTTACTTGTCCCTCGGCACATGGGATCTTCCCAGGCCAGGGATAGAACCTGTGGCCCCCGTATTGGCAGTCAGATTCTTCACCACTGAGCCACCAGGGAAGCCCAATTTCTGTTTTCATATATTTATAGATTGTTAAACATAGAAATAAATACAAATATGTGTATGAATGTTAGCCTACCCATGTGTATTTCCTAGTTCTGTCTTCTCAGAAGGCACTGACAAGCCAGTAGTAATGAGCACATTTAGAGATGTAGTGCCCAGATCTTGGTTTCTAAATACCATTTTCATATATATATATATATATACACACACACGTGTGTGTGTGTGCATTTTTGCGTGTTAGTCGTTCAGTCATTTCCAACTCTTTGCGACCCCATGGACTGTAGCCCGCCAGGCTCCTCTGTCTATGGAATTCTCCAGGCAAGAACACTGGAGTGGGTAGCCATTCCCTTCTCCAGGGGATCATCCTGACCCAGGAATCAAACCTGAGTCTCCTGCATTGCAGGAAGATTGTTTACTGTCTGAGCCACGAGGGAAGCCCACGCACACACACACACACACACACACACACACACACACACACACACACACACACACACACACACACACACAGGTTTCTAGGAGAAATATTTAATTCCAGAGCTTGGGCAGAAAAAGTGAACCATGAGCTTGGAATATATTATGATGTTAGCAAGTAAGGAAGTGCTCAGAAGGTGATGGGACTGTAGTGAAAGGACCCAGGAACCAACCTGACATCATTCCTAATGGTTTAAAGCTGGGACTATTCGAGCAACAAAATGAAGATTGGATTATAACCTTGTTCAGTTTTCTCCCAAAACCATTATCATGTCTTAACCTACTGTATAATTAACTTATTATGATTTTTTTATTACCTTGTTCTCTCCACTTGAATATAAGCTTTAGAGAGTGAGATTTGGGAGGGGGCTCTGTTTTGTTTATGGATATTGTGGATATTGGCACACAGACTAGGGAAACTGTATCTTCTAAGAAGCAAAAAGAGTTTTTCCAAAGAATTGAACACTAAGCATCAGCAGCTACCACCAGCAGATTGTCTTCCTCAGCACTTCTGAGACTCACAGGGGCCGGCAGTCCTGGTCCTGAGGGAGCTGAGTAGTTGGGATCTTCTCCTGAGAAAAGAACATGGCAAACTAGGAGGCCATCTCCCAAGGAACACTTATAAGATTTTTCTCTCAAAAGCACCCTTGGAACAGCTGTGCTTACTTTGTAAACTCAGTGAGAATCTAACTTTTGCATGATATTAAAAACCCATTGGTATCTTTATCTCAGTGAAAACCCTCCCACTCCTGTGAGGTTGACGTTGTTGCTTAGCACCAAGTCTTGTCTGATTTTTGTGACCCTGTGGACCGTAGCCCGCCAGGTTCCTCTGTCCATGGGGATTTCCTAGGCAAGAATACTGGAGTTGGTTGCCATTTTCTACTCCAGGGGATCTTCCTGACCCAGGGAAAAACTTGCATCTCCTGCCTTGGCAGGTGGATTCTTTACTGCTGAGCCACCAGGGAAGTCTGAAGTTGACATCAAATTCCTGTTTTATGGGTAAAGGGAAGGCAGCATGGAGAAGGTAAATCTGTTAGTTTCCTAGGACAGCTGTGACCTAGAATAGTCAGATTTCTAGAGTCAGAAAGTACATTAGTAGATGCCAGGGGCTGGAGGTGGGGTGGGGTCGGGATGGGGAATGGGGAATTAGTGTTTATTGGGGACAGAGTTTCAGTTTAGGAAAGTGAAAAATTCAGGAGATGGATGATGGTGAGAGTTGCACAATGATGCAAAAATACTTAGTGCCACTGAACTGACAGTTAAATATGGTTAAAATAGTATATTTTATATGACTTTTACCAGAATGAAAAAAAATTTTTTTTAAGTACCACAAACTGGGTGGCTTAAAACTATAGAAATTTATTGTCTCAAAGTTCTGGAGGCCAGCAGTCTGAAATTAAGGGATCCACAGGGCTGAGTTTCCTCTGAGACTCTGGGTAGAATTCTTTGTCTCTTCTTAGCTTCTGGGAGCCCCAAACACTTTTTGGCTTGAAACTGCATGTCTGATCTCTTTGTCATCATCTTTTCTCTCTGTGAGTGTCTGTTTCTGTGTCCAAATTTATAAGGACCCCAGTCGTATTGGGGCTTCCTTTGGGGCTCAGGTAGTAAAGAATCTGCCTGCAATGCAGCAGATCCAGGTTCAATCCCTGGGTCAGGAAGATCCCTTGTAGGAGGAAACGGCTACCCACTCCAGTATTCTTTCCTGGAGAATTCCATGGACAGAGTAGCATGGAGGGCTACAGTCCATGGGGTGGCAAAGAGTCAGACACAACTGAGCAGCTAACACTTTCACTTTCAGTCATATTGGATTAGGGACCATCTTAAATGATCTCATTTTAACTTGATTATCTCCATCAATACCCTATTTCCAAATAAAATTACATTTTGAGTTGCTGGAGGTTAGGACTTCATCATATCTTTTTTGGAGGATACAATTCAATACATAATGGTAAGTAAGTTTGAATCAAAGAATGTTAGAGCTTGTTGTTGTTTAGTTCTTAAGTCATGTCCGACTCTTTGTGACCCAAGGACTGAAGCTCACCAGGTTTCCCTGTCTTTCATTATCTCCCAGAGTTGGCTCAAATTCATGTCTGTTGAGTTGATGATGCTATCCAACCATCTCATCCTCTGTCATCCCCTTCTCCTCCCACCTTCAATCTTTCCCAGCATCAGGGTCTTTGCCAATGAATCAATTCTTCACATCAGGTGGCCAAAGTATTGGAGCTTCAGCTTCAGCATCAGTTCTTCCAATGAATATTCAGAGTTGATTTCCTTTAGGATTGACTGGTTTCATCTCGTTAGAGCTAAAAGAGTCTTTTTCTGTTGAAGTACCCACTCCATTGGATACTCCCTCTCTGCATGATTTAACCATGCCTAGACTCTCCTGAAATGGAAAGTCATCAGGAAATTCCCAAAATGTTAGCTATGCTAATCCCTGCAATCTTGATTACCCTCTAAAGTGTAGACTTTTTAGGTCCTCTCTTTTTTCCTGCTGCCCAGGGTTTCCACCCTCCTGAGTTAACATTTCATGGTTCACCTGCCTGCTGAGTACCCTCAGGAGCATCAACAGGGAGCTTAGAGCCATTGCAAAGAGTGAGAACCAGGTGAGCCATCCTTTGGGAAGTTCTATGATCTGAACAGGAGTGATAGAGAAGGGAAATACTGGGCCACTGAGCATGTGTGGTATAGCAAAGGCAAAGGTACAGAGACAATTAACAGCAGACTAAAATTGGAAACGCTGTGTGAAAAGGGCCTGGGGCAGCCCATAGCTGGGGAAAAGATTGGAAAATTGGGTTAAGTGACAAGAGACTTCAAATCAAATCACCAGATACATATCAAGTGCCTGACTCAGTATTTCAATGAGCCATGGGTGATACAAAGGTATAAAATATCTGTTTCCTGCCCTCAAGGAAAGTATAATCTACTTACAGAGGCTAGAATGAAAACTCAGGAGAAATAAGATAACAAAATATTTAAATAGGAATTCACACTGCCTCACAATTGATTGCTAAATGAGCTGTGAAGCTGATGACAAGCTTTTAAAACTCTGTACCAGGAGAGATTATTTGGTTGTTTATGATCTAATTAGGTGCATATTTTCTTGCTGGGGGAAAAAAAAGGGTTAACTGAGCAGGGCAAATCAATGAACCTAAGAGATGTCTTTTTACAGAGATCAATGGAATTCATAGACCTTTCACTAGCCTAAGGAAAAAAAAAAAAGAGATGTAAATGAAATCAGAAATGAAAGAGGTGACATTACAACTGATGACACAGAAATAAAAAAAGGATAAGAGACTACTCTGAACAATTATATGCCAGCAAATTGGGTAAGCTAGAAGGAATGGAAACATTCCTAGAAACATATACCCAACCAAGACTGAATCATGAAGAAATGGAAAATCTGAGCAGACTTGCAACTAGTAAGGAGAGTGAATCAATCATCAAATATGTCCCCCCAAAGAAAAGCCCAGGACCAGATGGATTTACTGAGAATTCTACCAAACATTTAAAGAAGAATTAATGCCAATACTTCTCAAACTTTTCCAAAATATTAAAGAAGAGGGAACACTCCCAAACTCATTTTGTGAGGCCAGTGTTACCCGGATATCAAAGTCAAAGACAGTACAAGAAAAGAAAACTACAGGCCAATATCTTTGATGACTATAGATGCAAAAATCCTCAACAAAATACTAGCAAATCAAATTCAACAGCTCATTAAATTGATCATACAACATGACCAAGTGGGATTTACCTGTGTGGGGCAAGGATGGTTCAACAGATGACAATAACACCATACTGACAGAATGAAGGATAAAAATCACATGGTCATCCCAGTAGATGCAGAAAAAGCACGTGACAAAATTCAACTGCCTTTCATGATAAAACACCCAACAAACTAGGAAAACAAGGAAACTACTTCAACCTAATAAAGGCCATATATGAAAAGCTCTCCAGAGATATCCAGTGGTGAAACAGTGGAAGCTTTTCCCTTAGGAATAAGGCAAGATGACCACTAATCGCCACTTCTATTCCACATAGTACCAGAAGTTCATGACCCAGCAATCAATCCGGGACCCAGGTTGCTGCAGGCTCTGTCACCTTCAGGACATTTATCTCAAGTTACCTTGGGTGTGAACATTTGGCTGGGGGCGGGGGAGGGGGAGAGAGAGAGAGTCAGACTCATATGGGGGTGTTTATGGGCTACATCTGGAGTGGCATAGATCACCTCTGCTCACATTCCATTTGCCAAAGCTTGGTTACAAGGTAATATCTAACTGCAAGGGAGGCTGGGAAACAGTTATGCACCCAGGAAGAAGGAGAAATGGATTCATGACTAGCTATCAAGTTAGACTCTTTCCCATCTGCTCTTTTTCAGCTGAGGAAACTTGGGCTCAGAAAGGTCCTAGGTCACTGTGAGTAAAGAGAAATTAAGAGATGCAATCTATATATAGTTGACAAAGCAGGAAACAAAAGTACAGATGTAATTTCTGAAATTACAAACTGACCAATAGAGAAGCCAAAGATATGAAGCTACTGGGAATTCCCTGGTGGTCCATTGGTTAGGACTCAGTGCTTTTGCTGCTGTGGTCCCATTCAATCCCTGGTTGGGGAACCAAAATCTTGCAAGCTGTGCAGTGAGACACACCCCCCTCCAGAAAATGAAGTTACATAGCTTTCTTGAGAGAGGGACTGTAAATGGGGTGGCTAAATGAGTTGTTGGCATATAAATGTTCAGTTGAAGTTCCTTTGTGTTCATTGCTGCGTAATATTCCATTGTGTGACTATTTCACCCTGTGTCCATCCACTGCTGATGGACATTTGGGTCATTTTCAATTGGAGGCTGTGATGACGAGTGTACATGAACACACCAGTAAGTGTCCTTGGTGAACATATGAGGGCATTTCAGTTGGGTGTATGATTGCTGGGGCATAGCCACGTTCAACTGTAGTAGGTCATTCCAATGGTTGTACCAACTTACGCTCCCACCATCAGCAGATGAGTGTTCCCGTTACTGCACATTCTTGCCCATACTTGGATTTTGTCAGGAGGCGTTCTTAGAGAGCCCCCCCTTTTCTTTATTTACTTGGCTGTCTCAGGTCTCAGTTGTGGCACCTGGAGGCTTCTCTAGCTGTGGTGTGTAGGCTTAGGTGCCTCATGGCGTGAGGGATCTAGTCCCCAGAAGAACAAAGCCCAGACCTCTCTCTGAGCCAAGTTGAATTCTTTACTATACAACCCTCCTCAAGCAAACGCTGTGATCCTGAGGGAGCCCGTTCTTCTGTACACTCAGGAAGAGCAGGGAGGGTGAAGAGGAGACTGAGAGCAAATACCCAGCTGCTAAACTGATGGAAGACTCTCTTTAAATGACCGAATTCCATTTCTGGACATTTATTTCATGGATGAGCTGGCTCCTGAACATGTGTGGATGCATGAATAAGAAATAATGTATGGATAAGGTTATTCCCTGAAATATTATTTATTGTCATGAGTTCAGCTGAGTTGGAGAGCTGGGCTGCCACCTGGGCTGTCAGTGTAGTTGATTAAAGCAACAACAAGCCCAAATGAAAGTCACAGTGAAGCCTTTAGTCACTCAACCCAAAATATAAGCAAGAGGCTCAAACCAGAGAAAGCACCAATGCCCCTGTTCCATTTCCTCCACTGGACAGCGTGCAGGTGGGGCAGGGGGATTGGTGTAGACATTGGGGTCATCTCATTGATGGGGATCCCCAAACGGAAGCCTCTGGCAGGTTTCTGGACCCTGAGCCAGGGGGTGGGAGTGGGAAGGGTGCTGAGAGTGGACAAGTACTGAGCATGTGTCATTAAGGGTTTCCCTGGTGGCTCAGTGGTAAAGAATCCAGCTGCCAATGCAGGAGACGTGGGTTCCGTCTGTGGGTTGGGAAGATTCCCTGGAGAAGGAAGTGGCAACCCACTCCAGTATTCTTGCCTGGGAAATCCCATGGACAGGGGAGCCTGTCGGGCTACAGTCCATAGGGTTGTAAAAGAGTCAGAGGAGACTTAGCAACTGAACAACAACAACGAGTCATTGTAGGGAAAAGTCTTCAAGGGTCCCCGCTTCGCTCTCTGATAGGGTCCTTGGCAGAGGCATCTAAAGACCTTGGCCCGAGGTTTCAGGTAAAGAGACTTAGGAATGAAGGCTTCTGGGTTAGGAATGCACATATGCAAGGTGCATGCCAAGCCAGGGTGTCTGAGTCTCTGCAGCTCCCCTGGGGACTGCAGTGAATTGACTGGGCGCCAAGACTGGCGTGGGGAGGGTAGTTTTCCTCCACGAGGCCTGTCAGGTCAAGCCTTTGTCATTGCCTACAGTAAGGCCTCAGAAATCTCACGTAAGTTTTTGGGTAAGTGCTCAGTTCAGTTCAGTCGCTCAGTCGTGTCCGACTCTTTGCGATCCTATGGACTGCAGCATGCCAAGCTTCCCTGTCCATCACCAACTCCTGGAGCTTACTCAAACTCATGTCCATTGAGTCAGTGATGCCATCCAACTACCTCATCCTCTGTCGTCTGGACTTCAGTTAAAATGAGGAGTTGGGCTTCTCACTTATAAAAGCCAAGTATTGGAAACAACCTAAGGACCAGTTGATAGTGGGTTGGTTAAAAAAATTGTGGTTCATCCTCACCAGGAAATCCAATGCATCTTTAAGAAAGGGGAAGTTGTCTGGGTGTGTACACAAATATGGATCAGTGTGAGGCTGTAGGAGGGCTCTTGGGAAGTTAGTGAAGAGGGGAAGAGGCCCTTCGTAGCTAGGAAGAGCATCTCCAGGGTGGCATCTTAGTTTGCGTGGGGTGAAGTCTATAGCACAATGGCTATCAGTGGTTCTTCTATAGTCTCTTGATGGTTCTTCGATAGCCCAGATTTCTGACTGTTAATATTAGCATATGCTGTCTCAAGGTTGAGATGCTGAGGATACTTGCATATCTATAGTCAGACTTCAGGGTGTCAGAACCTGCTAGAGGACCCCAGGGCTGGCAATGTTGGCTCTGGAGCCACCCCAGCAAGACACGATGACCGTCTAACTTGAGGCTCTGCTACTAAGTGAATGTGTTTAGTCTCACTGGGTAGAAAATGGCTTTTCCTTGCTTTGTGAATGAGAAATTCTTTGTACTTTCATAAATAAGTGCTTGTTTCCCCTGTCTCATAGCAAACCTGGTTGACCCACACTCATCAAGTACTGGGCTTCCCCAAGTCCTTTCTTGGAGCCATTCCTTGGAATGCCCTGGAATAACCTAGAATGCTATGAAATGAGGACTTGCTTGCAAAGTAGGCTGAGTTTCTTAAAAATATGCAGAGGAGGGATACCTGGTGGTCCAATGGCTAAGATCCCTCCCTCCCAGTGCAAGGGGCCTCTGTTCGATCCTTGCTGGGAGAACTAGATCCCACCTGCTGCAACTAAGAGTTCACATGCCACAACTAAGACCCGGTGCAGCCAAACAAATAAACGTTAAAAAATTAAAATATGCAGGGGAGACCAACCCATGGCTTTTACAAGCAATGTGGCAAACAGTCGCATATCACATCCAGAAGCTTGGGCCCATATGCAGTCCCCACCTATCTTACTAGTCAGTCATGCCAACCTGAGTTCTACTTGCTGGCACTTATGTTTCTTTGCCCGAGAGGTTTCTACGAGTGCCAGAGCCCACTCTGTCTACACTAGAAGAACCGGAGAACTAATGTCCTCCAAGAGATCCCCTCAACCAGTGACAGATGGGAGATGATGTACCGCATCCTGGCAACCTTGGTCCTTGGGTGGATCCTCTGGGAGGGTCCAACACTGGCTCCCAGGGTCCCAGGGTGGATTAAGGTGGAAACTGGTTTGGTCATGAATCTTTTGAACTTTAGAGTTTAAAGCCTGCTTTTCCTTCTCCACTCACTTCCTCTCCTCTGCTGGTTACTTCCTGGGATCCTCTTCCCAATAAACTACTTGTCCCCACCTCCTTGTCTCAGAGTCTGCTTCCACGGAGCCCAGAGGAAGGCAGGTGGTAAATGCATCAGCTGTTTACCAGGACCTGGTTATACCCTATTCTTCCCCCACCCCTGGAAGCTGGACATAAACCCACTGTGTCCCTAGTCACCATGCAAGGAGGGGTTCCCAGCAAATTTGACACGTGAGGACTTTGAGAGCCCTTGCCCTGGGGCCCAGAGCAAGTGTGTTGGGATCAAGACTGACCCTTTCCACCATAAGACAAAGTTCTGAAAAGCAGGCACCGGAGCTGGTCTGTGCTGCTTCTCCTTTCCCTGTGCTGGCCAGCTCTGGGCCTACAAACAGGAGATGCTTAGTAAGGATGTCCAGGCAATAATCACTGAATCCCCAGTAGGACTAAAATAAATCCTTTTACATGGATCAACTAATATCCTCATTATAATAGTCCTGGGTCATTGATACTATTATTAACATCCTTATTTTATAGGATAAAGTGGGGGAAAGGGGAAAGGGACCTGCCCAAGTCCACTTGGCCAATGCTGGATGAAGTCAAGCCCTTCACAGTCCATCACTGGGGCGGATGATGGTGGTGAACAAGTGCACAAAAAGGATGAGGTGAAGCCATGGCTTACCCCACCGCCGGCTGGGTGACAGTGCATCATCCCAACTTGGAGTTCATCTCTGTCACACACAGGGTGAATGGGTCTATTCCCTGTGAATTATCTGCTAGCCGGCAGCTCCATCCATCTGCTCAATAACACAATTAAAAAAATATCCAGCAAGCTTTCTGAATCCCAGTCCCTGGGGGCCCAACTATATAACTTGTAAATGACTCTTTGGTAAAGTCTGATCAAAGGTAGGTTGTTCAGTAATCAGAAATCACGGCTTCTTCCTTCAGGCTTGAGACTCATAAACAGCAGTTGAATGAGCTTTATATTTGGGTTGGACCCAAAACCTAGACAGATCCATTTCCTCCTAATTTACACCAGTTTCAATGCAGGAAAAGCAGCGGGAGGCTGAGTTTTTGCTCTGGGAGATCCCCTGGTTCCTCTGTCTGTAGCAGGCAGAGAGGGAGGGAAGGAGGGGGGCATATTGAAAGGAGCCCATGAACTGTCCGTGAACTGAGATAGAAAAGTGCCTGAGAAAGCCAGCATCAGCACCAGCTCCAGGGCTGGGCAGGGATCAAAATCCCATGTTCCCTCATGGAGGTTTCCACAACAGCGGTGCTGAGAAATGAGAATGCAGTCAGGGCTCATCCTTGGAGACCACAAAAGGAGCTGACCATCCAAAGACCCTTTAGGTAGCAGAGGGTGGGTGGTACGGCAGTTCAGCTGAAGTACCAGGTGGTTCTTTCATTGAGCCATTCAATAAATATTTACTGAGGACCTACTAAGTGCCAGCACTCTGCTAGGCACAGATTTGGCGGTGAATAAAAAAGACAGCGGCTGCCCTTAAAGATAGGACAGGTTGGTGGGTGAGGATGGTCTCTTCTGGTGGGAAAGGAAAGTCTGGAGTCAGAGAGGGCGTGGGTGCCCCTGCTGAAAGGGTAGCGGCAGAGGCCAGGTCCCCACGGCTGATAACAGAGACGTCTTCATCTTCCCAGAATCTCCAGGGAAGTGCTGCACATCTGGAAATGCAACTTGGCGATCCAGCTGTGGCCTCCAAGCCCTGTCTTTCACCTTGCCCTCAAACTCTCAGGTACCGAACGTTGGTCCCCAAAAACAGGAAGTCCTAGGAGAGACAAGACAGGATGGGATGGTGAAAGCATCCTCTACTCCAAAAAGACGCATCTCTGATTTAAAGGGAGGCCTACATCTGGGGAAGCACATGCTCTGTCAGAAACCAGGTCAGCACATAAATCGAGCGTGTGTCTCTGTCCCCAAGGTCTCCATAAAGCACAGCTTTTGCCGGCTACCTTCTCTAAGGTGGCAATTTATCTGTCATTTCCCAAGCTGCTGCTTTCTGGCAGACCTCATAAATGTCCTTCATGTCACCTAAATTCTCTCTCCTTGGCAAATAACACAAAACTGTGAGCTGCTGGGGTTTACTCTCCTACCCCCTCGTAAGTCTCCATCACCTACGGCACGGGAATTCTGAACTCAGAGCAAAATCCAATTCTTTCCCTGGTTTTTGGGGTGAAAACACATTGGCAGAGTTGACCTCAAAATTCGAATGCGTGTGATTATATATACAGTTGACCAGTTGTTCAATGAGGGTTAGGAGCGCTGATGCTCCATGGGTGGAAAATCCATGTAGAGCTTACAGTCAGTCAGCTCTCTGTACCCATGCTTCCTTGCATCTGTGGTTCAGCATGCCCAGATTCAACTAGCTGTGCAGATGGCGTAAAAACTTAGTATTTACTATGGGGAAAAAAAGAGCTTCCATGATAGCTCAGTTGGTAAAGAATCCACCTGCAATGCAGGAAACCCCAGTTCGGTTCCTGGGTCGGGAAGATCCACTGGAGAAGGGATAGGCTACCCACTCCAGTATTCTTGGGCTTCTCTTGTGGCTCAGCTGGTAAAGAATCCACCAGCAATGTGGGAAACCTGGATTTGATCCCTGGGTTGGGAAGATCCCCTGGAGAAGGGAAAGGCTACCCACTCCAATATTCTGGCCTAGAGAATTCCATGGACTGTATAGTCCATGGATTTGCAGAGTTGGATACAACTGAGTGACTTTCACTTTCACTTTTCATTGAAAAAAAAATCTGAATATAAGCGAATCTGGGGACTTTCAAACCCATGTTGCTTAAGGGTCAATCTAACAAATCTTCTAATGACTTCCATTATGCCAAACAGCTAAAAGCTCTAATCTTCACAAGAGCCCAGTGAGGTTTGGGCTACACCTCATTTGACAGAGGAGAAAACTGAGGCCAGCTGAGTGAACTGTCACTCAGCCCTTGCTTTCAACAATGATCTGTCGCACTCCTTACAAACTCTCAATAAGGGTTGGATGTTGACTAGCTCTGGGTCCAAAAGGGCTCCAGACATTTGTTTTTCAAATGTGCCAGGTGATGTCTGTTTCAGTGTTTCTGATCACTCTGCTGCCTGACACTCTGTTCAGTAGCTGTTATTTGCTGGATGTTGACTATGTATCAGGCACAAAGCAGTATGTCCTTAAATGCTCACAAAGCTGCTAACCCAGTCATCCCACCTCACAGATGCGGTTCTAGAAAGATAACCTGAACCGTGGGGCACCGAGGGCACATAAAATGCTCGGCCAGAATAGTGGAGAGTCTAATGAAGAATAAGACATATTCCTCAGTATTCAAATAGTTATAAATGATGGTTCATGGCATGGTTGGGACAGTATTCAACACAGGTGGAGAGGAGACTCAATTGCAACAAAAAGAAAAAAAGAGAAGAAAAAAACAAGTCAGAGCTAGCAAGGCAACTATCCAAAACAAACAATTTCAAAAAGTGCTTAGAGAAAACAACAGGCTGGAAGGAAGGACATCATAAGTCAGGCTGTGGGTGTGGTGGGGCAATGGGTTTATGAGGGTCAGCACACCAAACATGAATCCATGACAAACTTCTTCCACTTAAGTAATTAGAAGAAATTCTGTTCTATTCCACTTTATTCTATTCCTTTCCATTCCATTCCATTCTATTCCATTCTATGTTTTGGCCATGCAATGAGGCTTGTAGAATCTTAGTTCCCTAACCAGGGATTGAACATGGGCCCTCAGCAGTGAAAGTGCTGAGTCCTAACCACTGCACCACTAGGGAAATCCCAAGAAATGAGAAATTTCAAAAATGTAAAAATGCCTTTCAGAACCTGAACTGTTGGTATGTTTAGGGCTGCTGTATTTTCAAAATGAGCTCATCCTGAGGTTCCCCTTGGTCACCCATGGTGGGGGTGGGGGTGGAAAAGTTGTGACACAGATTGTGTCAAATCCTTCCTGCCCTAATAAAGGACACTTTATTAGTTGCCACTTATAAAGGACATGTGGATGTCTTCATGACATCCCAGCTGACCCCAAATTGTTCCACCCCTGTCCAGGCTTTCCCAGTTGCAGGGCTGGGCTGGGTCCCACCCCCTGAGTTATAGCCTGCCAACCCGGAAAGCTCACCAATCCCATCCCCAAATCCTCAGAGGCCCCCTGAACCCACTGACCTTGTGGATCTGAAGAATGGGGTCGTAGAGCTGAATTTTCTTTAGCAGAGGGAGGGGGAAGCCTTCTGCCAACTTATCTGGAGGGTAGAGGCAGAACGTTGGGAGATTGGTTAGTAAATAATTATGGAGAAAATTTTACCAAAAAAAGTTCCTCTCTGCAAACTCCATACACAGTATATTCCCATTTAATTATAACCAAAGATTGGGATTACTATTCTCAAGTTACAGATAAGGAAACTGAAGCATAGAATGGCCAAGTAACTTGTGCTAGGTCACACAGCTAGAAAGTGGAAGAACTGAAGCTTGATGCCAGGCAGGCTGACAGGAGCCTGAACTCTCAGCCACGGTGCTCTGTGGAGGTAGAGGCAAGGATGGGGCAGTGTCCACTCATGATAAGAAGCTAGTGGGTACTTGCTCTTGGCCGCCTACCTGTGTCCTGCTTTCTACTGCAGCCAAATGAAGCAGGGCCTCCTGGAAAGAGGGTTTAGGTCTTTAAGCTTTAGTTTTTGACTAAGGAGTTGGCAACTGACTGGGAAATGTAAATTTAGAGGTGGACAGGTAGCTCAAGTGGTAAAGAATCCTGCCAATGCAGGAGCCACAGGAGACGTGTGTTTGATCCTTCAGTTGGGAAGATCCCCTGGAGAAGAAAAGGGCTACCCACTCCAGAATTCTTGCCTGGGAATTCCCACGGGCAGAGGAGCCTGGCGGGCTACAACCCATGGGGTCGCCAAGAGTCGGACACGACAGCATGCACGCGCCTTGCCTTGTGCTCTCATGTTAACTTGGTTCTCAGTCTTCCACCTGTCACTTCAGGGTGTGTGTGGGCACTTCTGTGAGCCCTTCTTTCTCTCTTAGGAGGAGGTTTCCTGTGCTCCCCAAACTGCCCGTGTCCCCAGCCCTCAGAACCGTGAAGATGAGGCAGACTTCAACACTCCCATCTCACAGACAGGCCACTGAAACTGAGAGGATAAGTGACTCGCCCAGATCATGCAGCCTGCAGGAGAGCCCTGGTTCCAGCTTTCTTTTCCCCGAAGAGCAGTGTCCACTCTTGACTTAGAAAAGTCCATAGTGATTCTTACCATTGATCTTGGGGTAAAAGTTGTTGAGAAGGTAATAATTGAGCAGTGCCTCCAACAGCTCCACCTAGTGGAGAACAGGAGAGGTACACCGTAACCACATGTACTATCTTGCCCACCAACAAACCTACAAAGAGCCACCCTTGGGGGTGGGTGGTTCTGTAACTGCTGACATGGCAAAAGGCTTGAAAAAAAGAAAAAGCAAATTTCAGGTAGATACCAACATCATGCTATTGCTTCATAAAATAAAACTATTTTGAGATGCACATTCATATGTGTACAAAGCAATAGAAAAATTTGGAAGACTACGCAACCACCACGCCTACACACTCTTTCCTCTAGGAAGAACATCAAGGTTTGGCTTAGCCTCAAATTCAGTATTTAATTTTTCTTTTTGCAGTGAAAATGTTTTCCGAAATCACTTATATAACAAAAAATGATTTTAAATTTGAAACAAAAATTATGAAACCCAACTTTTAACACTCATTGTGTGCCAGGTATAGGACTCAGAGCATGATATATATATATATATATTGGATTCACTATAAGTCTTCAAAGTTAATATTAATGCCTCCATTTCACAGGTAAGAAAATTAAGGCCCACGTAATGAAAGTGACTTTCTAGAAATTGAATCCAGATTTATATGAATCTACAGGTCTTGTTTTTTACAGTCGACGTTGATGCTGATTGCAGCTATGAAATTAAAAGATGCTTACTCCTTGGAAGGAAAGTTATGACCAACCTGGATAGCATATTAAAAAGCAGAGACATTACTTTGCCAACAAAGGTCCGTCTAGTCAAGGCTATGGTTTTTCCAGTGGTCATGTATGGATGTGACAGTTGGACTGTGAAGAAAGCTGAGCCCCGAAGAATTGATGCTTTTGAACTGTGGTGCTGGAGAAGACTCTTGGGAGTCCCTTTTACTGCAAGGAGATCCAACCAGTCCGTTCTAAAGGAGATCAGTCCTAGGTGTTCATTGGAAGGACTGATGCTGAAGCTGAAACTCCAATACTTTGGCCACCTCATGCGACGAGTTGACTCACTGGAAAAGAGTCTGATGCTAGGAAGAATTGGGGGTGGGAGGAGAAGGGGACGACAGAGGATGAAATGGCTGGATGGTATCACTGACTCGATGGACATGAGTCTGAGTGAACTCCGGGAGTTGGTGATGGACAAGGAGGCCTGGCGTGCTGTGATTCAGGGGGTCGCAGAGAGTCGGACACGACTGAGTGACTGAACTGAACTGAACTGAGCAGGTCTGGTTTTTACAGTCGACGTTGGGAACACAACTTTAAACAAATATTCATTTAGTTTAAAATACCTTTTTTGGTTGTGCTGGGCCTTCGTTGCTGCGCGTGGGCCCCTCTCTAGTTGTGCTGCGCGGGCTTCTCGCTGGGGCGGCTTCTTTAGTTGCAGAGCACGGGCTCCAGGCGCATGGGCTTCAGTACTCGCAGCGCTCGGGCTTGGTTGCTCCGTGGCGTGTGAGATCTTCCTGGAGCAGGGATCGAACCCATGTCTCCTGGATTGGCAGGCGGATTCTTATGCACTGTTCCACCAGGGAAGTCCCAGGATGACTTTCTGTGACTCTTTACATATGAATAATTTACTTCACGGCACGTTTTTACATGCCACGCGTGGATGCAGTATTAGTGTGCCATTGTTCACTTCTTCCTTCATTCTCGGAAAGGAGTCATCCTTCGGTGTCTCTGTGAGCAGCGTCTCTCTCACACTTATGTGTTTATGTCCTCTTGTACCTTAGGGAGAGTCTGGTCAGTGGAGGGCAGGTACAAGGGGGTCTGAGAGGACCAGTATCCATAGGATGGTGAAAAGGTAGCCAGCTGCTGTAGGTTAACTCTTTCCATCTCTTCCTTGACCTGTGAGGAGGAACATCACCCCATTTCCCTTCTTCAGGAATCTCTCCTTGAGCGTTTCGGCCCACGCAAATCTTCCCATTCTTTTTTCTCCTTTCACATGGGGCCGTTTCCCTATGGCCACGTTTTCCTCTTTGTGGAAATCGTCTCTCGGTTTTGCCTGCTCTGCCATCAATTCCATTTGTTTAAATAATAGAATTCCTATTTTCTTCAGGGGAATGCTCCATTCCTGTCTCAGTCCACGTGGTTTGGGACTGCAAATCTTGGTTCTGGGAGTGTAGGTGAAGCCCATGCTGGTTGATTGGCTTTGTCTAATTTCCAGCCAAGATGTTTGGCTAAAGATGGGCACTTGATTAAGAATAATCCAATGAGGACTAGCACATGATCTTTTTTTTTTTTTTTAAGTAAAACTACAGGAAATTTGGGAATTTTCCACCAATGGGAAGAACCTGCCTGAGAATGAAGCCAACAGATGAAAGCAGAATGGAGAGACAGAGATTCTTCTCTTAATATATATATATATATATATATGTTCTTTTTTCTTTTTAAATATTCATGAAAAATTCTTTAAATTCTATAGTGCGCTACAGTTTTCTGAAGTTTCACACACATGATTTCATATAGTCCTATAATAACTTCCCCTGCCTTTTCAAATTGATGCACTAATCTGAACACCTGGATCCAGCTGTGCCTGAAACCTCAAGCCTTAGCTTTTTTATTTTTGTTTTTTAGTATATGATCCTATTCATTCCTCCTCTTTGCTTAAGACACTTTTAGTTAGCCTTTTTTCCCCTTGCAATGAAAAGAATTCTGTCCACCAAATGATTTAATTGTACACTGTCTAATATTGGGAGGCAACTGTTCTTCTGCCCTATGTTTCACATCCTCAGGGACTTCTATGATTTCTAGGGCCGAGAATAACTCTTCTCCTTCTCTATTACAGGTGCCAAAGCATTGCTTAGTAAATACTCTAAATTATCACCCTAATCATTTCTTAAATAAAAACAATAGTAACTTACACTGAATAGTCCAACTTTAGATTCTTTCAGTTCCACTTGTATCCTATAACAAAACAGAGAAGATTCAGAGATGTGGGCATTATGTTCAAGGGAAACCTAATGTGGGGCTCCCCCAGAAGAAGGAAACACCAACTGGAGAAGGCATAGGGCCAAGGGTGTGGTAGAGTGAATGCGAAAAAGATTATTGAGGAACCAAAAACAATGATACGACCTCACTGGGAATACTTGCAGAGGGGAAGTGTGCAGTGTAAAAGAACTCAATCTCTGTAATTTCAGGAAGTCAATATTGCTAATGTCTAAAATTCATAGATAAAGGAAAAGCAATAAATTCTTTAGAAGTTTGGAAGTAATGGTGGAAAGGAAGTTTACGGAGACAGAACCAGTAGGGGAAAAGTTGGACTAAAATTTAAGTTTGTTTCCCCACCAAGTGGTGGGCCCTAAGGTTAAAGGGGGATCCAATTATATCAGTTCGAGTGAACTCCGGGAGTTGGTGATGGACAGGGAGCCCTGGCGTGCTGTGATTCATGGGGTCGCGGAGAGTCAGGAGACAGGACTGACCGACCGAACTGAATTGAACTGAACTGAATTATATCCCTCCTCCAGCTGCACTGAATCAGCTGCAGTGTCAGATGGAATGAGCCCAGTTGAGCGCCCCCACGTGGCAGTAAGCTGACTTACTTTCCTGGCTCCAAGAATCCAGTAATCTTGCTGGTGTTGAAGGTCAAAGTGGCAGACACGTTAGTGGCCTGGAAATTCCAGTAAAAAGAAGCAGGTCTAAATGAAGGAGGTTGCCATGTACAGGATGCATAACTATGAGAACTGGCTGTCTCCTCTAAACAAATACCTCACTGAGTTACAGCAGGAACTTGCCCACTGGACTGTAGGTTACCAGGAAGCTCATCGTAGGTGCTAAGAAACGTTTGAACTTGGACTTGAACATTTTTACTTGAAATTGCTCTCTATGATGGGCTTCCTAGGTGGCTCTAGTGGTTAAGAATCCACCTGCAATGCAGGAAATCCAGGTTCGATCCCTGGGTTGGGAAGATCCCCTGGAGGAGCGCATGGCAACCCATTCCAGTGTTCTTGCCTGGAGAACCCCATGAACAGAGGAGCCTGGAGGGCCACAGTCCACAGGGCCACAAAGAGCTGGACACGACTGAAGTGACTTAGCGTGGCATGGCGGACTACGATAGCAATTAAGCTTTGAACAGACTCCCAAGAGAAGATGTACAGCGCTTTGTTGCTCCATCGTGTCTGCCGTTTTGTGACCCCATGGACTGCAGCCCACCAGGCTCCTCCATCCATGGGGATTCTCCAGGCAAGAACACTGGAGTGGGTTGCCATGCCCTCCTCCAGCGGATCTTCCTGACCCAGGGATTGAACCCAAGTCTCCTGCATTGCAGGTGGATTCTTTACTGTCCGAGCCACCAAGGTACAGAGGCTTATCTCTGGAGAGCTCTAAAGGGATCCTTTCTAGCTATCTCAGGGCCAAGATTCAGCTCTAAGAAATAACAACAGTAATAATAATAAATTATGTTTTAATTTAAAATATATTGATGACAATTTTGATAACAATGACAACCATTAAATTGCACATACAACATCTGGGAGCAATTGTAACTGTTTAGCTGTTAAATCTGGACTTCTCCTTATGGACTCACTTAGTGGAACAAACATACATTAAGTAAATAAACCTGCAAAGAGCTACAGAAGTATCTTGACATAAGTTCTATGAAGAAAAAAATAGGATGCCATAAGAAAAAAGTGAAAGTGTCTTAAGATAGATCAGGGATAAGGGCAATCAAAAAAGGCCAACCTTGGGACTTCCCTGGTGGTCCAGTGGTTAAGAATCTGCCTGCCAATGCAGGGGACGTGGGTTCGATCCCTGGTCTGGGAACTAAGACCCCACATGCTGTGGGGCAACTAGGCCTGTGCATCACAACGACTGGAGACAGCATGCCCTGGAACCTGTGCTCTATGACAATAGAAGCCAGCGCAATGAGAAGCTTGGACACCGCAACTAGAGAGTAACCCCCAGTCGCTGCAACTAGAGAGAGCCTGTGTGTAGCAATAAAGACCCATAGCAACCAAAAGTAAATAAATAAACTTAGGAAAAAAGAAGAGAAAGGCCTATCTGAGGATCCTTAAGTTGAGATCGATCTTAAGGAATTAACCAGATGGTCAGTGCGAGGAAGAACCAGCAGGAAAAGGCAACAACATTTGCAAAGGCTTTGAACCTTACCACACCGAGCCGGAAGACAGGCTCCTTGACGGAGTTGGGCAAGAGCACAAAGGCCTCGATCTCCATCTGGGCGGTTGTGGACAGATTCCCAGGGCTGAAGTTCAGGCACGGGGCAGAGATCACTGCTCCCTGGAGCTCCAAGTTCATGTTGGGGTACAGTCTGGCTATCTGAGGGTGGAATGAAGAGATTATGTCAAGAGAAGAAAATAAGCAGGTTTGCTGGGACAACCTGGAGGGAGCTAGAGCAAGCTGAGACCACCTGTTGGTTTAATTTCCACAAAATGCTCTGTGCCTAGTTCTCTTAAAGGTATCACTGGACATCATTCCATGTCAGACATATAGAGCCTGCACTGTTTATCTCCTGGCTGAACTGTATTCTATTCCACTGTGTGTGGGTACTGCAATTAATCTAATCTTATTGGGCATCAAGTTGTCTCCAAAGTCTTGCCTTTTAATGACTACGCCCCTGTGTACCCTTGGCTATTATTTGGGGGGATATATTCCCTGCGGAGTCCAAGGGCAAGAATATTTTTAAGGCTTCTTCCAGGTATTGCCAAACTCCTCCAGAAAGGTTGGACTGAGTTTTTTCACTCCACACCCCTCCCTGGGCAATTGGTGAGAGCTAGTTAGAACTGGACATGGAACAACAGACTGGTTCCAAATAGGAAAAGGTGTACGTCAAGGTTGTATATTGTCACCTTGCTTATTTAACTTATATGCAGAGTACATCATGAGGAACGCTGGGCTGGAAGAAGCACAAGCTGGAATCAAGATTGCTGGGAGAAATATCAATAACCTCAGATATGCAGATGACACCACCCTTATGGCAGAAAGTGAAGAGGAACTCAAAAGCCTCTTGATGAAAGTGAAAGAGGAGAGTGAAAAGGTTGGCTTGAAGCTCAACATTCAGAAAACAAAGATCATGGCATCTGGTCCCATCACTTCATGGGAAATAGATGGAAAAACAGTGGAAACAGTGTCAGACTTTATTTTTGGGGGCTCCAAAATCACTGCAGATGCTGATTGTAGCCATGAAATTAAAAGACGCTTGCTCCTTGGAAGGAAAGTTATGACCAACCTTGATAGTATATTAAAAAGCAGAGACATTACTTTGCCAACCAAGGTCCGTCTAGTCAAGGCAATGGTTTTACCCGTGGTCATGTATGGATGTGAGAGTTGGACTGTGAAGAAGGCTGATCGCCGAAGAATCGATGCTTTTGAACTGTGTTGTTGGAGAAGACTCTTAAGAGTCCCTTATACTGCAAGGAGATCCAACCAGTCCATTCTAAAGGAGATCAATCCTGGGTGTTCATTGGAAGGACTGATGCTAAAGCTGAAACTGCAATACTTTGGCCACCTCATGCGACGAGTTGACTCACTGGAAAAGACTCTGATGCTGGGAAAGGTTGGGGGCGGGAGGAGAAGGGGACGACGGAGAATGAGATGGCTGGATGGCATCACCGACTCTGTGGACATGAGTTTGAGTGTACTCCGGGAGTTGGTGATGGACAGGGAGGCCTGGCATGCTGTGATTCATGGGGTTGCGGAGAGTCGGACACGACTGAGCGACTGAACTGAACTGAACTGATTGCTTCTCTAGAACCTGTGTGCCCAGCTCCCCTCCCCCGACTCTGATAACTGCATATGCCCATGTTTTTGAGATATGACACACCTAGATTCTAGCATTTAAAAAGTTCTGGCAATTTTCTGTTTAATTAAAATTTAATTTGGGGTCAAGAGTGTTCCATGTAGTGGGGGAAGTTGGTGGAGGAAAAATTCCATGAGGCTTTTAGCTATGCAAATATAAAATCTACATTCTATTGTGAAAGGGAGATGTTTAGAAGGTTGAGGAGGTAGATCACTTTACCTCAGAAGGATAGCTGAGCTGCTTCTGTGTCAGGTTGATTATGATGTGAGCGGGAAGTGGGGGAGGAGTTTCCTCCTCTTTCTGGGGAAAAAGGGCTGTTGAAGCCAGGATGTGGCCAAGGTCCCTCTAAAGCTAGTGCCAACAATATGGTGGCAGGTTGGGCTGCTGTGGGGTTCTAAGGAGAGAAAGGGCCTGCTGTGGGGGTGCCTTACGGAGGGAGGTGACCCAGGTACTGCAGTATTTGAAGTTTAACAATTTTCCCACCATTGTAATTCCTCTCAGCCATCATCAAGCCTTCTGAAAGGAACTTTAAACACTACTGCCTATCTGAGCTGCATCTTAAGGGGACTCAGAAGGTAGAGGAGAAGACAGGTAGATTTCTATGGGATTAAATGAGATGTCGCACGTAAAGAGCTTAGTCCAGCAATGGCAGAGCTACAGGGTTATTCACTGTGTCACTCATGCAGCAAAGAAAAAATGCACATGTCCTTCCATGGGAAACTGGATTCTCAAAATATGGTCAATCCATAATACAATGGCAGACCCGGATTCCCAGGAAAACAAGAGTGAGGAAGCTTTTTATTTACCCATACAGAATCATCTCCTGGTACAGTAGGGGAAAAAGTAAGGCGAAAACTGGTGTGTAAAACATACCTCCATTTGCATAAAAAAACAGAGGAAAGACAAATAACATTTGTTCGTATATACACAGAATCTCCCCAGAAGGGTGTGTGCAATCTGATAATATTGACAGATTTGGGGTGTGAACTGGATGTTTAGGGGATAGGAGTGGATGGGAATTTTCACTCTATAATCTTTTAGGTCTTTTGAATCTTGAACCATGAGAATTTATTATCCATTCAAAAAATAATTTTTGTAATGCACCAAGAACAGGGCCTGACCCCTACTGCACCCTCTGTAATTGCTTGGTGTCCTTAATTGGGGTACATTCTGTGAGGCTTGTCAGTATTCCTTGGGATTGTCAGAGATCATCAGTAAGAGACTGGGTGGCCTGTGGTCCCAGGAGACACAGGGTTTGGGCCTCTGTCATTTTGACTTTGAAGGGAAACCTGTAGCACCCCAGCCTTCACTGGGGACCCTGCTGCGGGCCTTCTGGCTCTTGCTCAAGCTGAGAGGAGGGTGGAGGTTTTAAAGAATGCCCCTGAAGGCTTTGGGGGCTCAGCCTGCACCCTGAGGGCTAAGGGAAGCCTTACCCTGGGAACGAAGGCACGGAAGGACTTGGTGTTCAGTCGAATGTTAGAATCAGGCGGAACCTGCAACGAAGGGACACAAAGAAGTTTTAGGTGCTCTGGCCAGAGCTATAGGTCTGAAGAGAGATGGCGAAGTGGGCGGGTATTTAATAATGTAGCTTCTTGACTGCTTGCGGTTACCATGGCAACGACGAGATGCTTGTTCTTCATTCACCGTGAGCACATGAATCCCTGGGGTCCTGGCTACTCTCCTTGGGGCGGAGGTGACATGCAGGACTCAATCAGAGGATCCACAAGAGTGAGATTTGCAGTCTCACAGACCTAGTTTTGACTCTAGGCTTTGTTACTATGTAATCACAGCTGAGTCCCTTTCCCTCTCTGAGCCTCAACTTCCTCACCTATAAAATGGAGATAATTATGTGTGTGCGTGTATGTGTGTGTGTGTATGTGTTAAGCTGCTTCATTTGTGTCCAACTTTTGTGACCCCATTGACTGTAGCCCACCAGGCTCCTCTATCCGTGGGATTCTCCAGGCAAAAATACTGGAGTGGGTTGCTAGGCCTTCCTGCAGGGAATCTTCCTGACCCAGGGATTGAACCCGCGTCTCTTACGTCTCCTGCATTGGCAGGTGGGTTCTTTACAACTAGTGCCACCTGGAAGTCCCAGAGATAATTATAGTTCCAACTTACTGGGTTATTGTGAGGGCTAAATGAAATGGTGAATATAAGGCATCTAGCCCAAGGCCTAGCACATAGTGGGTGTCCAGTAAAACACAGCTACTGTGATCCCTTCCCTGAAGGAAAGGTCTGTACCACAGGTGGGAAGCGTGACTCAAATATGACAAGAGAGGTAAATGACCCTGGCGTGGATGAGAAATCATTCAAAGGACAAATGCCACTCCATCCATCACTACTGGTCTCCAATTTATTATCAGGATTGGCTGGACCATCCAATTTGGATTGCATTGTGCTTCCTCCACCATCCTGACATGGTACACGAGGCTTCAGCTTTTACAAAGAGCTCTAAGAAATAGCTGCCTAAAATCCAGAAGTATGAAAGAAACGGAAAGAAATTTTCATGATGTGATCACTATAAAATGTAGTAACCTTTATACAAAGCCACGTTGGAGACAGTTGTTTTAGAGGTAAATGCTAGGCGACGTTTTCTCTCCTTTTTCCTGTGAATCCCTAAATCCTGTACTCTTTCCATTTTGACTACGAGAAGCACCCACACAGATCTGTGATTTAAAAAAAAAAAAATTGATGGGTCCTGTGTCTTCATAATTGTGCCTTACTTTTAACATGGTCTTTATTTTCTATTCTATGAAACCTTATGAATTTATCAGTTCATGAATTTATCTATTATCCTGCCTCATTCACTAATATCTTTAAAACTCCACAAACCATCAGGATGAAAGAAAATATGCATGAAGACAACAGATCTAGGGACTTCCCTGGTGGTCCAGTGGTTAAAAACCTGCTTTCCAATGCGGGGGACACAGGTTCAATCCCTGGTCAGGGAACTAAAATCCCACATGCTATGGGAAAACTAAGCCTGAATGCTACAAATACTGAGCCCATGTGATCTAGAGCCCATGCTCCACAACTAGAGAAGCTCCTGTGTGCCACAAGGAAGACCCAGCACACACACACACACACACACAGATAATGGATCTAGACAGGAGGGAAAAGTAAAACATAGACAAGCAAGCCAGAAAATCTTCCACAATTGTTATAATGGAGAAAGAACTTTGAGCTTCCTGGCTGCCAAAGTGAAAAGGGAAATTGTGCTAACATATTTTTCCCGCTCTTGATCTTTTTTCTGAGTTATAGTTTACTATTTCACTAATGTAAATCGGTGGAAAGGGAAGAGGAAGGAAGACCAAGTGACGAAGTCATTTGTGAGAGCTATTCTGCGGTGATTCTCACCATGTCATCCGTGATAGTAAAGTTCAGGAATCCCGCTTTATGATAAACTAGGCTGGCGGTGTTGAAGGCATAATCGGAGATGGCAAAGTAGACCATTCGGCTGTGTTCCTCAGGAAGGTTCATGGCAGGAGCAAGGAAGGCAACTGGGGAGTGGTCATCTCGGCTAAAAATTTCTCCCTAGAGAGAGAGAGAGAATCCATTTGAACTTTTCTAAGTCTATCCCAGTGCAAGACACCTGGGCTAGGAGCCTATAGAGTCTGATGAGGGAACACAGGCTAGAGACACTGCCTGAAATTCCACCATTAAAGATGTTTTCCTTGGAATCTTAAAAAAAAAAAATGATGCAAATGAACTTGTTTACAAAATGGAAGTAGAGTCACAGATGTAAGAAACAGACTTACAGTTACTAGGGGATAAGGCAGGGGAAGGGATAAGTTGGGAAACTGGGACTGACACATATACACTGCTATATATAAGACAGATAACTAACGAGAACCTGCCATATAGCACAGGGAACTCTGCTCAGCACTCTGTAATGATCTATATGGGAACAGAATCTTTAAAAGGCAGTGGATGTATGTACATCTGTAACTGATTCACCTTGCTGCGCACCTGAAGCTAACACAGATTGTAAATCATCTATGTGTGTGCTCAGTCACTCAGTTCTGTCTGAACCTTTGTGATCCCATGGACTGGGGCCTGTCAGGCCCCTCTTGTCCATGGAATTTTTCAGGCAAGAATACTGGAGTGCGTTGCCATTTTCCTCCTCCAGGGGCTCTTCCCGACTCAGGGATTGAACCCACGTCTCCCACACTGGCAGGTGGATTCTTTATCACTAGAGTTACATGGGACACTCAAATCAACTATACTCCAATAAAAAAAATTTTTTTTAAAAAAAGATGCTTTCCTTTGGGTCAAAGTGTATGTCCAGGATCCCCTAATGAAACACTCACCAGAAGCTTTGGTGTTTTAACCTATAGGACCTCTTGGCCAGCTCTTCAATGCCATCGAGGGCCAGCTCTGGTTAATCTCACCTGCATGGTGGGATAGGTGAAGGAGTGGAGCAGGGGGTGGGGGAGGAAGGAAGTTTCAAGGCCTAAGTGATGTAAGACACCATGGGAGGATCCTGGCTCTGGGAATACTCCCCACCACTCCATATTGCCCTGCCCTTGACACAGTGGGAACCATGTGCTGAGGGAATGCCACACTGGGGTTGGACCCACTCAAGCCCCTGACCCAGGACCCTTACCTTGAACTTCACATCCAGCGTTTGGGCTGTTGCTTGAGGGGCCCCCATTAAGCTGTAATCAAGGCCAGCGAGATGATCAATCTCTGTTGTGACTGTGAACCAGGGGGAAGGACAGAATTAGGAGGCAGGCCATGCAGAAGTGGTTAGGGCTCTGGCTGAACCACACTCTCTCTGCAGAGGTCTCCAGAGCCTCTCCACCTTAAGACCCTCCACCCAGCCCAGTGCTGGGGCAAAGAGCTCCTTCACCAAGAAGGAGACGACATGGTTTCTTCTGTTTCACTGATGGTTTAGCCGCAAGGGGACTGGTGTGCTTAGCCCTGAACCTGAGCAGTTTCCAGAGTCTTACACATACACACACATGCACACGCACAGCCTGAGCACAGGAGGAGCTCGGGTCTGGCAGCCCCTCCATACCCAGAACTTCACACCAAGGCAGACATACGAAAGGGAAAATTCTCCAACCGAAGATATTGCTCTTCAAATTTATAACCAAGACCTTGATCTTCAAGGAAACCAGCCTCCTACCAATACCAACCAAATAACCAGGAAGGTGAGGCCACGTTCAGAGGACCCAGAGACTCCCCCCACCAAGGCCTTGGGGGGCAGGAGTTCTCTGTCCCATGCGCTGGGGCATCTGTGCCCATGTGGGTCTCTGCTGAAGGGGGTCAGCAGTGAGTGTGGAGGCCTGGGGGCGAAGGCATCAGAGAACACCTCCAAGTGTCTAGGGACTGTCCCTGCCAACTTTACCTGTGTAGACTAGATCTGGGGCCTCTGCTTGTAGAGAACTGTTCTGCAGGTACACTTAAACATTTAGGTGAAGAGGTGGTATGAGATGCTCTCTGTCCCGCTGTTGGCAATAGGAAAGGATGACAACAAACATACCTGTCCAGCAGCTGGGGGTTCATTAAATAAATGGAGACACATCAGTAAGATAAAATACTGTGCAGTTATTAAAATGAAGTCTAGGGACTTCCTTGGAAGTCCAGTGGTTATTGGTTACTCCACGCTTCCACTGCAGGGGCACAAGTTCGATCACTAGATTGGGGAACTAAGATTCTGCAAGCTGAGTGGCATGACCCCCCCCCCCAAAAAAAAAATAAGGTCTATAGAACCATTTTGGAAACCTGTTTGGCAGGATCTGGTAAGGCTGAACCTAGGCACATCACAGGAACCTGTAATTTCTCTCCTGCGTATATACCCTAAGATGCATGTCCATATGAGTTAGAATATGCACAGCAGCACTATCCACAATGATTTAGAACTGAAACTACCCAAATGGCCTTCAACAGGTCTTTAGATAAATAAATGGAGAGACGTTATGGCTGATTCACGTTGTTGTACGGCAGAAACCAATACAACAGTGTAAAGCAATTATTCTCCAAATTAAAAAAAAAAGGAAAGACATGGACACAGTGGATGACACAGCAGGAGAGTGAATGAACTCACAATACGGAACAATATGGATTGACCTCATATTTTACTATTTTTTTAAGATTTTCTTTATGTGAACGATTTTTAAAGTCTTTATTGAATTTGTTACAATATTACTTTGGTTTTATGTTTTGGTTTTTTGGCTGCAAGTCATGTGGGATCTTAGCTCCCCAACCAGGGATTGAACCCACACCCCCGGCACTGGAAGGTGAAGTCTTAATCACTGGACCACCAGGGAGGTCCATGGAGTGACCTCATATTTTAAAGTTGAGCAGAGAAAGCCTTCTGCTTTTGATAAAAGACTGTGATTACTGTATAGGTCCATTCATGTACAAAGTGCAAAGCTGATCTTTGCTGGAAGAAGTAGGGAGGATGGTCACCCTTGAGGGCTGGGTAGTGCCAGAAGGAGACATGAGTGGACTCTGAAAGGCCAGTCATGTTCTGTATATTGATCTGGAAGCTGATAAGTGTGTGTGCTCAGTTTGTGAAAAAATTTTAAAAACTCCACTTACAGTTTGAGCACTTTTTTCTCTGTACTGACTTCCACAAAAACGCTTTTAAAAATCAGATCAGTTTATATGTACTGATGGAAAAAGATCTCCAAGGTAACAGGTTACAGAAGAACAATGTCTCTACTACTACAGACTAATGTCTATATTCATAATTACGCACATTCACATATATTCATGAACAAAACGAACACATATGTGAACGTATGGTGGTGTTGGTGGTTTAGCTGCTAAGTCGTGTCTGACACTTTGTGACCCCATGGACTGTAGCCAGCCAGGTTCCTCTGTCCAGGCATTTCCCAGGCAAGAATACTGGAGTTTATTTCTCCAGGGGATCCTCCCAGACCAGGGATTGAACTCCTGTTTTGCAGGTGGGTTCTTTTACTGATGAGCCACCAGGGAAGCCCATGTGAATGTATATTCATATGCTTATGTATGTGTATATTTATGTTTGTACATGCAAAGGAAATAACAGAGTACACACTCAAAACAGAGTTTACCTCTTGGAAGAAAATTTGGGAAGGAAAGGGGACTTTTAATTTTTACTTTAAACACTGCTGCTCCATGTAAGGTTTCATAAGGTACATATTAATGTATGTACTTATAAAAATTAATGAAAATCAAGGATGGGTGGAGTGCCCTACCTGGCAGAGTTTGGAGATAAGGCTGTAGCTCAGAGGTCACCGAGTCCTGAATAATTTCGCAAATCTGAAAAATATGGGAAAAGAAAGCCCAAGTGAGTTTGCTGACTTTGGTCTGGCCCTGTGCTAACTGCTTCAGTCCCATTTCACATCTTTGCTAGTTGGTCACTGATTCTACAAAAATTTATGTGCTTATGATGTGCCAGGTACCGAGAAAATAGAAATGATCAAAAACATATCTGCCCCCACGTGGACCCCAATAGGATCCAGTTGAGCCTGTTAAAGTCCATCACAGGACTGGAAATCAGAGCTGGGTAATTGCCTATGCAGCCGGATGGGGCAACGTGGCTGGAGGCACTGCCTGAAACTCTGTCATGAAAGACCTATTCCTTTGGGAAGCCCTAGTCTCTCAGGGTCTAGAATTGGACAGCAGAATTAGATAGTAAGCAGCAATAACCACACAAATAAGTGTATACTTAATGCAGATACTTCTTAACAGATTAGCTGGATGGATCAATAGTCCTTGTGTTGCCGAGTCCAAGCTTGCTCTGCTTGCTGAACGCTGAACAACAGGCCAATGGATTGGAGACAGGTAGTAAGACAAGGAATATGTTATTCGGAGAGCCAGCTGACCAAGAAGATGGCAGACTAATGCTTCAAAATAGCCATCTTCTCAGGGTCTGGGTGTGGGGTTCTTTTATAGATCAGAGATGGGGGAAGATGAGGAAACAAAGTAAAAAGGCCACTGATCTTGCAAATATCTCCTAGAATGGCAAGCCTTGGAAAGGAGATGTGTTAATTTCTTCCTTCATGCCATCTACAAGTGGACCAGGGTTCTGAACAAAGGTACTTTAATTTAACAGTCAGGCAGAGGGGCAGGATTCTCTGAGGCAGGCCATTACATACAATAACAAAAGCGAGGAAAAGCAAGTCAAAGAACCAGTTCCAACACAGAGGCAGAATTGGCTTTTCCCTGCAACACTTGTTTCCCTAGATGCTTGTGGAAGACTGAATCCTCCCATCCAACAGGCTACCACACATAGTAAACCCTCCGAATTTGTTGCCCCAGTTAAATTGTGTGCTTCTCAAGAAATGGAAATGTGTATTCTCAAACCTGTTTGCTTTCCTTGCTATTGCAATCACTCAAATTGTTTCTTATGTAGGGACTTCCCTGGTAATCCAGTGATTAAGAGTCCATCTTGCAATGCAGGGGATGTGGGTTCGATCCCTGGTTGGGGAACTGAGATGCTGTGGGGCAACTAAGGCTGCACACCACAGCTACAGAGCCCGTGTGCCACAACCAAAGACTCCGTGTGCCACAACGAAAGATCCCACCTGCTGAAACCAAGACCCGATGTAGCCAAATAAATAAATATTAAAGATTCTTTTTTATGTAAACCCATGAAATAATGACTGAGAAAAGAGTTGCTTCTCTGAAAAGCCTATGGTAAGTGCTTTGGAAAGTGAGTTGCTTAAAGAAAAGCTTACCAGGAAAACAATTATGAAAATATGGAAGGATTCTGCATGGAGATCGCTTTGCAAACATCTCTAGATTCTCACCGTGGTTAAAGAAATCTAAGCCGGAACCTGTGGCTGATGCATGTTAAATGTTAGAAGGACAGTGCTAGGACAGTTAAGAGACCGTTTACAAAGAATGGTTCTGTGTCTTAGGTCAAAGGAATATGCATTTCCTGTTTCTTGAAATATTTGGATTCATATGTAAATATTTTCTTTGTTCAAGGCTGTGTGAGTGAGACAATAATAAATATTTATTTTTATTTTTGGCTGTGCTGAGTCTTCATTGCTGCTCGCGGGCTTCCTCTAGTTGCAGAGAGCCGGGGCTACTCTTTGTTGCAGTGCCGGGCTTCTCATTGTGTTGGCTTCTTCTGTTGTGGAGCACAGGCTCTAGGGCACACGGGGTCAGTAGTTGCAGCTCCCAGGCTCTAGAACACAGGCTCAATAGTAGTGACCCACGGGCTTAGTTGCTCTGCTGTACGTGGGATCATCCCAGACCAGAGATTGAATCCATGTTCCCTGCATTGGCAGGCCGATTCTTAACCACTGGACTACCAGGGAAGTCCGAGCCCTCACTTTAAACAGCTTTTTTGATTAACCAGCTATCACCTATCCTTCACAGATACAGTGGAGGAGAGGGATTTATGGGCAGGGGGGTCCTAGAGCATGCATGTGGCCCTGGCCTAGTGAGAGGGTCACTGATGGCTCCTATGAGGAGGTGACACTTTCAGGGCAAGCTGTAGCTCAGATGGTAAGGAATCTGCCTGCCATGCAGGAGACCCAGGTTCCCAGCACTATTGTTGTATAATATTGTTATTAATCATTATTGTCTCCATCATCAACAGGGGAGCATAAATGCACACCACTGAAGAATACTATGTCCCACTAGAAAGGCATGGAAACATGGCAACGGGGTGCTTGAGAAGAGGACTGGCATGTTTCCCAAGCTTGCCTAGACCCTGGGACCCCAGAACAAGAAAAGGAACAGAACTGCTTGCCACGTCCAATCCTTGGGGTCTGCATGCTATTTTCACTTCAACCACCAGGAGGCACTCAAAGCCAAACCAGACTTGGATCGAGAGAGGCGTGTGCCTGTTCCCCTTTCCTCTTCCTTACTTTCTCTCTTGCCAAGTAGTCATTGCTACAAAAGCAGCTCCAGGTAGATGATACACCAGAGACAGGATTTTAGGGTGAAGGAGGGGAATGAGAGAACGGAAAGTTAACATAAACCTCTTTATTTTAGCCAGAGATTACAAAATTTGGAGATTTCACAGGGTTTTTTTAAACGGGGAAAACTGACACTGTTGCTGTTTATACAAAGCAACACAAAGCAGGTGCTCATGCGTTCACCCAGGTAGGAACCAGAGCTCCTACCTGGTCCACACACTCCCAAAGCTTCCTGCTTGGTCTCCACAGGCACCTAAGTGTTGATTTCCTTTTTGGCTTTTGTGGACTGCAGAGCTGGGGTGGGCAGTGAGCAAGGCCAAGCCAACTTTATTCCCTATTGTTTAACCCTTGGCCAAGCATCTGACCATTTTCTGTCAACTGAACAGACTCGGTGTCCAGACACCTACAACTTGCCCTCAGCTTTGCTGCACACCAGCTCCATGACTTTGATTTGTCCTCTCTGGGCCTTGAGCCCAAATATGCCTGGGCCAGCCCGGGGCTGTTCAAGTCCAGAGGTCACTGAGGACTTGCACCCAACCCTTGAGAGGCTCAGCAATGCAGGCTGTTTGGACAAACTTACCTTGCTCTCCAAGACCCTTCGGAACCTGGACTCGATCTGGTTGTGGAAGAGATTCAGCAGCCACCTGGGGAGGGAAGTACAGTGGATGGTCAGCTTGGTGGCACTGACCAAGAGAAAGTGGGGCAGCAGAGAGAGTCAGGCCAATTCCCACGAGAGGGCTCCCTACCCCATCCTGGCCCTTGCAGTGTTCCAGAATCCCGAATGGAATGAGCATGCAGACTCCCATTTCCCAGCACACCCCCTGATTCGGTGCATCTGACAGACCTGCCCCAAATTCAGTAGATTTAGAGGAGGGGTTGGAGACTCCATGCGACTTCCCAGGTGGCTCAGTGGTAAAGAATCTGCCTGCTACTGTGAGAGACAGGGAGACACAGATCCCTGAATGAGGAAGATTCCCTGGAGTAGGTAATGGCAACCCATTCCAGTATTATCGCCTGGAAAATTCCATAGACAGACGAACCTGGTGGGCTACAGTCCATGGGGTTGCAGAGAGTCAGACATGACTGAGCTCACACTGTATTACCACCACCACCACCACCTGCAGAATCCATGTTTCTCTTTTCCTTTTTTGGGGAATGTATCTTTATTTATTCTTATTTTTTAAATTTTTGGCTGTGCCTCACAGCAGCTGGGATCTCAGTTCCCCGACCAGGATCAAACTGGCCCCTCCTGCAACGGAAACGCAGAGTCTGAAGCACTGGACCACCAGGGAAGTCCCAAATTCATGTTTTTCTAATCAAGAAAACTGAGACTTGAAGAGATTGGCTCAAGGGTTTGTGTATTTTTCACAAACTCCTATTTGACCAAAAGCCTTTGTGTTCTTTCCGTAGCCAAACTGCACTTGTCTGATGGTGGTGAGCTCTTTATTTTTTGGTGGAAATGGCACACCAATGCCTGCTCAGTCGTGTCTGACCCTTTGCGGTCCCTTTGTCTGTAACCCACCATGTCCATGGGATTATCCAAGCAAGAACACTCTAATAGGTGGCCATTTCTTTCCTCCAGGGGTTCTTTCAGACCCAGAGATTAAAACTGTGTCTCCTGCAGCTCCTGCACTGGCAGGCATATTCTTTACCACTGAGCCACCTGGGAAGCCAGGCATACCCACCAATACTCTGAACTTAAATCTGTTTCTGTTCATCTCAGCAGGTCCCCCAAAGAATTACTTCCAAGTGCACATGGTGTGCCCATGCAGTACCCTGGACTGTCATGCTTATCAGAGGCCTTGGGCCTTGGGTTGGATAGGCCTCTGGCTCCTGCCAGGGGTCAAGCTGGTCAGTGTCCCCTGGTGACCTACCCCAAATCTCCTGATATGTGCACCTCCACATCATGGATGTGGCTACTGCAGCTGGAGACAGCCACTTTGGGTCTCCCAGAGGGCTCACTGTCCAAGAGAAGACTGACCGAAATGGTGATGCCCTTGACCTTCACGTCAAAGGAGCCATCTAGTCTCCTAGAGAAGAAAGGAGAAGTAGTAAGTGATTCGTAGACTATGGTCAGCCACCATTTGCGGGGAAATATAAATCTCAATCCCCAACTAAATGAAACCAGAGTAGGAAGTTAACTACAGAAATTATTACAAATATAGTTATTATAAGATGAAGATTTGTTATAAACAAGACCATAAAAGATCAAGAAGAAAGCTTGGGTCTATTTATTATGGTCAGGGATGGGCAAAAGCTCTTCTAGGTCAAATCCAAGTCTCAGAAGCCATAAAGGAAATGGTTATGAGCTTGCCAGCACTGAAAATTAAAACTTTAAAGAACAACAATGGCATATACACATTAAAAAAAATTGCATCGTGAGCTAGCCAAAGACCTAATTTGCTTAACACATGAGCTAATATATGAGTTAATTTCCTTAATACACAAAGAACAAGCTTATACAGAGTAATAAGGGAAGGACAAAAGAGGAAAAAAAGAGAGTTTCAAGATGTTAACAGAAAGTTCAATTGCAAATAAGCACATCAGACGTGATTAAAAATGAAAATAACAATAATGCCAGTTTTCATCTATCAGAGAGATAAAAAGTTTAGAAGATTTTCATACCCAGTGCTTGTGAAGATATGGGGAAACCAAACACTGGTTGAGCGAACACAAAAGGGAACAGAGATTGGTGGGATCTATCCTTAGAAGAAATGGAGTAGCCCTCATAGTCAACAAAAGAGTCTGAAATGCAGTGCTTGGAGGCAATTTCAAAAACGACAGAATGATCTCTGTTCATTTCCAAGGCAAATCATTCAATATCACAGTAATCCAAGTCTACGCCCCAACCAGTAATGCTGAAGAAGCTGAAGTTGAATGGTTCTAGAAGACCTACAAGACCTTCTAGAACTAACACCCAAAAAAGATATCCTTTTCATTATAGGGTTCTGGAATGCAAAAGTAGGAAGTCAAGAGATACCTGGAGTAACAGGCAAATTTGGCCTTGGAGTACAGAATGAAGCAGCGCAAAGGCTAATAGAGTTTTGCCAAGAGAACACACTTGTCATAGCAAACAACCTCTTCCAAAAACAGAAGAGAAGACTCTACACGTGGACCAGACTCTACACATCACCAGATGGTCAGTACCGAAATCAGATTGATTATATTCTTTGCAACCAAAGATGGAGAAGCTCTATACAGTCAGCAAAAACAAGACCAGGAGCTGACTAAGGCTCAGATCATGAGCTCCATATTGCAAAATTCAGACTTAAATTGAAGAAAGTAGGGAAAACTACTAGACCATTCAGGTATGACCTAAATTAAATCCCTTATGATTACACAGTAGAAGTGAAAAATAGATTCAAGGGATTAGATCTGATAGACAGAGTGCCTGAAGAACTATGGACGGAGGTTCGTGACATTGCACAGGAGGCAGGGATCAAGACCATCCCCAAGAAAAGAAATGCAAAAAGGCAAAATAGTTGTCTGAAGAGGCCTTATAAATAGCTGAGAAAAGAAGAGAAGCTAAAGGCAAAGGAGAAATAGAAAGATATACCCATTCGAATGCAGAGTTCCAAAGACTAGCAAGAAGAGATACAAAAACCTTCCTCAGTGATCAATGCAGAGAAATAGAGGAAAACAACAGAATAGGAAAGACTAGAGATCTCTTCAAGAAAATTAGAGCTACCAAGGGCACATTTCATGCAAAGATGGGCACAATAAAGGACAGAAATGGTATAGACTTAACAGAAGCAGAAGATATGAAGAAGAGGTGGCAAGAATACACAGAAGAACTATACAAAAATGAGCTTCACAACCCAGACAATCACGATGGTGTGATCACTCACCTAGAGCCAGACATCCTGGAATGTGAAGTCAAGAGGGAAGCATCACTACGAACAAAGCTAGTGGAGGTGATGGAATTCCAGTTGAGCTATTTCAAATCCTAGAAGATGATGATAAGATGAAAGTGCTGCACTCAATATGCCAGCAAATTTGGACAACTCAGCAGTGGCCACAGGACTGGAAAATGTCAGTTTTCATTCCAATCCCAAAGAAAGGCAATGCCAAAGAGTGTTCAAACTACCACACAATTGCACTCATCTCACACTAGCAAAGTAATGCTCAAAATTCTTCAAGTAAAATTCTTCAACAGTATGTGAACTGAAAACTTCCAGATGTTCAAGCTGGATTTAGAAAAGGCAAAGGAACCAGAGATCAAATTGCTAACATCTGTTGGATCATCAAAAAAGCAAGAGAGTTCCAGAAAAATGTCTACTTCTGCTTTATTGACTACGCCAAAGTGTTTGACTGGGTGGATCACAACGAACTGTGGAAAATTCTTCAAGAGATGGGAATACCAGACCACCTTACCTGCCTCCTGAGAAAACTGTATGCAGATCAAGAAGCATCAGTTAGAACTGGGCATGAAACAACAGACTATTTCCAAATTGGGAAAGGAGTATACCAAGGATGTATATTGTACCCTGCTTATTTAACTTACATGCAGAGTACATCATGAGAAATGCTGGGCTGGATGAAGTACAAGCTGCAATCAAGATTGTCGGGAGAAATATCAATAACCTCAGATATGCAGATGACACCACCTTTATGGCAGAAAGTGAAGAGGAACTAAAGAGCCTTTTGATGAAAGTCAAAGAAGAGAGTGAAAAAGTTGGCTTAAAACTCAACATTCAGAAAACTAAGGTCATGGCATCCCATCCCATCACTTCATGGCAAATAGATGGGGAAACAGTGGAAACAGTGAGAGACTTAATTTTTTTTGGCTCCAAAATCACTGCAGATGGTGACTGCTGTCATGAAATTAAAAGACACTTGTTCCTTGGAAGAAAAGCTATGACCAACCTAGACAACATATTAAAAAGCAGAGACATTACTTTTCCAACAGAAGTCTGTCTAGTCAAAGCTTTCGTTTTTCCAGTAGTCATGTATGGATGTGAGAGTTGGACTATACAGAAAGCTGAGGGCCGAATAATTGATACTTTTGAACTGTGGTGTTGGAGAAGACTCTTGAGAGCCCCTTGGTCTGCAAGATCAAACCAGTCCATCCTAAAGGAAATCAGTCCTGAATATTCATTGGAAGGACTGATGCTGCGGCTGAAACTCCAGTGCTTGGCCACCTGATGGGAAGAATTGACTTACTGGAAAACACCCTGATGCTGGGAAAGATTGAAGGCAGGAGGAGAAGGGGATGACAGAGGATAAGATGGCTGGATGGCATCACCGACTCGATGGACATGAGTTTGAGCAGGCTCCAGGAGCTGGTGATGGACAGGGAAGCCTGGTGTGCTGCAGTCCATGAGGTTGCAGAGTCAGACACGATTGAGCAACTGAAATGAACTGAACTGATCCTGATTGTAACTACATAGCTTTGGTTCAGTAATTTTACTTCTAAGTCTTTAGTCTGTGGCTTATCCTGTCAAGATATTTGTGTGGGGAAGTTCACTGAAGCATCATGGGGAATAGCAAGAAATGAGGAATTAAGCTTAAATGTCAACTAGTCAGGACAAGTTCAATAAGTCACGGGCATCTATGTGATGAAGCCTTTACAAAGAATGAGGTCAAATGTGGTCCAGTTATACAGTGAAATATTACTCATTCATACAAAGGAATAAAGCACCGATACGCGCTGTAGTGTGGATGAACCTCAAAAATATTATGCTCCATAAGGGACTTCCCTGGTGGTTCAGTGGCTCAGACTCTGCACTCCTAAGGTAGGGGGTGTGGGTTCGATCCCCTGTCAGGGAGTAGAGTTTACTACATGACATGCTGAAGATACTGTGTACCGTGAATAAGACCAGGTACAGCCAAATTAATTAACTAATATTTTTTAAAAACATTATGCTGCAGGACAAAAGCCAGAAAAATATGTGTGCTGTATGATGTCATTTATATTAAAGGTCCCAGATAGGCAATTCTATGGAGACAGAGGCTGACTGGTGGTGGCCCAGGGATGGGGGAGGGGCAAATGGGGAGTGAGTGCTTAATGGGTGTGAAGCACCTTTTGGGATGATGGAAATATTGTGGGATTAGGTAGAGGTGGCGGTCACACAACACTGTGAATGTACTAGATGCCACTGAATTGGGTACTTTAAAATGGTTAACTTCATGTTATGTGAATTTCACCTCAGTAAAAATATTACATTAAAAGAAGTTTAAAAGAAGAATGAGCTAGATATTCATATGGTCATATGAAGAGATCTTGAAGAGTATGGCCTGATTCCTGTCATGGAAATTGAATTAATATGCAAATATTAATGACTTCTGACAAAGGTCCATGTAGTCAAAGCTATGGCTTTTCCAGTAGTCAGGATTGGATGTGAGTTGGATCATGAAGAAGACTGAGCGCCAAAGAATTGATGCTTTTGAACTGTGCAGTGGTGTTGGAGAAGACTCTTGAGAGTTCCCTGGACTGCAAGGAGATCCAACCAGTCAATCCTAAAGGAAATCAACCCTGAATATTCATTGTAAGGACTGTTGCTGAAGCTGAAGCTCCAATACTTTGGCCACCTGATGTGAAGAGCCGACTCACTGGAAAAGACCCTGACACTGGCAAAAACTTAAGGCAAAAGGAGAAAGTGTTGATAGAGAAAAAAGTGGTTAGATAGTATCACTGACTCAATGGGCACCAATCTGAGCAAACTCCAGAAGACAGTGGAGGACAGAGGAGCCTGGCATGCTGCAGTCCATGGGGTCACAAAGAGTTGGACAGGATTTAGCTACTGAACAACTACAATTGATGACCTATATGAAAGTGTTAGTCGCTCAGTCCTGTCTGACTCTTTGTGACCCCATGGACTGTAGACCATCAGGCTCCTCTGCCAGTGGGATTCTCCAGCCAAGAATACTGGAGTGGGTTGCCATTTCCTTCTCCAGGGGATCTTCCTGACTGAGGGATCGAACCCAGATCTCCCACATTGCAGGCAGATTCATTACCATTTGAGCAACCCGGGAAGCCCAATATACTGATCTACATACTGAGAATCTTTCTGAAGCAGTGTTGTCCGACAGAAATATAATGTGAACTACACGGGTAAATTTAAAATTTTCTAGTAGCCACACTTAAAAAAAAGCAAAATTAAAGCAGTGAGAATAATTTGAACAGTATATGATTATCATTTCAAAACGTGATCAACATAAACATTATTAATGAGATTTCTTATGTTCTTTTTTGTACTAAGTCTTCCAATCTAGTGTTTTACACTTACAACAGATCTCCATCTGTTCTGGTCACTTTTCTTGTGTCAGTAAGGATGTGGGGCCAAAGGCTACTATATTGGACAGAGCAGGTCTACAGCGTCAGCATGGCCAGGTCACCCATATTTGCCCTCCTGTTACGGGTTGAATTGTGTCCCCTGAATTTGTACGTTAAAGGCCACTTAGTTCCCGGAATTTGCTGTATTTGAGATAGAGACTTTAAAGAAGTGATCCAGTTAAAATGAGACCATTAGGGTGGCCTAGAGTCCAGTCTGTCCTCTTAAGAAGAGAAGATTTGGACACACAGAGAACCACCAGGGGTACAGGCTCATAGAGGGATGGCCATGTGAGGTCGTGGCGACAGAGCAGCCATCTGCAAGCCCAGGAGAGAAGCCTCAGAGCAAACTAAATCTGCCCACATCTTGATCTTGAACTTCTAGCCTCCAGAAGTGTGAGAAAAAAAATTCCCGTTGCTTGACCACACCCCCGCCCTGGCCCAGCCTGTGACATTCCATTATGGCAGCCTGAGGAGACTAACCCACCTCCCATGCAAGGACCTCAGAAGTCAGAGAACAGTTCAAAATGCTGGAGAGGTCAGCCCACCCTTGACCAATGGGAAACAGGAGACTGGGGTAACTCAGAGCTCTGCCTACAATGTCCCCAAGAGGGTCGTCCCCGGGAGGGTTGCGCTCCAGTAGCTGCCAAGCTGACTCCTTTCTTCCCCACCTCACTTCTGCACAGTCCTTGGATGTTTCCCTAAGTCACTCACCAGATAAAGTACTTGCACTTGAATTCTTGCCTTGGGGGTCTCTGAGGGGAAAGCTAGGAACACGTTGGGCCCAAGAAGGATGGAATGAAAGCCAAGGTCAAGGTTCCGAGGGCCTGGGAGCACAGACAACTTACAGTATCCTCTTGCGCACCTTCCAATCACCCGTGACCTGGATGAAGGAGTCGGAGATAGAGAAATGCAGGCCCTGGTTGGGGAGGAGCTTCAGAGCGGAGCCGAGCAGCTTACAGCTCTGAATGTTCAGGCTGGGGAGAGAGACCCACAGAAGAGGCATCAGCGCGGAGGCAGAGGCAGGTCTCGTCTCTGCAGGGGTCTTGCTCTCACCCTGGGACCTGGCACCCGACTCCTACTTACCTGCTGTGTGCCCTGAGCTAACCATTCAGCCTTGCCAAGTACTTTGCATGCGCTGTGTCAGTTGGTCTCAGAGGGGGTCAGCACTGTTCAGGCTCCCTTTTCACACAGGGGGAAAGAGAACTTCTTGGAAGGGATGCATTTGCCCAGAGTCAGGATCAGAGCCCACAGATCTCACGACACTGGCTGGGACCCCAAGTAAGGTGCAGAGATGCACCCCATCGTCCCTTTTCTCCCTACATTCAGGTGGGGAACTCATTCAGAGAAGGCTGAGGGCAGCCTCAAGAAGAGACACGAAAGGCCTGGGAGAAGCAAACCCAGACCATACGTATCCTGGGGCTGTCAGTGGCAAAGGAATGGTCAAGTTTCCTTTTCTTTGCCCGGAGCACAGTAGGTGCTTGATAGATTTTTAGTGATGGACTGAATAAAAAAGAAGCCATCAGTGGTGAGCAGAGAGGGGTGTGATGAGTCATCGTTGTCAATCCTTCAAAAAGTGATTGATGGCTTTTAAAAAAACATTTATTTATTTATTTTTGGCTGGGTTGGGTCTTCATTGCTGCATACAATTTTTCTCTCGTTGCGGTGAGGGTGAGTTACTCTCCAGTTGCAGTGCGAGGGCTTCTCATCGCAGTGGCTTCTCTTGTTGCAGAGCACAGGCTCTAGCACTCTCGGACTTCTGTAGTTGCAGCACATGAGCTCAGTAGTGGCGGCTCCCAGGCTCTAGAGCACAGGCTCAACAGTTATGGCGCACAGGTTTTGTTGCTCCGAGGCATGTGAGATCTTCCAGGATCAGAGATTGAACCCGTGTCTCTTGCACTGCAGGTGGATTCTTTACCACTGAGCCACCTGGGAAGCCTGATGTCTTTCTTTTTAAAGCATCAGCTGCTCTGGTCTAAATATCCTTTGAAGACTCAGGTGAAATGCCACCGCCTTCAGGAAGCCTTCCTTGACACCTCCAGGTGTGCCAACCTCAGCTCCAAGTGTTGGGTTACTACATCTAAGGTTAAAGGTTTATTTAAAAAAAATTTTTTTTAAGGTCTATCTTCCCTTCCAGACTACATCCAGTGTCAGGCCAGAGCCTGGATTATCACTCCAAAGAGGCAGAAAGTTATCCCCATTTTACAGATAAGGAAACAAAGGCTCAGGTCACATAGCTAATGGCTCTTCATTAGTATTTGTTGTATGAACGAATGAAGGGCCAAAGTTCCTTCCAGAACTTCCCTCTGAACTCTTCGAGGAACCATCCCACCACTGACTGCCCCAGAGAGGTTTTAAGCCATCCTGGGGCTCTCTCTCCCTTCCTCTCTGGACACCACCCACAGCCCCTGCCCAGACACCTTGGAGCCCCACCTGTGGAATTTATAGTCCACACTGCCGAAATGTTTGATCCTGACGTCCCCGTCGAAGTTGGGCAGTGTGACTCTGTGCAGCTTACTCTGCAGAGCCAACAGCTCCTCTTGGGCCACTGAGGACACAAAAAAGCTGGGAGTCAGCCTGATCGGCCTGCCTCCCTCTCTCTAAACCCTTCAGTGGCTCCCACCTGCCCTGGGGAAAGAGGTCAACTTCCTGTTAAGCATTATTATGGTTGCAGGTTATTGAGCCCCTCTAGAGCACCAGGGGCTTTCCAGGGAACTCCGTGGGTAAAGAATCTGCCTGCAACGCAGGAGTGGCAGGAGCCACAGGTTTGATCCCAGGGTCGGGAAGATCCCCTGGAGGAGGCCATGGCAACCCACTCCAGTATTCTTGCCTGGAGAATCCCCATGGATGAGGAGACTGGCGGGCTACAGCCCATGGGGTTGCAAAGAGTTGGACACGACTGAAGTGACTGAGCACACATGCACGACCAAGAGCGCCAAGTGGCAGGAGAGATATCCAGGAGCATCACTGCATTCCAGGTGGGGTGGTTATATTCATGCCCATTTTATGGATGAGGAAACAGAGGGTCTGTCTTTGTCAGCAGCTCCACGAGGGAGTGGTGCTGTGTGCTTGGTGGCTGGGCCTCTTTCCTGTCCTTCACAGTGTCTAGCCTGTGTATAAGAGACTGCAAGGATTTTAGGGCTAGGATCTTGGTATTGGCATCTTTCTAGCTGGGTGACCTTGAGCAAGTCCTCAACCTTGGCATTCTCTCTCTATCCAAAAGCAATGACAGCAGTACTTTCCTCACTGGGGTGGCATGAGGATTAAAGAGATCACTGCAGGATTTCCGTGGTGGTTCAGTGGTTAAGAGTCCTCCTGCCGATGCAGGGGACATGGGTTCAATCCCTAGTCTGGGAAGATTCCACCTGCCGAGGGTCCCACGTGCAACAACTACTGAGCCCATGCATTTTAGAGCCTATGGTCCTCAATGAGAGAAGCCACCACAATGAGAAGCCCAAGTGCCACAACTAGAGAGTCGTCCCTGCTTGCCAGAACTAGAGAAAGCCTGTACAACAGTGAAGACTCAGCAAAGCCTGAATAAATAAATAAAATCATTAAACAAACAAGAAAAATCTAAAAGAAAAATGTTTAAAAAAAGAGAGAGAGATCTTTGCAAAGCCAAAAGGAGTCTGACAGGATGAAAAGCACTCTTGCATGGTGCCTGGCACACACGAAGCACTCAGTAAACACCCAGGAGGTCAAAGCAGGGTGGACTTTGTTTAAAAATATGGAAAGGAACCAAAATGTCCAGCTCTGGAGGACTGGTTACACTTACACAGCGGAAAGGAACAAGAGGCAAATTTTGCCTGATCTAGAGTTTCAGTATAAACAGTATTCACACTAGGACTTTCTGTTTATTCGGAGGTATGAGAGACCAGGATTCTGCCCTTGGAGTGGGTGTGTGTACACAGATGACCACTGAGCTCCCCCATTCTGCCTCTTACTGCTTTGCAGCCCTCCCTCCCGTACACGCAGGAGCTGGTACTCTGCCAAAACGCTATCCCTTGTCCCTGGCTAACTCTCACATATCATTTCTACCTCACCTCCTCCAAGAAGGCTTCCTGGATTACCTTCTATCTGTCTCCAGCCAATCTGGGCTCCCAACAACTCTTCCTGAGGGAATATTATTACCCCATCTGAACAGATAAGGCAATTGAGTCTCCATATATGTAAGGATCAGCTCTCCATCAAGTACCATGGGTAGTGGTATATAGATACCTCCAATCCCTTGGCCCTTGGACAGATGATTTCTGAGGCTTTGTTTTAGCATCTTAAAAAAAAGTACAAATGAATCATTATACAAAACAGAAACAAGCTCACAGACATCGAAAACAGACATGATTACAGAATGTGGATGGTGGGACAAATTAGGAGTATGTAATTAGCAGATGTGAACTACTATATATAAAATAAATAAGCAACAAAGATTTACTGTATAGCACAGGGAATTATATTTAATATCTTATAATAACCTATAATGGAATATAATCTGCAAAGAACTGAATCATTTTGCTGTATACCTGAAATTAACACATTACTGTAAATCAACTATACATCAATAAAAAATAAAATACAGTTCTACTTTTGCCCATTCTTTGAAATTGAAGTATAACATCTGTAGAAGTACAACCTAAAGGGCACTTGTCTTATTAAAAGTGTTAGTCACTCAGTCCTGCCTGATTCTTTGTGACCCCATGGACTGTAGCCCACCAAGCTCCTCTGTCCATGGAATTCTCTGGGCAAGAATACTGGAGTAGGTTGCCATGCCCTTCTCCAGGGAATCTTCCCAACCCAGGGATCAAACCTGGGTCTCCTGCATTACAGGCAGATTCTTTACCATCTGAGTTATCAGGGAACCTACTGCGAGGTAATTCTTACAAGTTTATGCACCCATGTAGCCAACCCTGAGCAAAACACAGGGCATTCTCAGCACCCCTGCAGGCTCTGCGCCCCTTCTGGGTGGTCACCACCATTCTAATCTCTAGTTTTAAGGCATGTTTTTTCGAACTTGAGCAAGAATTTTCTAGCAGAACTGTTCCCATCACAGGGACAGTAGCTGGCTCACTGACATACCTCGCCTGGCTGTCTTCCCGTCCCCATCTCACGTGACAATCCTGCTACAGTTTTTCGTGGAATCAGCTCCCAAACCAAACATTCACCCCCAAATCTTTATCTTTGTTTGGCTGGTGGGAACCCGGCTAAGACAAGCAATGTGCCCACATGGCCCAACAGTGGGGTGACAAGGCCAGACCCCGAGCCAGGGCTGCCTGACTGGGAAGCCTATACCACCCTGAGGGAGAGAGTCCCTCTGTGTCCCCAGCTGTCCCCAGAGCAGCCTGGGGCCAAGCAGGTCAGCCAAGTCCAGCCGACAGCCGCGGCTCCCTACCATACTCCAAGCCTTGGTTGGTGATCCTGACGACCAGGCCAGGATTGGCCCCCAGGGCCCCGGAGGTGAATGTGAGCAGGGTTCCCAGCAGGAGGGAGGGCAGGGTGCCCGTCAAGGTCACCATTCTGGATTCCCAGGGGGCTGGGCCGGATCCGTCACAGCCTCTGGCTGGGCCCAGCTCCCTTAAATAGCTGAGGCCTGAGGGCTGGGGCAGCTCCTGAGTGGGGCGTGTTCCTGGGACCAGGAAGGGGAGGCCAAGTGACTGGAACCTGCTTGCAACACTGTTGGGGTCACAGGTCATTTAAAAGCCCCGTTGGCACCACCTGGGAGAGAGGGTGGGTTGGCCTGGGTCCAGGTGACACTCTGTCCACCTTTCCCACAAAAAGACCCCGCGTTCATTTCCAGGAAGGCCTGGGTTTTACAGACAAGGAAGCTGAGGTTCCGAGAGGCCATGTCACCGACTTAAGCTCACACACCCTGGCAGGTAGCAGAACTGGGAATCAAAGCCAGTTGAGTTATACTCAACTCTGTTTCTGTAAAAAAAAAATTCCCGTCCCATCCCCCCCTCCCTGTCTCCTATTGGGAAACAGGTTTTCTCAAACCCTGCTGGTGGTAAAAGTTGTTGGAAGGCAATTTGTCCAATCCTTGAACTCCTGCCTGCCCTCCTCCAGGGGATCTTCCCACCCCAGGGATCGAACGAGACTCTCCTGTCTCCTGGATTGTCAGGTGGGTTCTTTACCGCGAGCTCCATCTGGGAAGCACTAGCCACTCTCTGCTTTTCTGTAACTGTGATCTTTAAAAAATATGTCCCGCTGCAGGAGGAAAAGGCAACCCACTCCAGTATTCTTTCCTGGGAAATCCAGTGGACAGAGGAGCTTGGTGGACAGAGTCCATGGGGGTCACAAACAGCTGGACACTACCAACGCAACTTAGCACAAAAATATGTCCACAAATTCTTTGATACTCTTTCCATCAAAAGCTGAGGTCTCCTTGAAATTGAAATTGTGCCCTCTCCTTGAAATTGGATGGGTCTTTGGAATGCCTCAACACCCTGACTGTGGCAGGGTCATAAAAGACACTGGAATTGGGCTTGGGGTCTGAATTTCCACACGAAGTGCAGGGAAGCCCATCCTGGGCTTCGCTGTACCCTGTTGTTTGTATCCATCGGGCTGAGGATTTCGGACTCCTCTGTCCCCACCCTAACCCCTGAAAGTAACCTAGGTGCTCCTGAGGGCAGTGCTGAACCTTTGAGTCCTGTGTTTCTTCCAGCATCAGGTGGGAACTGGCAGGAAACCAGCATTTATTGAGCAGCTACTATGTGGGGGGCACCATGCTGCTTATGCTACATCACCGCCTCTCGGCCTGCAGCAGCCCTTTACGGTATTTCAACCTCCTTTTGAGCTGAAGAGGGGTGAAGTGATTAAGCCATCGTCACCCATAAGGGATTTGAAACCAGCTTTGTGGGGAGCCATTGCAGAACTATGGTCAGAGAAGCCTTCTCTGAGGTGACGTGCTGAGCAGGGACCCTAAGGATGAGGAGGAGTGGCCTTTAGGAAAAGCCATACCAGGCCAGCAAAGAGCAAGGACAAAGTCCCGGCTGCAGTGTGCCTGGGGGCCTCTGCTCCTTGGACTCAGCCTGCCAGGGCGAAGTGGGGGGCTCTGGGCTGGGAACCCGTAAACCAGGGTTCCCACCTTGCCCCTGCCTGGCCATGGATCCCTCAGCAAACCTTGTTTCCTCGAGTGCCTCTGTTTCCCTTGTAAAATGAAGGGGATAGAGCAGGTGACTCCCAGGGACTTTTTCAGCTTGGAGATGGTGGGGAGGGGAGACAGTCTGGAGAGTGAGGACCTCCTGGGGACACAGAAGTCAACCTTCCTTTGGCATCAGTCTGAGAATATCCAGACTGGGGGCTGTTTGCAGGGGCGGGAGTTCCCGTAGTAGTGAGCTTTGGACCTTAGACCTGTCCCCACCCTGACAGCCTGCCCCAGGGCCCCAGGCCTGGCCTCCACCCCCACAGGTGCTGTGGACTTCAAAAATATTCACAGCCTGAAAGTTGAGAGTTGTTTTATTTGGTGTGAATTTTTAGGACTTCAAGCCTGGAAGAAAGCATCTCAAGTAACCCTGAGAGAACTGCTCCAAGCAGGCGAGGTGGGGAGCCAGGTTATACAGAAGTTGTGCAATAAAGGGCAGGTGGTCTGAACATCAAAAGATTATTGTTAAAGAAAACCAGATACCCCAAGTTAAGGAATTTAGCTCTTTTCTATGTACGGGAAGATACAAGAGTCTGGACTCACTGAAATCATTTATTTGACACGCACCTCAGCTCTCTGGGGCCAGTACCCTGTGTTTTCACATCCTGAGTTTCCTCAGGGCTCACCATCGGGAGTGACTGCAGTCTGATGGCTGCTAGATGGCTGCTAGTGTATTCATATTGTTGCAGGGGGGAAACCAATTCTGACTCCATGTTGGACCCTGTTTAGTTGACTTGCTTTTCATTGCTCTTGCTATTATAATCATACTTACTACCTTGCCTGGAGGACCCTGCCCCTCTGCTTGAATGTAAACTAAGGTGCCTTTGTTAGAACTACACAAGAAAGATCTTCATGACCCAGATAACCACGATGGTGTGACCACTCATCTAGAGCCAGAGATCCTGGAGTCCAAAGTCAAGTGGACCTTAGGAAGCATCACTACAAACAAAGCTAGTGGAGGTGATGGAATTCCAGCAGAGCTGTTTCAACTCCTAAAAGATGATGTTGTTAAAGTGTTGCACTCAATATGTCAGCAAATTTGGACAATTCAGCAGTGGCCACAGGACTGGAAAAGGTTAGTTTTCATTCCAATCCCAAAGAAGGACAATGCCAAAGAAAGGCAATGCCAAAGAATATTCAAACTACCGCACAATTGCACTCATCTCACACGCTAGCAAAGTAATGCTCAAAATTCTCCAAGCCAGGCTTCAACAGTCCACTGTGAACTTCCAGATATTCAAGCTGGTTTTAGAAAAGGCAGAGGCCAGAAATCAAATTGCCAACATCCGCTGGATCATAGAAAAAGCAAGACAGTTCCAGAAAAACATCTATTTCTGCTTTATTGACTACACCAAAGCCTTTGACTGTGTGGATCACAACAAACTGTGGAAAATTCTTCAAGAGATGGGGATACCAGACCACCTGAGCTGCCTCTTGAGAAATCTGTATGCAGGTCAGGAAGCAACAGTTAGAACTGGACATGGAACAAGAGATTGGTTCCAAATTGGAAAAGGAGTACACCAAAAGTGTATATTGTACCCTGCTTATTTAACTTACATGCAGAGTACATCATGAGAAATGCTGGGCTGGATGAAGCACAAGCTGGAATCAAGATTACCGGGAGAAATATCAATAGCCTCAGATACGCAGATGACACCACCCTTATGGCAGAAAGTGAAGAGAAACTGAGAAGCCTCCTGATGAAAGTGAAAGAGGAGAGTGGAAAAGCTGGCTTAAGACTCAGCATGCAGAAAACTAAGATCATGGCATCCAGTCCCATCACTTCATGGCAAATAGATGGGGAAACAATGGAAAAAGTGACAGACTTTATTTTCTTGGGCTCCAAAATCACTGCAGATGGTGACTGCAGCCATGAGATTAAAACATGCTTGTTCCTTGGAAGAAAACCTATGACCAACCTAGACAGCATATTAAGAAGCAGAGACATTATTTTGTCACCAAAGTCCATCTAGTCAAAGCTGTGGTTTTTCCTGTAGTCCTGTATGGTTGTGAGAGTTGGACTAAAAGAAAGTTGAGCCCCAAAGAATTGATGCTTTTGAACTATGGTGTTGGAGAAGACTCTTAGTCCCTTGGGTTGCAAGGAGAGCCAACCAGTACATCCTAAAGGAAATCAGCTCTGAATATTCATTGAAAAGACTGATGCTGAAGCTGAAGCTACAATACTTTGGCTACCTGATGTGAAGAACTGACTCACTGGAAAAGACCCTGATGCTGGGAAAGATTGAAAGCAGGAGGAGAAGGGGATGACAGAGGAGGAGATGGTTGGATGGCATCACCGACTCAATGAATGGGAGTTTGAGCAGGCTCTGGGAGTTGGTGATGGACAGGGAAGCTTCGCATGCTGCAGTCCATGAGGTCGCAACGATTTGGAAATGACTGAGCAACTGAACTGAACTGAACTTGTCCCTGCCCACCTGTGAAGAGAAGAGATTAACACACCCCTTCCAAAGGCTGACCGTTCCCTTGGAGACGTTTTACAGGACTGAAGACCCTTTCATTTTGCTTCCCACTGCCCCTCTCTTTCTATTCTGCCTTTTGACTTTAGTTCCTCATTGCTTCTTTCTCTCTAATCTATAAAATAACCTGGCACTCAGACCCCAGTAAGTTGGTTATTTTAAGGCACTAGCCTGCCATCTTCTGGGTCAGTTGCTTCCCGAATAAAGTCTCTTGCCTCAACACTTCGTCTCTCGGATTCATTGGCCTGTCGTGTGAAGAGCAGAGTGAGCTTGGACTAGGTAACAACATGGCAGGAAATATCCCATTTCTCAGTGCCAATTCCCAGCTCAAGGTCCCTGCTGGTGACACAGGACCAGCAGAGGCCCCTCGGAGCAGCGTGAGTCCCACACTGGTCAGAACCCTTGGACTTTTCCTCTACCAGGCTGACCTCCTTCTCCACAAAAGCCAAAGCCACTTGTCACTCCCCCTACCATCAAGTCCTATGGCAGAGAAAACCCTCTCCTTTTAATACAATGGTGTTTACTATGTTCTGACAACCGAAGTCTCAAAAGGAAATCAGGAAACCCTGAATTTGGAAACCACAGTGCCTGGAATAGTGAACTGCACATAGTAGATAATTGAGTGATGAACATAAAGAGGAAAAGTGAAGGGTTAAGGACATGAACTCTGGGACCAGGTGGCCTGGGTTTGAATTGTGGCTTGCCCACTAAATGACCTTGAGTGTGATGACTCCATTTCTTTATCTGTAGTTGGGCTTAGCCATGGGACAACAGGGCAAGAGGTCAGAGATCAGGAAGAGAGAGGGTCAGGGCACTTCTTCCTGCTCCTTCTTTATTTTGGATCTCAGTCTGGCTGTGGCTGCATCATTCCTGACATCCCCTCCCCCTCGACTCTAGCATTCCCCCTCACACTGGGACACCTCAACTCCTTTCTCCACTGCTTCAAGCCTAGGGAGGCTAGTTCCTGGGGGCTTCCCATTCTTCATGGGTTTCTTTCAGCCTGTCCCCCAGCTCTATAAATAGCCCCTTCATTCGAATCCTAAGAACCATCTGAGCTGGATTCTGTTTCCTGCCTGGACCCTGATCGACACAGTTGGGACACTGAGTTTTTCTTCTGTGTTATTGACCTTTTGAAGCGAACGCCCTCCTCTCATGGAGAGCTGGGGATTCTTCCCCGAGGTCAGCACAGGTCTCTTGTGGGGACAGTAGCCTGTGAAAGACAGAACTATGAGGATACAGCAACCTTGCTCTGCCACCGAGGATGTCTCTGGGGGCCACCTTCTGCAGAGAGGTGACATCCTCTTGGGTCTTGAAGGTCACATGAGGTTTTGCAGAGGAGAGAGCCAAGAGCTGTCCAGGAGAAGGAAGCAGCAGAAACACAGAGCCGAAACAAGTGATGGGCTGGCAGCTAGGAAGCCTGGATCCCTGTCTACTCCTGATGGTCTGTGTGACATGGGGGAAAACCACGGCCTTCTCTGATCCTCACTTTGCCTCTGAAGGCAGAGGAAGGTGTTAGACTAGGACAGCATTTCTCAGATTCTGGGGATCTTGTTTATTGACCTATCTTATTTTAAAATTTATTTTCATTGAAATGTAATTGATAAATTTAAGGTGTACAATGTGTTGACCTGACATATTTATATACTGTAATAAGATCGCCACTGTAACATCAGCTGACACTTCTACCCAAGCATACAGTTATCACTTCTTTTTTGTAGTGGGAACAATTAAGATCTAGTCTCTTAGCAGCTTTGAAGTTTATGATAGAGCATTGTTGTCTGTAACTCTATGCTGTGCGTTAGAACAACAGGACTTATTTTTCTATGAGTTCCGAGTTTGGAGCCTCGAACACTATCTCCCTAATTCCCCTACCTGCCCCCACCCCCCACCCCCGGCTCCTGGTAATCACCATTCAACTCTGCTTTTATGAGCTTTACCTTTTTAGATTCCACATATAAATGGCATCATACAGCTTTTATTTACTTATATTTTGCTTAGCATAATGTCCTCAAGGTCCATGTTGTTGCAAGTGGCAGGATCGCCTCCTTTCTTACGACTGAGTAATATATCATTGTGTATACATGTAAACTTCTGCATGTAGAGATAAGGGAATGCTTATAGACTGTTGGTGGGAATGTAAATTGGTATAGCCACTAGGGAAGGAATATGGATATCTCTCAAAAAAACTAAAAAGAGACCTACCAAAAAAAAAACCCAGTAGACCTACCATATGATCCAGCAATTCCACTTCTGGATATCCACGCAAAGGAAATGAAAACAGAATGTTGAAGAGATATCTGCACCCTCTTGTTTATTACCCCATTATTCACAATAGCCAGGACATGGAAACAACCCAAGAGCCCGTCAATGGTTGAACAGATAAGGAAGTTGTGGAATGTATACATACGCCAGGGAACTTGTTAAATGCAAATTATGATTCATTAGTTTCCTTTGGGAGCCGAAACTCTGTATTTCTAACAAGCTCCCAGGTGGCATCTTGAACCGTACTTTGCAAACAAGAGACAAACTGGGATCCAAGTTCCCTCCAAGCTCAGGGATTCTACATCTCTGTTTGTTCTTTATTTTCTGAGCAGTTTTCTATGATAGTTCCTGCACTCCTGAGCACATTGACTCTAGCTGAAGAAAAGGATGTTGTGAAGACCTGCCAATCTGGATCTCCGTAGCGCACTGCGGAGTTTGATGTTAATATTTATGGCAGCCTCCTCCTCCAACCTGGTTACTTGCAAATCTGTGTGTGTGCATGGAAACACACACACATACACCTATACACATACACATGAGCCCCGAAGCATGTGGATTTACCCCCCCAAAAAGAAAAAAATAGTAGTCAGTGACGTCCAGTTTGGTTCAAGACTGTGTCCCCTACTTAGGATGTCAGGACACCTCTGGAGCAGAACTAGCCGTGAGTACACACAGCTCCTCCCCCCAGGAAACTATGAGGACCTCAAAGACCCTCCTATATCTCCCTCCACCCCTTCTCTGCCTCTGCAATTGGCAGCTTCTAAAATCCAATCTAGCCTCATTTCACCAGGTCTTAATAGCTTTGGGGACCCTAAGGAGCTTCTGTTAAAATGAAAATGTCTCAGCAAGAAAAAATTCTGTAATATTTGCCAGAGCTCACTTTATTGGATTCTTCTCCTGGAAGTCCAGAGGGCCTTTTTTTACAGATGGGGAGGCTGAGACCAAGAGAGGGAAGACCGGCCACACAGTGAATCCATCACTGAACCCAGATTTCCAACCACGCAGTGGTTCTGATTCTTGGGGTCAGAGAGCCAGTCTTGGCTCATATTTTGAAAATCATCACAAACTGGCTTTGAGCCATGCAGAGGTGGATTCAAATCTGGACATTTTAAAAATAAATGCTTATTGAGTGTCAACCATATGGCAGACATTGAGAATATAACTGTGGCAAGTCAGATATAGTCCTTACAGTAGAGTGAAAATCAGTGGTTTGTTAATGCTTAGTGCCAACTTTGATCACTGTTTGTCGGATCCCATAATACAGATTTCACATAGATCTGATTCTCATAACAAGTCTATGAGGCGGTTAGCATTCTTTGCTGTTGTTCAGTTGCTGAGTCGCGTCTGGCTCTTTGTGACTCTGTGGACTGCAGCATGCCAGGTCTCCCGTCCATCACTATCTCCCATTATTACTATGATCTTCATTTCACAGATGAGAAGATTGAAGGACAGGGATTTATTTGCTCAAAGTCACACAGCTGATAAATAGCGGAACAGGGACTTGAACCCATGGTGTCTGGGACCACAGCTCCTGCTCTTAAGCACCATGTCACGGGCTTATCACTGGTACCACTCATTCGTCCCAACAACCTCATACCAAAGAGGAGGGCAAGGTTTTATCTCTACTTTTCAGAGGAGGAAATAGAGGATCAGAGAGATTTAAGTACCATTCGAAAAGTTGTGCAGCTCAGGACGGCTCAGGTTGACACCTCCCCTTCTCTTGGGTACCCCTGCTTCATGTTTAAGTCAGAATTGCTGGAAGGAGCCCCAAGAGGGCAATGCTTAACCAGAAGTGAAGCTGCTCTGATGATGAGCTTTCAGGCAGTCCAGAGCGAGCAATTCTTTTTTTTTTTTCCATTTCCAACACCTTTGTTGACATGCATCTCACACACTGTAACATTCACCCTTTTCAAGGGTAAGTTGAGTGGTTTTTAGCGTATTCACAGGGTTGTGCGAGCATCACCACAATCTAATTTTAGAAGATTTTCAGCATCTCCCAAAGAAACCCTGTACCCATTAGCCACCACTTGGAGCGAGCAGTGCTCAGCCTGAAGGGAGAAGCCGCTCCAGTAGTGGTTTTGCAGGCAGAGCGGCAGATAATTGGGAGTGTCCTGGGGGATGCTCTTCACACCAGACCTCCAAACAACTGCCTATTTCTCAGCCATTAGCGAGAGCTCCCCAGGGCACAATGAGTTCCACTCACCAGTCTTTAGATACAAGAGATAATTGCACTTATTTCTGTAGATAGTGGGGACAGGGGCTGCCTGAATGTCTTGGAAAGCAGAGGGTAGGAACGCGAGCGGGCTGACCATCTCCAAAGAGAGTAATGGGAGAGGAAGTGGCGGTCTTGGAGGGGGTAAGGGGAGGCGGGGTTATGTCCCCTACTTAGCAGCTGTGCTCCCACTCCAGGAGGAGGGGTCTTTGAAAAATGTGATTTGGAATGTGTCCTTCTCTTGCTCAAAACTCTCCAATGGCTTCCCTTACTTTTTGGAACAAAATTCAGAGCCCTTCAGTTCAGTTCAGTTCAGTCGCTCAGTCATGTCCGACTCTTTGCGACCCCATGAATCACAGCACGCCAGGCCTCCCTGTCCATCACCAACTCCTGGAGTTCACCCAAACCCATGTCCATCGAGTCAGTGATGCCATCCAACCATCTCATCCTCTGTCGTCCCCTTCTCCTCCTGCCCCCAATCCCTCCCAGCATTAGAGTCTTTTCCAATGAGTCAACTCTTCTCATGAGATGGCCAAAGTATTGGAGTTTCAGTTTCAACATCAGTCCTTCCAGTGAACACCCAGGACTGATCTCCTTTAGGATGGACTGGTTGGATCTTCTTGCAGTCCAAGGGATGCTCAAGAGTCTTCTCCAACAGCACAGTTCAAAAGTATCAATTCTTCGGTGCTCAGCTTTCTTTATAGTCCAACTCTCACATCCATACATGACCACTGGAAAAACCATAGCCTTGACTAGACGGACCTTTGTTGGCAAAGTAATGTCTCTGCTTTTTAATATGCTGTCTAGGTTAGTCATAACTTTTCTTCCAAGGAGTAAGCATCTTTTAATTTCATGGCTGCAGTCACCATTTGCAGTGATTTTGGAGCCCAGAAAAATAAAGTCAGCCACTGTTTCCACTGTTTCCCCATCTATTTGCCATGAAGTGATGGGACCAGATGCCATGATCTTAGTTTTCTGAATGTTGAGCTTTAAGTCAACTTTTTCACTCTCCTCTTTCACTTGCATCAAGAGACTCTTTAGTTCTTCTTCACTTTCTGCCATAAGGGTGGTGTCATCTGCATATCTGAGGTTATTGATATTTCTCCCAGCAACCTTGATTCCAGCTTGTGCTTCCTCCAGCTCAGCGTTTCTCATGATGTACTCTGCATGTAAGTTAAATAAGCAAGGTACAATATACAGCCTTGGTGTACTCCTTTCCCAATTTGGAACCAGTCTGTTGTTCCACGCCCAGTTCCAACTGTTGCTTCCTGACCTGCATACAGATTTCTCAGGAGGCAGGTCAGGTGGTCTGGCATTCCCATGTCTTGAAGAATTTTCCACAGTTTGTTGTGATCCACACAAAGGCTTTGGCGTAGTCAATAAAGCAGAAATAGATGTTTTTCTGGAACTGTCTTGCTTTTTCTATGATCCTATGGATGTTGGCAATTTGATCTCTGGTTCCTCCGCCTTTTCTAAAACCAGCTTGAACATCTGGAAGGTCATGGTTCACGTACTGCTGAAGTCTGGCTTGGAGAATTTTGAGCATGACTTTACTAGCGTGTGAGATGAGTGCAATTGTGCGGTAGTTTGAGCATTCTTTGGCATTGCCTTTCTTTGGGATTAGAATGAAAACTGACATTTTCCAGTCCTGTGGCCACTGCTGAATTGTCCAAATTTGCTGGTATATTGAGTGCAGCACTTTCACAGCATCATCTTTCAGGATTTGAAAGAGCTCCACTAGAATTTCATCACCTCCACTAGATTTGTTCGTAGTGATGCTTCCTAAGGCCCACTTGACTTCACATTCCAGGATGTCGGGCTCTAAATGAGTGATCACACCATCGTGATTATCTGGGTCATGAAGATCTTGTTTGTACAGTTCTGTGTACTGTTGCCACCTCTTCTTAGTACCTTCTGCTTCTGTCAGGTCCCCACCATTTCTGTCCTTTCCCGAGCCCTTCACAGTCTTAAAAGCCTCCCAGCCTCATCCCATGCTGTGCTCCCACTCGTCCTATTCTAACCTGACACGCTGCTTTCTTCTGTTCCTATGCAGTGCTTCCATTAAGTGTATGTATGAAGAAAGCTGATCGCCGAAGAATCGATGCTTTTGAACTGTGGTGTTGGAGAAGACTCTTGAGAGTCCCTTGTACCACAAGGAGATCCAACCAGTCCATTCTAAGGGAGATCGATCCCGGGTGTTCATTGGAAGGACTGATGCTAAAGCTGAAACTGCAATACTTTGGCCACCTCATGCGACGAGTTGACTCACTGGAAAAGACTCTGATGCTGGGAAAGGTTGGGGGCGGGAGGAGAAGGGAACGACAGAGAATGAGATGGCTGGATGGCATCACCGACTCTGTGGACATGAGTTTGAGTGAACTCCGGGAGTTGGTGATGGACAGGGAGGCCTGGCGTGCTGTGATTCATGGGGTCGCGGAGAGTCGGACACGACTGAGCGACTGAACTGAACTAGAAAAAGGTGCACCTTCTTGAGGGATAAATTGGAGAAAGGATTTTGTTCCCTCAGCCTGGTGCCTTTTACAGGGCACGACCTAGGCCACCAAGCCCAGTAGTCCTTCCTTTAATATGCCACGCCCCAAACAGACAAGATTTGGACATCTGGGAGGAGTGGAAAGAGCCTGGGCTGTAATGGCAGAAAGGGCAGGAATCCCAGCTCCGCCACCTGCCAGATGTGTAATCCAGGGAATGACTCAATCGAAAAGGATTGAACAGGTCCCACTCTGGGGGATGGAAAATGCTGCGAGGATTAAATGAAAGCATTAGTGTGCTGTGCTTGATCAATATCCCTTCCTTCTGCTGTTGGCCCCAGAGTGCCTATCTCTATTAAAGGAGAATCAAAGCTGTTAGCAGAATCATGTACATTTTTCTTTTTAAATTAAAAAAAAAAAACCAAAACCTTTTATCTGCTTTTTTTCACTACAAATGCTTCTGTTTTTACTACCATCAGCCTGGAAGAAGTCTGCATGACAACAGACTCCTAATTTGTTCCCACCCCCTTCCACTCTTTCAGAAGTCACAACGTTATAACTAAATCTGGTCATGTCATGCTAAACCCCGCTGCCTGTTTCAAACTCTTCCTTATCCTTCTGGTCTCAGACCAAATGTCAGCAGCTAAGGAGGACCACTTTATCACTTTTAAGTACACTGCTGTTAGAATCCATCTAATGGCCTGAGACAGCCACACCTGGTGTCCCACAGCAGAAAATGGCCCATGGTCTCCAAGAAATTCATCAAGAGTCCAAGGATGGTCTGGGCTGGTGATCTTGCTTTCCCACCAGCCTGGAAAGTCAAGCGTGTGTGCTAAGTTGCTTCAGTCATGTCTGACTCTTTGTGACCCCATGGACTGTAGTCCGCCAGGCTCTTTTTTGGTCCATGGGATTCTCCGGGCAATAATACTGAAGTGGGCTGCCAGACCCTCTTCCAGGGGACCTTCCCCACCCAGGATGTCCTCATTGGCAGGCAGGTTCTTTACCACTAGCACCACCTAGGAATCCGCACCTGGAGAGTCATAGGGAAATGTTAATTTTAGCTGAGGATGTGACGGACTAAAAACTACAATGGCTTCTGTCTCCTAGCCTAGTGTTCTGCTTTAGGCACAATGGCTGGGCAGAAAGCATGGACTCAAGGAGCCATCAAGGTGGAGCCCAAGTATGGGGCAGAGAGGACAGGCTATGTGGGCTAGCTGCTCAACAGCGTCACCATGTGGTGGCGAGAAGAGCAGCAGTCGCAGTAAATACACAGAAGTCGGTGGACTGTGGGGAATCACTGCTCAACAGCGACACCGTCTTGTAGTGGCAGGAACAACACCCCAAGGAACAGATCCACTCTACGGACCGCCGCCTGACATTAGGAAGCAAGGTGCACTCCCTTTGGACTACCTAAACTCCAATTATTCTTGGGCAGTGTGGAATAAGGAGTATCCTCATAAAGGGACAGTGGGACTTTCTGCTCAGGAAGGCATGTGGGACCTCAAAAGGTTTATTAGAGAACTAAAAAGAGGTGATTGTATCTTGGCCACACCAGGTACAGGCAATGAACGAATGGACATAAAACAAGAAGAAACAACACGATTACCAGAATTCCAAAGGAAAAAAATATTTTTTTGTTTTTTAATGTAGTGTGAAGCACAAAGAGAAATATTGCGATTACTATTGAAATGCAGTTTCTGGAGGAAATGTCCCTGCGGCCTTAGCCCTTGAAAGAAGCAATTTCTAAAATACACACCACTCAGTTTTCCAAAGGACCAAGTTTCCATGCTTAGATCATTTCCGAAGCTGAGTTCAGAGACGTTTGCAAGAGTCTGAGTCTCGAGCTAGAGACGAAAGCCTGCAGAGGGGGCAGCCTGTGCCCCAGGGCCGTGTCAGGAACGGGTGCTGACAACCCTGCACCTCCTGATTGACAGCCCCCCAGCACCAATGGGGTCTTCAGCTGTAGTGGACATCAGCACCGAACAGCAGGAAATCCTGGGGGAGAGGTGAGAATGCTGTCAGTTGCCGGAAAAGTATCCCTCGTTTGTGAGGGTGGGAATGCTGGGGGTTTTAGAAGAAAACTTTGGGAGCTTGCCTGCTGGGAAAGAGAGAGCCTTTCTGTTGACAGAAAGGCAAGAGTGAGTGGGGGATGGGGGGCTGGCATCCCACCCCAGCACATTAGCGGCTGCCCATGCCCGGGAATCTGTCAGCAGTTTCCCTGGCAGCTGTTTTCCGCTCAGATGTGGAGACCCCCGGGCTGCCATGAAGGCCTTCATTTGTCATCCCTGCCTCTTGGCAGCTCCAGGGAGCCCTCCTTGCCGTCAAGGCTGCAAAACCACTTCTCTTTTGCTCCTTCCTGCCCTTCACTCAAGAATGTTCAGAAAGGAAGGAATTCAGTTGTGCCCAGGTGGTCATTTTTTATTTTAAGGCTGAACTGGGTTAGATGTGGGGGGATGTGGGGGATGTGTTTCCTCTGCTCACTCAATTAGCTTCTCTATTGTCTCTTAGCTCTGGGAGTTCTCCCCTTAGGTTGAAAGAATTGGGACTGATGGACTGGATGTTGGGGTGAGGGAGAGCGAGGAATCTGGGTGGGGGTTTCCCATGAGGGTCATCAGAAAGCCCTGGACTGAGGTAAGGAATGCAAGAGTAGGTGATGGCTTCCTTGTAGAGTTATCAGCTCTTTGGGACATAGTGGGTGTAAGGAGTTTTAGAGTGGAGACGCTGAAGAAGCCAGCATGTATACTTCAGGCACAGAGAAGAGGCTGGAACCTCGGCCGGTCACACAGAGTTTCATCACACACTTGCTGATGAAAGTGACCAGGGAGGAGCTTCTTTGGTGGCCCAGTGGCTGAAACTCCATGCTGGTCAGGGAAATAGATCCCACATGTCATAACTAAAGAGTTCACATGCAGCAACTAAAGATCCTGCATACTGCAACTAAGACCCGGTGCGGCCAAATAAATATTAAGAAAAAGAAGAAGACAAGGAAAGCAATTGTGGGGGAAGGGCAGAGGCGGGGGGGTGGGGCGGGAAGGAACCCTGGAGAACTCTCTCTGGGAGGGGAAGAAGGAACCAGTAAAGGAGACCAAATAACACAGTGAGAGGTGGCTGGAAAACCTGGAGAGGGAATCTTCAAAGCTAAGAAAATAAAGTGTTCCAAGGATGAGGAAAATAGTGTCAGATGCTGTTGGGGTCAGACCGGGGAAAAGGGAAGAGAAGGCTGTCCATTCCGGTGTCTTAATCTGCCAGACACTGACCAAGGGCATGGAAGGACGCTGGATGCAAAGGAAGGCATGCGTCACATATCTGTCAAATATTTAAATGCATCCACCTTATAAAGGAGGCTTGGGGCCACCAAGCGAGTTCCACTTTTACCGAGTATCGTGTGGGAGTGGTACAAGTCAGGGGTTAAAAACCGGGACCTGGCTTTGACTTTGGACTTCATTTAATGGCGGTGTGGCATCTTTGAGTCTTACCCTCTCTTCTCTGTTTAGCAACACACCCTGCGGGAGTGTTGGAAGGGTCGACAGCGCTTGATCCAGAGCTGGAGGAAGGTGGCTATCGAAGTAGGAGATTTGGCGAGGGAGACCCTGGGGACTCACCTGGTAAGGCTGAAGGATCAGGTTGAAGAGCTCGATGTTGGCGGGCAGCGGGAGAGGGAAGCCTTTCTGTAGCTTCTCTGCATTGGAAGTTAAGGCAGAGGTTAAGGTGAAGGTACCACCTCTGATGGGAGGGGCCGGGGGAGAGAGGGCGGGGCCGGGACTCAGGCAGCCAGTCCGCAGCCTCCCTGGACCAGCGCTCCGGGCTCTGGGAAGAAACCTAGGCAGGAAGTCTGCCCAGAGTCTCCTCTCTCCTCCACTGACCTCGGGACACTGCGGACACAGGAATTACCGCCCCCTCAGCCGCAAGACCACCCTCCCGAGGGTGCCAGCACTGCTGGTGCACCCCCGGCCCGAGTGACAGCCGGGCAGCTGCTTGCTAGGGTGTGGAGGCCTGGAGACACCTGACGGATATGCACATGAAGCCCCTCAATGTTTTGGATGAAACCAGAAATGGGTGGGAGCCAGGAGCCAGCTCCCCCATCCCACCACACTCTGGCCTAGAACTCTGGAGAATTCTAAGCTCCAGCCTAGTCCCTCAGGTCATTATGAAGATGCACTTGTGAAGGCAGGAGGAGAAGCCAGAGTCTATATGTAACAATTCGTTGTCTTCATTTATAATTTCTAAGTGGCCTAAATCAGGGGTCCCCAACCTCCGGTTATGTGAGGTGGAGCTGATGTAATAATAATAGAAATAAAGTTCACAATAAAGGTAATGCGCTTGAATCATTCTGAAACCATCCCCCCCCATCCCGTCCATGGAAAAATTGTCTTCCATGAAACCAGTCCCTGGTGCCAAAAAGGGTGGGGACCGCCCGCCTCAATGTTCTCATCACAGGGTGGGCGGGCCTCTATTTGCACCCTTGCACCCGGCTCTGCAAAGGTCAGGGGTTTCACCAGTGAGTGAGCTGAGTGGAAGCGTAGTTAGCACTTGTTCCTTAGTTAGCCCTTCTTTCTTGGAAAAAGACCAAAGTTTCTGGCTTCAGAGCTGGGATGGAATTCCAGCTTCGTCTCTTTCCTTCTCTGTGACCTGAGAACCACTCATTTCTCTGATCTCCCATTTCCTCCCATGAAAACTGGAGGTATTATTCTCCGTCTCAGTGGATGGTCTCATAGTTTACGAAGGGGGAACTCAACACTTTTCCCCTCCCTTTTCTGGGTCAGGTGTCACTTTCACTTGAGGTTCATTTGAGGGGACCACCTCCAGCCTCCACAACGGGGGCCGGATAACCCGTGGCTCTAAGATCCACCCCCCTCACCGGGACTGAAAATCAATCCTTTCTCCAAAACTCCTTACTGTTAATCATCGGAAGCACAACGGTGGGCAAGACGTAGTTCATGGCAGACTGCAGCAACTCAACCTGGGGATCGGGAGGACAGGACCCATGTCAGGGCACCGGGGCATCAACTGTCCTCTGTCACCCGCCTTCCCACCCAGAACAGCCTCAGGAAGAATCACTGAGAGACAGACCTAGGGGTGACCTGGAAGCACTGCAGCTCAAGGTCACCAAAGCCATCTCTTTTGCTTTAAAGGTTCCAGATGCAAATCACATTCTAGACTTGTAGGGGGCAAGGCGGAAGCAAGGAAGGTCATCACAGAGCACTGAAACGTGAAAACTTTTGTGTAAGAAAATGCACTCTCTTAGACATCGAAGGCTAGGGGGGCAAATTAATTCAACCTTTCAGAGGGCTATTTGGTGATGCTCATCAGAAGCCTTAACAATGTGAATGCCAGGTGGGCCAGCAAACATGCCTCCAAGGCATTTAACCTAAAGAAATGAGGTAGTGCAATAAATAGAACCAAAACAATAAAAGCAACCTACAGGTCCCAACAATTGTGGAATCATCTGAAGGGGGGCCAGGGTGGGGGGGCCGGGGCGACCGTGATAGCACTTGGATAACAGATACTATGTAACTATTTAGGGCTTCCCTGGTGGCTTAGATGGTAAAGAATCTGCCTGCAATGCAGAAGGTTCAGGTTCAATCCCTGCGTCAGAAAGATCCCTTGGAAAAGGGAATGGCTACCCACTCTAGTACTCTTGCCTAGAGAATTCCACGGACAAAGGAGCCTGGACCATGGGGTTACAAAGAGTCAGACACGACCGAGCAACTAAAACTTTCACTTTTCACGTGTAATTATTAAAAATGACCTGGCAGAAATATAGTGTCACTGACTCAATGGACATGACTTTGGGCAAACTCTGAGACATAGTGGAGGACAGAGGAGCCTACAATCCACGGGGTAGAAAAGCATTGGACAAGACTTAGTGACTGAACCCACAACAACAACAGAAATAAATTGGGTTGGTCAAAAAATTCATTTGGGCTTTTCCAAAACATCTTACAGTAAAGCCTGAACAAACTTTTTGGCCCACCTGAGAATTATCAACATAGATTTTTTTTGTGATCTATTTTTGAGTTTAAAAAAAGCAGGCTAATGTATAACTAATTCACTTTGCTCTACAGCAGAAACTAACACAACACTGTAAATCAACTGTACTCCAATAAAAATTAAAAAAAAAGAAAAATCAGGCTACAGAAAACATGTACTTCCATCCTGTTATTAAATATGCATAGAAAAAAGTCAGGAAGGATATATACCAAATTATTAAGTAAGTAGTGAAAACGGGAGTGATTTTTATGTTTTGTTTTGCAAATCTGTAGGTTCTGACTGTTCTATAATGCACGTTTTGCTTTTGCAATAATAAAAAAATTTTAAAATAACATAACACCCTCAAGATGATGGCCTGTAGTGGTGACATTTACGACCTGTCAATATGTACATTTTTGTGCTGGAACAATTGAGTTTCCTTCCCCTGGCTGTAATTCCTGGGGCTCATCAAATGTGGTGCCCTTCTTCCCATGAATCTGGGAACTTCAAATTTTCATTTTCTGCAGAAGCAGAAGTTAGTTATTGACTGAGTCCAGCTGCTGCCAGGAGAGCCCTGGCATCAGTAAATCCATGAAAATACAATGAGGTTGCTTTGGGTCTTTCTGTTTGTTGTAATCTTATCAGATGGGAACGGCTGGCTGGATGTCCATCGGATTTGGAGGGGATGTTGGGACTGACTTCATGGTTGGGTGATGGGGGTGCATTTCAGAGATATAAGGAAATATTCTCCAGAGGTTTGGCAAGAGGCTCTCTGGCAGATTCGGGCCATGAGCAGTAAGACATTGTGGGCAGAATTAGCATCTTTTAATAGAGAAGGAAACAACTCACTCCAATACTGTTGCCTGGAAAATCCCATAGACAGAGCAGCCTGGTGGGGTTGCTTAGAGTCAGACACGACTCAGCGACTCAGTGGACAGGACTTAGCAACTAAATAACAAAAACAATGGAAGTCACAAGAGCAAGGCTCATTCAGGTCAGCTGTTGAAGAGCATCTGACCTGCTGTTTACAGGGCAGCTCCCCATCAGGGCCAGAGGGTATGGTAGGAGGAGAGGGAGCAGTGAACATCCTGCTTTTAAAAATAGATTTTTGGGGATGTGGACCATTTTTAAGACCTTTATTGGATTCATTACAATATTGCTTCTGCTTTATGTTTGTTCTGTTTTTTTTGGCTGTGAGGCACGTGAGATCTTAGCTCCCTGACCAGGAACTGAACCCGCATCCCTTTTATTGGAAGGTGAAGTTGTAACCACTGGACCACCAGGGAACTCCCAGTGGTGAGTCTATTTGGTGACAGTGATTCCAGGTGGTGGAATCATCTCTGTGGGCTGGCGAGATACCTGTCGTCTCCCTCCCATCTGCCCTGCTCTGTTTGTAAGTGACCTAGCATTCATTCACTCAGCTGCTCAAGTCAACAATCTGGGAGTCATTCCTCATTGCCTTTCCCTCCACCACGCACAGAAAATCTCTCACCAAGTTCTAATTCTGCTTCCATAGTATGTCTCCCATCCGCCATCTTTCTCTTCCTTCCTGGCCTCATCCCAGCCTCCATCATCTCTCACGTGGACAAACACACCGGCCTCCCCAAGGCAAGAATCTTTATGCTGTGACTCATCCTCCATAGTCCATTCTCCTCATCTCTGCAGGGGCATCTTTTGGAAATGGGATCATGTCCCTCCCTGCGTGAAACAGTTTGCTGGCTTCTCACTGCCCTCTGAATACAAGCTTCTCTAGCCTAGAAGGCTCAGGGTGGGCCCCCACCCCTGTCTGCCTGCCTCTCTCTGCCCCCTACTTCTCATCTGTTTCTCCAGCCACACTGCTTGCCCCCATTGCCCGAGCAAGCCAAGCTGTTTCACCACAGGGCCTTTGCTCCTGCTGTTCCCTCTGCCTGCAACATCTTCACCTTGTGGACTCCTTCAGCCCAAATATCACCTCCCCAGAGAGGCTTTTCCTGATCACAGGATCTAACCCATAACCTTCCCCATCACTTTCTACCCCACCTCCACTAAGTTTTTCAAAGCATTGATCTTGACCAAAATGATCTTCTTCAGTTCTCATTGTCTATTTCTCCCCTACAAGAGAAGCTGTGGAAGGAGTTGTTTTCTCATCTAACTCATCAGCAAATCCCCATCTGTGGAAGAGGGCCTGCCACATAGTAGGTACTCAGGAAGGTAATTCACTTGTTCATTCAACGCACATCTGTTGAGCAGATTCTCTGTACCTGATTGTGTACAATTTATCCCATTTAAAACTCAATGCACTAACTCAGGCAGAAATTATTATCCTTGACTTGTAGGGAAGGTAAGAAATTTGTTGAGTGGAAGTGACTTGCTCAGGGCCCATAGTTAGTAGGTTTGGAGCTGCAATTCCAGCTCAGGTTTCTGTGCCTACAATTGTGTGTGTATGTGTGCTCAGTCGTGTCCGATTCTTTGTGACCCTATGGACTGTAACCCACCTGCTCCTCTGTCCATGGGATTTTCCAGGCAAGAATATTGGAGTGGGTTGCCATTTCCTCCTCCAGGGGATCTTCCCAACCCAGAGGTCAGCACCCTATCTCCTGTGTTTCCTTAGTATAGGAAAAAGCATAGTATTTGCAGAGTTCCCTTCTATCTGTGGTTTCAAGCAACCCCAAGGTCTTGGAATATATCTGCTGTGAATAAGGGGGACTACTGCATTCAGGTAAGCTGTTCAAGAGGAAATAAAGATTTCATCACAAAATTCATTGTGACAAAAACCTAGACTACTGCACTTTGCTCAAAGGTAATATGACAGTATATATCTTTTATGATGCTACGTCTCCAAATTTACTTGTCTCTGCTTGGTCGTAGAGACATGGAAGGCAGTTGTACACAAAACCCACAGTGCTCCTCCCCTCATTATTTCACATGCAAATTATATGCAAACTAATCAGTGGTCTGTTGAAATGATGCTCTGAGCCCAGGTGGCCCTCAGGACAGTTATCTCAAGATCAGAGGAAGGAAGGAGCCACCAAGGGCCTCAGACTCACCGAGAAGGGGCCGATGTCTGAGTGCTTCAGTTCCAGGAGCAGCCTGTGAGAAGGGGAGGGGAAAGTTGAGACCACCATTTGCCTCATATTAGAATTCAGTTACTGGGGAGAAGGGCTTCCCAGGTGGTGCTAGTGGTAAAGAACCCACGTGCCAGTGCAGAAGACATAAGAGACGGATTTGATCCCTGGGTTGGGAAGATCTCCCGGAGGAGGGCATGGCAACCCACTCCAGGATCCTTGCCTGGAGAATCTCCTGACAGAGGACGCTGTGTTGGCAGAGTCAGACACAACTGAAACAACTCAGCACAGCATTGAGGAGAAGGGACACTCTCTGGTGGATGTTGTCTGCTTTCCCCATCCTGCATCCATCCTCCTTCCTCTGGTGACAGCTCCCTGATTTTTCCTTTGGGACAGTCATCTGTCCCCTACATTGTTAATACTGGGTTCTGGGGTGGGCCGGCCAAAGGGCAGAGTCTACCTCTGCTGCCACAGCAGAGAATTGACCACTAACCCATGCTGGTCCAAGGACTTCTGCTGGAAATATTGGGAGTAAGGTGTTCTCTTTTCTCCAGCAAAATTAGCTGGTGACCATTTTTGCCACCACTCGGCGACAGCCTGCTGGGAAATGAAGCCAGGATGGGGGAGAACAGAGCCAAGAAGAGAGTCAGAGTCCTAAGGATATCATTTGAGCACCTGGATCTACCTGTGTCTGAAACCCTCAGACTTTTGAATAATTTGAGTCCATAAACAATCCCCTATTTATGGACTTTATGACATCTCAACAATGATCCAGGAGAAAGATAAATAAATGGCTATTTAATGAATCCTTTTTCTTCACTATGTTGGATGCTATATCCCACTGAATTCCTGTAACACCCAAGAGGCAAGGGCCATCACATTCCCATTTTACAGATGATGTCCTTGACAATCAGAGAAGACAGGCAATCTGCCCAAGGGCACGCTGTTAACAATCAGCCAAGTAGAATTTCAACCAGGTCTCCCTGATGTCAAAGCTTCTGTTGTCTCCAGTACCCTACATAGCTTGAAAATTCTTGCCCTGTGGAGTCTCACCCCGCCCCCCTATTCCTGCATATTTTAGGAAGTCTGTGCCCAGCCATCACCCAGCTGTATTTTCGCCAGCTTCTCTACTCGAGAGGCCCACAGGTGTTTCCAGGAAAATGAAATCCACATGTTTCCAAAGAAGTAACACTTGTCAAAATGATGCCAGGAGAAATAAGCAGCATGCAAACCTCAGGAGCCAAACTCAAGGTTAAGAAGGACAGCTCTGTGCCAGAGAGAAGGCAGAAACAGGCAGGAATGTGGGTCAAGACTCAATTCAAGCAGAGTGAAAGTGAAGAAGAGGTCGACGCCAGGCCGGAGTGCGGGGGTCCTCACGTCCCCTCTGTCGTCTCCCTCGCCCTCGGTCTCTGCTGTCTCCCCCCCACTTGCCTCCTTCGGCGTCTCTGTCTCTCCGACAGTCTCCCTGCTGCTGCGTCTCTTCATCCCTCTGCCTCTTGCTTTACTTTTTCTGTGTCTCTCCCTCCCTTGCTGCCTCTGTTTCTTTCCCCATCTCTCTGTCTCCCCCCATTTCTGTATTGCTCTGCTTCTGTGTGCCCCTCTGTCTCTCTCTTTTCCTCTTGCTTATTGAGCGTTCTAAACATCACAACACATACTAATACAATGATGCGGCTGGCAAAGAACGGTGATTGGACTCATTTTACCAGCCAGGGAAAACGGCTGAAGTCTGAAGAGTTCTATGCTTGCCAAAGGTGGGCTGCACTTGAAGGGCAGCCGCCTCAGACTCCGATCCCATGTTTCTAACCCCCACCTCCTCTGCTGGGATTCAAACCCAGGCATGGATTCCAGAGTCTCCTGGCAGGAGGTGGCTGATGAAGCCCCAAGGATGGGGTGTGAAGAAGTTAAAGTGGGTTTCCAAGTGTCAAGGAAGGCCAGGGACGTGGGGTGGCTGGAGGCTGGAGCAGATTTATCAACTGGCACTGCCCAGTCATGAGTGGACTAGGATAGGGGCATGACCTGGGATGCGGGGGTTTCAGTGCTAAAGCTCGGTCACTGCAGACAAGCCGAGATGGTTGATCACCCTATGACGTATGGTCTTGGGTGGGTCACGTCATCTCTGAGCACCAGTTTCACTATCTGCAAAATGGGGATACTGTACTTATTGTGCCCTATTTGAGGTTTAAATGGGATGAATGAACACGAAAGCTTGGAACTTTGTAAGGTCATTGTGAACTCACAGGCACCAAGATTGGAAGGGCAGGACTTCCCCAGTGGTCCAGTGGATAAGAATCTGCCTGCCACCGCAGGGGACATGAATTCGATCCCTGGTCCAGGGAGATTCCACATGCCATGGGACAATAACTGAGCCCGCGCTCATGCCACAACGACTGACTTACATGCCCTAGAGTCTGTGCTCCCCAACAAGAGAAGCCCAAACACCGCCACTAGAGAGTAGTCCATCCTTGCCGCAATTAGAGAAAACACACTCGCAGCAACAAAGCCAAAAAAAGAATGGATGGGCAGTCCCCTCCTCCCATGCCCGCCGGCCCACTTACTTGTCCAATCTGAGCTCTCCAGTAAGTCTGTCGGACTTGGCACCAACAACCACAGAAAGGTTCAAGTTCTGCAAAGCAACAAGCCAGGAAGTGAAGTCCACTGACCCAGAATCCTGGGGCTCCACAAAGCCTCCAAGACCGGAAGGTCTGCTTCACGAAGACCAGCAGAAGAGCCCACATGGCTGGGTCAGACCCACAGAACCCACAGAAGGAAGGAGTCTTCCGTTCCCCAACTTTGGGCTTGTTATGAGTCCTGGACTGTCAAACAATTACCGTTTTTCTCCCCCTGCTTCTGGGACCAGTTCAGATTCCCGGGCCACTCCCATGGGCTGGAGGAGACAGGCTGTGAGGCGGAGTCCAGGCCAGCTCTATTTCACATTCATTCATTTAGTCATTCAACACGTTTACTCAGAAAACCAAGGCTCCCAACCTCAGCTTTCCTGTCCACTGTCTGTGTGACCTTGGGCAACCCCCTCAGAACCCACTGAATCTGCAAAGTGAGGAAAACGGGTCTCAACTTGAGGCTGGACACACCTGAGTACCTGCTGTTGGGGAGAGTCTGGCCCTCACCTCCAGCGGCCAGAGTGGCTGCCACCAAATGTTTGTGGAGTGACAGAGTGATCAAGTCCACCATGGGATGAAAACTTGAACAAGTGAAGGGTTAAATGCACAAAGGAAGGAACAAATAAAGATAGGTGTGGGTGAATAAGTGATTAATGAATGAGCAAATATACAAAGGGATGATCCACTGAACAAAGATAACAAAAGAATAATGGAATAAATGCGTGTATGAACCAGTAAAGACAGAGTAGATTTCAAGTTAGCAGTTGAATGCATAATTGAATGACTAAATACATGAATGACCAAACCCACACGTGTGTAATCGAATGGCCAAAGATATGCATGAACAGACTGGCAATAGTATACCTGTTTCAAGCCAACCACAGAATGAATATGGAAAGAATGAAGAAGTCAGAAGACAGAGGCTCTGGACACACAGTGCAGGTTTGAGTCTGGGTGGGCTTTGCACCAGTCCCCCTGGCTCTCAGGGCAGTGCTCTGAGCCCTGTCCAGGGCTGCCTGTCTGCTCAGACCTGGGATCGGCTTACCATCTCAAGCAGGAAGAGGGGGTCCAAGGAGGAGTTTGGGAGGATGGCAAAGGCCTGGGTGTCCAGGACAAAGATGAGGTCAAGGCCGCTGGGGTTCACGCTGAGTTTTGGAGGCAAAGAGGCCCAGATGAAGAGCTGCATCTGCATGTCAGGGAACCTCTTGGCCACCTGCAACCCACAGGGGACGACCGACAAAAGAAGCCATTGATTAAAAAATGTCTAAATCCTATCTTGTCCTGGTCCTGCAGAAGCATTTCCAATGTCGTCCCACTGTTGTTTTTTGGCAGTGCTGGATCTTCATTGCTGCACGAACTATCTTTCTCTGGTTGTGGTGAGTGGGGGCTACTCCCTAGATGTGATGCACAGGCTTCTCATCACAGTGGCTTCTCTTGTTGCAGAGCACAGGCTCAAGGGCACTCGGGCTTCAGTGCTGTGGCTCCCTGGCTCTACAGCACAGGCTCAATAGTTGTGGCGCGTGGACTCAGCTGCTCTGTGGCATGTGGGATCTTCCCAGATCAAGGATCACTGAACCTCTGTCTCTTGCATTGGCAGGCAGATTCTTTGCCACTGAGCCACCAGGGAAGCCTTCCCATTGCTTTCGGAATAAATTGTAGAGACTGTATAATTCAGCACCTGGCACCCTGCCAACCTCACCCCATGCCCACCCCCTCCACCGCTTCTACCACTTGCCCTCTAACTCCACCCACAAGGGTCTTCTTTTCCTCAAGTGTGACTCGCTGTCTTTGTATGCATCAACTCAATTAATCAGTTGAAGCTTTATGAGGTGAAGTTGTTATTACTGCATTTTATGTATGAGAATACTGAGATACAGGCAGAACATGCTCAGGAACATTAAACTAGTAAGTAAGGGTCAGAGTTCAAACCCAGATAGATCCCAGGAAGAGATTTATAATTCAAAACATCTTTTTGGGTGGAATAAAAGTATCCTGAAATTAACTAAAAAAATTGCAATCTGCTCTCTTTCTAAAACTCTTTGCACTCTCTGTTCCCTCTCCCTGAATGTTTATCCTGTATTCCTCCTTAGCTTGGCTCTTTCCCTTATTTCAAGTCTAGAGAGCAGTGGTGGGTTCAAGGAGGAACAAAGGAGAGCTTTGACAACACACCCATCTCGGCTAGCCTTCAGTCCTCCTCCAGGTAAACTCACAGTCTGAGTAAAAGGAATGCAATTGCTATGCGAACGAAGTTTCTCTTTCCCTTTCCCTGACCCCCCTACGCGTTGCACCTCCTCCACACCAGTACTGTCTATATAGAAATTTCTGGAAGTGCCACCATCAAAGAGGCTGGACTGAATGTGTCCCGCCTGCTCAGCAAATTCATATACTTAAGTCGTAACCTCCAGTGTGGGCTTTCCAGGTGCCTCCATGGTAAAGAATCTGTCTGCCAAAGCAGAAGCTGCAGGAGACACGGGTTTGATTCCTAGATCAGGAAGATCCCCTGGAGGAGGAAATGGCAACCCACTCCAGTAGTCCTGCCTGGGAAATCTCATGGACAGAGGAGCCTGGCGGGCTACAATCCATGTAGTTGCAAAGAATATGACATGATTGAATGACTAACACTTTCACTTTTTCACTTATCACAGTCTGAATTTTCTTTTTTTATTGTTTCGGTTGTCTGAACAATAATTTTCTCTCTCTCCACTGGACGGGAGCTCCAGGAATGCTGGGATATGGTCTGTTTTGCTGGATGCCCTGCACAGGGCTCCAGAAATGCAGTGGGCACTCAGAAACTATTTGTTGAATGGATCAGCCCTCAGGATCTACTCTCACACCTGGTCACATGAGTACCTGGGGCCTTTCTCTGCACTGGGGATGAGCTGCACAAAGCTATGTCCACAGCCTCAGGCTGGGTTGCCTCTTGATCTGGACGGGGGGCAGCTCTCAGAAGAGCTGTTCTCAGCTCCCCCCAGGCCTCCTCATGAGATGACTAAAGGGGAACGAGTCCTTTCTCACCTGGGGTATCAGGGTTCCAAAGAATTTGGTTGTCAGGTGGAACTTGGATTCCTTTGGAATCTGTAGCGAGGGAGGAAGAGAAAAGGATCTTGAAAGATTATGTTATAGACTGGGGGGCAAATTCTATATGAGGGGTGAGAGAACGAATACATAAACAAACCGTGGCCAGATCACGTATGACCGAAGAATGCTGACCCAGAATGATCAGTGACTGCCAGCTTCCCTAACTTTTGCGCTGGAAAAATCAGATATGCTTTCCAAATCGATCACATAAGATGTCTGGCTTCTGTTAGCCCCGCCTCCAGCTTGCCCACACCGACAACCTCTGTAAAAGCCTACCCAGTACCCTCCCTTTATTAACTATAAAGTGTTCCCCCCCCCACCCCGTGTGCCTTTGAATCTGCCAAAGTCAAGAGTTCTCATTCGGATGGTCTTTGTTTATCTCCACGGGGGACAAGTCAGGGCTCAGCATCCCTTTGATGCCTCTACAGAGGGGGAGGATCTGGCATCTCTTCTGAGAGCAGCAGAGGAGGAACCCCGTGTGGCTGGTAAGCAGGGTGGGTCCCGTTGCCCCCAGACTCTGGGAAGGATGGTCATTTCCTCATTCTATAGATGGGCAAACTGAGGCCCAGAGCAGGACTCAGCCACAGATATAGAGACAAAGACATGGAGGATGATGACCATAATGGTGATACGATGGTAAGACTGGATTACAGACCGACACACAGCAGGGACTCAGTCAATGTTAGCTGTTACCATTAGGATTCAGGGGACTTCCTCCACACTCATAAGCCTGTGCTGGGGCTGCCCAAGTAATCATATCTCATTCAACCTTCCTTACACCCTTTGGAGGAAGATACTATTATTGGTGTTTTACAGATGAGGTTCATAGAGGCTGAATAACCCACCTAAGGTCACCAGGACGGAAAAGAGGGGAGTTGGGGTTTGAACTCAGATCTGACTGACTCCAGAGTTCAGACCTCAATGTTCCTGGCTGTGAGCCAAGACTCAGATCCAGACCAACTACTGCACTCTCTTCCCACATTCACTCCCACTTGACCTTACCATGTCGTCTCTGAGGGTCAGATTCAGGGCTCCAGCCTTCTGATACACGAACCCGGCCGTGTTAAAAAAATACTCAGAGATGCCCAGGTACACCATGCGGTCGTGGTCCGTGGGAAAGGCCAGCACTGGCGGGGCAAAGGGCGGGGGGCTGCGGTGAGCCAGACTGAAAAACTCCCCCTGCGGGCAGAGGCAGCAGAGTGAGCCTGGGCATCCTTCAAGAATTACAATTCGATGTCTCCATTCCAGGAAAAATATGGGCTAAGGATACTAATCCCCGGTTCACAGAGGAGAAAGCCATGGCCTGAAACTAACAACAGCACTGCATGCCTCCTTGTGCTAACTTCTAAGTGTCTCCCCACCAAGGCTGTGCTGTAGATGAGATCACCCGCATTTTGCAAGAGAGGATGCTGACGTTTCCCAGGTGGCTCGGTGGTAAAGAATCTGCCTGCCAATGCAGGAAATGCAGGTTTGATCCCTGGGTTGGGAAGATTCCCCTGGAGAAGGAAATGGCAACCCACTCCAGTATTCTTGCCCGGAAAATTCCACGGAGGAGTCTGGTGAGCTACAGTCCACGGGGTCACGACACGACTGAGTGACTGAGCACACAAACACACACTGAGGCTTGGGGAGGTGAAGCGGCTTGCCCAGGCTCACTTAAAGAGGTGAGTGCCAGAGTCAGTGATTGAACATCTGGATTCTGGCAAGCACATTCCTAACCATACCATGGTCTCTGCCTCAACCTTGCAAATAAGTGCAGAAATTCTCCTAAAAGAACAAGGAGAATTCTGTTTGTTTTCACTTGCTAATTTGTTAGCAAAATATTCAAGAGACAGGTAAATTGTTTTAAATGTGTGTGTATTTTAAACTGATACTATCCAGTTTTTGGTGCGAATATTCATGGGCTCCTGGGGAATATGTTTACATTTCTGAAGAGCAATTTGGCTACACATTGCAAAAAAACAGAACATTCACTTAGCTGAAAAACAATAATGCTGAGTTATAAAATAGCAAATTGTCAATGGATACATATGTTAGAATACCATTTATGTAAAACTGTGCTTTAGTCGCTAAGTCGTGGATGGTTCTTTGAGACCCCATGTACTATAATCCGCCAGGCTTCTCTGTCCATGGGATTCTCCAGGCAAGAATGCTGGGGTGGGTTGCCATTTCCTTCTCCAGGGCATCTTCCTGACCCAGGGATTGAACCCAGGTCTCCTGCATTGCACACAGATTCTTTACCGACTGAGCTATGAGGGAAGCCATTTATGTAAAATTAAAGGCCTAGAAAACATACAATATAAGAATTATTGACACCAGAGATAGATAGCAAAAGCATAAAAACTCAGGCGAGAAAGACACATAGGGACGTCATCTGCGTGATTCCCTGCAGGGTAGAGGGTCCCCAAGGGGGCCTCAGCTATTTACTTCTACAATATTTCATCTCAAAAAATATCAAAGGTAAATATGACAAAATAGTAACACTTCTAAAATCTGGGTAGTGGGTATGTGATAATGTGTAATATTCTCTGTGCTTCTGGATCATTATTTGTTGTTAATGATCATGACACCCATCTTATAGAATAAATATCATGAGCAACTCTTGAAAATAGCTGCAAAAAAGACAAAAAATAAAAATAATGGGTGGACCTATGTACCAGCCAGGAACCATCTCTAATATATATCACTAGGTGAGAAAAGCAAGTGAAGAACAATGCAAACAGATTCTCAGTAAAACTAGATGGACTTTTGTCTAAGTGTATATGAATGCTCAGGACCAGATTAATACCCGCCATGGCTGACAGCTATCACCTCTGGGCAGGAGCCCCGAGTGGGGGTGGGGGGTGGGGCAGTAAACAGGACATTCTCATTCGCTAGGGATAATCAGGTATTGTTTTAATCCTTTGTTCCATCTTATCACTTAGATTTTTTTTACAAGTATACTATTTGGTCCAGCAGTTTCACTTCCAGAAAATAATCAAAGATGGGCAGAGACCCAGCTACAAGGATACTCATTCCAGCTCTGGTTACACTTGTAGAAAAAATGGAAAGAGCTCAGACATCCCAAGAGGGGGCACTGTCTGCATACCTTATCACAAGCTGTCCACTGAAAGACCCAGAGCCACTTAAAAGACTAGGGGAGGACCTTTCATTGATAGATGTATACCTCACACCATTCTGGTTTTAAAAGTTGGAACACCTGGGGCGAATTCATGTCAATGTAGGGCAAAACCAACCAATATAATATTGTAAAATAAAAAAAAATAAATAAAAGTTGGAAAACACGACTTGTATACATATATATGTCTATATATGTTGTTTTTGTGTGTACTTGTTTCCAGGCCTACATGTGTGTATTTTTGTTTCTGCCTCTTTTACATGCATGCGTATGTGTGTGTGTGTAATTTTCTGTGTCTAAGCAGAGGAAAGGATTGGAGGATTGGAGAAATATAATTTGTGTGTCAACTTACAGATCTCTGAGTCATATTATTAGGGTAATTTCTCTTTTATTCCCTCCTTCTTTCCCTCCTATTTATTTCTTCTGCTCGACTATGTGGTTTCTACATTTTCTTTTGGACATTAAATGTATTTTAGAGAAAACAAGCAAATAGTAAACAGACACACCAGTTGTGGAGGGACATCCGGAAGGGATTCAGAAAGTGGGACTTATCCCAGCTGAGGTGGGGGAAGGCTGCTGGGGGAGTGACATCCCAGCCCAGATCCACTGGAGGACAGTGGAAGATGGCTGGGAAGAGGAGGGGAAGGAGGAGAGGGGATCCAGGCAGAGGGGACGGGCAGGATGAAGGCCCTGAGGCGGATAACTCACTCCATCCATCCATCCAACCATCCATCCATCCATCCAACCATCCATCCATCCACTCATCCAACCACCCACTCATCAACCATCCATCCATCCAACCATCCATCCATCCATCCACTCATCCAACCACCCACTCATCAACCATCCATCCATCCAACCATCCATCCATCCATCCACTCATCCAACCACGCACTCAACCATCCATCCATCCAACCATCCATCCATCCATCCATCCATCCACTCATCCAACCACCCACTCATCAACAATCCATCCATCCAACCATCCATCCATCCATCCATCCATCCATCCACTCATCCAACCACCCACTCATCAACCAACCATCCATCCAACCATCCATCCATCCATCCACTCATCCAACCACCCACTCATCAACAATCCATCCATCCAACCATCCATCCATCCATCCATCCATCCACTCATCCAACCACCCACTCATCAACCAACCATCCATCCAACCATCCATCCATCCATCCACTCATCCAACCACCCACTTATCAACCATCCATCCATCCAACCATCCACCCATCCATCCATCCATCCACTCATCCAACCACCCACTCATCAACCATCCAACCATCTAACCATCCATCCATCCAATACACATTTACAGAACACTTATTACATGCCAAGCATAGTTCTAGGTGCCGTGTACAGTAAAGAACAAAGCAATCACAGCCCCTTCTCTTTCATCATATTGAGGGAGACAGGCTTGTGAGTGTGGTGTGTGTACATGAGTAATAAGTGCTGCTGAGAAAAATAAAGCAGAATATAGGGGAAGAGGAGGGTACTGTTTTAGCAATGGTGGTCTGGGAGGGCTTCTCTAGGGAGAGGGTACTTGATCAAAGACTTGAAGGAGGGAAGAGAGAGCTGCTGTCGATATCTGGGTGAGAGCCTCCTGGCTAGAAGGAGCAACAAGTGCAAAGGTCCTGGGGATGGAGCAGTCAGAGTACATTTCAGGAATAGCAGGAAGGTCAGTGTGACTGGAGCCAGGAGAAGGCATGGAAGGTGGACTGGGGAGAGTGGTGAAGATGGATAGGAAGGGGGTGGGGTCATTGTAAGATTTGTTTCCAAGGATGAAAACAAGGATGAAGCCCCCAGGTGTGGGGGTTCTGAGGCAAAGGTGTGAGGATGTATGATTCTTGATGAGTCTCACCTTCAGCAGCCCATCCAGGTTATCGGTTGTGGCTCTTGGAGGTGCCACCAGCGAGTAATCGACCCCAGCCACTTTGTCTAGTTTGGTTGTCACTAGGGGGAAAGAAGATGGGCCATGAGCTGGCTCCCCATGGCAGCATCTTTGGAGCCTGGGATGCAGAGTCAGCATCCCCTAAAGTTAAATACAGACCTGCAGTGTTAATTCCGTTCCCACTGCCTCCAAGGAGCCCTCCTCCTTGAGCTCCCTTTAAAGGACAATAAGCCCACACCCCACATTCACAGAAACATCAACTCCCTCCCTTCTTCCTACAGCCTTGAGACATGGTTAAGCAGAGTCAAGGAGCAGAATGACTTGGACTTAAATTGAACTCTGTGTGACCTTGGACAAGTCCTTTCACTTTCTCTGAGCCACTTGTTTTCACTTCTAGGATGGGGTACTACTAATGATTTTGCAGATGCTCTGTACATGGCAGGGGCTCAAAAGCCAGAAGGGGTCATTATTGCAGTGATAACATCCCAGTCTGAGCCCAAACTGGCTTCAAGTCTGAATGGTTTCTGTTTCCAGCATTAATCAATGAGGATTAAATGAATATTGGTTTCTCCTTTAGCCCATCTTTCCCATGTTCAGTTCAGTTGCTCAGTCGTGTCTGACTCTTTGCAACCCCATGAACCGCAGCACGCCAGGCCTCCCTGTCCATCACCAACTCCTGGAGTCCACCACCCAAACCCATGTCCATGTTAGAGGGAATAAACCTAGTCTCAGAAAATGTAATTAGTCCTGGATGGCAAAGCTTGTGAATGACAAGGCTGGGACTCAAACCAAAATCTTTTTCCTGCCTGGTGAGGCTAAACCCTGGACCCTGGAACTGCACTGAACACACCCAAGATGGGCTCTGCACCTGGAGGGGCTGGGGCAGTGCCCGGAGGAAAGGAAATGTATCTGAAATGGACAAGTACCACGTGCCAGCCACACTAGGCTCTGTGGGGAGGCAGCTCTGGTAGAAGTTTGGGGCACAGGCTTTGGAGTAGGAAAACCTGAATTTGGATCATAACTCTGCTTCTTACTGGCCCTGTGAATTTGGGTAAGTCACAGCTCCTGTTTCCTGGTGTAAATTTGGCAGAAAACAGTGATCTCAGTGAGGCATTGGGAGGCCAAGAGGAAACATTACTGCTGGGTACGACACATGGTGACACTTGGCCAGATGGGTCTTCCTGCACCTTCTGCAACCCTTTACAGTTTACTGAGCACTTGGGGAAAGAGAAGATTGTGTCCATTTTAAAGATATGGAAACTGAGTCCTTGAGAGGGGAAGTGACCAGGCTCAGATGGCTTCAGGGGACTGTGGGTATTTGTTGATTGTAGGAAAACATTGTAGGCTTTCTCTTCCATTTAACTCCCGGACCTGCTACAAGGACCTGGCCCCAAGGGATCTGATGCTAATTACCATTTGAAAATAACCTGCTGTACTCATTTGCACCCAAGCCTAGGCCTGCCTAGGAAACTTGCTGGCTCCATCACACTCTCCCTATCTCCCTTCTACCCCAGGTTCCCCCTCCTGCTTCTACCCCAACTTCCCCCTCCCCCTTCTACTCCAGGTTCCCCCTCCCCTTCTACCCCAGCCTTTTTAGCCCTGTCCAGCTCTTACCTGGCAGTGTCTGGAAATAAGGCTGCAGCTTGGAGGACACAGTACTAGTCACCACCTCACAGATCTTAGGAGAATAAAAGAAAAGATCAGCGAAGTCATCCTATAGTGGACAACGTCCTTTGGGAATAATTATCTGGACAGGTTTTGCTTGTCTTGAATGTTTCCTTGAAAATCATGTAGCTACTCAAGCTTCCCTTTTCTCTTTGGCCACCAGGAAGCTCAGAGTCCAACATATAGCTTGGAAATAGTAGCTGTATATGACTGTATGGGGGTTTCCCAGGTGGTGCTAGTGACAAAGAACCTGCCTACCAATGCAGGAGGTGCAAGAGACGTGGGTTCTATCCCTGGGTCGGGAAGATACCCTGGAGAAGGGAATAGCAGCCCGCTCCAGTTATCTTGCCTGGAAAACCCCATGGACAGAGAAGCCTGATGGGCTACAGTCCATGGGGTCACAAAGAGTCAGACATGAGATGCATATCTGCATTTTATTTGCTACTCAGACTCTAAAACCCATTTTATAATCTACTCTGCTGTGCATTTTGACCACCATGCATGGGTATTTTTTTTCTTTTAATATTTGACAGAGTGCTTTCAGATAGATGGTTGATATCTCCTTACCTACACTGTCAGTGTCTTTGACTGGAAGACCAAGGTCTCCCATCTGGAAGACTGCACAAGCCACCTTGGTTTCCCCAAGACTCCTGCCCCTGCTCTTGCACCCTCCAGCCATTCTCACGGCAGCCAGAGAAATTGTTCTAAAGCACAGATCTGGCCAGGTCATCCCCTTGCCTAAAACCTTCAATGGCTCCCCACTGCCCTCTGGAGAAAACCCAAGCTCACTTGGTTTTGAAGACAGGCTCTGGGGTTTCCTGGAAGCTGATGGTTTATTAATGGGAAGCTAGCTAGTATCTTGCCTAGAAAATTCCATGGATGGAGGAACCTGGTAGGCTGCAGTCCGTGGGGTCGCTAAGGGTTGGACACGACTGAGCGACGTCACTTTCACTTTTCACTTCCACACATTGGAGAAGGAAATGGCCACCCACTCCAGTGTTCTTGCCTGGAGAATCCCAGGGACGGGGGAGCCTGGTGGGCTTCTGTCTATGGGGTCACACAGAGTCGGACACGACTGAAGTGACTTAGCAGCAGCAGCAGCCCAAGGAACCACCCTTTTTCTCAGCTGAGGAAGTTGGCTTGTAGGGGATGGGGGCTAGAGTGAAAGCAGGGTTGGGGGGACACACTGGTCTGTGTCTGTCCTTTATACCAGTTCCAGCCTCAGGACATAGCTTGGCTATACTCTAGTCTAGCAGCTTCATCAGCTGCACGTTCTCTGGGTGGGGCTCACCACCAAGGTGGAGAAGGCAATGGCAACCTACTCCAGTTTTCTTGCCTGGAGAATCCCATGAACGGGGGAGCCTGGTGGGCTGCCGTCTATGGGGTCGCACAGAGTTGGACACGACTGAAGCGACTTAGCAGCAGCAGCACCACCAAGGGGGTTCTGGGGTGGGGGATGAGGAAGGAGGCCGGAGGGATATGCGGGCTCAGCAGGAGAGAACAGTAGTTTCTCTGCAGGGAGGCACGACGTGGTGGAAGGCAGAGGCGGCTCAAGCATGGGGGAGTTTGCTGAGGGTGCGTGACATGAACCTTAGCGTCTTGCTCCATTCCCAGGAAAACTGACATGACACATTACAGAGCTGGACTTGTGCTCCCTAAGGGCTGTAAGGGACTGCTGAGAGGTTTGGGTGAGAGCGGAAGTGTCCAGCGACGGTGAGGTTTGTGGACACCGCGGGCCCCACCCACTCTGGCGGGGGCGGGCTGAAACTCCGAGCCCCTCCTACCTTGCTGGTCATGGACTTTTGGAGCGAAGACTCGATTCTTTTGTGGAAGAGTTGGATCAGCCACCTGGATCGACAAGTGGGGACAGGCGTGAGGCTTTCCAGGTACTCCCCAGGCTGTGCTCAGAAGGCTGCCTCATCTGGGAAGCCTTCCTCCCTCTTCTGAACAGGCCTAATTGCCCTCATCCCTGGGCTCCGACTCTGTACACCCCCATCAGACCCTTCTTCTCCTGTGTTCAGTGACTGGTCATGAGGTTATTTCTTCCACGGGTGCCTAGCGGGAACCCTGCCCCATCTCAGCCTCATTCCTCACCACTCCCTCTCTCTCTGTCCTCCAGCCCCACAGCTCTGCCATGTCCTCCTGTGTCCTCTGCTTCCTCCTGCCACAGGACCTTTGCACACGCTGTTCACTCTGCTTAAAACACCCCCTGTCCCCAGTCTAATTAACTCCTACTTCTTCTTTTCATCTCAGTTCAAATGTCATTTCATCAAAGAACTGGGCAACCGCCAGACTAGGTCAGAACCTTCTGTTCTACGTGTTCACCACACTTTGTACCTCTTTTTCCTACTTCTGATATCCTTTTGTAATTCTTTGTGAGCCATTCATTAGTGCAGTGATTTGATTAATGTCTGTCTTCCCCATAGGCTGAAGCTTCAAGAGAACAGGGGACTGTGAAGCTAAGAATCTGGGGGCTGGGAGTCCTGGATTGAATCCCTTCTCAATTCTCGTTAGGTATGAAAACTCAGGCTACTTCCTATTCTTCTGTGCCTTGATCTTCTCCTCTGAAAGTGGGGTAATAATAGACTAACCTCATAGAGTCTTTGTGTGGATAGAATGGGATAAGGCTTATGTCTGAACAGTGCTAGGCATCCATCAAGCCTCCAATCACTGTCAGCAAGGCCAGATTTTTAGTGACCACTGCTCTTTCTTGAACACAATGAACAAGCCTCATGCACAGGAGTTTCTTAGTTGATACTTGTTAGTTGGATGGAGAGAGGAATGCCTATAGGCTTGTGATAAGGATTGTGTAACTTGGTGCACTTAAAGTGTTTAGTGCAGAGCCTGCAGCATAATAAGTGCTCAGTAAAAGTTTGCTGAATGAGTAGTGAATGAGCAAGGGACCCTTCAAGGCAGGGAGGGTGTGTTCCATCTGTGAACCTTTGTCCCCGCCTTACATCTGAGACCTTTGGAAAAGGCTGGCATGGAAGTGGCACTTGGGATGTGCTTTCTGAATACAAGAATGATTAGGATAATCCTGTCCCTCCTCCCAGGACTTCCCAAGTGGCTCAGTGGTAAAGAATCCACCTGCAATGCAGGAGCTGTGGGTTCAATCCTTGAGTTGGGAAGATCCCCTGGAGGGGGAAATGGCAACCCACTCCAGTATCCTTGCCAGGAGAATCCCATGAACAGAGGAGCCTGGTGGGCTACAGTCCACGGGGTTGCAAAGAGTCAGGCACGACTGAGTGATTGAGCATACATGCACATTCGTCCCTCCTCCCATCCACAGCCCCAGGAGGTCATACCCCAGGCTGCTGCCAGAGATGCGTATGCGGACGGTGTTGATGTGACTGCTGCAGCTGGAGCAGGTGACAGTGGAGTGGCCCGAGTCAGGGTCATAGCCCAGATTCAGACCCGCCAGAATAGAGATGCCCTCCACACTCAGGTCAAAGTTGCCGCTGAGTTTGCTGAAGGGAAACACAAAGATGAGACTTGGAGCAAGCATTTTCTCCCCTCTGCCATTCAAATGCCACACCAGTGCTGGAAGGTAGGCTTTGCTATTATCCCCACTCAGGATGAGGAGATGGAGTCCAGAGAGGGAAGGCTGCTTGCCCAATGTCACACAGCAGCTGAGTGAAGGAACCAGAATTCCAACTCGAAGTCCGAAGCCATGTCTGCCTGGCAGAACCTTCCTCTTAGCCACTGCCTCAGCGCCTGCCTGTGCTGTGTGGCACTGGGAGTATTTCTCAACCTCTCTGAGCCTCAGTTTCCTTACTCAGACCTTGGACCAGTGGTGGGACACGAGGTTTGCCACTAGAAAGCTGAGTTTTGGGGAGGGATGTGTCTTTAATTAATTAACGACTTCGCTCATTAAATGGGGTTAATAACTACTCCCTCCTGAAATGAGTTTGGGATAAGACAGTGGATGTGAATGTAATTTGTCAACTCTTCTATAATGTGAGGAAGTGTTGCTATTTATTTGTTTACGATCAGTAAGTGAAATGATAGATGTGAAAGAGCTCACATGAAAAATTAAGCAATTACCTCTGCTGTATAACACAGGGAACCCTGCTCAATGTTATGTGGCAGCCTGGAATGGGAGGGACGTTTGGGGGAGAATGGATACATGTATATGTATGGCTGAGTCCCTTTGCTGTCCACCTGAAACTATAACAGCATTGTTAATATACAATAAAAAGCTAAAAAAAAGAAAAATTAAGCAATGCTTATTGTGGGGAATGACAGATCAGCAGTCCTTATAACGAAGGGCAGACCTACGCCTCTATCCTCATCAAAGTGTCTGTTTACTCCCTGGATTCCCCACAAAGGAGAATGCTAAAACAGCAGGTCAGTCTGAGCCATGGTCACTGCTGCACAGTCGCCGCAGTGAGAGCCCAATATTTAGATTCACAGTTGTAGTTTGAATGATTTGCCCCAATTTCACCCTCCCTGCATCCATACCCTCCCCACTGCCTATCTTGGGAGGATACATGTATATTTCCATGTTCTTGACTTTGGACTTGGCCACGTGTCTTGTTTTGACCAATGGTATATGAGTAGAAGTGACTATGGACCAGTTCAGAGTCTAGGACTTAATATGCTTCTGGTTACCCTTTTTGCACCTCTGCTGCCACTAAGAATATGCTCTGTGTAGCCCATTCATTGGTCCAGGGAGGAGGAGGAGATACATGTTGAACAGGGCCACCCCTAGCTGAGGCCAACCTGTGGCAGGGAACCCCAGCCAACACAGATACATAAGTGGAGATATATGACTTGCTTTAGGTCACTGAGTTTGGGATGGTTTGTAACACAGCAATTGCCAACTGATAAAGGGGTGAAGTAAAGGTCCCACTTAGCCTTCCATCCTAAGCCATATGTACCAACTCAGCCTTACTGGTGTCCTGCATTGAGATGTGGGAACATGCTCAGCTATTAACCAAGAGTTAAGTTAAAACTTTGGAGAAGGCAATGGCACCCCACTCCAGTACTCTTGCCTGGAGAATCCCAGGGATGGGGGAGCCTGGTGGGCTGCCGTCTATGGGGTCGCACGACTGAAGCGACTTAGCAGCAGCAGCAGCATGTTAAAACTTCTTTTGTGAAAAATTTTCCCAGTAGCTCTGAGGGGGCAGATGGTATTCGGCCAGGCAAAAATTGGGCATATTTGAGATCTTGGCTCTCTTCTCTTCTAAGTATCACCAAGAGCTTACCCACACACTCAACAAACAACAAGCTTGGAAACGCACATGAAGTTCTTTCGTGCCTTCCATTTTCCTCTGATCTTGATACTGGCATCTCTGATAGAGAGATCAAGCCCCTCACCCGGCAACGGTCTTATCTGGGAATTGGGAAGACTGAATCCTCCAATAACCATGCTGCAAGGAAGAAACGATCAGTTAGTCTCCTCGGGGTCCCCACAAGGACTCAGTCAATGGTCAGTGCAGACTCATTCCCCTCCAGCCTGGTCTTTTACCCCATCCATTTTAAGAGAGCCCAAAAATTATGATGAGAGCAGCCTTGGGAACTCTGAAGTCAGACAAATCTGCATTTGAATCCTGCTCTTCGATTTACTTTTGTGTGATCCTGGCCACATCGCTTAATCATCCTGAGTCTCAGTTTCCTCATTTGTAAAACAGGCACAATAACCTCTCTCTTGCAGGGTGTGTGATGATCAGTGAAGATAACAGATGTCATTCCATTGACTACATGTTCTGTAAGGGGTGGAATTTGTCTTTTTTTCCCTATTGTACAATAGCAAAGCCTGCTGAATCAGACACATAGTCGGTGCTCAAAAATATCTGCTAAGTGAGTGTGTAAAATTCTTCAGAGGACATTTATGGGTTTTCTCCCCAGCACCCACATCCCTCTCTTGTTAACAGAACTGCCATTTTTACTTTGGAGGAACTCTTCCCCACATTTAGCCCATGCTGCTCCCAAGAAAGTTGACTTCACAGGTCATCTTCAGGGGGTGGAGCTTGAGACTTCAGTACAAGCTCATTCGTGTTTTCTATTCCCTGGCCACAGTGATTGGTCCAGCAGTGTGTATGGACCTAAAATGGACCAATCAGAGTGAATCTTAGGAGTTTTGCTTGAGTGGTAAGAAGACAGTGCCTTCCTCCTACAGGGTTGGGAGTGGAAAAGATGCTGACGGCCTCTTTATAGGGACATCCTACCCGAGAATTAGCCTTTCCAGAGGGAAGAGATGCTGAGAGATGGCAAGAGAAAAACAGGGTTCAGTGATATTTGAGCCTTCCTCAAGCTGAACCTGAAGCCAGATGATTCCAGGGACATCTCAGTCCTCTGAGCCCCTACATTCTGGTTAAGGTCATTTCTGATTAGGTTTTCTGTCATAGAAACCTCACCTCCGCCCCGAATCCCAGTTAACATAAGGTCTTGGCACAGAGATTGGGGATTCATGACATCCCCTCGGGAGTCACAGTGAGTGCCTGAAAGACAGTTTGGGTGGTTTCTTCCACACGCAGCTTGGGGATTGTATCCCCTTGGAATGATGTAAACATTAGCTTTGGGATCCTCTAACCTCTCTGAGTTTAGGAATTTGTGGCTCTATGAGTCTGGGTCTTGGTGGTCCCAACACATGACAGTCCTGAACATGGAGGACTGAGCTGGACAGGGCTTACCTGAAGAAGCTGTATTGCCCTTTCCCGAGGTATTTTATCTTAAAGCTTCCTGAGAAAGTGGGGACTGTGATCTTCTCCAACTCCTTCTGCAGAGTAAGCACTCCCTGCTGGCAGGCTGAGAGGAGAGAGAGGAGGCAGAGGTCAGAGGCATGTGGCTGGTTCATAGCAGAGACGGTGGGGTTGGAAAGGTCTATAGCAGGGCTCAGTTAAGAGCTGTTGTCAACATCCCGATAATATTTTCTGCTTTTTAGATCTTACTGTCTCCGTCACAACCACTCGGCTTGGATGTTATTGTACAAAAGCAGCCATAGACAGTAAGTCAATGAATAGGTATGGCTTTGTTACAATAAAACTTTACTGATAGAAATTGAAATTTGAATTTCACATCAGTGTCACTAGTGGTAAAGAACCCGCCTGCCAATGCAAGAGACATAAGAGACATGGGTTCGATCCCTGGGTCGGAAAGATCCTCTGGAGGAGGGCATGGCTACCCACCCCAGTATTCTTGCCTGGAGAAGCCCATGGACAGAGGAGCCTGGCTTGCTGAAGTCCATGGGGTCGCAAAGAGTCGGACACTGAAGACTGAAGTGACTTAGCATACACAGCACATGCATCATTTTCACACGGCCTGAGATAGGATTCTCCTTTTGAATTTTTTCCAGCCATTTAAAAATGTAAAAGCCATGCTTAGCAACCCTGGGCCATACAAAAACATGGTGACCCAGATTTGGCCTACAGGCTATTGTTTGCCAACACTTAGTTTGAAATATCACCCACTCCAAACACACAGTCATGCATCCTATGAGTGTTTATTGAACATCTGCTCTGTGCTCTGCCCTCACAGAAACTGCGTCTCTCTGGATTTTGGACTCTCTCGCCACAGGATCTTTGCATGCACCTTTCCCACTGCCTAGAAAACCTTTTCCTTTCATCTTCACCTGGTCAGCTTCTAGTCATCATTTCTTCTAGGAACTTTCTCTGGTTCATCAGAAGAGTGCGATCCTGCTTGTTATCCTTCTCATGATGCTGTGGGTACCTTTTTTGGAGCTCATATTACCTTTTGTAATTATGCAACTATTCATGTGATTTTCCGATTAATATCTCTCTCCCCTACTAGATGTAAGCCGCCCAAGGCCAGGGACCGATGTCACAGACATCCGCCACATTTACCACAGGGACTGGAACTTAATACCTGATGGATGACTAAAAGGAATGAATGTCCCCAGGGTCAGGAATTCTGCCATCCGTTATTATGTGGTTAACAGTGTCAGAGAACCAGTTAGATGGCAAACATGTTAAATGAGAAGAGTAAGCAGTAAAATGATGGATCCCAGGACTTGCGTTTTTCTAAGAGCCAGTTAAGCATAGTAATAATAACAATAGCAGGAATAATAGTAACAACAACAACATTTATCAGGTTCTTACTCTGCTCCTGGCACAGTTCTGGGCTCCATACATGTATTAAGTTACATACGTGTAACTGAACATACACGAATCTGAACAATCCTGGGTAGCAGGTCTGGTTGAAAGGAATTGGTTTGGAACCCAGGTCTCCCACATTGCAGGAAGTCTTTACTAACTGAGCCACCAGAGAAGAAGCCTAGTGGGTCGTTACACCTCCCAGTTCACAGACGAGAAAACTGACTCAGAAAGGTGACCACACAGCTGACAGGTGAGGGAGGCAGCATCTGAATTCAGGCCTTCTGTTCCCAGAGCCCGTGCCCTGCTGGGACAGGCCTTCTGGGGGTCCAAAAGTAAACCAAGCACAGACTGGCACTGCCCAGGGAGAAATGAAAATGTGAGATGGCCACCATCTGTGGATCCGCAGGGGCCGGGTCTTGAAGGGTCTCTAATGCCAAGCGCAGGACACCTTCTGAAGGCACTCGGGAGCCACTGAATAGTGTCAGTAGTGAGGGTCCTGAACCGATATGCTGCACTTCAGGACACTCACTGATGGCTGCATGGCGTGTGAATGGAAGGAGGGAATGAGGCTGGAGCCCAAGTCTCTGTTCCCAGGAAGCGACCAGAGGCACCCCAGGTCTGGGTACAGAACAGGGGCATAATCCTTTCTCCTAGCTCATGGGGAGCCTTCCGTCTGCAACCCTGGGATTCACAGGTGTCCTGCCTGGGCTGGGGTTGGAATTCAGGGATGGAATACCAGGTCTTCTTGGTCCTGTCCGGGGCTTCCCTGAGCGCCCAATTGGTAAAGAATCCACCTGCAATCCAGGAGACCCTGGTTCGATTCCTGGGTCAGGAGGATCCCCTGGAGAAGAGATAGGCTACCCACTCCAGTATTCCTGGGCTTCCCTTGTGGCTCAGCTGCTAAAGAATCCACCTGTAATACAGGAGTCCTGGGTTCCATCCCTGGGTTGGGAAGAGCCTCTGGAGAAGGGAAAGGCTACCCACTCCAGTATTCTGGCCTAGAGAATTCCATGGACTGTATAGTCCATGGGGTTGTAAAGAGTCGGACACAACTGAGCGACTTTCACTTCACTTCGGTCCTGTCCTGATTCCCCAGGGGTCCACCGCCCCTGAGAGCCTGCCTTCTCCTCGGTCTGATTTCTCTGGCACTGGCTGTCCCCCACTGTTCTGCAGGTCATCTCTCTGCCACCGAGAGGCAGCATTGAGCAGCCCCACGCCGATACTTCTACACAGACCAGAGCTCAGATCCAGGCCACCCCTTTCCCCCTCCCTCCTTCCAGTCTGCCTGCTCATCTGTAAAGGTCACTAGTAACATTTTGTGCTTTTAGCATAGTGCCTGGCACTGATCTGAGCAGGTCGGGAGGCTGCTTCATAACATTCTCCGCTGTGTCTGGGCCTGAGGGAGTGGCCTGGAGGGATCCTCTCTGTGGCATCCGGCTGGCTACTGTGCAGAGTGTGGCTGCCAAGCACCACCGCTCCTCACGGAGCCTGAGCTCTGCCCACGCTGAAGACTGAGCCAGGGGCTGCCAGATGAGTATCAGGGCTGAGAATCAGCTAGGAAGGAAGTGAAGGGCCCAAGCCCGAATCCAGTTTTGGGTAGAGGGAGGGGGGCCATGAGGGGCCTGAGCACTGGACTCAGAGTCCTCCAGACTAGGGTTCCATCCCCCCCGGCTGTGGCTTCCCAGCTCTGTGACCTTGGGTAACTCACCCTGGCCCGGCTTCTTGCTCTGTAAGACAGGGTGAGAGGGCTGCCTTTGGGAGCAGTGAGCAGGCCATACCCTGGATTTAAAGGGCTGCGCGTAGCAGGTGCTCAGAGAGTGATGGGAGAGAAGGAAAGGAAGGCAGCCAGTTACCGTAGTCCAGGCCCTTCTGGGTGACCCTGGCCACGATGCCAGGGTTGGTAGTCGTCACAGCCGTGCCCAGGGCCGCCAGCGCCACCAGGGTCGCCCACCTCTGCACACTGTCAGGGCCCCTGGCCATGTCTTCGTCCTGCAGAGCTGCCAAAACCTTGAGGTCTTGGAGGGGAACCAGGGACCTATAAAGGAGGCAGCTGTGGAAATGCAAGTTAGGAGAACGGAGAAAGAAGGAAGGAACATGAGCAGGGGCGGAAGAGGGGGTGGACGGCTGCCTGCCTGTGGTTCCCAACCATGTGGTTGGGGCCACAGCCCCAGAACAGCCAGAAGTGGAGCCTGGGAGCCCTGTGTGTGTGTGTGTGTGTGTGTGGTGTATTTGTGTGTGGTGTGTGTGTATGTCCGTGTGGTGTGCAGTGCGTATGCATGTGTGTTGTGTGTGTGGTTGTGTTTGTTGTTTGTGTATGTATGTGATGTGGTGTATTGTGTGTGTGATGTGTGTATGCATGTGTGGTGTGTGTGTATATATGTGTGGTGAGTTTGTGTGTGGTGTGTGTATATGTATGTGTGGTGCGTGATTGTGTGTGGTGTGATGTGTGTATGCATGTGTGGTGTGTTTGTGTGTGGTGTGTGTATATGTACGTTTGGGGTGTGTGTGGTGTGGTATGTTGTGTGTATGTGTGATGTGTGTATGCATGTGTGGTGTGTGTGTGTGATGTGTGTATGCATGTGGTGAGTTTGTGTGTGGTGTGTGTATATGTATGTGTGGTGCGTGGTTGTGTGTGGTGTGGTGTGTGTATGTATATGCAGTGTGTGTGTGCGGTGTGTGTGGTATGTGTAAGTCAAGACTTCTGGCTCTGAGCGTCATTCCCCTCCCTTTCCCCGCTCCCTGAACCCTCCACCCAAATCCCTCCATCAAAGGACTTCCTGGAAGCTGGGTGGTAGGGATATCAGAGTTGATCATATTTTTTGTCTTCTTTTTTTATGCTCTATTGAGGTATAATTGGCAAAATTGTATACAACTGCTCCTTGAACAACACAGGTTTGAACTGTGCAGGTGCATCTGTATATGGATTTCCTTCAATAAATATGTACTGCTGTCCTACACCACCTGTGGTTGGTTGAATCCATAGATGTGGCGCCTCGGATATGATGGAATTGCGTATATGGAGGTCTGACTCTAAGTTAGACTCGAATTTTTGACTGTTTGGGATGTGGGAATCAGCACCCCTAGCCCCTGCGTTGTTTAAGGGTCAAATGTACATTTAAAGTGTACAGTGTGATAATTCAATATACGTATACATTGTGAAGTGATTGCCACAACCAAACTCATTAACTCATCTCTCTCTTCACGTGGGTATCATTTGGTGTGTGTTATGAGAATGAAGATTTACTCTCTTAGCAAATTCCAAGTGTATAGTATTCTTAACTGTAGATTAGATCCCCAGAACTTACTCATTTTGTAACTGAGAATTGTATTTTTTTTCTACTTTTGATTTCCTTGGTGTTTTCCACAGTAAAACCTTTAAGGAAACAGAGCCTGAAGCATTTTCTTGTCCTAAGAGGCAATAGTGGTAATAATTAAATGCTTGAATTTTGAGTCTGGTATTTTAACTGGTTTTAAAACTCAGCTTTGCCACTGTGTGGTGGCTTCACCTTGGGCAAGCCCCTTAACCTTTCTGAATCTCAATTTCCTCCGTAAAGTAAGGATAACCAGAGTACACCCCCAACCTTGGGTTACTGTGAAGACATAAAAGGCTTTAAATCATGTAAAGCACTTAACACAATACCCCATGCATAATATGCTCACAAATGGTAGCTATTACTGTCACTCTGACTTTCAAAGCAATCCATGTTCATGGGCCAAAATTTGAGAAAGAACCAAAAAAATATAAATAAAAATTACGTGCAATCCCCAGTTCCAGAGAGGACAAGCAGAAGTGTATTTTAGAGTATTTCTGTCCTCACTCCCCACTTTTGGTAAGTGTAGAGTGAGTGTGTCTTTCAACACAGAAATGTGTAATCAACACCGGTTTTGTCAAGTTCCCTTTTTTCATAAACAGTGTGTGCGGTTCTCTGTATTTCATTGCTTCCTTACCCTACAGTTTTCTTCACCAGGCTTTTGTTCTTATACTTTTTCCCCTTTCCTTGACAGATGTGAAGCTTGAGGCTTCGAGAGGTGAAGTGTTCTTTCCACAGTCATGCAGCTCGGCCACTAGCAGAGCTGGGATTCAAACGCAGACGCATCCCACACCAACCTGAATTCTTCAGCGTCTTGGGAGCTGGGGCGGGGTGGCGGGGTGGCATCAGCACACACATTCCCCACCCTCCCTCCAACTTTCCAGACAGAATTCTGTCTGCTGGGTCCCTGCCCCTCCCTTTGCAGCAGCCTGGGCCCAGTGTGGGCGGGAACCCCACTGGGCAGCAGGCACTGTCTCCATGGTGATGAGAGGAGGGGCGGGGCTGCAGAGAGGGAGGCCAGCTTCTCTCCTGCTGGGTCCTCATCAGCCCCCTGGCGCCCTGTCTCCCCGACTCTGATTTGATGAAAGTCTAATGAAGCCCATTGAGCCTGGAGGACATGAGACTTTCTGAGTTTTTTTCTTTCTTCTCTTTCCACTGTTTCTGAAAGGATCTCCCTTCCTGCCGCCACCCACCACAATAAGAATCCTTCTGGCTTGCTGTAGAATGAAAACAGTGGCTGTGGACAGAGCATCTACTATGACACTTTATATATATTGTCTTCAAGCCTTTAAATAACCAGTGAAAAGTGAAGAAATTGTTAGTCACTCAATTGTGTCCCATGGATATAGTAAAGTAGCCCGCCAGGCTCTTCTGTCCATGGGATTTCTCAGCCAAGAACACTGGCGTGGGCTGCCATTCCCTTCTCCAGGGAATCTTCCCAACCCAGGGATCAAACCCGAGTCTCTTGCATTGCAGGAGGATTCTTTGCCATATGAGCCACCAGGGAAGCCCCAAATAACCTGTGAGAGAGGAACAATTATCTTCCATTTTGAAGATAGGGAAACTGAATCACAAGGCAATTATGTCCCTGTCAAGGTCACAGTGCCTTTCATGGAGAGAAATATTCTCCTCTCTTCTTGGCGTAGTTTCTAAGAGAACTTGTCACCCTGGGTCTTCACCCCAGCTCTGCCTTCCTGGGCCCCCAGACTCCCATGTCTGTATCCATACAAGGAAGACACATGCTAGAACACATAGATGGATGACTTGTCAGAAAATTAGTGTTTTGGAAAGTTATCTTACACAGTTTCGAATATCTGCAGCTCTAACTGCCCCAAATTCCTGAGTCCCCTGGGTCCAGTCAGATATTGCCTCTGTGAGGATATCAGACAGGAAAGGGGTATTACGAGGAAACTCACAGAATGATAACTGAAATTACCACGACGTAAGAATCTTAAAACCAACTGGCAAGATTCTGAATAAGCCAGCCCCACTGGCTTCTGATGCTTGTGCTCAGTCAAATCCAGATGAGTCCATCAGCAAACCTCTGACCTTCTTTTCGGTTCTGCCCCTGGCCATGGAGGGGCCCCACTGCTTCAGACCTGACTCTTTTCTTGGTGTGAGTGACAGTATCTTCAGCCCAAGCAACAGAAATCCCCAGCTCACATTGGCTTCAACAGTCCACTCATGTCTCAGAGATGAAGTCCAGAGAGAGAGCAGGTTTGAGGATCTGATTAATTCAACAGCTAACAAGACTTCCCTGGCCATCCAGTGGTTAAGACTCTGCACTTTCACTGTAGGAGCTGTGGATCTGATCCCCAGTTGGGGCACCTTTATGATCCCACATGCTGTTTGGCCAGGAAAAAAATCCCCACCAAATTCGCAACAAAAATGCGAATTAAAAAAATTCATTAATTAACAGGCATTTTCCGTCTCTCCACACTGGTCTGCTCTGTCACCCTAAATCTCAGATGTACCCTTACGCTGGCTTCTTTCATGGTTGTGTGAAATAAAATTCATATTTTATGGCAAGACAAAAATCTAAACATAAAAAATTTATTTCTGTCCTTTGGCTTCCTCTCTCCCTTCTACTGTGCATTGTGTATCTGCGTTAGGCATCGACCAAATCTTCCCTGTTGGCAGAAATACCAGCTCAGCCCTATAGAGAAACATTCTCCCAGCATCAAAAGACAACTCCTTAAAAGTAACATTCTTTCTTGATCTTGTAAGGGGATCATATCATCATCTTTTACTTGAATATCTGGATTGTGTAAAATGTCAGTGATTTGTCATCTAATCTACAGTCCTCTGTCTCAAAAAACTTATGTAACTGTGTTTTGACTTCTAATGGTAGAACAGCTCTCCGAGGTTTCTGAGATGCTGTTCCTGTTTTTGTTTGAGATTCAAAAAATACAAGCTTTATTCAGTGGCCAAAGAATGGAGAAGGGGGAACTAAATTCACAGATTAATTTCTCATATTCCTGGGTTATAATCCTCAATTTGGCTCAAGTAAAAATTTTCATTTCTTTCTTAGATTGACTGGTTAATTTTTCATTGAGAGTTGCAAGATTATTGCAGCAGCTCCAGCCATTGCATCTAAACAGGCTTTTTCTAGTGTCTCCCCCTCCTCTTCTTTTTCTTCTTCCTCTGTTTTGGCTTTTTTGTTATTATTGTAAAATCTTTCAAATATAAAGATAAGAACAGACTACCCAAATTTGTAAAATCTTAACATTATGCCATATTTACTTCATATAGTTTCTTTTAGCTCTATGAATCGTTAATACACGTACAGCTATGTATAACTAGGATCACCATAGGAATATAGAATAGTTCTGTCATCCATTCAAACGCTCTCCTGTTGTCCCAACTCAACAACATAGGAAAATACACTACCTCAGCAGAAATTTAGAGGTGGGATGGGTCAAGAGTGGATGATTCATGGGCTGGTTCTTTTCTAATCCATGCTCCTTAGGATGTTGATTTTTTCCAAAAGAAAGTGCATTTGTCTTGGAGCCCTGAGTTTATGGTTCCAGCCAAGTTATTTGCTCTGGTCAACTTCTTTGACCTTTCTGAAATTTGGGTTCCTCATTTAAATATGGGGAAATAATGCCCAACATGGGGGTTGTTCTGGGGATTAAATAATAGGCGTGAATCGATTGGCATGGAGAAAGTGCTCAAGAAATAGTCATAATTTAACCATCATGGCCAACTGGTTGGAGAGTCCTGGAGCCGCCAGGAAAACACACTAGGGTTGAATGCACTGAGCACTAGGTCGTCAGGTCTTTGGGTCTGGGCTGGACATGTGCAGAGGGAGAGGTCTAGTGCTCACGTGGCCTCTGTGAGTTGCCACTCAGCCAGGCACTGTGGGGAGAAACGGCCCCTCCCAGCACAGCACAGCAGTTAGGGGTGTAGGCTGAAACCTTATGGACATGGGCGCAGATCCCAGTTCGCCACTTACTTGCTTTGTGAGCTTGACTTTGTCACTTAACCTTGCTGCACCTGTCTCCTCATTTGTCCCCACACTCCATCCTCGGGGGCAGCTCTTCTTCAGGCCCCACCCAGTGTTATGATGAGGCCATCCTCGTGGTTAGTGGAAGTCCCGGAAACTTCTCCCTCCCCCTCTGCCCCTGATCCTCCAGCCCTTTCCCTCCTGGTTTCACTTCCTCTGGGTGTCTGGCTTCCCATGTATGTTGTCAGTTATTTTCTGACCCTGGATTGGGGGTGCAGGAACAGGAAGGGGTTTGTGCAGGGTCCTGGGGGGCGGAGGGGAGGAGAAGAATAGGGCCTCATGGAGATCAGGCCTCAGGGTGGGTAGTATCTAAAAGGCAATCATAGGACTTCCCTGGTGGTCTAGTGGTTCAGAATCCACCTTCCAATGCAGGGGACAGGGGTTTGATACCTGGTTAGGAAACTAAGATCCCATGTGCTGAGGGGCAACAAAAACCTGTGCACTGCTACTATTGAGCCCTTGCTCCTCTCGAGCCCGTGTCCCTTCACCGTGACAAACTGAGACCCAGAGCAGCCAAAAGAAAAAAGATATTTTGTACTATGGAGATAATCTCCTGCTGGAGAAGGGCATGGCAACCCACTCCAACCCACTCCAGTACACTTGCCTGGAGAATCCCATGGACAGAGGAGCCCGGAAGGCTACAGTCCATGGTGTCGCAAAGAATCGGACATGACTGAGTGACCGAACAAAAACAACAACCTCTTGAGAGAGTGTCTCCCCTACCTTGTTAGGCTAACAAAAGTCTCTTCCAGAGCCTAGAGTCTCATAAAAAGGCCCCTTTGGGTACCTTGTCTTAGAGGTGAGCGTAAATCCTTCTCTTATTATTTTTATTACTAGTTCAGTCTTAGATCACAAGATACATTCAGTAGTGAGGGAATGAATACAACAAACTAGTGAATATAATATAAAAGAAGCGGATTCATAGAGAATAAACTAGTGGTTACCAGTGGGGAGGCGGGGAGGGGTAATAGAGGGGCGGGGTAGTGGGAGGCATAAACTTTTGGGTGTAAGATGGGTTCAAGGATGCGCTGAGCAACATGGGGAATCTAGCCAATATTTTGTCATAGCTGTAAATGGAAAGCAACTGAGCGGGTGACAGGCAGGAAGCCCAGGGGTCTCCAAACAGAGGAAATAGGCTGCAAGTGTCAGACATTTTTTATCTCTCTCTTAGGCGGCAGGAGGAAAAAAACAAGTATCAGATTTTTTTTCCCCTTCTCTATACAAAATTAAAAGGAGGATTCTCTTAAAATATGAGTTGCCATGATACCTGGTTCCACCTGAACTTAACTTTTCTCAAACCTTGAGCTCACCAATGTGTCTTTCTTATGGAAATGTTTGTCTTAATCTATGCTAATGAACTATGTATTTACTCTAGACTCTGTCTTTCTCCAAGTCAGTTCCGCTTAAGATGCAGAACCCGTAAGTGAAGTGAAGTGAAAGTGGCTCAGTCATGTCCAACTCTTTGAGACTCCATGGACTATACAGCCTATGGAATTCTCCAGGCCAGAATACTGAGTGGGTAGCCTTTCCCTTCTCCAGGGTATCTTCTCAACCCAGGGATCGAACTCAGGTCTCCTGCATTGCACGTGGATTCTTTACCAGCTGAGCTACAAGGGAAGCCCCAGAACTGATAGTTCAGTCACTCAGTCCTGTTTGACGCTTCGCAACCCCGTGGACTAATGCACGCCAGGTTTCCCTGTCCATCACCAACTCCCGGAGCCTACTCAAACTCACGTCCATAAAGTCGGTGATGCCATTCAACCATCTCGTCCTCAGTTGTCCCCTTCTCCTCCTGCCCTCAATCTTGCCCAGCATCAGGGTCTTTTCCAATGAGTCAGTTCTTCGCATCAGGTGGCCAAAGTATTGGAGTTTCAGTTTCAGCATCAGTCCTTCCAATGAATATTCGGGACTGATTTCCTTCAGGATGGATTGGTATGATCTCCTTGCAGTCCAAGGGACTCTCAAGAGTCTTCTCCAACAACATAGTTCAAAAGCATCAATTCTTTGGTGCTCAGCTTTCTTTGTGGTCCAACTCTGACATCCATACAGGACTACTGGAAAAACCATAGCTTTGACTAGATGGACTTTTGTCTCTGCTTTTTAATATGCTGCCTAGCTGCATATTGTTGGTCATAGCTTTTCTTCCAAGGAGCAAGCATCTTTTAAGTTCATGGCTGCAGTCACCATCTGCAGTGATTTTGCAGCCCCCCCATCAAAATAAAGTATCTCATTGTTTCCATTGTTTCCCATCTATTTGCCATGAAGTGATGGGAACGGATGCCATGACCTTAGTTTTCTGAATGTTGAGCTTTAAGCCAACTTTTTAACTCTCCTCTTTCACTTTCATCAAGAGGCTTTTTAGTTCCTCTTCACTTTCTGCCATAAAGGTGGTGTCATCTGCATATCTGAGGTTATTGATATTTCTCCCGGCAATCCTGATTCCAGCTTGGGCTTCATCCAGCCCAGGGTTTCTCATGATGTACTCTGCATATAAGTTAAATAAGCAGGGTGACAATATACAGCCTTGATGTACTCCTTTCCCGACTTGGAACCAGTCTGTTGTTCCATGTCCAGTTCTAACTTTGCTTATTGACCTGCATACAGATTTCTCAGGAGGCAGGTCAGGTGGTCTGGTATTCCCATCTCTTGAAGATTTTCTACAGTTTGTTGTGATCCACACAATCAAAGGCTTTGACATAGTCAATAAAACAGAAGTAGATAATTTTCTGGAACTCTCCTTTTTCAATGATCCAGCAGATGTTGATAATTTGATCTCTGGTTCCTCTACCTTTTCTAAATCCAGCTTGAACATCTGGAATTTCACAGTTCACATACTGTTGAAGCCTGGCTTGGAGAATTTTAAGCATTACTTTGCTAGCGTGTGAGATGAGTGCAATTGTGAGGTGGTTTGAGCATTCTTTGGCATTGCCTTTCTTTGGGATTGGAATGAAGACTGACCTTTTCCAGTCCTGTGGCCACAGCTGAATTGTCCAAATTTGCTGGCATACTGAGTGCAGCACTTTCACAGCATCATCTTTCAGGATTTGAAATAGCTCCACTGGAATTCCATCACCTCCACTAGCTTTGTTCGTAGTGATGCTTCCTAAGGCCCACTTGACTTCACATTCCAGGATGTCTGGCTCTAGGTGAGTGATCACACCATCATGGTTATCTGGGTCATGAAACCTTTTTTGTACAGTTCTTCTGTGTATTCTTGCCACCTCTTCTTAATATCTTCTGCTTCTGTTAGGTCCATACCATTTCTGTCCTTTATCGAGCCCATCTTTGCATGAAGTGTTCAACCGATAAGGGCCCAACAAACCTGTATGTTTTGCTCATACATTGTTCCCCTAATCTGTGTTAGTGAATCTCCACATTTACTTGGAAACCTGCCTTTCTTCATGATTCATGTCAATCGTTCTATGGCCCAGGATGACTCACCTGGTGCCAATGTTATCTCAAAGTGCATGTTGTGGGTGAGGGGCCTGGTGCCGCTGAGTTTTGAGGCATCTCCTTTCTCTAATTAACAGCTTGCTGATAGGTATATAACATCCTGTAAAGGCTAGCAGGGGGCACTCTTTCTGCCCACTTCTGATGTCTATCTCTGAAGCTTTCTCTCTTTTATACTTTAATGAAACTTTATTACACAAAAGCTCTGAGCGATCAAGCCTGGCCCCAGATTGAATTCCTCTCCTCTGGAGGCCAAGAATCCCAGCATCTTTCATGGCTCAGCAACAACCTTTCACAACCTTTAAAATTTTATAAAAATTGAAAGTTTAGGAGAATTCCCTGATGGCCCAGTAGTCAGGACTCAGCGTGGCAGTTAAGACTGCTGTAGGCCCAGTTCAAGCCTGGTAGAGGAACTAAGATCCTTGCAAGCAATTTTTTAAATTAAAATTTTAAAAAATGTTGTCAATAAAAATATTTACTGAAAGAAAAGTCAGAGCCCAGAGCATATATTGCAGACAATAGGTTGTTTGGAGCCTAAGGAGGACAAATGCAGCCTGACAATCCCCAGAGGCTTCCTGGAGGAGGTGAGAATTGACCTTGGCCCTGGAGGAGCAGCCTTGGGGTTGACAGAAGCAGGCCACTTCTGAGCCTGAAGGTATTGGCTTTGCAGGAGGGGCAGTTTCTCTCCGTGGGAAAGGGAAACAGAAAGCAGAGAGGTTCTCCCAGGGAGCAGCCGGGAGGGAGTGTGTCCCTCTCACTTCTCATTTCTCTCTGGAAGCTGAAAAGCTTCGCCAGGGTTACAGTGTTGGCTCCAGCAGGCTGGGCCTCCTTCAGCCCCAGGGATGATTACAGGAAGTAATGCAACACATAGTTGCCAAATGTCCAAGGAACACCCAGAGCCATTTCCCCTCAGCCACACTGGGAAATAGGTGTGTACTCAGCCAGCCCTGGAGACCGCTGCTGGTAAGGAAAAAACCATTGCCACCCTGGCCCTTCTTTGTAGTGGTGAGAGCACGGGGCCGGAGACCTGGACAGGCTGGGATCAGGGGTGGACAGTGAGGACCGGGGCCAGGCTTTTAGCCCTGGCTTTGCCTCTACACGGCTATGTGAACTTGGACGAGTCTTTGCTCCTCTCTGGGTCTCAGAGTCCTCACCTGTAAGAGCAGTCCTGTCTTTGGAAGGTGTAAACGAATCCCTTGGCAAGAACCAAGCCAAACCCTTGGCTAACATTCTCTTTTAATAACCTTCACCTGTTTCTGAAAGTAGGTATCATTGGCTCTATTTCACAGATGAGAAAATTGAGGCTCAGAGAAATTAAGTAGCTTCCCCAAGGCCACACAACTGAGAAGTGGCATGTGGATATCGAGGACCTCAAAAAGAGGGGAGGAAGTGCTTCTTGTTAGGTTGCATGATGAAATTGACTCTGAAATGTCAGGACTCCTGCAGCAGCACATCCCCTTAGACCCCTGAGCATCCTCCATGGACTGTGTGGGGGAAGGGTAGGCCAGGTGGAGGTAAGCAAAGGCATGTTGTAGTCTTGTTCTCAGAGCCCAGTGTCCTCTAAGTTTTTCAAGTATAACGATTCTCATGTGATAATAGTTAAGTTTGCAACCAGTAAGTTGAAAAAAAGCCACTGCAAATCTAGAGACTTTTTAAAAATGAATTTGCATTTTTCAAATTCAGGGTTTAGAGGCATTTGAGATGAAGAGGCAGGGGCACATTTGGATGATATTTGATAGTTAGGCTAAGGGACCTCTAAATGACCAAAACTTGCCCGACCAGTTCCCCGCCCCCTGGCTCCCTCTGCACCTGGGGAGCTGAACTCAGACTGTCACACTCAGAAGCAAAGTAGTGATTCATTGACTCAGACTGTCACACTCAGAAGCAAAGTAGTGATTCATTGTCAGTTGGGTCAGTGGCCAGTGGCTGAGGCTGGCCTGGAACACAGAGGCAAAGGGGCAGGTCTCTTCCTACGTCTCATCCCCTTCCAGCCTTTGGCTGACTGCGTGGGGGAGAAATCCCAATGGCTGGCTTGGGTGGAGAGAGGGAGAGGGAGAAAACCAGAGTGAGCTTGGGTTAGGCTTACTGGTCACATAGCACAGAGCAGAAGAACTGAAAATGGGCACCTGGATGTGTGCCCTTTAGCCCCCGAGACTCCTGCCTACCATCAGACAAGAACCCATGAGCGTTCTAGAATCCAGCCAATTGGAGTACAAATTCTAGATTCCTAGGGGAAGGGGAGAAGGATGGTGAGAGCAGGGAAGCAGGTGGGGTTGAGAGCATTTCTTACCCTCCTGGGGAATGTGTGCTGGCTTCCAGACAAGCCTTCCTTAACTATTTGGATTCCTAGATCCTTAGAAAGAATTCAGATCCTCCACCCCGCCCCCACCACAGCCTGAGGCCAGGACTACCTTGGTGACAGGAGCTATTAAAGGATTTCGAACAGAGGTGTCACATGAAAAGGTTATTCTTCTCTTAGACAGCAATTAGGAAGCACTGCGAGCGGCATAATACTATGTGTGCGTGCTAAGTTGCTTCAGCCGTGTCTGACTGTTTGTGACCCTGTGGACTGTAGCCCACCAGGCTCCTCTGTCCATGGGCTTCTCCAGGCAAGAATATTGGAGTGGGGCTGCCATGCCCTCCTCCAGGGGATCTTCCTGACCCAGGGATCAAACCCGCACCTCTCATGTCTCTTGCATTGGCAGGCGGGTTCTTTACTGGGCTTTCCTTGTGGCTCAGCTGGTAAAGAAGCCACCTGCAAAGCAGGAGACCTGGGTTCGATCCCTGGGTTGGGAAGATCCCCTGGAGAAGGGAAAGGCTTCCCACTCCAGTATTCTGGCCTGGAGAATTCCATGGACTGTATAGTCCACGGGGTCGCAAAGAGTCAGACACGACTGAGCAACTTTCACTTTTATTCTTTCAGTCCCAGTATTGGACTGGGAAGTCCAATACTATGTGTGCCTCTCAATTAATTTTAATTAATTAATTCACTCTGCCTTCAGAGTTAAGGCATAGTGATTCCTGTGATTGCATAAGCCAAACTTTTATCTTTTCTGTACATTTCTTTCCTTGCTCCAATCAGCACAGCTGCTTTCTGTTGCTGTCATTAGGAAAACTGGTTAGAACAATACCCATACGTGTGTGTGTGTGTTGTACACAAGCTTGCATGTGTAGATAAGCAGTGACCCCAGTGATAAGAAGCACATGAATCAGTGTCTCAGATTCTGTTCCCAGGTGTCTGATAGTCTGAAAGTGGAGGCTTCTTTTCTCAGAGGAAAGGGCAGACAAGCATTAACAAAATGTTTCCAGGTACTACATTTCACTGAGTCCTGTCCACTCAGGAAGGAGTTAACATTTGTAATTTTACAGAAGACACAGAGGGTCCTAGAGTCTGGAAGGCTGCCAAAGTTTCAGAGCTACTAAGGGGTGGAGCTGAGGACAAGTTGAAACCCTGGCCCCCTCCCACTGTACCCATTGCCTTTCCCCTGGAGCTCAAAATGAGTGGGAGATTGGCCAGTTGGGGGTCTTCAAAAGGGGTGGAGTGCTCTGCCAGCATGGGGTACTGATCTCTATAAGCATACAGCAAACCCCTGCTCCACACGCCACCCCAGCACATCAGTGGATTCCGACGTGGGCCATGAGATCTGTCCAGGGTCCATCTTCGGGGGCTATACTAGCCACCAAGAGCCTACTGTACATTTTGCCCAATGGTGTACCTTCCCTGAGGAGTGAACAACAGTGGGGCTCTGCCTGGAAGTTGCTGCCAATCCAAATGGGATTGAGATGACCTTTGCAAGATGAGGCCACCATGGCTCAGCCCCTCCTGTGCTGGCTGGAGCTGGAACTCTCCATTTGTAATGGACATAGCTGTTGATGACTGGAGGTGCCCAGTCCTGCCTGCTAAGGAGAGTCTGGCTTAGCTTCATCCCGTCCCCCACTCTCTGAGGAGGGAGTTGCAGGGGTTTGGGAGTTCTGAGTGGCAAAATGATGAAGAAGGGACGGTGCGGGGAGAAAGAGGGAAATGATAGAGGTTCTAGGGCAGGGCTAGCTCTGGAGGCTGGCTCTTAATCTTCATATGGATAAAGAGGTTCTTAGCTGTTTTGCTTCCAAGAAAACAAGCTGTTTTGCTTCTGACTTTTGCCTAGAAGATCCCATGGATGGAGGAGCCTGGTAGGCTGCAGTCCATGGGATCGCTATGAGTCGGACATGACTGAGCGACTTCACTTTCACTTTTCACTTTTACAAATTGGAGAAGGAAATGGCAACCCACTCCAGTGTTCTTGCCTGGAGAATCCCAGGGATAGGGGAGCCTGGTAGGCTGCTGTCTATGGGGTCGCACAGAGTCGGACATGAGTGAAGTGACTTAGCAGCAGCAGCAAACTCGGCTGGCTTCTGGCACACGGTAGGTGCTTGTTGGCTGAATTAGGGGAGTTTGGAGACGGGAGACCTCCAGAAAGCTGATAGTGATGGTGGTGAGCGATGTGAACAATTGAGGAGAGGGAAATATTGAGAAGTATTAATATATCGGAATTCCCTGGTGGCTCAGTGGTAAAGAATCCGCCTGCCAATGCAGGAGAGGTGGCTTTCATCCCCGATCCAGGAGGTTCCCACATGCTGAGGAGCAACTCAGCCTGTGCACCTTCACTATTGAACCTGTGCTTCAGAGCCTGGGAGCTGCAACTACTGAAGCCCCTACACCCCCCAGAGCCTGTGCTCCAAGCAGGAGAAGCCCATGCACTACAACTAGAGATTCGCCCCTGCTCACTGCAACTACAGAAAAGCCCTAGCAGCAGTGAAGACCCAGCAGGGCCAAAAATAATAAGTAAATAATGAAATTATATATATATATATATATATATATATATATATATATATATAAAGAAATGTCTCAGGAGATGGTGCTTATTCCTTTCAGAATGCTCTAAATCACAAGTGAAGAACTTGAGTTGTTTAAAAATTATTTGGGGGCTGTCAGGACCGTGACCCTGTGAGCACCACCTGCCCTGAGATGGGACCAGTAGGCTCATACATCTATCAGTGGGATTTTCACAGCAATGCTGCTGATCATCTGTCCCAGCACTTAGGTGGCAGGCATTGTTCAAAGCCGTTTGTACATGTGTGCATGCTCATATACACAGATGACATCCTGATGAGCTAGCCTCCATCTTTATCCTTATGTTACCGGAGGAAGACACGGAGACACAGAAAGGCTGAGTCCTTGACTCAGGGACACACAGTTGATAAGTGATTAATTGGGCATCAATTGGGGTGGGAGGCACCAGAGCACACCCTCTTGACCATACCCCTCATGTACTAGAGCCTAGGTCATGGGGAAGGAGCGAGCAGGTGTGAGCCACTGCCTCTGATATGGTCAGGCTGCCTTGTGGCAACTGAAGGGGGCTTCTGGGTCTGAATTACTGCACCCCCTCCCCCAGCCCCTGCGCAGTCTCCTGCTTTGTCTACTCAAGGAGGAAAAATAAACATTGACGGGACAGGGCTCAGGGTTCATCTGGGGGCTGCTGTTTTCCCAGCTGTGGAGTGGACGCCTCCTCCCAGGCTCCCAGAGCCAGCCCTGGACTCCAGCGGTTCCAAGGAGTCAGGACCAAGTGTGGTCATTGTGGGAAAATCAACCAAAAGAAAAGCAAAAGAAAATAAAGATCAGCTGTGATCCCTCCACTCGGAAAGATGTGGACACTATTTCTGGTGTTTAGCTAGAAGTGAGTCTTCCTACCAGTGTGTGTGTATGTTCATGTGCATGTGTGTATATACATACACACAAGCAGATGAAGACTGTTACACAGTTGTGTGGCATGGATATTCATTTGGCAATATTGGGAATGTTTATCTATATCATTAAATATTCTTAGCATATTTTTCTCTAAAGGTATTCAGTTCAGTTCAGTCGCTCAGTCGTGTCCGACTCTTTGCGACCCCATGAATCACAGCACGCCAGGCCTCCCTGTCCATCACCAACTCCCGAAGTTCACTCAAACTCATGTCCATCGAGTCGGTGATGCCATCCAGCCATCTTATTCTCTGTCGTCCCCTTCTCCTCCCGCCTCCAATCCCTCCCAGCATCAGAGTCTTTTCCAGTGAGTCAACTCGTCGCATGAGGTGGCCAAAGTATTGGAGTTTCAGCTTTAGCATCAGTCCTTCCAATGAACACCCAGGATTGATCTCCTCTAAAACGGACTGGTTGGATCTCCTTGCAGTCCAAGGGACTCTCAAGAGTCTTCTCCAGCACCACAGTTCAAAAGCATCAGTTCTTCAGCGCTCAGCTTTCTTCACAGTCCAACTCTCACATCCATACATGACCACTGGAAAAACCATAGCCTTGACTAGACGGACCTTGGTTGGCAAAGTAATGTCTCTGCTTAAAGGTATTATACACCTTTTATAATTTGCATTTTTTAATTGAGGTGTAGTTTGCATATAGGAACACTTTGCATACAGTCACACTTTCTACTGTTTATATCTGAGTTTTGAAAAACCCATGGTACACATTCCTTCAACCCCAAAAGTTTCTTTGTCCTCTTTTGTAATCAGCCCCTCCCACCACCCCTACCACTGGCAACCCATGATATTTTATTTTTATATACATTTGCCTTTTCCCAAACATCATATCAATGGAGTATATAGCCTTTTGAGTCTTGCTTCTTTTATAGCACTGAGGCATATCCATCCATCTGTAGTGTTTTTTTATTCCTGGGTAATATTCTATTGTATGGATATACCACAGTTAGTCATTCACCACATGAAGTAATCTGCATTGTTTGTAGTTTTTGGTCACTATGCGCAGATCTGCTATAAACACTCACATAATTATGCTTTTGTTTCTCTTGGATAAGAACCTAGGAGTAGAATTTCTGGGTCCTGTTAATGTATGCAATATTATTTATTTTTTAACATAGGAAAAGCTAACTGTTTTATTTATGTTTTTCTGATATCACTATGAAAAACGTGAACAAAACACATAAACTGCTAAATTCATTAACTTGAAATGTTTCATTTCTTTAATTAACAATAATTTTTTTATGTTCAGACTACCCGGTTTTTGTTGCAAAAATTCCTGTATATCCTGGTTTCTCCATTACCTCTTCAGAGCAGTCCCTCAGAACTATCTGACAGGCTGCCTCCCAGGCTTAAGTCCTCAGCAAATCTGCTGAATAAAACATAATTCTCAACTTTTAGGTTGTGCATTTTTTTTTCAGTCACCATATGTCACCACATTAAAACCTACTACATTTTCTTAGATTACAGTGTTCCTTTGTATGGATGTACAATAATTTATTTAAACAATCCCCTCTTGTTGGATATATAAGTAGACTTTTTGTTTTGTTTTTACATCTTGTAAACAACATCCTTGAGCCAAAAGTTTTTTTTTTCTTTCATTTATAGTTATTCCTTTAGGATAAATACATAGACATGGACTTGCTTGGACAAAGACCTCCATGCCACTTTATTTCATTCTACTTTTTCCTTAATATTTTTTCCCTTATGCATATATGAAAAGTTGGTATATAACATAACCTACATTGCAAATGCAGAAGGAAATATTGGTCTTTCCAATAAACTGCCAGAATAGCTGTCTATTCATAAGAAAGAAAATGAAAACAATTCTCTATCTCATGTCATATATTAAAAACCCATTCCATGTGAATTGAGAATTTAAATGTAAGTGGTAAATCTTATAAGTTTAGAATAAAATGTAGAAGAGCATCTTTATGGAAAGGTCCTTTAACCAAAGCTTTTAAGAACAAGATACAAAAGGTTCAAACCATAAAGGAAATACATAAGTTTGACTAATTGAAAACTGAGAACTTCCATTCATCAAAAGGCCCCATGAAGAGAGTGAAAAGTCACAATTGTCTATATTTGTAACACATAACTAACCAAAGAGCTGCAACTAAGACATGTAAACAAACACCTATGAATCAATAAAACAGACTAATAAATAACACAATAGAAAGTGAGCAAAAATACAAACAGAAATTTCAAAAAGGAAGCAGAAATGACCCATAAACATGAGAAAAGACACTCCGCCCATTTTGTGCTCATCTCAGTCTATCAATAAGCAAAGTGGTTGGAATGGCCTTTGTGGTTCTTATTATGATTACAAGGTGCCCTTAAGCAATAACCATTAGGAAACTTCGAAAAAAATGAAGGTTTAATACTTACAAGTCCTGGAAAGTACACAGCACACTTGAGGCCACCCAGCAAGGTTGCAAGTAGAAAGAAGAGAGAATGCATGTGAGAGCCGGGGGTTCTGCTTTTATTGGAGAAGAGTGTGTTTCCTGGGCTCGCTCTCTATTGATAAATTTAAAATGTCACAGCCGGAATCTAAAGTGCAGGAAGAGAAAAAACAAGTGACCCAGACGGTCATATATTGGAATCAACCAAGATCTCTAAAACAAAGGCCTCAGTAGGGAAAGCTGGCCTGATTGTTCACCTAATTGCTTCTTCAAGATAGACCTGTTTGAAGAGGGTGCTTGGGTAATCAAAGCTTAAGGCAAACACTTCCATGCCAAAAGGAAAAGTCATCTGTCAAGGTTTACACTACAATCTACCCTGTGATATGGAGGCAACAGAATTAAAGGTGAGTCAACTAACTGCCTGGGTAGACAGTTGCTAAAAGTTAGGGGTAAGTCAAGCTGTAACCCGGAAATTGCACACCTAAGTAGGATCATAGTAGCAGAGCCTACAATAATTGTATAGGCAGTAGTCTGAAACCCACTTCGTGGCCATTATCTCACACTTGAAGTGCCTCATGATGAAACCAAGTCAGTGATTTGGGAGCCCTAGCAATATTTTCAAAGATTAGAGTCATATTACGAAATATTTTTTAGCTTTCCAGGTGGTGCTAGTGATAAAGAACCTGCCTGTCAAGGCAGGAGACGTAAGAGATGTGGGGTTCAATCCCGGGGTCGGGAAGATCCCTTGGAGGAGGGCATGGCAACTGCTTCAGTATTCTTGCCTGGAGAATCCCACAGACAGAGGAGCCGGGCGGGCTATAGTGAATAGGGTCACAAAGAGTGAGACAAGCCTGAAGAGACCTAGCACACATGCATGCATGAAATATTGTAACATCTTCAGCCATTTGGTATAAATATGTTTGAATCTATCCTGATTTGGTAGATTGCTCCATATCTGATTGAATTGGTCTCTTAATCCTGACGAGTTGCTTTAGTTAAAGGGTTGTGTCTTATTTCAGTTGAGGAAATCAGTCCTGAGTATTCATTGGAAGCACTGATACTGAAGCTGAAACTCTAATAGTTTGGCCACCTGATGCAAAGAACTAACTCATTGGAAAAGACTCTGATGCTGAGAAAGATTGAAGGCAGGAGGAGAAGGGGACAGCAGAAGATGAGTTGGTTGGATGGCATCACCAACTCGATGGACATGAGTTTGAGCAAGCTCTGGGAGTTGGTGATGGACAGGGAAGCCTGGCATGCTGCAGTCCATGGGGTCGCAAAGAATCAGACACAACTGAGTGACTGAACTGAACTGAACAATGCAGGTGGGCTCTCCAGGTTAGGCCTACACAGTGCATGTATTTGCATCAGGTTATTTAGTAAGAGGCATTTCTATGGAAGCAAAAGATTCTGAGTTTTGAAGGCAATCAGTTGAGAAGATTTCTGGATGCCGAGCTTGAAGTATCTTCAGATGGAGTGAGGGCAGGCAGTGGTGATCTAATAGATTTTCCTTGTTTCCAGTTTGAATGCATCTGGTGATCTTTCTGAGGGTCCCACACAGCAATAACTATGAAGATCCTCCACTTATGAGCTGGTGTGGTGATTTCTCTAAAGTTTATTTCAAGTTGCTTTGCTTTAGCTTTCATGACTTTAGGAAAAGGGCAGGTTTAGTTCTCAGTGATTGCAAGTCAGAAAGGAGAAAAATTGGAAACATTAGTTTGGAGAGTTGAAGCCAGATATCAGAGAAAATGAAAACAGTTCATATCCAGTCCAGTTTACAGGTAGAAAACAAAACCACAAAGACCAGTACCAGAGCTAGACTCTAATATCCACAAGTGTGTATTATAGTTTCTACCGAAACATAGTTCTTTTTTTCCCTCTATAGTCACCCCTTTTCTATCAGAGATAATCAAAGTGAGACTAATTCATTTGCAAAAGAAATCTAGTCTCATTAAACTTGATCTTATTATTCATATAAGTGCAGTAAGAATAGTGATTGACCATACAGACTCTTATGTCTGATTTGCTGAAACTTTTCATAAGGAATCTCGGACTGAACTTTTAAAGGCTAGGATAGACTTCTCTGGTGACCCAATGGTTAAGACTGTGTTTCCACCGCAGGGAGTGTGGGTTCAATCCCCAATTGGGGAACTAAGATCCCACATGCCCTGAAGTGCAGCCAAAAAAAAGAATCTAGGAAGCGGGGCCAAACACTTACCATCAAACTTTGACTGCAGTACCTATAGATTTAGATGAATTCCTCTCTTCTCAAGGTCTTCCAAATACCCTGAGGTTCCTGGGCCTGACCTTTCGTACTCACCTGGTAAGGCTACTGGGAAATCTATATGTGCCAGGCTGATTTACCCAAGGGGGCTGTTACTGAGCAAAGGCTCAAGTACCCCTAGTTCAGAAAGCCAAATGCTAACGGGCAATGTTTGCAACAAAGTAAGGGTTTATTTGCAGGACACAGAGCAAGCAAGTGAGAAACAAGTCTCAAATCCACTCCAACTTGCTTTTTGAGTTAGGGATGTATTGAAAGGGAAGAAAAAAGGAATTGGGAGTGATCATCATCTTGAGACATTTCTGTGACATTTCTTTTTTTTAAACAGAGATAAGAAAAATATTTGTATAGCCACAGAGTTACAGTAAGTTTGGTTATAGCAAAATCATACAATACAAAAAATTGGTAATAGGAAGATAATGTACCTGACAGGGTGAGCTGGCCCTCCCGATCCTCTTTAGATTCTAACAGAGGAATGTGAGTGAATAACCACCAATCGTCCGGGAATGAAATTAATGTTTGCATCAGCACATAAGGGGTTAACTTGGATTTAATGGGATCTTCTTTGGAATGTAGAAAATCACCTCCATCTAAGCAATTCTGTGACATTTCTTAATCATAGTTTCAGGAGTAGGAATTCTTTCGTTTACAATTCTCAGGCCAGGTGGTCCATAAAATGGGGGTCTCTTAGGTCATCTTGCCTTGGAGAAACAACTTGAATTTGTATATGAATGATTATATCTAATAATGGCAATTTTAGTACATTAATGATTTTATTGACCACAGCAATCAGTCGTCTGATTCTGGTTGATTAGTGTTCAGTTAGCACAGGATTGAGGTCAGAGGAGATCAGAAAGGGATTGAGGTCAGAGGAGACAAGCAAGGGAATAAAGTTTTGGGTAGAGAAATCAATCATACACTCAGTAAGGGCACTTGGTTTTAAGGGAACTTGGTTTCTGGCTTTATTGACTCCACAGAGTCAGCCTTAGTTCTTTAAACCTGGTCGTATGTATGTTTACGCACATTCTCAAATATGATGTCCCAGCCAAAGCCTTTGTAATATGCCCAATGATTCCAATTGTGTCCTGTCACAAAGAGAACAGATTCTTATTGAATTTAGGCGAATAATTATATTGCTGTGAACATAAGAATATTTAATAAGAGTTTCTAAATTCTGGAGGGATCAGTAGTGAGAAAAAAAATTCAGTTGACCAAAATGAGTTTGAACTCTGTGGATCCATTTATAATCTTAAGTTACCTCCTAGGGTGTTTAATTTCATCTCCATTTGTTTGTTCAAAGACATGGTAAGAATTACAGCTTCAAGGGACAGGGAAAGAATGTAAGTCTTCTCCTAGGAGTTTTCATGTTGTTTGGATGATTTCAGCAGTCCCAATAAAATGTAGTAGCACTGCCCTGAAATTAGGGGAGGTCTCTGTTAAAATCGGGCTTTCCTGGTGGCTCAGAGGGTAAAGAATCAGCCTGCAATGCAGGAGACCCAGGTCTGATCCCTGGGTTGGGAAGATCCCCTGGAGAAGCGAATGGCTACCCACTCCATTATTCTTGCCTGGAGAATTCTGTGGACAGAGGAGCCTGGAGGGCTATAGCCCATAGTGTTGCAAAGAGCCCAACCTGACTGAATGACTAACACTTTCACTTCTGTTAAAATAATTCCTTGGATTCAAGGTCAAATGGGGCCTCTTCAGGAGTGGAAGTGAGGAGTGGGTGTTTTGGGTCACTGTGGTCACGGAAAAGATTGGACCAGGTCAACTCTGTGCAATGGGAGATGGGTCTCATCTTAACGTTTTTCATTCACTGAGACATTTTGCAGTGATCCTCATTGAAGGCCTCAATAACCCTGTCAGCTTTTCCCTTGGTGGCAGGGACTCCTCATAAGGTGTGTTTTTTAAATCTTGTCCCTTTCAAGGGAAAGAGGAGGGGACTTAGGATCTCTGGTGTCTTGAAGGCAATGAGCATGTAGCCTGGATAAATCTTTATGGAACTTAGGGTCCTCAGAGATACCAGTTGCTCAATGTGTTTTGGCAGCCAAGAATAATAATTCAGTATTTATAATGCATGTGCTCAGTCATGTCTGACCCTTTCTGACCCCATGGACTGTAGCCCATCTAGGCTCCTCTGTTCATGGGATTCTCCAGGCAAGAATACTGAGCTGGTTGCCATTTCCTCCTCCAGTGGATCTTCTTGACCCAGGGGTCAAAGCCCATGTCTCTTACGTCTCCTGTATTAGCAGGCTGATTCTTTACCACTGAGCCACCTGGGAAGACTCTTCAAATAGATAAAATCCCACAATAGTCAATTAGTTCCTAGTTTCTTTTCCTCCTTTCTGTTGCATAAAACCTTTAAGAAAGATTTGAATTTTAATAATATAGCTTCTGATTTCAGTTTTTACTTCTCTCTCTCTCTTTTTTTTTTTTTTGACTGTGTCTTATAACTCTCGGAATCTTAGTTCTCAATATTAATACCCTAATCAAGGATTGAACCATGCTCCCTGCAGTGGAAATGTAGAGTCCTAACCACCGGACTGTCAGGGAATCTCCAGTTTTATATGATTTTTCCTGTTATTTTAATCTTCTGTGTTGCTACCTGCAAATTTTGGATGATGTCACTGTGAGCCCTCTTTGTAGGTGGCAACAATTTTTTTCCCCCCAGGATGTCCCAAGAGAACTTTTAGGGCTTGGCTTTTGCCAGCCACATCACATCAGAGATTGAATCCACAGTAAACAGAAGAGCAATGAAGAATAATGGTTGTGGGTGAAGTGGAGGTCCAAAGCCCTAGGCCTGTTAGATTTTCCTTATGGTGTTGCCATTTGTTTCCGGTTCTAAGACTATTTCACTTCCAGGTTAGGACATGCAGTCCAGGCACAACTTACCGGCTCTGTGCAGGCTGAGTTCTCCCACCTTCCCTGCCCCCCTTACTTATGGGAATCTTTTTCTTGGTATATTTAGCCCAGAGTCTCTCCCTGGGCAGTGACAATAGCCCTGGGATCCAATCCCCCCACCTTAACTCCTCTTCGCCTTGAGATGTAGAAGGCCCTTATGCACAATTATAGTCAATTAAAGCCTTTGTAATTAGTGGTCTGCTGCTGCTGCTGCTGCTAAGTCAATTCAGTCGTGTCCGACTCTGTGCGACCCCATTGACGGCAGCCCACCAGGCTCCCCTGTCCCTGGAATTCTCCAGGCAAGAACACTGGAGTGGTCTAATTGTCTCTTTAAACTGAATGGCCTTGATCATGCTCTCTGGAGAGACCTTCTGGATGATCACAGTAGCCTGAGCATTTTGGGTTAGCTACGCAGGCAATATACCACAGAGAGGGCAGTATGCAAAAGCACTTAGCAACACGACAAGCCCAGCAAGTGGTGCTCCTTTCTCAGATGGAGTCCCCACCTGAGTTAGGTGGCTAGTAAGAAAAGGTGGCAGGAATACACAGAAGAACTGTCCAAAAAAGATCTTCATGACCCAGATAATCACGATAGTGTGATCACTCACCTAGAGCCAGACATCCTGGAATGCAAAGTCAAGTGGGCCTTAGGAAGCATCACTACGAACAAAGCTAGTGGAGGTGATGGAATTCCAGTTGAGCTCTTTCAAGTCCTAAAAGGTGATGCTGTGAAAGTGCTGCACTCAGTATGCCAGCAAATTTGGACAACTCAACAGTGGCCACAGGACTGGAAAAGGTCAGTTTTCACTCCAATCCAAGGAAAGGCAATGCCAAAGAATGCTCAAACCACCTTACAATTGCACTCATCTCACACGCTAGCAAAGTAATGCTTAAAATTCTCCAAGCCAGGCTTCAACAGTATGTGAACCATGAACTTCCAGATGTTCAAGCTGGATTTAGAAAAGGCAGAGGAACCAGAGATCAAATTGCCAACATCCGCTGGATCATAGAAAAAGAAAGAGAGTTCTAGAGAAATATCTACTTCTCCTTTATTGACTATGCCAAAGCCTTTGACAGTGTGGATCACAACAAACTGTGGAAAATTCTTCAAGAGATGGGAATACTAGACCACCTGACCTGCCTCCTGAGAACTCTGTATGCAGATCAAGAAGCAATAGTTAGAACAGGACATGGAACCACAGACTGGTTCCAAATTGGGAAAGGAGTACGTCAAGGCTGTATATTGTCACCCTGCTTATTTAACTTATATGCAGAGTACATTATGAGAAATGCTGGACTGGATGAAGCCCAAGCTGAAATCAAGATTGCTGGGAAAAATACCAATAACCTCAGATATGCAGATGACACCACCCTCATGATAGAAAGTGAAGAAGAACTAAAGAGCCACTTGATGAAAGTGAAAGAGGAGAGTGAAAAAGTTGGCTTAAAGCTCAACATTCAGAAAACTAAGATCATGGCATCCGTTCCCATCACTTCATGGCAAATAGATGGGGAAACACTGGAAACAGTGACAGACTTTATTTTGGGGGGCTCCGAAATCACTGCAGATGGTGACTGCAGCCATGAAATTAAAAAACACTTGCTTCTTGGAAGAAAAGTTATGACCAACCTAGACAGCACATTAAAAAGCGGAGACACTACTTTGCCAGCAAAGGTCCATCTAGTCAAAGCTATGGTTTTTTCCAGTAGTCATGTATGGACATGAGAGTTGGACTATGAAGAAAGCTGAGCGCTGAAGAATTGATGTGGTGTTGGAGAAGACTCTTGAGAGTCCCTTGGACTATAAGAAGATCCAACCAGACCATCCTGAAGGAAATCAGTCCTGAATATTCATTGAAAGGACTGAGGCTGAAGCTGAAACTCCAATACTTTGGCCACCTGATGCGAAGAACTGACTTATTTGAAAAGACCCTGATGCTGGGAAAGATTGAGGGTGGGAAGAGAAGGGGACGACAGAGGATGAGATGGTTGGATGGCATCACTGACTCAATGGACATGAGTTTAAGTAAACTCAGGGAGTTGGTGATGGACAGGGAAGCCTGGTGTGCTGTAGTCCACGGGATCGCAAAGAGTCGGACACGACTGAGCGACTGAACTGAACTGAACTGAAGAAAAGGTCGCTTCAGGCATGCCAACTCTTTCTGACCCTGTGGACTGTAGCCTGCCAGGCTCCTCTGTCCATGAGATGCTCTAGGCAAGAATACTGGAGTGGGTCTCCATGCCCTCCTCCAAAGGATCTTCCCCAACCAGGGATCGAACCTTCATAGCTCCTGTGTCTCCTGCATTGCAGATGGATTCTTTACCCCCTGAGCCACCTAGGAAGCCCAAAAGGGGCATTCCCCTTGGCTAACTGCAAGGGCAATCATTGAATCCAGCCAACTTGCCTGCTGGTCTCAGCCCATTAATAAATGTTTGAGTTGGATCCACCCTTGTTGTTCCTATGATTGCAAGCTGCCCTTCGACATGAAAAAGATAAAAGTTTATTACCTACAGGACCCGGAAATTATACAACACCCCAGGGGCCACACAGCAAAATTTTGAGTAGAGAAAGTTGGAGAAGGCAATGGCACCCTGCTCCAGTACTCTTGCCTGGAAAATCCCATGGATGGAGGAGCCTGGTAGGCTGCAGTCCATGGGGTCGCTAGGAGTCGGACACAACTGAGCGACTTCACTTTCACTTTTCACTTTCAGCCATTGGAGAAGGAAATGGCAACCGACTCCAGTGTTCTTGCCTGGAGAATCCCAGGGACAGGGGGAGCCTGGTGGGCTGCCATCTATGGGGTCACACAGAGTCGGACACGACAGAAGTGACTTAGCAGCAGCAGCAAGAGGGTGAGGAACTGACTTTCTGTGCTAATTGGGGTCAAGGAGGGACTTAGGGTTTCTCAGGCTCTCTCTTTACTGGCAAATTTGAAACCTAAGAGCGGGAATTTTAAAGCACAGGAAGAGAAAACAACAAAAACCAAATAGTAAAAGGTCAGTTATTGAAATCAACCAGGATCTCTAAAACAAAGGAATCTCAGCTGGGGCAGGGGGACCTGGTTTTTACCTAGTCCTGTGGCCACCAATGTGTTTATTCAAGGCATCCCTTTTTGAAGTGGGAGTCTGGGCGATTGAAGCTTAAGTCAGGCAATTCCTTTACAAAAAGAAAAGCCAATGGTGAGGATCGATGCCTCATTATCAATCAAAAAAGTAGAGGTTAAAACCCAATGAGAAGACTTCCCTGGTGGTCCAGTGGTTAAGATGCTGGGGACACAAGTCTGGGAAGGTTCCACATTCACAGGACAACTAAGCCTGTGCACCACAGCTACTGGGCCACGCTCTAGAGCCCGTGTTCTGCAACAAGAGAAGCCGCCGCAAGGAGAGGCCTGTACACTGTAACTAGAGAGTAGCCCCTGCTCGCCACAACTAGACAAAAGCCTGAAAGCAACAACGAAGACCCAGCACGGCCAATAAATAAGCAAATATACATATTTTTTAAAGGATTCAAAGATATATCTTTACATACCCACTGGGTTGGCAAAATTTTGAAAATCAGATGGCACCAAGAGATGATGAGGGCCTGATGGGAGCTAGCAGGCATGTAAACTTTGAAAAACAGTTTTCTATTATCCACAGTAATGCTGAAGAGTCTGGGCTTTGATGTGGGCATATTTGTACATGCCTTCCCACTGCTTGTTGTCATTGCTCAGTTTTGTCAGACTCTGGGACCCTGTGGACTGAAGCCCGCCAGGCTCCTTTGCCCATCCAGGCGAGAATACTGGAATGGGTTGCCATGCCCTCCTCCAGGGGATCTTCCTGACCCATGGGTCAAACCTGTGTCTCTTGCATTGGCAGGTGGATTCTTTACCATTGGTCTACCTGGGAAGCTCCCTGCTAGGTTTATCCAAAAGAAGCACATCTGTGTATCAGCAGTTTCTTCAGGAATACTCAAGGAAACATTGTTCACAGCAGAAGAACGACAACCACAAAAACCTGGAGAAAACACAAGGATCCGTGCACAGTAGAACACAGATACATTGTGCAATATGCACTGTATGCTGCGTGATATGTGCTGTGCAATGTACACAGTAATATGCAGATAATGCAGCACTATACACCAGTGAGGGCAAATGAACTTCTGCTGCCTGTGTTCACACAAATGAATCTCAAAAGCAGAAGGTTTGGGAGGGGGTGGAGGAGAAAATCACAAGGAATGTATTCAGTATGACTCCATTTTTACAAAGTTTGAAAGCAGACAAAGTAAAAGAAAATTTTGTTTAGCAAACTGTAAATAAGGTTTAAAACTATAGATTAAAACAAGGGATTGGGTTTTCTGGGGTGAAGAGCCTGATCATGGGATGTGTTTATTAATCATATTTTTAATTTTCTGTATCTTGTGGTGTTTTGACATCTTGAAAATCTTGCTGGCCCAAGAGATATGGCACTGCAGGGTAACCAATTCTTAGAGATCGCCAAGGATTCCATCAGGAGTATGCCTTTTATGTGCAAAGCAGCGAATCTAGAGACCATACCCACTACTACCTATTCAGTTCAGTTCAGTCGCTCAGTCGTGTCTGACTCTCTGCGACCCCATGAATCACAGCACGCCAGGCCTCCCTGTCCATCACCAACTCCAGGAGTTCACTCAAACTCATGTCCATCGAGTCGGTGATGCCATCCAGCCATCTCATTCTCTGTCGTCCCTGTCTCCTCCTACCCCCAATCCCTCCTAGTATCAGAGTCTTTTCCAGTGAGTCAACTCGTCGCATGAGGTGGCCAAAGTATTGGAGTTTCAGCGTATTGGGGTTGGCCAAAAAATTTATTGGGGGTTTTCCATAAATTGCTATAGAAAAGGATATCCCTGGTGGTCCAGTGGTTAAGATTACTGGTTTCCACTGCAAGTGGTGTGGGTTCAATCCCTGGTCAGAGAACTAGAATCCCGCATGCTGTGTGGTGCAGCCAAGCATAAATGAACTTTTAAAAAAGATGCTATAGAGAAACCTGGACAAACTTTTTGGCCAATCCAATACTTTATCTAATTTTCACACACCAAACCAATACTTCTCTGCCTTAAATCATCCCAGGGTCAGCTAACCTGGCAACTAAAAACCAACCCTACAGTCATGGTTGTTGTTTGTGGTTCAGTTGCCAAGTCTGACCCTTTATGACCCCATGGACTGCAGCACGCTGGGCTCCTCTGTCCTTCACCATCTCTTGGAGCTTGCTCAAACTCATGTCCATTGAATCAGTGATGCCATCCAACCATCTCATCCTCTGTTGTCCCCTTCTCCTCCTGCCTTCAATCTTTCCCAGAATCAGGGTCTTTTCAAATGAGTTGGTTCTTCACATCAGGTGGCCAAAGTATTGGAATTTCAGCTTCAGCATCAGTCCTTTCAATGAATATTTGGGACTGATTTCCTTTAGAATGGACTGGTTGGATCTCCTTGCAGGCCAAGAGACTCTCAAGAGTCTTCTCCAGCACCACAGTTCAAAAGCATCAGTTCTTTGGCACTCAGTTTTCTTTATAGTCCAACTCTCACGTCCATACATGACTACCGGAAACTCTAGTAAAGGCTCTTAAACTCCCCACATCCTTGCTTCTGTCTTCTAACCACCCAGATGTCTTTCTCATGTGAGTGGTGTGGGATGCCTCCTTCCCTTGAAAAGTGTTAAGTCATCAGTTCTTTTTTCAATGACTTTAAACTCTCTGAATCATCCCTCGGTCACCTCCATATCTGTGAGTATAATCATTGAGATAGGGAGATTGGTCAGGGAGGGGCACCCAGAGATCTTCAAGGTAATGGTAAAGTTCTATTTCTTAAATGGACTGGTGGGCTCAACGACATCATCATTATTCTTCAAACTGCACATACATGCCTTTGTAATTATGGTATCCTGATGCTGCTGCTAAGTGGCTTCAGTCGTGTCCGACTCTGTGCAACCCCATAGACAGCCGCCCACCAGGCTCCCCCATCCCTGGGATAGTCCACTATAAAAATGAAGAAAATCTATAAGCATTTTATTTACTACAAAGGTAGCACATCATTGTACCAGCATTAATTTCTCTTTTTTAAAACATTTTTTTAAAGTATTTATTTATTTGGCTATACCAGGTCTTAGCTGCAGCATGAGAGCTCTTAGTTGCAGCATGTGGGATCCAGTTCCCTGACCAGGGATTGAACCTGGGCCCCCTGCATTAGGAGCACAGAGTCTTAGCCACTGGGCAACCAGGGGAGTTCCCAACATTAATTTCTTAGTTTCGTTGTTTTCTTTTTAAATTTTTGACTGCACACATGGCATGTGGGATCTTAGTTTCCTGATTAGGGATCAAACCTGCACCCCCTGCAGTGGACGCACAGAATCTTAACCACTGGACAGCCAGGGAAGTCCCTTCATCTCTTAGTTTTGATAAAAGTACTATGGTGATGTAAGATGGTAACATTAGGGGAACCTTGGTGAAGGATATGTTAAAATTCTTTATATTGTCTTTGCCACTCTCCTGCAAATTATTTCAAAACAAGAAAAAGGTTTTTAAAAGTACTGCAGAAGCCAAACCATGCAGGATCCTCCTTGGAGGTCACCCTGGCGTGTTTGGATTCTGTCCTCTGAACAATGGGGCGTCACTGGAGGGTTTTCAAAAGGTGGGGCGGAGTCCAATCACATGAAAAGACAACGCACAGCTTCTCATAAAAAGATTTTAAAAAACCCCAAAACACAGCTTCTTAAGAATTTCAAAATTGTCATAGATGTGGGGGCCATCTTCCCTGCGGCCAGATGCAGACCCTAGCTTGACTGACCCTGGGCTGTGAGGTCCTTGTGACAGTGGACACGTGGGGGGTGGGGGGTGCACTGGAGAGAACACAGCATCCATTGATGAACAGTGGTGGGAGGGAGTGTCATAGGAGGGTCCTGGGGGAGACAAGGCGGAAATGAGAAGGACAGAGGCTACAGGGCTTGGTGGGGGATTGGGAGGGAGGCCTGTGAACAGAGAGGACTGTGGAGACCCCACCTTCAAGCTTGCCGTGTCCCTCAGCCAAGCTCTCAGCCTCCTCCTCACACCACCCCTCAGCTCCACCAATAGGCCTCCTCCTTCCCCTCTGGTCCTCCCGGCCCCCAGGCTTATGCATATACACCACCTCTTCGACCAATCCTTCCCCCAAGCTCCCAGAAAAGGCTCAGCTCTCCACCTGGGGTTTGCCCTCTTCTTGAATTTTTTTTTGAGTCTTCTCAGCTCACAAAATTCTTCCTCATAAAGATTAGATAAAACTTCCCTTTGATCCCAGGCCTCCCTCGAGCTATCATCCTCCACCCCTTCTTCAGCCAAACCTCCTCAAAGGCCCGATTGTCTCCTGGGCCCAGACTCTCACTTCCTGCCCCCAGGCCACCCCTCCCCACTCAGCCCCAGGAACCTTTCCTCCTCCTTGTGAGACCCCACAGCTTTGACCTCTCATCCTCTAGTCCTGTGAGTCTCTCTCCCTCACACACCTCATCTCCTAAGGCAGCATATGCTTGTTTATTGTCTGTCTCTCTCACTAGGTTTCATAAAGTGATGTTATGAGCTGAACAGTGTTAAAAGTGTTAGTCGCTCAGTTGTGTCCAACTCTTTGTGATCCCATGGACTGTAGCCCGCCAGGCTCCTCTGTCCATGGGATTTTCCAGACAAGAATACTGGAGTGGGTTCCCATTTCCTTCTCCAGGGCATCTTCCTGACTCAGGGATCAAACTTGAGTCTCCTGTGTTTTTATGTAGAGTCCCTCTCAATGATCGTGAACCAGCTCAAATGACCAATGGGTCCAGCCTCTCTGCAGCCCCTTATTATGCTACCAACTCCCCCCACCCCGACCTCATCTCAGACCCCATCTCGGATCTCTCTGGAGCCCCAGATCGTCATCCCCTTAGACAGGGGCATCCCACAGGAACCCCAGGCTCAGGAGTTAAAAACTAAGTGTACTTTCCCCCAGTCCTGTGCATCCAGGTCCAAGGATGCCTCTAAGAGATGGCTCTGTCTCCCACCTGTAACCTGATGCCCTCCTGAATGGCTCATTTCTCTCCCAACAATAGCAACCAATCCAGCCTTGTGGATGTTGCTTCTGGAGAGTAAGTTTAGCATTTTTTTCCCTCCTCCTCCTCCCCACTATCACCCTCACTCCACCCTGGACTCCAGGCCGCCATCTCCTCTCACCTGGACCACCATAGCAGCCTCCTAAATGGCAGTCAGGAGGACCTTTCAAATCTACATTAGGGACTTCCCTGGTGGTCCAGTGGTTGAGAAGCTGCCTGCCAATGCAGGAGACACAGGTTCGAACCCTGTTTGGGCAAGATACCACAAGCTGTGGGGTAACTTAGCCTGTGCCCCACAACTGCTGAGCCTGCAGTCTGAACTCCGTATGCGTTCTAGAGCCCAAGTGCTGCTCCCACATACTGACTCTATATGCCTAGAACCCGTGCTCTGCAACGAGAAATCAGCTCAGTGAGAAGCCTGCACACCACAGCTGGAGAGTAGCCCTAGCTCTTGGAAACTAGAGAAAGCCAACAAGCAGCAGTGAAGACCCAACACGGCCAAAAATAAATGTTTTTTAAAAATCTGCATTTAAGCTCCTTTGTTTGCTTAAATCTTTTGCTGATTTACACTTTTACACATAGAAGAAAAACAAAATTCTTAGCATGCTGCATAAGTTCCTCCTTGACTTGGTCCCTGCCAGCCTTTCTCCATCTCACTTGAGCCTCAGGACCTTTGCACTTGCTATTCCCTCTTCCCAGAACACGTTCCACTCAGATTCTTTATGACTCACTGCCTTGCTTCTTTTAAATCCCCACTAATGACTGTTTTTCTTCAAGAGGGCTTCTTATCTGCCCCTCACGAACTAGGAACCCCTAGCCCTTCACCTTGCTTTCTATTCCTTCTCAGGATTTACCACCTCATGCATGTTATGTGTCTGTTACCAGTTTGTGTTTTTCCCTCCTTCCTTCTAGAATGTGAGGCCCAGGAAGGCAGGAATTTTGTTTCCTTTGTTATCTATGCCCAAACCCAGCACCTGAAAAAGGCCCAGCATACAGGAAGCACTCAACAGATAAAACCAGTGAGTGGAATTTCTACTTCCTCCCGCCTCAGATTTTGGGCTTCCGCAACACTGAGCTGGTTTTTACTGCCCATACACATAATTGGAGAAAGAAATGGCAACCATTCCAGTATTCTTGCCTGGAGAATTCCATGGACAGAAGAGCCTGGTGGGCTACAGTCCATGGGGTCACAAAGAGTCAGACACGACTGAGTGACTAATGCTACTACACATCATGCTGTTTATCACCTCCAAGCCTTTGCTCGAGCTGATCTACCTTCCTGGAGGGCCTTCCTCTGCTAAGTTGATATTCCATAGACTCTTCCTTGAAGAGTCTGCTTGGGTTATCGCCTCCTTCAGGCAGCCTTTCCTGATTACTGCCCCATTGCCTGGTTAAGTAGCCTTTGCAGGGCTCCTGAAGTATCTTGGATGTCTCAGTGTTCAGATTTATCACTGTGCTTTTGAAGGACCTGTTTATTGCTCATTTGCTTATTGTGAGCATCTTGTTAGCAAACTTTCTTTCTGGTAAATCCTTAACATATTCCCTGATAGAGTCAGTGCTGAGTGAATGCTTTTATGACTTAATGAATGAATGAGTTGGCTTGGGTCTAGCCATAAAAATTGCTCTGTGACTGTGAGCAAGTCCACAGCTCCCTGTGGACCCAAGTTTTCCTCAATCTGTGTAACCAGGTGTCTTACAACCAGCTGTGTTTATGAAAATATACAATTTCCAGGCCTAGCCTTGGAGGTTCTGATTCCGGAGAAGAAGAGAGTGTCTGCATATAATGTACCCCTCTGGGTCATTCTGATGTGCCAACAGCTAGACACCATGGCTAGGCCCCCTGCTCACTGTGCAGACCTGAGTTTCTGACTTGAAAAGAAACCAGAAGGGGAAAGTGGCACTTGGTGGCCCCTGGAGGACAGTCCTGGGGGATCCCCTGGGGCTGGGGGGTGGAGCACATGCAGTAAGAAAGCAACCTCCCCCCCGCAACTTCCCCATGCCCTATCAGGGCTGAAGATTGAAAGGGGGGGCCAGTGGGGACAAGCACAGCTGCACAGCACAATTTAGCCCTTTCATTAGGAGCTTAGTTCTTGGCTGGCTGGTGGGGAAAGGCCGCAGTGTGACCCCAGCCCCATGGCCACAGCACCATCTGCCCAGTTTTTTCTCGCTGCTCAGGCCTTTTCACCCCAAGAAGTCCTTGGGTGTCCTTGGGTGGCCCTAGAGCCTTGAAGTGGGGCCACAGAGGGGAAGGGGCCATTCTCATGAGAAAAGAGGGAGAAGGAGCTAGAATTTGGGGGATAGAAACATTTTAGTGCTGAGAATTTCAGGGATGAAGATCAATGAAGCTAAAGCTGCGGCTGTTGAGGGCATATATGACTTGGGGAAGCCCATTTCCTATTTTTTTGCAACTCTGCCATTCCAAGGTGATGTGGAAGAAATTCCACCCACCCTTCAAGCCCCACTTACTTTCTCTATGAAATGAGTGTTCTATGGTAGCAGCTCTGATAATACTGTAAACAGACCTTTTAGGTGCCTCCCATTTCTAGCACTCTGGAATTTAGGGGTAGATCCCTGGGCTAACAGTCAGGATAGTGGGTTTGAATCCTGATTCTGCCATGGACATGCTGTGTGGCCTTGGGGAAGGCTATTGGACTCTCTGGGCATCTTTGCAAAGTAAGTGGGGGTAGAGTGCAGTGTGCCTCAGACAGTCTGTAACTTAACTTCATTATCTTATCCTTGTACACATCAAGAGCATTTACTACCAAGAGGGTTTATCACTGTTGATGTTGACCTTGATCACCCAGCTGAGGCAGTGTTTTCCAGGTTTCTCCATGTAAAGTTACTCTGTTTTTTCCCTTTCCATACTGAGCTCTTTGAAACAAAATCATTATGTGCAGCCCACACTTTGGTGAGAAACTGAGTTAGTCACACAGTCGTGTCTGTCCCTTTGCGACTCCATGGATTGTAGCCCACCAGGCTCCTCTGTCCATGGAATTTTCCAGGCAAGAATACTGGAGTGGGTTGCCATTTCCTTCTCCAGGGGCACTTTAGTGAGAAACTATGCTCTGTCCCCTTGAAGGTGACGTATCTACATAAATTATGTGGAATTATTCTGCAAGAATATTTATCTATTCTCTCCCACTTATTTATTTATATAAACATAATGCTTTATTTTCTTGCGCAAATTATTCCAGCTTTGGTCTTTAAAAGCTCTTTCAGTTGGAGTCTGTGTCCCTTTGACATGCTGCCATCATTGTGGATTTTTATTTTAGTGCTTCTTTACCTGCCACACTAAAAAAAAAAAATTATTTATTTTTGGTGCTTCCTTACTTGTTGGGGCTCCCCTAGTGGCTTAGTTGGTAAAGAATCTGCCTGAAATGTGGAAGACCCAGGTTTGATACCCAGATCGGGAAGATCCCATGGGGGAAAAAATGGCAACCCACTCCAGTACTCTTGCCTGGAGAATTCCACGGACAGAGGAGTAGGACAGACTGCAGTCCATGGACTCGCAAAGAGTTGGACATGACTGTGCGAATAACTTTCACTTTCACTTACTTGCTGGCACTGCAACATGATCCAGGCTTATCTTGTGTATTCCTATCCCAGTCCTGGAAGAATCCATTTCTCCAAAGAGCCCTGGTTCTTTTATTGGAGAATGGTATTAGAAACCAAGATGTGGATGTGAGGTGTGCTCATTGCTGCTGGGGTGTTTTTGCTTCAAAGCCTCTCTGCTGATGGAGCAAAGAAATACATGTGTATATTAGGCTAACTTCTATGTATACACATATCCATAAAGATTTCTATCTGTATCTATCAACCTACCAACTACCTATGCTGCTGCTGCTAAATCACTTCAGTCGTGTCCGACTCTGTGCGACCCCATAGATGGCAGCCCACCAAGCTCTGCCATCCCTGGGATTCTCCAGGCAAGAACACTGGAGTGGGTTGCCATTTCCTTCTCCAATGTGTGAAAGTGAAAAGTGAAAGTGAAGTCGCTCAGTCTTGTCCGACTAGTAGCGACCCCATGGACTGTAGCCCACCAGGCTCCTCTGTCCATGGGATTTTCTAGGCAAGAGTACTGGAGTGGGTTGCCATTGCCTTCTCCGACCAACTATCTATATCTGTACCTATATTAAGCTAAGTATGAGTTCATATTGCCTCCAACTGTAAACTATTACCACCTGGATCATTCTAGTCACTTGCTGGCCTGTAACTTCTCATTCCAATAGTGAGAAACCCGAACCGTTCTTCTTTTGATCAAATTGTCTGAACTCTGGCTAGTTGAAGTCCCTTTAAGTTGGCTCCTTTCACTTGACTTCACCATTCTTTGAGGGCTTTCTTGCTTCCTGACATGCGACATTTCAGGTTCACCTCACGCTTTCTCTGAACAATCCAGGAATCAGCCATTTCTCTAAGGATGTGAGTCTCTTTTATTGGGGAATGGTATTTAGGGACCAAGATCTGGGTACTAGATGTGCTACTTGCTATGGGGTTGTTATGGTTCCATAGCCTACTCAATGGGCAGAGCTAGGGAATATATGTGTGTGTATGTGTGTGAAGCATGAGCTCATACTGATGTCTCCAACTAAACTCATAGCCACAGATCCTTCTTCTGTGCTATGTTTTTAATTTTCATTTCCCATAGTGAGAACCCAGGTTCCCAAGTCATTAATGTATTTATTCATTTCTTCAATCAGACAACAGAAATAGTAGTCTCAGAATTACAGCACCAATACCTTTGCCAAGTATGGTTAGTCTAAGTTCAAGACTTCTTTGTGGTTTTCTTTGCTCTTAGAATATATCCTATTAAGAGGCTAGGAGTCAGAGTCCTAAAGCCAAACGTACTTAAATTAATTGTTTTCTTTGTGTGGTTATAGTATAAACTTGACATGCAATTAAGCTCATTTTTTCCCCCTTTGTTTTCAAGTTTAGGATTTAGGTTTTCATCTTTTATTTTATTTTTGAAAATGTAAAATGTTTACATGGTTAAAAGTCAAAACTGTATAAAAATATACTCAGAGAAATCTTATTCCCATCTTTTTCTTCTCTACTGCATTACCGCCAGTTCCTTATGAGTAACTGTTTTTTAATAAGTTTCTGATTTATCCTTCCTTAGTTTCTTTTGCATAATCAAATAAATAAGTATACGTAGAAATAAATAATTTAAAAATTTTCTTACATGAAAGGTAGCATACTATGCACAATCCTCTACATTTTGTTTAACAATATATGTTTTAAATCACTCCACACAGGTTCATCGAATTCTTCCTCCTAGCTTTTATGGCAGCATAACAAATCATTGCATGTCTGTGCACGTGTGCCCAGTTGTGTCTGACTCTTTGCGACCCCATGGACTGTAGCCTGTCAGGATTCTCTGTCCATGGAATTTTCTAGGTGAGAATACTGAAGCGGGTTGCCATTTCCTACTCTAGGGCATCTTCCTGAACCCAGATTGAACCCTGGGTCCTTATGCATTGGCAGGTGGATTCATTACCGCTGTGCCACCTGGGAGGCCCCAAACATTCGTTATATAGAAACAAAGTTCATTTTGTTATTACAAATAACAATGAAAAATCTTGTATGGATATTTTTAAATATTTGTGTAATTATGTCTTTAAATAAACCCTTGAAGAATCCTGAGTCAGAGGGTACAGCCTATGTCATTCTTCTAGATATTACTGGTAGGAGAGTACATGCGGGGCCCTAGTTGGCATGGGAGGCTTGTGTGCCTCTGCTCTGTTCACTGGGGAGGCTCAGGCCCCCCAACCTGCCCGAGGATGAGGGCTCAAGCCCTCCCAAGGTCCTGCAGGCCGGCTTCCTGCCAGGCCCAGGCCCTGCCCCTGGGCCCAGTAAAGGACCATCTGTGTCCAGCCTCCCTGGATGCCCCTCCCTGCCCCTACAGCTATGGACGCGGGCGGCAGACCGGGTCTGCCTGGGAAAGGTGATGTTGCAGGCCAGCCATGGTGGCCACGTCCACGCTGGCCCGCCTGCCCACCCTGTAGCCCCACTCCCAGCCCCCAGCAAGTACTCTACCCAAGGTGCTGGAGGGTGTAGCCCCCATCCCACCCCCATGCTTCCGTCTGGAGCCTGTGTCCTCCCCGAAGCCATGGAAGGTGTGTCTACACACCACACCCCAAATGTTGTTTTTTTTTTTAAATAAAGGAAAGAAACATATATAAAAAAAAAATGATTACCACCAATGATGTGTAAGAGGCTCCAAGGCTATTAGCATGTGTTGTCAAGCTTTTGAACTTTCGCCTAATTGATGGATGAGATATGGCACTTCAGGGCAGTCTGATCTGCATTAAAACTTAGTTCCATCTGTATAGATATTTCCCTAGAAGTGCTGGGCCATTTCAAACAACCTCGGTAGACTGGACTTTAGGGTTGTCCCAACCACATATTTGGTTGGTGGCTGTGGCTCCCCGTCACGCCCAGGGACCAGTGGGCTCTCCACAAAGAATCGCAGCTCCTCACCCCCCATCTCTGGTTCCCCAAGGCCACTGACCCTCCTCCCCTCAGCCCCACACTGGGCAAGGCATAAACTGCTTCCTCCACACAAAGAAGACTCTTGAGTGAGGAGGATGACTTGGCCTCTGAGAAATGCTGAAGTCTTGACCTCCTCCATAGCTCAGAGGGCCAGCTGGGGTTGAGGAATGATGGAGCCAGGACCTCAGGGTGTGAAGGACTGGGCTGGGACTGCTCTTTGAGGACGCTGGATTGGAGACGCAGGGCACCTAATCTCCCTAGAGTGCTTGACACAGCCTCTTACTTACCCATTAGACCTAAGGCTCTTCCACTCCGTCCTCTCCTACCTGACTGCCTGTGGACACGCCTAAAACTCAGAGGTGACCATGTGTGTGCTAAGTCGCTTCAGTCATGTCCGACTCTTTGCGACTCTATGGACTGTAGCCTGCCAGGCTCCTCTGTCCATGGAATTCTCCAGGCAAAATACAGGAGTGGATTGCCATGCCCTCCTCCAGGGGATCTTCCCAAGCCAGGGATCAAACCCAGGTCTCCTGTGTTGGCAGGCGGGTTCTGGTTCTTTACTACTAGTGTCACCTGGGAAGCCCAGAAATGACCATGGTACCCCTGCATTACAAGCTTTTTTGGTTCAGATCTGATCTCTACTCACTTTCTGAATGAAATCTCCCTCTCTACCTATGGATGTCAAGGTGGAAGCTACAATGTCTTTTATGACCTAGTCTCAGAAGTCACACAAATAACTTCCTCTCCATTTGATTCTTTCCAGGTGAGTCTAGATCCAGCACACGCTGAAGGGGGCTCCACTTTGGGAAGGGAGAAGTGTTAAGAAATTTGTGGGCATGTTTTAGAATCACCACGCTATCCATCCACCTAGCCAATGAACATTAACTAAGCACCTGTTACACACCTGGCCTTGTGAGCAACTCACAATCTAGAGCCTTGAAAAGAGTGTCATCTGGATCGTGAGTGCAAACTCAGTCATCCCCAGGGTCCAGGAAAGAGCATGAACAAGTGAACCAGGTGGGGACTCCGGAGAGCTGGCTACCCCATGCCTTGATGAAGGGAGAGGTTGCTGGCCAGCTTCAGAAGTTTATGTAAAGCCGCCTTCTTTTTAGACATTGACAACAAATTCAGTTGTTGTGTTTTTTTCAAAGAAACTTTCTGGCTGTCTGGTTTGGTCCATATGCTGCTAGTTTGCAGCCACACTGAAAATTTCTCAGTGTTCTTCTCAAACATTCATTTATTCATTTCACAAACTTCTGTATGCACAGGGCCCCTCTCTCACATTAAAGAAATGACCTGCAATCAGCCCCTGCACACCCCATTTTCTTGACCTGGAGTACCTTCTCAACTTTCTCCCTACATTGAACTCCTATTCTTCCTTCATAGCCCAGGCCCGTGTCCCTCCTCTAGGAAACCTCCTGGACCCCACCTCTAGTTCTCTCCTGTAGGCTCCTAGCATATTTTCGTCCACAGTTCCAATATAGTACTCTTCTGCTTCTTTCGCCAGAGAGTGAGCTCCTGAGGGTTGAGTGAAAAGACAGGTGCTGCTGAGCAGAAGGGGGAGGATCACCTGGGGCCGCTGGGCAGTGCTCCCCAGAGGAGGTGGTCCTGGGAGGATGAACAGGACTTGCAGAAAGGGGATCCCCTGGTGAGGGCAAGAGGATGAGCAAAACCACAGAGGCAGGAAGACGTGGGTCGTGCCTGAGGCTGGCAGAGGCCCAGCTCCTTCCTCCTTGGACCTCCCTGCAGCTGGCGGGCTCTTGGCTGCCTCCCCAGATGGTGATGGGTGAGGTCTGCAGGCTCCAAGAAGCTCCAAGTAGCTGGGGAAGGGGAGACGGCTGGAACAAGAAACCCAACTCCTAGATGAGTCATCTGTGGAGTCAGTCCTACAATAACAAGAGAGGGAGGGCTGGACTAGGAGGGAGAGTGGGGGCAGGGGGCTAAGGGATGGACTGAGGGAAGCAGGAAGGTTCTTAGTGTCCCCGCCTTAGGGTCTCCAACCCCAGGTTCCCCTGGGACCTTGGCTGCTGGTTTCCACTGCCCTTGGAGCTAGACTCTTCTCCAGCTCTCTGGAGCCTCCTTGCTGGTGGGTCTCCCTGCAACCCCTGCCTTCTTTTTGCTGTAGCCTCCATCCTGTAGCTAGGAGCATCTTGAAAAACAATCTGATCACATTACTCCCTCTGTAATTCCTTCCATGGCTTTTCCTGGCTCTAAGGAGACAATTCCCATTCTCTGTGACCTGCAGAACCTTGCCCACCTCTCCCACTTCTGGTCGTGTCCCTGCCCCCTTCACTCTGTCTCTAATCCACTCTCCTGCCACAGGACTTTTGCATGTGCTGTTCCCGCTGACTGTTACGCTCTTCCCTGACTTCTTTCACTAGTTCATCCTTCCTCTCTTGTCAGATCTCAGCCTAAGCCGTCAGGGCAGTCCTCCCAGACCTAGAATCCACTGGGTTCCTTTGATATGGACTCTTGTTTCCTTTGAACAACTGTGCCCACACATGTATGGTGCATTCATTAATAAGATGTGATCTCTTACCATACTATGAGCTACACAAGGGCAGGGACTGTCTGTTGTGTTCACCCTGCCACCCCAGCACACACATTGTCCCTGGAATAGAGCGGGTGATCAATCAGTGCATCTCAGAACCACTATCCCCTGCAGGACATGACAAATGCACATAGGTGTTGCCTCACAGCAGTCAGAGGAGGGAGCCAAAGCAGGTTATCGGTTCCATCATACAGCTGAGAAAACTGAGGTTCAGAGAATTTAGACAAACCCTCATGACCCTGCAGGGGGTAGTGGAAAGGCAGGAACTTGAACCCAGGGCCCCTACTCATATATCGTGGGTTCCCCTACCATGAAGCAGGTTTGTTTTTTTTTTAATATTGATTGATGGGCTGATTGATTTGGCTGCTTCAGGTCTTGGTTGCGACATGCAGGATCTTTTGTTGTGGTGCACGGGTTCTCAGTTGTGGCTTGCAGACTTAGTTGTTCCGTGGCATGTGGATCTGAGCTCCCTGACCAGGGATTGAACCTGCATCCCCAGCATTGCAGGCAGATTCTTAACCACCAGACCACCAGGAAAGTCCCCATGAAGCAGTTTTAAGAGCAGACCTGGTAGTTGTCCTGGCTGGGCAGTGTGACACTGCGTGAGTCAACCCCTCTCTGGGTGGATCTCCCTGTTGTAAATTAGGACAATTAAACAAGTGAAGTTTTAAGTCTCAGGGCCGCTGAGACATTTTGTTCTCATAGATTTCTTTCCCTGTCCCTGCCACCAGATTGAGGGCATCCTAGGAGAATGTGGGACAGTGTCTGGGGTACCTGTGTGTCCACAGGAGTCCTCCGCTCTGATCCCAAGACCTGGTATCAGAGAGTTCAGTTAAACATCATATTTCCCCCCTGTAAGAAGAGAAGGTCATTGAGGGAGAAAACAATGTCTTTTTTCTTCCTAGTGTTTATGAAGTGGGCAATGATCATCAAAGCTTTTGTTGACGTAACCTGTGTTTCCATCTCCCTCCTTCTGGTTTCTTTGAGTTCTCCCCACTCCATGCAGTCCTGGTAGACCTGTCTTCATGTATTCCCACCGAGGGATGAGCATAGAATCTGTTCTGGCCAATCAGAATAGCCTTTTTACTCTGGCCATAGTGATTGGTTCAGGAATAGACATGTGACCTAAGCAAGGCCAATCAGGGTCTTCCTTAGAGTTAGGATATAAAAGCAGGGGAAAAAATGTTGTCATTGTACTAGGACTGCTGAGCTGAGACCATGTAACCCTGAAGTGCCTGGAGACCTTCTTCCCTGGCCATGGGAGAGAAACCACCTGAAGAATGATGACAGAGCTCTGGCACCAGTTCTCGCTTTTAAGACTCTAAAGTCCCTTTTTGCACTTAAGCCAGGTTGAGTTGAACTTCTGTCATTTACAATCAAGAGTCTTTGATGGTCAGGTCAATTTCATCCGGGAGAGGCCAGGGGTGATGTTCTATGCGCCCTTCAGTCTCCCTGTTCTGAGTCACTCTTGGCTCCTAGCACTCACAAGCCTTTCTGTGCCACCCACTATAGACACCAGCAAAGAAGAGGAGCAAACCACTCCCTTTCAACCCAGACTTTTACAGTTCAGTGCTGTGTTAGCTGCAGCCTCTGAGAAACAGAAACAAAAGACAGAGTTAGAAGTGCAAGAGATTCACTGGGGGTGATGCCTGTAAGGATAAAGGGAAGAGGGAGCCGGGAGAGACAAGGACTGTGCTGCAGGTCCGACAACTCCAAAAGGAAAGGAGGAGGAAAGGAGAACTGGGCAGAAAGAATTTCTGGTCCAACACTGAGGAAGTCTCAACCAGCCCAGTGGCGAGCTCTGGCATGGAAACTGTTTAGAGAAGAGTCCCACATCAGGCAGAAGGGGTGAACCCTTGTGCACAGTGTGCTTAGCCAGGGGCTGCCCAGGAAGCATGTGGCCTTGACCACAAGCGGTGTCCTGAGTCATCCAGGGCTCAACAGGCTCTTGCTTGAAGGGAGATGTAAGGGGCACACTCCATGGCTGATACAGTGCCTCAATACATACTCATTTTATTTTTTAAATAATTTTAAACTTAATTTCTAATTAATTGATTATTAAAAAATTTTCTGGCTGTGCTGGGTCTTCATTGCTGCCCTTAGGCTTTCTCTATTTGTGGCGAGCGGGGGCTACTCTTGGTTGTGGGCTTCTCATTGTGGTGGCTTCTCTTGTTGTGGAGCAGGGACTCTAGGGTGCGTGGGATTCAGGAGCTGCAGCTTGCAGGCTCTAGAGCACGGGCTCAGTAGTTGTAGCGCATGAGCTTAGTTGCTCTGTGGCATGTGGAATCTTCCCAGACCAGGGATCGAACCCGTGTCCTCTGCATTGGCAGGTGGATTCTTATCCACTGTACAGGTAAGTCCCCTATTCATTTTCATAAAGATGTATGGGGGCAAGATTCAAACCCAGGCCTTCTGCATCCAGAGTCTGTGTCTTCTGCAGTGTCAATCTTCCTTATATATGAGGGACCACAGGTGGCAAATAAGCTTCATCTCTAATGCCAGCTCATATTGATGGAAAGCAGTTACCTGGGATCTGTGTTGAAGAGGATTCTGAGGCTGCTTCTAAGTTCAGCAGGAAGTTCCAAGATTGATTCATGATGTCTACAGTGGGTAGGAAGGGGCTGAGTGTATGCACATGTGCCAAGTACTTCTGCTGATAGTAGGAACAAATAAATATTTACTGAATAAATAAATTCTGAATCCCATGACTTTAAAAAAAATTATGCAACTTTCTCTTTCCCCAAGTGAGACTGTTCCCTGATGAGATGTCCTGGCACCTGGCCCTGGGAATCTCATAACCACAGATAGAGCTGCCATTTGCTGGAGACCTATTACATGCCAGGCACTGTGTGAAGTCTCGCTGCATTATCTCATTGGATTCTCACAAAAGTCTCATGAGGAGAAGATTATAACCTGTGCTTGATGCTGTGGATACTGTGGTCTCAATCTGTGCAAGGCTGCACAGCACATCAGAGCAGATCCCATTTGCACATCCCTTCCCGGTTTACTCTACTCCACTGTATGTAAGACCAGTGATGGATTTTGTTATTTCTCCAAATTTAGTGGAGTAATTGGAGCAAGATTCAGTTATTCATTTACCAAAAAGAGAGGAAATGAATGCTTGAACAGTTCTTGGAAAATCCTCTGGAAAGATCCTGGGAGATGAACCAAATCCAATGCAGCATTTAAGCCCGTGTATTTAGAGGTTGATTTCACAACCATTCGTCCCTAACATAAACAACACCATTTTAGTGTTGAAATATATTAATTCTGCCATGTACCAGACACAGTGCAAAGCACCTTACACTCATTAACTTATTTAATCCCCACCATAGCTCTATGAGGAAGTAAATATTATTCTCTCTGGCTTACAGAGGATAGAACTGAGGCACAGGAAGATGAACTTGCTTGAGGTCACACATAACATGAGGCCAAGGCTGTACGGGTATGTGTGTGTACATGTTTGGTTGCATGTGGAATTGAACCATAAAGTAGAAAGTGTTTTTGGAAGAATATAGGATAGGAATAAAGTTGCCGAGGATGTCAATGGAGCCAAGCAATGAACTTTATAAAGAGCACACTTGTGGTTTATATGCCATTTCAGATCCCTTTCCACCCTTTGTATGCAACTTAATTTTCTTTTGGGTGACCAGTTGATCTGAGATGTTCAGGGTTGGTGGGACCTTGGGCATGTGGCCCAGTGAGAATCTCTCTTTTAAGTCTTTGAAACTGTCAAGGAGAGATACACAGCTTGGGATTCATTGTGGTAGCAAAAGGGAGGTAGTTTATACCATTATTTCTAGAAATGGACAGCCTTGTACAATTTTGGCTTCCCATGTAGGGCAGTGGTAAAGAATCCACATACCAATGCAGGAGATGCAAGAGACACAGTTTTGATCCCTGGGTCAGGAAGATCCCCTGTAGTAGGAAATGGCTACTTATTCCAGTATTCTTGCCTGGAAAATCCCATGGACAGAGCAGCCTGGTGGTCTACAGTCCATGGGGTCACAAAGAATTGGACACAATTGAGCACGTCCAATTTTGGTTTCCACAGTTAACTCCTATCCAACTTTGAGCAAACTGCATGACCTCTCATTATCTCAGGTTTTTTTCACCTGTAAAATGAGGACAATAATAGAATTTACATCGTAATTCTTACACACTTTCCACCTGACACTCGGAAGTTTGTCTGTCTTGATGTAACTCCATTGGTCATCAAGAGTTTACAACTCATTCCTGCCAGGACCATCCCACTTACCTTGTATGTTTCAGAGGATGGACCCTAGCCTTCTCACTGATTCTGTGAGCACCCCATAATCCACTAATCCTTCATTATTTTTGCCTAACTCACAATCAGTCTCTGTTGCCTGCAAATCCCAAACACTAGATGTCATGTCAATTCTGTTTCCCTGCAAAGCTGGAACTCTAGAACCTACAACCTACAACCCCCTCAACTTCCAGCAAAATCCTGCTACCTGACATCAACAAGTCTGTTCTCTCCAAAGCTCGAGTCTGGAGTAATGATACCAAAACCATCCAGACGGGCTCCTGCAGTTTGGAGAGGATTTGATTGCTGAATACATACCATCAAGAGATTCCCCAGGTTGGAGCTATTAGAAATAGGGGATTCTTAGTCCCGAATTAACAATGAACAATCAGAGGTCCAGGGATGTAAAGGGCCTTGTAAAAGTTATACAGACAAGATGAGATGGCTCCTAGCTTGGGTACTTTCTGCAAAAAGACTGGTTGACCTATGTGGGTTGGGAGATGGGCTGTGAATGAGCTTGGACTTTGAACTTAAACCCTTACTACTATACTTGTCGGTTTTCAGTTCTTTGCTTAGTCCCAACTTCTTTAAGCTTAGTATTACCTCAGGGCCTTTGTACATGCTGTTCCTTTTGCCTGGAACTCTGATTCTCCCACTCCATCCCCAGTCTTCACCTAATTTCTTCCCCTCTTTCAGATCTAGGCTTCTCTCCCCTTCCTAAACCACCAGCTCTAGGCTGATCCCCCTACTGTGACCAGCATTAACATTTGTCTGTTTCCTTCTTAGCAGTTCACACACTCAGGTATTACTTTTTTGTATTTTTCGCCTATCTTTCGCACTAGATTGTACATTACCCGAGGACAGGGGCTTTGTCTTGTTATGGCTCAGTGCATGGTACAATGTTTGATAAAGGAATGGATGAATCCCAGAGTCACCCAACAGGAATAACTAGCTATCATCTAGTTTCCCAGTCTCCTTCCAGAACTGAAGCATAGCTGAGAACAGTGGTTTGGCCACAGTCACACAACAGGTCACTGTTTGAGAGAAATAAGACTAGAACTCACACACAACCGCCATCTCCTCTAAGCCTTGAGTTGGGTGGTCCTTGTGAAGCATGGGTGGGCTTCACAGGGGAAAGGTGTTGGGACATATGCTTACTTCTTAACACCAAATCTAAGAGGCAGGTACTGTCGTAACCATTGTCACCATTATCATCACTACCACCATCATCATCCCTATCTTACAGATGAGGAAACTGATTTACCAGAGTTCCTGACTTGCTGGAATCCCCCAGCTGGCAAGTGGGCGAGGAAGAGGTTCACTTCCCTGAGCATCAGGACTGCGCCAGGGCCTCGTTCTGTCGGTGTGTACAATGGGCGCTTCCTGGGGTGGGCGGGGTGCACGATGACTGAGGCAGGAGCTGGGCGGGAGGAGTGCGGAACAGGGCCAGATCAAATTCCCCTTGGCAGCCCGCGGCCCGGCCGGGAGGGGGGCGTCTGGTTCTCATCACAGGCGGCGGCGGGCGGGGCGGGGGCGAGGCGCCGGCTCCGAGGGGCCGCCGGCGGCCGCCGGGTCCCAAGCGGGGAGCAGCCCCGCCCCGCCCGCCCCGCCCGCCCCGCCCCTGCGGCCGCCCTCGGTGGTGGCCCGGCCCTCTCCGCCCGCGGCTCTCCCCTTCTGTCTCTGTCTCCAGTCTCAATCACCGTGCGTCTCTCCTGCACCCCTCTGTCTCTCTGCCCGAATCCCCGGCTCCCCTCGCGGATGAGGCGGGGTCGGCGCCCCGGGGCCAGCCCGCTCCGCCCGCTCCAGGGCTAGGCGGAGGGTCTGAGGCTGCATCCGACAGACGGAGGCACCGACTCGCGGACCGGACCCTCTGAGAGTCACCCGGGAGAGGAGCAGCCGTCGCCACCACTTGTACCCCGTCACCATGGTAACGCCTGCCAAGGCCTGGACCACCTTGCTCTGTCCCCTGTTAATGGGCACAGCCCTAGAGGGGGTGTCCAAGGCAGACTCCTTTTACGTTGAGACCACCTTCAGTTCCTGGCCAGGGTCTGCTTAATTGCCCCCACCAGCAGGGGTGGGTTGGAGGGTGCCGGAACCCATCTCTGGCGATGGCTTCCTCCCTCCTCTCTGGGCCTGCTTCTGTCCTTGAGTGAAGTGGGTGCATTAAGATTGGATGTTTGGTAAACTCTGATACTGCACCATCCCATTGCACAGATCAGAGCTGAAACCTAGCTCTGAACCTTGGACAAACTTGGGGTGGTGTTACCTTTCAGACCTGAGGCTGAGGGTCAGATATGTGCATTGTTGTCACAGTGTTTGGTTGGGGAAAGGGTTCAAGTCCCCTGTCAGCCCAGTCGGGCGCCACAGGGCAAGGTGGGTTAGTGTACCGAGGGGAGAGGAGGGACTTGTTCACCCAGACTTGGCGTGGGGTTGCTGCTTTCGACTCAGAGAAGCAAAGTCAGGTCTGCTCATTGGTCCAAGAGGAAGTGCTCCCATGTGAATTGAATGGGGAGGTAGGCCTAGGGGAGTGGGATAGAAAGGAGGGAGGGTTATACCCCCATGCCATGTCTTTCTGAGCTGGCACCTTGAGCAGGTTGGGGTGCTGTGTGTGTTTGTGCCAATGTCTGGAAACAGAATGAAAGAAAAGCTTGTTTTCAAGGGATCTCAGCCCAGTTTCAGCCAGGAGCCCCAGGCCGGTTCACAGAAGTGGTGGGGATTTGGAAAAGGGCTCTGGGGACAGGCCACAACTTTAATCCCTGACAGTGATGGACGAGGGTGAAACTGCGTCAGTTGAATTTGTGCACACGCAGACTCCTATACAGACAGGCTCACACACACACAGAGCATCCAAACACTCTCACACTGCTGAACACACATGCCCTCTCCAACCCGAGCCTTGTATGCCTGCTTCCCCAGATTGCTAGAATATGAGCATAATCACCTGCATATACACCACCGACAGACTGTAAAACCAGACTCCTAAATCCACACACCACAGGGCAGGTGTACACACGTGTTGCTCTTGGAGCTGTTTGACAATAGTCATCATAAGTTAATGGCTATTCACCTCTCACCACAGGCAAGGCTCTGAGCTGGGCAATTTACATACGGGAGATCATATAACTCACACCTCCTCTAACAGTAAACCTGCTGTATCTCCACCCCACAGATGGAGACCCAAAGCTCTGGGAACTTAAGTGACTGCCCAAGGTCACTCTTATCAGGAAGTGGCAATTAGGACAACCTGAATTCTGAACCTGCAACTGGGTGGTCTTGGCCACTCCAGAGCCATTTTTTCTCGTTTCAGACTTAACACAGTTATTCGTTTTAGAATCCAGATGCTCTGCTGAGCCTCAGACCCCTCAGATCAAGGCTCTGAGTGGCTCCCTCAAAGGGTGAACAATTCTTTCCTGAATGGGAGTGAGGGATGGATTTTCCTCTTATCTCTGTCTTTAAATATTAAAGGTTGCCACTTGCCCATCTTTTCTGGAGTCAGAGTACTCCAGCCGCTCTGACTTTGGTTCCGAGGTTTCATGTTTCATGCTCTCTTCTGCCACAGGGCCTTTGCACATACTGCTCCCGCTAGGTGGAACACCTTCCTCTAAATGAATTCCTATTCATCTTGTGAATCTCCACCCAATGTCACCTCCTCAGGAAAGTCTTCCCTGATTCCTCTGCCTTTCACTCTAGCATGCTATGTATCTCTACTTTGTGGCACCCATCACAGCTGTAATGTTTGTGGGGTGATTTGATTAATGGCTATTTAGTGTTCTGGGCAGCCCAAGGTCAAAGCATCTTATGACAAGGGCTTACGGCTTATCTAGTCCCACATTTCTGAAATTTCCATATCCTTATAATAATTTTTGCATAACTACTTACTGGATAAGGTATAAAGAAATTATAAAATTTACTACTTATTGTTTACTTAATACTTTCCTGAAATCAAGTAATTTGTAAGTTTAAAATGTATTTAAATAGGAAATCTTATGCCCATGAAAAATCGGTATTCATTGTCATTAATAGAAAGTAGCTGTAAAAATAAATGCAATGAAATTGAATATACATTAGAAAGTGGTGGCTGGATCAAGTTGGATGTGGATGATTCTAAGCCCAGGACTATTTTCTTTCTCTTAAAAGAGGTAGTAGCTAAGTGTCTGAGAGGTGTTCCAGATATATTGGCAATGAGCTTTCTCTTTGGTCTCATAAACAGGACTGGGAGAGAATTAGAATAACTTTCTTACTGTGATTTCACATCAAGTTCATGTCCTCCCCAAATCATCCCATGGGCCACCTGTGATCCCATCCCATGCTTTGAAAAATGCTGGTTGAGTCCAATTCAATTCATTCAACATTGCGAAGTACCTATCTTTGCAATGGTAGGTGGTCCTCCAAAGCACCTACTGTGTGCCAGGCCCTGTGTAAGGATCAGGGCCTAGAGATGAGTCAGCCCTGGCCCCTGCCTGGGTGGGGGCTTTCAGTCATTGGGGAAGGCAGACCACTCCCTGGGAATTCTGTGCTGAATGATGGGCAGTAGAGTCCATCACTTTACCTGGAAGTACACATATCATGAAAAAATTAAAGATACGGGTTGAGGGAGTTCTTTGGTGGTCCAGTGGTTAGTTCTCAGGGCTTTCAGTGCCCTGGGTTCAATCGTTGGTCAAGGAACTAAGATTTCCACAAGCGGCCAAAAAAATAAAAATAAAAAGATGCAGGTGGAGCAGGGCTCTGAAGGGTGGGGAAGAGCTCACCCAGTCTGGGGAGGAGCTCGTGGGAGTTCAGGATGTGCTTCCCAAAGTGGGGACCCCACAAAGGGTCCTGGAAGGGGAGACATCGATGGCACACAGATGAACATTTCTCATTTTACAGCTTTTCATCTTAGTGAGTGTTAGGAAGTGATTTAAACAGCAGGAACACATGATAATAAATACAAATAAATTCAAGTTGAGAATGAATTGACAGAAAGATGAATAGGAAGTATTGGGCTAGCCAAAATGTTTGGGCAAACCCAGACAAACTTTTTGGCCAACCCCATAAATAATGGATATTAAAGAAACAATAAATTAGTTTAGGTGAACAGTAAGAAAAACTCATGAATGAGATACATGGATCATTGGGAAGCCCTGAGCTAGGGTGTATTGTGTATTAGACATAGGAAGGGGATTCTGGGGAGATTAATGGGCCACTAATGCCAGGCTTGAGAAACCTGTATGCAGGTCAGGAAGCAACAGTCAGAACTTTACATGGAACAATAGACTGGTTCCAAATAGGAAAGGGAGTGCGTCAAGGCTGTATATTGTCACCTTGCTCATTTAACTTATATGCAGAGTACATCATGAGGAACGCTGGGCTGGAAGAAGCAGAAGTTGGAATCAAGATTGCTGGGAGAAATATCAATAATCTCAGATATGCAGATGACACTACCCTTATGGCAGAAAGTGAAGAGGAACTAAAAAGCCTCTTGATGAAAGTAAAAGAGGAGAGTGAAAAGGTTGGCTTGAAGCTCAACATTCAGAAAACAAAGATCATGGCATCTGGTCCGATCACTTCATGGGAAATAGATGGAAAAACAGTGGAAACAGTGTCAGACTTTATTTTTTTGGGCTCCAAAATCACTGCAGACAGATGCTGATTGCAGCCATGAAATTAAAAGACGCTTACTCCTTGGAAGGAAAGTTATGATCAACCTTGATAATATATTAAAAAGCAGAGACATTACTTTGCCAACCAAGGTCCGCCTAGTCAAGGCTATGGTTTTTCCCGTGGTCATATATGGATGTGAGAGTTGGACTGTGAAGAAAGCTGATCACCGAAGAATTGATGCTTTTGAACTGTGGTGCTGGAGAAGACTCTTGAGAGTCCCTTGTACCGCAAGGAGATCCAACCAGTCCATTCTAAGGGAGGTCGATCCTGGGTGTTCATTGGAAGGACTTATGCTAAAGCTGAAACTGCAATACTTTGGCCACCTCATGCGACGAGTTGACTCACTGGAAAAGACTCTGATGCTGGGAAGGGTTGGGGGCGGGAGGAGAAGGGGACGACCGAGAATGAGATGGCTGGATGGCATCACCGACTCTGTGGACATGAGTTTGAGTGAACTCCGGGAGTTGGTGATGGACAGGGAGGCCTGGCGTGCTGTGATTCATGGGGTCGCGGAGAGTCGGGCACGACTGAGCGACTGAACTGAACTGAACTGAACTGAATGCCAGGCTGAGCTGCTCAGGTAATGGGGAGCCTCTCAAGATAGTTGAGCAGTGGAAGGTTACAGTTGGATCTGTGTGTTAGAAAGACCATTGTGGCCAAAGGGGAGCCTATCTAGGTGGCAGGGAGCCTGGGGAAGAAGCAGAAGAACTGGTAGTTAGAAGCAGAAGAACTGGTAGTTATGTGGGCAGGTTCATATGTTGGCTCTGCTATTGACTTGGGCTCAGTTTCTTAGTCTATAAAATGGGAATAAATATACCCATCCCATAGAATTGTTGAGAAGATAAGATCAAAGAATGTATGGAAATTTTTTAGCATAAGACATGCCACAGAAGCCTTGCTCAGTAGGAAGAAGCCTAGTTATAATCGTTATTAACCTTATGTGGTTTGGGTGGGAGATGAACCCCAGGGCAGAGGCAAAAGGGCCAGGAGGGAAAGGAACAAACATAGAGCTAAGGCCCAGAGAGGTAAAGCAAATTGCTGAAGATCACACAGATGATACACAACAAAGCTAGACTTGAACATGGGTCTGCTGACTCCCACTTGCTTTTTAGTTCACTGCATCTGAGTTGTTTTTCCAGTTTCTGAAAGTTTTTTTTTTTTTTAATAAGGAGCCAGTTCTCACTCATACTTCCACCCACACAAAACTAAAAAGGATTCAAAGCAGGAGAAGCTTTAGATGGATGTGAGCAATAACTTCCTGGCATACAGAAGCAACAGAACACTGGTTAGATTTGCCTGCCTGGAGGAGTTCAAGGGGAGGGTCCCAGGTAGCTGAGCCTGGTGGTCACAGCTTGATACCCACCAGGCTGCATCAGGCTCACAGATGTATTTGGTTTGGCCAAACTTTAAAATATGGGGAGGTCTTACTAAAATGTCAGTGGATCTGGCAATGCTGGGCAAAGGCAGCACTGGGCTGGAGCTGATGAAACGGGGTATGTGCCCCAGGAGCCACAGCTCCCTACTGCTTCCCTGATTCTGAGGCCCAACATAAGGGGTCACTCGCCAAAGGGCTAGAGGGGTTATTTTCTCACAGAGAGACCAATTCCGTCTTCCATGTCAACTCTCAGGCCTCCGTAGGCATTTGCATCTGTGGCTGCTGGTTTAGACCTTCCCTGGACCTGAGTAGGAAGATGGATGAAACAGACCTTTGTAAACTTTCTCACTACCTGTTAACTAACTGATCCCATTGGGGAACCACATCCCAGCTCCAATCCTTCCTGGACCTGATTATATCTTGAATTCTAGAAAGGCCCCACTTGGAATGGCCTTTGAGATAGATAAGCCCAATGCCCCCATTTTACAGATGGGGAAACTGAAGCCAAGAAGACTCAGTGAGTCAACGGTGGAATCTCATCTTCCCTTGGCATTTCTGCCACAGAGGAGAGTAGGGGTTGAAGGTCGTAGCCTGAGGATACTGCTTACCTCAGCTTTCCTCCATCCTCTCTTTTCCCAAGCTTGGAGGTGTCAATACTAGGTGATGCTAAAATCTGTACCTGTTGGAGCAAATGGATAAAGCTGAACCTTTAAGAGTTCAGCCCACCTCTCAAAAGGCCCAGCTAACCACATCTGGTGAGACCATTTAAAAAGGGAACCAGACTTAAACACACACACACAATCACACTTTTATATCCCCACTCCCCAATTATAAAATCTCTACAGGCTGGTTACAGAGTGTTCGGAAAATCCAGTGACTGAGGAGGAAAATTAAAACTGCGACTTACAAGCCCCTGCCCCTCACAGCCCTCAGGGGTAACTACACTTAACACTTTATTTCATGGCCTCTCAGCTTACACACATTTTTACACAATGGAGATCACACTGCATGGGAATTTTTCTTTAAAAAAAATTCCAATAGTCACAAGAGTACTTACCGCTGGAATGGGAGAGTGGTCTGGGTGGGGGCCTCTTTCTTGTGGGGAGGGGTGTGGAAATCTTGACTTTTCAATCAGGTAGTGGTTCCAGGGGTATGGACAGAGCTAAAAATGCGTCAACCTGTGCCCTTTATGTTGTGTTAGTCGTTCAGTCGTTTCCGACTCTTTGCGACCCAGCACGCTCCTCTGTCCGTGGAATTCTCCAGGCAAGCATACTGGAGTGGCTTGCCATTCCCTTCTCCAGGGGATCTTCCCAACTGAGGAATCGAACTCAGATCTCCTTCACCGTGGGCAGATTCTTTACCATCAGAGCCACTAGGGAAGCCCGTGCACTTTCTATTTGCTTATTTTACTTGATAAAGACAAGATTTAAGATTACAATAATAATAGAGGCTCTTTGCAAAGACATTGATCAGAAATTTACTCCCCGCTCCTCTTGTGCCCAGACAAGAGTGCTGGGAACAGACACTTCTCTGTCCTTTGGCATCATGCAAGGTACCGTGGGTCATTCTAGAAGGTCTGTGAGCATCGTACAGGTACCAGCCTTGCAGGCCGATCCTGCCAGCCCCATTGGTGTTTTCATCTCTGGCACTGGGTCACAGGGGAGGGGGCTGGAGGGCTACAGACGGGCTCTGGGCTGTGACACCCTCTTCTTTCTCAGCTTCAGGCTGTCTCCTGCCTCAGATTCTGTCGAGGAGCAGTTAAAGGCGCAGCCAGGCTATGCTCACCGGGGAAGAATGGAAACACGTTGATTAAGTTTCACGGAAATTATTTTGAGGGGCCCACGTCTGGCCGACGGTGTTTGGGTTCCTGTGGTCACAGGCTGGGCTGCTCGGTTGATTTTGAGTGGAGAGTGGCCAGCTTTCCTCTCTGCAGCCGCCTGGGCCCCGTCACCGTGTGCTTCCCCCAATACTTGGACAGCTTATGAGCCCCTGGGGTTCAGGCCTGTAGCAGGTAATGCTCTGGCCAAGAGCTCAAGAGTCATGTTAACTTGGAACATTCTTCCTTTTTACTGGCTGCTCCTTATATGGTTAGAGTGTGCAGCCAGCTGAGCCAGTGTGTGAAAGCCAAGGCGTCCCAGGCTACAAGCCTGTGACCGTGGGAGGTAAACAGCGTCTTTAGGCCCCACTCGAAATAGGGCAAGACAGACAGCTGGGAAGGGCACCCCCAAGTCTGATGGCTGTTGGGGGCCCCAAGGCAGACTCCCAGGGATGAGGCAGAGGGTGGACTTGACCCTCCCAGACCTGGGTTGAATCCTGGCTTTTTCTCCCCTTTTCTGTGATCTTGGGCCAGATCAGCCACAGTTTCTTTATCTGCAAAATGGGATGTTCCTATTTTGCCCCTAGGATGGTTGTGTGTAGCCAAGCAATGTGAGAAGAGAGTGTGGTTCACAGCAGGTGCCTGGAAACTGTTGTTAGTATGAGGGTGACCCTTGTGGATTCGGGAAGGGACCAGATGTCTTCACACAGAGGCCAGGACTTGAGTTTTGTTCGGCAGGATTAGGAAAAATAAATAGCAATTAATAACAATAACAACAGCAACAACTTCTACTTTTCTTACGACTCCTATATCCCTTATCTCCTTCTAAGTCCAGAATAGTCATCTGAGCAAGACGGGCAGGGGACTAGAATCCCTATTTACAGATGGGGAACTGAGGCTCATCATTTTCTCCCCCCAGACATTGGGATGCAGACTGTAGTAGAGACACAGGTGGTCCCAGACTGAAACTAAATAACATGGAATCATGTGGTTAGAGTCTGTCTCTTTCAAACTCTCCTCTGATCTTCTGAGCACCCAGGGAGTAAGCCTCCCTCTGTGAAAAGATGTCTGTAACACCTTTCTAGGGTGTGGTGATCTCCTTTGGGAAGAAAGAGAGGTGTCCTGACCTTTAGGAGGTCACCAAATGTCCCTAGAATTTAACAGCAGTATTTCTTTTCATTGTTTACTGTTTGTTTTCAATATTTTTTTAAATATAGTTGACTTACAATGTTATGTTAATTTCTGCTGTACAGCAGGGTGATTCAGTTATACATATATACAGACTTTTACATCATTTTCCATCATGATTTACCAGAGGGTGTTTTTTGAAGCAAACACTGCTTTCTTGGGAGTTTGTTTACTGTTTCCGTTTTTGGTTGTGTTGGGTCTTTGTTGCTGCGCACAGCCTCTCTCTAGTCGTGCAAGCAGGGAAGGGGCTACCGTTTGGTTGCAGCCTCTCACTGTGGTGGCTACGGGCTCTAGGATACGTGGGCTTCAGTAGTTGCCACATGCGGGCTCAGCTGTTGAAGTGCAGGGGCTTAATTGCCTCATGGCATGTGGGATCTTCCTGGACCAGGGATTGAACGCATGTCTTCTGGGTTGGCAGGTGGATTCTTAACCACTGGACCACCAGGGAAGTCCTACCATAGGCTATTGAATGTAGGTCTCTGTGCTATACAGCAGGACTTTGCTGTTTATCCATCACCTTTTGTTTTTTTCAATTAAATTTTACTGAAGTATAGTTGCTTTGCAAATCCATTACTCTTTCTTTTAAAAATAGTTTATTTTTATGGAAATTGAATAGTAAAAATAGATTTTATATAGTAAATGTGTAATTATTTTATGGTTATATTAAATTATTTGCATAAATATACACTTACAGAGGGGCTTCTCCAATGGTTCAGTTGTAAAGAATCTACCTGCAATGCAGGAGAAGCAGGTTTGAGGTCTCAACCCCTGGGTTGAGAAGATTCCCTGGAGGAGGGCATGGCAACCCACTCCAGTAGTCTTGCCTGGATAATCACATGGACAGAGGAGCCTGGTGGGCTGCAGTCCATAGGTCACAAAGAACTGGACATGACGGAAGCAACTGAGCACGCAGTTACATGAGATATACATATATATATAGCTATTATAATAATACATGTGAATATACTTATGAATAAATATAAATAAATACATATTTAAATACATTTTAAAAAAGTTTCAGTTCAGTTCAGTGGCTCAGTTGTGTCCTACTCTTTGCGACCCCATGAATTGCAGCATGCCAGGCCTCCCTGTCCATCACCAACTCCCGGAGTTTACCCAAACTCATGTCCATCGAGTGGGTGATGCCATCCAGCCATCTCATCCTCTGTCGTCCCCTTCTCCTCCTGCCCCCAATCCCTCCCATTAAAAAAGTAATATAAAAACTACCCAGTGCATCTTTGATTTATTTTTGGAGTTACATTCTAGTTCGGCCAATTTATATTGATTTTTCCATTTAAAGTAGTGATATAATAATTGTAACCTGACTACAAAAAAAGCACTGATGGCTGTTGTTTAAAGCACTTACTAAGTGCTAGACTTCGGCAGAGAATCTCCGTGTACTCTCTCACTCAACCTGTCTCAGCTTTTTAAGGCAGGTAGGATGACAGTCTCCAGCTTTAAAGATGAGGAAATTGAAGCAAAGAGAGTTAAGTAACTTGCCAGGTCACATGACCAATAAATGGCAGAGCTAGAATTTGAATTCAAGCAACTGGCTGCAGTCTCATAACCAGTATGGTGACATAGAGTCTCCATTTAAGATGCAATTATGGGGCCAGGTTCAATCCCTGATCCAGGAAGATCCCACATGCCACGGAGCCACTCAGCCCATGCGCCACCACTACTGATCCTGCACACCTCAAGTACTGAAGCCACAAACCAACGAAGGCCCAGCACAGCTGAAAATAATAAATAAATGAATTTTTTTAAAAGATGCAATTATGTATGTATGTTTTCAAGAAGTAATAAGCGGAGGGACTTCCCTGGCAGTCCAGTGGTGAAGCCTTTACGCTTCCATGGCAGGGAGTATGTGTTCCTTCCCTTGTCTGGGAACTAGAATCCTGAAGCGTGACCAAGAGATTAAAAAAAAATTGAGTGGATTTGAAGAAAAGTAGTAAACGATGATAGTACAAACGGTATTAAAAGGTATTCAGATATGCTAACATTCATGAAGGTGACAATAAATGATTAAATTTCCAAAAACAAAACAAAACATAGCTAGTCCAACTCCATGTGCCCATGAGGAGCGAGGCCCAGCAAGGGAAGTGCCTACTTCAGGCAGCCACAGTAGGGTAGGACCTAGGAGGGGGGAGGGATGGGTGGTGGCCTAACTTAGGGTGTCTGTGTGTTCATGGGTGTCAGACAGGGTCCCCCAACTTCCTGTCCCCACTGCTGGCCTCAGTATTAGATGGCTGGGAAATAGAGGTGGTATTGCGATTACTGGGTGTTGGCCAGGGGAGGAACTGAGAGAGGTCACCAGGCCAGATGAGCTTTTCCCTGTTCTTCGAAATCAAACCCCATCCCCATGTTAGTGTGAGAATAGCCCCTCCTGGGCTTGCGCACTGCCATATGTGAGTGTTTGTCCCCTCTGAGCTTACTGATGTCATGCCAGGACCCTCTTTCCTTCAGAATGGAGGCTGTAGACATTCATTCATTCGTTCTACAGACAGCAGTAGAGGGCCTCCCTTGTACTCAGCTCTGTGGGTGCTGGGGACCCAGCAGTGACACTGACACTTGTCTAAATGTCCTGGGCTAACATCCCTGGCTTTATAGCCTCCTAACATTGGAATCTTTCTGGGATGGAGAAATGCACTCTTCCTCTTTCTCAAAGTCTCTCTATTTTATTTCCCTATCTCCAGGGACCTCATTTAGAAAAATGATTTTTCTGCCCTAGATAGGCCCTCTTTATGTTGCAGTCTTATTTATTCTCATCTTCCTTTACATCCCTCAGCAATAGATGGACTCATCACGGGCAGCCAATCTGGGGCAACCAGAAGGGCTTTCATCAGGCTTTTTAAGAGCTGAAAATCACAACTCATGGATCCTATTACCATACCTGGTTGGGAACCTCTGGCCTTGTCCCTCTTGCCCATTTTACAGGTGGAAAAGCTGTGAGAGGGACACTTTATTCATCCCTCCACATTTACTGAGCACCTGTTTTATGCCAGGAACAAAGACCCTAGATGAATAGGAGCCACTGCTGGCTGTGTTAGTTTCTGTTGCTCCTGAAATAAATGACCACAAGTCTAGTAGCTTACAGCAACATGAATTTGTTATCTTGCATCTCTGTAGATCAGCAGGTCCAGCTTTTTGTGCTCACATCAAGGTGTTGATGGGCTGCATTCTTTTCTGGAGACTCTCAGTGAGAATCTGTTTGCCTTTCCCAGCTTCTTGGAGCCGCCCACATTCCTTGGCTCTGCCTCCATTTTCAAAGTCAGCAGCATCTTCTCTCTTGGACGCTTCTTCCACAGTCACATTTCCTTCCGACTTTTGCCTCTTCTGCATTCTCTACATTTGAGGACACTTTTACTGGATTGGACCCACTTGAATAATCCAGAATAATCTCCCTATTTTAAAGCCAGCTGATTAGCAACTTTTATTCCATCTGCAATTTTAGTTCCTCTTTGCCATGTAAGGGGACATTGTGACAGGTTCCACAGATTAGAATGTGGGCATTTGGGGGGGGCATTATTCTGCATACCACTCCTGTCCTCAGGGAGCCTGGGGACCACTGAAGGAGACAAAATCAGTGTGGCATTTGCCCAGAAAAGGGGACACTTGACCCAGCTGGGATGGGAGTGGTAGGTCAGAGAAAGTCTGGAAGAGATGAAGACTGGCTGGGATGCTGCAGATGAGAAGGAGTTAGTTTAGTGGTCATGGAGGTGGGCGGCATCCCTGGAGGAAGGAACAGCATGTGTAAAGCCTGGAAGTGAGGAAGAGAGTGCGTGTGTCCTTGTGGCAGAAGCCTGGGGAGAATAGTGAGGCTGGAGGCCAGGCTGGTTGCTTTCTGAAGGCAGTGAGAAGTCTGTGAGCAGGTTTTGAGCAGGAGACTTACAAGGCCAGGTTTGCATTAAAAAAAAAATTATTTATTTGGCTGTGCTGGGACTTAGTCATGGCACATGGGATCTTCAATCATCACTGTGGCATGAGAGATCATTGGTGGTGGTGGTGGTCGCTCAGAGGTGTCCAGCTCTTTACGACCCCATGGACTGTAACCCCCCAGGCTCCTCTGTCCATGGAATTCTGCAGGCAAGAATACTAGAGTAGGTTGCCTTGCCCTTCTCCAGGGGATCTTCCTGACCCAGGGATCCAGCCCAGGTCTCCCACATTACAGGCAGATTCTTTACTGTTTGAGCTACCTGGGAAGCAAGATTGTTAGCTGTGGCATGTAGGATCTAGTTCTCCTATCAAGGATCAGACCCAGGCCCCTTGCATTGGGAGTGTGGAATCTTAGCCACTGGACCACCAGGAAAATCCCCCAGGTTTGCATTTGAGAAAGATCACTCTGGGGTCCTGTTGGAGAAATGGCTGGGAGGGAGACTAAAGATGGGAAACCAGTGACGATGTGATTCAGTAGAAGAAATGATGGGGACCTGGATCAAGGCAAGGCAGGGGAACCAAGCAGAGGGAGTGGGTTGGTGAGCTGTTGGAGATGAGAAGACTGTAGGATACAGTTGACAGTTGCTTGTGGGCAGGAGAGGCAGGAGGAAAGGGCAAGATGATGAGCAGATTTCTGGTTTAGGAGTCTGACTGGATGAGGGGGCCAATCACTAAGGCAGGGATGTGGGGAAGGAGTAGGCTTAGGAGGGTGTGTGTTGATGGTCTGTTTCCAAGGAACACCTAGGGAAGGCATCCTCCATATATGAACATGGGCGCTTGTATCAATTATACCAACTTGTATCAGTTAGTTATAGCTGTGTAACAAACCACCCCAAACAAGTAGTATAAAACAGCAACCACTTATTATCACTCATGTGTCTGCATATGGCTGGGGCTTGCCTGATCCAGGTTGGGCTTTGCTGGTGGCTCACCTTCAAACTGCAGGTCAGCCAAGTGGCCAGATTTGGGATTGCTGACCACCGCTTTTCTTCTGGCCCTGACCTGAATGCCTTCCCTTGTTCTTCTACTCTACTTTGGACCAGCAGATGACAACCAAGCAAAGAGCTGCAGGAGGTGAGGGAATCAGGATGTCTTAAGGAGGAGCATTCTAGGCAGAGGCAACAGCAAGTACAAAGGCCCTGAGGTGAGATTGTGCCTAGTGTTTGAAGAACAGGAAAGAAAGCAGTGTGGCTGGAGGGGGTGTGCGAGTGGGAAGGGGTAGCAGAGGAAGTCAGAGTTGGCAAGGACCTTAGTCATATGGGGCCTGGAAGGTCCTGGGAAGTGGCCGCTACTCTTATTATTGTTGCTGCTATTGCTTTTAATCCTCTTCTCCTGTCCCCCACAGGACCCCCCATCCCTGGACGCAGCCATCCAGCATGCCCTGGCGGGCCTCTATCCCCCTTTTGAGGCAACAGCACCTACCATCCTGGGTCAGGTGTTCCGTCTCCTGGATTCTGACTTCCAGGGTGATGGACTGAACTTCCTTCTGGATTTCCTCATCCCTGCCAAGCGCCTGTGTGAACAAGTGCGTGAGGCAGCCTGTGTAAGTTGACAGGGACGCGGGGTCAGGGTAGGAGCTCTCCCAGAAGGGCTAGAGGTGTGCAGAGAAGGCAATGGGCTGGTGTGTGTCTTGTTGAAGAGCATGAACTAAGGATGTGGGATGGTTTTCAGGTGTTAATTGCTTGCCCCCCAGAAGACCCCAGCCCCATAGATGGACAGGAAGGTCCCTTGGGCCTTTACCCCTGACATCTAGGAGTCAATCACATTTGCACTTTAAATAACAAGGAGGGAGGCCTGGGTAAAGCATCCATGTGGGTTCTCTGGCCCCCAGGAATTGATACTGTGGACATCATCTGGCTATCTTGACCAAAGTGGGAAAGCTTAGAGAATGTCCCAGACCTTCCCTGGAGCCCTTGTGGCATCAGAACTCTTGCTTTCCTCCCTGGATGATGAATGAACGAATACCAACTTTGATCGATTAATAGGGACTGCCTAGAGCAACCTGGTTGGCTCAGTAAGAAGGAATTCTATGACTGGTTAATTATGTCTTCCATGTTTAAGGATGCAACAGAGATACTAGTGCTTGTCTGACTCTTTGTGACCCCATGGACTGTAGCCTGCCAGGCTCCTCTATCCATGGGGTTCTCCAGTCAAGAATACTGGAGTGGGTTGTCATTTCCTCCTCCAGGGGATGTTCCCAACCTAGGAATCGAACCCACGCCTCCTGCATTGGCAGGAAGATTCTTTACCACTGAGCCACCTGGAAAGTCAATGAGACTCCTTCAAACCCAGATGTCAGGGAACCCTTTCCTGAGGCAAAGTGGAAAGAAAAATGTTTTAGATAGAACTCATTGGCTGCAAATGACAGATCCTTACTTAGGTCAGGACAAGGTGATCCCAACATGAGTCCGAGGTGATGCACTAATCAGACCCCTTCAGGACTCTGTCTCTTGTCTCTGCTTCTACTGCTTGTTAGGATTATTCTTACATGCTAGGTGTTTCTTCAAGGGTGGAGCCCAGGGCAGCACCAGCATCAGATCCTACTCTGAAGAAGAAAATGAACTCTTCCCCATCAGTTGCAGATAGAAAATCACAAGGAGGATCCTGATTGGCTGGGCTTCAGTCTTGCATACGTGCTTGGACCAATCATTGAGGCAAGGGGAATGAGGTACCAGGATTGGCCAGGTTTGGATCCTGTGTCTATCCTTGGACCAATTATTGCAGCCAGAGGAATGGATATGAGGACTTTGCAGACTTGAATCCTATGCCTCCCTCTGTGCTCAGAGGGTGGAGATTGTTTTAAGAAAAGGGTGGGGAGAGGCCTTTGGAGACCAAAGCTTCAGATGCCTACTTATGGAACCTACCCACATCCTTCAGAGTTGCTGATTCTCCTCTGCCCTTCTGTTATTCAATGCCCACCCCTAACTGCTCCAGCCTCAAGAATTGCTAAGAGCATCTTAGGTCCTACTAGCCTTTCCTGCGGAGAAGGCAATGGCAAGCCACTCTAGTACTCTTGCCTAGAAAATCCCATGGACGGAAGGAGCCTGGTAGGCTGCAGTCCGTGGGGTTGCTCAGGGTCGGACACGACTGAGCGACTTCACTTTCTCTTTTCACTTTCACGCATTGGAGAAGGAAATGGCAACCCACTCCAGTGTTCTTGCCTGGAGAATCCCAGGGACGGCGGAGCCTGGTTGGCTGCTGTCTATGGGGTCTCACAGAGTCGGACACAACTGAAGTGACTTAGCAGCAGTAGCAGCAGCCTTTCCTGAGTTGCTCATATCTGTCAGGGACCTGGCATATCAGGAACAGAAATAAATGGAGGAATTATGTGCATCATTTCAGTGATAGAAAAAAACTGAATGCAGCAGCTAAAGTTCAGGCTTAGCTTGATAGGGATTGCATTGAATGTATAAATTACTTTGGGTAGTATACTCATTTTCACAATATTTATTCTTCCAATCTACTAACACGGTATATTTCTCCATCTATTAGTGTCCTCTTTGATTACTTTCACCAGTGTTTTATAGTTTTCTATGTACAGGTCTTTTGTTTCTTTAGGTAGATATATTCCTAAGTATTTTATTCTTTTTGTTGCAACAGTGAATGGAATAGTTTCCTTAATTTCTTTCTATTTTCTCAATATTAGTGTATAAGAATGCAAAGGATTTCTGTGTGTTGATTTTATATCCTGCAACTTTACTGTATTCATTGATTAGCTCTAGTAGTTTTCTGGTAGAGTCTTTAGGGTTTTCTGTGTAGAGGATCATGTCATTGGCGAACAGTGAAAGTTTTACCTCCTTTTCCAATTTGGATTCCTTTTATGTCTTTTTCTGCTCTGATTGCTGTGGCCAAAACTTCCAGAACTATGTTGAATAGTAGTGGTGAGAGTGGGCACCCTTGTCTTGTTCCTGACTTTAGGGGAAATGCTTTCAGTTTTTCAGCATTGAGGATAGTGTTTGCTGTGGGTTTGTCATATATAGTTTTTATTATGTTGAGGTATGTTCCTTCTATTCCCACCTTCTGGAGGGTTTTTATCATAAATGCATGTTGAATTTTGTCAAAGGCTTTCTGTGCATCTATTGAGATAATCATATGATTTTTATTTTTCAGTTTGTTAATGTGGTGTATTACATTGATTGATTAGAATAAGAGATGGTTGGAACTAGAAGGAAATAGGTCATTTCATTCTAGGTGCTTAGCACGGTGCCTGGCACATAGAAATAGCTCCATACACATTCACTGTTCTTGGATGAGAAGAAAGAGTCTCGCTGAAACATTGCAGCCAATGTCAATATCCATGTTGACATTATTTAAGCTATATCCTCCCCATCCTTCCCTCGTGGCTCAGTAGTAAAGAATCTGCCTGCCAATGTAAGAGACACAGGTTCAATCCCTGGGTCGGGAAGCTCTCTTGGAGGAGGAAAAGGCAACCCACTCCAGTATTCTTGCTGAAAAATCCCATGGGCAGAGGAGCCTGCTGCTGCTGCTGCTAAGTCACTTCAGTTGTGTCCGACTCTGTGTGACCCCATAGACGGAAGCCCACCAGGCTCCCCCGTCCCTGGGACTCTCCAGGCAAGAACACTGGAGTGGGTTGCCATTTCCTTCTCCAATGTGTGAAAGTGAAAAGTGAAAGTGAAGTCGCTCAGTCGTGTCCGACCTTTAGCGACCCCACGGACTGCAGCCTACCAGGCTCCTCCATCCATGGGATTTTCTAGGCAAGAGTACTGGAGTGGCTTGCCATTGCCTTCTCCGGCAGAGGAGCCTAGTGAGCTACAATCCATGGGTTGCAAAAAGTCGGAGACGACTGAGCCACTGATCACGCACACAATGGCTCCCCATCTTTATTTCTTCTCCCTAACAAGCTATACATCTACCTGTTTCTTTTATTTGGCCATTAAAACTGCATTTGCACTGTTCCTTTCCCCATTTCTTCTGGGGGCAAAGATCACAATAGTTAGATTTTTTATAGTTTAAATTATGGACAACTTTAATTACAATTATATGTGAATTTGTGTCACCTCAGAGCAGGGAGTAGTGGCATGGAATTAATGTATGCCCCCAGGGGTCAGGTGCCCCAGGTTCAAATCCAGTCTCCATCACTGTGAAGTTGGGGGATCCATGTCCCCTCTCTGAACTTCAGTTTCCTTATGAGGAAAGCAGGAATAATAACACAGGATGTATGTACCTCACTGAGATGATACACACAGCTTAGCACAGAACCTGGCATGAGGAAATTGCTCAGTAGCTGCTGGCTGTTACTTTACCAGTGTCTCCTTTCTCCCTATGAAATAAGAATGCTCCGGCCTCACAGTCTGCCTTTATAACCACCGGCACCCAGACAGACAGCCACAATCAGTGATGTCTAGGGAGACTGGAGACAAACTCATGGCTGATTCTAAATGTGAGCACAAGTCCTCCTTTTGCTGCTTTTCAGCTGTGTGATGATGAGGCATTTTTCTTTTTTTTAAACCATCTCTCTGAGCCTTGGTTTTCTCATCTGTAAAGTGGGAATGATAGTTCCCGAACTGCCTGCCCTCCTGAATTACTGAGTCAAATAAGATGGTCATAACAGTCATTTCTATGGTGATTTGCTATTTGCAAAATACCACTCGGCTGTTTCATCTCATTCACTGAGAAGTGGAGGGAGGGGGAAAGATGCTGTAAACAGCAGAGGGCTATATGAAGAGGGAGAAATAACGCACAGACTTGTGGTTTATGGATAGAAAGTTTCTTGGGGACAGCCAAATCTGCAGTGTAACTGAAATGAACTGGCTTATCAACAAGGCAGGTACAGGTATGGTCAGATCTCATCATTCCCCCGATTCATAATTCCAGGAAACACCTGCTTGATTTGCAGGAAGTTCAGTGTCACTCTCTGCAGGTCTCCCATACACTCATCCAAATTCCATGAGCTTACGGGGGCTTACTCGATCTGCAGGAATCGGACTCTTTTCCAAAAGTCAGGAAGAGAAAGACCTGTTTTCAGTTTGGTGGAGCTGTTGTTTCTGGTGATGCCTCTTGGTGTCCCTGTTGAACACTGGGCCCGCACAGCGCCAACTAAGTGACGGAGCATGCACGAACATCTACTTATATTTTATGCATTGCATTGTTTTTTAAAAAACATACCTGTATTTATGATCTCACTTAATCCTCATACCAACCCAATAATACCAATGTGTGTATTGGTATCTGAGCTCAGTCACTCAGTTGTGTCTGATTCTTTGTGACCCCCTGGATCGCAGCCAGCCAAGCTCCTCCATCCATGAGATTTTTCCAGGCAAGAGTGCCTGAGTGGATTGCCATTTCATCCTCCATGGGATCTTCCTGAGCCAGGAATTGAACCTGCATCTCCTGCATTGGCAGGCAGATTCTTTACCACATGGGAAAGTCCTAATAATACCAATATGTATCATTAATCCTGTTTGCAAATAGGGAAGCTGAAGCTCAAAGAAATTATGTCATTTGCACAAGTTAGCAATTCAGACCTTGGAACCCATGTCTCCCTGGCCCTAAAGTGGAGTGTTCTACTCGAACTGGGTTGACAGGAGTTTTGATGGTTGGAGAGGAGAAGGCAGCCGGCAGGACAATCCTCATGAAAAAGTCTCTTGCTAACTGGTGCTTAGAGCTTTTCTCCTTTGGCCTGGTAGGTGAGCAAGTATTGATATTTTCAAGGCCAGGGCCAGGACTAGGGGGAGCAAGAGGCATGGAGGGCCCAATGTTTAAGGAGGCGCTCCCTCTCGAGGCTGCGTGACTTGCAGGATGCTGAGAGTGGGGCCTCCTTGGATGCTGTGTCCTAGGCACCTTTCTTGCCTCACGTGAGTCCTCGACCTGTTCAACGTTCCTTCTGGGAGAGGGAAGGAAGAAACCCATTGGCAGGGCTTTCAGAGCCCGATTCTCTGATGCTGTCCCCTCCTCTTTGCAGGCCCCCTACTCACACCGCCTCTTCCTGCACGAGGGCTGGCCGCTGTGCCTGCGGGATGAGATTGTGGTCCACCTGGCACCCTTCAATCCCCTCTTACTGCGCCAAGGTGACTTCTACCTCCAAGTCGAGCCCCGGGAGGAGCAGTCCGTCTGCCTCACGATCAAGTGCCTCTCTGCGGACCTCCGCACTGTGGACACAAAGCCTGTCCCTGAGTCATCCTATCCTAGACTTTTCACCCAAACCTGGCTGGAAGCCATCAACGGTGACTCTGAGGGCAGTCCCCTACACAACTGCCTGGTAGCTTCAGAAGATGGCATGGCTCCTGTGCCTTGGACCAAGATAACCAGCCCAGAGTTTGTGGATGACAGATCCCCAGCAGTGAATATCCTCTCCCCAGCCTGGGAGTCCCTTCAGTTAGAGGCACTGGATTTGAGCAGCTCTCAAGAGCTGCACCAGGCCAGGTGCCCAGACAGCCAGGTGCTGCTTGTCCGGAGTTTGGGCAAGGGCAGGACACCCAGAAACAAGTACCCAGGCCTCATCAAGGTGGAGCAAGCTGGACCTGGGGAGGTGGGCTTCAGGCTGGACAGTGTGGCCAGCCAGGACCTGGACGGAGAGTATGTGGCTCTTCTGGACTTTTCCCAAGATAGCAGAGAAGAGTCTCCCAGTAAGGAGGTGGCGACACCCAATAGGTGTCCTTTGGGGGCAGCGGAGGAGCTATCTGGAACCAAGGAAATCCCTTTATCTCAAAGAATGCTGCCTCTGTCCGGGGCCAATGGAGAGCCTTCCTTGGAAAAATGGGCTTGTGAGAAGCCTGAAAGCTTGGGGGAGAAACCCTCTGTTTGGGGCTTGAGGAGAAAGGCTAATAAAGTTCCTACCCAAGGCTCAGAACATCAGCCCCAAGAGCCATCCCTCAGCATCTTTGTAAAGCCACCGCATCATGCGTCTGGCCTTGGGACAGGTGCCTCAGAAGAGCCACCCGCCTCCAAGACACAGGGCATTCTGGGAAACTCAGAGAACATGGTCCAGCTCAAGCCAGGACCAAAACAAGCATCCTCTCCCCGGCTCTGCCCAGCTTCTCCTCTTGCTGCTCCAGCCTCCGAAACCAAGATGGAAGAGAGGACCAAACAGGGCAATGGGAGACTTGCCAAGCCTGTGAGCAACCCCGGTCGAAACACTTCCTCTTCCGGATCGCCCACTCCTGGGCTCAAATTCTCATTCTTAAAGGGGCAGAGGCAAGTCCCTGCAGCCCCAGAGAAAGCCTCGCTCCAGCATGACGGGCCCTGGAAAGTCTTGTGTTCACTCTACTCATCCAAACCCAACCGGGCCAAGTGCTTAGGGAAAGGTAAGATGCCCGCATGCTCAGCTGGAGAGGTCAACTGTTCTCCGGATGTGATCAGGTGACAAGGTGGTGTAGGGTGTCAGGGATGAGATTCACTTGGGCTGGGTCCATCTCAGGGGTTTAGAGCATGGGGTGGCATGTCAAGAAGCTTAAGGTCTCTTGAGCCTGTAATTGAGCAAGATTCTGTGGTTGTGTTGAGACAGCCTGAGTCTATACCGCAGCTTGGCCATAAACTGTCTGGGTGACCATGATCAATGACTTAACCTCTGTAAGGCCAGGTCTCCCTCTCTGTGCAGCGAGGATCTCATCTGCCTCCTCGAGTTGTTTTGAGGTTGAAAGACACCAGTAGTAAGGAGCTGAGCACAATGCCTGCCACATAGAAGGAGATCGATCTTGTCAGCACTTATCGTTAGGCAGAACGTGAGAAAACATTTTCCCTGGGAAAATCCATCTTCTGCAATATTCTTTGTTGTTTATCCGCAGCTGGAACAACTCAGACCGAAACATCTGGCCTAGACGCTGACTCAGACCCAGTGACCGAGGAAAAGGCTGACTTCCCAGAAGCTTCTGCAGGCCCTCCAGAAAAAAGCCCCACTTTGGACAAGGACTCCACAGGGCTTGAGCCCAGGATTGGGGCCCTGAGCGTGGAGATCTTCCATTCCAGGATAGCGTGCCTGCCAGGTCCTCAGGGGCTGCAGGGGCGCATGGAGGTGAAGGGGAGGGAGCTGTGGGGGTGGGGATAGGGGTGGCTGAGAATCCTCAGATGTTGGTGGGTGTGGGGAAGGCAGGAAGGCCCTAGATGCCTGTGTTCTGGACCAGGCCTCCCTGGGACTCAGATTCTTCATCTTTCCAATGAAGGAGGTTAAAGCAATCTCTAGGTATTCATTCATCCATCTGTCCATTCCTGCCTCCGTCCATCCATCCATCTGTCTTACTTCCAGTGAGGCCATTAAGGTGAATGTCTTAAGTCAGGTTCCCTAGAAGCAAGAAGCAAAGCTTAAGACAGGGATCCTTGGGGTAGTGATTTATTTTCCTGAAGGTTGCTTTCAGGGGAAGGGGAGTGAGGGAGGCAGGGCAGGGCAGGGGAGAAGCTAAGCCAGGATGTGACCTGATTCTCTAGGGGTGGGGCAGCTCTGGAGCATGAATTACATCACAGAGATTGTTCTATCTTAAGGTTCAGGGGCTGACCTGTTGCATACCTGGATCTGTGAGTCATCAGCTGCAGGCTGATCCTGGGATGAGGTTGCAAGTGAACCTGTGACCCAGTTCAGCGGAGGGCAATTCTTCAGACAAGGGGACATCTCTGGGCCAATTTACAGCCCGTAACTACACCCTCTGGGGGATGAGTGCTCTGACCTGATAAGGGGGGTCTGATTGGGGTGTCAACGTCATCCAGTACTGAGAGTGTTATCACTCTTGTTTAACATTTATTCATCTTTGCCATAAAGATTTATTGAGCACCTACTGTGTGTCAGACCCTGGGCTTAGCACTGAGGCTTCAGCAGAGAACCAACCCTGCTCTCAGGAAGCATATTCTGGGAGTAAATTCAACAGGTTATGACAGTAGATTATTATAATTCACTGTAAAATGTGACTCTGTGGCATTACAGGGGGCTTTGGGAGCAGAGATGAGGCCCCTGGAGTGCTTGGGGTAGAGGAGAGGTCAGGCAAGACCTCCTGAAGGAAGTAATGTGAAACTCAGTTCAGTAGTATGAGTAGGTGTTATCTGTGTAAAATGGTGGGGATGGTGTTCCAGGCAGAGAGAACAGCATGTGCAGAGTTCTCCAGACAAGAGAAACCACAGTGCTTTCTGGGAACTGACTGTCCTGCAAGTCTGTTTTATTTCATAGACATCTAAATTTCTGCGGACATGTCTCGGGGGACACCGATCTGTCATTTTGTTTTGTTTTCCTTTTTAAAAATATTTATTTATTTATTTGGCTGCCTCGAGTCTTAGTTCTGGCATGTGGGTTCTTTGCTGTGGCACGTGGGCTACTCTCTAGCTGCAGCACGTGGGCTCAGTAGTTGCAGTGCTGGGGCTTAGTTGCCTGTGGCATGTGGGATCTTAGTTCCCCAACCAGGGATACAGCCCATGTCCCCTGCATTGGAAGACGGATTCTTAACCATTGGATCACCAGGGCAGTCCCTGCTCTGTCATTTTTAAACTCCTGGAGGACATTGTCTGTCTTCTTGGTCATCTTTGTTGAAGCTCAGGCTGTTTGTTCCCGTATCTGTGCTAAGTCGCTTCCGTCACGTCTGACTCTTTGTGACCCCCTGGACTGCAGCCCGCCAGGCCCCTCTGTCCATAGAATTCTCCAGGCAAGAATACTGGAGTGGGTTGCCATGTCCTCCAAGGGATCTTCCCGACCTAGGGATTGAACCTGCGTCTCTTATGTTTCCTGCATTGGTAGGTGGGTTCTTTACCACTAGCACCATCTAGGAAGCCCTGTCCCCATGTTAATTGGTCTCAAAGTCTCACAATCCTTCTGTGTTCTAGATGGTTGTACCCGTGCGTAAGGCAACACTTGCGAAGGTGTTTAAGTTTGTTGAAGGCTTCATGAACTACAAAGAGTCTCCCACACTTCCACACTGTGGAGGGTTGTACCTGCACAGAGTCAGCAGTGCTCACTGAAGGGTGGCCTTGAGTGAGGTGACTCTGGGGGTCAGGGCTGTGAGCCCAGGGTGCAGGACAAGCCCAGTTTCCAGTGGCCAGGGCCTCTTTCCCCGGCTATACTTTCCCTTCCCCGCAGTGTAGACAGACTGTGCTGACCCCCTGGGCCTCAGACTCTTGACCCTTGTGGGGAGCATGGGGCACACTGTCTGGATTCCTGGAACAGGAAGTAGTCTTGGAGAACTCCTGGTTAGATGTCTGCAAGAATAAATAGTGGGACTTCCCTTGCAGTCCAAACTCTGTGTGCAGGGGGCACTGGTTCAATCCCTGGTCAGGGAAGATCCTGCATGCCGCGTGGTATGGCCAAAAAAAGGAGTAAATAGTGAGCTGTCAGCTGTGGAATGCACACTCATCACATGGGGGCTGAGATGAGGACAGAGATAATGGCTATTACAACAGCTGCTGTTTATGAGGCCCTTGCTCCGTGTTAAATGTTTCTCAGGAACGGTTTCATTTAGTCTTTGAAATAACCTAATTTGCTCAGTATTGTATTTTCCCCATTTAACAGATGAGGAAACTGAGGCTCAGAGACACACTGACTCGTCTAAGGACACAGAACAAGTCAGTGCAGAACTGGGACTTCAGTTCCTGTCTGTGTGACCCCAAAGCTCATTCCGTGAGCTCTATTCTGCCCAAGGTGCCCAGGGCAAGGGTGCCCAGAGGAGGGTGAGGCGGCCTCCACAGGGAGGATGCTTTTGGGGATGACTTTTCTGAAGAAGTAGCTTTTGAACTGGGTCTTGAGGGATGAATAGGAGTTCAGAGGGAGAAGAGAAAGGGCATTCCAGACAGAGGGACCAGTACAGGCAAAGCCTAGAGGCCACAGAGTAGGTTCCTGTAGAAGGGGCTCCACCCACCAAAGTGCTCACTGCTCATGTGTGTGTTTTCTCTTCCAGGCGGTCGGGACAGGGCGGGGAGGCCCCTGCTTCTGGTGTCGACCACCAAGGGCCCCTGGGAGGCGCCATGGTGCACAGCCTCGGAGGTCACCAAGCTGTTTTCTTACCTGTGCACCATCCCCAGGTAAGGGGCTGGGCCAGTCTGACCACCCCATGCCCCCTCGGCCTCTCAGCCCAGAGCCCAGCACCAGGTACCATATGAAGAGACAGCACATCCTCTCGGTCCTGAGCCAGATGCTGGGAAGAAAGCAGGACAGACCAAAAAAGCAGGATAGTCCCTGCCATTGGGGCGTTCCCAGGCTGGCGGGGGAGATGGATGGTGTGCAAGGAACCAGCCACGGACCAGCAGCTCTCAGGAGTGTTAGTGTGGTGAAGAAAACAGGGATATCATAGATCAGTGGTTCTCAAACTCAACAAGCATCAGAACCATCTGGAGGGCTGTTAAAACAGATGGTTGGGCCCCACCTCCAGAGTTTCTGGTTCAGTCGGTCTGCATAAGACCTGACGATGTGTATTTCTAACAAGTTTCCTGGTGATACTGATGTGGGTGGGCTGCAAACACATTTTGAGAGCCTCTGTTGTAAAATGAAGTGGGAGAGGCAGTTAGTTTCAACTGAGAAATCAGGGAAGGCTTCCGTGAGGAGGTGATAATTGAGTTGGTGATGGACAGGGAAGCCTGGTGTGCTGCAGTCCATGGGGTCGCAAAGTCAGACACGACTGAGAGACTGAACTGAACTGATCTGAATTATGAATATTTGTTGAACAAATGAAGTAAAGGGTGAATGGGTGAAGGAATGAATAAGTGAGAGAGCAAAAGAATGAGTGAGTGATGAGTGACCAGGCCCCTTCCCTCCACCTCCCATAAGACTTCAGGTTGGACTGACTGGGGAGGAGACACCATCTTTCCTCTGAGTTGTAGCGCCCAGGCTGGGGTGGGTGGGAGAGGGACTCATGGGACCCTTTGGAACCTCCTCCTCCAACTCCACCCATGGAAGCCAACACTGCCACCTGCTGGCCACTGAGATTTTTCTACCCTTTCTCCAAAGAGGAGTGGTTTTTCGGGTCTGAAGGGGAGATGGAAACCAAGCTGCTGTGTGACCTAGGAGTGATAACTTTCCCTCTCTGAAACGCCCCCTGAAAAAGGGAGATGACCAAGTGGGCTGTGGGCATCAAGCATGGTCACGAAGTGGGGAGTGAGGTGCAGTGTGAACTGTGCATTTGTTTTCAGTCGCTCAGTCGTGTCTGACTCTTTTCGACCCCATGGACTGCAGCACGCCAGGCTTCCCTGTCCTTCACCATCTCCCAGAATTTGCTCAAATTCATATCCATTGAGTTGGTGATGCCATCCAACCATCTCATCCTCTGTCATCCCCTTCTCCTCCTGCCTTCAACCCTTCCCAGTATCAAGGTCTTTTCTAATGAGTCGGCTCTTCGCATCAGGTGACCAGAGCACTGGAGCTTCTAGTGAATATTCAAGACTGATTTCCTTTAGGATTGCACCTGGGGATTTCCTTTAGAAATGCACATGGGTTTCTCATATGCTGGGCTTGCCTCTCCACTCCTCTTGTGAACCGCCATTGCTGGGCACCTGCCCTGAGCCAGGCTTCACGCTGGGCCATGCTGGGGACCCTGATCCTCCTATATTGGGCCTTGACCTCTATGGGTGTCCAGGCTGGCAGCGGAGGCAGGGGTGGAAACGAACTTCCTTCCCAGTATGGGCACAGCCAGAAGCAGGTGAGGACATGAAGTCAGAGCCCTGGCCTCGCCTCGGAGAGCCTCCCCTCACTGTGTGCTATGTCACCGCCCAGCACCTCAGTTTCCCCTCTCAGGACAGTGATCACAGCAGACACTGACATCCCTGTTTCTCTGCACGGTCCCTTAGTATTTTACTGGAATGAATCCATCAGTCCTCACCACAGCCCCTGGAAGCCTACACTATCATTAGCCCCATTTACAGCTGGGAAATTGACTCCCAGAGAGGTGAAACAATGTGCCCAGGTGACTGCCACAGCTCCATCTCCCACACTGGCCACCTCTGGCTTTGGTCTGTGACTTGGGTGGTTGTAAGGCTTGAAGGCAGTTGCAGGTTACTTTCCCAGTCTGATTGAAGACCGGGGTACTTGGAACCACAGACTGCCAGGCTCCACCCCCTACCCACTGGACACATTTCTTGGGGGACAGAGCAGGGGTGGAGGTGAAGCATCATTATTTTAACAAGTTCTGACAATTGAGCCTGTTTGGAAAATCCCAAGGTAATCACTGAAAAGTGCACTGTGGACTGGTGAGGATATTTGGGCTGCAAGTAACAAACTCCAACTCAAAATGCCTTATCTGATAAGGAAATGTATCAGTCTTTGTCTCTGCCTTAGGTCTCTTTGTAAGAACACTTTAAAGGAGAAAATGTCCTCCCCAGAAGTCCCCAACAAACATCTCCTCACATCTCATTGGCCAGAAAATGTCACATGGTCCCTATCTAAATTGATCATTGGCCAGGGGAATTGGGTCGGCTGTTGGCCTCAACCAATCAGAATCCAGCCCCTGGGGGAGTAAGGGATGTGGTTATAGGAAAGTTGGATTCTTGAACAAAATGAGCCTTCTCCCCCAACAAAAGGGGTGAATGAAGGTTGGGTGACTCACCTACTGCAACTGGGATAGTAGCATATAGTTTATGATTATTAGGGTGTCTGAGAGGGCTATGTGAGGTACTGTAGGAGTCCTGAAGATGGAGCAATAAACTCTGCCTGGAGAAGAATCATGGAGGGCTCCCTGGAAGTGGTGTGTGTTGGGGGCTTGGGGAGGCACTGGAAATTTGTCTTGTAGGACGAAGAGTTCAGTAGTATCCAGGTTTCTAGCAGCCAGTTTCCCTCACCTTCCACTGGGTCCTTCCCCTTCAAGGGCCCTGATTCAACCATTAAGACTGCCAATTCTGTTTACCACCCACAGGCCTGAAGATAAAACTAAGGGGCTGGCAGTTGTGATTGATGCTAGGAAACAGCCCCCACATCCTGGTCTGGTCAGTGCCCTGCAGGCCACCCAGGTGAGTGGAAGTGGACAGCCTCAGCCTACCAAGTTTTAGAAGCACTGGGAGCCTTTGGATATTCACAGATCCTGGGGATGCTCAAAGATAGGACTGGCACCCCAGGCAGGGAACCTTAGTTGCAGATAATAGAAACCCCAGCAGAGGGGATTTCCCTGGCGGTCCAGTGGGTAAGACTCTGTACTTCCACTGCAGGGAGCTTGGGTTCATTTCCTGCTCGGGGAACTAAGATCCCACATACCTTGCAGAGAAAGAAACCCTAACTCAAACATACTTAAAGACAAAGGTCATTCATTGGTTGATGTGACTCAGTCTGGAAATTAAATCCAACTTCAAGTATGACTTGATTTGGGGGCTCAGATATTGTCACCAGGATCTGGTTTCTCTCCCCATTTCTGGATCCATTCCTCTGGGAGAGTGCCATTATCAGCCAGGTCCCACTCTTTGTGGCAGTGTGGTCCCCAACATCTCTAATTTCATATTGTCTGTCATTTTAAGTCCAATAGAAAAGAGCAATTCTATTCTTTTCCTAGAAGTGCCAGCAAAAGCTTTTCTGAGGGTCTTCTTAGCCTCCATTGGCTCAGGTATCCATCCATCAGCCAACGTCTGTGGTCAGGGGACTGTGGAACACTGATTGGCTTAGGTTTAGCTCACATAAATCTCACCAACTGAGAATGGGACAGGGAAGGGATTCATAATTCACCAGTACAGGCAGCAGCATAAATGGAAGTTTGGGATAAGCTCACCTTGTGGTCTGACCTCCACCCCATCTCCTCCTACTTCTCCCTTTATGGATGGGGAAACTGAGGCCCAGAGGGGGCGGGGCACCCAGAAAGTTTGCAACCCAGCTTGAACCTGCTGTTCCTTTGACTTCCGATGACTCCCAATAAATCATTTGACTCATCCTCCAAATAAGGATCCCAGCCCTCCCTTCCACGTGGGTCCCAGCCATGCGGAACCCTTACCCCCATCCCAGTGGCCTATTTGCCTCCATCTTAGAGGGGAGGCTCAGTGAGGGCCTAGGCAGATCAGCTCTGAAATGGTTCTCTCTGACAGGCGCTGGTCCCAGCCTCCATCCGCGCCATGCTCTTCCTGGGGGAGAAGGAGGCAGCTCTCCAGCTGGAGGCATTACCTGACATGCAGGTAAGGGGCAGGCAGCGTTGGTTGAGGTGCAGAGGAGTTGGGCTTCAGCTGAGCTGGGGTGAAGAATGGTGGCCCTGGAATAACAGAGTGCAGGTCAATTAGATACGAGGCCTGGGTGCTACAACTCTCCCGCCCAGCCCCCATGGCATGCGGGCATGCTCAGTCACTTCTGATTCTTTGGGTCCCCATGGACTGTAGCCTGTCAGGCTCCTCTACCCATGGAATTCTCCAAACAAGAATACTGGAGTGGGTTGCCATTTCCTCCTCCAGGGGATCTTCCCGACCCGGGAATCAAACCTGTGTGCCCTACATTGGCAGGCAGATTCTTTACCACTCAGCTATCAGGGGTGCCTGCAAATTTCTTGGGGACTCACCAAAGTACTGGCTAAGTGGTTCTGGGTTGGGCCTGGGATTCTGCAGTCTAGCATGTTCCTAAAGTGCTGCTGGGGCTGCTGGTCTCTGGAGCATACCTGAAAAGCCAGGGATGAAAAATGGGCTCCAGAACCCCACAGAATTTGCCCCATCTCAAGCTAAGGTATCTGGAGCTGTTTGTACCATAAGCCTCAAGCTTCACTACCTGGGAGAAGCAGTCAGCTAGTCCCTGCTTCACGTCTTAGTGGGTACCATTAGGATTTGGTGACCTTTCTCAGCATCCCCAAGAACGTCTTCATGGGTCTCCAGAAAACGGTACAAGGACTGCAGAGAAGTTGCATGACAAGGGCCAGCTTTAATCGGTTTGTGTGATTGCCTGGACAACTGTGCTGGAAAGAGCCCAGCTCAAAGGGAAGGAATGCCGTGATTGGTTAATGATGTCTGCCTTGATCACAGGCTAGGAGAGTGGCAGTATGAGCAAATAATAGCTATTGTTTGCTATTCCTTACCTAGGGTCTTGCTCTCAGTTTTTATTTATCAGAGTTTCCAGAGAAAATTCTTTGCCCAGAAAGCAACTGTTAAAGCCAGGGACAGCCTTACCCATGGGAGGTGGAGAAATGCTGGGACATGGATCTGGGCAGGACCTTCTCAGACATGCAGGACCATGGTCTGACCATTCCCTGGTGAGAATGACCTTTTTTTTTTTTTTTTTGGTCTGCAGGTAGAAGTGCTGACCTCACTGAAGGCCCTGAGCCACCACGTGGACCCCAGCCAGCTCCCTACGGCCCTGGAAGGCCCCTTCCCCTACTGCCACAGCGAGTGGGTGCAATTCTTCCAGGTGTCTATCATCACAGCCTTCACCCCACACCCTCATCCCTTCTCTTTCTCCATTCTCGATCCTGTTCCATAGATCCACCTGAGCTTACCTAGTTCAGAAACAGTCATTCAACAAACACTGATCATGAGGGTGCAGAGTGGAGTGAAGAAGAGCTCAGGCTCTGGGGCCAGACGGCCTGGCTCCCAACCCCAGCTCTGCTGTGTGACCTTGGGGAAGTTACAGACCTTCTCTGAGCACTCTTCCTCAGTGACAGAATGGGGGTTAAGAAGAGTACCTCCTCTTGGGCTAGTGTGAGACTTGGGTTAAGGTGGGTAAAGAGCTTAGAAAAAAGAGTGGCACGTGCTAAGAGAGATGTGAGTGTTACCGCAAACACATTTACAGGCATCTGCTTTGTGGACGCACAAATCTCGGGGAACTCGGGGTCTGGTGGGGGAGGCAGGTGTGCTCCCTCCTGTAAGAGAGAGGAAGGAAGGAAACTGCCAGGGGTCTGCTGCTTTCCCATGTGACCGCAGTCCCTACTCACCCCAACCCTGCAAGGGGGCATCTCATGTGCGGTTTAGCACTAGGACACACAGGATGGGCACGACTTCTGCAGCAGCACACAGGTGCTTATGGGCTTAAACCACTCGAGGGCCAGTGCCAAAAGCCGGCCCTGGGCTTTCTTTAGACCAGGGTAGCTCGGCTTCAGCACTATTCCTATTTGGAGCCAGATAGCTCATTTGGGGGCAAGCTGTTTGTGCACTGTTACATGATTAGTACCATCCCTGGACCCTACCGCTCTGACAATAGCATCCTCCAAACGATGACAACCAAAAATGTCTCCAGACATCACCAGGTGTCCCCTGGCATGGGAGACCATCCCCACTGAGAACCACCGGTCTCTAGTCTCATGTGGCCGTTTGCTTGTTTGCTCTTCTTTTTAATTGGATCTATTTTCAAACAGACCATACGTTCAAAATTCAACTAGTACTGCTGCTGCTGCTGCTAAGTCACTTCAGTCGTGTCCGACTCTGTGTGACCCCATAGACGGCAGCCCACCAGGCTCCCCCGTCCCTGGGATTCTCCAGGCAAGAACACTGGAGTGGGTTGCCATTTCCTTCTCCAATGTGTGAAAGTGAAAAGTGAAAGTGAAGTCGCTCAGTCATGTCTGACTCGTAGCGACCCATGGACTACAGCCTACCAGGCTCCTCCGTCCATGGGATTTTCCAGGCAAGAGTACTGGAGTGGCTTGCCATTGCCTTCTCCATCATCTAGTACAGAAGGGTATAAACTGAAAAATCTCTTACCCTACTCGTCCCACAGGCACCCAGTTCCCCTCTACAGAGATCTCCAGTTCCTCCAGGGGCTTTTAAACTATATTTTTGCTTTAATGACTTCCCTTTAAATAGAATCTTACCTATAGACCCAGCCTGTTGATGCTTCCCTGGTTGCTCAGATGGTAAAGAATCTGCCTGCAATGCAGGAGACCTGTGTTCGATCCCTGGGTCAGGAAGATCCCCTGGAAAAGGGAATGGCAGCCCACTTCAGTATTCTTGCCTGGAGAATCCCAAAGAGAGAGGAGCCTGGTGGGCTACAGTTCATGGGGTCGCAAAGAGTTGTACATGACTGAGCGATTAACATTTTCACTTTCATAAAGCTGATAATGAAGATGATTAAGGATGCTATTCTAAATGCCTGGCACAAATAAACCCATTTAGTCTTCACACAAGCCTCTAAGGCAGGAACTATTGTGCTCCCATTTTATAGAGGAAGTGGAGGCACAGAGAGGTTAAGAAACTTGCCCAAGGCCTAACAGCTAGCAATTGGTAAAACCAGGCTGACGCGGGACCCAGAGAGGATGTCCTCCAACCTTGCCATCTCACCCCTCCTACCGTTCCCTCCCCCACCCTATCCCCAGTGGCCTGGGAGTAGGTCAGATCTGTCCTCTGTCTTTTTCCCTCTCATTTCCAGCATGACTGGTTCTCAAACTGTGGTCCCTGGACCAGCAGCATCAGCCTCACCTGGGAACCTGTTAGAAATGCACAGTCTCATGACCCACCCCAGAGAAACTAAACCAGAAACTCGGGAGGAGGGCTCAACAGCCTGGATTTTTTAAAAAGTAATTCTCTTGATGTGGACCATTTTATGATTCTTCATTGAATTTGTTACAGTATTTCTTCTATTTTACGTTTTGGTTTTTTGGCCAAGAGGCACATAGAATCTTAGATCCCCGACCAAGGAGACCTGCATCCCCTGCATTGGAAGGCGAAGACTTAACCACTGACCCACCAGGGAAGTCCTGCAGCCTGGATTTTAACTGGCTTTCCAGGCGATTCTGATGCAACTAACGTTTGAGAACCACCAGCCTGCATGTCCTCCTGGTGGGTGGAGGGGAGCGGCGCCCTCTTAGCAGGCTGACACCCCCACTCTGGGCCTCTTGTCCTGTAGAAGCTGGATCCTTTCCTTGCTGACCTTCGCCAGGCCTCCTGCCTGCTAAAGGCTTCCATCAAGGAGTTCGAGAAGGGTGAGCCCCCTGGAGGGGTTCAGGTGAGCCAGGGGCCAGAAGTGGGAAAACAACACACCGCCGATTCCATGGACCAAGGGCTCAGTGAAGGGGTTTTGTTTTCATTCATTCATTCAACTGATATTTATTGGACAGTTACTATGTGTCACACCCTGGAGACCCAGCCTGGGGCAGATCGACTTGTCCCTGCCTTCATGGGGCTCATGGTGCAGTGTGAGAGGTCATTAAAAAAAAAAAGTAAACAGAAATGGACATGTCATTACAAGTGATGCTAAAGGATGTGAAAGTAAGATTGAGAATAATGGGGAAGGAGGGTGTTGAAGCTAAGCCTTGAAGGATGAGGTGGAACCCTGGAAACAGGAATGGGACTGTGCTCCAGATGAAGGGCAATCACGTTCAAAGGCCCTGAGGTGGGGCTGTGCTTGGTATATTTGAGCAAGGAGGCCAGTGTGGAACAAAGTAAGGGAAAAGGAGGAGACCTTCTGGGACCACAACTGTATCAGGGAGAAGCTGGGTTGGGATTTGATTCTCAATGGGAAGGGAAGCTGCTGGCGAGTTCTATGCAGCAGTGGGGATGATCAGATAGATGGGCCCTTTGAGATCTATCTGGTTGCCATACAGAGAACAGACTGCAGGGGGAGCCAGGGTGCTGTGGGGAAATCAGCAGAGCCTGGAATGGGTGTCCCAGTAAGAGATGATGGTGCTTGGACCAGTGAGGTTGCCATGGTGATGAGAGGAAGCTTGGTTTGAGGAGATGTTTTAGAGATAGGATGAACTTTCCGTAAGACCTTGAATGCCCAACTAGGGGAGTCAGGCAGGATCAGGGTGTGGGGAGCCCTGGAAGGTTATAGAAGGAGAGTGGGAATTGAGCCTCAGGCTACTTCCCTACCCTGGCAGGAGGCCTCCAGGTGTCTGAGCAAGTCCAAGGAGCTGATGGAGGCCGTGCTAAGGGACCCAGGCCTGATGAGCCTCCAGCGGGAAGGTGGAGCCACCCTGGCCAGGCTGAGACAGGAGGGCAGCAGGCTGAACTTCAACCCGGACGTCAGGTACGGGGACCAGGCTTTTCCTCCCCTACCCCATCCTGTTCCCTGGGCTAGGACTCAGAGCTGGGGCCACTTTGCTGAGGGGACATGTACATAGGGTGGACTCTGAGGATGTCCAGGATGGGGTGTTTGCAGTGCCCATACCCCGAGCTGAGGCTTGTACCTTGGCAAGTCCCTTCTCTGTGGCCCTCCTAAGCCCAGACATTGGAGGACAAGCTTCCCTGCTTCCGCTGACCATCATCAACCAAGCACTATCTCTGACCTAAACCCTGGGCTGAGCGCCTTCAAGAGCTTGTCTCTTATTCCTCATAAGATTACATGAGGCCCGCATCCTCCTATTTGGCTGATGGATGCTGAGGCTGAGCGAAGGGAAGTAAGAGCCAGCCCATGTGAGCACTAACCCCTGAACTTCCCTGTCTTCCCTGGCAGGGGCCTGAGAGAACTTCACGGTGTGTTAAGGTCTCAGAACCACAGAGCAAACAACGCACATTCCTAGAAAGTACCAACAATTTTCTTAAATTTAGGGATGGGGTGGGGTGCAAATCCGAAATTAAATCAGGCAGCAATTGTAAGAATTTTATCTCTGTTAGAATGAGCACAATTACAAAGTTTGCGTAAGCTTCCAGGAACGTTTTGTTTATTTAACCAACCCCAAATAGCACTTAGTATGAACACAGCATTGTTCTAAGGGCCTCAAGAATGTTAACCTGTTTAATTCCCACCCACAAAGTGGATCCTAGTACCATCCTCATTTTACAGTGGAAGAGCCTGAAGCTCGGAGAGAGGATAAGTGACTTGACCAAGGTCACACAGCCAGGACTTGAACCCAGGCAGCCTGGCCCAGAATCTTGAACACACCACCCTGAGCTGTGCCCACAGACAGATTCATGCAGATGAGAGCGCTGGGCAGCAGTGGGCCCTAGTCCTGGAGATGGAGTCATCTCCCTGCCCCTCACATGGCCTGGTGGGGCTGGCACTGCCTCTGCCTGTCTGGTTGGGGGCTCTGCGGCCCCTTTGGTTCGCCATAGGCCCGTCCAGACCGCTGGCCACCAGCAGCTCCACAAGGGGGCGCTGTGGTCCCATGTGAGCCACTTTGCGTGTTGGTTCCGCAGCTCCTGCCTGCCCGCGACTTCCTCCATCCCTTGGCCAGACAGCCTGGCGTTTTCCATCCTGTTCACTCACCCGGGGCGCTCACCCATTCCCTGGAAGGGCAGTGACCTGTGGGAAGCTGCGGTCAGATGAGGCTCCCTCCAGGAAAATGTCTCCTCTTTTACCTTTTCTTCTAAAGGATCGCCAGGGCAGAGGAGGGTGCAACCACCTTGTGAAGTGGGTTCTGTTATCCCTACTTGTTACAGACGGGGTGAGGAATTTGCATAAGCTCCTCTTACTAGAAGGTAGCAGGCCTGGGGTATGAAGCCAGATCTGTCCCGCTCGGTTCCCACCTTCCCAGGGAAAGAGAGGGCCATTTGGTTTCCTGCTCTGGCCTCAGGTCCTCCCAGTCCCAAGGAAGGCCGAGGCTGAGGCCCAGAGAGGTGTGGGGACCTGCCCAAGGTCACACGGCAAGTCAGCAGCTGAAGCACCCAGGCCAAGGTCACAGAGTTGGAGGGAGTCAGGGAGGCAGGCCTATGCTGGGCAGGAGTGCAGGCAGTGAGGGGCAAGGGATCAACATCTTGGGTTTTCTCTCACCCTCCGTGGCCTCCCAGGAGCCATCTGGCCGAAGCCACTGCCCTGTACAGCCTTGTGGATGAGCAGCTGCACGTCCTGGTCACTGTGTCCAACCACCTCCTGAGAAGGCTGGAGCTCCGTGTCCGTCTGGGCCGCCTGGAAGCTGCCATCCACCAGGTGAGAGAGGGGAAGGAGGAGGCTGGCCCAGGGACCCGAGGGTGGAGGTGGGGCTTCTGCCTCTCCAGGCCCCGCCCCAGCCAGGTGCTTTGCTCCGATATGAAGATACCGGGTTGGCTCTTGGAGAGCCAGGTAGCAGTTCTTGGAGCACATGACATGCACTTTGTAAGTGTGTTTGGTGACTGAGGACATAACTCGAGACGCTACATTTTTTTTATATGTGTATAATTTTGTGTGCTTCTTTATTTCTGGCTGTGCTAGGTCTTCATTGCTGCACGGGTTTTTCTCTAGTTGCGGCGAGTGGGAGCTCCTCTCTAGTTATGATGCACAGGTGTCTCGTGACGGTGGCTTCTCCTGTGGCTGGCTCTGGGTTTACCAGTAGTTGCAGCTCCCAGGCTCTAAAGCACAGCCTCTTTAGTGGTAGTGCCCAGGCTTAGTTGCTCCGAAGCACGTGGGATCTTCCCCAACCAGGGATCAAACCTGTGTCTCCTGCATTGGCAGGCAGGTTCTTTACAGGTGAGCCATCAGGGAGCCCCCCAAAAGTTGCATTTCTTAAATACCAGCTTTGTCCCAAACCCTGGGCTGGAGCCTTTGCTACCATCACTTTTCAGCCTCATCCCTTACCAGCGACATAGGGAAGATGTTAGGATTTTTCCTACCCACTGATGAGGAAATGGAGTCTGGGAGACGTTATGTCACCTGCCCTTGTTGCACACCTGGTGGTCTGATCCTGGAACCCACACCAGGCACCATCCTGTCCAACTGCCAGTGCCTAGAGCCACCACATCCCTGCATGCTCAGGGTCGTGGAGCACAGGGTGCCCGGAGCCAGACGGCCTGGGTTCCAATACTGGCTCCAGCACTTACTAGTGGTGTGATCTAGACAAGGTACTTAACTATTCAGAGCCTAGGTTTCCTCATCTGTTAAATGGGGCATAAAATTAGTGGCCACGTGGGGCTTTGTGAGGATAAAGTATGTGAGTATGTGCTCTTTAAGACACCCCAGAATACAAAGAGGACTCGTGGGATCGAGAGCCATTTTACCCAATCTGTCCCTCATTGAATCCTCATGTCTCCAGAATTGGGGGATGTGGTTTTCAGGCCAGGTCAGTGGGCCCCCAAATGACTGAGGACAAGACCTCAGCCTCTCACAAAAGTGGGAGGCTGGCCAAGGGATGTTTCCTCAGCAGTCCCTCACATCCAAACCTCCCTCCCTGCTGCAGGTCAGCCACTGGATGGAGCAGGAAGGAAGCCAGTGCCTGCAAGTGCTGACCCCCAAGGACGGAAGCTTGGAGACAGTGGAGAAAGCCCACGCAGAGTTCGAGGACTTCTTCCTTCAGGCTGCGGTGTGTTCCTGAGACTGGGGGACAGGATGGGAGCAGATGGAGAGGACCAGAGCAGGGGTGGGGTGGCACTGCTGGGAAAAGGTGCGGAGGTGGGAAAGTACCAGAAAGCTGCTCGAGACAGTGAAGGAAGCAGCTTGGATCACAGAGGGTTTGGCTTAGATATTGTCTCCTCCAGGAAGACTTCCCTGACTACCAAGTCCAAAGATGACCAGTCTCAGAATCCCTGACGGATTTCTTAAAATACAGATTCCAGAGTCCTACTCTAGCCCTACTGAATCAGCCTGGAAGGTGGGGGAAGTCTGTCTTCTCAATGTGCTGGGTCTTGGGGCCCAGGGCAATTCAGCCCCTGTTTTAACCCTCAGGGAACTTCCAGGCCAGTTTTCTTTTTTTTTTTTTGGAGGGTGGATTGGAGGGGCAACAGGGAAATGGTCAGAAAGGGAACACCGTGGTGACATAGATGATAAGCCTCTAACTCAGACTCTGGGGTCAGGGAATTTTTCCAGAAGAAGGTGACACTAAGTAAGTAGAGTCTCAGTGGGCAAAGTGAACCCCAGGTTCCCATTTTATAGATGAGGAAACTGAGACTCAGGAAGTCTCATATCTTGGTAGAGAGGCTGAAGCTGAGTGGACACCCTCCCCTCCCCGCTCAGGCCCAGTACCGCCGCGGCCTGGAGCTGTGCAAGCAGGCGGCCCAGCTGGCAGCAGCAGCCAGGGCTGGGGAGGCAGGAGGGACCGAGCTCCCGGAGCTGGCAGCCTTTGCCTTCACCCAGCGGGCCTTCCAGGCGAAGTTGACCCACTTCTACATGGCGGCCGAGCGGCAACGCACAGACCTGGAGACACTGCTCCACCTGCACCACTTCTGCAAGAAGGTGAGCCTTCCGGCATAAATTTCCCACCCCTGCCCCCCATCACCTGGGAGGAAGGGTGGGGCAGGGAGTGGACCAGACACAGCACTAGGCTCTCTTCATTCCATAGTCCCTTGAGGAGGAAAGAGAATTAGCTGCATTTTCTGAAAGGGAAGCAAGGTGTGCAAGATGAAGTTACCCTCCTAAACCAGGTCCAGCTGATCTCTGAACCCGGTTTGTCCCACTACACAGGAGCCTCCCAGGGACACGAACTCTCAAAGGGCCCTCGGAAAACATCTGCTTCTTAAGTGATGGGTTTAGGGGCAGGTTGTCGTTCAGTCGCTCAGTCATGTCAGACTCTTTGTGACCTCATGGACTGCAGCATGCCAGGCTTCCCTGTCCTTCACCATCTCCCAGAGTTTGCTCAAACTCATATCCATCAAGTCGGTGATGCCAGCCAACCATCTCACCCTCTTTCATCCCCTTGTCCTCCTGCCCTCGATCTTTCCCAGCATCAGGGTCTTTTCCAGTCAATTGGCTCTTTGCATCAGGTGGTCAAAGTATTGGAGCTTCAGCTTCGGCATCAGTCCTTCCAGTGAATATTCAGGGTTGAATTTTCTTTAACATTGACTAGTTTGATTTCCTTACTATCCAAGGGACTCTCAAGAGTCTTCTCCAGCACAACAGTTCAAAAGCATCAATTCTTCAGCGTTCAGCCTTCTTTATGGTCCGACTCTTACATCCATACAAGACTACTGGAAAAATCATAGCTTTGACTATATGGACCTTTGTCGGCAAAGTGATGTCTCTGCTTTTTAATATGCTGTCTAGGTTTGTCATTGCTTTTTGGAGCCTGGGGATTTCTGAGAATCCGATCAAAGTCATAGACTTTCCCTCCATATGTAGACCTTTGCAGGCAACTTCATGGGGTGAGAACCAGGCCGAGAACCTTGGTCTCGTCCCACATCTCTGTTGCAGAGTTGGGGCAACAGGAGGAAGAGCGGTAATGCCTCGTGGGTTAAGGGTACCTGGAAGCTTCTCTCCCTTGTTTACTATATTTAGCCAGTTTCAGCCCCATCAGCCTTCTCTGGAGAAAGCAAACTAGCTCCAGCACTGAGGCCTTTGCACACTGGCTGTTCTCTCAGGCTGGAAAACTTTTCCCCTTGACGGGCTGGCTTCTTGCCTTTGGTAACTCTCAGCTCATATGTCCCTTCCTCACAGAGGCCCTGCCTGAGCCCCCAGGCCCTGCCCCACCCGCCCCGTTCTCTCTCTCCACCCTGTGCTGATGACTTCATGGGGCTCTTTGTCACCTGAGCTTATCCTGTGGCTCCATCACCTGCTCGCCTCTCCCTTATCTGTCACTGTGAGCTGGGCTCCCCCAGCAGGGACCGGGTCTCACTGGGTCCTGGTTCTATCAGGGTGCCCAGGGCAGGGTCAGCACGCAGAGGAGGCTCAGTAATTGGTCGTGTGAATGAAGGAAGAGTGAGAAGTCTGGAGGAGGGAAGGGGGATGGGGGGCCTGCAGGAGGCCAGAGTCTGTCGGAGGTCGTACAAGACAGGAGGGGATGGCCTTAACCTTCATTGCCACCTGGCCTGTCTCTCAGTGTTTAGCCTGGGTAGGCCCCGTTCTCCTCTCTGGCTTTGAATTTTAATCCACACAATAAGCAGTGGGGTAAGTTGGTTTCTGAGGTGCTGTCCACCTCTTGTCTGGCTTGGCCTGGAATATCTGGTCCCAGACAGACAGACAGCCGGATGGCTCAGTGCTGGGCTCAGCCCCAGATGGAGAGCGTGCGGGCGGCAGCTTTGGCACTAAATAATAATAACACGATTGTACCGCTAAGGGAGATTTATGGAGCCCTTTCCCAGCCATGAGCTCAGTGTGCTTCCGTGAATATGAAGCCATTCATCTACAGACAAGTTCCTTTAATCCGCGGAAGGATGGTTTCCTCGGAGAAAATGGCTCTCCAGTCCCCACCGCCTAACGACTCGCTGTCGGCTTCTAAATTAACGGAGAGAAAGATTATGTTTTTCACGAGCTGCTGGAAATGTGTTGGCTCCTTTGTGGCCTGCAGACATTTTGTGGGTGACATGGGGACAGGCAGAATCCCCAAAGGGGGCCTGACTGGAGTGAGGGGGCTTCCAGGCCAGGTCTGGCTGACAGTCTCCCTGTGGAACTGCAAGGGTGTGGGCCCACCTGGGCCAGTTTCTCCTGTGCAAGGAGATGCTTGCAAGATACCCTCTTGAGGCAGGACAGTTGAGTTCAAATCCCAGCTTCTCCCTAACCTGAGGCAAGTGACTTCATGTCTTTGAGCCTCAGTTTCCTCCTCTGTAAAATGGGCCACTGGTTCAGTGAGATCCTACATAAGATGCACAGAGGCTGGCAGAAGGTCGGTGGTTCAATCAATATTAGCCAGTCTCCGCCCTCAGCACCACTTGTAAGGGATTTATGCCATCCGAGAATCCACATTTTTCAGCTCCCCAATTTTCATGATTATCTACCACAACCTCCACTTTACAGAGGGGGAATCTGAGCCCTAGAGAGGGTTGAGTCCTTAATGGTCCCTACATCTGGAAGACTGCCTAAAGATCTCAAGGGTGATGGGGATTGTTTCCGGTGGGTCCTTGGGGAAGAAAGAGGAATAGTGTTAGCAGCAGCAGCAGCAGCAGAGAGAACCACAGCCATGCTGGTGGGGGGAGGCTAACATGGATTGGGCATTTTTATTAATTCTCTCTAGTTAGATTCATTCTTGAAGCCTCCTCTCTGCCCAGAGGAGGTACATCCCTATCTTCACGGAGCCCCCACCTGCCTCTTTTCTTGTCTCCCAGATGACCTGGTTCCACATGGACTGTCAGGACCTGATGGCCCAGCTCAGGCTGGGCAAGGCCCAGAGGACCAGCCCTGGGGACCAGCGCCGTCTCCACCGCTACCTGCAGCGCCTGGTGTCCGAGTTTCCTGCTGAGAAGCTCACAGCCATGGGGCTGCAGGTGGCTTCGCTAAGCAGGGAGGGCCTGGGCCGGGAGCTGTGGGAGGAGGCCCAGGCAAGACACGAGGACATCCAGATGCTCCTGAAGAAGGCGCTGGCCCACTGTCCGTGCCCGGCGGGTTCCCCGGCCCGCCCCGCATGCCCGGAACTCAGGGGGGCAGCCACCAAGGACCAGGGCCTGAATGGGGACGTCACTTCCAAGGGCAGATGGGACCTGCCCCTCCAGGACTCACTGGGTTCAGATCGTTCGCCCAAATCCCGTTGGCCTCCTTGGGCCCCCAGGCGCGGACAGAACAGAAATTTCCAAGCGGCCCCTCCAACCCAGGAAGCTGGCCAGGCTGTTGAGGCTGATGAAGGCAGAAGCACCCATGGGCCCTTGGACCCCGCTCCTGAGCGTTTCCTCACCACCCTCTTCTCCTGGCAGCGACTCCCCAGGCAGACTCAGATCCCCCAGCCTGCCGGGGACAGCTTCTCCTCGGAGGGGACAGGCTCACAGACATCTCTGGAGGACTCACCCCACACGAGTCCCCCTGCTTCCCTCTAGCTGGGAGTTCCCGTCAATCACACCAGGCTCCCGAGGGCGTGGGGGGGTGGGTACCTGGGGTGGAGCCCAGCCACATATTGGGAGCACGGGACGATCCCTCAGAACGTGGCTACTGAGTTTGGCCCGTGCTTGGAGGATGAGAACCTAGCGCCTGCTCCTGGCCCCAGGTAGCTCTGGGGAGCCCGACTCTCACATTCAGAAGAGTGAGAGCGCAGGGCAAGGCAGGGCAGGGCAGGGCAGGATGTGGGGGAGTGTGGGATTGGCTCCAAAACCCCAGAACCTCGTGGAAAGAGCTGATGGTACAGACCTTTCCAGAGGTCTCTGACCTAGGTGGGCCAGACGCCAACCTGGAGTTCTTGGGTGTGCCAGCTTCCCCTTGGAACACGAGGGGCAGAGCTGCCCTCATGATGGAACCCAGGGTGGGGAGATTGAGGAGTGGTTTCTTATCTTAGGGGCCTACAAGGAAATAGACCCTACGCAAGAATTCGAGTGTACATTTCTTTGGCTTTGATCCCAGGAACTACTGGCAAAGGAGCAGGGGGAGTGAGTCTGGGAAGGGAATAAAGGGTGTGCTGTCAAGGGAATTATCGCGTGTAATCTATTTGCTGGCACCGCTGGCCTCAAGCGAAGAGAATCACCCGCTGGAGGCCAGTTAGTGCACACAGAGGGGTGTGGAGGTAGACTGTCTGCCGCGTCTGTGTCTCTTGGCTCCTCCAACGTGAGCATCAGTCTGAAGTTCAAGGAACCCTAGAGAGGACCCCTTCCTTCTCCTGGATCTCTCTTCTTCCCCTCCCCAGCACAGGTCCTCAGACCCTACCATCTGCTCGCCCCACCCCCAAGAGGCACAGCCTCTGGTGTCCAGTGCCATCACTGTGGTAGGGAGCCACGTCCCCAGCCAGCAGGTGGTGCGAGGAGACAGTGGGAAGAGACCCAAGAGGCTCTGAGATCAGAGCATCCAGAAGAAAGCGAGCCTTTCACACTGCCCGGAGTGACCCCGGCTGGCGCCCTCCCCTGAATGTCATTATCCCAAGAGCATGCACCTGTCTGTCCCAGGATGCCTCACCAAGGTGGCCCCTGGTAGCTTAGCCTTGGAAGTTTCCTGGCTCTGGGATGAGGGCGGGGCACACGTCCCCCCACAAGATGAGGCTCTAGAAGGAGAGGGGAGGCAGGACCGGAGAACAAACAGTGTTTCTCAAGAGCCGTCTCAGTAGAGAGAGCCACACGAACCTCAATGCCTAAAATGTCTTCGGGCATCTTCCGGGACTCAAGATTCCATCAAGAGTGGTCTGAGGCCTCTCTGCCTGAGAACCACAAGCAGAGCTGATCAAAGGCAATTTCCTAGGGGATCCCACCCCAGATCATCAAAACCAGACCCTTGGGGTGGGGTGGCTGGAACTTGCACTTGTAACCAACTGCTCAGGCAACACAGTGAAGTGTGGGTGCTGTTGGGAAACATTTGGGGCTGAGACCTGAGCCAGCCCCCCTACCCCAGCCTCAAGCCAGTTCTGATCTCTCATTCCAATCTCCTGCTTTCTGTCCAGACAGGCCTGAGGATGCAGGAGGCATTTGATTGCCTATCTCCATCCATGCCTGTTGCCTGAGAGGGGGGCTGAAGACTCTTAAAATGCTGTTGCCATAGCAACAGTATCCAGCCAGTGGGGACCACAGGCAGGGAGCCAGGGTACCTGGGGTGTAAGGAAGAAAACTGAGTTCTGAGAGGCTACAGCTACTGCTAGGGCTGAGGGGGGCTGAGGAGGGGTATGGATAATCCAGGAATCCTTGGGAGGGAGGGTCTCCAAAGCCATCTCGTCCATCCCTCTGTCTCCAAAAAGAACTGAACCCCAACAACTTGTTTATTCACAGCAGCCCAAAGGAGAGAAGGGGGTGCAGAAATGAAATATAGTAATTAATAATAATAGGACTTTCCGTGGCTTGGTAGTAAAGAATCTGCCAGCCAATGCAAGAGACACAGGTTCGACCCCTGGTCTGGGAAGATCCCATGTACCAAGAAGCAGCTAAACCAGGCACCACAACTATTGAGCCTGTGCTCTAGAGCCCAGGAGCGGCAACTACTGAACCCTTGTGCTACAACTACTGAAGTCGGTGTGTCCCTAGAGCCCATGCTCAGCAACAAGAGAAGCCACCACAATGAGAAACCCAAGGGCCACAACTAGAGAAAATCCTGCATGCAGCGACAAAGACCCCAGCACAGCTAAAAAATAAATAAAAATTTTAAAAATAATTAATAATAATATTAATGGCTTTTATTCTGCATTTTCTTTGTGCCTGGCTTGATGCTAAGCTGCTTAAAAGCTTTGCCGGCCTTGTTGAATTTTTCAAAACAACCCTACGAAGCCGATACTGATTTCACCCTATTTTACTAAGGAGGAAACTGAGACTCAGAGAGGTTTGGCGACGCCTTGCCCAGTGTCACATCGCAAGTGGCAGAACTGGGACTTGACACAGCACTGATGCTTCAGACAAGCTGGGCTGGTTGCTAATTCTGCAGTGACCATGGGCTTTGTCTCTTCAGCAGTCCTGCTGTGCCTGGACACTGCCATGCAGCCAGGGGCTTTGGCTGGGTGGGACTAGGCCCTTTAGGCAACACTTTCTCTGGTCTCCAAAAGCATCCAAGGCAGCGTGGCTTGGTGGTCAGTCACATGGATGGACCGGGTTCCTGCTCAGGCTCCATAAATCACAAGCTGTGAGTCTTTGGCCAGATTATGCCACCTTTCTGTGCTTTGATGTCCTCATCCTTAAAATGAGAATCACCAGACCTCAGAGGCTTGCTGTGAGTATTAAATGAGTTACTATGTGGAAGGTCCTTAGAAAGGCTCCTTACTAAGTGCTCATTAAGTGATGTGTAGTGTTATACTCTGGCTCCAAGCCAGCCCAGCCCCTGATTTCATCACCCAACAAATCAGGGAAGAAATTCCTCCAGGGGTGCGTCAACGGATTCCCAGAGTCTTTTGCTCTTTGAATCATGTGGATTCCTTGATTAGTATTCTGGATCCCCAGCTGTCTCCTGAAAGCCAAAGAGAGCTGATTGATTGACTTTGCCCTGATCTGCCTGTGGAGGAGGCATGGTGTGTCCCTCCACCCCAAAAGATTCCCTGCTGCTGCTAAGTCGCTTCAGTCTTGTCCAACTCTGTGTGACCCCATAGACGGCAGTCCACCAGGCTCCCCTGTCCCTGGGATTCTCCAGGCAAGAACACTGGAGTGGGTTGCCATTTCCTTCTCCAGTGCATGAAAGTGAAGTCACTCAGTCATGTCTGACTCCTAGCGACCCCATGGACTGCAGCCTACCAGGCTCCTCCATCCATGGGATTTTCCAGGCTAGAGTACTGGAGTGGGTTGCCATTGCCTTCTCCTACTAATCCCCAAGTTCTGTTCTGAGTCCGAGGAGGGGCAATGTCTCTCTCTTGGATCTCTTAAGAAAGTTTGCAGATTGTTTCGGCGGGAAGAAAATGGAGCTGAGGGGGAACCCCAAGTCTGCCAGTGACATGACTGTGATTATCCCACTGTTTCCATTTTACAGATGAGAAGACCGAAGACTGGAGAAAAGAGGTGACTGGCCCAAGGTCACACAGCAAGGAAAAGAAGGACCAGAGAAGGGGAACCACAGAATCTGGATTAAGCTCTGGTGCACGCCCACTCCCGGAGAGCAGATGTGAGCCACTCTGAGGTGGGCACCCCACACCCTCAGGTCTTCAAGTTACCCACATCAGACCAAGACAGGCACAGGCACAGGCTGCCCTCCGGGTACAGCAATGTTCTGTTCTCTGTGAGCTGCGAACTGGCTTTCAGCCCAGGACAAACCCATCATGCCCAAAACCCCACCCTCTCCCAGCTGCAAAATAGCTCTCTGAGGCCAGAACCAGTGGGGCCCTGGAGAATAAACAAGTCCTCTGGCCCGGTGACAGGACCCCTGGATCCCATCCCCTGCAGTCTGGGGCATGACGGGGATTTGGGTGAACCACTGCGCTTCCTCAGGCCTCATTGTCTCCATCTGTGAAATGGGGGATTGGCCAAGACCAGAGATGGCAAGGGGGTGTCATCTGGCCTGTGGAACCCTCCCAAGTCTGCCTCCTTCTCTGAGTACCATCCATTCAGGCACCCTGGCTGGAAACTGCAAGTTGTCCTTGAACTGCCCCAGAGCCCCCAGATCCACACTCCTCAGCTCTCTCTAATCTACTTCTTTCTCTTTCCATCCTCCCATCCTCATCCCAGCCTTCGTCTTCTTTCCCTTGGACAGTTGAAACAGTATCCTCAGTGGTCCTCCTGAGGCCTCTTGGGCCCTTTGATCTGCCCTCCGCACAGAAGTTAGAGGGACCTTTGCAAAATGTAAACTAATGCTAGTCCCCACTTAACACAGCCTAGTGGCATCCCGTGGCACTCCAGGTAACCCCCACTCCGCCCATCGCTGTGATCTACAAAGTTCTGTGTGGTCAGGCCTCTGCCCATCACTCTAGCCTCACCTCACTTCCCTATCTCCATGCTCTCTGAGTTCCAACAACACTACCTTCCTCTTAGTTCCTGAGCTGTTCCAAGCTCTTTCAAGTTCCCCTGGAAGCAGACCTGGCAACAGGGACTAAGATACCGGTGATTTGCTGAAGAGCAGATCATGAAATCATGGAAAGGGGAAATAGGGCGGAGAAGGGAAACAAGCCAAGGTACTACTTCAGATCTAGCCTCAGCCTCTGCCTAATCACATGGAGATTGCTGGAGGGTATTTTCCCACTGCAGGCCTCTGCAAAAGCCTGCTGCACAAAGCAGGGCCCAGAACCCTAAAGCAGTGCTTACTTGGAGGGTTGTAAGTGTGGGTCCATAGAAGATAATATTCTGTCTTACAATACATAGCAAGTTCTCACCACTAAATTATAAAATTTTTAAAGTTCCACTGAAAAATAGGTAAAGGAGAGACTTCCCTGGCGGCCCGCTGGCTAACACTGAGCTCCCAGTGCAGGGGGCCTGGGGTCTGATCCATGGTCAGGGCACTAGATCCCACACGCCACAGCTATGACCTGGTGAAGCCAAATAAATAAAAATAAAAATATTAGAAAAATGGGTAAAGGATCTGAATAGGTATTTCTCTAGATAAGGTACACAAAGTTTCAATAAGGACATGAAAAAAAATCTCAACGTTGATAGTCATCGAGGAGATGCAAATCAAAACCACAATGAGATATCATTTTACATTTACTAGGCTGGCTAGAATTTAAAAGTCCAGTAATGTTGGCTGGATGTGGAGAAATTGGAACCTTCATACATTGCTGGTGGGAAATGTAAAATAATGCAGATGCTTCTGGGAAAGATCTTTAAATAGTTAAACATCAAGTTATCATATGACCCAGCAATTTCCTTCCTAGGAACTATACACCCAAAAGAAATGAAATCATATGTCCACACAAAAATGTCTATATGAAGGTTTAGAGCAGAATTATTCATCATTGCTAAAAGGTAGAAGCAATTCAAATATTGGTCAACCAACAAATGGATAAACAAAATGTAGTATATTCATACCATGAGATATTATTCAGCCATAAAAAGGAACGAAGTCACTTCCGAACTTATTCTTTGAAGCAAGCATTATGTTGATGCCAAAGCCAGATAAATATATCACAGGAAAAGAAAATTACAGATCAATATTACCTTTTGAATATAGATATAAAAATCCTCAACAAGATACTAGCAAACCAAAGAAAATAGCACATTAAAAGAATTATACAGTGTGATCAAGTGGGATTTACCCCAGGAATGCAAAGGTAGTTAAAAGAAAATCAATCAATACAATATACCACATCAACAGAATATAGGGAGAAAAAGCATGATCATCTCAATTGTCTCAGAAAAGACATTTGACAAAATCCAACAGCCTTTCATGATTAAAAAAATAAAATAAAATAAAAACAAGAACAAAAAGAAAAAATACTACTCCGAAAATAAAAGGGAACTTATTCAACATGATAAATGGAATTCATGAAAACCCAACAACTAAGATCAAACTCAGTGGTGAAAGACTGAAAGCTCTCTCCCTAAGGTCAGGAGCAAAACAGGATGCCTGTTTTCACCACTGCTATTCAATATCGTACTGGAAGTTCTGGACAAGAAAATTAGATAAGAGAAACAAATAAAAGGAATTCAATTTGACCATAAAAAGAGCAATTAAATCTCCAAAAGAACAAAAAAAGTCTTCCAAACTGAAAAGAGATGAGTAAAATTGCTTTTATTCACAAATGGCATGTAGGAAATACCAGATAATCCACAAGAAAGTTACTAGAGCTAATAAACAAATTTAGCAAAGTTGTGGGTTACAAGATCAACACACAAAGATCTGTGTTTTTACACACCAGCGATGAGCAATCTGAAAAGGAAATTAAGAAAGCAATTTCATTTCCAAAAGCATCTAAAAGAATAAAATACTTAGGAATAAATTTAGCCAAGGAGATGAAAGACATCATATTCACGAGTAGAAAGGCTTAACATTGTTAAAATGTCAATACTATCCAAAGGGATCTGCAGATTCAACATAATCCCTATCAAAATTCCAACAGCCTTTTTTTGGGCAGAAACAGAAAAACTGATCCTCAAATTCATGTAAAATAGCAAGTGGCCCCCAAGTAGACAAAACAACTTGAAAAAGAAGAACAAGCTAGGGGGACTCTCAGTTTCCAATTTTAAAACTTACTATAAACCTACAGTAATCAAAACAGTGTGGTACTACCATAAGTTTGGACATCGAGACAGAGGGAATCAACGTAAACCCATACATCTACAGTCAACTGATTTTCAACAAGGCTGCCAAGTCCATTCAATGGGGAAAGAATGAGCTCTTAAACAAATGGTGCTGGAACAACAGACTTTCTTCTTGTAAAAGAATGAAATTGAACCTCTTCATTTGTATAAGCTTCACAGCATATACAAAAATTAACTCAAAATGGATCAACAACCTAGACTGTAAGGGATAAAGCTATAAAACTCTTAGGAGAAAACACGAGGGTAGATCTTCATGAGCTTGGATTTGACAATGAGTTCTTAGCTATGACACCAAAACCATGAGCAGCAGAAGTGAAAGTTGATAAATTGGATTTCATGAAAATAAAAAACTGTACCTCAAAGCATATTATCAAAAAAAAGAAAAGACAACCTAAAGAATGGGAGAAAATATTTGCAAATCTTATATATGATGAAGGTTTTGTATCCAGAATATATAAAACACTCTTACAACTCAGCAAGAAAAAGACAAGTAACCCAATTTAAAATGGGTAAAGAATTTGAATGAGACATTGCCCCAAGGAAGATATATAAATAGCTAGCAAGTACATAAAAAGATGCTCAACATAATTAGTCATTAGGGAAGTGCAAGTCAAAACCACAAACAGATACCACCTCACACTACTAAGATGAATATAATTGGAAAAGCAGAAAATGAATATTGGTGAGGATGTAGAGAAATTGGAACACTTGTACATTGCTGGTGGGAATGCAAAAGGGTGCAGCCCCTGTGGAAAACATTTGGTGGTTCCTCAAAAAGGTAAACATAGAATGACTCAGCAATTCCACTCCTAGGTATCTATCCAAAAGAACTGAAAACAGGGACTCAAACAGGTACTTGAACACCAATGGTCACAGCAGCATCATTCATAATAGCCAAAAGGTGGAAATGATCCAAATGCCCATCAAAATGTGGTATATATATACAATGGAATAGTATCCATCTGTAAAAAGAATGTTCTGATACATGCTGTAGTATGGATGATCTTTGAAAACATTTTGCTAAATGGAACAAATCAGAAAAATAAGAACCAATATTGCATGATTTCATGAAATACCTAGAGTAGGCAAATTGACAGAGACATAAAGTAGGTTAGAGTTTATCAGGGGCTGGGAGGAGGGAAGAATAAAGAATTATTGTTTAATGGGTCCAGAACTGGCAAATCTATAGAAACAGAAAGTAGATTTAGTGGTTGCTTAGGATTGGGAGTGTGGGATGAGAGGATATGAATCCTTAAAGAGCAAAGATTTTGGGGCTTTTTTGAGGTCATAAAAATGTTCTGAAATTGACTATGATAATGGTTGCACGTATCTGTGAATATACTAAAAACTATTGATTTGTATACTTTAAATGGGTGAATTGTATGTGAACTATATCTCAATAAATTTTTTTTTTCCTTTACAATCAAACAAACAAAAAAGCAGACAGAAGCCAAAGGAGGAATTCAGAGAAAGAAACAATGATCATAGGAAATTTGGATGTAGCACTGACAATTTCTGCTTACAATCTGTTTCTTGTCTCAAGGCCTGGAATGTTCTTCCCCTATCTTTTCAATTAGCTAAGCCTTCTTTATCCTTCAGATATCAGCAACAGGGTCAGACTTTCCTGGGTACTCTTAAGGAGTCAAAAATCCCCCTTTATGCAGACCATGCAGTTCTTTTTCATATCACTAATCTCAATTGCTGTTTTGCAATATTTTATTAATGCTCATATCCCCCACTAAACTTGTGAGTTTCAAAAGAACAGGAACTGAACCTGCCTGCTCAGTGTACCCTAGGCAGAGGGAAGAAAATCAACAAAGTTTATTAGATGAATGAATACCAACTTTGATTGATTAGCAGGGGCTGCCTAGAGCACCTGGTTCTCTCAGTTAAAAGGAATTTTATGATTGATTAATGATGTCTGCCATGGATGAGTATGTGATGGAGATACTAGTGTTTGGTGCTCCTGCTTAGTCATCTGACTCTTTGCGTCCTCATGAACTGTAGCCCGCCAGGCTCCTCCGTCCATGGAATTTTCCAGACAAGAATACTGATGTGGGTTGCCATTTCTTACTCCAAGAGCTCTTCTGGACTCAGAGATTGAACCCACGTCTCCTGTGTCTGCTGTCTTAGCAGGTAGATTCTTTTACCACTGATGCGTCCCCAAATTGTCATCCCTGAACTGCAAAAGGCCATCCCTCAGGGTCTCCCATCAGAGGGCGCTCTAGAAACAGTCTCATCTCCCTCAACTCCCAGGAGGAGAGTGCAGTTGTCATCCCAGCTGGCCTTGATAATCAATCACACAACCATGCGATGCCATTAGGATTTGTCACTGAGTCACATCCAGGTGCGCCAGGCAGGAGCAAGTGGCCTCATTTGCATCTCATCTGCATGGAAATTTGCATACGCCTCCACAGCTCTGTCTCCTTGCAATTTTCAAGTTAAAATGTCATTATCACTCCTGTGAAGCCTGTTAGTTCTTGATTTCATTCTCCCTGCTCCTCTACCCGGACTCCCTCCTAAGCCTCAGACATTCAAGCCTGGGCTGGGAGAAGAAAATAGGTTTGAGCTTTGGTTCTGCTGCTGATTCACTTGCGATTTCCCTCTCCAGGCTATGTCTGGGCCACTCCTATGGGAGCTGCCCTTTAAACAGTCACAGAAGGGCTGCCACAAATTTAGCCACTAGGACTGTCCCTGCAAAGCCTCCAATTCCTCACCTCTAAAAGCCTTTGACCTTGCTGTGCCCTCCTCCTGGAAAAGCCTTCTCCCTTTTCTTCAGGGTGAATGTCCAGCATCCCACCCTTTAGTTCTCAGTTTATACTGTGGTGCAGCCCCTCAGTCATAAACTGATTGGCTGAAAAGATATACATGTGACACAAACTCACCCATAAGATTCCTTTCCCAGGATTTGGATTTGGGAATCAGAGATGCTAGGCAGTTTCTGAACTGAGCATGTGTAAACTTGAGTTCAGAGGGCACCTGTGTCCAGCTGTGTCCACAGAAAGCAGAGAAGTAGTCCTGGGGAGGGAGGCGGAGGCCAAAGCTGATGGGCCCAGAGCCAGCCTCAAGAAACCCAGAGTCAGCAAAGCACACAGCTCCCAATCCAGTCCCCAACCCCAAGCCCCACCCCTGAGGCTGGGCTGCCCTGTTTGCAACTGGTTCCACCTCCTGGCTCTTCTCATGCTTCAGCAAGCTCTAGGGCCTTGTATTTCTTGCAACCCAGAGGAAACAATAAGGAGATGAGATGGAAGCTTGAGGACCCCAAAAGAAACTTTCAAGGGAAAGAAATTTGATACTTGACATCTCAAAAAGAGCAGGGAAGCTGTTGTGAAGATAGAAAGCAGAACTTCAAATTAACTTTCTTTTTTGATGTTTATACTGAGAAAAGGGACATCATAAGTTCTTTAGAAACAACAGCTATGACTTTTTCTTTCTTTTAAAAACATTTTTATTGAGGTATAGTTGATTTACAATATTATACGTTTCAGGTATACAACATAGCAGTTCACAATTTTTAAAGATTATGCTCCATTTATAGTTATTATAAAATATTGGCTATGTTCCCTGTGCTGTATAGTGTATCTTTGTAGCTTATTTATTTTACACTGCAGTTTATACCTGTTAATCTCCTACCCTTATCTTGCCTCTCCCCACTTCTCTCTCCTCACTGGTAACTGCTCATTCTCTGTATCAGAGTCTATTTCTTTTTTTGTTATATTTGGTTGTACTTTTTAGATTCCACTTGTAAGTAATGTCATACGGTATTTATCCTCTGTCTGACTTAATTCACTTAGCATAATACCTTCCAAGTCAATCCATGATGTTGCAAATGGCAAGATTTCATTTTTAATGGCCGAGTAGTATTCCATACTACTTCTCCTCCGGAGAAGGCAATGGCAAGCCACTCCAGTACTATTGCCTAGAAAATCCCATGGATGGAGGAGCCTGGTAGGCTGCAGTCCGTGGGGTCGCTAAGGGTCGGACACGACTGAGCGACTTCACTTTCACTTTTCACTTTCCACTTTCACACATTGGAGAAGGAAATGGCAACCCACTCCAGTGTTCTTGCCTGGAGAATCCCAGGGACGGGGTAGCCTGGTGGGCTTCCGTCTATGGGGTCACACAGAGTCGGACACGACTGAAATGACTTAGCAGTATTCCATAAGATATACACATTTGCATGTATGTATATGCATGTACATATATATACCACATTTTCTTTCTCCATTCACCTGTTAATGGACACTTACATTGCTTTCCTAGCTTGCCAATTGTAAATAATGCTACTATGCACATTGGGGTGAATGTATGTTTTTAAATTAATCTTTTCTTTTTTTTTTAAGAAATAGGAACTATGATCTTAATCTTCTAAAAAGCTTGGATTATCACCCTGTCCAGAGGCAACCTCTTCCAGGAAGCCCACCTGGATGATCCCAACCAAATCAGAAAGGCTCTCCTACGTCTCTGAACCTCTCTGTCCTCAGTTTATCTTTCATGCTGAGCACTCATTCCCTTAATCTTACCTTCATTCCCTTGGGACTGTGTATAACCAGAGGGCCCTATCTGAGGCCTGGAGGTCTGCCCCTCTCAGTACCTGACATTGTTTGTTACTAATAATAAAAACTAATACAAAATGACAGTGACCTTTTATTTACTGAACATCTATTCTGTGCCAGATTTGTTGCAGGTGATTTGCCTGAGTTACTTCATCATCACAACAGTCCTTGGCAGGTACATCAATTTTATAAAAGAGAAAATTGAGGAAATCAACCCTAAATATTCATTGGAAGGACTGATGCTGAAGCTGAAGCTCCAATACTTTGGCCACCTGATGCAAAGAACTGACTCATTGGTAAGGACCCTGATGCTGGGAAAGATTGAGGTCAAGAGGAGAAGGGGGCGGCAGAGGACGAGATGGTTGAATGGCATCACTAACTCAATGGACATGAGTTTGAGCAAGCTCAGGGAGATGGTGATGGTGTGCTGCAGTCCATGAGGTCGCAAGAGTTGGACACGACTTAACAACTGAACAATAGCACAGGGTCAGAGAGGTTAGATAATACATAAGAGCTCACACGGCCCCTAACTGGTAAAACCAGGGTGTGAACCCAGGAAGTCTCGCTTCAGAATATGGGCTCTGAACCTCTCCATGTAGATTTGAATTCCCTTAGGGATGCCCCATGACTTGAAGAGTTCTCAAAAATGCACCTGCTCCAGAAGCCTTCTGCCCTAGCTTGTGGCTGATGCCTCCGTGTCTGACATTTATGCTTCTAATACGTTGAGTTAAGTAATGATCCAACTGTCGGGTAGCCAGACATTTGCCTGGGACAGCCTCAATTAGTTCCTACTGTCCCCACATAATTGTTAATAGCTCTCCAAAGTGTTCCCATTTGGCCAATAAATTACACGGTCACCCTACCCATCTGTTGTATTTCAGTGAAGAACAATGCCTCCCTAAGAACAAGGGGTGGGGATGGGCAGGTCTGGTGCCCCCTCGCTGTTGGAGAGCAAGGCTGGGGCAGGGAGGTGGAGGCCAGAGGAGCCTTAAGGCCACTGGGATGTGGGGATGAGTCATGGGGACTGTCTGCCCAGCTGAAGTCTGCAGGGAAGGAGCTGCTGGCTTGTCCCCATTCCTCTATCATTCCCACGCATCCTATTCATCCTGGGGAAGGAGCCGTGGGCAGGAGGTCAGCTAGGGTCCAGCTGCAATTTCTGCTCCCCACCCTCAACTCCCTCAGAAAAGGGGTGACCTGGTTTCTCCTCTGGAACTCAGTTTGCCCATCTCTTCAAATGGGAGCAATTACCCTGGTTCTAATGGCCAGGAAGCTGGAATAGGACAACTGGGGATGAGACGCCTGTAAGCACCACCTGCTTTCACACACCCCCCAACCCTGTGAACCTCTGTGGACATAGCCACATCTGGCTGGGGCTTTTGGGATTTCCAGCTGCCAACGACCTGAGACAGGAAGCTTCAATGAGTCTGAGCAAGGGCTGGGAATATCCCAGCATCCCCAGTGCTCTCATAGAGGGTCACTTCCCTCCCCGAAATGTGCATATGAGCATTTAGGGTTTCATCCCACTCAATCATTTATTCCCTGTAAGTTATTTCCTCCTCTTGATTGTGAGGATACCAGTTAAGAGTCCATAGCCTTCAGGGCTGTCATAGGGTTGAAGGAAATGTGTGTAATTCTCAGCCTTGGAGGGCCATGTGTAGGAGGTCATTATTAATTATTTACAAGGGATTCTGAACCCCAGGAAGCCTCTGCTGGGCCACCTCCATGGAAGGAGATGGGGCCTCAGATTCAGGTCCCAGTTCGGTCACGGGAGACTCCAGGAAAGTCACTCCCTTCTGTAAGCCCTGGATTCTCCTCTAATTGCTGGGGAAAGTATCAGATGGTGAGGAGGTAGGAGTCTGGAATCATCTGGATCAGGGAGCCAGCGCTAATCTACCTGAAGGCTGGCCTGCCTCTCACATCTCCCTGCTGAATCTCAGCAGCCCTGATCTCATTGATTCTTTCTCTGAAATCTGCTCATGACCCTGTTCCCTGGGGTACCCTTGACCTCTTACAGGGGCCCTATTTCTACCATCTGCTTTCCGAGGGGCCCTATTCTCTGGGCCCAGGCCAGGATATCCCAGCTCCAACCTCCAACCCTCAACACATAACCACGTCCTGTGGCTCAAGGAAGGATTTCACAGCTGGTTTTGTCTCAACATTTCCCCATCTGCTTGGCTAACCATCCTGCAAAGCTGGGGTCACCAGGGCTGTTGTGTGGGTGGGGGTTTTGTTCTTGTTTCCTTCATTGTTTGTAGGAAAAAGGCTTAGCAACTCTGTTAATATGTTCCCACTGCAGGAAGAGCCCCAGGATTAGCTCTGCAAGGAGATCCAGGAGTGAGCATGAGCCGGATTTGACCAGAAAGGGCATGATGGGGTCTGAGGAAGGTATTTGACCAGTGTGGGCTTCCAGTGACAGTGCTGACGCCACCTTGACCCAGGAGATCCCAGGCCTAGACCCCACTTGGGGGCCCTTACAACATGTGTGTTGGACAGACTGCATTTCCCAAAGGCGGCTGTGACAGCCCCTACCATCTCACTTGCTTTTCTTACCACGTGACCCTGACTCTTCAATTGAGCACAGATCAGAAAAAATGCAAATCTAGGGACTTCCCTGGTAGTCCAGTGGTTAAGAATCTGCCTTCCGATGCAGGGGAAGCAGGTTTGATCCCTGGTCGGGGAACTAAGATCCCTTATGCCGAGAAGCAACTAAGCCCATGGACCACAACTAGAGAAGTCAGTGAGTGCCACAGATACTGAGCCTTTGTGGTCTAGAGCCTGTGCTCTGCCACAAAACCCCAGGGCAGCCATTGTTAATGGATGCAATGGGTCCATCGCTTAGGCTGCTTCGCCAATGAACACACCAAATACTTTCAATTAAAGTAAGTCAGTAAGTAAGTGTTAGTCGCTTAGTCATGCCCGACTCTTTGTGACCCATGGACTTCAGCCCACCAGGCTCCTCTGTCCATGAGATTTTCCAGGCAAGGATACTGGAGTGTGTTGCCATTTCCTTCTCCAGAGGATCTTCCCAACTCAGGGATCGAACCCGGGTCTCCTGCACTGCAGGCAGATTCTTTACTGACTGAGCTACAAGGGAAGGAAATCCTTCAATTAAAGCAGAAGCATTTATTACTTGTGACAAGTAAGGGGACAAGGAGTTAGCTCTCAAAGTACGATCTCCCAAACAGCAAATTAGGGAAGTTTTAAGCTATGGGTGCAAGCATATTCATGAAAGGGCAAGTGTGACCTTTCACACAGAGGTGGAGTTTGAGACCTGCTTGCGCGGTATGACAACATGCTCAAACACACGCTGCATGTTCAAAAAATGGTGGTAATCCCCACCCTTGGGCTGGAGATTTTAGCATTAGAATGATGCAAAGCTTACTCTAGGCTGACAAAATCCAGGCAGTTAGTTGAATGAAGTCACCAGGGTCAGCAAAAGTCAGTATCATCATTCCTTAGGCTCCAGTTAGTCTGGTGGATGAGTGCTCAAGGAGGGTTGGAGCCTGCAAAATAACTCAAAAATGTGCTTCAAGCTGATCTCTACCTTTGAAACAGAACCAGGAGACTTTGTGATTGATTTTTTTAAAAATAATTTTATTTATTTATTTTGGGCTGTGCTGAGTCTTTGGGCTTCCCTGGTGGCTCAGAGGTTAAAGCGTCTGCCTCCAATGGGAAGACCCGGGTTCGATCCCTGAGTCGGGAAGATTCACCTGGAGAAGGAAACGGTAACCCACTCCAGTATTCTTGCCTGGAGAATCCCATGGAGGGAGAAGCCTAGTAGGCTACAGTCCACGGGGTCGCAAAGAGTCGGACACGACTGAGCGACGGAATGGAACGGGGTTTTTATTGCTGCCTGGGCTTTTTTCTAGTTGCGATGTGCAGGCTTCTCCTTGTGGTGGCTTCTCTTGTTGCAGAGGGTGGGCTCGTGGGCTCAGTAGTTGTGGCGTCTGGTCTTTAGAGCACAGGCTCAATAGTTGTGGCCAACGGGCTTAGCTACTCTAAGGCATGTGGAATCTTCCTGGATCAGGGATAGAACCCATGTCTCCTGCACTGGCAGGCAGAATCTTTACCAGTGAGTCACCGGGGAAACCCTATGATTGATTTTTTATCTTTGCTGAAGTTATTTCTTTCACCTGATCACAGTTGTTTGTTCCTGCATTCTTTTTTTTTTTTTTTTTTCCAGAAGATCGGGTTTGATCTCTGGGTTGGGAAGATCCCCTGGAGAAGGAAGTGGCAACCCACTCCAGCATTCTTGGAAAATGAATGGACATTCATGGGCTTGGGAAATCCCATGGACAGAGGAGCCTGGTGGGCTACAGTCCTTGGGGTTATAAAGAGTCGGACACGACTCAACAACTAACACTAACTACTGAAACCTATTCTTTGTTTCCACATGAAAACATATAGGAGGCTACAGTTTACCTTTCTCTCAATCATCAGTAAAGAGAACACAGAGGGGTTCTGAAATTCACACTCTGGTTCTTGAGTTTATCCAGGGCATATTACACTTTCTCTCTCTCTCTCTTTTCTTTGCTAAGATTTTTTTTTTAAAGTGGACCATTTTTAAAGTCCTTATTGGATTTATTACAATATTGTTTCTGCTTTATGCTTTGTTTCGGTTTTTTTGGCCATGAGGCATGTGGGATCTTATCTCCCTGACCAGGGATCGAACCGACACCCTCTGCATTGGAAGGCGAAGCTTTAACCATTGGATTGCCAAGGAAGTTCCTACACTTTCTCTTATTGCCTGCTATTCTGCTTCTGCAAAATACGACCTAGTCCGGTTTAACCACATCCTTTCCTTATCACTGTCTTGCTAACATCCGGGAATGCAGCCACCAGGCTATAAGGCAGCCCCAAACTATCCACATAGAAAGGGACCACCAGGAGGGGCCCTATGTAGGGGTTTTGGTGACCACCTCACTGAGCTCCTAGTTGACAGTTGGCATCAGTCTCTGGACCTGTTAGTGAGGTTGCTTCCATGTGATTCCAGCCTCCAGCCACTGAATCACCCTCCAAGCACTTCCAGTTGACAACATGGATCAGGACAAACTGTCCCTATTTGTGCCACATCCAAATTCCTGGCCCACAGAACCAGGAAGTATCATAAAATGCTTGTCTTCGACCACAAAATTTTGGGTGGTTTGTGATGCTGAGATAGTACGGGAATACTGGCCCTGCTAGGAGTTGCCCCACCCAACATCCTGAGCCCTCCCCCATGGTGTGGGTCTCATCCCACTCACTGAACCTCACCCAGAACCTTTCCCAGAATATCCCGTCCTTATTCAGATGGAGAGATGGGTTCAGGGAGATCAGGGACTTGCCTAGGGTACCACAGACCTCAGTGGCTAGCTGCCCTGCTGCAGGGGAGCTCTGATTAAATCACATCTCTTAAAGCAACTGCAAAGGACATCTGTGGGGTTGGCCCACTGTCTGTTTTTTGTAAATAAAGTTTTATTATCGCATAGCCATACCGATTTATTTACATATCTCCTTCGCGTGCTTTAACCCTGCAAAGGCACAATCAACTATGGCCCACAAAGCCTGAAACATTTAATAACTGGTCCTGTACTGAAAGTTAGCCATCCTTAAAGCCCTGAGAAAGCTGCTGCCCCTCCCAGAAGCTCAAACCTCCCCAAGGGATGAAATGGAAAACTTTCAACAGAAAGTTTAACCCCAAGAGACCTGGGTGCTAATCTCCTCCTCCTCTCCAGACCTTACTTTTTTCTTTTACAAAAGAGAGCAATAACTGTTCCTGCCTCTGATAGGTGCAGGAAGGATGCAGGAAGTAATGAAGGTAAAGACCCTCAGTCTACAAACCTGTAGCCTACAAGCCTGTGAGCTCAGTCTTATGAGCACCTCCCTTCCACCCTGAGAGGTTTCTGGCTGGCGGGGAGGGGCACGAATGGAGCTGGAGCCCCCAGAGAAATTAGTTCCTCTGGCCCCAGTGGCTTCACCTCATTTGTGATGTTAATTGCATAGATTTGCATAATGTGCTCACTGAGTTGTTATTTTACTTGCACATTTAAATCATTTAATCATCTGTCTTCCTCCCCACCCCAGTAATCTTGAAATGTCAAGATGAGAAGGGGGAGGTGAAAGAAAGACAGGGATGTGAGCCTCTAGGTTTCTCTTTGTCTGACTCTGTCTGTCTCTCTGTCTCCCTGTCACATAGACACACGCACACTCTCACCCTGACAGCGCACTCCCAAACGCAACTCTGACGTGTAACACTCTCCGTCTCCATCACTGGACTCCCGTCACACCACCTCTTGCTCTTCCTGATTCACCCCTGCCTTAGGGGCTTGGCACGCGCCTTCTCCTCTGACTGGTACCCTGTCTCCAGATAGCCACAGTTCCCACTCTTGCTTTATTCATTCTTGCCTCCCCCGGGAATTCTTCCTTGACCTCCTTGTCTTATTTAGTAGCTTCTATCCTTTTAGCAAGCGTCTTTTAATTTCATGGCTGCAATCAGCGTCTGCAGTGATTTTGGAGCCCAAAAAAATAAAGTCTGACACTGTTTCCACTGTTTCCCCATCTATTTCCCATGAAGTGATGGGACCAGATGCCATGATCTTTGCTTTCTGAATGTTGAGCTTCAAGCCAACCTTTTCACTCTCCTCTTTCACTTTCATCAAGAGGCTTTTGCCTTCACTTTCTGCCATAAGGGTGGTGTCATCTGCATATCTGAGGTTATTGATATTTCTTCCAGCAATCTTGATTCCAGCTTGTGCCTCCTCCAGCCCAGCGTTCCTCATGATGTACTCTGCATAGAAGTTAAATAAGCAAGGTGACAATATACAACCTTGACGTACTTCTTTTCCTATTTGGAACCAGTCTGTTGTTCCATGTCCAGTTCTAACTGTTGCTTCCTGACCTGCATACAGGTTTCTCAAGAGGCAGGTCAGGTGGTCTGGTATTCCCATCTCTTTCAGAATGTTCCACAGTTTATTGTGATCCACACAGTCAAAGGCTTTGGCATAGTCAATGAAGCAGAAATAGATGTTTTTCTGAAACTCTCTTGCTTTCTCCATGATCCAGCGGATGTTGGCAATTTGATCTCTGGTGCCTCTGCCTTTTCTAAAACCTGCTTGAACATCTGGGAGTTCACGGTTTATATACTGCTGAAGCCTGGCTTGGAGAATTTTGAGCATGACTTTACTAGCGTGTGAGATGAGTGCAATGGTGCGGTAGTTTGAGCATTCTTTGGCATTGCCTTTCTTTGGGATTGGAATGAAGACTGACCTCTTCCAGTCCTGTGGCCAGCGCTGAGTTTTCCAAATCTGCTGGCATATTGAGTGCAGCACTTTCACAGCATCATCTTTCAAGACTTGAAATAGCTCAACTGGAATTCCATCATCTCCACTAGCTTTGTTCGTGGTGATGCTTTCTAAGGCCCACTTGACTTCACATTCCAAGATGTCTGGCTCTAGATCAGTGATCACGTTATCGTGACTATCTTGGTCGTGAAGATCTTTTTTGTACAGTTCTGTGTATCCCTGCACCACTTCTTACGCTGCAGATGCTGATTGCAGTCATGAAATTAAAAGATGCTTGCTCCTTGGAAGGAAAGTTATGACCAACCTTGATAGTATATTAAAAAGCAGAGACATTACTTTGCCAACCAAGGTCCGTCTAGTCAAGGCAATGGTTTTTCCCGTGGTCATGTATGGTTGTAAGAGTTGAACTGTGAAGAAGGCTGATCGCCGAAGAATCGATGCTTTTGAACTGTGGTGTTGGAGAAGACTCTTGAGAGTCCCTTGGACTGCAAGGAGATCCAACCAGTCCATTCTAAAGGAGATCAGTCCTGGATGTTCATTAGAGGGACTGATGCTAAAGCTGAAACTCCAATACTTTGGCCACCTCATGCGATGAGTTGACTCACTGGAAAAGACTCGGATGCTGGGAAAGGTTGGGGGCGGGAGGAGAAGGGGACGACGGAGAATGAGATGGCTGGATGGCATCACCGACTCTGTGAACATGAGTTTGAGTGAACTCCGGGAGTTGGTGATGGACAGGGAGGCCTGGCGTGCTGTGATTCATGGGGTCACGGAGAATTGGACACGACTGAGCGACTGATCTGATCTGATCTGATCCTTTTAGCATTTTTCTGCAAAGCACCTGTTACCACTCGACACTGTGGTGCATTGTTTTGTCAACTCATTTACAGAATGTGAACTTCACAAAGGCAAGGGTTTTGTTTTTCTTTCCCTGCTTGGTTTTCGTCTACTGCTGTCTTTCTAAATGCCTAGAACAGTGCCTGGCACATAGTAGGTACACAGTAAATATTTGTGAAATTCATGAATACACAGTGAAAGTTTAAAAGCCCTAAAAGGATAAGATGTAACGACTATACAGTCACAGGCTGTCCAGGGCACTGTCAACTCTGAGTCCAGGACCCAGGTTTGCTATCCCTGAGGTCAGGCTTTCTCCAGAAATGGAGCTGTTTCTGAAAGAGCCCTTGAAGCAATGACCCCAGGTCAGCATCCCCTTGGGGGCTGACATTTCCTGGGCAAGCAGGAACAGCTGTCTGGGGTCTGAGCCCAGGGAGTCTGAACTGGCAGCCTTCGGGGGAATTGGGCAGTTGTTTCACAACCCTAAGCGTCATATGTGGCAGAATTCAGCAGTCGGGCTGATAAGCACAAGAGGTCACAGAGGGCTCAAGGAGGAAGGCGGCGGGTCACAGAGTAAGAGGTCCTTGAGAGTCCTGAGAAAGCTGCTGTGCCCACTGCTCAGTGAATGTTTTGAGCCAGGGATCAGAGCTGGAAATTCAAGCCTCCTCTGCACCATTGTACCAATGAGGAAACTGAGACTCAGCCCAGGGAACTGGCTTATTCAAGTGTCCTGAACAAGACCCATCTCCCAGGAGGAAAGGCTCTGATCCCACTGCCTCTATTGTGTCCCTTCCTCCTCTAGATCCTCCTTAGACATCCCTTCCTCCAGGAAGCCCTCCTTGATACCCTTGGTTTAGGTCAAGTTCCTCTATTCTCAGAGAGTAATACTCTCTCCCTTCAAGGTCCACATCTCTTCACTGACAAACTGGCATTTGTGTCCCCAGCCAGGCTCTAACCTCCAACAGGGCAGGGACCATGCAGGGCTGTTCCAGTCACCCCTGTTGCCAGAGCCTAGCACACAGTGGTTGTGTCATGGGAACTCGATGACTGTTGGTTGATTGAACGCACACAGCACGTGCAGAGGGGTGGACAGAGCAGGAGCATTTTGTAGATGACAAGGTGCCCACAGGGACTGGCCCAGAGGCTGGGATGGTGGCTCAGAAACTCTCAGGATATGCTCTGCCCACATCCTCAGATCCCTTTTCTGCTTCCTGCACACCAACTTCTGGTCCACGCTCATTTCCACAGCCTGTACCTGGGTTTCTGTCCTGGGCTGCCTCAGGCTGCCGGAAGGCCCATTTCTTGTGTCTGGGAGGGAGTTGGAAGAGCCTGGAAGAAACTTTCCAGCTTTCAACTTCCCATCTCTGCTTAGTGTCCTTGGTTCTGTCCCTGGCATACCTACAGTATCCTCTTGTCCCTTGTTTGGGTCAGAGCAGGTCTTAGGGTACTCAGAGACAAAAGCATCAGGGATTTGCATGGGTTCCCCAAGCCTTACTTTAGGATGACTGGCCTTCTGGCTGTTCTTTAAAGAAGCTGCACTCTTCTGCTCCTCCAGTCCTTTGCACCTGCTGTTTTCCTATGCCTGCCCAGTGAACTCCTACACATCCTTCAAAGCCCAGCTCCAATGTCACCTCCTGCTGGAAGCCTTCCCTGACCATGTTCTTCCCCCAGGTAAGGTTTGGTGACTTCTCTGGGCACTGACTCAGAGTCTCCTGTTTCTGACCCATCACAGAGCTGACCACATATGTGCCTTTTGGTAACTGCCTCTTTTCTTGTCTGCCTCCAGGAGAACTGGGGCTGGTTTGCTCGTCACTGAATCCCAAACGCCCACCATAGGGTTTGGAATACAGTAGGTGGTCGAACAACTGTTTGGTAAATGAATGAATGAAGACATCAAGCCACTCCTGGATTTATCATCTAAGTTTGTAGCTCAAAGGTCAGGATTGGGGGTGGATCCAACTGCTCATTGTGGGGTTTTCTGGTTTGGGGTTTCATTTCATGTTGCTTTGTTCTTTTCTAAGGAAGTGGTTTCAGTCCCGGGGGGCCCTGTCTTAACTCTCTCATGACCGGGAAATTGTGGCCCTTGGCATCATGGGAGCTTTTGGCAGGTCCTTGGGGAGCTACTGATGCCCTTCCCTTTGGGGATTTCACACACAAGCTGCCCCCTCCCAGGCTCTTCCTACCTCCTTGGGGAGGCCCTGGGCTGGGTGGAGAGCTGGGCTTGAGAGTCCAACACATGTCTACTTTGCTGGCTCACTGACCTTGGGTAAGTCACATCCACGCTCACTGCCTCAGTCTCCCCTGGGGATAAATGGGCATCTTAGGAGTCCGTGTAGGCATTTGGGATCTCCTCTCCCTGTCCCTTGGCCCTGGGGAAAATGAAGGGCCAAGACATGTCTAGGGAGACAACAGGAGTCTGTTTTCAGAAGAGGAAGCCAGAGCTCAAGGCAGGGCTGGGAGCCTCACACTCTTGGGGCTTCTGAACGTCCTGCCAAGCACAGCCTCAGCTCTGGGGAGGGCGGCCTTGCCACCAGGCCCCCAGCAGGGCTGGACAAGCTGAGCTGGCAGAGAGGGAGGAGGCTTGTTTTTCAGTGCTTGGACTTCCCTGGGGGAGGCTCCTCCTTAGCTTCAGGGCTCAGCCCAGTCCCTGGCATAGCCAAACCTCAGCTGGGGCAGGAGTTACCAGGGGGCGACCCTGGCCTGGCCAGGCTCCACTTTGGCATTTCCTGCTTTTCAGCCTCAACGCATCTTCCTTGGAGGCCATCCTCAAGAGCCTGGTTCTCTTAGGCCAGAGACCAGTAGTTGTGAGGGCCAAGGGAGCTGCCTGTAGCAGTGACCATAGGGCTTGAGCAGGCTGAGATCTCTGGGAAAGTATAGCATGCTGGTGAAGGCCCTGATGGCTGCTTTTGCAAATCCTAGCTCTGCCTTCTAACTTTGTTGGGCCTCAGTTTACCCATCTTTAAAATGGGACTAAGAATAATGTCCATGTCTTGGAGTTGCTAAGAAGCTTGGATATTATACTCACTTGGCACACAGCCAAGGCTCTATAATAAGTTTGTACTTAGGTTCAGAGACCTGTGGGAGACCCAAGGTCCAGACCCTTTCCTGAAAGTCTAGTTCATGGGGGCCTGAGCAAGGCCAAAGAGATGAGCAGCAGGACAGACAGGGAGCGTGTCCCAGGAGGGAGCGAGGAGGAGAGAAGGAGACTCCTGGGCAAGGCGGGATGTGGAGCAGCTGGAGGGGATCTTTCTTTGACTGGGAGGATGGAGTGCTTTACTGTAGGTGAAGCGACCCCGAGGGTGTGTGCATGTGGTAGGGGTAGGTGGGGAGAGCCGGGGTGCCAGTTCTAGCCTGTGTTGCTGGGTGACATAGGAAAGCCATTGGCCAGTTATAAGTTCTGGATTTCTTGGAGTCTGGCAGCTAGAACTATCTGGTCTTGAGGGGTTGCTTCCAGTGCAACTGATGGGTTGAGGCTAAATCTCAGAAACCCAACTCAAGAGCCCGTTGGACTCTGAGTCAGTGGCAGGAAGACACGGTTCTAAACCTCACTCTGATTAATTCTTCCTTCCTACCCAGAAAGGACCTTCTGCTCACTTTACGGATGAGGAGACAGACTCAGACTCAGCAGCTCACTAACAACCTGTCACCTTTTAGCAGCAGGAATGGGTTCCAGAGCTCTTTCGCATGCACGACCTACTTAAATAAAGTGTCTGTCTGTTACCCTGGGGCTTTCCCCAGCGGTAAAGAATCCCCCTGCCAATACAGGAGATACAGATTCGATCCCTGGGTCGGGAAGATCCCCTGGCGGAGGAAATGGTAACTCACTCCAGTATTCTTGTCTGGGAAATTCCATGAACAGAGGAACCTGGAGGGCTACAGTCCATGGGTTTGCAGAAGAGTCAGACACGACTTAAGGACTAGACAACAACAGCCGCAGCAACTGTTACCGTATCACGTGAAGACAACCGAGTGGATGTTCACACACCAGAGAGGGTATGGTTGGGATGTGTTAAGTGTTAGTCACTCAGTTGTGTCCAACTCTTTTGTGAGCCCATGGACTATAGCCCACCAGGCTGCTCTGTCTGTGGGATTTCCCAGGCAAGAATATTGGAGTGGGTTGCCATTTCCTTCTCCGGGAGATCTTCCTGACCCAGGGATCAAATCCAGGTTTCCCACATTGCAGGCAGATTCTTTACCATCTGAACACCAAGGAAGCCCATGATATTAGATACAGGCCACCCTCAAGTATTTAGAACTCACGCTGGACATTTCAAAAAGAAAGCAGATACCATCTAGCGGGGCTGGACCAGAGGCACAGAGAGAGACAGGAGGGAGATGAGGCCTGTGTATCTGGGAGCCAAGTAAAGAATGAAAACAAGCAGGGGAGGAGGAATGGATATTCCAGATACAGACACTGATTTTTTTTTTTTTTTTGAAAGCACAGTGTCCCATGTAGGATCTTAGTTCCCCGACCAGGGATTGAACCTGTGCCCCCTACAGTGGAAGCACATAACCCTAACCACTGGACCACCAGGGAAGTCCCAGATGCCAATTTTTGATGAAGATATCATCACAAATTCAAGTGCATGCCGTCAGAGTCAAGTGCTTCTCTGGGAGAGACAGCAGGGGTTATTTATTTAATGACGATCAACTTGATGTTTCCACTTGAGGCAATTCAAACTTCCCAGGTCCCAAACCAAACTTCTGCTCTAGGCTACCAGTCCAGCTCCTCCCAAAGCCATCCCATTGTAGACAATAACAGCTTCCTCCTTCCTTAGGTCAAAATCCTTGTAATAATTTTCTTTTTCTTTTTGACTGCCCCACATGGCATGCAAGATCCTAGATCCCCAACCAGGGATTGAACCCATGCCCTCTGCAGTGGAAATGCAGTCTTAACCACGGGACTGCCAGGGAAGTTCCGCTTGGAATCATCTTTGATGCTTGTCTGTCAACCTGTTAGCAAATCTTATTGGCACTACTTCAAGATGCATCCAAATAAGGACTTCTCTGGCTCTTCAGTGGTTAGTACCCTGTGCTTCCATCGCAGGGAAATAGGTTCAATCCCTGGTTGGGGGAACTATGACCCTGCAAGCTGCATGGCACAGCCAAAAATAGAGATATATCCACAGATATCACCACCTGCCCAACTACCAACATCATTGCTCACCTGGATGACTGAAGCAGTCCTCTCATGCAGCCACTCCTCCCACACATAGAATCCAGAGCACCCTGTTAAAACCTAAGTCAGATCACTTGTTTTGTCTGCGCAAATGCCTTCATTGTCTCTCATCTCACCCAGAGTAAAAGAGAATGTCTTTGGAATGTTCTAGAAGGTCCTCCTTGCTGGCTCTTTACAATACCCCTGGGAGGTGAGCAAGGGAGGAGAGATAGCTTTCACTTTACAGAAAGGGAAACAGAGGGCTGAAGGATGGCGATGCTGCTTGGGCCACCTGTCACATGGCCCTGTCCACCATTCTGTCCTAGATGTCTGAGAAGGCAGCTGCTGGTGTCTCTAATCTCATGAGTGCTCATCCCACACTCTCCATGGAGTGCTGGCTCCCTGCCCATTCTCCAGAGACAAGCCAGATGCCAAAATAGACTTGTGGACACTTTGCCCTTGGCTGGGAGAGGCCCCTGGATTCCACCCCTTTTTAGGCCAGCTCAGAGCAGCGCACGGTCCACCCTGGGCTTCTGAGTAGCCATCAGAGGAATGTAAATCTCCTGGAGCCTGGAGTGGGTCAGTTCTGGGGCAACCGGCTGTACCCCAGCTTGAACTATCATTTGCCAAGTGACCTTGGGCAAGTCAGTTTTCTGTTCTCACTTGGGCTCTTCCTGCTCTTATGAAGTTCCAGCATTTAAGCATTCTACTTAAGAACAAGCTGATGCAATGTGGGCTGCATCCTATGAGACCAACAAATAACCTGCAGCCAGAAAATATCAGATGTCAGCTCCCTGCTGGCCTGAGCAAAAGTCTAAAATGGACTGTCACAGGGTTCTGTCCCAGCTCCATCCTGTTCGACTGTCTATCCATCATTTTAAGGTGGAAAGATGGCCCGGGGTGTCTGGGGGGAGGGGGCGCAACCAGATGCTGGGTATCAGAACCAGGATGTCCAAAGACTTTGATCAACAGGAACAATGGGCTGACTATATGAAGATGGAATACAATAAGAGTGAATACCAGCTCCTATACTTGAACCCAATTGCCAACAAATGCGTTTGGGATGAAGACAAAATTGAGATGAAGTTGATTTAAGTCAGTAGTTCTCTAGGGGGGCATTTTACATACTCATAGGGTCATTTTGGGCTGCCACACACAACTGGGGGCCCAAGTGACATTTATGGACAAGGACCAGGGATTCTGGGCATCTCATTATGCATGAAACAGGCTCACCCTGTTGGCAATTGCCCTGCATCCTTCACAAATTTCAGGTGCCCATCCAATGAAAACTCAAGACAAATAGGTCAAGCTTTAGTGCATTACAATACTGAAAGCTTTTCATGAGCTGTCACATGAAAAACTCGATAACTTAGGAGAAGGTTGTTATTGACAGGAAAGCATAAATGGAATAAGGACATTAATTCAATTATTGAATAATTTTCTCTTTCTTCAGTCTGTCTGGTCAATGTATGAGGCCATCACTGATGACATATTAAGAGGAAAAGGTTCCAAGGCATGGATGAAGTTACTGCAAAAAAAAGTGAAACCAACTGTAAATATTTAATAGAAGAGATACGTAACTCATAATCCAAAATGTACACATAATCCTTTTTTTTTTACAGGTTTAGAGACAAATATTAATAAATTAGAGATGCACGAAATCTGAGTTCTTTTAAGGATGGTTGCTTTGAATTTATGTTGTGAAAATTTAACACTGAGATGATTTACTTGGAGGTTACCGATCATTTTGCAGTCTTACTCGGAGACTGTCTTCATGGAAGCGCCACGTGGTTTCTTGACAGCATTGATTGGAAAACTTCCTTTTGTGATCCACCTGCTAATCCCTAATGAGGGATGCTGTAGCAAAGGACTTTTTTCTTTTAAAGTCCTGAAGGCAGAATGCACCTTCTGAGGAATGAGATTCTAAAGAAGGTGTGTTTCCTGTGTGGCCACACCATTCCCCTGTCCTGTGCCATCAGTCAGTTCAGTTCAGTAGCTCAGTCGTGTCTGACTGTTTGCGACCCTATGGACTGCGGCACGCCAGGCCTCCCTGTCCGTCACCAACTCCCGGAGTTTACTCAAACTCATGTCCATTGAGTCGATGATGCCATCCAACCACCTCATCCTCTGTCGTCCCCTTCTCCTCCCACCCTCAATCCTTCCCAGCATCAGGGTCTTTTCAAATGAGTCAGCTCTTCACATCAGGTGGCCATAAAATGGAAATTATTTATCATGACACTCGGCTTCCCTTGTGGCTCAGACGGTAAAGAATCTGCCTGTAACGTAGGAGACTCAGGTTCGATCCCTGGGTTGGAAAGATCCCCTGGAGAAGGGAATGGCAACCCACTCCAGTATTCTTGCCTAGAGAATTCCATGGAGAGAGGATCCTGGTGGGCTATAGTCCACGGCGTCGCAGAGTCGGACACGACTGAGTGACTAACACTTTCACACTCAAATGCTCACCTTCCTTCCCTCTACCTGTCTTGGTGTGTTCTCCTTACTCCAGTGAAGGTTATGTCTCTTTCTCTTATCTTACACAAATGAGTTGGGTCTGTTGTGTCTTGCTCTAACAACTGTTTTGATTTTAATTTTCACCTGCGCCTCCTGCCCTGTCATTTTCCTGCACTTCTTATGTATCATGGCGTCGGATCAGTAATGTCTCTGGAATCCAAACTTATTCATTATGAGTAGATATGGGTTATTATGTCTTTTTGGGTGGTTATTCCCAAGAACATATGGAGTTACACATAATTTTATTGTAAATGACTTCTCTTTTATACCTCCTTTATATTACAGACTAGGCATTCTATTGACATATACATGTTTCTGTAGATTATCCTTCATGAATTTCATTTTGGAAAACAAAATGCAAGGAAGCATAAGATATTTGCTATGAAAAAGGGGCTTTGGCAATTATAGTTTTGGGTTTATAGCCGACTAGAATTGTTACAAGTTTTCACTGATAAACATGTGTAAGAATGTTGCTAATGACACATTCCTAATAATCCCAAACTAGAAACAATGGAATATCCATCAGAGCTGGATGGATACATAAACTGAGGTGAGCCACACAATGGAATCCTCCAGAGCAAAAACAAGCTCTTTCCAAGAACAGGCAACAATGCAGATGAATCTTAACTAAACACTGGATGAGAGAAGCCTGACACAAAAGGGATTGTTCTGAGCAAAGGCTGTTTCTATAAAGTCCTCAAACCAGCCCTATCTGACGCTGTTAGAAGTCAGTATACCATGTATATTAGTATGGATTAATCTAGGCTATTAAAAGTCAGGGTAATGGTTACCTCTGGGGAGTCAGTGATTGGATGGAAGCACAGGGAGGACGATGATTGTGTCCTGTTTTTTCATCTGTCATGTTCAGTTTGTGAAAATTAAGCAAGCCTTTATGTCCACTTTCTGTGTATACGCTTGTATTAAGAGTTTTCCAGAGAAAGAGAACCAATAGGATATATAAATATATATATATATATATATATGTATGTATGTTTGTATGCATATAATTTGGGGTAGTATTTTAAGGAATTGATTAATACAATTGTGGAGGGTGGCAAGTCCTTTGTCAGCAGGGGAGGCTGGCAGACTGCAGACCCAGAGAAGAACCAATGTTGTAATTCATGTCCAAAGGCCATCTGCTGGTAGAATTATAATTCTCTTTCTTGGGGAAGGGCAGTTGTTTTCTATTAAAGGCTTCAATTGATTAAACAAGATTCACTCATGTTATGGAGAATAATCTGCTTTGTCCAAGGTCTATTGATTTAACTGTCAATCTCTTCTAAAAAATATCCTCACAGAAACATCTAGAATGTTTGGTTAAATACTTAGATACTGTGGATCAGCCAGGTTGACACATAACAATGTTTTACTTCAATAAAAATCTATTAAGGGAGGAGTGTCTCTGGACTGACAGGGTTGAGAGCCACTAATTTAGCTGAAGTTCATAAAGAAATCCACAGTAAGTTACAGTCACCAGAGAACCAGTTCTACGTTAAACTGCATGCGTAGGAGTGTTGTGCCTAGATCGAGGGAGTTGATTCATTCAGTCTGTCTCTTTCCCTCTCTCTCTGATGATCACTCATCACTTGGAGAGTTTTGGTCATTCCTAGAGGCTACACTTTCATAGTGACCCAGGTTGTCATTGGAATGTTGTAGCCAAGAGAGTAGCTGAAGGAAAATGATTGGCATGTAAAAGGGACATGATTCATATAACAAAATGAAAGTCTTAAAAAATGGTGAGCCCTTATCCTGATAAAGGGCATCTATGAAAAACTCACAGCTACTCACTGGAAAAGGCTCTGATGCTGGGAGGGATTGGGGGCGGGAGGAGATGGGGACGACAGAGAATGAGATGGCTGGATGGCATCACTGACTTGATAGACATGAGTTTGAGTGAACTCCGGGAGTTGGTGATGGACAGAGAGGCCTGGCGTGCTGTGATTCATGGGGTTGCAAAGAGTCGGTCACGACTGAGCGACTGAACTGAACTGAACTGAACTGAACATAATACTTACTGGCAGAAGACCAGATGTTTTCCCTCTAAGATCAGAAACAAGAAAATGACATCTGTCCTTCCTATTTCTACTCAACATTGTACTGGAGATGCCAACCAGAGCAACCGGTTAAGAAAATAAAATAAAAGACATCAGATTGGAAAAAAGTAAACTATACCTATTTGTAGAAGACCTAATTTTATATAGAGAAAATCCTAAAGGAACTAGCTAGAAAATTATTAGAACTAATGAGACTAGCAAGGTTGCAGTATACAAGATCATTACCAAAAGATCTATTATATTTTTATACCTTAGCAATGAACAATATGAAATGAAATTAGGAAAACAACTACGTTACAAGAGTATCAAAAGAACTAAATATTTAGGAGTACATTTAACAGAAGATGTACAAGAGTTGTATACTGAAAACTACAAAGCATTGTTGAAAGAAATGAAAGAAGATCTAAGTAAACGGCCAATGTTTATGGGCCAGAACACTTAATATTGTTAAAATGGCAATACCCTCCAAACTGATCCATGGATTTAGTGCAATCTCTATCAAAATTCCAGCTGGCCTTTTTTTATTTAGCAGAAGATGATAAGATGATACTGAATTTCATACGAAATTGCAAGGGACACCAAATACTGAAAACAGTCTTTAGAAAGAAGAACTAAGTTGGAGGATTCACACTTGCCAATTTCAAAACTAACTACAAATCTACAGTAATCAAGACAATGTTTTCTGGCATTAAGAACAGAGAGATAGATCAAGAGAAGAGAGCTGAAAGTCAAGAAATAAGCTCTTACATTTATGGTCAATTGAGTTTCAGCAAGGATGCCAAGACAATTCAGTGGGGAAAGAAATCCTTCAAAAAATGATGCTGGACAACTGGATATCCACATGCACACCATACATAAAAATTAACTCAAAATGGATCATATATTCAAACATAACAGTTAAAACTATAAAGCTGTTAGGAGAAAATACTGGCATAAACCTTCATGACCTTGAGCTAGGCAAAGCCTTTTTAGATATAACGCCAAGATCACAAATGGCAAAAAAATAAAAATTAAAAAAGGTAAATAAGGCTTCATCACAATTAAAAATTTTGTGCTGCGGGGACTTCCCCAGTGGCGCAGTGGATAAGAACCTGCCTGCTAACACAGGGAACAAGAGTTTGATCCCAGTCTGGGAATATTCCATATGCCTTGGAGCGACTAAGCCCGTGCACCACAACTACGAAAGCCTGCATGCCCTAGAGCCTGTGCTCTGCAACAAGAGAAGCCGCAGCAATGAGAAGCCTGGGCTTCAGTGAAGAGGAGCCACAACTAGAGAAAGCCCGTGCAAAGCAAGCCAGAAATGTAACAGATAAACAAAACCAAACTTTTGTGCTGCAATTTCATCAAAAAGACAACCCAATAATGGGAGAACATATCTGCAAATCACATGTAGTATAAGGGATTTGTATCTAGAATATATAAATAATCTTAACAACTATATAAACAATGAAAAAAATTTTTAATGGGGTAAGGATCTGAATGGGTTTCCCAGGTAGTGCTAGTGGTAAAGAACCCACCTGCCAACACAGGAGGATCTGAATAGACATTTCTCCAAAGAAGATATACAGGTGACCAATAAGCATATAAAAAGCTGTTTAGCAGCATTAGTCACTGCTGCTGCTGCTAAGTCACTTCAGTTGTGTCCGACTGAGTGACCCCATGGACTGCAGTCTACCAGGCTACTCCATCCATGGGATTTTCCAGGCAAGAGGACTGGAGTGGCTTGCCATTGCCTTCTCCGCATTAGTCACTCAGTTCAGTTCAGTTCAGTCGCTCAGTCGTGTCCGACTCTCCGCGACCCCATGAACCACAGCACGCCAGGCCTCCCTGTCTATCACCAACTCCCGGAGTTCACTCAAACTCATGTCCACAGAGTCGGTGATGCCATCCAGCCATCTCATTCTCTGTCGTCCCCTTCTCCTCCCACCCCCAATCCTTCCCAGCATCAGAGTCTTTTCCAGTGAGTCAACTCGTCCCATGAGGTGGCCAAAGTATTGCAGTTTCAGCTTTAGCATCAGTCCTTCCAATGAACACCCAGGATTGATCTCCTTTAGAATGGACTGGTTGGATCTCCTTGCAGTCCAAGGGACTCTCAAGAGTCTTCTCCAGCACCACAGTTCAAAAGCATCAATTCTTCGGCCATCAGCTTTCTTCACAGTCCAACTCTCTCATCCATACATGACCACGGGAAAAACCACAGCCTTGACTAGACGGACCTTGGTTGGCAAAGTAATGTCTCTGCTTTTTAATATGCTATCTAGGCTGGTCATAACTTTCCTTCCAAGGAGTAAGCGTCTTTTAATTTCATGGCTGCAATCAGCATCCACAGTGATTTTGGAGCCCCAAAAAATAAAGTCTGACACTGTTTCCATTGTTTCCCCATCTATTTCCCATGAAGTGATGGGACCAGATGCCATGATCTTCGTTTTCTGAATGTTGAGCTTCAAGCCAACTTTTTCACTCTCCTCTTTCACTTTCATCAAAAGGCCTTTGAGTTCCTCTTCACTTTCTGCCATAAGGGTGGTGTCATCTGCATATCTGAGGTTATTGATATTTCTCCCAGCAATCTTGATTCCAGCTTGTGCTTCTTCCAGCCCAGCGTTCCTCATGATGTACTCTGCATAGAAGTTAAATAAGCAGGGTGACAGTATACAGCCTTAACATACTTCTTTTCCTATTTGGAACCAGTCTGTTGTTCCATGTCCAGTTCTAACTGTGGCTTCCTGACCTGCATACAGGTTTCTCAAGAGGCAGGTCAGGTGGTCTGGGATTCCTATCTCTTTCAGAATGTTCCACAGTTTATTGTGATCCACACAGTCAAAGGCTTTGGCATAGTCAATGAAGCAGAAATAGATGTTTTTCTGGAACTCTCTTGCTTTCTCCATGATCCAGCGGATGTTGGCAATTTGATCTCTGGTGCCTCTGCCTTTTCTAAAACCTGCTTGAACATCTGGAAGTTCACGGTTCACATATTGCTGAAGCCTAGCTTGGAGAATTTTGAGCATGACTTTACTAGCGTGTGAGATGAGTGCAATTGTGCGGTAGTTTGAGCATTCTTTGGCATTGCCTTTCTTTGGGATTGGAATGAAGACTGACCTTTTCCAGTCCTGTGGCCATTGCTGAGTTTTCCAAATTTTTGCACTTTCACAGCATCATCTTTCAGGATTTGAAATAGCTCAACTGGAATTCCATCACCTCCACTAGCTTTGTTCGTCGTGATGCTCTCTAAAGCCCACTTGACTTCACATTCCAAGATGTCTGGTTCCAGGTGAGTGATCACGCCATCGTGATTATCTTCGTTGTGAAGATCTTTTTTATACAGTTCTTCTGTGTATTCTTGCCACCTCTTCTTAATATCTTCTGCTTCTTTTAGGTCCATACCATTTATGTCCTTTATCGAGCCCATCTTTGCATGAAATGTTCCCTTGATATCTCTAATTTTCTTGAAAAGATCTCTTGTTTTTCCTATTCTGCATTAGTCACTAGGGAGATGTAAATCAAAACCATGATAGCCACTAGAGTGTTTATAATAAACAAAGAGACAATATTAAGTGCTGGGGAGAATGTGGAGAAAATAGAAATTCAGACGTTGCTAATGGGAATATAAAATAGTGTTACAATTTTGGCAGTCTCTCAAAAAGCTAAACAAGAGTTGCTGTGTAATTCAGCAATTCCACTTCTAAGTCTATACCCAAGAAAAATTAAAACATGTGCTCAGTCACTCAGTTGTGTCTGATTCTTATGGCCCTTTGGACTGTAGCCCATCAGGCTTCTCTGTCCATGGGGTTCTCCAGGCAAGAATACTGGAGTGGGTTTCCATTTTCTCTTCCAGGGAATTGAAACATATATCCACACAAAAACATGCACACAAATGTTCACAGCTGCATTCTTCACAATAACTTAAAACTAGAAACAACCCCACTGTCCATCAACTGATAAATGGTATCTCCACTGATGGAATATGACCTGGCAATAAAAAACAACAGAATTTTGATGCTGCATATGCTACAACATGGACAAACCTTGAAATTATAATGCTAAATCAAAGAGGCCACTGAAAAAGATCACATATTGTATGATCCTATTTGTAGGAAATGTCCAAAATAGGCAAATCCATAGAGACAGAAAGTAGGTTAGTGGTTGCCTAGGATGAGAAGAAGGGTAAAGAATAACTGCTAATGGGTATGGAGCTTCTTTTTGGGCGAAAAAATATTCGGCTATTAGATTGTGATGATGGATGCACTACTCTGAATATATTAAAAGCCATGAAACTGCACTTTAAATGGATGAGTTTTATTGTATATTAATTATATCTCAGTAAAACTATTTAAATAAAAAATGGGTCCTTGAGTCTATGCTTAGAAATTTATGCTAAGGCAATCACTGCCAACAGACTCAAAAGAGTAGTTTGCATGATTCAGAGTTCAGTTGCAAGAAACAGAAACCACATTTTCTACTTCAAGTGAAGACTTAATAAGGGAAGTTGGGCTCTTTCAAAATTATTGAATGACCTATTGAGTGGGCTGTGCTTCCAGGAGTGACTCTCATAAATCACCACTGTACTGATGACCTGTAGGAGCTGCTGCCTCTACCACATCCTAGAAGCTTCGTAATTGTTGTCTTTAGAAATTTGTCACTGCAGGGAATTTCCTGGCCATCTAGTGGTTAAGACTCTATACTTCCACTGCATGGGGCACAGGTTCAATCTCTGATCAGGGAACTAAGATCCCACAAGCCGTGTGGCATGGCCAAAATTTTTTTAATTGAAAAAAATTGTCATTTCAGTTTTAATTTAGGGATCAGATGTGCTGATGCCCCCTTACCACCTCTCGACACCATGAGCTAGTGACAACACTAAGACCACGGCTGTAGAAAATCTTAACGCCTTCACAACCAGCAGTAAACAGCCAAAGCAGGAAGATAACCGAGACATTGTTTTGCCTTTAAAATCTCACACAGTTCAGTTCAGTCCCTCAGTCATGTCCGACTCTTTGCAACCCCATGGACTGAAGCACACCAGCCCGCCTTGTCCACTGCCAGTTCCCTGAGTTTACTTAAATCCATGTCCATTGAGTTGGTGATGCCATCCAGCCATCTCATCCTCTGTCATCACCTTCTCCTCCTGCCTTCAATCTTTCCCAGCATCAGGGTCTTTTCAGATGAGTCAGCTGTTCACATCAGGTGGCCAAAGTATTGGAGTTTCAGCTTCAGCATCAGTCCTTCCAATGAATATTCAGGATGATTTCCTTTAGGATGGACTGATTGGATCTCCTTGCAGTCCAAGGGACTCTCAAGTGTCTTCTCCAACACCACAGTTCAAAAGCATCATTTCTTCGGCACTCAGCTTTCTTTATAGTCCAGCTCTCACATCCATACATGACTACTGGAAAAACCATAGCTTGACTAGACAGACCTTTGTTGGCAAAGTAATTAACATCTCTGCTTTTGAATATGCTGTCTAGGTTGGTCATAACTTTTCTTCCAAGGAGCAAGCATCTTTTAAGTTCATGACTGGAGTCACCATCTGCAGTGATTCTGGAGCCTCACACATGTGCATCCAATGGATATGAGCAAATAGGTCTCCAAAGTTTAGCTGCAAGGGAGTCTAGGAGACGCAGCCTTCACCCTTCCTGCCCCTGCAATACAGGAAGGTACATCAAAATACTTGAAATAAATGTCTAAATGGATCATAACAAAGGTCTGCAGTGATGACCACTGTTTGCAACAGTGAAAACATGGAGAAAAAATTTTATGTGCAACAATAGGGGTTTGATAAAGTGGGCTCCACCTATTTTATGAAATTCTGTTGTAGAAATAAATGTGACCTGAAACATGTCAGACATACAGGGAAAAAAGGCAGGTGTGAGAGTAGTGCTTATCAGCAACTGTCATGACTTTAGGAACCACATATGTTTTGTCCTCCTGTGTATCCCACTGGCTGGCACATGTTGGCACAAAGTAGGTACTCAATAAACATTTGTTGGATGATGAAAAGTAATTCCATTTTTAGAAGTTAAGCCCCAAAAGAGAAGTTAAATGCATACTCACATACATTTATATACATGTAGGTAAAGAATTTGCCTAAAACACAGGAGACTCAGTTTTGGTCCCTGGTTCAGGAAGATCCCCTGAGGGAGGGAATGGCAACCCATTCCAGTATTCTTGCCTGAGAAATTCCACAGACAGAAGAGCCTGGTGGGCTACAGTTCAAGCAGTTGCAAAGAGTCAGACATGACTGAATGACTGAGCACACACATATATACACATATGCTTAATTATGGTATAGCCAGCCTGAAAGAAATATAGCAAAATGTTACCAGTTCTCTCTGGAGGTAATGTTTGAAATGACTTTTACTTTCTTCTTTTGGCTTTTCTGTATTTTACAAATTTTGGAGAGTGAACAAGCAGCAGCAAGGGGGGGGGGAATCCAGATGTTCTGCTAAAACCACAGAAAGGAAATAAGCCTGCCTCATTTCTCTGTCTCCCACAGGGTCTGACACAAAGGTGGACCCAAATCTAGGTGTGTTGACCAAATGACTGCACCTCTATTTTCTGCCTGAGTGGTTTCTGGGTCTTTCTCAAGAAGCCAGAGGGTAGAATTGAGCTTTTAAGATAATCCTGCCTCTAACATAGTATGCTTCTTCCAGCTAAAACTGGCAGAGTTCCAAGGCCACGTGCCCATCTCACCAAGTGCCAATCTTGAGTTTTGCAGAGGCTGTGCCAGTGAGGTCATGTTCAAGGGTCTTAAGGGACTAGATCAATGACTCAGTCCTGCCCCTCCCATGCACCCAACAGGTCCTGGAGCCATTAATGCTTTGACTTGCCAAGCCAGCAAGCAGACCTGACATCCCTGCTACCAGCTGTACTCAGCCAGGTAAGGTCTCAGGGAACTAGAAGAGGGGCTTCTGTACTTCTCCAGGGCTGTCCCTCAATATTATGAGAAGTCCATCGGTGGATTGTTTTTACCACTTTCACTTGCACAGCTGTTGAGGTCTCAGTTCACATTAAGAGGAGCAGAATAAAGTGAATGCACCAGTGCCTCTGAACTGTACAGTTAAATATGGTTAAAATAGTATGTTTTATGTTATGTAACTTTTATCACAATAAAATTACCAGGGCTTCCCTGGTGGTCCAGTGGTTAAGAATCCTTCTTAACAATTGCAATGCAGGAAACACCGATTTGATCCCTGGTCCAGGAAGATCCCACATACCGTGAAGCAACTAAGCCCATGCCCCACAACTACTAAGCCCATGTTCTAGAGCCTGTGCTTTGCAACAAGAGAAAACACCACAATGAGAAGCTCTCACACTGCAACTAGAGAGTAGCCCCTGCTTGCCACAACTGGAGAAAGCCCTTGCACAGCAACAAAGACCCAGTGCAGCCAAAAGTAAATAAATAAATAATTTTTTCATTAAAACAAAAAAGAAGTATTAGGGACCCGAATGAGAAAACTGAGAATCCAGTTGGCTCTATGTAACCCAGAGCCACATTTGGACTAATCATGCAAATTATTTTAAGAAGTTGTTTTTCCCAGCTTTCCCTAGTTTTTCCAACTAACAGCAGCTTTCTGCCTCACACTTTTTGCCATGGTCAGGAAACCTGGTCATGACTGGCCTCCTTCCTCCTTAGGAAGTGAGGGTTGGAGGAGGTCCCAGAATGTTTGATAGTCAGCACCAGCCATCGCTTCATTTATTTTTTAAAATTAATTTTTGTTGGAGTATAGTTGATTTACAATGTTATGTTAGTTTCTGCTGTATAGCAAAGTGAATCAGTTACAGAAATACATCAATCCACTCTTTTTAAGATTTTTTTCCCATATAGGTCATTACAGAGTACTGAGTAGGTTCCCTGTGCCACACAGTAGGTTCCTATTAGTTATCTATTTTATATATAATCGTGTATATATGCCAATCCCAATCTCCCAGTTTATCCACCACCCCCCCACCATTCCCCGCTGGTAATCGTAAGCTTGTTTTCTATTTCTAAAAATATGGAATGCATCACAAATTTGTGCTTCATCCTTGTGCAGGAGCCATGATATTCTTCTCTATATCATTTTAATTTTCATGTATGTGCCGCCGAAGTGAGCACCATCTCTTAGTTTATCACACCCATTAACCAGATGGAGAGTGAAGTAAGACAGAAAGAAACGCACCAATACAGTATACTAACACATATATATGGAATTTAGAAAGATGGAAATATAACCCTGTATACGAGACAGCAAAAGAGACACAGTTGTATCGAACAGTCTTTGGGACTTTGTGGGAGAGGGTGAGGGTGGGATGATTTGAGAGAATGACATTGAAACATGTATGTTGTCATATGTGAAACGAATCAGCAGTTCAGGGTCAATGCATGTTACAGGATACTCGGGGCCGGTGTGCAGGGATGACCCAGAGGGAGGATAAAGGGAGGAGGGAGGTGAGAGGGGGGTTCAGGAGGGGGAACTCATGTACACCTGGGGCGAATTCATGTCAATGTATGGCAAAACCAACCAATATAATATTGTAAAATAAAAAAAAAATAAATTAAAAAAAAAAAGATGGAAAAACTGAAGCTCCCAAGGGGAAGGGACATGGTTAGGGTCACACAAGCAGAGAAGGAACTTGTAAGAAGGGGGCTCCCACATGCACCATTGTCTCCGGAGACTCGGAAGGGCAGGACCAAAGAAGAGAAATGGAGAGAGAGACGTCACAGAAGGCTGGAACCTCGTCCTACCAGGAGCAGCTTACCTCACAGGACACGCAAACACACCCCAGTGCCCCAGTCTCGGGGTCAGCTCAACTACACAGACTGGTGGGGGAAACGCGTCTCCCTCTGGCCAGCTATGGGCAACATATTATGACCTCAATTTGTTCATCTTTAAAATAAGGTCCAGAGATTATGGCAATCCTCAATTTAAGCTCTAAAATTCCATGGTTAATGATTACATCATTATCTTCCCCAAACTCAGCCCTAACCACACCACTCCATGGTTTAAAAGCTTTCCCATGACTCCCTATGGGGTAAGCTGAGCCTGGAATTGAAGGCTGGCTGTGGTCTGGGGTCCACCATGCTTTCCAGCCTTAACATTCCCTCCAGGCACCCCTAAACTCCAGCCACACGATTTGACATTCCATTCCCATGAATTCTCCACACTCTTTCTCACCCCTATGACTTTGCCCCTATATGCACCAAATGCTCCTCTTCATGGTATCTGCCCGACAACCTCCTACTCATACTGCAAAACCCAGATTGTGTTACCTCTTCCATCAAGCCTGCCCTGATCTATCACACGGAGTGAGTCTCTCTCCCATCTGGGTTCTCTCAGGCCCTCCACCACAATCCTGAACACAGTATATGGGAAGTAATGTTTACATAGTGAGTGTCTTGTAGCCTATTTCTCCCACTCACCTGAGAGTTCCTTGATGGCAGGAACTGTGTCTTATTCATGATTCACCCCATAGTAGGCCCTCAATAAATGTTCAATAAATAAATTATCCAATAGGAAATCTCTTAAAAAAAAAAAAACCCACAGCTTTGTCTCTAATGCTTTATGGGTCTCAAAACAACATGACCCTCTCTTGACCTCAGGATCCCGAATTATATAATGACAAAGCTAAAGTGGTTTGTTTCTTGGGACGCGACCTCTCTCCCCAAAAGCTGTGAAGAATCAGAGTCCCCAGTGACGCTGTCCATCTCTTAGGAACTAAGGAGGAAATTGAGACAGAAGGGAGTTAAGCAAGCTCCAAGTTTTTACAGCAACCAATGTGTAGGGGTCAAACCTTTACCCCTTCCTTCACTGAGTTTCCAACAAGCCTACCATTCAGACGTAGCACACCCTTCTTAGGCACCCACATTGTGCCCAGGTCACCACATCAGGGAAGACCATGTCAGGCAGAGGGAACAGCCAGTGCAAAAACTCTTAGCTGGGAGCATGCCTGGTGAGCTAAAGGGGTGGCAGGGAGGCCAGCATGGTGAGAGCTGAGTGAGCAGGAAGGGAATGGAGCGGGGGATGGAAAGCACAGGTCCACACACACAGTGAGCACTGAGCAAATGATGGCCACACACATGCTGATGTATCAGTAGCAGCCATCATCAGGACGTGCGGCCCTGGGAGGAAGACGTGAGGGATAGACAAGCACAAAGAACAGAAGACAAAGGCACGGAGGAGCAAACAGGGCCCCACCACCTCCCCCCTCGCCTGGGCTTCCATCCTCTCCCACCTGGACTCTGACACCAGCCTCTTCTCTGAGCTCCCCACATGAGAATTGGCCCTTTTGTCAGGGGAAAGATAATTTGCCAAAAGCATGGGTTTTAGAGCTGGGCAGACCTGGTCCTGGGCAAATGCATCAGTTTCCCCATCTGTAAAAGGCGGAGGGGGGCTGTGTGGCTCTGAAAGGCTTTAATAAAAGGTGGCTTTAGTTGGAGGTGGCTGAGCTAGTGTTTGCTGCTCCCTGGGAACCTGGGAGGGAGGATTGATGAAGGCCAAAGTCCTGCTGACCTCTGCCTCCTTGGGGCAGCGCAGCAGATGCTCTGCCCAAGCTCCAGCAATGCAGTCCCAGTGGGTCTTGGAGCTGCTGGTCTAGAAAGATGCACCTTTTCCAGGCCTGCTGGATGGCAGCTGAGAAGGCACACCATGTGGAGGTGGTCCACTATGTTCAGCTGGAGGGATGCATCAGAAGATGGAGCTGGGATCCACAGGGAAGGGGCAGATCAAGTGTGAAGCCACCCAACAGCTCCAGGGTCCATCCCAGCTCCGGAATGTCCACCCAGTGACCGTGGGTGCTCAGTGAACCTTGCTGCCCTCTCACAACCTCACTCTTCTCATCTGGCAACTGGGGGGATGGAGTCATTCATCATGCAGACAGAGAATTATGGAAGAGAAGGACAACTTAGGGTCTTTGTAGGGCCAGATGGGGCTGCAAACAAACCAGTGAAGAGCAAGTACATGCGTAAGGCTTCTCCCTACAGGGCCGGCACACAGTGGGTGCACAAGATGCTAGCATCCCCCTCTCACCCACACCCCAGAGCTGACCTGCGGAAACAGATGGCACTTGAAGCCCCTAAAAATAACGAGTCATTAAAACAGCCAAGGTTTGTGTGGCTCCCGCTGTGCCCTACGCTGTCCCATGCAATAGCGCCTTCATTCTCAAGTCTGGAAGACTGGAACTCTCACTCTTCCATTATTTGGGTGAGAAAATTGAGATGAAGTTACATTAACACGAAGTTACATTAACACGAAGTTACGTGCATGACCTGTGTGTGGACCTGTGCTTTCCATCCACCGCTTTTGTTCCCTTCCTGCTCACTTCACTCCCACTACGCTGGCCTCCCTGCCACCCCTTTAGCTCACCAGGCATGCTCCCAGTTAACAGCATGTGGCTGTTGCACCTGGAAGCCCTCCATCACTCTGCCTCTGGGTTTCCAGAGAGGCCTGGGTACCACCCAGGGAGGATGAGGATCTGGGAAGAAGATGGGTCGAGGCATCACCCTCTTCCCTCTTCTCACCTCTCCATCCCCTAGCAAGGTCAAAAGCCCAACTGCCACTTGGGAAAGGACAGGGTTAATCTAATTTGAGCCTTCAGACTGTGTTCAAGGTGATTCGTTTTATCCTTAAAAAAAAAAAAAAACCTCAACCTGTCAGGTCTTGTTTAGAAACCTGAACATTCTGAAAATATTGACAAAGAGAGGGGGCTGCACCCAGGAGAAGATTCTCAGCGAGAGGGGTGATGCTAATCCAATGTGACAGGGGTATTTTTTTTCCTCAGGCCAGGAAAGCAGAGAGTACAAATTGCTCTGCTGGGGGTCAGCCAGGCAGGGTGCAAGTTCAGGAAGCCATCTATGGGGGCTGCTGTGTGTGTGTGTGTGGGGGGGGGATGTGCTGGGCTCCCCTCCCCCACCAGCTCCATTTCCCAAGAATGGTTTATCAGACAGCTCTATCTTATTAATAGTCACAGTGTGTTGAAACCAGGGAATCTAGAGCATCAGAAATTCATTGTTGGTCCAATCTTGTCATTTCTCCAGTGGGCAAACTGAGGTCGGAGTAAAGGGGTGAAGCATTTATTCTACCAACTGTCAGCCAATCAATATGAGTTAGAACCCTCATTATGAAGCTGTTCTCCAACCAAGGTGACCAGGGATTTAGAAAGGCAGCTATGACTCCCTTTAGGACTTCGATTTGGATTCAAATCCTTGCTCTGTGGTCCAACGCAGGTTATTTAGGCTCTCTGAGCCTCGATTTCCCCAGTAAAAAGAGGACAATAATCCCTAAATCCCTTAGAGTTGTTTGGAGAATTTAATAAGAGAAATGTCCGTTTCAGTCTTTGGTTATATGAATAGACATAGACTCAGGGCAGCTTTACAGTGTACCAAAAAAAAAAAAAAATCAATTGGAAGGACATGGGGATGGCTTACAGGTATTTACACAAAAGAAGTGAAAATATATGTCCACACAAAGAACTGTAGCTCTGTGTTTATAGCAGCTCTATCCATAGTCACCCAGAGCAACTCAAATGTCCTTCAACTGGTTAACACAGAAATAAACTGTGATGTGTTCATTCAGTGGAATACTTACTACTCAGCAACGCAAAGGGAGGAATGGCCGATGGCCGGCACTTGCAACAATTGGATGGATGAACCCCAAATGCACTGTGTTAAATGGGAGAAGCCAGACTCAAAAGGGTATCTGTTGTCTGATTTCACTTACATGACATCCAGAAAAGACAAAAAATAGGACCAGTAATCAGTTACCAGTTGCCAGGCACAGAGGAAGTGGGGAGAGAATTGCCAGGAAAAGGGCAGGAGGGAAATTTGGAGGCTGTTGGAGACGTTCTAAATCACGGTTGTGATGAAGTAACAGGATAGTACATGTTTGTCAGCTCGTTGAACTGTATACTCAAAAAGGTGAAATGGAATGCATGTATAAATTGCAACTCAATAAATCTGACTTTAAAAAGTCAAACAAAAACTAAAAAAACGAGCTTCAGAAAAGACAAAGCGTGAAGTAGTTTTAGGAATGAACCAGCGAACTTTAACCATCATTTAGAACTTGTATCAGAGTTGGAAGATGCCAAGTCCCAGAAGAGCTTCTGATTGGCTGAGTTTGGGTCCCAGGCCCGCACTTAACTAGAGCTGGGCAGGGCCATTTGATTGATAGCCCCATCAAGCCCATAGAAAAGGGGAGTTTCCCCACAAGCAAACAAGCTGTATCTACCAAGAGGACTCCAACTGCAGAGGCCTATAGCCTAGGGATTTATTATCCTAGACACTGAGCTCTGTCTTTGTAGAAACATGGCCAAAGCTTCCATCTTCCGTGACGATGGGACATGGTGCTGGCAGACTCCCCTCAGATATGAAAGCTGGGTTTCAGACTGACTGGGTCAAGCTGAGGGCTGCTTCAGACCTACAAGCACTGGGTTCAGACAATCACTTGAGTGGCTCATCAAGTAGGCGGGAGAAACAAGTGGTTAGTTCAAGCCACACAAGTGTTCAATTTAGCCGGACAAGCTCAGCCCTAGAGAGTCATTTATTTCCATGAAAGAAAGTGTGTTTGACTCCTATTGACTGAACAGGGTGTGTCAGGCAGACACATCCAATGACTCAGTCCAAGTGGGGTGAAGCAGGGTAATGCTACAGAATCCAGTGGTTCATCTCCCAGGCCTCTGCAGCCCCAGATGGCCATGGTGGCTTAGCCAGGCTCCCACACCAAGGCTGAACTCCCCTGGCATGAAGTTCCAGCCATATGGATTCCAAGTACGCACTTTGGAGCACTTGCTCTGCCCCTTCTGAGCTGGGTCACGCTGGGCAAGTCACTTTACCTCTCTGACCCTCCTTTTAACACAGGAAAGGATTTTTCAAGCACTTTCTTAGATTTCACTGGGATTAAGTGCTCCAGAAGCATTTAAAGACATAAATAGGATTGGGAAGTAAACAGAAACTCAGTGTACCCTTTTCAAAATTCCGAATTTCAGATGTGGGAACATTTGTGTGTTTCTTCTTTACTCATATGTTGTGCTCATGGATTTGGTTTTGTAAGATTGTGCCAATATTGACAAAAGTTGTTGTTGTTTTTTTAATGGGCTGATTGTGGATTTTTTTTTTTTTCAAGTTTCTGTTTTCTTTCTTAGTCTATATTTTTTTCTACCTACTAGAATTTCTTTTGGAGTATTCCCATTTTTATAAAAACTCAATTCTAAATGTAAACAGGTTATTCTTTTCCTCTTGAAAAGTTAATCTTTAATTACCAAAGTGATACATAAAAATACTTCTCCACTTAAAAATTTTATCACCTTCCAGGGAATACTGAAATCACCTTTAATCACCACTTGTTGTTTAGTCACTAAATCGTATTTGATTCTTTTGCGAATCAATTAGACTGCAGCCTGCCAGGCTCTTCTGCCCATGGGATTTTCCAGGCAAGAATACTAGAGCGGGTTGCCATTTCCTTATCCAGGGGATCTTCCTGACCCAGGGATCAAACCCTCATCTCCTGCACTGCAGGCAGATTCTTTGCCACTGAGCCACCTGGGAAGCCTTTAATCACCACTACCTGGTGGCTCAGATGGTAAAGCGTCTGCCTACAATGCGGGAGACCCAGGTTCGATCCCTGGGTTGGGAAGATCCCCTGGAGAAGGAAATGGCAACCCACCCTAGTACTCTTGCCTGGAGAATCCCATGGTTGGAGGAGCCTGGTGGGCTACAGTCCATGGGGTCGCAAAGAGTCGGACATGACTGAGCGACTTCACTTCACCGCTCCTTAATTATGGTCCTAATACTCCTCCCATCACCGTCAGCAATTTACAGAGAAATTTTCCAAACCTTCTCCTGTGTACTTCTGTTTACATATTTTACATGTATTTACTTATTATTTTCATAGGAAATGAATAGTCTTGTGGAATCACACCCTAGGTAATGTCCTGCAATTTGCTTTCTTTGCTCAACGTTGTGACTTGGAATTGTTTTCATGTTCATACACAGAGGACTACCTCTTCTGGTTGTATAATATTCCTAAGCATGGCTTATTTCAGTTCAGTTCAGTTCAGTCGCTCAGTCGTGTCCGACTCTCTGCGACCCCATGAATCACAGCACGCCAGGCCTCCCTGTCCATCACCAACTCCCGGAGTACACTCAAACTCATGTCCACAGAGTCGGTGATGCCATCCAGCCATCTCATTCTCCGTCGTCCCCTTCTCCTCCCGCCCCCAACCTTTCCCAGCATCAGAGTCTTTTCCAGTGAGTCAACTTGTCGCATGAGGTGGCCAAAGTATTACAGTTTCAGCTTTAGCATCAGTCCCTCCAAGGAACACCCAGGATTGATCTCCTTTAGAATGGACTGGTTGGATCTCCTTGCAGTCCAAGGGACTCTCAAGAGTCTTCTCCAGCACCACAGTTCAAAAGCATCAATTCTTCGGCGATCAGCCTTCTTCATAGTCCAACTCTCACATCCATACATGACCATGGGAAAAACCATAGCCTTGACTAGACGGACCTTGGTTGGCAAAGTAATGTCTCTGCTTTTTAATATGCTATCTAGGCTGATCATAACTTTCCTTCCAAGGAGTAAGCGTCTTTTAATTGCATGGCTGCAATCAGCATCTGCAGTGATTTTGGAGCCCAAAAAAATAAAGTCTGACACTGTCTCCACTGTTTCCCCATCTATTTCCCATGAAGTGATGGGACCAGATGCCATGGTCTTTGTTTTCTGAATGTTGAGCTTCAAGCCAACCTTTTCACTCTCCTCTTTCACTTTCATCAAGAGGCTTTTGAGTTCCTCTTCACTTTCTGCCATAAGGGTGGTATCATCTGCATATCTGAGGTTATTGATATTTCTCCCAGAAATCTTGATTCCAGCTTGTGCTTCTTCCAGCCCAGCGTTCCTCATGATGTACTCTGCATAGAAGTTAAATAAGCAGGGTGACAATATACAGCCTTGACGTACTCCTTTTCCTATTTGGAACCAGTCTGTTGTTCCATGTACAGTTCTGACTGTTGCTTCCTGACCTGTATACTCTCAAGAGGCAGGTCAGGTGGTCTGGTATTCCTATCTCTTTCAGAATGTTCCACAGTTTATTGTGATCCACACAGTCAAAGGCTTTGGCATAGTCAATGAAGCAGAAATAGATGTTTTTCTGGAACTCTCTTGCTTTCTCCATGATCCAGCAGATGTTGGCAATTTGATCTCTGGTGCCTCTGCCTTTTCTAAAACCTGGTTGAACATCTGGGAGTTCATGGTTCACATATTGCTGAAGCCTGGCTTGGAGAATTTTGAGCATGACTTTACTTGTGCAATTGTGCGCTAGTTTGAGCATTCTTTAGCGTTGCCTTACTTTGGAATTGGAATGAAGACTGATCTTTTCCAGTCCTGTGGCCGCTGCTGAGTTTTCCAAATTTGCTGGCATATTGAGTGCAGCACTTTCACAGCATCATCTTTCAAGATTTGAAATAGCTCAACTGGAATTCCATCACCTCCACTAGCTTTGTTCGTAGTGATGCTTTCTAAGGCCCACTTGACTTCACATTCCAAGATGTCTGGCTCTAGGTCAGTGATCACGTTATCGTGACTATCTTGGTCGTGAAGATCTTTTTTGTACAGTTTGTCTGTGTATTCTTGCCACCTCTTCTTAATATCTTCTGCTTCTGTTAGGTCCATACCATTTCTGTCCTTTATTTAAATGTTCCCTTGGAATCTCTAATTTTCTTGAAGAGATCTCTTGTTTTTCCTATTCTGTTGTTTTCCTCTATTTCTTTGCATTGATCACTGAGGAAGGCTTTCTTATCTCTCCTTGCTATTCTTTGGAACTCTGCATTCAGATGCTTGTATCTTTCCTTTTCTCCTTTGCTTTTCACTTCTCTTCTTTTCACAGCTATTTGTAAGGCCTCCTCAAATAGCCATTTTGCTTTTTTGCATTTCTTTTCCATGGGGATGGTCTTGGTCCCTGTCTCCTGTACAATGTCACAAACCTCCATCCAGAGTTCATCAGGCACTCTATCTATCAGATCTAGTCCCTTAAATCTATTTCTCACTTCCACTGTATATTTATCCATCCCCTTTTGCTGGGCACTTAGGTTGTGGCCAGTTTTCACCATAACAAATAATGCTATAAAGACCCTCCCTGTACAAGCCCTTTGGGCACAAGTGCAAGTATTTCTGTTAGGTTTAATTTGAAAATGGGACAATATTTGCAAAGGCTTCCAGAGTTTTATTCTTACTTTATTTTTTTTTAAATCCACTGCCATTTTATTTATTTATTTATTTGGCTGCACTAGATCATAATTGCAGCATGTGAGATCTAGTTCCCCAACCAGGGATCAAACCCTGGGCCCCCTGCATTGGGAATGTGAAGTCTTAGCCACTAGACCACCAGGGAAGTCACTCTACTGCCATATTAAAAAACCATGTTGTTGAGACATAATTTACTCCCCAGAAAATTCATCCATTTATAATGTTCAATCCAACGGTTTTTAGCATAGTCACATATTTGTGCAACCATCACCACAATCTAATTCTAGAACATTTCCTCCACCCCCCCCAAGGAACCCTGTACCCATTATTATACACTGTTCCATCCCCACTCCTCCCTTCAGTCCCCGACAACTACTCTCCTACCTTCCCTTTCTAAGGACTTGTCTGTCCTGTACATCTCATATAAATGGAATCATACTCTTTGTAGACGTCTGTGATTGGCTTCTTTCCCTGAGTGTGACGGTTTGGAAGTTCACCAACGTTGTAGACGCATCACTCATTTTCTTCATTATCAAATAGTCAGTCACCCATTTCTGAGTGTTTATTCTCTACTAGGCATGGTGTTAATCCTCACAGAAAGCCTGAGAAGACGTAGGCATGATTATTATCATACCCATTTTACAGATGAGGAAACTAGGGCTTGGAAGTGCTATGACTTAGCCAAGATCACAGAGGAAAGTATTTGTTTGCCCAAAAATTTCTTTGAGTTTTCCCATAACATCTTATAGAAAACCTGAACGAATTTTTTTTTTTGCCAACCCAATAACTGGCAGAGCTGGCTCTGAACCCAGGTCTGTGGAGCTCTCACATACATCTGTGTCCTTCTAGCTGGACGTCAGTGCTGTGAAAAGAAGCAGGGAGGGAGTGAAAAGTGTCTCAAGGGCTCCATGGGCAGATCACAAAGTTCCTTTTACTCATAGGCCGCCTCTGGGTCACTGTCATGATGATGATGGCCCCGTGAGGCTGGACTATTAACCCAGTTCCAGATGCCCCCAGACCTTACCAACGTCAGAGCTCTCTCGTCTACTTGTACAGCTTTTCTGACGTCCCCTCTCTCTCAGCACTTCCCACCTCTAGTGTTTCTTCTCCCCAGTCCTAATGTCTAAGTGTCTAACCTTTAGGGGCTGCTGCACAGTAAGGGTGTTACATCTTTGTTAGGATTGTATGTCAGTTAAGTGATCACTAGTTGTAAGTAAGGGTCTGAGGTGGGTTTTCCCATGAGTAAAGCAAGTCTTGCTGCCTGAAATGAACAGGGCTCAACTCTCCAAAAATCCTAAAACCCTCCATTCCCTGGGGTGTCTGGAGAGTTAAGAACTGCAACCACATAATGGTGACAATAATAGGATCGGTTTACTCTCCTTGGGAGGGGCTGTCACTACTTTGGGCCTCCTCCTCTGAGTCCAGCAGGCTGTGGCGGGGGAGGGGAGGGGTTGTCCCATTTTATAAGAGATTAATGCTTGAGGTCACACAGCCAATAAAGGGAGGGAGAGAGGGCTGGAGCCTGGCACTCTTGGACCTTGTGTCAGCCCCTGCCACACCAACTCACCCTGATTCCATCACGCAAGTCTCAAGTTTCACCCCATTCTCGGTTTCAACTGATGTTCAATTGCCAAGTTAAATAAAAGCAACTTTCTGCCTTTTCAAAATTGAGAGGAGAGGTACAGGCCAAGACTTTTTGTTCTATAGGGTTTGGAGGCCCTACCCTGACTCTGCCCTAACTTGCTGTGTGATCTTGAGAAAGTTATCTGCACTCTCTGAGGCTCAGCAGTGGGTCTGTCTGCTCCTAGGATCGTAGGAGATATTGGAGAGTAAGTTGGGCCCAGACCTCTTGTCTCTGGTGGAGGCAACAAAAACTGAAAGATGCCCCAGAATCATGTCCTTGCCCCAGGCAACCAGCACCACAGGTGCTGACAACCAAGGCTCTAAGCTAACCGTCAGAGACTGCCTCAGGCTTGAACAATGGCCCCCCTGTACCCCCTTCTGTCTCTCTCTGTGGCAGGTCACTTGTTCATTCAACAAACATCTATTGACCAGCCACCAGGAGTCTGGTGGGCAGTGGGAGACAGACACACACACATGGGTCCTTATACAAGGCAGACTGTAGTTGTGTCCTGTGAGTGCTGGGCATGAAGGAAAGAAATCCTGCTCGGGAGCATGGAAAGCCTGGTGAAGCTGATAGGTGAAGAGGGATGGCAACTCAGATGGCACAACTTGAGTCCAGGCCTGGAGGTAGATAACTTCAGGGTGCATTTGGGGGGGTTCTGGTGGGGCTGGAGGGTGCAAATGTGGGAGATGCAATTGGAGGCTAAGATGGGCCGGACCTCCAGGGCCTCGACTTTTCGGCAGGAGTGGGACAAACTCAGATCACTTCTCAGAAGGCTACCCTTGGCTCCACACCTCCTCCCATCCTCCCATCAGCCCCCTGAGGTCTTGATGGTAATTCCTGCTTTCACAGAAACTGCAGTTTCAGAGAAATGAACTAAAGGGTCCACGGTCTCCAGAACTTAAGTGGCAGAGTTGGGGCCAAGACCCTATGCTGGGGGCCAGGGACCGTGGGGAGTGGGGGACATGTTGTAAGGATGGAGCTGAGGATACCATGGCCAGGTCAGTTTTTCCATCTGCGAAATGGACACATTGAGGGCCTTCCCCAGTCGGGTGTCCTGCTCTCTGTTCCCCATGGCCTGGGACACACAAGTTCTGTCTTAGAGAGCCACCAACCCACTCCCTCTCAAAGGGCTGAAAAGGTCATGCCTGCCCCCTTGACATTTTCCCCAAGGCCCCTGTCCTGATGTCCCTACCTCAGCCCCTCCCACCTCAGGGGAGTCTGGCCCTGCCTGCTCTGGGCTTTAAGCTAGACGCTGCTCATCCATCATTACTCACCGGCTGGTAGAAAAGCTGAGACCATGTCCTATCGCGGTCCCACCCACTACTTCCCAGCCCTCCCTCCACTCCCAACTCAGCCAGCCAAGAGGATCTCTGGTCTAGGGGTCCCTGGTCCTTAGGGAAGAGCTGAGTTCAGCCAGGGCTTCGGAGCCTGACTGAGCTGTGTGACCTCAGGCAATTGCCCCAACCTCTCTGAACCTTAATTTCTTCCCTTCTTTCCTTCTTCCTTTGATTCATCCCCAACACCACCCATCCCCACTCCCACCCCCACGCCATAGACATTTATTGAACGTCTACAATATGCCAGACACCATGGGTCACAATCATGGACCACAGCCCTTAGAGGTCTCACTTGCCAAGAGCTTTAGGACTAAACATGACCCAGGCCCCTGAGGCCCCACTCCTAGGTGGGTGGGAGTGGAGGGTGGAAGGGTGGGATGGGACTGACCTCTGAACCCTGGAAAAGCCAGCAGAGGCTTTTGAACCAAGCCCAGGTTTCACGTCCCCACTTACTGACTGGGATCTCAAGCAAGTCACTTCATCTTTCTGAGCCCCCGTTTTCTCATTTAATAAAGGACAAAAATCATATTGTGAGCTTTAAATGAGACATCTGGCCGATAATGGGTTATTTTGAAGTTCTGAAAATTCACCTTTGTCTCCACCTTGAGACCTGGAAATCGTTATGGAATGAAGGACTGATCCCTTGAAAGGGGGAGTTCAGGCCTCAGTCAGTAACCCTGGGAACTGGAAGCTCTTCTAAGTAACCCTCACCAGATAGTCCACGTTGTTTGCAACCTGCTTCACCTACACGCGTCAGAATCTTCCTTCTGTGGGGAAAGGGGAATCCTGACTCTCTGTTTTATTTATTTTTGGCTGCACTGGGTCCTCGTTGCTCATGGGCTTTCTCTAGTTAAGGGGAGCAGAGGCTGCTCTTCACTGAGGTGTGCAGGCTTACTGCAATGGCTTCTCTCGTTGCAGAGCATGGTCTCTATGTGTGGGCTCCGCTTAGTTGCCCCTCAACATGTGGGATCTTCCCAGATCAGGGAAGATAAAAACCCTGTCCCCTGCACTGGCAGGCAGATTCTTAACCACTGGACCAACCAGGGAAGTCCTGGAGTCCTGGCTCTTGAAGACATCATCATAAAAAAGTTTTAGGTGCCCCCCCATTGCACAGATGCTATCTTTAATTCCCAATAATGGTGACTCTTATTATACCCATTTCAGAGATGAGGAAATTGAGGCTTGGAGATAATTTCAAGTAATTTACCCAGGATCATACAGTCAAGATGACCTCAACTGTGCCCTGCCCTGCACTTCCCCTGCAAGGGATGATTAAGGACCCCTTCCTGCACTGTCCAGGACCTTGAGCCCATAACTATGCTCCCTGGACCTTAGTTTCCCCCTCAGTAAAATGCTTTTGAATTTTTGACTTGCCCAGTGAGATAAGACAAGGCAGCATTTCCCAGGCCTTCTGAACAGATGCAAAAATGGAGTCCCAGAGTGAGGCAAAGGCCCCCTGGTCAATAAGCCTGGAATTCAGGTCTTTGGGCCCAGCCTGGGTTCTGGTCTTTATTTACCACTTCTCAGAAGTCAGTTCTGACCCCAACTGTCCTGGGATTGCTCAAGGCCCTGCATCACGTAGGTGGTCACAGTTCTACAGAATTGGGGAGAGGAAGGAAGAGGAGTCGGTGATGTCATCCAGCCATCTTATTCTCTGTCTTCCCCTTCTCCTCCCGCCCCCAATCCCTCCCAGCATCAGAGCCTTTTCCAGTGAGTCAACTCGTCGCATGAGGTGGACAAAGTATTGGAGTTTTAGCTTTAGCATCAGTCCTTCCAATGAACACCCAGGACTGATCTCCTTTAGAATGGACTGGTTGGATCCCCTCGCAGTCCAAGGGACTCTCAAGAGTCTTCTCCAACACCACAGTTCAAAAGCATCAATTCTTCAGCGATCAGCTTTCTTCACAGTCCATCTCGCATGGCGTACTGTGATTCATGGGGTTGCAAAGAGTCAGACACGACTGAGCGACTGAACTGAACTGAACTGAAGGAACAGGAGGTGGCTGTCTGAGTTAGGAACAGATCTGGGCCTGTGCCAAGCCCTAAGCCAGGCCCCCGGAACAACATAATGGGCATCCTAATAAGATCCCAGTGCATTCCTGCCCTCCATGGAGCTCCCAGGTGGGGACAATAAAGAAAGATGAGTACCACATGGAGAAGAACATGTCATTTTCAAATGGAAAAGAATGAACAAAGGCAAAGTTCATCCATTTCTTTGGGGCAAGGCTGGCTCTTATAGAAACATTTAACCTACAGCCTTCCTTCTGTAGAGTCTGACTGTCCCCAGGCCTCCTGTCTCTCTTTGGGGTTCCTGTCCCTCTGGCCAGGTTCTGGGACACATGGCATTTTTGCTCCAAAACTCAGACATCCCATTTATCTAATGCTCACCAGGTACTAGGTGCCCAACCCTAGTCATATTGGTTGAGTCTTATGCCAGGCCGTAGAGGGAGGAATTCTTGCCCCCATTTTGCAAAGGAGGAAACCTAAAATACCTGGAGACCCAAAATACCTGCCCGTGGCTCCATAGTGGTATCTCAGACCCTGGCTTCTTGACTGATATTCACTTGCCCCTCTTCCTCCTTGGAGCTCTCGTCAGCCGCAGGGGACACTTTCTACAACAACCTATAAAATGGGGCAATTACAAGGTTCACCCGTGGGACTATTTTATGGGTCGTCAGGACCCAAAATCGTTGTGTTTGTTCACTAAGATCCCAGGCAGGGTCCATTTGACTCAAATATCTGCTGAAACAACACGGGTTTATTCCCTGGGCTGTGTCACACAGGAATGGAAACTGGGGCCAATTTTGTAAGCCCCAATCCATCAATAGATATGGAGCTTTCAGGAAGTTCCATTCAGGAAGAAGGGTTGGGGAGGCTTACAGGCCCCTGTCTCCCCAGAGACCCTTCCTGCTCAGGACTCGTGGAGGATAAGAAGCACAAAAGGTGGAAGATCAGAGGGAGAAGACTGGGTGATGCCTCCTGCCCCCAGATGCTAGGAGTGAGAAGGCAGAGGTTGAGCCCCTGGGAGACTGGCTTTGTCTCCTTCTGGCACAGGGTGGGCCTGCAAGGAGCATCATCAGTGGAAGTGAGAGGGGGAGGGGTAAGTGGATCATGGATGGATGAGTGGGTGGATGAGCGATTAGATTAGAGGATGGGACAGAGGAACAGATGAGCTCGAGGGATGTCTGGGTTTTGCTACAGAGGCAGGTGTGGTATGTCTGTCTTTGTGGGTGTGTCTGTGTGTCTGTACATGAGGCTGTGTCTGTGTGTGTGTCCCGCTCCCAGGAGCTGCACCTTTGTGTGTCCCTAGGTGCCTCAATCTGATTTTGTGTCCACCTCTGACAGTGTGTTGTCTGTGTGTGTCTGGGAGCTGGGTGACTCCGGACACCTGTTTATTTCTGTGTGGTTCTCAGTGGGTACCTGTCCAAGTGCGTCTGGCTGTGTCTATGTCCAGGCATGTCACTGATTTTAAGTCCATGTCATCAGGTGTGTGTGTCCAGGTTCATCTGCTGTATCTGTCTGTCTGTGTGTCCACATCCCTAGGTCTCCGCGAGTCTGCATCAGAGGATGTGTGTGTCTTCCTGATACCGGGTCTGACCTGACTGTGGGTCCATGTCTGTGTATCCAGGTATGCCTGTGTGTCCTCATGCATCGGTGTGTCTGTATCTGTGTGTGTGTTTCTGTATCCAGGTGTCTCTGTCACCCAAGATCTGACTCCGTGTATCCAGGTGTGTCTGAGTGTCCTGGCCTGCGTTGCCTGTGGCTGTTGTCCCAGCCCTGCGCTTGTTCTGCTTCCCCAGAGGGCGCCCTTGCCCAGCCCTCTCGCGTCCTCCCTGGGCTCCTGCCTCCCAGCGCGCCCCTGCCGGCTGGTGAAAAGCACGTGGGCCCGGACCGGGCAAAGCCGGCCTCGAGCCCCGCCTTCCCGCGCGGCCCCGCCCCCAGCCCGCCCCTCAGCGGGCTATAAGTTCACTTCGCGCTCAGCCTCGGCATTGCCCGCCGCCTGTGGTCTGCACTTGGAGTGTCCTGCCACCAGTCCGAGGGGCGCAGCCACCACCTGACCATGGCCGAGGGTGAGTATCAGTCGGGGTGCCGGCGCCGTGCAGGGGCCCCGGGGACCAGGGGCCAGCCATGTCTCCCTAGTCTCGGTGGTCCCACCGGTGCAGTGGGGGTCAGGACCCGGCTGGACTCCATCCCTAAGCCCCCGATTTGGAGCACAAACAGGAGGGCTGGGCTGGATGAGAGGTGCCCGGCCCCCAGTTCTGGTTCTACTTGGGACCTCAGTTTCCCCATCCCCAGGGCATATTCATTAACCCCTGCCTCCCTGGATCAGACGAGGCAATGGATGACGAAGGCGTGATATAAACTGTAAGGTACCTTGTTCACGGACCATTGCCAGTTGTCCTCGTCAGTTAGTGGAGCCTGGCTGCCTGCTGCGTGCTGGGCACGAAGCTGTGCAGAGGGTGCTGGCCTGGTCGCAGGGACTGGGCTTTGGTCAGTGTCTCATGGTGTGTAAGCCAAGCCTGGCTGTCTCCTTGATCTCAGTGGATGGAGAGGAGCTCCTAGCATCCAGTAGAGGAAAGGCCTGAGAACAGGCTTGCTCTCGCAGACTTCCTCCAAGTTCTGCATCCCCTGTCCTTGGCCACTGGTTGAGTTTCGGTTTCCCATCCTGTAAAACACGGACAGTAACACCAGCCACTGGTACATCTGTGAGGAGAGGAGAGGCGGAGGGGCTCAATTCATTTCCTACCTGTCCCCCTCCACACACACACACACACACTCGGGCAGGGCTACCATTTCAGAGGCGAGGTTTCTACGATGGGGGACGTGCCTGCACTAATGCTGCTGTGCTCAGCAGCCTGGCTGACCCTTGGGTGAAGTCCATTTGGAGGTGGCCTTGGCACCACCGCAGCCCCCAGGAAGGAGGGTGGGCAGAGGGGACGTTGGAGGGGCACACAGGGCAGATGAAACGGGAATGAGTGGGAGGAACCATGGATGTGCCTGACCGGCTGTGCGTTCTCGGGCCACCTTTGTCCCTCTCTGGGACCCAGCTTCCCAACACACATGACTGAAAGCCAGCTAGGTGGCCACTTGTGCCCCATGCGGTTTCCCATCCCTGTCCCCAAGAGTGGGGCTCAGTAGGGCTGGAGGACCTGGAGTGCCAGTTATGATGAGACCCCTGCCCCATTGCCAGAGTGGCCACTTCCTACAGGGGTCCCAGTGGCCTGGAAGACCTCAGGTCCTTTCTCGGTACAGAAATCCTACGATCCTAGACCCTGGTGTTTCTGCACTTCTAGAGCTGGGCGTAATTCCTGGGAATCCTTCTTCACACAGTTAGCATGAGACAGCACCCCATTTGCCCCACACCAGGGTCTGACCGTCTCTCTAAGGTCTCCCACGGGGACAACAAATTTCAGAGGCGAGATCTCTATGATGGGGGATGCGTCTGCACTAATGCTGCTGGACTCAGCACCCTGAGCCTCTTTGCTGCGTCAGCTCTCTGGAATTGCAGTTTTCCTTCTTCACCCCAGGAGGCCAGCAGGAAGTTCTTTCTTGTGGCTAGTGGAGGTCTCTCCTGCTGTGATCCCAGGGGCCTCACCTTCCTCCCAGGTCTCCTCCCAGGTGTGAAACAACGCAGGATGTGGGTGGGGGGTGGACAACAGACCCTGAGCTGTGAGTGAGGTGGTTACCTGGCTGGGCTCCAGACTCTACAACCTTGGATTCTGGATTCAAATCACCAAGCTTGGTCTTGCATTTGCCATAGACCTGGGGCTGCATAATGTCCCTACAAAGTGAAGATAGTGATAGTAGCTGTGTCTGAGGCAAAGAACCAACTCATTGGAAAAGACCCTGATGCTGGGAAAGATTGAAGGCGGGAGGAGAAGGGGACGACAGAGGACGAGATGGTTGGATGGCATCACTGATGCGATGGACATGAGTTTGAGTAAACTCCGGGAGTTGGTGATGGACAGGGAAGCCTGGCATGCTGCAGTCCATGGGGTCACAAAGAGTCGGACATGACTGAGCGACTGAACTGAACTGAAGTGGGCAGTTTTGGGTTTAAGTGGAGATAACCCACATCAAAGTCCTTGGCAGTCACTGGGCAATTTGCGCCTCGTTTAGAGGATGTTCAGTGGTGGGAGGAAAGAGAACTGTGTGGATGACCCCATGGGAGGATCCACTTGCCAGAGGACTTTACCAGTCCCTGCCTCAGGGCCTTAGTGGGAGAACTTACTCTCAAGGGCCCCATAGCTCTGGGAGTCCTGCCTTGCCCATTCCTCCGACCCTACTGTCCCCCTAATCTTGACCTTGATTATGTCAGATTGAGCTTGCCAAGGTTATGAGACTTGTGCTTTCCTTAGCCCCTCACTGTCCCTACTTTGGTCTTCAGCTCCTTCAGAAATTATAAAGAGAGCTTTCACATATCAAACTTTTGCCCTGGGCTAAGCCCTTGAATCTTCAGAAAAGGAGGCACAGAGAGGTAGAGACACCTGCTGAGGATCACACAGCAGTGCATCCAAACTGAAACCTAGGTCCTGAAGACTCTCAAACTGCTCTCATTAAAAAAGAAATTTTACTATAGAGAATATTGAGCACATGTAAAAGAGAGAATAGTGTAATAAATGCCTATGTTCTCATCACCCAGTCTCAACGACCACCAACTTATAGCTACTGCTGCTTCCTGCCCCTTCCTCACCCCCTCCTCCATTATTTGAAAGCAAATCCCATACATCAGGCTTCCCTTGTAACTCAGCTGATATAGAATCCACCTGCAATGTGGGAGACCTGGGTTCGATCCCTGGGTTGGGAAGATCCCCTGGAGAAGGGAAAGGCTACTCACTCCAGTATTCTGTCCTGGAGAATTCCATGGACTACAGTCCATGGGGTTGCAAAGAGTCGGACATGACTGAGCAACTTTCACTTTCACTTCACTTCCCATACATCACATTGTTCATCTGTAAATATTTCAATATTTCTCTCCAATGAATATGGACTCCTTTTTAGACATGAATAAAAAATTCTTTAATATCACCATTTTCTATCAGTGTTCAAATTTCCAATTGTATGTAATAGTTTTTAAAATCAAAATCCAAGTAAGGCTTATACAGCACAGTGGGTTTAAATGTGCCTTAGGTTTCTTTTAGTCTACAGGTTATCCCTTCAACTTTTTTTTCTTGTCTTTTTTCTTTATTTCTTTCTGTTTTGCAATTTATTGGCTAAAGAAACCAAATACTTTGCTTGTAGTTTCCCAGAGTATGAATTTTGTTGATCGAGTGCAGGTCCTGGGACTTCCCAGGTGGTTCAGTGGATAAACAATCTACCTGCAATGTAGGAGACATAGGTTCGATCCCTGGGGCAGTAAGATCCCCTGGAGGAGGGCATGGCAACCCTCTCTAGTATTCTTACCTGGCAAATTGCATGGACGGAGGAGCCTGGCAGGCTATAGTCCGTAGGATTGCAAAGAGTTGGACATGACTGAAGCGACTGAGCATGCATGCATGTCCTGGTCCTAAATTTAATGAGTTCCTCAGTCCTCTGTATTTCCTGGAAATTGAAAATTAAACCTAAAAGGCAAAGCCTGTGTAACTAACCAATACCAAATATCACCCCACTTTTTACCAAAAGAACCCTTCAGTCACAATTGCTACTGCTAAGTCACTTCAGTCGTGTCCGACTCTGTGTGACCCCATAGACAGAAACCCACCAGGCTCCCTCTTCCCTGGGATTCTCCAGGCAAGAACACTGGAGTGGGTTGCCATTTCCTTCTCCAATGTGTGAAAGTGAAAAGTGAAAGTGAAGTCGCTCAGTCGTGTCTGACCCTTAGCGACCCCACGGACTACAGCCTACCAGGCTCCTCCATCCATGGGATTTTCTAGGCAAGAGTACTGGAGTGGCTTGCCATTGCCTTCTCCGATAGACTAGCCCATATCTAGGAGGTGTTTTATTATGTGTAAGGCACTGGGCTAAATGGCTTACAGTCACCCTGGGTCCTACTGTCTCTCACTGTGGACTCAGGTGGGGAAAGTGAGGCCCAGAAGAGCTGAGTCGCCTGAAGGCCACAGCCAGGAGGTGGCAGAGCCTTCCCCACCTGCCCCAGTGTGCACACCCTGTGATTAAGAGTTGGGAGGATTTCCCTGGCAGTCCAGTTAGAACTCTGAGCTTCCACTGCAGCAGGCCTGGGTTCAATCCCAGGTCAGGGAACTAAGATCCTGCAAGCAGTGTGGCATGGCCAAAAAAAATAAAAAAAGAGTGGGGGACATTTGGGCCTGGTTAACTTCTGCATGACAGGGAAACTGAGGGTTGGGAGGGCCCTGAACACCCCATGTCCAGGGAGCCTGGGGCACACAGCTGGCTGTGAGATGGAATCTTGGCTCAAGTCCCTCACTGTCTTCACAGAACTGGTCCTGGAGAGATGTGACCTGGAGCTGGAGGCCAATGGCCGTGACCACCACACAGCTGACCTGTGCAGGGAGAGGCTGGTAGTGCGGCGGGGCCAGCCCTTCTGGCTGACTCTGCACTTCGAGGGCCGAAACTATGAGGCCAGCGTGGACAGCCTCACCTTCTGTGCCATGACTGGTGAGTATTACCCTCCACCCCTTCCTGTTCTGTGATTTCATTGCCCTCTGACAGACCATGGGAAAGGTGACGCCATTCCTCCTCCTGGAAAGAAATTCCTGAGGAATTCCCCTGAGAAATTGCCAGCAGTCACTACCCCGTTTTACAGATGAGAGAACTGAGGTCCAGAGAGTGGAGAGATGCCATCCCACACCACTCAGCCTTACAGACAAGTCTGTGATTCTGGTGCCTGGCTTCCTGATGACCTGTTATCGCCAGGGTTGGGTGGGGGGTGGTTAGCGTTTGCTAGCACACAGGTCCATCGAGATCCTGCCTGCCTTTTCCCACATCCAAACAATTTTCCAATTATCAACAACTTTTTCTCCAAACCCACACAACCTGAGCAGGCCTCTGGGATCGGACCCAAAGGGAGTCTGGGTGGTGGAGAGAACCCAGCTTTCTCTAGCTCTCTGAGTGGGCAGTTTTGTGTTCCCGTAGTTCTTTCTCTAAGCATCAGGAGGCTGCCTCAGACTCAGAGGCTTGGATTCTGGTGTGGACCAGACTGCCTGCCCGCTGTGTGACCTTGGGCAAATTACTTAGCCTCTCTGAGCTAAAGCACTCCTAACCGAAGGTCCTTGGATAAAAAGAGCCTGACATGAGGGAGTGCCCTACAAATGTTCACAGCAGTGGCTGATCTTGCTCCAGGGACCCAAGTGATGGGTGAAGGGACATTGAGGCCCCAGCAGCCCCATCCCCAGATACCCTATGCCCAGTCATCTTTGTTTGCCATACCCGGAAAGTGACCTTAAATGCCACTGGCTTTGGCTTCTGGTGGGAACCACTCCCTTGAGGTCAGTGAGGGGCCACCTGGCTGGGACTCTGGCCCAAGGGTGGGAAAGGCCAGCTCTAGCTCTTTCTGAGGTCTCTGAGGCCAGAGAGAAAGCAGGCTGAGGCTTGTATTACCTGGGAAGCCGTTTGATAAAGCTTATCACAGTGCCTGCAGACCTGCTACGGATATCCCCTCCATCCCTTTCCTCCCTCCCCTTTCCCTTCTGGCAGGGACACACCTACTAACGAGGGGCATCCCCGCCACACACACTCACACCCAGTAGGCTTGGGGTTCATTCTATAGACCTGAGGGCCTTCTGGCAAGTTTCCAGTCTTTCCAGTTTCAGTTTCCCCTTCCATAAAGTGGAAGCCCGAATCTATGGAACTTAAGGACTGGAGGTGGTGCCCTGAAAAGTGTCAGGCTTGGGCTGGGGAGAATCACATTTGTGGTGTAAGTATACTTATCCAGAATCCTTCTGTTCTGAATGAATAACTAGCCCCCATTTTACAGGTGGAAACACTGAGGCTCAGAAAGGTCAGTTTACTTGCCCAGATCACACAGCAGGATTCAAACCCTGACCCCAGAGTTGAGGCTTTTTGTTGCTGTGATCTGAGAGCAGAGACGTCTACTTGTTCACCACAAGGGCCTGCTGGCCTTGGTTTATTCTTCTGTAAATAGATGGTTGTTGAACTACTGGTATGGGAATTTCCCACCTTTTTCCCCCTTCTTTCACTCTCAAGGTGTCTGATTTCTTCTTCCTTCTTTTACATTTGTCTAGGCAGCCTGGTGCTAGGTAATGAAGCCCCTAGTTCAGGGTTGGGAACGCAACGGGAAGCAAGCAGCTGACCTTCTTACCCCAGCAACTAATCTCTGTTCTCTGGTCTCTGCCAACTTATCTCAAGCCATCACCAACCTGCCCTGCTAACTCCTGCAGCCCCCAGGGCAGCCATAGAAGGCACTGTATCTCTGGGTGCTCTTGACTTCCCTGTCTGAGCTACCAGGACCCTCCCGTGGGCTGAAGACGCTAGGGGACAATGCCAGGAAGCCAGGCTTCCCGCCTCAAGGCCTGGCTTGGGTCAGCCTCTGGCTGAGCCTGGCCCAGGCACCCTGCTTTGGTGTTAGAACATTCTAGCCTGTGATCCGCCTCTCCTACCTCTTTAGGGAAACTGAGGCCCATAGAGGGGAGAGAGCTGGTAAAGGTCACCCAGCGAATGGAGTGTGTGGCCTGATGCCACCCATGCCCAGATGCTGTGCATCTCACCCTGACACTTCAAGGCCGGACAGGCCTGTTGTGGGGTACAGACCACAGCAGACAAGCACCATCCTTGTTACGGACTAAAGCTCTACTTCCCCCACAAGGGAGGCCAGGGTTTGAGGGTGGAAGGGTGACAGTGAGGTCAGCCTGGAACAGTGAAAAGAACCCTTATGAGGCTGATAGCAGGCTTGACTCTGGAAGCTACCCCTCATCCACCCACCCAGCCCCTCACTGCTGTGGTCAGGATAGAGTCCAGGGTCTCCAGGGTCATTTATGTTCAGTGTGATCTCTGTGGAGCCAGAGGATCCACAAAGAGTACCACATGGAACCACAGCCAAGGAATTTTCTAAGCCAGCTTATGTGAACAGTGGTGGGGTTGGGGAACAGCCCATCCTCATCCCATCCCCCAAGGCCCCTCAGAAGAAAGGGGTGTGTGTGTGTGTACAAGGCTGCCACAGGACAGAGAGCAAGTATTTCCTGGCCGGTGCCCAAGGGTGGTGTGTCAGTGGTGACAGTGACTATGGGACCCGGCCCAGCCTGTTACTGTGGAAACCAGACCATTGATCATCCCAACAGAGTCTCTTCTGAGAATGAAAAGATTATGAATGAAAGAGTTATGCTGGGACCACAGGTATGAAAGGGTTTCCCTGGTGACTCAGTGATAAAGAGTCTGCCTGCAACGCAGGAGATGTGGGTTCAATCCCTGGGTCAGGAAGATCCCCTGGAGAAGCAGATGGCAACCCATTCCAGTATTCTTGCCTGGGAAATCCCATGGACAGAGGAGCCTGGCAGGCTCTAGCCCACGGGGTCACAAAAGACTTACCAACTAAACAACAGCAACAGGCATAGAATGGGAGTATCCTGGGAAAACCAGGATGTATGGTCACCCCAACTTTATCACTCTCAGCCCCAGTTTCCGTATCTGTGAAGTGATGCAACTGAACTAGGCAATTACGACATTCCACTCCTGTCTCAAAATCTGTTGTTTGGCATGAGAACTCTGATTTGTAATGGTCTTGTTGGATGATGTTGAGGATAGCTCATGTTTGCTGCATAATTACTATGTGCTTTAAATGCTTTCTATGAACTCTCACCGATTCCTCTAAACAGCATTTAGAAGGTAAATGGCAACCCACTCCAGTGTTCTTGCCTGGAGAATCCCAGGGACGGGGGAGCCTGGTGGGCTGCTGTCTGTGGGGTCACACAGAGTCGGACACGACTGAAGTGACTTAGCAGCAGCAGCAGCAGCAGTGACAGTAATAAATAATTAACTATTATTTATGAGTGCTTACTGTGTGCCAGGCACCTTGTAATGTGCTTTACAAGCCTCAGCTTCTTTAAGCCTCATGATGACCTTATGAGGAGGTACTGCAATTGACCCCATTTTACAGATGAGGAAACTGGGGCACAGAGAAGCTAAATAGCTTGTCCAAGGTCACAGAGTCAGTTTCAGACCTGGAATCAAACCTTTCCGGGAATGTAGTCTAAGCCTGTTTTCGTCTTTGATGAGAAAATTGCAGATCAGAGAGGGCTCATGTGACCTGTTAGCCGAGGTCACACAGCACTCCAGGTCTCATTGAGGGAACCAGACTCAGGCTGGCTCTCGGGCCCCAGTGCTGCCCAATTACTCCCTTAAATGCTCACTCTCGAAGACAGGGAGTGTTTAAAGGCTTACAGCTGGCTCCTGACACTCAGGGCCCCAGAGGCCGACATCATGCCTATTAGTTCATAGTTATATTTGGGCCCGGGTGTGGGCGGGGCTGGCAGGTAGCCCCTTACTGAGCAGGCCCCCCTACTGTCAGCAGTTGATGGGCAGAGTGGCAGGGAGGGAGATGGAAGAACAAACAGAAATCCTTCCGGGCAGCTGCCCAACCAGGCAGAGAAAGTTCTGTTTCTTCTCTCCAGCACCCAAGTCCAGAAAGGATGACCGGCCCCCGTCTCCCTCCCTATGACTCAGACCTGCCTGCAAAATCTGGGCCCTGCCCTCCTCCCGAAAAAGAGCCAGTTGGAGGCAGGCCCTCAGCTCACTGAGACCTGAGACACTATCCTCCCAATGAGGGAGACCTCCCCTTTGGGAATGACAATGTGGGGAGCCCACTGGAGACCTGGCCCCAGTGCTGACTTTGCCACAGACCCCTGAAACATTCTTGGAAGAGCCCTTCTCTCTGAGCCTCAGTTTTTCCACCAGTTCAAGGGGCCTCGGGGGAAGCGGGAAGGGCCAGGGGCACTTGGTAAAGTGTCAGAAGCTGTAGGGAGGTGAGGGATGGTTCTGGTTCTTCAGAGTTGCCTGTGGAGATACAGAGGCCAAGAGGTGGAGGGGGCCTTGGGGAGACAGACACCTGGATCTACAATGGTCGGCACCCTTTGCTAGCCAGAAGCAAGCAGGCTCTCACACAGGCCCCACTGGCCACCTCAGAGGACTGAGGTTCCATTTTACTCAGAGTCTGAGCTTCTTTTTCTGAAAGAGAAAGTAGGATGCCAGCAGGTAAAGGATTTAAGTGGGAATGGAGGACTGTTGGACTCATTCCTGTCCATTTTACAGATAGGTAAACTGAGCCCAGAGAGGAGGATATTCTTGCTCAAAGTCACACCAGTCCAGAACAGTGTCACTGTGACCCTGTCCCGGGCCACGCTGTCCTCTCTCCCAGGAGACCGAGGACGTGCTGTGTGCCTGCCACTTTTCGTTCATTCCCACAAAACCAGCCTGTACATTTTGGAGTCCAATCCCCAGATGAAGAAGCCAAGCTCAGAGAGATGAAACCACTCCTCCAAGTTCCTTCAGTGGTTAGCTGCAGAACTGGGCCTCACACCCAGGCCCAGGGCACCCCAGGCGTGCGCTCTGCCCCTGCCAGACTTGGTGCTCACACTCCCTCACCACCCCTGGCTCATGGTCCCCTGCTTTCTTCCTCTGCAGGCCCAGACCCTAGTGAGGAGGCCGGGACCAAGGCCCTCTTCAGGCTGTCCGATGCTATGGAGGAGGGGGCCTGGGCAGTGGTGGCAGTGGACCAGCAAGACAGCACCCTGTCGCTGCAGCTCAGCACCCCGGCCAATGCCCCCATTGGCCATTACCGCCTCAGCTTGGAGGCCTCCACCGGCTACCAGGGCTCCAGTTTCATGCTGGGTCAGTTCACCCTGCTCTTCAACAGCTGGTGTCCAGGTGAGCAGCACTCCATCCATGGGCAGGATGGGGAGATGGGCAGGGCTGGACCCACCCATCCAAGTGGCTGGGAACCACTTGGTGGCGGGGGTGGGGGTGGTGGGCGGAAGATGGGGCAGCAGAGACATCCAGGTGGACTGAGTGAGGCTCTAACCTCCCAAGACTTCATGATGTCAGAACTCTCATTATTCCCATTTACAGAGGTGGGGACAGGCTCGCAGAAGCAAAACGACTTGCCCCAGTCTACACAGCTACCAGTAGCTCAGAGGGTAAAGAATCCACCTGCAATGCGGGAGACCCTGGTTTGATTCCTGGGTTGAGGCTACCAACTCCAGTATTCTTGGGCTTTTCTGGTGGCTCAGACAGTAAAGAATCCACCTGCAATGCAGGAGAATTGGGTTCGATCCATGGGTTGGGAAGATCCCCTGGAGGAGGACAAGGCAACCCACTCCAGTATTCTTGCCTGGAAAATTCCATGGACAGAGGAGCCTGATGGGCTGAGTCATGGGGTTGCAAAGAGTCAGACACAACTGAGTGACTAAACACAGCACACAGCTACAAAGGGATCCCACCTTGCCTGGAGGTGGCCTGGGTTCAGAAGCCCCATTCAGGAAAGGACTGTCCAGTGGAGGCCCAGGCCATGGCCTGACATCTGGTTCTATTTTGTGGGGCTCTGTTTTGAATCTGACCAGATTGGCTTGGGGAAGGGAAGTAAGGAGATGGAGGGATGGGGTGCCCAGAAAAGGTGGGCAGGAGCAGTTTAGCCACCTAAGTGCTCCTCATACACTCTTTTTTTTTAAAAAATAAATTATCACTATCACCATTTTTTTTAAACTTCTCTTTTGATCTCTATTTTTGAAATATATCTTTATTTATTTATTTTTGGCTGTGCTGGGTCCTTGTTGCTGTGAGGCTAGTTTCTCTAGTTGCAGTGAGCAGGGGCCACCCTTTGTTGGGGTGCCTTCTCATTGCAGTGGCTTGAAGCATAGGTACTAGGCGTGCGGGCTTCAGAAGTTGCTTCACTGCAGCATGGGGGCCCCATAGTTGCAGCTCTCGGACTCCATAGAGTGCAGGCTCGGGAGTTGCAGTGCAGAGGCTTAGTCATCTCATGCCAGGTGGGATTTTCCCAGACCTTTACTACTGAGCCACCAGGGCGGCCCCTTTATACACTCTTTTAATGGTTGCTCTCAACAACCCCCAGGGGCAGAGGTTAGCATCCTTGTTTTACAGACAGGAAACTGAGGCTTAGAGATAAGTGGCTTTTGCAGCTCCTTCAAGAAGTAAGTTGGCCAATGCCGGACAAAACCAGAGAATCAGGGAAACAGCTGAGTCTGTCTCGAGCAGGAAAGAGGAGGGGGTCGCAGAGAGTCCATGGGGTTGCAGAGTCGGACACGACTGAGCGACTAACACTATGGCCGCTCATACCTAGCCAGGCAGAGAGTGGGGCCGTGTGAGCGGGCCAGCTTGGTGGTGGATTTCCCTCCTCGAAGCCCAGCCCCAGAGCAGAAATTCTGGCCTCCTACTGGGCCAGACCAGACCTCCAGACCACCAGCCTCCTACTGGACCACTGCTTTATTCATTTATTTGTCTTCTTTATTTGGGGGCATTTTCTTTGAACAGAAAGATTTTTTATTTTCTCTTTTATATACTTGGGCTGTTCTTTCTTTTATTCATTTCGTTTTGGCTGTGCTGAGCCTTCCTTGTTGCAGAGGCTTTTCTCTAGTTGCAGAGAGTGGGGGCTACTTTCTAGTTATAATCGCAGTGTGTGGGCTTTTCACTGAGGTGGCTTCTCTCTTATTGTGGAGCACGGGCTCTAGGCTTGCTGGCTTCTGTTGTGGTTCCTGGACTCTAGAGCACGGGCTCAGTAGTTGTGGCACACGGACTTAGTTGCTCCCCGGCATGTAGGATCGTCCTGGATCAGGGATCAAATCCCTGTCTCCTGCATTGGCAGGTCGATTCTTTACCACTGAGCCACCAGGGAAGCCCTGGCTTTTATTTTTAATTATAACAGTAAGATATGAGAACACTCTCTTTATAAAAGCTTCAAGCACTACAGAGAGATAGCCTCCAGCCACCCTTCGCTCCCCTTCTTCGGAAACACCATTATTAGCCATCTCTGGAGGGTTTATCTCCTTAGATTCAGTGTTTGTGTCTGGAGACATCGCTGTATTTTTTTTCTTCCAGTTTTATTGAGATATAATTGACCTACAGCACTGTATAAGCTTAAGGTATACAGCATAATGATCTGACTTACATGCATCACGAAATGATTATCACAATAAGTTTAGTGAACATCCATCATCTCACATACATACAAAATTAAAGCAAAAAATATTTCCCTTGTGGTAAGAGCTCAGAATTTATTCTCTTAGGAATGTTCATATGTAACATACAGCAGCGTTAATTATATTGATCATGTTGCAGAAGACATCATTGCATGGATTTCTCTGTCTTAAACATTAAAGAATCCCCACTGTATACATCAGCCTACAACTTGGGATTTTTTTCTCCCTCTGCCGTCTTGAGGCTCTTTCCACATCAGTTTGAATACATCTGCTCATCGCTTGTTGATGTTTCGTTTTTCTTTTGTTTATTTGGCCGCGCCGGGTCTTAGTGGTGGCCAAAATCTTCAGTCTTTGTCATGGCATGCAAAATCTTAAGTTGTGGCACGCAAACTCTTAGTTGCAGCATGTAGGATCTTGTTCCCCGAACAGGGATCGAACCTGGGTCCCTTGCATTGGAAGTGCAGAGTCTTAGCCACTGCACCACCGGGAAAGTCACTGTTCATCCTTTTTAAGAGCTGCGAGTGCCCCAGGCCTTGCCATCTGGCTCCCATCCACAGACATGAGTTGGTTCCCTGTGGCTTATCACAGGGAGGAGTTTCCTTTCTCACATGCCCTGTGGCCACACCGAATGGTTTCTCAGGACAGAAGTGACCTTGCTGGTCACACTGTCTGCTCATTTTGATTTTAATCAGTGTGAACTTCCAGGTAGTTGTTGACCCTGCCCCTGGGGCAGACACTTGGCAGTGCCCCTCCCCAACCCCATCACTGTGGGGTTTCAGAGTTCAAGGAACGGGCAGTGAGGTTCTGGGGGATGACCCCTCCCTGTGGCCTTGTCTATTCCCTGCCCGGAGGGATGGGGTGGCAGTCAGCCAAGAGCTACAGTGACTAAAGGGACCAACATCCTGGAGGGGGTTGCTGGAAATGTGGAGATAGGAAGCTGGGCTCAGTGGGGGTGTGGGGCACTAAGGAAGGAAACTGCTCTCCCTCTTGGGGAAGAGGCAGCATCTGCCCATGACCTGGGGGCCTCTGGTCCCTGTCCAGCATGGTCAGGATCCTAAGTGAGCATCCCCAAGACCTCCATCTTTACCAGAGACCTGAGTGGGGATATCATAGTCCCAGCCTCCTGGGCTGAGGTGGGGACAGTTCAACATGTGCTGACCCTTGCACTGGATGGGGAAATACCACGGGCTTTTCTTTCTCTCAGATTCTTTCTCCCATGCCACCAGCTGATTTACAGCCACATAGCTCATTTATCTGAAGACTGGTGTTCATTGCGCAATCGCCCGAGCCTCCCGGCAGGATGCATAAGATGCTCAGTCACTTGCACATTTGTTTTCCTCCAAGTGGTACAGGCAGGGACTGCCTGCCTGTTGCTGTAGAGGGGCCCAGGGGTCTAAGGGGCCAGGCAGCCACTTCCCCAGGCACTGGACACATTTCCCCAGGCTGATTTCAGTAGGCACGCTGCCTGGGCCCACCATACTCTTAGGGACCCATGAAAATGTGTTCGTTTCTTTTAAAATCAGAAGACCAAGAAAAAAAAAAGGTTCAGGCCAGAGAATATGTTTTAACATATAATATTAATTTATTTGGGCTTCCCTGGTGGGTCAGAAGACAAAGAATCCTCCTGCCAATGCAGGAGACCTGGGTTCAATCCCTGGGTTGGGAAGATCCAGCGTTATACCAATGCAGTCAAAAAATATATTACAAAAAGATTTTCTTTAATGGAGGAAGGAGCCCATGGAGGCAAAAATGCCTAGGACTGATCAAAGCCATACGATGGCTCTGGATTTCCCCTTCCCAGCCTTAATTTCTTCACTTGTGAGTGGGAATTGGAAAAGTTGGACTAACCTTTGCCCTCTAGCTGGTCCCACCACCTCAGGCCCTCTTCTGTCATCACAAGCCACAGGGAACTAAGTACCATCCATTTTCCAGCAGGGGCACCACTCATCTCTCTAGTCCTCTGCTTAGAATGTCATCAAGGCAACCTTCAGATGCCACCTGACCCCCAAGCTGGACAGATTTGCTTCCTCTGAGTTGCAGCGACCTTGCGTTGACATTCTCTGAATCATGCTTCTTCCTCACACCGCCTCAGGGCTTCAGCTTGCAAAGCACCTTTCTGTTCTGTGATCACATTTGACCCTCAGGAAACACAGTCAGGTGGCAGGAGAAGTGAGCTGCCCAGAGTCACACAGCAAAAATCCCCTACTCAGAGCTAGAGGATTCCTGACTCCTGGCCCCTGTCAGTGTTCCTCTGTCTCTTGTGCTGGTATGATTTTCCCATCTATAAAATATTCTCGAGCTTCAGTTTTGCCATCTATAAAATGGGGCTTCCGAGGATGCCTTCCACATGAGGCTTTGGTGGAGGTTAAACAAGTTAACTTATGTCATTACATTTATCACAGGTCTTGGCACGTGGCAAGTGTTGGATAAAAGACAGCCATTGTTATCACCAACTGATAATACTTTATCTTATTGGTATGAGATTATTAATTAATGATTAGTTTTTCTGATTAAAAGAGAGAATGGCCTCTGGGGAGCTTCCCTGGCCCTGAAGGGTTGGCACCCCAGCTGCCATGTCTGTGGGGAACCTGGGCCTTGCTGGATGCCAAGTTGAGACCTTTTCCTTTTTACCCACAGCGGATGCTGTGTACCTGGATTCAGATGAGGAGCGGCAAGAATACGTCCTCACCCAGCAAGGCTTCATCTACCAGGGCTCAGCCAAATTCATCAAGAACATACCTTGGAATTTTGGGCAGGTAAGGCCACACTCTGCCCCTCCTAACCATCTCTGGCTTGTTGTGAGCTGGGCCCTGGGTCTGAGACAAAATCAGAAAGTGAAAGCAAGGTCTCAGAGTCACCCACCCCATGCTGTCAAGGATTCAAGGGCTCTGAAATGGCTGGAGGCTCAGAGAGGGCCCAGGCCAGGCCTGAGGTCACACAGCAAAGGATGGCCCTGTGCACTATGGGAGCAGCATCTCTGGATTCAAGGTGGGAAAGAGTCAGAGAGCCTGTAGGAGCTGTGGGGCTGGCAAGTGCTCCAGGAGGGAGAAGGGAGACATTCAAGGCCATATGTCAAAATAACGGGCAGCACTTGGAGAACACTGACTCTGTGCTAGTCATGTACTGAGAGGGGCTTTAAACCATTGTCTAAATTAGTGGTTCTCAAACTCAAATTATATGTCTAAATTGCCAGAAAAATTTGCGCTAAAATACATTTTTAACATATTGGTGTGCAGTGTCCTAGGGAATAGCATGAGCAGAGAGCACAGAGGTGGGAAACCTTACATTATGCCTAAGAAGTGTCCTGCAGCTTGGGGAGCACTTGCATGAGACGGGGCCCCAGAGATGACCTGGGAGAAGTCCACAGCATTAAAGCTGTGAACAGCCCTGAATGTCAGGGCGATGGCAATAGGGAGGCGAAGAATGAATGGGCCAAGCCAGCAGGGACTGCTCTGCGTCATGGAGGGAGGCCTGTGATAAGGCCTGATTGGGGCAAAGCCACAGACACAGAGCACGGTGAACAGACAGGCCAGCCTTTGAATGCGACCGAAGTGGTCTGACGGATAGTGACAAGGAGAGATTTTGATAAAGACAGCACCTAAGCTGCAAGGATGAGAAGGTGTGAGTCAGAGAGAGAGGGGCAGAGAGAACATTCCAAGCAAAGGAAACAGCGTGTGCAAAAGCCCTGGGGCAGAGCGAGGGGGGCTGAGAGTGGTGACAGGTGAGGTTAAGATGGGGTGGGACGCCAATCATGAAGGGCCTCGCAGGCCACAGGGAGGTGTCTCCATCTTACTCTGGGTGCAGTGGAAATAAGAGTGATGAGATTAGATTTACATCTTTACAATTTATACTTTGGTTCCAATCAGAGCAGTGTGTGGGGGCAGGGGAGGAGGGACACTTATCAGCTCTGCGGGGTGAGTCAGGCTTTAGGGAAGTGAAGGTTTGGCTGTGGGGGCAGGGAGGGCAGTGCCTGGGCCTGAGGTGACTGAGGACAGTCAAGCTCCAAGGACTCTGGGCTTTCCTTCCATTCCAAGTTCCCCCACCAAGTCTGGATGCAGGCACACCCCATCCCCTTTCTCATACACTCAGGCATTGTCCCATCCCACCCTCCCCTTTTCCTGGGCCAGGAAAGCTGGCACCACAGCAATGTGACAGACCCAACCCGAGCCTCCAGGTGTGATGCGTGAGACAGAACGGGGGGTTCCCACAGTCACTGGACTTCAAGGCAGGCTTCCTGGAGGAGGTGACTTCTCAGCTCCCTCATCTTCCCCTTCTTTCCTCTGACACAGTTTGAAGACGGGATCTTGGACATTTGCCTGATGCTCCTGGACGTCAACCCCAAGTTCCTGAAGAACGCCGGCCGAGACTGCTCCCGCCGCAGTAGTCCGGTCTACGTGGGCCGGGTGGTGAGCGGCATGGTGAGTGAGCACAGGCCCGCCTCAGGTGATAATGGAGGCCAGGCCCTGGGCTGTCTTGGTCCGGGAGACCTGGGAGATGGAGGAGTCTCAGCTAGGAGACCTTGTATTTGGACAGACCAGATGCACACAAATGAGGGTAAGGCCATGTGGTCCCGCAAAGCAATTCATTCATTCACTCACCCAGCAAGTATTTATCAAGTGCTACCCATGTCCCAGGCACCAGGGAAAAGCAGGTGGAAGACAGAAATGGTATCTCACTTCCTAGAGCTTCCATTCTAGGGGATGTGGGAGAAGACGGAGTTAACCACAGGATCATGTGAGCGCCCGGTCATATTGCAGTGTGCTCTCAAAGGGGCCAGACGTCTGACAGTGTCTGACCACAGGGCGCAACCCCAGTGGAGGACTGGGGGACTTCCCTAAGTGATGATTCTTGAGCTGATGTAACTGGGAGGAGAAGAGCGTCCCAGGCAGAAAGGACCGCTTGTACACAGGTTCCCCGAGGAGGGACGACTGGCAGATTTGAGGAGCAGAAAGGAGGCCAGTGTGACTGGAGCGGAGAGCAAAGGGGCGGGGGATGTGGGGGGAGGGTTGCAGGTGGGCGGCAGAGGGGGCGGGGCCAGACCCTGCTTGGCTCAGGGCCAGGGCAGCAGGGTGCTGAGAGCCTGGGGGCAATGACACCATCTGGGCAGGGCCGGAACAGGCCTCTGTAAAACTCAGATCATGCCGCCTGCCAGCCCCTGCACGCATTTACATCTCCAGCATCATCCTCATGACCCTAACCCCTCTCCACCTCCGCTCCCACTCCCTCTCCTATCTCCAACCTCCCCATCAGTCATACCTCAGGATCTTTGCACCCGCTGCTCCTTTAGCCTGGAACGCCCCTCCCCTGCCTTTCGCCACGGGCTGAGTTCACACCCACTCTAGCGCAGCCGTCACTAACCCCCGACTTGGTCCCTCTGACGCTCTCGCGGGTCGCAGGTCAACTGCAACGATGACCAGGGCGTGCTGCTGGGGCGCTGGGACAACAACTACGGGGATGGCATCAGCCCCATGTTCTGGATCGGCAGCGTGGACATCCTGCGGCGCTGGAAGAAAGATGGCTGTCAGCGTGTCAAGTACGGCCAGTGCTGGGTGTTCGCCGCCGTGGCCTGCACCGGTGAGCGGCAGGCAGACATGGCGGAGCCTTGAACCGCCCTCAGCTTCCAAGAGACAAGGCTGAGTCAGGGTCCCTGTGGCCTTCTCCCAGGCCTTGTGTAACAGAGCCTGGGAAAACTTGGTCAAATAACCGGACGTCTGACCCCAGTGGTTGTGGGGTTTCTTCTCTTTTTTAATATTTATGTTTATTTGGCTGCACCAGGTCTTAGTTGCAACATGCAGGACCTTTAGTTATGACACTTGAACTCTTTAGTTGCAGCATGTGGGGTCTAATTCCCTGACCACAGATCAAAGCCCGGCCCCCTGCGTCAGGAGCTCAGAGTCATAGCCATTGGACCACCAGGGAAGTCCCAGCTGTGGGGTTTCTGCAGGGAGCTGAATAGTGCGTCAGCGCAGGGACTGGAGCTGGACTGCCTGGTTTGAATCCCAGCTCTGCCTCTAATCCCCGGGCAAGAGAATCGGTGTCTTCAGGCCTCAGTGTCCTCACCTGTAAAATGGAGACAGTGGTAACTGACCTAAGTCACCGGGAGCTCTTAGGACCCAGGGGAGGTCACTTGGCACAGTCAGCCAGGTTAGGTGGGGTTTCGGGGTTTCCAGGGGCATCTGGGATTCCTCAGCTGGATCCTGGGACATTTTCTGTGTCCGTTAGTTGGTCAACAGTGATTGGACGGATATTTGCAGTGACGGGCGCGGTGACACACTTTTCTGTTCTGCCAGACTGCTCACACCCATCCCTCTCTGAATCATTACAACATCCCGACAAGCTGCTAATATTAGCTCCTCTTAGAGGAGGAAGTGGAGGCTCAGAGAGGAGAAATGGTTTGGCCAAGGTCACACAGCTGGTGATCTGCACAGCCAGGCATGGAACTAGGTGGGCCTGCTTCAGGCACAGACTCCTGGTCTTAGACTGTGAGGATGGGGCCCCCGTGGGAGCCCACCCCCTGGGACAGGAGTGGAGCCTTGCTCCTGGGTCAGTGGGGACAAGCCTCCTGCAGCCTGGAGTCTGTACTCTGAAGCTTGTCATGATGGGGCAAGGCCTGGAGTTGAAACACCAGCTCTGTCCACGGGCAGCAGAGAGTCTGGCCCCTACCCAGGCCAAAGGGCGCAGGAACCAGGCAAGAGGTGGAAGGTCACAGCTGCTCCTTCCTCCCTCCTCCTAAGGCTCTCACATCTCCCGACCTGAATCTGGGGCCTTCGGGGAAGTTTATGCCCTGATTGATGGCAGGCGCTGGGCGAAGTTCACATTCCTGCTTCTCCCCCATCGCAGAGACTCAACCGCATCAAAACTAAAATAAAACAGAAGTCCTACAGATTGTATTTAGTAGGCCTTTCTGCTTCACTTCTTTTTTTAGATGTTACTTTCTTTTTCTTACCCTGAGAATGTTACTTTTACATTTTACATAAAAAGTATATTAAAAAACGAAAGGGAAAAAGCACCCGAATCTCCTCTGTCAGGAACACCCAGCACCACTATTCGAGCAGGAGTCTGCGGTCCATAGATGCCACTTGGCCTCCTGCCTCTTTGTCACTATTATTGCAACACCAGCCCCTTTCCCAGTCACTCCGGCCTCTCTGAAAACCGTGCCTCGACCCAGTGCGGGCCCTCCTGGTCCACAGTGGAGCCCCAGAGCACGGGAACTCTGAGCCAGAGAGGAGGAAACAAGGCCCAGAGAGCTGAAGGGACTGGCCCCAGGCCACACAGCCTGGAGCAGCTGGGGCTGGAACGCAAGGGCCCCGAGCTCTGTTGCCTCATCGGCCTACCCCACCGCTCACTCCTCGCTCTGAATCTGTCATTCCTTTTCTCCTTCCCTTCCTCCTTCTTTTTCTACTTCACTCCTTCATCCCATTTGACAAATCAGCCTGTGCCAGGTCTTGCAGGGCTCTGGGACTGTAACATAAGACAGATCGCTCACTGCCCTCAGAGGACTAATTAAAGAATCCCTCACATACCCATATATTGAGAGTGATGATGCATCCCTAGTCTTGCTGTGAATGCAGATGATGGGGTAATCTAAACCTGGCGGGGTGGCCTTTCTGGCCGAGGGATGGGCATATGCCAGCATCCTGGGGCAGGTGGGAGACCCCGCAGGGCAAGGCCCACAGTGGAAGTTTGGCCTTGACCTTGAGGGCCATGAAGAGCCATTGAGGGTTTAGCAGCAGACTGTTAATGTCAGGTTTGCATTTAGAGTCTTCTTTTGTTAGCCATGAGGTGAAGTGGAGAAAGGGGGACATGGGGCAATCAGCGAGGTGGGCACCATTGTCTGGGAAAGGGGATGGCACAACCTCACCACTTGGACAATGGGTACAGTGCTCCCTGGGGTACAGATGGGTATGTGGAGGCCCAGGCAGAGCAGATGTCTCTAGGGCTCCAGCCCACCCCCTAAACTCTCTCCACTATGTCTTCCACCCAGTGCTGCGGTGCCTTGGCATCCCTACCCGTGTTGTGACCAACTATAACTCAGCCCACGACCAGAACAGCAACCTGCTCATTGAGTACTTCCGCAACGAGTTCGGGGAGATCCAGAGTGACAAGAGCGAGATGATCTGGTGAGGGGTTGCCCAGTAGGGAGGGTCACCTGAAGAGGAGATGGGGTGATGTCTCAGATGAGGTCACCTCTGACTTGGATTTAAAAGTTGAGCAGTATTTGGAGAAAAGGAAACAGGAATTGGAGAGGCTCCCAGGGAAGCAGGAACAGCAGGAGCCAAGGCCGAGAGGAAGGAAAATCAGCACAGGACACATGAAAGGAGAACACCTTGTCCAGAGTCTGCACTGCAAGCTGGGGGTTTGGGCTTGATTCCAAAGGCTTCACACTGGAGAGAAGTGGTCTGATGATCGTGGGGATAGATCAGAAGGAAGGGGGTGGGGTGTGGTGTGGTCCAGGTGGGTGGTGATGGGGCCTGAATCCAGGCAGAGCCTGGAAAAGAAGGGTCAATCAAGAAATTAGGAGGTCAAGTCAGCTGGACTTGCAGAGCCACTGAGAGGGGAAGGGAGGTGGGCAGAGGGGTTGGGGGGTTGAGGATGACTCTCAGTATAGGAAGGAATACCTGGCTGGGACCCCTGGAGGAAGAGCAAAGTGTTGGGAGAATGTGATAGGCTCAGCTTAGGACAAGGCAAGTATGAACAGCATGTTGGAGGTGACCACGAACGTCTGCCTGTGAGTCCTGCTCCATGTTCTGCTTTGTTTCCCCAACAGGAACTTCCACTGCTGGGTGGAGTCATGGATGACGAGGCCAGACCTGCAGCCAGGGTACGAGGGGTGGCAGGCCCTCGACCCTACACCCCAGGAGAAGAGCGAAGGTGGGTTGGGCAGGAGTGGCCCCATTACTGAGATGAAGAAACAGAAACTGGAGGGGACCCATCCACCTGAGGGACTCCCCAGAGAAGGGCAGAGAAGGACAGAGCTGGGATGCTAACCCAGGTCTGGCTGACTCCAAAGGAACTTTGAGTGTTGGGGCAGCCTCACTGGTGTTTTATGAAACACCTCTTTTATAATTTGAAAAGTGATTCATGCACATTGTGGAAAACAGAAAATATGGAGAAGCACAAAGAAAAAAAAAAATCAAATAGCATCTTTGTCCTCTTCCCCCCAAAGAAATTTCATGAACATTTACACACAGTTTCCAATAATTTCAAATGACTCCTTCCTCAGAATAATATTTTAAATACACACAGTATAACACCTATATTGAATATAATACCTTCGTAGAGATGAAGCTTTTTTCTGCTGCTGTTAAATCAGGAGTGGAAAAAGGGTTGAATTCCACTGAAACCTGGTTATCAAAAATTTTTTAAATATTTTTGTGATATAGTAATATACATGTTACATAACATGATCTAGTTGTAGAGTCAGTAATTTCCCTAATTTCTTGATAGAGATGAACGTAATCTCTATTTTCACTTATCTGTGACAACTATAAAGATATATGAAAATATCTGTGGTTCTTATGAGTGACAGGTCACAAGTGCACCTAAGACTGTGGTTTGTGGTCTGCTTGCACAATCGAAAAAAAGTGTTATCAAAGTGTAATGAAAATAATGAGGTGATTTTTTTTTTCCTGTCCAAGTTCACAAACTCCTGACAGGAGTTTGTGCCTTGAGGGGACCCATGGGCCCAGGTTAAGAACTCTGGCTGCATACGACCTTTTCTCCTGGCCCCTCGCCTCTCCGTACAGCATCAGCAGTTCTGTATCAGATCGTTTTCTGTGATTTGAATTTTAATTGAATGTTATTATGTTCCGTCTGCTAGAGGCATTGTAATATAGCTGCTGAGCCTCTAATCCTCAGCATGGCAATTTGTGACTGGTTTGTAAAACCACACCCAGATAAGCATCGAGCCGTCTTGTTCATGAGCTCTCTTGTTCCTTCAGTCAACACATGCTCCCTGAGTGTGTGTCGGGCACTGCTACTCTCATTCTGGGCAGGAAACCAGACAGACACACGCCCTTGTAAAGTATTGCCTACACTTGGCTCCCTCATTTCCTACAGTGCCTTGGGATACATTTCTCTTTATCAGACACATAGCGGATAAGAGTTGGCGAGTCCTCATTTGTAGGTACAAATGTCACCACGCGAAGCAAGGACTCGGAGAGGTTAAATGAATTCCCAGTGTCACGGAGCTAATGAGAGGCTGTGCTGAGATTTGACCCCCAGAAGCTGAGTTCCAGAGTCCTCTGGAATTCTCTTTTTTGACTGCATCATGAGATTTGCCAGATCTCAGTTCCTGACCAGGGATTGAACCCAGGTCCGAGCAGTGAAAGCTCAGAGTTCTGACCAATAGACCATGGAGAACTTCCTCTCTGGGAGTTCTGAGTTCTTACCTGATCCGCCGTCTTAGAAATGGAGTTCCTGGGTCAACGCGCTGTATCATCTTGTGGGTTTTACTCACCAGTGGTTTGATTGTGAAGGTTTGGGGGGTGCCATCCTCCCATCAGCCCAGGTCCATCTCTGTCTCCTCCTCCCCGCACCCAGGGACTTACTGCTGTGGCCCGGTTCCTGTTCGTGCCATCAAGGAGGGCGACCTGAGCACCAAATACGATGCCCCTTTCGTCTTTGCCGAGGTCAATGCTGATGTGGTGGACTGGATCCGGCAGGACGATGGGTCTCTGCACAAATCCATCAACCACTCCCTGGTGGTGGGTCTGAAGATCAGCACGAAGAGTGTGGGCAGAGATGAGCGGGAGGACATCACCCACAACTATAAGTACCCGGAGGGTAGGTGCTGGGGCTCGTCACTGCCCTGCAGATAAGCAGCTGGTTTACCAGCTCGGCGGGTGTGCGTGCCTGTGTATGTGTGTGTATCTGTGTATGTGTGTGTGTGTGTATTTTATCTAGCAGCCTGCACACGACAATGATCTGTAGGTTACTGTTTATTTCAAGAAATTCCTTATGAACAAGTGCAAATTTAACACACACACTGTGTGTGGGGGGAGGCAGTGGTAAAGGATTACTCATTTAGGGAAAGAATTTTATATTCCACAAAAGGATTCCATTTGGTTTTTAAGCCTCACTTTCTTGGTTGGTTTGACTCTTAGTAAAACTGAAAGGGATGGCTGTTATACAGGAGAGGCATGCATCGTAACAAAAAATTAGGATGTCCATGTTTATCAATAGTGAGTGTGTCCGTGTTGAGTCGTTTCAGTCATGTCCGACTCTTTGTGACCCTATGGACTGTAGCCCTTCAGGCTCCTCTCAGTCCATGGGGTTCTCAAGACAAGAATACTGAAGTGGGTTGTCATGCCCTCCTGGATCTTCCCAACCCAGGGATTGAGCCCATGTCTCTTACATTTCCTGCATTGGCAGACAGGTTCTTAACCACTAGTATCACCTGGGAAGCCCCTTATTAACAGTGCTCATTAGTCATGGGAGAAGGAAATGGCAACACACTCCAGTATTCACTCATGGAAAATCCCATGGACCGAAGAGCCTGGTGAGCTACAGTCCATGGGGTCGCAAAGAGTCGGACACGACTAAGCGACTTCTCTCTTAGTCATGGGAGCTACAATAGATGGGCAATTTCATGCCTTTTAACTGCAGTGTGTTTGTGCCGAAGAGGCTTGGAAGTCCAGAGGGGCCATGTAAGAGAAGCTCCATGGAAGAGAAACTGTAGTGTTTATCGTTGCAGTATTTCATATAGAGCTGGGGAAGTGGGTATGAAGGTAGATTGGAAAGGTTTAAAGAGAAATGGACCGAAAGAAGCTTAAAGATAATCAGATGGGCTCAGTCAGACACAAAGATGAAGCTTCTTTTTACCACAATGTTAAATCAGGAGTAGGAAAAGGAAGTGGTTTGTTTTGCACATCAAGTGGCCAATTCAATAGACAGATATTTTTGAAGCATCTACTGTGTTCCAAGCACAGTAAGGTTCACAGAAGTGACTAAGAAACCACAGCTCTCATCTGACCCCCATTGACCTTTGAAGGGCTGCCTGGGGATTGGCTGTGAAGTGGGCATGCTCCTACAGGAAGGGATAAAACAGAAGGAAAAGATGCTATCCCTGGCCTCTGAAATGTCTAGAGTTGTTGATTTAATAAAATAAATAGATATATACCCAACAACTCTTGGGAAAAAATAAAAGGCACATAGGGGAGAAGTGAATGGTATAAAGGAGGGGCCAGTTCTGCTGGAGAACTCAACAGTTGGAGAAGTGATGGAAAGGATTTCGGGTAAAAGTGGTCCCTGTGCAAATGCTTGACGGTGAGAAAGTTTGAATTGTATTAGTGCCTACTAGGCACTAAGCACTGTTGTAGGCATTAGGTATGACTTAAGATTAAGTGAAACACAGTCTTGGTCCCCAAGAGACTTGAGAGTGTAAACATATGAACAGAAAAAAAAAACCCTAGTGGGCAAAAAAAAAAAAAAGAAACCATGGCAGCTATGAAACTCCAAAAGGTATTGTGAGTCATTCATCCTGGGGAACTAGTCAGAGAAGGCATCCTGGAGGAGGGGTCATTTGGGGATGGGTCTTGAGGGATGTATAGGAGTTTGCTTGTGGGAAGTAAATAAAATACTCTTTCCTTCTCTTGGCACGGTAATGTAAAGAAGGGGCTCCTTCTGGGTGCTCTGAGTCACCAAGACTTTGAGAAGCCAGCTTGCTCTGCCCCCAGCCTCCTCCTCATTGATCCCCTGTCCAGCTGTGATGAAGCTCTCAACCCTATCCCCACAGGGTCCCCAGAGGAGAGGGAAGCCTTCACGAGAGCCAACCACCTGAACAAACTGGTTGATAAAGAGGAGACAGGGGTGGCCATGCGGATCCGTGTAGGCGAGGGCATGAACAGGGGCTGCGACTTCGACGTCTTTGCCCACATCACCAACAGCACCCCCGAGGAGCACACTGGCCGCCTCCTGCTCTGTGCCCGCACCGTCAGCTACAATGGGATCCTGGGACCTGAGTGCGGCACCAAGGATCTGCTCAACCTTTCCGTGGAGCCCTACTCCGGTAAGGGTCTGTGTTCCTGGAGCAGCTGTTGACCACACTGACTGGATCGTGCCCCGAGCATTGAGCGCGTACAGTCTACCTAACTGCAGGTCTGGCCCTGTCCTTGGCACTTTATAAATAGCAATACAGTTCCTTCTTATAACAAAAGTAAGAGGTGGATTCTTTTATGGCCCCTGCTTTCCAGTTGAGAAGACTAACAGAGAGGTTAAGTAGCTTTCCTGAGGGCACACAGTTAGGAAGTGATGGGACAGAAACTTGAAGCTGTACTCGCAGCAACTATTCTATTTTGTTTCAGCTCATCTTCATGTGACCCCTGACTGCTTTCCCAGACTCTCTACTTACTGCCCCTTCCAGCAAATTCCTTCCCTCTGTCTCCAGCAACTCATGCTGCAGCTGTCTTTCCCCAGAACCCTTTAGCGAACCTCTCCTGTTCCTCTGGAGGTCCTCAGGCTCAGGGAGAAGAGATTCAAGACTAGTGCTGCCCAGAGAACTGTCGGAAATATGAGAATGTTCTGTATCTGCGCTGTCTAGTCCGGTGACTACTAGCTCCATATGGCTACTGAACGCTTGCAATGTGACTCGTGCAATTGCGGGACTAAAGTTTTCATTTCATTTAAACAGCCATGTGTGGCCGGAAGCTGCCATATTGGACAGTGTTGCTCCAACAGTGATGGGAAAAGCCTTGATCTTCCCTTCTTAGGTTTTTATTTTTTTAATTGGGGGTATAGTTGCTTTACTTTGTTGTTAGTCTCTGCTGTACAGCAGAGTGAATTGCTATATATTTACATGTGTCTCCTCCCGCTGGGACCTCCCTCTCACCCCCTGCTCCCTATCCCACCCGTCCAGGTCATCACAGAGCATAGAACTGAGCTATACAGTAGCTTCCCATCAGCTATCTAGTTTACACATGATAGTGTCTATATATCAATCCTAAATTTCCAATTCACACCCCTCCCAACTGTGCCTACCCATCCATTCTCTCTGTCTGAGTCCTGTTCCTGCTCTGCAAATAGGTTCATCTGTGCCATTTTTCTAGACTCCACCTTTATGCATGAACATATACTCCAGGGCCTGGCCTGGCCTGGCCTCCCTGGGAGCAGATCCTCTTCCATGTTTGGGGCTGAAATGATGTCAGCAGCTCACCCAGCCCTCACCCCTGGGCTGAGCCTCTGTCGCTCTTTCTTCCTGGTCGGTTGCCTGCACAGTCATTGTCCCCTTGATCCATTTCACTGCCTGCTTTGTCACCACGCCTGGTTGTCTCCCTAAAAAGAAGCCGGAGGCCCTGAGAGGGGTGGTGGCTGATGAGGTCACTTAGTGATGCAGCGTGGAGCCTGGTCTCTCCCCCACCCCCCGCCTCCCCCAGCCCCCACAGTGGTCCTTTCCTGGCTTCTGCATTTGGAGCCTGCGGGCGTGAGAAGGGCAGGGGAGTCTTGGAGTTGGGAGAGGCCCTGGGAACAGCAGGGTTTGAGTAGAACATCAGTCAGCTCTAGGGCCTTTATCTCAGGCCCACGGCAGGCACTCCTGGAGCTATACGCCAGGACAGAGCAGACTCTTGTCAGGGTCCTGGAGCAATGGGGAAGCCTTGGGGGCAGAGCCAGTTGGTACCAGGGATAGGGCCCCAACACTTTCACTGCTAAAAGGCATGTGCAGAGACCAGACTTGGCCTTGAATCTGGCTCTGCCACCTTCTATTATTATTAATTATTGGTCACACCATGCAGCACATGGGATTTTAGTTCCCAGACCAGGGATCGAACTGCTGCTCCCCCTGCATTGGGAGCGTAAAGCCCTAACTACTGCACAGCCAGAGAAAAACCTCTCCCACCTTCTAGATGTACAGCCTTGGGTCTCACACCTCACTCAGCTGTCAGTTTTGGGCGTTGACACGCCCCTCGTGGGTGGCTCTGACGACTGAAGGAGATGTGTGTTCTGGAAAGATCTAGAAGATGTAAAATGGTGCCTGGCCATGGTGGGGCCCTTCATGCCCCACTGAGCAAGTGCAGACAGGTATGGGGAGGACGAGAAGCACCTTTGCTGAACAGCTGCTGTGCCAGACAGTGCTCTCTAGGCCGGGCTCAGAGCTTCCTGAGTCACGGCCAACCTTGCTGGTGTCCGGAAGACTGGGGTCTTAACTCTGCCTCTGGGCCCCAAGTCAGGGGCAGGACTCTGGCCCTCCAGGTGTGTGCGGTGGTTGGGACACACCCAGGTCCTAGTTTCTGCAAATCCACCTGCAGGCTGTGAGCTCCTGGGTATTTCTCTTCTCTATTCCAGGCCTCAGCTTCCCTATTTGTAGAAAGGCTGGTTCATCTTTTCTTTTTTTTTTTAAGTGAAAGGTTGATTCAGGGAGGAAACCCACTCCATAGACAGAGTGGGGGCCACCTCCGAAAGCAAGAGAGACTTGGTTCATCTTCAGAGCGTTCCAGCCCCGCTGTGTGAATGCACATGTGTCAGCTCTTCCTCATATTCAGAACCACTTCAAAGAACGGAAGTGTCTTTCCTGGAATATGTTTCATAAGGTGAACCCCAACCTGAACCAAGGATGCCAGAGTAACTTCCTCCCGGGCCGCTGTTGAGTCACACTTTGCCTCCCAGATACATCTGAGCTCCTCACAGCATTGTTCTGCTTCAGCCACGCCCACCAGTGTCTCTTCCTGGGAAAGTGTTCACAGCAGAGGGGTCCCACCTGCCATCTAGACCCCGAGGGGCACAGCCTGTCGGGAGAAGGCGGAGGAGGGCAGCAGTCTGGGGCGTTGCCCTCAAGCTGGAAGGTGGGGGTAGGCCAGGATGCGCTATTGAGGCCTCCCAGGCCAAGGTCACCCTGAGACTGATTCTCCCACCCTCCAAGACCCTGAACTTTGGCTGAGTTGCTGGTTATGCTTTGATGATAAGATCCAGGGGATTTCCACGTGCTGGTGGACAGGAAGCCAGGCCTAGGACAGCTGAACTGAAACCAGCGGCCCTCACCCCAGCCTCCTGGCTCTGCGGCTTTCCCCATTCCTGCCCACGCCCCCTCTCTCTGGGGCCCTCACCCCTCCAGGCGGGGCAGCACAATCTCTGTGATGATCAAAGGGACCATCTAAGGAATGAGTGACACTAACCGCACACTTTTCTTTCTTTCGGCCAGCGTTGGCCCGAAGCCAGGCCAAGGCCACTAGCCTGTGGATGGCAATTCTCAAAGGTCCAGTCCCACCCTCACCTCAACCTCCTGGAAAAGTTAACAGTGGGGGCCACCCCCTCCAGGCTCCTGGAGAACCGTGTTTTCCTTCTTCTCTGTGGAACTGGTCAGAGTTTCCACTCCGCTCCACCAAGTCCTGACCCAGGAATTTTTCACTCCTTCTTGTCCTTTTTGGCAGAAGCTGTGTTTTTTTTCCCTTCTACGTCATCGGAGCCGAGGTTGGGGCAGGTCCACCCGGGGAATGAGTGACGAGAGGGCTGGGCGCTCATTTTCCAGAGAGCAGGATAGGAGACGAGTGTGCACAGCCAGGACCTAGACCTTGACCCACGCAGAGAGAAGGTGGCCATCTGCTCAGGCCTTCACGGTCCTGTAGATGACCTCCCAGCGGGTGCTCACTGGCCTGGGCACCCCTGACCCTTGCTAATCTCCCTCATTAACAGTAAACTCAGGTCCCGAGCTCAGAGCGCTCAGCAGACAAGAATATGAGCCTGAATTGACTTGGTGTGCTGGTGTTTGTTTTTACCAGCTTCCTTCTGCTTATGGTAAATAGTCAGGTTTGCTGCAAATAATGGTAACAAGATTCCCTAAGCAGAAAAGGTTGAAAAGTATGAAGCAAGCAGACTGAAAGAAAAATAATGAGCCAATAATGAGGATTTACTCAGATGTGTGAAACATTACGTGAATGAATGGAGTGTGGGAAACTCGAGTCTCTTGGGGGGAGGGAGGCAGCAGACTACAGAAAAAGAGGAAGCAGCATCTCCCATCATGGCACTGGGACATGAGGAGAGGTTGCCTGGGCTCCACAGAGTCCCAGCACCATCCTTCCAACATTCTTGTATGATGGGGGAGGCTCTGCCTTCAATGCAGGAGACCTGGGTTTGATCCCTGAGCTGGGAAGATCCCCTGGAGAAGGGAATGGCAACCCACTCCAGTATTCTTGCCTGGAGAATCCCATGGACGGAGGAGCCTGGCAGACTACAGTCCATGGGGTCGCAAAGAGTTGGACAAGACTGAGCAGCTCACACACACACACACATGGGGCAGAAGGGATTTCTCCCAAGGTTCTCTGTGACCACGTGAACAAACAGGGTCTGGCATAAGCATGTGGATTCTCTCTTTTTTAAAAAAATTTCAGTGTAGTTAATTTACAGTGTTGTGTTAGTTTCTGCTGTACAGCAGTGACTAGTTATAAAGTGAGTCAGTTATACACATATGTATGCTGTTTTCTAGGCTCCCTTCCCAAACAGGTCATCACAGTGTATTGAATAGAATTCCCTGTGCTATTCAGTAGGTTCTTATTAATTATCTAGTCTAACTATAGTATGTACATGTCAATCCCAGTCTTCCAATTTATCCCTCCTCCTCCCCTCTCCCCGCTGGTAGCCAGGAGTTTGTTTTCTACATCTGTAACTCAATCTCTATTTTGTAAATAGGTTCCTTTGTACCATTTCTTTAGATTCCACATATGAGCGATACCATTTGATATGTGTCTTTCTTCACTCAGTATGATAACCTCCAGGTCCATCCGTGTCGCAGCAAATGACACCATTTCATCCTTTTTTATAGCTGAGTAATATTCCACTGTTTATGTGTACTGAATTTTCTCTGTGGTCTGTGGATAATCAGACCGGTTCCTGTGCCCTTTTCCACTGCTCCTGTCTGCCTCTCATAACCTGACCCTGGTGCCCTAGGGTTTCCGTGTTCTTGTCTGAGAAATGGGGCTAAGATCCACACTTTGCTTCTCTGCAGTGGGGAGGTTGGCCCTACCAGCTTTGTTCTCATCCCCATCGCTGTGTGACTTTTGCTCTCAACTGACCTCTGGTCTTAGCTCTGCCCTGTGGGATCCAGATGCTCCTGGGAACAGAGAGGGAACCGAGCAGAAACAGACGGGGGAGGTCATCTCCCCAGGCTCACACAGTCAGTCAGTGGTCCACACAGGACCAACTCTCCCCTTCTGAACACTTAGGGGCAAAAGTGTTTCTTCATCTGTAAAATGGGTACAATTCCACCGACCTCATGGGGGAAATGGACATCCTGAGAGGTGGGATGACTCACCTAGCATCCCCAGGCAGCAAAGGGCAGAGGCAGGATTAAAACCCAGGCCACTCCTCCCACTTCCTTCCTGGGAGTGCTAGAGCCAGGGCAGGTGGGAGAAAGTGCTGGGATCTGTCCAGTCATTTACCAGCTGTGTGACCTCAAGCTCATCCCTTGCCCTCTCTGTGCCTTGTGGAGGTGCCATAGGAGGGGCCACGATTCAGGTGGCATGAGTGTTCTCCCCTCTCCCCTTCTGCAGAGAAGAGCGTTCCGCTTCGAATCCTCTACGAAAAGTACTGTGACTGCCTGACCGAGTCGAACCTTATCAAGGTGCGGGGCCTCCTCATTGAGCCAGCTGCCAACAGCTACCTGCTGGCCGAGAGGGACATCTACCTGGAGAATCCGGAAATCAAGATCCGGGTAAGGGCTGGGTCCCCAGGTCCAGATCCCACACCTGCATGCACCTCCCCCCCTGCAGCTCAAGATCTCTGATGCCCCAGGGTTCCTCAAATCTAGCTTCATCAAAGAAAAGCATCGTGAAACAGAATTTGGGACTCACAGCCTCTAGGAATGAATCCACACATCCCAGAGTAGTAGGATCATGACATCTAGGGATCTCAGAATTGTGGGCCCTTAAAAGCTAAACTCCTAAGGCAAGATTCTGAGGTCCTGGGGCCCTGGTGGGGCAGGAAGGGGTGGAGTTGTTAAGGGCTCAGACTCGAGTCTATTTATTCATCTGCAAAATGGGTGTTATAAGGATTAGCTGTGCGTCTACAGGAAACACATAGACTGTATACAGCATGTCATGAGGGTGCGATCAAAGCTGATTAATATTGACCATCAGCATCATCATGGTCATCACAGTGATCCACTTGGAGCAGTCTCAGCCCCAGGTCCCCAAGTGCTGCCTTTACAAATGGTAAAGAGCAGGGGGTGGCGGGGTGGGGAGTGAGTGCTGTGTGCCGGACAGTCTGCTAGAATCTTGCATATGTTAGCTCAGTGAATCCTCGTGAGAACCCTGCAGTCAGGCATTTCTCTCCTATGAAGAAACCAAAGCTCAGAGAGGGTGGTACCTTTGCTAAGGTCGCAGAGCAAGGAAGGGACAGAGATCAGCCTGCTTCCAAAGCCTCTGATTTTTCCACCCCAGACCTTAGAATGAAGGAGGCATTTTACGCATCCCATGGGTCACATGGAGCCTCTCTGCACCTCCATGAAGAAGGAGGCCTGGGCAGGAGTCATCATCCGTGTTTTCTGGGCGAGGCGGGAAATGACAGCGGCAGAGCTGCGCAGACATGGGGCCAAACTGCAGCGGAGATGGAGATGGCTCATTTGGGACCCTGCCTGCCCTGTAGGGGCTCTGGGCCCCTCTCGCTCTCTGCTGCCCCTGACATCCGCCCCGTGTCTCCTCCAGATCCTGGGAGAGCCCAAGCAGAACCGCAAACTGGTGGCTGAGGTGTCTCTGCAGAACCCGCTCACCGTGGCGCTGTTGGGCTGCACCTTCACTGTGGAGGGAGCGGGCCTGACTGAGGAGCAGAAGACCGTGGATGTGTAAGTGCGCGTCCCTCCCGCCTGGGGCCTGGGAGCAGAGGGCTGGCGCTCGTAGAGGGGACAGGTGCCCCTGGACACCGAGCCCTGGGCTGTAACCCCCTCCTCTCATCACCCACGCATCTGTGTCCAAACACCCACACATCAGGTGCATCCTGCGCGCACAGATCACACACCTGAACAGTACACCTTCAGTCACTAACCCCCACCTCCGGACACACAGGTGTACACGCGTGCCTGTGCTGTGTACCCTCACAGATAACTGTCTATATACGCATATGCTTATGAGCATATACACTTGTTTTTTCACTTTTTTGTTGTAATATCGTTTGCATACAGTACACAATACAAATCACATATGTACAGTTCAGTGCATTTTCATGCATGTGGTCACGTGAGCATCCACACTCACGCCCTGGCACACCATTCACTCTCATACATGCACACACACACACACACACACACCAGTCACTCTCATACACACACACACACACCGTTCACTCTCATACACACACACACCAGTCACTCTCATACACACACACACACACACACTGTTCACTCTCATACACACACACACACACCAGTCACTCTCATACACACACACACCAAGCCCTTGAGAGTTATGAGCAGGGCCCATTGTATCCTGTCGTTATTCAGCTGTACATCCGTGGAGGCGCTGGGCTGAGATCTCAGTAGTCACGTGTCATCCTGGCCTGGCCTCATCACGGGGACCAGGCCAGGGCCCCTCTCCTCACCCTCTTTCTCTCTCTCTCTCCCAGCCCGGACCCCGTGGAGGCGGGGGAGGAAGTCAAGGTGAGGGTGGACCTGCTGCCCCTGTACGCGGGCCGCCACAAGCTGGTGGTGAACTTCGAGAGCGACAGGCTGAAGGCCGTGAAGGGCTTCAGGAACGTCATCGTTGGCCCCGCCTAAGGGGTCCCCGTGCCAGCCCCACCTCAGCCACCGAGGGCCCCCAAATTGACTCCAATTTTTATCCCAAACTAATGAGCAAAACTTGCCCCTCCTTGGGCCCCGGACCTCAAGGCAGGGGTGGGCTGCCTGCAGGGGCCTTTGGAATCGAATGTACTTCCCGCCCACCTTGTCCCCCTGAGCCTGTCTTCCCACGCCCCTCACCTATGAGGGATGTTCTGTGCCTGCACTGTGGGAGCCCTCCTCTTGGCTGACGGCCCGGGGGGTAGGCCGTCTCCCCATCCCTTCCCAGCCCAGAGGCCCCTTTCCTTGGAGCAGGGAAAAAAAGTGTGCCCAGTGACTGGATCAAGGAACTCAGCTCCCTAGAGTACCCTCAACCCCTTCCCCAGGTTAAGCCCAGACCCCGGGGGCCCTTGGCAGAGCCTGAGCAGGTGCAGATGGGGAGGGTCCCAGGAATAGACCACACCCCAAATCCCCTCACATCCCAGCAGCCCTGACCCAATACTCCTCCCACCCTCTCACAATGGCGAGGCGCCTAGTAAGTGCCTGGCACTTCCTGGGCTCACTGGTGCCCACACGGCCATCAGCCCATCCAATCCCCACAGGAAACTGCCGAGCGGGAGCTGTTTTCTCAGTGAGGCGACTGGGCTTGGAAAAGGGAGGCGGCCAGCCCTGCTCCTTTGGGCTCCTGGATATTTGCAAGGCTGGCTAATGTAGAGGCACAAGAAGGGAGCCCAGCCCTTCTGACTCTGAGTCCAGTGCCCCATCCACCACTCCTGGCTGCATCCGAGAGGCCATTTGGAACCTGATCAAAAAGGATCCAGTTAGGACGAGGAGGCGGGAAGGGCTTAGAGCCCTAGGTTTAGCCCCAGGTCTGGCCAGCTACTGCCTTCCCCTCCTCAGGGCCTCAGTTTCCTCTTTGGTCATGGGGAGTGATTGAACCAGCTCATCTTCAAGGCCCTCCCAGCTCTGCACTTCCGGTGCCTTGTATGACCCAGCCTCGCTAATGACAGCAGGTCCTCTTCCTGGGCTTCACAGAGCCTTGGGTCACAGACCCAGGATGCTTCGAAGTGTGAGACCATGACCACCTTCCTGTCCCCAGTCGTGTCTGAGTTCCCCCCCCGGCCCCGTGCCCAGGCATCTGCCTTCGGAGCCCATTTCTAGGGGGAAAGAGACTCCCCCAGAAACCCCCGTCTTAACCATGAGCCCGCCCACCGCAGTGCCTAGACTTCACAATAGCCTTAGTTGCCCATGCTGATCACCCACCAGCAAGGCTGGCATCTTAGCCATATCCTCTTTGAGGAGCCAGAGTCCTGGAACACAGCCCCTGCCCCCCGACTAAGCTTGGGGACCCCACGAATTGCGATCTCTGACTTTATCCCTCACTCTCTCCGTGTGACCGGGCTTCACTCAGCCTGGAGGAGGGAACTGGGAGAGAATTCTGTGTCTGGAATGGGGTCAGAGCCTCCAGGGAGCCCCCAAGCCCCAGAGAGAGACTTGGGGAAAGTCACGCTGATACACTTAGAACTTTCTGCTTTGCACAAGGAGAAGCGCAAGATGAGCCAGTATATATTCTATATAAATATTGCTCTATTTCCCTATGGTTTTATAAACGCTTTTGGGTTCCAAGCAAGCCGTAGATGTGCTTTTGAGCCACAAACAGCGAGCACTGAAATAAAGGTTTATTTTTCACATTCAGACAAGGTCTGGTCATGCTTTTGAGGAGAGTGAGTGGGGGAGCTCATTTAGCATCTGGACAAGCCACCTCATGCCAAGAGCCTTTCCCTAGCTTCAGTGCCTCCCTCAGATCTAAATTTAACCAGCATTCAAGGCTCTACAACTGTCTAGCTCCGTCTCCAATCCCATCTCCAAACAGCCATGTTCAGATCAGAATGAAGTGCCTGTTTCTCTTCTAACATCCCATGTACTTTCAACCTCTTACCTTGGAATGCCGCTCTTTTTTCCTTACTCAGCATATGAACTCCTATTCATTTTATAATGCTTCACATTAAAGTCACCTCTTCTGTGAAGCCTACCCAGATTTCTTCTCAGAACCCTGGAACATGGACCAACTCAAACATTTATCACAGTGACTTTTAGTTCCATGTTGATATACCTACCCCTCACTTCCTGTCTGAAGTCCTCAAGGGAAGGGACCCTAATAAGTGCTGAACTGGTCAATTGATGTGTTTCAACTCAGTCCCCCAAGACCTGTGTTGTTCAGTAGAAATATAATGTGAACCACAAATGCAAGCCATATATGTAATTTAAATTTTTCTTGTGGCCCTATTAAGAAAAGAAACAGGTAAAATACATTTTAGTAATGCATTTTGTTGAACCTAATATGTCCGAAACATACTATGTTCAATAAGCATGTATAATAAACATTGTTATTGCAACACATAATCAACATAAAAATTATGAGTGAGATATCTTACATTCTTCTTTTCATACAAAGTCTTTCAATGTGGTATGTATTTTACACTGACAGCCCATTTCAATTAGGACTAGCTGCATTTCAAGTGCTCCATGGCCTCAGGTGGCTACTGGCTACCACGCTGTCTTACCGAGCAAGGGCTCATGTGCCTGCCGCACAGAAAGTCAAACACTGACAGCAGGTATTTGCAGCAAAGTAAGGTTTTATTTGCAAGCCGCCAACTGCCAACAGTGTGTTTTGAGCTTCCCTGATGGCCCCATTGGTAAAGAATCTGCCTGCCATGCAGGAGACCTGGGTTCAATCCCTGGGTTGAGAAGATCCCCTGAAGAAGGGATAGGCTACCCATTCCAGTATTCTTGGGCTTCTCTGGTGGCTCAGACAGTAAAGAATCCACCTGCAATGCAGGAGACCTGGGTTCTATCCCTGAGTTGGGAAGATCTCCTGGAGGAGGGCATGGCAACCCGCTCCAGTATTCTTGCCTGGAGAATCCAATGGACAGAGGAGAGAGGCAGGCTACAGTCCATGGAGTTGCAAAGAGTCGGACCTGACTGAGCAACTAACGCTTTCACTTTCCTTTCAAGCAAGGAGAACAGTCAGCTCATGCTCCAAAGACCTGAACTCCCCACTGGCTCTCAGGGAAGGGTTTTAAAAACAGTGTAAAGGGAGAGGGTCATAGGATGCATGATCAGCTGGTGGACCTTCTTCTGATTGGTTGGTGGTGGGGGGGCTGTGGGTAACAGGTAACGTTTCAGGAATCTCAACCTTCTGGTTCCAACTAGTCTAGGGTACGTGCTTGTGGTCAGCACATAGCTTCCATCCTCACCTGGGCAGGGGGTCTTAGTCTCTACAGAGCAACTCAAAGATATGCACCAGATTGTTATCTACATCCCTTCAGGAGGAACTAGGAAGCCTGTAATTTTATAGTCCTCATTGTTAACTGCTTGAATCTGCTCCTTGGAACTTAAGGAAGGTCTAGAAGACGAAAACCTCCCTCCACACCCCTTTTTTCTTTTTTCACTGATGAGAAACAGGAGACACAGAGGGACTTTTGTACCTGGGAAATCCCCACAAGGTCCTGCTTGATATGGTCCCCCTTTTCCTTGACACTCTTCAATCTTTAGGGGAACAGGGGTGGGACTAGAAAGGGAATAACGTTTTGAACAGAGACATTAATCATAAACTCACCTGGGGAACTCAGTTTCAGGGGACTCAGTTTCTGCTGGATGGCGCCAGGTCTAGACTATCTTCCGAAGTGCAGGGACCCGGTCGTTCATCTCATTCCACACGATGAAGCACTCATCAATGTTCACTGATTGAGTAGAGGCTGGGAGACAGCCTCTGCCTTCAGGGATCTCATGTTGAAACACCTGCTGCTGCTGCTAAGTCACTTCAGTCGTGTCCGACTCTGTGTGACCCCACGGAAGCCCACCAGGCTCCCCCATCCCTGGGATTCTCCAGGCAAGAACACTGGAGTGGGTTGCCATTTCCTAAGGTAAAAAACTCAAAGTGCGTTATCACGTTTTTCAGGGTGCTGAATCTTTCTGTTCCTAAAGAATTACACCTGAGGCATCCCTGGTGACTTAGTGGTAAGGAATCCACCTGCCAGTGCAGAAGACACAGGTTTGATCCCGGCTTTGGAAAGATCCCACATGCTGTGAGATCCAAGCAACTAAGCCTGTGCCCCAGAACTACTAAGCTTGTGCTCTAGAGCCCAGGAACTGCAACTTCTGAAGCACAAGATCCCTAGAGCCTGTGCTCCACAACAAGAGAAGCCACCACCATGAAAAGCCTGAGCCCTGCAACTAGAGAGTAGCCTCCGCTCTCCACAACTAGAGAAAAGCCTGCACAGCAGTGAAGACACAGTACAGCCAATAAATAAATAAAATATTTTAAAACATTGCACCTGGGTCTGGCCTACATGACCTGAGCATTTTATCAATGAACGCCCAGCAAGAAAACAGAACCATTATTTCAGATGGGAAAGGAGTTTATAAGGGAAATGGACTCCCTAGGCTTCTGAGATGTCAAAAAAGCAGAGAAGAAGGAGTGGTACCCCGAAATTGGGAGTCAGCTACTGTCCAGGATGCGCAGCAGCCCAAGAGCTATTCCCCACCACCCGGCTGCTGGAGGCACTGTCACTACAGCCCTGGAGCCAACAGAGCCGTTGAATCTACAAATGCTGCTGAAATTAGTGCTGGCAGCAGCCAGAGGCAGGCTCGCATCTCTCATTCTCCTGCCTTCTCCCTACTGGCAGATCCTCACCAGAAACTGGCTGGCAAGGGGCTTTGATAGTTATCATTTTTAGGCTTCCAGCCCCTGAGAAACAGAGATGGCAAGGCAAGGGTGGGGGCGGGGAGGGAGTTGAGTAGCTGATAGCTATTGCTGCTCTCTCTTTAAGAACACTCGTCCCTTCATCGCCACCTAAGTAACTCTTACTCAGCTTTCAAAACCCTACTCCAAAAAGACCTCCTCTGGGAAGCCTTCCTGGACTGCAGTCAACTGCTTCAGCTCTGGTTCCACTTAGCATATGGTAGAGAGTCCTTTACAATTATCTGCTCAGTCTAGCTTAGGACCAGCTGTTTGTTCACCCATGCTCTGGAGCACTCCAAGAGCAGAGTCAGGGCACTCCTCCCAGGAGGGGGCGCCCAAGTGGACTTGGTAGTGCCAACTCTAGCTCCCAGACCTGACTGCCTCCCCTTCTAAAAAAAGACAAGGCCTTCCTGGCCAGGTCTGCCAGTGCCCTGGCAGATTCACACCTCCCAATAGGCTTGCCCCAACCCAAGAGCTCACTAACTGGGAGCCCAGGAAGGAGGAAGGCTTTGTGGGTCATATAGGCCCATTTTATAGACAGGAAAAATGAGCCTGAGACCCTGTTCCCCAAGCCAGAGCTGAGGGTTGAGTCTGGGGCCCTATAGGACAGTGCTAGTCACTGACCTGTTGGAGCTCAAGACTACTGGGCCCCTACCCAAGCTCAGCTTATAAGCCAAGTTGTCAAGGGCCTGGATTTTGGAGCCAAACAGACCTGGGCTCAAATCCTGGCACTGCCATGGGTTCACAGTGCAGCTTCAGGCAGGTTCTCAACATTTCTGTGCCTCTGCCTCCTCATCTGTTGAATGGGGGTGATTTGGGGTCTGCTTTCAAGACTGGTGTGCACGTTCAGTAGAACACTGCACACAAAACATTTAGCTGACTCCTGGCACATTCTAACCTAACAGCTAACTTTCCTCCAGGTCAGGAAACTTTTCACCCAGTGAGCTATTCACTCCTCAAATATTCTTACCCAGAGTTCCCCCATTTTACAGATTTGATAGTTACACAGTCGGTGAGGTACAGAGTAGGGATTTGAACCCAGGCAGTGTGCCCTGCACCCCCACCCCAATGCCTGGTCCAGCCCAGAGGAGGCCCGGTTTTTACTGGGACCCTCCTTTTCCACCATGTGCCAGGGTGTGTGAGCAGAGACCTCCACCACAGCCCTCGTGGAGTGGGGTGTCTGATTGGGTCCATCTTTCCGCCTCCAAAAGTCCCTCTCCTTTCCAGCTGCTCTTGTTTACTTGGGATGTCTGCCAGCTCAACCCCCAGCCTCATGCAAGCCCAGAATAACAGAACTTTGACAGAATCCAAGAGGAGAGGCATAAGTGGGAGGGCAAAGAGGGGCCTCCTAGAAGCACAATTTGGGCCAGGACCAGGTCAGAACATACACTTTCCCAGCTTCCCGACCTCCCTCCCCAACAGGCCTGAGCACATACACAGAGACACATATCTGCAAGTCTGTGAAGCCCTATGCTTTGTTTCCAGAGGCAAAGTCCAAAGGATTCCATAAAGAGGAGAAGGGATGACAAAAATGATGGAGTGTACAGCCTTGAGAGGGACTTCCCAGGTGGCACTAGTGGTAAAGAACCCGCCTGCCAATGCAGGAGACATAAGAGACACAGATTCAATCCCTGGGTCAGGAAGATCCCCTGGAGAAGGAAATGGCAACAGACTCCAGTATTCTTGCCTGGAGAATCCAATGGAAAGAGGAACATGGTGGGCTACAGTCCACAGGGTTGCAAAGAGATGAACACGACTGAAGGGACTTAGCATGCACACACACACAGCCTCGAGAATACAGGATCTGTAATGACCTGAAGTTGAGCAACAGACACAAACATGAAAGACCATTTTCCACATAATTTCACTCGGATGAAGGTCGTGAACTCATCCATGGGGTTTAGAAATCGGGGTCCTGTTTTCCCTGGCAGGGGAGAGATTCAGCAGAAGTACAAGGTGGGTTTGGGAGCACAGAGATGGCTTTGACTGTCTTCATCTGCGTGCTGGGTAAACACGTACATTCAGCCTGTGAAAATGTGTCTACTTTAAAAAAATATCATATTAATATTTTCTTGAAGGTTCTAAAATTAAGTCCAAAGTGGGGTGGAGACTTGATCCATAGACTCTGGCCACTGGGAGTAGCAAGTTTCCCCACATAAGCACCCCTCAAGGTCTGAGAAAGCCAGTGTTGAAAGGCTGGACTCACAGACATAGTTACCATATGATCCATTATTTCCACTCCTAGGTATAAACCCGAGAGAACTGAGAATATATAACCACACAAAAAGTTGTCTGTAAATGTTTACAGCAGTGTTTTTCATAATAGCCAAAAAGTGGAAACAAACCAAATGTCCAACAACCGATGAACGGTTAAATAAAATGTGGCATGTCCATACAATGGAATATTATTTGGCAAGAAAAAAGGAATGAAGTCACCTTGAAAAGTTTGCTTTCAGTGAAAAGAAGCCAATCACAAAAGACCACATATTGCATAAGTTCATTTATAGGAAATGTCCAGAAGAGGTGACTGTATGGAGACAAAGTAGATTAGTGACTGTCTGGGGCTGGGAAGCTGGAAGGTTGACTGGGATGGGGTGACAGCTAAAAATCATGGAGGGTTTTTTTCTAGGGTAATGAAAATGTTCTCAAATTGATTGTGTGATTGATGCACAATTTAGTCCTAAAAGTTACTGAGTTACATACTTTACAAGGGTGAGTTGCAAGGTCTATGCCTTAGGTCTCAATAAAGCTGTCTATAAATAATTAATAATGAATAGGGAGGAAAAAAAGGCTGAGTCCCAGAATCTGACTTGATTTGGATTCAGGAGATCTGTCTGGCTGTGCTGGTGACCTTGGGTAAAGCTCTTCCCTTCTCTGGGCTTTAGTTAGCCCAGCTGTCACAGGGGAGAGATGAGGGCAGCAGCAGAGAGGTACTGAGACGCCACTGATGTGGCCATGGCCATGAAGTTCACGACCACGTCGGTTCCTTTCCCAGCGTGGAATCCGGGGGTCACCTGGGGGCAAGTAAACTTGTACTGGTTCATTGAGATCTTCGCATTCCTTTTAAAAATGGCAGAAGAGGGACTTCCCCAGAGGTCCAGTGATTAAGATTCTGAGCTTCCATTGCAGGGGGCACAGGTTTGATCCCTGGTGAGGGAACTAGGATCCTGCATGTCACACAGCACAGCCAAAAAAATAGAAAGAAAAATGGCAGAAGGGACATTGTTTCCAAAGCTGGCTCTTGACCCCTGCTCAAGGACACCAGAGGCACAGGTAGATATCCCAGTTTCTCTTCAAGTGCTTCATCACTTCCCAACTTCAGGTCTGTGCTGTGCTCAATCGATCAGTCATGTCTGACTCTTTGTGACCCCATGGACTGTAGCCTGCCAGTCTCCTCTGTCCATGGGGATTCTCCAGGCAAGAATACTGGAATGGATAGCCATGCCCTCCTCCAGGAGATCTTCCTGACCCAGGGATCGAACCCAGGTCTCCCGAATTGCAGGTGGTTTCTTTACCGTCTGAGCCACCAGGGAAACCCAACTCCATATCAGCTCATTCCAAAGTCATCTGGAGTAGACAGACAGACAGACAGAGGATAAATGCCAACCAGACCAGGTGAGACTGGGATCTGCCTTCACTTGGTGAGTGAAGCCCATTTAGAGGCAGGAAAACAGGCATGGGTGGGCAGTGGCAGGTCCATGGTCCCAGAGCCAAGGCTGCACCCACAGACTTTCCTCTTTCCATTTGTCATGAAAACACCTAAGTGCCTACTTTGTGCTCAGCCTGAGATACTCTCCAGAAGGGATGAGAGAGACCCTGAGAAGGGTGGGCAGCCCCTCCCTGGAAGTCCCAGGCCTGTGTCCCATCTCCACTCTCTCTTGCTGTGTGACTTTGAGGAAACCACTTTCCCTCTCCAGGACTTTGTCACACTGAAACTCCCAGTTACTGTCCTGTTACCCCCTACCAGGGATGTGACTATGATGGGAACAGGCCTTATAAACTGTAAAGCGTTGTATCTATGGAAGCCAATAGAAACTCCGGTCACATCTGAGAAAGGCAAGATCAAGGTGCCATTTCTTTAACTAGTACCAGGGTCAGCAGGAAGGGATGGGGGTGGCCTGGACCAGGGTGTGGCTGTCTTGGAGTCATCTGGACAGATTTGAGATACACAGAGGAGACTCATTCATTCAACACCCTCTTTTTTTGCCACCATTGTGGTCCAGGAACTGAGTTAGGTGCTGGGGATACAGTGGAGGTCCTATCCTACAGAACAGTCATGCAGATTACCAGAGGGAAATGAGATGTGTCGGAAAAAAAGACTAGACTTCAGGATAATGGGGCCACTAGCACAATCATAAGAGTAAGAGCGCCAAGCACCCATTAAAAGGCATCATATGGGGCTACCCTGGTGACTCAGTGGAAAAGAATCTGCCTGTCAATGCAGGAGACCCATGCTCGATCCCTGATCTAGAAAGATCCCACTTGCTGCAGAACACCTAAGCCCATGTGCCACAACTCTTGAGCCTGTGCTGTAGAACCCAGGGGGCCACAGCTACTGAACCCACGAGCTGCAACTACTGAAGCCTGAGTGCCTGGAGGCCATACTCTGCAACAAGAGAAGTCGCCACAGTGAGAAGCCCGTGTACTGCAACTAGAGAGTAACCCCCAATCTCTCCAACTAAAGAAAAACCTGTGCAGCAACGAAGGCCCAGCACAGCCAAAATAAATAAACAAATATTTTAAAAAGTAAATGCATCACATGCATTAACTTCCTGGGTCCTCTCAACACCCTGCCAGGAGGGAGCGAGCCTTACTGTCCCCATTTTACCGGCAAGGAAACTGAGGCCCAGAGAGGTGATGTGACATATCCAAGGTCACATAGCTAGAAAACAAGGAAGCCAGGGTGCCCACCAGGCAGGCTGGGTCCACAGCAACTGCTCTTAACCTCCTGCTGTGTTATCATCTGTCTTATGATATGGACCTACAAAATGAGAGGGTCTTCTTCAACCACGAGGGCAGGGAAGGCCTTCTGAGAAGCTGATGTGGAAGCTGAGACCCTGGAGAGGAGGAGCCAGGCCAGGGAAGGGTCGGGGGCAGGTGGGTGCAGAGGCCATTTTCCAGAAAGCTGATGCTGTAGGTTCTGGGACCCTCACTTGTGTGGGGCCCTGTTCACACAAGGACCACGGGCAGCTGTGGAGAGTTCCAGGCAGGGAGGGGAGCCAGGTTGCTACCAGAAAGCATTTCAACATAAACATTTCTGGGAAAGAGCCTCAAAAATGCTCAGAAGGAGGGAATCAGAAACTTGCAAGTCTCCACCAATTTGTTATGATGTCTTTTCACATTCTTCATAAATAATCACTTCTGTACTCAATTCTATATTTGTAATTTTATCTTCTATTCTTTTTGTTAAAGATGAGTCTCCCTCCAAATTAAAATTCAATGTACGATGTGATAGCACAATCTTCTCACCAGAATGGCTAAAATGCAAGCAAAAGAGAAAAAATTGGAATTGTCGGTGGAGAGATGGACCAAGAAGTACTCCCCTATGTGACCGTGAGAGGACTGTAAATAGATATGACCACTTAGGATAACTATTTGCCGTATCTTCTAAATCTACAATCATTTATCTTTATGAGGCAGTAATTCCTCTCATGGATGTTTACCCAACAGAAAATGAGTCCATATATTCTCCGAAAGACACATGCAAGAATGTTCCTAGCAAACTCAACTCCACCCCCCCATAATATCCCAAAGCTGAAAGCAGCCTAAAAGTCCAACACTAGCAGAACGATTATATAAACTGGTGCTGTTTTGTGCTCAGTTGATCTGTCGTGTCCGACTCTTTGTGACCTCATGGACTGTAGCCTGCCAGGTTCCTCTGTCTGTGGAATTTTCCAGGCAGGAATACTGGAATGGGTTGCCATTTCCCCCTCCAGGGGATCTTCCCAACCCGTGGACTGAACCTGAAACTCTCGCGTCTCTTGCATTGGCAGGCAATTCTTTACCACTCTGCCAAAAGGGAAGCCCCATATAAACTGGTATAGTCATTCAAAGTAATATTACAGGAACGAATGAGAAAAAATAAGCAACACCTACGTGCCACAGTTTAGTTGACTCTCACAGGCACGTTAAGGAAACATGCCAGACACACGGTACACATGGAATGATTTTATTTGTGTGAAGTTCAACCCCAGGCAAAACTCAGCTATGCTATGAGAATGTGAGAAGTCAGATAGGGACTGCCGATAGGGAATGGTTGTAGCTAGCAGGCTTCCCAGGTGGCTCAGTGGTAAAGAATCTGCCACCCAGAGCAGGAGAAGGTGCATCAGGGAGGCATCGGGGTGCTCGTGCTGGGTGGATTCTTGAGCTGGGGGCCCATTTACATAGATGTGTTCAATTCAGGGGAATGGACAGCAAGGAGATCAAGCCAGTCAATCCTGAAGAACATCAACCCTGAATATTCCTTGGAAGGACTGGTGCTGAAGCTGAAGCCCCCATACATTGGCCACCTGATGTGAAGAGCTGACTCACTGGAAAAGACCCTGATGCTGATAAGACTGAGGGCAAGAGGAGAAAGTGGGCAACAGAAGATGAGATAGTTGAATGGCATCACTGACTCAGTGGACATGAGTTTGAGCAAGCTCCGGGAGATGGTGAAGGACAGGGAAGCGTGGCATGCTGCAGTTCATGGGGTCACAAAGAGTCAGACATGACTTAGCAACTGAACAACAACCATCCAGCCATACGCTTATGATGTATGTCTTTTATGCATGTTTTGCTTTAACGAACAACCCCCTCCAATGGTATAAGCTTCAAGCCCCTCGAAACCTTGACTTGACCTCTAGGCCAGAGAAGGATCTGGAATTTATTAAATGTATTACCATGCAGTGGTTCCCACTGGAGGGGGGTGAGTAGCAGGTGATATGGTCTCCCTGATGCTTTAGGAAGCTCCCTCCCGCCACCCCAGGGAGAAAGTGGGGAGGCTTGGGGGAGGGCAGAGAAGTCTTCCTGGGTAGCAACTCAAGGGCAAGACAGACTTGGAAGATGGGGGGAGTGGTAGGTGGGAAGGATAGTTCGGGTTAGGACAAGGGCAGCCCGGGTTGGGGCCTGAGAGGAGAGGAGGGCTGGTCTCCAACCATTCTGCAGTGAACTTCCCTGGCCCCTGCCTGGCCAGGCTTGAGCTCCAGCCCTGCCCAAGCCTGGCACCCCAGCGCCACCTGATAGCCAGATCTCTGTCAGCCAGCTCCTCCTTCACTCCTTCCCAGGCCCAGCCAGTTCTGATCATGGAAACTCTGAGGGGCCCACAGCCAACTCTTGGCAGCCACCCAGATGCTCACAGAGCTGAAAATTTGTCTCTCCTCAGTCATGACTGTTTTTTTTTTATCTTCCCTGTTTTATTGACCCAAACTCTTGTGAGACCTTTCTTGGGAAGGGGAGAAAACATTTTTCTTGGGAATAGTCTTTCATTTTCATTTCATGAGTAACTTAAAAAAAGAAAGAAAGAAAAAGCATGAGGAGGGCTTTCTTGGGAAGGGAAGAAAACACTCGGGAATAGTGTTTGATTTTCATTTCATGAGTAACTAAAAAAAGAAAAAGCACGATGGAGCGAAAGTTCCTAGTTGGTTTAAGATTGACTCATTTTAAACTGATTGATAAACCACAGGTCTCTGGCTTAAACACACAGAGAAATGAGGTTCAGGGAGCTTTGCCTTAACAGCAGAGGCAGACCTGAAGCTTGATGATGTACCTTGTCTCCTTGAGAAACCTTGTGGCCCTGGTGAAATGGGTGGTAGTAACCCATTTTACAGGCTTCCCGGGTGCCTCAGTGGTAAAGAATCCACCTGCCAACACAGGAGATGTAAGAGACTTGGGTTCAATCCCTGGGTTGGGAGGATCCCCTTGGAGTAGGAAATGGCAACCCATAGGAAAGTACTTATTGTTCCCTATCTTCACCGACAATTCGAATTATTTTCTTTTGCTTTGTGTTTTAGCCATTCTGGTGGCTGGAGGGAGCTTCCTAAAGCATTAAGGAGATCATCAAGGAATATTCTTGGCTGAGAATTCCACGGACAGAGGAGCCTGGTGGGCTGCAGTCCATGGGGTTGCCAAGAGTCAGGTATGACTGAGTGACTGGGCATACACATAGCGCTACCCATTTCACAGATGAGGAAAGTGAGGTCTGATGAGGTGAAGTAGCTTGGGGCCAAGATCATTCACTCCATCAGGGGCAGAGACTGATTTTTAACAATTAACAGCTGCTGTGTATCAGCACTAAGGGGTGCCAGATACTGTATATCCATTCATCCATTCAGCCCCCACAATGACCCAGGGAAGGAAGCTGCACTTATCATCACCCCTTAAAAAAAACAGCAACTGTTTATTAAAGCCTTGTGTACATGTGCAGCAAAGTCCACTAATCATAAACTGAACCCACCCATGAAACCAGCACCCAGGTTTAAAAATGGAACAATTGATACAACACCAAAAGCATAAGTGGTGAAAGAGAAGATTGGTAAATTGGACTTCACAAACATTTAAAACTTCTGTGTTTCAAAGGATACCATCCAGAAGTGAAAAGACAGCACACAGGATGGGGATTATATTTGAAATCATCTATCTGATAAGAGACTAGCATCCAGAATATGTCAATAACTCTACAACTCAATAATGAAAAGAAAAATAACTAATTTTAAAAGAAACTTGGAAAGACATTTCTCCAAAATAGATATACAGATGCTAATTAGCAAATGAAAGGATGTTCAACATCATTAGACATTAAGAAATGAAAATTAAAACCACAAAGGCTCACCACTTCATAGTAACCAGATGGCTGTGCTCAGTAAACAGATAAAAACAAGTATGGGTAGGATGTGGAGAAGCTGGAGCCCTCCTACATTGCTGCTGGAAACATAAAACAGTGCAGCATTTCGAAAGAACAGTTTGACAGTTCCTCAGGAGGTTAAACATAGAGTTACCATTTGATTCATTAATTTTACTCCTATTGGAGTTAGGGAAAAAAATAAAAAAACATACATCCACACAAAAAGTTGAACATGAAAACTCATAGCAGCATTATTCATTGTAGCTTAAGAGTACAAACAACTGCCCCTCCCCAACAAGTAGAAAAAACCTAAATGTCCACCAACTCATGAATGGGTAAATAAAATGTGGTACATCCATACAATGGAATATTATCCAGCAATAAAAAGGAATAAAGTACCGATACATACCAGAGCATGAATGAAATCTGAAAACACTATCCTAAATGAAAAGACCACATATACTATGAGTCTATTTTACATGATGTGTCCAGAATAGACAAATAGAAAATAGATTAGTAGTTGCCTACGGTCAGGCATCGGAGAAGGCAATGGTACCCCCACTGCAGTACTATTGCCTGGAAAATCCCATGGACGGAGGAGCCTGGTGGGCTGCAGTCCATGGGGTCGCTAAGAGTCGGACACGACTGAGTGACTTCACGTCCACTTTTCACTTTCATGCATTGGAGAAGGAAATGGCAACCCACTCCAGTGTTCTTGCCTGGAGAATCCCAGGGATGGGGGAGCCTGGTGGGCTGCCATCTATGGGGTCACACAGAGTCAGATACGACTGAAACGACTTAGCAGCAGCAGCAGGGTCAGGCATGGGAGGGTGGAGTGGGGTCGAGAGCATAGGGAATGGCTGCAATTGAGTGTTTTCTCTGGGGTATGATAGACATTGTCCTAAAGTTATATTATGATGGTTGCCCAGCTCTTCAATGCACGTAAAACCATTGAATTGTACACGATAGATAGAAAAACCTTACGGTATGTAAACTATATCTCAATAAAGCTGTTCAAAAATAAAAGCATACTCCATTCATTTTTTCATACTCTTCCCTTACCTAGATTGTCCCTACCTTCTGCTAGTTCTCTGAATGCCCCCAAAACAACCGATTCTAAGGCCCAATTCGAATGCCATTGCAAAGATCTCCTTGATCTATTTCCATTAGAAATAATTTCTCTCCTCTGAACTCCCACGTTAATTCACATCAAATGATTTATAAGGCATATATCATGTGTCTGGCACTTATTACATTTCACAGGGTTATTTAAGACCTGATTTCATCTCTGTTACTCTGCTGTGAAATTTTGAAGGGAGATTACATCTTGTTCCCTTTTGTGTACTTAGAACCCAGCTATGTGACAGGCACCCAAAAGGCATTCAAGGAAGGTATGTAGAATTCATTCTACATTTCCTTTTTCTTTAAATAAATATTTTACTTATTGGGCTTCCTTAGTGGCTCAGTGGTAAAGAATTTGCCTGCCAATGCTGGAGACAAAGGTTGGACCCCTGATCTGGGAGGATCCTAGATGCCCTGGAACAACTAAGTTCGCCTGTCACAGCTACTGAGCCTGTCCTCTTGAGCCTGAGAGCCACACGACTGAGCCCACATGTCTAGAGCCTGTGCTCTGCAACAAGAGAAGCCACTGAAAGGATAAGCTGGTGCACCGCAGCTAGAGAGCAGCCCCTGCTCCCTGCAATGGAGGGAGCAGGGGCAGCAACAAACCCTCGGCACAGCCAAAAATAAATAAATAATATAGCATATTATTTTAAGTATATTTTAAAAATATATTATTTATTTATTAATATTAATAATATTTGATATATTTATTTTTGGCTGTGCTGGGTCTTTGCTGCTATGTATGGGCTTTCTCTAGTTGTGGTGAGCGTGGGCCAGGCTTGCTTGCCGTGCTTGGGCTCCTCAATTGCGTAGCTTCTGTTGTTGCAGAGCACAGGCTCTAGAGCATGGGCTCAGTTGCCTCACAGCACATGGGATCTTCCTGGACCAGGGATCGAACCTATGTCCCCTGCATTGGCGGGTGGATTCCTAACCACTGGACCACTAGGGAGGCCCTACAATCACTTTTTCTCACATCAGTCTTCTCCCAGGATACAGCTTCTCAACAGCAGGTCGAGGCATCCTTGTATCCTCCAAAGGAACAGCCTAGCGCTTAGTAGTTTTTGTTGTTGAGTAAACAGAAAATGGTTAAATGATGAAGATGGCTTTAGTTTCCATCGTAACTATCCAGTGAAAGTTTTTGAAAGGAAATGAGACTTGTCTCTACGTGTGGAGGAGGGAGAGGGATAGGTGAGGATTTGCAATCCAGATGGGGAACAAAGGAAGGAAGGAGTGTGATCCTGCAAGTATCTGCATGGTGCAGGAAACCATGGAAGGTACCCAGATCCCACGGACGCTTCTAAGGAAAAGTGTGGAGGCAGCATGTGCACGCTTGCTCAGTTGATCAGTTGTGTCTGACTCTTTGAGAGGCACAGACTGTAGCCCATTGGCTCCTAAAGCCCTTAGCCCAGAAGTTACACATATCACTTGCATCCACATCTTTTGCTAGAACTGGTCACATGTTCTCTCCCATCTCTAAGGGTACTGGGAAGTGTAGTTTGCCTATGTTTCCAGAAAAGAGAGGAAAACCAGGTAGGAAAGAGCATTTATATTCTCTACTCAGAGAATTTAAACAAAACAATGAACAAACTTGACCTAATAGATACATATAATTCTGCATCCAATGCTTTATTTTCAAACACAAAAGACAATTTACACAATTTGACTATAACTTGGGCTACAAAGCCAGTGTCACTAAATTTCAAAGAACTAAAATAGAGATTATTATTTAACTATTATTTAACCAACCAATATAATATTGTAAAATAATTTGCCTCCAATAAAAAATAAATTAATTACATAAAAAAAAATAATGCATGAGTTGAAGAACTGTTAAAGAAAGCTAGAAAATATTTTGAATTAATTGATAATAAAGAAAATTCATATCAAAATTTGTATATGTAGGTAAATTGTACATATAAGGGAAATTTATAGTCTTAGATACATATGTCAGAAAAGACAAGAAGCTGAAAAATTGAAAAAGATAAACATCCACCCCAAGAAGTTATAAAAAGAATGTCAAGACAAATTCAATACAAGTAGGAAGAATTAAATAATAAATGCAAGAACAGAAAATAAAATAAGAAAGCAAAGATTAAACCAGAGCTAAAAGATGGTTCTTTGGAAATACAGCAAAATTGAAAAACCCCTGAATGAAGTTAGTCTAGAGAAAAACAGACTGGCACCAAAAAAACAATATTAGGAATAAAAAGTAGAACATCACTACAGATATTGCCAACATTAAAGGAAAAAATAGGGTACTCTGAACAACTCTGATCAATACATTTGAAAATTTAAATGAAATGGACAACAACTTAGAAAAGTACCTTATACCAACTTCGGCGCAAGACAAAATAGAAACCCTGGAGAATCCTCTAACAATTAAGAGCCCTGAGAATCTCTTTCATTAAGAAAACTTCAAGTCATCACTGGCATATTCTAGCCAACATTCAAGGAAGAAACAATTTTAGCTTTCTGGAGACTAGAAAAAGAATAATATAATCCCTAATTCATTTTAGGAGATTAACATAACCCACAGACCAAAACAGCACAAAGATAAAGCAAGAAAAGAAAGTTACAGGCCAATTTTATTTATAAATATAAATGAAAATATCCTTAATAAAGTGTTAGCCACAAAAATCACTATATAAAAGGATACTACAAAAGGAGGCTAATCCCAGAAACACAAAGTTGATTTAACAATAGAAAATCTATTCATACAAGTCAGCACATAAACTGATTAAAGGACAAAAATTACATTCAGAAAACCATTTGATAAAAAAATTAATATTTACTCATTATTTTAAAACTAAGAAGATGATAATCTACAACATTATGAACAGAAGGAAATTTCCATACTTTGATAAAGATTATGTCTGTGGCTACCATAATTAATGGTCAAATTTTGCAAGATTTTCCTCTTGAGATCAGGCAGTCAAGGATGCCTACTGCATCCATTTTATTCAACATTTTACTGGCAGTCTTATCCAGTGCAGTGAGACGGGAAAAAGAAATGAAAGATGTAAGATTTAGAAAAGAAATAAAACTCATCTTTCAAAGGTGCTAGTTAATATGTATAGAGGAAGGCAAAATGTTCTACAACTATGTTATCTAAATTAACGAGAAAACGTAGCATTTTTATCGGACTCAAAATAAACATATTGCAAATATGTTTCCATATAACCACACACTGAATTATTGAAGGTCGCTACCACAGGGAAGATTTGCACTTGGAGGACAAGATCTTCTGAACATTCAGAGATAAACCTGTGGGAACGGTTTACTCCATGTGTGAGTGAGCTTCCTGTTAGGGGAAGGGTTCAAGCAGGGACAGGATGAGCTGCGTCCAAGGGGGCTAAAGGTTGGTTCTCCCCAGGCTGGATCTCAGCTCTTCTCACACTTGGCCCGGGAGGCAGCCTCTCTCCTTTCTTTTGGCTCCTGTCAAAATTAATGCTTCTGGCAATGTAGGTAAAATGAGCCAGGATTTATGGCTCCAGAATGCAATTGCTAATCTTATCGCTGTCCACTCCCCTTGCCGAGGCTCCCCTTTCAGAGAAAACCCACAACGGTATTTCTCTTGCCCTGCCTCCTGCCTTCCATCCCCACCCTACCAGACTTATCTACCAAGTCCAAGTTCTCTGGCAAACAAAACAGCTCCCCCGAGGGGGATGGGTGTTGGCCTGGGGGTTTTCCACAAGGGAAAACTGGAGAAGGTTCACCCTGTTCAAAACCTTCAAAGGCTCCCTGCTGTCTAGAGTCAGGGCTTTTTCCCCAACACCACAGACCCCTTGAGAAAGGCAAATCCTTCCTTGCAAACAGCACTCTACTGAGATTTACCCTGTGTCCAGCACTGCGCTTAGGCTTGACTTCTCTGACTCCCCCGTGAGACCCCACGAGGTAGGATCTATTATTAGCTCCAGGTCGCCAAGTGAGAGCCTGGGACTGTGTCAGCCTCGCCTTAGGCCACACAGTCTGAAACACCATGTTAATCTGGTTTGGTATTTTTTGTTTTTGTTTTTGCCCTCACATTATTGTCTTCCTTCCTTTTTTTTTTTTTTTCTTTCTTGGAGTATAATTGCTTTACAATGTTGTGTTGGTTTCTGCCGTTCCACAGAGTGAATCAGCCATAAATATGCATACATTCCCTCCCTCTTGAACCTCCCTCCCACCCCACTCCACCTCTCTAGGTCATCACAGAGCAAGCTGAGCTCCCTGGGCTACACAGCAGCTTCCCACAAGCTATCTATTTTCTAACTGAGAGTTTATATAAGTCAATGCTACTCTCCCAGTTTGTTCCACCCTCCCTCCCTATGCCCACGTGTCTGTTCAGCATCTCTATTCCTGCCCTGCAAATAGGTTCATCTGTACCATTTTTTCTAGATCCCCTATGTATGTGTTAATATGCGATATTTGTTTTTCTTGGTTTGGTTTTTGTAACTGTTTTCCAAGTGAAGCTTGACATAGTTCTTTAAAGGCACAGCAGGGAACAGTAGAGCCGCCCACATGCCAGGACCGCTAGACTTTTCCACCTTATTCCCCGAAGCAGCTCCCTCGACTGGCACTCAGCCACCAAATCCACCATCCTCACAGGAGAGGCCCAGGAGGCAGAGACATATGGCTGCAGATTTTGGAGTCAGACCTGTGCTCTCTAGTTACCTGAGCTCAAGCCTTGGTTTTCTCACCTGCAAAATGGGGCTAAGGCCTTCCTGCTTTTGTAGGGTTATAGAGAGGATTAACCGTGATCGCTAATGTAAGGTGTCATCACCCGGGAGGTGCTGCATACATATCGTCTGCAGTTATTGGCAGTCTCTGGGGTTTGGGGTAGCCCCTCAGCACCTCCTTCTGGCCTCCCTGGTGGCTCAGATGGTAAAGAATCTTCCAGCAATGTGGGAGATCTGGGTTCAATCCCTGAGTTGGGATGATCCCCTGGAGAAGGGAATGGTGACCCACTGCAGTATTCTTGCCTGGAGAATTTCATGGACAGAGGGGCCTGGGGGGCTACAGTCCACAGGGTTGCAAAGAGTCAGATAGGACTGAGCAACTTTCACTTTCACCTTCTGGTCTTTCAACACCATAAATCAAGGGCCATGATCTCTAGAAAATGCTGTGACCCAGGAGCGAGGCAGTCCTGACCCCTGCTGGGGACATGGCCACAGAGCCTCACTGGCTTTCCTTGCAGCTGTAGCATCCGCGCTGATGTAGGGAAGCATGGCTGTGAATAAATCTGTCGGTTTCCTGGATGCCCCCATCTTTCCCACCCCTATCGGGGACCCCTGCCTCATAGGAGGGCTGAAGCCTAGCTGGCAGCAGAACCACATGTTGGCTGAGCCGCTAGATAACTCTGTAATGAACTGTCCCTCAGGCTGGAGGCATTAACCTTGCTGCCTGTGCCCTGGGGTTAACCCTTTCCCTTCCCAGCCCCAGGGAAGCTAAGAGCAGAGCACGTGTGAGGGAGGACTATATTGATTATCCCTTGCTGCTGAACAAATTACCCCCACATTTAACAGCTAGAAATAAATAACTATTAACGTTCAGCTTCTGTGGCTCAGGAATCTGAATGTGGCGTCACTGGAAGGTTCCAGGTCAAGAGATTTCACGAAGCCTGAATCAAGATGGCAGACACGTCGAGGCTTGACTCTGGGAGGATTGGATTCCACCCTCACTCATGTAGCTGTTGGCCAGCTTCCGAAGAGCTATGACCAAGTTCGTTCACACGTGCCTGTCCACGGAACTGCCTCATGACAAGGCAGCTGGGTTCCCCTCATGCCCTCCCCACTCCGCCTCTGTGTAAGAGGTGAAGAGGGAGAAAGGCAAGCATCCAAGGTGGAAGGCACAGACCTTTAATAACCCAGACTCTTCACCCACCACTTGTGATGCTGTTGCAGTAAGGGGGATCCCTTCCCAGGCCGAGAGTGGGCTCTTGTCTGACACTTGGAAATGAATTGTCTGAGGAGACACACGTGTTGACAGAGAGCAAGAGGCTTTATTGGGAAGGGTTGCCTGGGTGGAGGGCAGGAGGGGAAGGAAACCCAGGAGGACTGCTCTGCCACGTGGCTTGCAGCCCTGGGTTTTATGCTGTTGGAGTTACTTTCTGGGTTGCCTCTGGCCAATCACTCTGACTCAGGGTCCTTCTTGGCGGTGCATTGCTCAGCCAAGACGAATTCCAGTGAGGATCCTGGGAGGTGGTGGGACCCGTGGTGTCTCCTTTGGACCTTTCCTGAACTCTTCCGGTTGGTGGTGGATTGTTGGTTCCATGTTCCTTACCAGTACTTCCTGTTGTAAAATGTAAAATAACTCAGGCAAATAGTTGCTATGGTGCCTGGCTAGGGTGGGCGGTTTCAGTCAGTGTGTTTCCTCTACCAATGTTTCCTATTTCTTAGCTGTAAGTCAGTAAGGCCAGCCCACCTTCAGGAGGGGAATTATATGAAGGTGGGAAAACCAGGAAGCTGGGGACCAGTGGGGACCATCTCACAACGTGCCCACCTCAGAGTGGCTGTGGCTGGGACACACAGGTAGACCGAAGGCTGACTCACCTTCAGATGAACCTGTGCAGAGCTGGGAGTTGGCTTCAACTCCTCATTCCTTCTGTCGCCAAATCCTGTTAATTCAAAATCCTAAATCGTTTCCAAGTGTGACCACTCTGGACTGTCATGGCTCCAGTCAGGCCCCCATCATGTCTCACCAGGATGTCATCACTCCATCACCATCTCCTCACTGGTCCCCCTGTATCTATTCTGCTCCCCTCAGCCCCCACCATCCCTTTCACCATTACCTGTCCCTTCCTAATAGTATTTAGAGGAGTCAAAATGCAGACTTGATGCTGTCTTCCTTTGCTGAGAATTCTTCAGAGGCTCTCGGTGATCCTCAGCATGAATATTCTCCATAGACAACAAGATTCTGCAGGGTCTGACTTGCCCTGAACCTCAACAGCCTCACCTCACAGCACTGCTGGCTCCTCTTGGTGCCTCGAACATGCCCCGTGCCCTCTTGACCCAGGTTTCCCACATGCTGTTCCTCTTCCAGGAACACTTTTTTTGTACCCTTCACCTAGTCAGACCCTCATTACCCTGGGGATATTGGCACAAGAGTCACTTCTTTGAAGAAGCTGACCCTGTCCAACCTGACAGAACTCAAGTCCTCTGTTGAAAACGCATCCTCTGGTCGCAGCGTGTTGCCAGGCCCATTGTGCCTTTATCTGATTGGTTGCTGTCTGTCCTTCCCCAAGATTCTAAGTGCCATGATGGCAGGGACCGAATCTGGTTTTGCTAGCTGCAACCACTGTGCCTGTCACCAGTGGGTGCTTAAGAAGCATATATTTAAGGGACTTTCCTGGCGGTTCAGTGATTAAAAATTTGCACTTCCTTGGTAGGGGGGCACAGGTTCGATCCCTGGTTGGGGAACTAAGATCCTGTATGCCACTCGGTACAGCCAAAACATAAAAAAAAAAAAGAAACATAGAGAATTAAAAAAAAAATTAAAGTCCTTGGGAAGATAAAACTACAATTTTAAAAGAGAATTCATTAGAATCATAGAATTTTGGGGCTCAAAGGGGACTCATAAACTAGCCAGAGGAAATTAAGGCCCAGAGATGGGGAAGGGCTTTCTGGGCTGCAGAATGGGTGCAGACCAAGACGAGAAGACAGACCTCCGGACAACCCCTTTGCCTGCCGCGAGCCCACTAACCTCCTATCAGCACCTAAACTTCACCAATGGCCCCTGACAAACACTAACAGATCACCTCCATCAGTCCTAAGACCTCAGCACAAAAACCCCAGGAGCTGCTGACAAAGCCTCCCTTCAGGTAAATTCATTTCTTAGCTCTGCCACTGCCAATTCCAAAGATGAACAGCCAGTCTGAAAACAGTCATTTCACCCCACATCAAGAACAAGCCCTGCCTTTGAAAATTCTCCATTTGGGGCATTCTCCATTCCTCGCAAGTGGAGCTTTCGACCTTTTGATTTCGTCAGGAACTAAGAGGTTCTGGGCCAATTCCAAAAGGGAAACTGAGGCCAGAGAAGGGCAGAGACTTTCACAAGGTCACTTAGGGAATCAGTGACAGGGTGAGGACTGGAACCCAGGCCTCTCCACTCTCTGGCCAGCGACCCCTGTGTCTCTACAGTAGGCCACAAGGAATTGGACTGGATTAACTTAAAGGTACTTACAGGTTCTGATCTGAGGCTAATAGATTCTTCTTCTTTGAACAGAGATTCTTCCTCAGACTGTGCTCAGCTGTGCAAATTTCTATCTCAGGTCCTCAGCCGAGAGTAACTTTCTAAGTTCTGAAATGGAAATATGACATTCCAAAACAAATCAGCCTTCCGAGAACAAACCAACCAACGTTCCAAAAAAAGAAAAAATTCCAAGCTGGTATTCAAATTAGCTGCCAACATTTAAAACTGAAAATATTTTTACATGCAAATCCAATTTTCCACATTCTCATAGAAAAATCAGCCAATCTGGTATCATACTGATCTTGCCCTCCAGTGTGTGACACTTGGCTAAACTACCCAGCGGCTGTCACACACTCGCCTGTCCACAGCTGACCACACTGCCTGCTTCCTGTTGCCTTCCCAGGTCCTGAAGGCATTTGAATTTGGAGCCCCTGTTCCTTTGGGGTTTACAAACTCCCTCTGTAACTATTCCCCAGGTAACGGGTCACATAAACACTGTTTGATGCCAATAGGGACAAGTGGTGTGCTTCCAGTCTGTTCTGTCACTGGCCAAGTAGATGGTGGTGGGGAGGGAGAGCTTGATTTAAACCGTGGCTTATCTGAATCCATGTAAAACAGGTCATGCTGTAATGTACTTCCAAATTCTAATGAACTTTAATTACCTCAGAACCAGGACAGTCCATGCTTGTTTTGGTTGAGACAGATAAGAAATGACTCTTGGAAATGACTTCATAGACTTTTAGGCCATCAAAATGAAATCCACATGCCATCGCATTATGGCCAAACTAGAGACTAGGTTGGGATGGCCTTTTTGAAGTTTTGAAGGAAATCCGTGCTGATATCAAAAGAGAGTTTGGAAGTCTGTCTTCAGGTTCTTGAGTAATGACAGTGCTCAGATAAATTGCCTTTCTGTGACCCTGCCAGGAGCTGTCACCACTGCCTGCCCAGTGTTTCATAATCCATGGGTGTGGGGGAAGTAGGGGGTGGGGGTGAGGGAGGGTGCTCAGAGTAACGTTAGGCCACTGAGCACTTCATCAGGAGGTGGCCCAGAGAATCTGGGCAGATGCTCTTACAGAGTTCTTGGCAACCTTCAAACTTGGGAACTTTAAAAGCAGTGGCTTTGTTCTTACCACACTTATCAGTAATCAAATCTCAAAGCCAGCGGAAACATTAGAGTCCAGGACTATATCTCAAAGCCAACAGAAATATTAGAGTCCAGGACTATTCAATATGGGAGTATGTTTCAACTTGTATGTTTCAACTCGTCTAACTCTCTACCTTAGTTGAGTAGCTTCCAACAGCACCCCAGACGAGAAGACTCAGCCAACCTTGGTGGGACATCTTCCCGATAATGGGTCAGAAGCTCTCCCCATTGAAACCTCAGGCTCCTGTCCCCAGTTTTATCCTCAAAGTTGGAACCATGCTTATGCCCTTCTTCATCTATATATATTGAGCATCACCATATTTACTCTTTCATCACCAGGTTACACTGTTCCAGGTCATCCTTCCTGGGAGACCTTGACAGAGAGACCTAGCTGCTCCCCTACACTAGGCCTATGTCTCTCTCCAGCATCTTTTCACAACAGCTATGACTTTAAGAGGACACAGCTCTTGCTCTATGATTTCTAGAGAACAGCTGAGTCCAGCTGTACCACATTTTAGGTTGACATGCCCAGAATTTGCACAAAGTGTTCCATATCGGTTAACAGCTTTTATTTACTTAACGAACACTCTTATAGCTCAGCTTACTTTAGTAATATTCTTTAAATCCGCATAACCCTAGGTGGTGCTAGTGGTAAAGAACCTGCCTGCTGGTGCAGAAGACCTAAGAGATGTGGGATCATCCCTGGGTGGAGAAGATTCCCTGGAGAAGGAAATGGCAATTCACTCCAGTATTCTTGTCTGGACAATCCCACGGACAGAGGAGACTGGTGGGCTACAGACCACGGGGTCGTAGAGTCGGGCGCAACTGAAGCGACTGGCAGCATGGCACATTATCATCCCCAGTGTACAGATGATGAAACTGAGACACAGAGAAGTCAAGTCACTCGGTCAAGGTGTCACTTAAGTGGGGAGATTGGGATTCAAACTCAGATCCTTGGAGTTTGGAGCTGAAGCTCCTAACCTCCCTGTGCTGCTTCTCCATGAAGTTTGTTCATGTTAAGCTTGAGAAGAAAGATCTCCAGGGAGGTCTGGAAATCTACTTCATCCTGATAAGGTCAGCCTCACCCTGAGATGTGAAGCGACTTGTCTAAGGTCACTCCATTCTGCAGTGATGGAGTTGGGACCTCAACTGGTTTCAAGTTCAGGGCTCAAACTGTGGAAAATTCTTCAAGAGATGGGAATAGCAGACCACCTGACCTGCCTCCTGAGAAATTTGTATGCAGGTCAAGAAGCAATAGTTAGAACTGGAACAATAGAACAACAGACTGGTTCCAAATTGGAAAAGGAGTACGTCAAGGCTGTATATTGTCACCCTGCTTATTTAACTTATATGCAGAGTATGCGAAATGCTGGGCTGGATGAAGCCCAAGCTGGAATTGAGATTGCCAGGAGGAATATCAATAACCTCAGATATGCAGATGATACCACTCTTATGGCAGAAAATGAAGAACTAAAGAGCCTCTTGATGAAAGTGAAAGAGGAGAGTGAAAAAGTTGGTTTAAAACTCCACATTCAAAAGACGAATATCATGGCATCTGGTCCCATCACTCCATGGTAAATAGATGGAGAAATGGTGGAAACAGTGGCAGCCTTTATTTCCTTGGGCTCCAAAATCATTGCAGATGGTAACTGCAGCCATGAAATTAAAAGACACTTGCTCCTTGGAAGAAAAGTTATGACCAACCTAGACAGCATATTAAAAACAAAGCACATTACCAACAAAGGCCCGTCTAGTCAAAGCTATGGTTTTTCCAGTAGTCACGTACGGATGTGAGAGCTGGACTATAAAGTTGAGCACCAAAGAATTGATACTTTTGAACTGTGGTGTTGGAGAAGTACCTTGAGAGTACCTTGGACTGCAAGGAGATCCAACCAGTCAATCCTAAAGGAAATCAGTCCTGAATATTTGTTGGAAGGACTGATGCTGAAGCTGAGGCTCCAATACTTTGACCACCTGATGTGAAGAACTGATTCACTGGAAAAGACCCTGATGCTGGGAAAGATTGAAAGCAGGAGGAGAAGGGGACAATAGAGGATAAGATGGTTGGATGGCATCACCAACTCGATGGATGTGAATTTGAGTAAGCTCTGGGAGTTGGTGATGGACAGGGAAGCCTGGCATGCTGCAGTCCATGGGGTCGCAAAGAGTCAGACACGGCTGAGCAACTGAACTGAACTGAACTGACAGCATGCTGAGTTCACTTATCAGATTTAATCTTACCTAGGGGAGTGAAATCGGAGAAGGCAATGGCACCCCACTCCAGTACTCTTGCCTGGAAAATTCCATGGACGGAGGAGTCTGGTAGGCTGCAGTCCATGGGGTCGCTAAGAGTCGGACACGACTGAGCAATTTCACTTTCACTTTTCACTTTTATGCATTGGAGAAGGAAATGGCAACCCACTCCAGTGTTCTTGCCTGGAGAATCCCAGGGATCGGGGAGCCTGGTGGGCTGCCGTCTATGGGGTCGCACAGAGTCGGACACGACTGAAGCGACTTAGCAGCAGCAGCAGCAGGGAAGTGAAATGCGTTCTAAACTGGCTTTGAGCCCACATGCATATATAACACACCACAGTTAACCCAGTGGGTTCCTGGGCCAGGGAGAGGAGAACTACCCAGCATAGGCCTCTGATAGTTTGAAAGTGCCCATGTTAGGACATACATGGAGACCTCATTCATTCATAGCCCATTAATTCAGAAGTCATCATGGTCTCTGTTGGGTTGAAATACACATTACATTAATCCAAAGATGGACAAACTTTGGTAAAGGGTCAGTTAGGAAGTACGTTGGGAAAGGCAGTCATCCATAGCCTAGTGATTGTTTTGTTGTTGTTGTTAAGGTGTACCAATCCTTTTTAAAAAATAATTAATTTTTGGCTGCGCTGGGTCTTTGGTGCTTTGCCCAGGCTTTTTCTAGTTTCAGCAAGCAGGGGCTACTCTTTGTTGCAGCGCATGGGGTTCTCATGACAGTGGCTTCTCGTGGATACAGGCTCTAGGGTGCATGGGCTTCGGTCACACACAGGCTTTGATTAACTGTGGCACACTGGTTTAGCTGATCTGCGGCATGTGGAATCTTCCTGGATTGGGGATTGAACCCATGTCTCCTGGACTGGCAGGCAGATTCTTATCCACTGTGCCACCAGGAAGTCTCAGGCTGGTGATTCTTGCCGAGTTGCCCAAAAATGTTCCTGGGACCTGAAACATTTCCTTACAGGAAGGTAGGGAGCTCTTGCAGCCAGCATTGGGCAAAGCACTTGTTTGCAAATAACTTTTCCCTGCGAACAGGCTTGATGTGTATGTCTTTGTTCTGCTTGAGTGGCACCTGGCCAATCCCACCGCTTCTATCTGTTCCTGGGGAGAGGGAACGGGGTCCTCCCCCTGAAGCATGAAAGGGGAGCAGGCAGACCGTCTTTCTGTGCCAGCTGCAGGATAGGACCTGCTGACCATGGGAACCAGTGCTCACTCTTAAAGCAGACCTTGTTCTCTTCTCTCTGTGAGTCAAGCATCATTCCGTCTAGTGCCTGTGTGAGTCGTGTCTTACGTGGTGACTCCAACACCTGAAACCATACACTTAAAATTTCTTATCATTGGGAATTCCCTGGCAGGCCAGGGGTTAGGGCTGTCACTGCGAAGGTCTAGGTTCTATGCCTGATGGTGCTGTGCTGTGCTTAGTCGCTCAGTTGTGTCTGACTCTTTGTGACCCCATGGACCGCAGCCTGCCAGGCTCCTTTGTCCACGGGGATTCTCTGGGCAAGAATACTGGAGTGAGTTGCCATGCCCTCCTCCAGGGGATCTTCCCCACCAAGGGATCAAATCCAGGTCTCCCACGTTGCAGGCAGATTCTTTACCGACTGAGCCACATCCCTAAAATCCCACAAGCCATGAAGTGTGGTCAGTAAAAAAATAAGCACATTTCTTAGTATCTGACTTTTAAGCGAGGTTTTTAGATGTTTAATGTGATTGCTGATACGATCAGATTTTAGCACATCATTCTGCCATTTGTTTTCTACATGTCTCCTCTGTTCTTTGCTCTATTTTTTCCTTTTTCTGCCTCCTTTTGGAATAATTGAATAATTTTTATGATTTCATTGCATCTCCTTTGCTTATTAGCTCCATACAGTTCTTCATTATTTTCATGGTTGTTTTAGACTTTTCAGTGTATTTCTTTATCTTACCACTTTTTACCCTCAAGTGTCGTTATGTCACAAATACTATGATCCTTTTAATTTCATTTCTTCTCCTTCTGACTTCATGCTATCGTTGTCAGACATTTTGCTTTCTTGTATGTCATAAAATTCCAAGTAGATTATTCTTTTTGTTTAAACAGTCAATTATCTTTTAAGGACATTTAAATTATAAGAAAAATTATATACTCCCTCATGGAGTTATTTTCAGTGCTCTCCATTCGTTTGTGTAGATCCAGATTTGTATCTTGGTATCATTTTTCTTCAGCCTGAAAAACTTCCTTTAACAGTTCTATTGTTCAGGTCTACTGGTGATGAATTATTTCAGCTTTTGTTGCTTTGAAAACATTTTCCTTTCGTCTTCATTTTTCTTTCCTTTTAAAAACAAAGTAAAATTGACTTACAATATTAAATTAGTTTCAGGTGTACAATATCATGATTCAGTATTTTTATAATTACAAAGTGGTCATCATGATAAGTCTAGTTACCATCAATCACCATCAAAGTTTTTCCAATATTATTGACTATATTCCCTGTGCTGTACATTACATGACTTATATTTATTTTGTAACTGGAAGTTTGTACCTCTTAATCTCCCTCACCTGTTTTATACACCACTCCTGGAAAACACCAGTTTGACCTCTGTATTTCTGAGTCTGTTTCTGCTTTGTGATGTTTGTTTTGCTTTTTAGGTTACACATATAAGTAAAGTCATATGATATTTGTCTCTTTCTGACTTATTTGACTTGGTATAATACCCTCCAGGTCCACCCATGTTGTCACAAATGGCAAGATTTCTTTTTTTATATAGCTTAGAAATAATTCATTATGTGTATATACCTCATCTTTATCCATTCATCCGTTGATGGGCACTTAAGTTGCTTCCATATCTTGGCTATTGTAAATAATGCTGCAGTGAACATCAGTTCAGTTCAGTTGCTCAGTCATGTCCGACTCTTAGCGACCCCATGAATCACAGCATGCCAGGCCTCCCTGTCTATCTATCACCAACTCCCGGAGTTCACTCAAACTCATGTCCACAGAGTCGGTGATGTCATCCAGCCATCTCATTCTCTGTCGTCCCCTTCTCCTCCTGCCCCCAACCTTTCCCAGCATCAGAGTCTTTTCCAGTGAGTCAACTCGTCGCATGAGGTGGCCAAAGTATTGCAGTTTCAGCTTCAGCATCATAGGGGCACATAAATCTTTTCGAATTAGTGCTTTTGTTTTCTTCAGAAAAATACCCATAAGTGGAACTGCTGGATCGTATGACAATTCTGTTTTTACTTTTTTTGAGGCTTCTCCATACTGCTGTCCGTAGTGGCTGTACTAATTTACATTCCTACCGACACTGCATGAGTGTCCCCACTTCTCCAGTTCCTCACCATCCCTTGTTATTGCTTGTATTTTTGGCAATAGCCATTCTGACAGGTATGATACTATATCTCATTATTGCTTGATTTGCATTTTTCTGATGATTAGTGGTGTTGAGCATATTTTCATGTGTCTGCTGGTCATTTGTGTGCATTCTTTGGAAAAAAGGTATATTCAGGTAAATATGCCCATTGGGAAAAAAAAAAAGGTTGTTTGTTCTATAAAACTCTTCAAGGAAAATATAGGCAGAACACTTGATGACATAAATCAGAGCAAGATCCTCTATGACTCTCCTCCTAGAGTAATGGAAATAAAAACAAAGGTAAACAAGTGGAACCTAATTAAACTTAAAAGCTTTTGCACAGCAAAGGAAACTATAAGCAAGGTGAAAAGACAACCCTCAGAATGGGAGAAAATAATAGCAAATGAAACAGTTGACAAAGGATTAATTTCCAAAATATAGAAGCAGCTCATACAACTCAATACCAGAAAAACAAACCCAATCAAAAAGCAAGGGAAAGACCTAAACAGACCTTTCTCCGAAACAGTCGGCTAACAAACACATGAAAAGATGCTCAACATAACTCATTATTAGAGAAATGCAAATCAAAACTACAATGAGAAATCACCTTACACTCGTCAGAATGGCCTCCATTAAAAAGTCTACAAACAATAAATGCTGGAGAGGGTGTGGAGAAAAGGGAACACTCTTGCACTGTTGGTGGGAATGTAAATTGATACAGCCACTATGGAAGACAGTATGGAGACTCCTTTAAAAAGTAGGAATAAAACCACCATATTACCCAGCAATCCCACTCCTAGGCATATACCCTGCTGCTGCTGCTACTAAGTCACTTCAGTCATGTCCGACTCTGTGTGACCCCATAGACGGAAGCCCACCAGGCTCCCCCGTCCCTGGGATTCTCCAGGCAAGAACACTGGAGTGGGCTGCCATTTCCTTCTCCAATGTGTGAAAAGTGAAAGTGAAGTTGCTCAGTCGTGTCCGACCCATAGCGACCCCACGGACTGCAGCCTACCAGGCTCCTCCATCCATGTGATTTTCTAGGCAAGAGTACTGGAGTGGCTTGCCATTGCCTTATCCGAGGCATATACCCTGAGGAAAACAAAATTGAAAAAGACACATGTATCCCATTGTTCACTGCAGCACTAATTTACAATAGCTAGAACATGGAAGCAACCTAGATGTCCATCGACAGATGAATGGATAAAGAAGTTGTGGTACATATACACAATGGAATATAACTCACCCATAAAAAGGAATGCAGTCCGTTCTGATGAGCTGGATGAACCTAGAGTCTATTATACACAGTGAACTCAGTCAGAAAGAGAAAGATATATATTGTATTCTAACGCATAGATACGGAATCTAGAAAAATGGTCCTGAAGAATTTATTTGCGGAACAGCATTGGAGAAACAGACATAGAGAACAGACTTATGGATGTGGGGAGAGGGGAGGAGAGTGAGGTGTGTGGAGAGAGTAACATGGAAACCTACATTACCATGTGTAGAATAGACAACCAATGGGAATTTGCTGTATGTCTCAGGAAACTCAAACAGGGGCTCTGTATCAACCTAGAGGGGTGGGTGGGGAGGGAGATGGGAGGGAGGTTCAAAAGGGAGGGCATATATGTATACCTATGGGAGTTGGTGATGGACAGAGAGGTCTGGCGTGCTGTGATTCATGGGGTCTCAAAGAGTCGGACACGACTGAGCGACTGAACTGAACTGAACTGATGGCTGATTCATGTTGGTGTTCGACAGAAAACAACAAAATTCTATAAAGCAATTATTCTTCAATTACAAATAAATTAATTAAAATTTATATATATATAAAGAAAAAAAAAAGGCTTGTTTGTCTTTTTGGTGTGAATTTATTTTGATGTGAGTATTAACCCCCTTTTGGCTATATGGTTCACATGTATGTTCTCCAAATCAGGTTTTTTTTCTTTTAAACTTTTTATTTTATATTGGAATATAGCCAATTAACAACACTGTGATAGATTCAGGTGGACAGCAAAGGGACTCAGTCATACATATACATATATCCATTCTCCTCCAAACTCCCCTCCCATCTAGGCTGCCACATAACACTAAGCAGAGTTCCCTGTGCTATACAGCAAGACCTTATTGGTTATCCATTTTAAATATAGCAGTGTGTACGGTCAGTTCCTAACTCCCTAACTACCCCTTCCCCCCCATCCATCCCCCTGCCACCACAACCATAAGTACATTCTCTATGTCTGTGAGTTTGTTTTGTAAATAAATTCATTTGTCCAATTTCTTCTCAGAGTCCACATATAAGGGATGTCATACACGCTATTTCTCTTTCTGACTTATTTCACTCAGTATGACACTCTCTAGGTCCATCCACGTTGCTGCAAATGGCATTATTTCCTTCTTTTTAATGACCGAGTAATATTCCGTTGAATGTATGTACCACATCTTTATCCATTCTTCTGTTGTTGGACATTCAGGTTGCTTCTAGGTCTTGCCTATTGTAAACAGTGCTGCTATGAACATTGGGGTGCACGTATCCTTTCAGACCATGTTTTCCTCTAGATGTATGCCCAGGAGTCTCCCACTCAGGTTTTTAAAAAATTTCCTCTTTGATTTCTTCAACAATCCATCATTTGCTTGCTTGTTTATTTATTTGGGCTGCACCACACGGCATGCGGAACTTCCCCAACCAGGGATCAAACTACTGCCCCCTACAGTGGGTGACCTACCTGAGGGTGTGGGTCCCGGTTACACTGCATCTCCACCCCTCCTGCCATCTTGTTGTAGTTCTCTATGTCTTTAGTTGTGGAGAACCTATTCTGCTAGCCTTCAAGTTGTTCTCATAGAGAGTTGCTCTCTAAACAGTTGTAATTTTGGTATGTCTGTGGCGGGAGCTGAGTTCAGGGTCCTCCTACTCCACCATCTTGGCCACACTATCCATTTTCGAGGGACGTTTTTGCTAAATACAGAATTATGGACTTTCCCCCTGCTTCCAACCCATGAAAGATATCATGCCATTCCTTTCTGGCTTGCACAGCTTATGATGAGAGGTCTGCTGCTATTCTGATATTTGTTCCTCGATGTATGTTTCTTTTGATTCATTCTCAGTGGTTTATCAATTTGACAATGATGTGTCTTAGGATATAAGTTTTTTTTTTTTTTCTTTCATATGTATCCTTTTTGAGGACTACTGAGTTTCTTGGGTCTATGCCTTTATTGTTTTCATCGTATTTGGAGAATGGTCATTATTTTTTCAAGTATGTTTTCTTTTTCTCTCTCTCATCTCCTTCTCGTATGTATTTTTGACACTTGGTATTGTTTCACATCCTATTCTGTTCATTCCTTTAAAAGTATTTTGTTTTTGTGCTTCATTTTGAATATCTATTTCTGGGCCTTCAATTTCACTGACATTTTCTTCTTGTGTCTGACTCGTTGTGACCCCCATGGACTGTAGCCCACCAGGCTCCACTATCCATGGAATTTTTGAGGCAAGAATACTGAAACAGGTTGTCATTTCCCCCTCCAGGGTATCTTTCTGACCCAGGGATCAAACCTGCATCTCCTGCGTTCCCTGCATTGGCAGGCAGCTTCTTCACCACTAAGCCACCTGGGAAGCCCCCATTCTTCTGTGAGGGTTGAATTTCTTCTGCTATCAATCCTATTCAGTTTATTTTAATTTCAGATATTTCATGTATCATCTCCAAAATTTGACTTGGATTTTTTAAAAGTATATGCCCTATGCCTTTCCTCATTATGTTCATGCTTTCCTTTGTATCTCCTTATGTGTTTATAATATTATCTGTTAAGGTCTTTGCTAGCTAATCCTATCATCTGTCATTCTGGATCTGTGGAATTATTTTTCTCCTGACTCTGATCATATGTTTCTACTGCTTTGCCTGGTGAATTTGTTTTGCACCAAACCTAATAAATTTTACATTGTTGAGTGCTGGGTTTTGCTGCATTTCTTTAAACATGCTGGACTTTGTTCTGCCAAGCAGTTAAGTTGCTTGCAGATCAGTCTGAGGATTAATATCGAGCTTGTTTTATGGCAGGCCAAAAGCAACCTTTACCCTAGGATTACTTGAGCCCCACTTCAAAGGCGTGACCTTTTCAGGATTCTATCTAACACCGTGTGTCTGAATGTCTCTTCTCTGGCTGGCAGAAACTTCAACTATTCCCAGAGCTATGGGAACCCTGGGAATTACTTGGCATGCAACTTTCTCTTTTTTCTTCCCCTGGTCGCATGGAGTCTCAGCCCATGTCCTGATCAGAACTCACCTGGGGCCCAGGAAGCCCTGTAGGATTTTCTGAGCTCTATCTCTGTCAGCTGCCTTCTCTGTTAGGTTGTTCAGTTGTTCAGTCACTCAGCCGTGTCTGATTCTCTGTGACCCCACGGACTGCAACACGCCAGGCTTTCCTGTCCTTCACCATCTCCCGAAGCTTGCTCAAATTCATGTCCATCGAATCGGTGATGCCATCCAGTCATCTCATCCTCTGTCGTCCCCTTCTCCTCCTGCCTTCAATCTTTCCCAGCATCAGGGCCTTTTTCAATGAGTCGACTCTTTGAGTAAGTTGGCCAAAGTATTGGAGCCTCAGCTTTAGCATCAGTCCTTCCAATGAATATTCAGGGTTGATTTCTTTTAGGATGGACTGGTTGGATCTCCTTGCAGTCCAAGGGACTATCAAGACTCTTCTCCAACACCACAGTTCGAAAGCATCATTTCTTCACCACTCAGCCGTCTTTATAGTCCAACTCACACATCCATATATGATTACTGGAAAAACCATAGCTTTGACTATACAGACCTTTGTCAGCAAAGTGATGTTTCTGCTTTTTAATATGCTGTCTAGGTTTGTCATAGTTTTTCTTCCAAGGAGCAAGGGTCTTTTAATTTCATGACAACAGTAACCGTCTATAATGATTTTGGAGCTCAAGAAAATATCTCTGTTGTATGTCCATGTACATTTTAGCTGCCTCGGCCTTCCTGTACCCCTACCTGTCTCTTCAATTCAGTGATACAGTGGTGTCAGTTTCCCCATCTCTGTGCTGAAGGCTGGAGGCATCCTAAATGAGTAAGATTGGTGATCACCCCTTCCTGTGCATTTCCCGTCTCTCAGGGAGTCGCAGCCTGTGCTTCCTGATGTCCAATGTCTAAAAACATTTGTTTTATGTATTTCATCTGCTTTTCTAGTTGTTTATGGTTGAAGGCAAATCCCACGCACTTAATCCTTCATGGGTGGAACTGAAAATCTCTATCCTAGTTGATTTCACCATTGGTTTATACTTTAAGATATCATTTATCTAATAGATGGCGACTTCATTAAAAGTTGTTAGAGACAGTTTAAGAAAATTGTGTTGGGAGTTAGTTCATGAATATTTTTGAGTTTTACAATTCTACCAGGAAGTCAGGCTCTGTGAAGATTTTGTGAAAAGTTGAACTAGGCAAAAAGATCTTCAAGGTTAACTCGAATTGATCAAGATACAACGCATTACTTAACCTTTAAATTTGTTTTCTTAAAGTTCAAGATCTTGACAAGGATGCCAAAACCATTCAAGAGAAAAAAATAATCTCTTTGGCAGATGGTACTGGGTGAGATAAATGGATATCCACATGCAAGAATGAAGCTGAACTCTCACCTCACACCACACACAAAAATTAACCAAAAAGTGCAGCAATGACCTAAATATAAGAGCTGAAAGTATAAAATTCTAGAGGAAAACATCTGTCTCAATATCCTGATGATTTTGTTTTTCTGGAAAACCCTAATACAGCAGTTCTCATCCACTGCTGATGGAAATGTACATGGTGCCGCCACTGTGGAAAATCATTTGGTGGTGCCGCCACTGTGGAAAATCATTTGGTGGTTCCTCAATTAGTTAAACAGAGTTGTCATACGACCCAGGATTTCCACTCCAAAGTATATATCTTAAAGAATTGAAAATAGGTGTTCAAAAAAAATTTGTACAAGAATATTCATGGCAACACTACTGACAATAGCCAAAAGGTAAAAAACAACTCAAATGTTTATTGACTGATAAATATTGATGAATATGTGGCATATCCATACAATATAGTATTATTCAACCATAAAAAAATAAAATTCTGATAAATGCTATAACATGAACGTTGAAAACACTGCGCTGAATGGACAAAACCAGACACAAAGATCACACACACACACTGTATAAGTCTGTTTACATTAAGTAGCCACAATAGGCAATGTCATAAAGACAAAAGAGCAAACTAGTGGTTGCCAGGGGCTTGGCACAGGGGCTTCCCTTGTGGCTCAGCTGGTAAAGAATCTGCTTGCAATGTGGGAGACCTGGGTTCAACCCATGGGTTGGGAAGATCCCCTGGAGAAGGGAAAGGCTACCCACTCCAGTATTCTGGCCTGGAAAATTCCATGGATTGTTTAGTCCATGGGGTCACAGAGAGTCAGACACGACTGAGCAACTTTTACTCACAGGGGCTTGGAATTAGGAGTGACTGTTTAATGACAATGGGGTTTTCTTTTGAGGGGTGAAGATATTCTAAAACTAAGCTGTGATGGTCACACAACATCATGAATGTATTAAATACCAATGAACCATACACTTTTAAAATGGCGAAAATGGTTAATTTATATCATGAGCATTTTACTACAATTAAAAAATGTGTTCGAGTACACAGAGAAGGATAATTCTTGAAATTAACTAATTAAGAAACAAATTAAAGATACACAAGTGAACTTTTTAAGTTAAAAAAAATAAAAGTGAATGAGAAATCTAGAGGTTGTAAAATAAATCATGTGTTTAACTGTAAGGAAATGGTAACCCACTCCAGTATTCTTGCCTGGAGAATCCCATGGACAGAGGAGCCTGGCGTGGGCCACATGTAGTCCATGGGTCACAAAGAGTCAGACATGACTTACTGACTGAACAATAACCATTACAATAAACAGGTAGGCTTGTAGAGAATTACAATCACAAAGCAACTTTATTTTTGTCTCCTACTCTCCCTTAAAATCCAACTTGAGACTAGTGTATCAATTCTAGAAGAAAACTCAAGCCTCTGCAACTTCTCTTCATTCATGTCCAACTCTCTGTGACCCCATGGACTGCAGCATGCCAGACTTCCCTGTCTTTCACTATCTCCTGGAGTTTGCTCCACTTCCTTAGTGCATCTTAATATCATCCTGTAGTTACATTTGGGGCTTCCCAGGTGGCACAGTGGTTAAGAACCTGCTTGCCAATGCAGGAGACACAAGAGATGCCAGTTCGATTTCTGAGTCAGGAAGATCCCCTGGAGAAGGAAATGGCAACCCACTCCAGTATTCTTGCCTGGAAAACTCCACGGACAGAGGAGCCTGGCGGGCTACAGTTCATGGGGTTGTAAAGAGTCAGACATGACTGAGCATGCACATACACAGAGTCACACTTAAGGTGTGTAACAGTCTCAGTTCAGAAATTTAAATGTCCAATTCCGTTATAATCAAAATGGCTTATCACTCGAAGTTGAGGCTTCTCTGGGCCAGCTGCAGACAGGAAGCCAGCATTAGGGAAGCAAGGTCTTGCTTGTGTATTAAGGTTTCTGACCCTTCCAGGGATAGGGCCATGGGAGTGAGGAAATGAAGGCAAAGCAAGAACAAAATCCCGAGTTGAGGTGTTGTGGTAACTGGACACTGACCTGGCAAGAGTTTTAACTGTGTCTTTCTCCTGTGGACTCCTCCAGCACCCCTCAGGGCAGCTTCTCCCTCCCAGTCCTGCCATCTTCATGCCCAGAAATCCCTCAGGAGTGGTGCCCACCCTGTGGCTCTGCTTTCTGCTCCTTTGTCCGCACTGTGAGCCGAAGTTCACCTCCTGGAGGAAACCCTTGCCTCTTGTTCAGGCTCTGAGATGAGTGCGGGTCGGTTCCCTCGCACGCACACAGCCCACATCCGGTCCTAGGGAGGTGCGCACGCATGCCCTCTCCCCCACTTGCCCCATCCAGGCTCCAGGAGTGGAGGCCATACTCACCTCTGTCATTTGCTCCATCATCAAAGCACCCAGCCAGACACTGGTAGCTCATCCTTTAGATTTTTCTAGGCTGGGGTCTGTGTAGTCCACTGGATTGTCACCCTATAGGGGATGCGCATTAACTTTCCATCCAGGCCCCCTTTCCTTGGCCTTGAGGTGAGGGGCAGCTGACACCCACTACTCTCCCTGAGGAGACTCAAAACACACAAATGGCTCTCTCAAAGAAATCCACACCAAGAACTCTCCTCCTTCACCTCTAACTCTTCTTTTACACCTTCAGAGTGGCTTAGGGAGTTTAAGAGGGCTTCAGGTTTTTGACCATCTCCATTATAAATTCAGTGTATGGTATACGTATGTGCTGTCTTCCCATTTCATGTATTGTTACACGTACATTTAAATAACCATTACTGAATACAGTTAACAGCTGCTGCCCCTAATTTGTCCCAGACATGGTATTAGGCCCTATTTTACAAACATCTCATTAAAGTTGGAAGAACTGATGCTGAAGCTGAAGCTCCAATATTTTGGCCACCTGATGCAAAGAGCCAACTCATTAGAAAAGACCCGATGCTGGGAAAGACTGAGGCAAAAGGAAAAGGGGGTGGCAGAGAAGGAGATGGTTAGATAGCATTCCTAACTCAATGGCCATGAGTCTGAGCAAGCTCCAGGAGACAGTGAAGGCCAGGGAAGCCTGGTGTGCTGCAATTCATGGGGTGTCAAAAGATTCAGACACGACTTAGCGACTGAACATTTAAAGTTATTAAAAGTTTAAAGTCACTTAAGTTATTAATAGTTACAATTACCTTGATTTATCAATTTCATGAGTTCCCACAGACAACTGGCATTTAAAAATCTACAGAGTGAGGTGGTATTAATAAGATTCTCAGTGGGAAGAAATATTTTGAAACCCCAGTTGCAGAACGGTAGATCTGGAAATGATGGCAAGGGTTATTTGACCTTACTCATTGCCCTTAGGCAGCAGCTGAGGTCCCGAGAGGCTGAGGGACATGCCCAAGGTCATCACAGGGACAGGAGACCAGAAGATGGAGACTGTCACTTGCTGCAGCTCTTGTTTGTAAAAAGTATTAGATACATTCTGATGCATACTGCTAATTTTAATATTCATCAAACCAGTGGTAGAAATGATTTCTTAATGCAAAATAACTATTTCAGAGTCTTAAAAAATTGAACAATCTGGGCTTTCAACATGAGATAAAGCTGTGAGAATCCTAATCTACTGTAGAGGAGAATAATGGATTCTTAATTGAATCTGTGCCTCCGAGTGGAAGAATGATTTTTAAATGGAAAATCTCACCGAGGTGGTGATGAGAAATGAGTTTAACTAGATGAATGATCTCAAGAGAAAGTAAGACAGCAAAGCCAGGATGGAGAGTGGCTTTTTCTTAAAGATTTCAAATAAACCAAATACAGACAGTTTGTGCCCAGATAGTGAACTACTGTGCTTACTCTCATCTTCCTAATTTTCGCACTGTCTCACGTTCTGACCTTTATTGGCTATCATACCCCAGGGTTTCATAGATATTTCTTAAAAAATAAGTATATATAGAATGATGATGATATTATTACTCTATCTATCAAGTACTGTTGGCAACCCAGGACATGCCATTCAGCATTCTCAGACTTCAGGCCTGCGTTCATTTCCTGAAACACAACAAATCATATGCTTCAGGGCTGGCAGGGTGTCTAGAAATAATTTCATCCAATACACTTCAAAGATGGGAAAACTGAGGCCCAGAGAGGAAAGTACCTTGCCAGAGAGGTCACACAGTTAATGGCTCTCATCACAAAAGTAAAGCAGTTTGACATATTCATGAACTCTTGGGTAGTTCCACCCTCAGCTCTGAGGACCTTGGAGTCACATTTTGTAGCCTGAAGTGCTAATTAAACCTGAAGAATTATGGACTTACTATTTATAGGTAGGAGTGAAGACATTAACTAGGCCATGAAACCTGGGAACACAGGAGATTGTCTCCTGAGATTCACATATTACATCCAGCCTTTATATTTTAAGGAAGAACTTGGTTAATGCCATAGTCTCAACTTTCCAACTCTGATCTTCATCTTGAGTTGCTACATATGTAGCCCTGAAGGACCATGACTAGAGCAGTTTTTTGCATCTTTTGAGATAAACAGATAACTTATTTCTGATAAATGCTGCCCTCACCAATAACAAAGGTTAAAACCATCCTTCTAAAAGTATCAATTGCTTCAAAGGACTGTATTTCAAACCATTTTTCAATATTTTGAATTTTAACTGGTAATAGTCAATATGCTCTCATGAATTTAAAAGTGAAAAGGAACCCACAAAAATATTTTTTTATTCCCCATGTTTCTTTTTACTGCTTAGAGTGGCTTTCACTGTACCGCCAACATCAAATCCCTCTTAGGAGGCCTGGTGGTGCGAACAAAAGCACTGAAATCAAAGAACTTCCAAGTTTTAATCTGTCAGAGACTGTATAGTACCAGGGAAAGAGTCATGTGACCTCTCTCCATCAGTCCCATTTCAGTACAATGAGGATAAAACTCTGGAGGTAGCTCTCCTGGATACTGTGTGGATTGGCTAATTAAAGCTAACTGACCCCCTGGAAAGAACCAAAAAGTTCTATGTAAGAGCTGAGTATTTATGGGCCACTAACAGTCACAAAAACTCCTAAGAGACAGGATTCTGTGCAGACAGTATAATCTCTATTGGTGATTACTAATTACCCACTGATTTCAAAGAAAGCTTTGGGGGTTCCCTAAGAGGGAAGGGAAAAGAAACATTGTACAATGTCGTTCAACAACACCATCTTTATTCAAAAATATATATCTATGAGACATTTCAGAATATACTGCTACCGCCAATGGCAGCCTATACTTCTAAATAAAGTCCTAAATTAATATACAAATTTAAGCTTTAAAAATATTCTTTAAGAAAAAAAAAAAAAACAAAGGAAGATTGAAGACTTTCTGAGGAACATGACCTAAAGGAAAGGTCTTGGAGGCCGATGGATGTCCTAAGTGTAGGAAAACACAAAACAAACCCCGCACCCCCACCCCACCTGGTCACCTCATACATACAAGGAGAAAGGGTCATTTAAATTAAACAAATGAAGTAAAAAGTACACTTGGGGAGGATGTGGGAGAATTGAGAATTAAAAAACAAAAGCATTTCATTGGAAAAAAAAACACAGGACTAACCTCCTTATAGGAAGTCTACTAGTAACAGGTGTTAAGAGGCCAACACATTCATTTACATAATTGCTACAGTTTCATTTCTTGCTCTTGCTGTAATAATTACACACCAATCTCTAGTCAAAGACTCAATCAGATAAAACATAGCAGTGGGCAAAATCCATTATGTTATATAACATTTTCATCTAGCTGATGAGAGAAAATACCTTCTACACCTTTTTGGTTGGTTTGTGGCTGGTAAGATTCTGGTTCCTTGGTGAAAGAAAGCAGAGTACGTCCACGACGGATCTGTTTAGAAGCAAGCTCGCCTGCAAGACCACAGCAGCACACCGCATGGGGAGGGGGCTTATATGCAGATACAGCAAAGACTGGAATTTATTTTGCAATTGTGGTAGAGTCATTTACTGCCCTATGGCCTCTGGGAGAAACACTTTACAGACAGACCCATTAATTTGATAATGACAGGACGACAGGCAGTGTCGATAAGCAACCAACACACAGTCCATATTCAATCTGAAAAATAGCTTAAATGCTATGAGGTTCTACAGAGTTAAACTGCATACCTGCTGTGACTTTTCCTTGTTTCCACTTCACGGCAGGCAGGAGAGCTTCCTGAAGGGAAGCCTGTTACAGTTCTAAAAACAGACATCATCATGCTTTAACACGCTGAACTTGTAGAATCACAGGTAATTGGCTTTTTTGGTAATCCTGAAAAGAGCAATTCAAAATGATGGAGATTCTGAAGCCCCCTCCAAGGAATACCTTTTATAGCTTTTGGATTTCAGCCTCTGGGCTCTAATTCCTATTACACTATTAGGGCGAACTGCTTTCTGCCCTTTCCAATGTCAAAAATCAGCCTGCCAAATAAGAATGATTTACAGACAGCAGGCCTAGCCTTTACTAAAAGATAAAAATCCTAACTACATCATACAGTCATAATGTCAGCTGGCATGATAATGGAATTAAGACCCCTCAATTAATATCCCTCACTTTCCCCCTTCCCGAGGTGGGTTATTCAGCAACACCTGACACAAAGCACTCCTCCTCCGAGGGGCACAAGGAAACGTACAGTGGTGTGAACTGAAGGACAGACAAGCATGCACAGAGTGCGCTGCAGGGGAGAGTTTCAAGTTTAGTCACCATGCTGTGGACATGCGCCCACGCAGTGAATTAACTGGTAGTGTGTGCCCTATTCCCCCAAAGAAGGGGTCAAAGCGACAGCAGAACCCGGACTCCCAAAAAGCCTTCAGTTTCAGGGGCCCACTGTGCCATTTCTAATAACTGCCTTCAAGCTTTCACAATGTGGGGCAAGGATCATGTTTCTAGAAACATGCTCCTGAACAGAGGGTGGGACCCTTGATCAGAGCAGCCTGGGAAGGTTGATAGGAACGTTGAGCAAATACCTTATTTTTGATTCATGCTTGTGATCCCCGTGAGTCTGTCTCAGAACTGTGGCTTGATGTCCCAGATAAGATTTGAATCTTTACTGCTAGATTCTCTAGTATGCTCACAGAACACATGCACCTAACCTCTGACAACACACTGCCAGAAGTCACAACAAGGGAGAATCTGAGATTTGGCAAACTCTTTATGGCGAAGATGCTCAAAACAATTGTGCCTCCAACCTCTGGGGTGGATGGCAGCCAGGAAAGCCAACGGTTCCAGACCTGAGTCCCTCGGCGGAAGCCTGCCCTGAACTTGAACAAGCCCAGCTCGAAAAGGAGCAACTGCTTTCATGACACAGTGCTGTCATGAGGGACAAGATTCTTCTACACATGATTTTCATAACTTCTTAGGTGTACAGAGAGGGTTAAAAAGGGAAAACCAACAGGGGCATGGAAACATGAAGTGAGTTTGTATTCTTTCCAAGTATACATTGAAACTGGATTCCATTTGCCACTGTTCTCAATTGTGCTCAACAGAGGAGAGGCCGGAGAGGGAGGAGAATCAGAGTCTGTGGTTCTTTCTTGAGGATGGGGGCCGACTGAACGAGGGACAGAACCAGGGGCTTCCAGGTTATTTCCAACCATGATGTGCCCTCTTCTTTCTGCTGGTACAGATGGGAATCTGGGGCATGACACCTGCCCTAGTCAGTTGAAAACAGGTCACCAGCAGAGGGCAGGGGGGCCAAGCCCCCTGTGACGTTGGGCAGCAACGAGAGGTCTGGCAAGCTCTGAATATGGGACTTGAGTTCCTTGCGGACCTGGGTTACCCGAGCAAGCTTCTGTTTATATTCCTGAGGAGACAAAGAGTTACAGTAAGGCCAAAGAGAAAACAAGCTTCTGTTTATATTCCCGAGGAGACGATGCAGTTACGTTAAGGAGCTGATACGGACACTCAGTCTCCTGGTCTATGTGCTATGACCAGAGAGCCCCTCACACATTCAGCTAAGCTACCAGGCTCAGGGTTTCAAACGCTCAAAAGCAGGACTTTACACAAACAACGAAAGCTCTAGAGTTCGATACTGGCAATAATGAATTAAATGGTATTCAACTGAGTGCTTGAGATCTGGAAGTAAAAAGTGATGTTCTGTATTTGGAGTGTCTTTGGTACTTATGTATTTCAAAATACTTTGTAAGATAAGATAATGCTTAAGCTTTACAATTAGTTTGAAGGTTCCACCTAGACATGACTAGGAAAACCACTCTAGAACGAACTGTATTTTCTGTGTTAAACTTAGATTAACCCAGAGTTAGCATCTTCATAGACAAGGACTACAGAAGCTCAAAATCCCCACCGCCATCGCCTGGGTCAGGACTGCCCTTTCGACACACAGGCACTGTAGCCAGGCCCTGCTCAGGCCTTCTAGCAGTCAACCCTAAACACGCCCCTGGACTTCTCTTTCAGAAGCCCAGCTCTCATCAAGTCCCTCCTCTGATAAAGGGAAGCAGGGTGCCACACTATCTCCATGACTGATATGAGTGCAAGGTCTTCTAAAATTAGCTCCTGCCCACATGCTGCACAGGCAAGAGCCTGCACTGGCCATTTGTTCAGGATCCCCCTAAGCCTGAAGGGCTCTCTTTCTTCTCCTGGTCTCGGCAAGGTCCTGGCTCCACTCCTTCGCCAACTGCTGAGTCCCGCCTCTCTAGGAAAATCTTTCCTCCTCACCCAATACACTGGTCCCCACCTCCGCCAGACTTCCTGGGCTCTGCGCCCCGAACGGACTGCTCTTAGGTGCTCTCTGCAATGCCAGAGTTCTACGGTCCTCCAAAATACGACTCCCTTGATGACAGGTACTGAATATACTATTTTCTTTCCTCAGCTCCCAGCTAAAAGGTCTTGGGTAACAACTCTAAGCCAGAGGTTTATGGCTCCTTTGGGGCTCGACTTTTTTCTTTTTTAACCCTCTTTGGTGTTTCTGCAAAGACAAGGAGGCTTCTGAGACTGGGCCCTTGCTGACTCAAGCCTCTCCTACAGGAACATAACAGAGCACTGGGCTGAGACACAAAGCCCTGGGCTTAGTTCTGGCTCCGACTCCCAAGTTCCGGTGTGACTGTGGAGGTGTTCCCTCCTTTCCTTCATCCTTCTTTATCTGAAAATGAAGGAAGTGAAGCACCCATAAGGTTTTTCTTCATGTTCTAGACTTCTTCATGTTCTAGACTCCTTCATGCCAGACACTTTCCACATACTTAGAGAGGCAAAAGGTTTGAAGAAGAGTGATAAGATAGGAAATAGGTTAAAAGAAGAACACTTAGCTGAAGTTGTAAAGACAAATTCCAAGCAAGGAGTGGGAGAGAGAAATGGGGAAATGAGCAGGGAGGCTCTGCCCCCATGTGACTGCTCCCTGAAGAGAGAGCTGCTCACACAAGCCCTCAAACAGAGACAAGGGACAAGTACAGAAAGGAAGCTCTCCTGATACCCCCTTCCTTTCCTCTGTAGACTTAACACAACCAAAATAATGACTTCTGTAAATTATTCCCAGTGACTCCCTCAACAAACCAGTAAGCATCAGAAGGCAAGGACCTAACCCAACTGCCTCTCCAGCATCCACCATGCCCAGCAGTGCCCTGCAAACAGTAAGTGTCTACACAATGAATTAACAATATATAAAAGATAGGATTATATACCAGTAATTAACTTTCATTCTTGAAACAAAAAACTGATTTTCAAATCTGAGGATCTATTAATAAAACATCCAAGTTCATAGTTCTTCCTTCTACAAACAGTTTTCTCCTTTGGTTTTACAGATGTCACAGGAAGCTCACAGAGGAGACCTATTCTCTATTACTGGACATGGATTCATTTATTGAACTTCTCCTAAATTCTAGGTACAAAAAGGGTAATAGTTACCCCCTGCTCCCTGTGACCATCCTCTGACCAAAGCTGACACATGAAAGAAACCTCAACTCAGAGCCATCCAGAGCAATCAGAGAGCACTTCAGTTGAAGGAGGAATTCCTCAAGAACAGTTTGAAAATCACCGGGTCTCTGGAGAGCTGACCAAGGATCAGAATCCAAAGGTCCGTACTCTTGGGTGATCCTCAGACTAATTTAGCAAGTCCACCTGAGGTCAAAAGGTGGTTGACTGGATTAACACTCCCACACCATCTTAAATTCAAACAACTCTCATTTAAAAAAAAAATCCCATTTGTTCCTCTTTAGGAGTACAAGAGGTGGGAGGGTATCTCATCATGTTTAAGTTGCTATTATATTCTAGATATCATTAGAGAAACTTCATTTTAATGAAAGGAAGTATGTTCCACATTAAAGTCCTCTTTTCATACCACTCTGAAAGTGGATGGATCAGGCCCACACCTCCTCATGACCCAGGGAGGTCTTGTTCTCTACCCACAGACATTTTTATTTTAAGAGCAGGTTCATGAGCCTAGGAGGAGGGCATCACTAGACAAAGGATGAAAGCAGAAGCCAATAACAGGATTAAAAAAAAGAGTTGCAAGATATAACATTAATAAATAAAAATCAATTGCTTTTCTATATACTGGCAATGAACTAGTGGAATTGAAATTAAAACCCATATACATTAGTCTTAAAACAATGAAATACTTAAGTATAAAGCTAACAAAATATATATGACATCTACAGGAGGAAAACTACAAAATTCTGGTGATCGAACACAGAAGAGGTAAATAAATAGATATTCCATGTTCATGGATAGGAAGATGCAATTCTCTTACAATGTCAGTTCTTCTCAACTTGATCTGCAGATCCAAGGCAATCTCAATCAAAACCACAGCAAGTTATTTTGAAGATATAAACAAACTAATTCTAAAGTTTATATGGTGAGGCAAAAGATTCTGAAGAGTCAACACACTATTAAAAGAACAAAGCTAGACATCACTTAACTCTAAGACTTACTTTAAGCTGTTGTAATCAAGAACGCAACGCTGGCGAAAGAACAGACAAAAAGATGAGTGCAACAGAATAGAGGGCCCAGAATATATAAACAGTCAACTGATCTTTGACAAAGGAGCAAAGGCAATACAATGGAGAGCAGACAGTATTTTACATATAACATCAACAACATGATCCATGAAAGAAATGACAAACTGGACTTCATTAAAATGAAAAATTTCGACTCTAGAAAAGACTGCCAAGAGAATGAAGAGATAAGCCAGAGACTGAGAGAAAATGTCTGTGAAAGACATCATATGTCATCAGGGAAATGCAAATTAAAACAATACTGAGGGCTTCCCTGGTGGTCCAGTAGTTAAGAGTCTACCTTGCAATGCAGGGGATACAAGTTTGATCCCTGTTCCGGGAAGATCCCACATGCCTCAGGGCAACTGAGACCATCTGCCACAACTACTGAGCCCGTGCTCTGGAGCCTGTGTTACTGAAGCTCACACACCCCAGAGTCTGTGCTCTGCAACAAGAGAAGCCACTGCAATGAGAAGCCCCTATAGCGCAACTGAAGAGTAGCTCCCACTCACTACAACTAGAGAAAGCCTGCACACAGTAACAAAGACCCAGCACAGCAAAAAATAAAATAAACATGAAAAACGACGACAACACTGAGACACCAGCCCATACCTGCTAGAATAGTCAGAGTGCAGAAGGACATCACACCACATGTTGGCGAGGATGTGGAGCAAGAGGAATGCTCAATACACCGCTGGTGCGAATGCAACATGGTACAGACACTTTGGAAGACAATTTGGTAGCTGCTTACAAAACCAAGCACACTCTGACCATATGACTATGCTTGCTGGTATTTACCCAAAGGAGTTAAATATCTGTGCCCGCACAAATACCATCACACCACCGTTTACAGCAGCCTTATTCATAATTACCCAAAGCTGGAATCAACCAAGAGGTCAAGCAGGGGAGTGGATAAACTCTGGTACATCCAAACAACAGAGCATTATTCAGCATTAAAAAGAGATGAGAACGTCAAGGCTGTATATTGTGACCCTACTTATTTAACCTCAATTAAATAAGCAGAGTACATCATGCAAAATGCTGGGCTAGATGAAGCACAAGCTGGAATCAAGATTGCTGGGAGAAATATCAATAACCTCAGATATGAGGATGACACCACCCTTATGGCAGAAAGCAAAGAGGAACTAAAGAGCCTCTTGATGAAAGTGAAAGAGGTGAAAACACTGGCTTAAAATTCAACATTCAAAAAACTACGATCATAGCATCTGGTCCCATTGCTTCATGGCAAATAGATGGGGAAACAATGGAAACAGTGACAGACTTTGTTTTCCTGGGCTCCAAAATCACTGCAGATAGTGACTGCAGCCATGAAATTAAAAGGTGCTTGCTCCTTGGAAGAAAAGCTATGACAAACCTAGATAGCATATTAAAAACAGAGACATTACTTTGCCGACAAAGGCCCATCTAGTCAAAGCTATGGTTTTTCCAGTTGTCATGTATGACAACTGGATGTGACAGTTGGACTACAAGGAATGCTGAGTGCAGAGGAATTGATGCTTTTGAACTGTGGTGTTGGAAAAGACTCTTGAGAATCCCTCAGACTGCAAAGATATCAAACGAGTCAATGCTAAAGGAAATCAACCCTGAATATTCATTGGTAGGACTGATGCTAAAGCTTCAACACTATCGGCCACCGATGTGAAGAGTTGACTCACTGGAAAAGACCCTGATGCTGGGAAAGACTGAAGGCAGGAGGAGAAGGGGAAGACAGAGGACGAGATGGTTGGATGGTATCACCAACTCAATGGACGTGAGTTTGAGCAAGCTCCGGGAGATGGTGAAGGACAGGAAAGCCTTGCAAGCTACAGTCCACTGGGGTCGCAAAGAGTCTGGACATGACTGAGTGACTGAAAAACAACAAAAATAAATGAGCTATCAAGCCATGAAAAGACAGGGAAAAACTTTAAATGCATATTATTTAGTGAAAGAAGCCAATCTAGAAATGTTAACTACTGTATGACTCCAATTATATGACATTCTGAAAAAGGCAAAACCATGGATACAAAGGTTAGAGGGAGGAGGTAGGGATGAATAGGTGAAGCAGATGATTTTTAGGGTAGTGGAAATACAATAGTGATGAATTACACATCTGTCCAAACCTACAGAATGTCCAACACCAATGTGAACTCTAATATAAACTACTGACTTTAGGTAATTATTAATATAGTGTCAGCATAGATTCATCAGGGCTTCCTTGGTGGCTCAGATGGTAAGGAATCCACTTGCAATGCGGGAGACCTGGGTTCAATCCCTGGGTTGGGAAGATCCCCTGGAAAAAAGAACAGCTACCCACTCCAGTATTCCAGCCTGGAGAATTCGGTGGACAGAGGAGCCTGGCGGGCTACAGTCCATGGGGTTGCAAAGAGACTGAACAACTTTCACTACTCACTGTGCAGGTTCATCAAGAGCAAAAATGTACTCCATCTGGAGGACGTTGATAGTGGGGGAGACAATACAGGTCTGGGGATAAGGGAGTATATAGGAAATCTCTGTACCTTCCTCTTAATTTTGCTATGAACCTAAAACTGTTCTGAAAAATGGTGAATCAGCCAACTGGTTAAAATGTATCAGCAAGAGCCACTAGGTATATACTCTGAATATCAAAATACAGGTAGACTGCCTTTAACACTGTTAAAACATCCCTGGACAGGGGGAGAAGAAGATCCCACAAGCCATATGGCACAGCCGAAGAAACAAACATAGATAAACAAACAAAACTGTTAAAATATGTAGCTGCTTAACTGGGACAGCTGAATGACCCCACTTAATGCCTTGAGGCAAGACAAATGGGTTAGAATTCACCCCAAGCTCTGATTAGGTCAAACTGAGGCTATAGTAATTTTATAGTCCCCTAAATAGATTTAGTAGTAACTGACTCTGTGATATCCTCACCTTTTTTTTTTTTTTAAATTAGACTCAGCCTTTTCCCAAGTGTATATGTGTGCAGCTTGTGACAGACTGTGTGTGACCCCATAGACTGTAGCCCACCAGGCTCCTCTGTCCATGGGATTATCCATGCAAGAATACTGGAGTGGGTTACCATTTCCTCCTCCAGGGGATCTTCCCAGTTGAGGGACCAAACCTGCATTGGCAGGTAGATTCTTTAACACTGAGCCATCTGGGAAGCCCTTAATGTTGCCACTGACCAACAGAAAATTAAGCATGAATCCAAATAAAACTACTCCCCCAGACACAAATCCAGCCTTTACCTGTCTCCACTTCTTCCCTCAGTTGGGGCAGGGCACACCCTTGATAGCGGCCTTCCTGTTATTCTCTTAGGTTCTAAACAGACAAAGGAGACAGACCACAGGAGAATCCAAGCATCTTTTTCCTCAACGTACTAGTCTGCTTTCTGACAGCTAAGACCCACAAGCTCTGCTCCTGCAAGGTTCCACACCGAGTCCTCAGGAACTCCTGTACTCAGCAGAAATCAAGGATTCTTTTCAAGATACCATGAAAATCAACTTCCAAGTGATGAGACCCATTCAAATTCTTCTGACTCACTGAAGTGTGCTGCATCCCACAATCTCTTCAGCACACCAAGTACCACATAGACAAATGATGCAACAAGGTGGTCACATGCTCCTTGCTTCAAATCCCTTACACTTGTGTATAACAAAGGACTCAGCCTTTAATCTAAGGCTCCCACTACCCTGCCTGGTCCAGGAACTCAAGACACGGAGCCCTGCACCGTTTACACCAGCAGATGCCACCCCTGCTCTGCTCCTGTTTCTCAGTCTTCTCTCCCCACCAGCTGATTCACCTCACCCACACTTCACACGGCTCTTTTTCACACTCATATCTTCAGACACTTGCCTTTTCCTCCACTACCAGGCAAGCAAGAAAAGACAAGACAAACCCAGGAAGCGTTGTTGCTTTTCCTTCCCTGCTCATGCATAATTTACACTGGGGTGGTGGAAGAGGCGAAGGGTTGAGCTGAATCCGCCGTTCGCTACAGGCACTCACTGCAGCAAAACACACACCCCCACCGACCCCCACCATGGGGAGCCATGAAACAGGCAGGTGTTCTACCAGACTTGTGGCTACCGCTGCCCTGGTGCAGGATCCTGGAGGGGAGGTAATGGAGGGGAAAGCAGGCATGCGTGATCAACTGCCTGGGTTTCTGTGATCACCAAGAAATGCTAAAAACAGAGAAGGTAAAAGACTGAGGTGTGGCTCTAAGACTGAGCCTAGGATTTATGTTCCTGGCAAAATTCTGGAATCCTGCCTCACAGATTCTTCAAACTAGAAAAAGTGTCCAACATCCTCCTGCTTCCTATGGATCCAGCTGACACTGTGGGAACACAGCCCGGCACAGTGCACGGAGACAACTGGCCGAGGGAAGCAAGGCTGACACATTCTTTGCCTTTTTTGGTTAGAGGGGTAAGCCAGACCTGACACGCTGCAGATGAGCTGGGGGATAAGATGGTTAGAAATGACAGGGGCCGACATCGCAAAGACCTTTCGAGGGGAATTTCACTTTCAAAACAAGCAAAAATTGTAAGCATTTCATGTAGCAACTCGTGTAAGAAATACCAATCAAAATGTAAACTGTCAAACCTATTATTTTTTCTTGCTAAGAAGTATTTATACAACAAAAATTATGTTAGAAATAACACCAAAGGCAGGGGCTTGATTTGATAAGATTTCCAGTAACAAAATGCCCATTTTCCTGTATCTTGCCCTGCTGTGCTACAGGACATATGGTATGTAAAAATCACCCACTGCTCAGCTACTTCCAATTAAGAATTATAAAGGGTTACTATGCATGAAGAAGTTTATGAAGGGCCCTGTTTGAAACGTGACCTGCCACTCTGAATTAAAGTCAAAGAACGGCTTCATCACAGGAACGGCAAGAGAGCCAGGCAAAAAGGGAAAGCTGAACCTTGCCCTAAGGTTACTGAACATGCCCCCTCAGCCCTCTTGTCTTTCCAGGAGGCTTAACTCTACAGTCGCTGAAGCTATACACTTAGAAATCATAGCTTCAACTTAAACTACAACTAATTAACTCATCCTTCATTTTTTATGGGAAAATACAATATATAAATCTTTGAGCTGAAATAAGAATGCTGCTTTTTTCTTCAAGGATCTACATGGGAACATTAAAAACCCATCGCTGACTCGCACCTCTCTCCCAGCCAGCTCCATTGCTCCATGTGACTTAGTGGCAGCTGTGACATTTCAAAATGATCCCTTCTGAGGTGTCACAGCAGGGCTGGAGCTGCTGAGTTAAGACGCTGGGGAACATACAAGGAAAAGAGAAAGCTGTGGCTCTGATTCTGGTTTTCAGGGGCTCTCAGTTCTGTTACCAAAACCAATAATAAAGGGACTACTACTGTTGGGGCTCCAAGTGGGCTACCCCAAAATGGCTAAACCATGGCATATTCATTATTTGAAGTTGCATGAAAGCGCTGATGTAAGAAACTAAAAAACAAGAAAAACTCTGATCCTCTTCTGTCTCCCTGAAAAGCAGGAAAGAAATCTCTCGAGTGAAAGGTTCGCTTTCTGCATCTGGAGGTGGAAGGACAGACACCCTTATTGTCAGAGACAGGAATTCACAGCTGAGGAGCCTGTATAAACAAACTCTGTTACTTCTTTAATTTACCACCCCATGCTCAAATTCTGTTTAGATTCTTTTCTAATTAAGCACCCAAAGCCTAAGTTTCTTTGTGCTGTCCATTTCTCACAAATTTACTGTGTACAAAGTATAAAAGCTGCCTGCTTTGGTTACTTCTTAGGTCTCATTTTTAAAGACCTCTGTGTATATATAAAAAAGAAAAAAACAACCATTTGTTTTTCTCCTCTTAATCTGCCTTCTGTCCTTTTGTTTTTTGTTTTAGTAGTATAGTCTCAAGAGCCCAAGAGGGGCAGAGGGGAAATCCCCCCTCTCCAAAAGTACACACAAAGTGTTTCCCAGGAGGGAAAGTGACAAAATGACCACAATTTGAAGTATTCTCAGAGCAATACATTACTTTACCAACAAAGGTCCGTCTAGTCAAAGCTATGGTTTTTCCAGTAGGACTGTATGGATGTGAGAGTTGGACCATAAAGAGAGCTGAGCGCTGAAGAATTCATGCTTTTGGACTGTGGTGTTGGAGAAGATTCTTGAGAGTCCCTTGGACAGTACGGAGATCAAACCAGTCAATCTTAAAAGAATTCAGCTCTGAATATTCATTGGAAGGACTGATGCTGAAGCTGAAGCTCCAATACTTTGGCTACCTGATGCGAAGAACTGACTCACTGGAAAAAACCCTGATGCTGGGGAAGATTGAAGGTAGGAGGAGAAGGGGATGACAGAGGATGAGATGTCTGGATGGCATCACTGACTCGATGGACATGAGGTGGAGCAAGCTCCGGGAGTTGGTGATGGACAGGGAAGCCTGGCGTGCTGCAGTCCATGGGGTTGCAAAGAGTCGGACATGACTGAGAGACTGAACTGAATGGCGGAATCAAATGGGAACTGGCTTCTTAAGCTGAAAATCATACCACAAAGTGTTTTTGGAGTATTTCTTTCTCCCCAGAAGACCCTCTACACAAAAGGTTTAAGGGAGCTTCTACTATCACAACAAAAACCCCCTTCTGAGTGGGATTTGCAAAAGCAAGGGAAGAAGAATGAAAAGTTACTATGTATCATGTCCAACTCTTTTGTGACTATAGCCTGCCAGGCTCCTCTGTCCACACGATTCTCCAGGTAAGAATACTGGAGTGGGTTGCCATTCCCTCTTCCAGGGAATCTTCCCCACCCAGGGATCAAACCTGGGTTTCCTGCATTGCAGGCAGATTCTTTACCATCTGAGCCACCAGGGAAGTCCAACACACATAATTAAACTAATAAAAATGAAACTAACAAAAATAAAATCCATTTTCCATGCATGTGTGTGTAGGCACTTCAGTTGTGTCCGACTCTTTGTGACCCTTGGGACTGGAGTCCACCAGGCTCCTCTGTCCATGGGATTCTCCCAGGCAAGAATACTGAAGTGGGTTGCCATTCTAGGGGATCTTCCCAACCCAGGGACTAAACCCACATCTTTTATGTCTCCTGTATTGGCAGATGGGTTCTTTACCACAAGTGCCACCTGGGAAACCCAAACTCCATTTTGGGACTGGGCAAATTTTCAAATCTTAATGTAATCATAAAGCTAAAATTTACAATTTAGCAGATGCCTGTGAAAGTGCTTTAAAAAAAGACAAAGAGACTAATTTAAAAATGCACCTGGGTCTGTCAAAAATGCTTACACCATTTATACAATGGGTCCCTCATACAAAACCAGGCAAAACCAAACCACTAATGCACCGGAAGTATATTTATAATTAATTCATTTTTAAAAAAGTTAACCTTCAAAAAGCACAAGCTTTATGCAAATAAAGCCCCCACAAACTGATTTCGTTAATAACCATTTTAATAAAAAACTAAGTTACTGATGTTGTGCAAACATGAAAGGTGCAGGCAGACCTTTCAACCGTTTCTCTTGTTGAGCCTGATACTGGTGGAGTCAAGTATTCCTGCAGGGCAGATGAGAAGCAAAGGGCAGAAAGGAAAAGGACATTTTTCACACAAAATAACTTTAAGCAATGTTTGTCATAATTTAAAGTGCTAAAAGGTCTGCCTGGAGCAAGGTGGCCTGTAGGTTACTGCTCTGCATTTGATACAGCTCTCTCTACAAGCAATAAAAAGTTCTCACTTCCTCCTGTTAGCAAAAAATAAAAGGAAGTAAAATGCATTTCCTAGCTCTCCCAAAAGACTGAGGGTACATCATACTCCCATAGGAAGGAGGTCTCTATAGTAGAACAGAAAAAACCTGGAGTCAGAAACTCCAGATTCAGGGACTTTCCTGGTAGTCTAGTGGCTAAGACTCCACTTGGTGCTCCCAATGCAAGGGGCCTAGGTTCAATTCCTGGTCGGGGATCTAGATCCTACATGCTGTAGCTAAGACCCAGCTCAGTCAAATAAATAAGAAAGAACTGGACACGACTGAGTGAGCATTTACACACTCAGGTGAGAGATGGTGTTAGTTTGGACTACAGCAGTAAGTGGAGACAGAGATGAAGAGCAGGAGGACAAGTTCAAGAAAAACTGAGGAGATAAAAATCACAATGGCCTGGCAACTACTCCAATGTGGAAGAGAGGTGACGGGGGGGCTGTCTTGCAGAGCTGCAGCAGTGGAGCTGAGGAAGCGACTGGGACATCAGGCGAGTGAAGTGACTCACGTGGGAGGTGGGAAAAACACGAAGAGAAACACTGGATGAGGCCCAGTGTCTGGCTTTGACAAATGGCAGCTGGAAGGGAGAAGATGGTGTATGTGATCATATGAAGTATGAGGTGTCTGTGGAAATTAGATACATGGGTCTTAAGTACAAGAAAGGATCTGGATATAGACCTAGATTGAAGCCATCAGCACAGAGGTGGTAGTGGAAGCCACTTCAGAGAATGAGAATGAGAAAAAAGCTAAAGGAATATCCATTTACTGGGCAAGAAAGGAGAAAAGTATATTAAAGGATAAAAAGCCTAGAACCAGCAGAAGGTGGGATCCAGAAACCAAGAGAAGGAAAACACATGAAAAGTAATAAACAGTATTAAAAGGTATAGTTTCTAGCCTCCAGACCTTACTGGCCTGGTGGCTAGGATTCCTGGTTTGCATGTAGATGACTGGTAGTAACTAAGTTGTGTCCGACTCTTTGTGATCACATGGACTATAGCCCGCCAGGCTTCTCTGTCCATGGAATTCTCCAGGCAAGAATACTGGAGTGGGCTGCCATTCCATTCTTTCTCCAGGAGATCTTTCTGACCTAGGAACTGAACCTGGGTCTTCTGCATTGTAGGCAGATTCTTTACCAACTGAGCCACCAGAGAAGCCCCCATTAAATGCTATAGAGAGGGCCAAAAAGAGAAAAGAAAAAGAGAGCCAGAGACTGAGAAATATCTTTAGGCTTTTGAGATTAGACTACTGGTGTGTGTGGGTGCTCAGTCATGTCCAGCTCTTTGCAACTGCATGGACTGTAGCCTTCCAGGCTTCTTTGTCCATGGGATTCTCCAGACGAGAATACTGGAGTAGGTTGTCATTTCCTCCTCCAGGGGATCTACCCGACTCAGGGATCAAACCTGAGTCTCCTGCGGCTCCTGCACTGGAAGACTGACTATTTTACCGCTGAGCCATCTGGGAAGCCCTAGGCTACCGGTGGGTGATTCTAAAGACAGTAATGGAGATGTACCTGGCAAGCTGCAGTGGGATAAGCAGAGGCAAAATGGGGAGCCATGACGCAGTGATGTGGTAAAAAAGGGATAGCAGTGATGCGGGGCATGCTTGTGTGAACGTGATGTAAGAACCATATTAGAGAGGCAGAGAAGGATACACTTGCTGAGAAGGAGCCCTCCAGCCAGCCTACCAGAGACTTTTTACACAGAACGGAAAATAACTTGGTCCTAAAGGTCTTATGCTCTAAGGAAAGGCAAACACTAACAACTGAGGTTGGACAAGGGCTGGAACCTGTTTGTTACAGGTGAAGGTAAAACTGTTATTTTATAAATGAAAAACCATGCCAAAGATAGGAGGCTGCCAAAACCACTGACTGGCCTCAGTAGAGAAAGTCACAAAGAGCCTGGAATGGGCACTGCGGATCCTCATCACTAAACCTGATTGGGGTGTCATGGTATATTTCTGGGAATAACTTCTTGTGAGTCTTATGTCCCACGGAGCAGAAACAATGGTAGGCAAAAGCACCAAACAGAGTCTACCAGACACCATGAAGGAAAAGTGGGATGAGTCTATTTTAATCACTATCAAAACCTCAAGAATGCTTAGAAGGCCAACAGCAAATTTTTGCTGAGTTGAAATTTGCAAAGTTACTCTGCTTAAAATTCTCAAAGAACCTCATGACTGGAGTAAGAGAGATGTTCATACTTTTTCCTAAAGATGTTGAAGAATCTGAGTAAGGAAGAGAACAAATAAGGAGGCTTGCAGAGTCATAAAGAAAGTTGACTGGTATTGTCGCTTCTTCACGTGAAGCATGCAATACCTTTGGGAGCTCAGGGACTTTGTAAAGGTTTCATGTTGACTCCTTATTATAAGCAAGCAAATTTTTGCTCTAAACATGGAAAAAGACTCTTTTTGACCTTACTTTAAGGCCTTCATTTTATAAGGGAAAACAAAGTCAGAGATACAACTTAAAAAATTGCAGAGCATGCCATAATCTAGTTGCACTTCTTAAAAAACCACAACTTACAGTGGGAGTAGAAGGCCCACCTTAACAGGAGTAGGAACATTCATAAAAACTAAAATAGATCTTTGCTCAAAATAACATGTACCCGTTGGGTCAAATAGACACTTAGACACAAGAGCTCAAATTTCTGTAATCTGAACTCTGCTCTCAAAGCTATGCTCACTCAAGTCAATGTTATAATAAGTAATTGTCATTTTCCCACAGCCGTTTCAAATGTAAACAGTTAATTTAAAACCCAGAAGAGAGCCCCATTTGTCTAATTTGTCTACTTCAACGTTCACTCCTTCATAAAACAAAGATTAATCCTTAACTTGTGGGTATATACACACATTACACACATACCTATGTATCTTCTACCTATCTGTCTGTGTATAAAGCTCAGTGAAGTTCTAGTCTACTTAAGATGCTTTGAAAAAATCAAGAACCCGTAAGTCAGAAATGCCTACTGAGGGCAAAGACCTTGAAATACATATGACCTGGAGTATCTTAAAGACAAGCAGACATGTGCACACATAAAGAACCCATTTTTAAAAATTTACAGGAATTAAAAAATCCAGATACTAAAAGTTAGCCCAAAGTTTAAAAAAAAAAAATCTTCAATAAAAGTCATTGAATATCAAACCATATTCAAGAAACCATTTAAAATGTTTACAAAGTTTTTTGCTAATAAGGGAAAATAATCACGTAAAGTTTTTAAAGGCACATATGATCATTTTAATTTTAAAACAAGAGGAAAAATAAAAGAAATATACCAAAATTAAAAGTAGTTATCTCTGAATAGTGAGATTAAGATTTCTTTTTCTTTATATTCATTTTTTCTAAGTTTCTTGTGAGTGCTTCTTTTGTAATTCAACAAAGAAAAAGAACTGAATATTAGCTGAGTAAGAATGAATGTTTTGGGACTTCTCTGGTGGTGGGGTGGCTAAGACTCCAAGCTCCCAATGCACGGGGCCTGGTTTCAATCCCTGGTCAGGGAACTAGACCCCACATGCTGCAACTAAGATCTGGTGCAGTTAGGCAGCCAGCCAAGTAAGTTAGTTAGTTTTAAAAAAAAAAAAAGAATGAATATTTTGGCAGACAAAGCAGTGATGTGGGGCCTCAATACTATTTTGATTCAATGTATATATGCACTTTATAAATAAATATGAAGAATTAGTGCTACACACTTGCTAAACTCAGAGGAGCTGTTCCGGGGAGGAGGAGGAACCATCAAAAGCTGATAAATAGGAAAACAATGTTGTGGCTAAAGGTATGGATTTACAGCTGGGAGCGCTTTGAATTCACGTCACTGTTTTCAAAGTAACATCTGAAGTGTCAGGGAACCATGCCCTTAGGCCACCAAGTAAGTGAGGTACATTATATGGGGCCTTTTCTCCCCTGGAGTAATGACCGATTAATATAAACACACACACACACCCCCACCCCCCCCCACCCCCCACCCCCTAAGCGCACACACCAATAGATAAGAGCTCCAGCTACAAATCTGGCCTGAGCTAGAAGGGTCAGCAGTACCTAAAACGAAAGGAAGGAATCCAAGGATTAAACACAGCCTCCAAACTCCAAATCACTTACAGAACCATGCAACTCAAAAAGTCCTCACCTACTGGAGGGAAACTTTAAACAAAAAAAAGAAGAAGAAGAAAAAAAAAGGGACTCACATCAAAGCAGGGCTGAAAAAGCAGTGAGCGAGCCAAGGCCTGCCATGTGGGGACACAAGTACAACCCCATCCCACCAGCCCACCGCCGATCAAGTGACCAGTGTGAGCAGACTGACCTGCTTCAGCCATGGTGCTAACAGCACTGCTAGTCTAGGGAGGGGAGAACGACACGCTAAGGAAGGGAGTGATACAGAGGACCCACAGGCAGGGCCTCTCAGTTCCCAGGGAACATGGTAGATGATCACTAGGGTCAGGATTCTGCAGACTGGGGTTCTGTCCTCACTGACTTCCTTCTGTGACCCTGAACTGCTCAAAGGAACGCTGAGCTCTGTCTTCTCACCTAAAAGGGGGATTAGATCGCCTGCTCCCATCTGCCCTGACTGTAATGGACAATGAGATACTGGCTTCCCTCACCATGGGGAAAGGGGAGGATGTGTCCTGTCCAAAGCTGACTAAAAACGGAGCTCTCTATCTCCACCTACTGCCCATCCCATTACTAGAATGAACACCTTTCACCATCTGCACCCTGCAGGGAGGTGGGGGATGCTGCCAAAAATAACAGATGCTCATCGGTTTGGTTAGTGCCCCCTCAGCTATAGCCCAAGAATCTCTCAGGTTTGTTGGAACCAAATTACAAACAGATATAAGAAGTCACAAGTCAGTGCTGGATTCTGGGCCATTTCCCCCTTCCCAGCTGTGCTGTCTTAAGTAGAAGGCTGTGAAAGTGAAAGTGTGAAAGTGTTAGTCACTCAGTTGTGACTGACTTTTTGTGACCCCATCGACTATATAGCCCGCCAGGCTCCTCTGTCCATGGAATTCTCCAGACAAGAATACTGGAGTGGGTAGCCATTCCATTCTCCAGGGGATCTTCCTGACCCAGGGATCGAACCCGTGTCTCCTGAACTGTAGGCAGATTCTTTACCATCTGAGCCACCAGAGTCTCAAAGGAAAAGTCACATGTACTCTTGAGCATTCATTACAGTGGAGGGCGACCTACCAAGTTTGGAAGACACAGCAGCAGGCCCAAGTTCAATGACCAATTTCTCCCTTACTCTCAGAGCAAGAGCATGCAGAGTTATGGCAGGAGGGTACTTAGGAAGTTGGTGGCAAAGTGGGCTCTCTCAAACTCAGAAAGGTTTTTCTCAGGGGCCATTCCAGTACACTTTCCTGCAACCATTTTAATGCCCCTATATAAGACATCATGTCTCTAAAATAAGATTCTTGGGACTGCTGAAATGATCAACTCTGGCTACTCTTCTGTGTACAGTGTCTTTCTGCTGTGACCTGACCTAATGAAATAAACAAATAAAATTTTAAAACCATAATAAATAAACCAAAACACAAACTTGATAAAATGACAAGATGTCTGCTTTAAACTGTATTCCTGGTCTGGGCTAACTCTGGGTCTGAAGAGAAGACTATACAATTCAGAAGCTGGACTATACACCTTCTGAGGTCCTATCCAGCTCTGTAATCCTGTTAAAGACCTTACCTAAATATCCAGGCCTCTCCTCTGCAGAATAAAGCTGGCGGTCTTGCCTGTGCCATGGTGACTTTGCTAAATACACATGTGTACATATGTAGGCCTTCCAGAGGTGCGTAAACACTGCCTACTGTAAGGAGAGGCACACACTGTCGTCTGCTGCAGTTTCGGACACTGAGGGTACTTAAACAAGGCCTCTGTAAAACCAAATGCACTGGGAAACGATGCTCTAGCATGTCTTTGAAAATTCTGCAGCAGAAATTAAAGAATTATCTAACTAAATGGGAAGACATTTCACGTTCAGGGATTAGAAGGTTTAAGACTGTTAAGATGGCAATAGTGCCCAAGGCAATCTCCAGAGTCAATACAACTCCTGTGAAAATTCCAACAAACATTTTTGGAAATGGGAAAGCTGATCCTCAAATTCCTACAGAACTGAAAGAGGCCCTGAACAGACAAATGACACTAAAAAAGAAGAACGAAGTTTGAGGACTCACATTTTCCCATCTTAAAACTTACTATGGAGCGACAGTGATCAAAGTAGTTGTGTGGGATACTGGCATAGGACAGACACACAGATCAGTGCAACAGAACAGAGAGTCAAGAAATAAACCCATACATCTATGGCCAATAGATTTTTAACAAAAGTACTGGTGATGGACAGGGAGGCCTGGCGTGCTGTGATTCATGGGGTCGCGGAGAGTCGGACACGACTGAGCGACTGAACTGAACTGAACTGAACTGAGTATTCAGTGGGGAATAACAGTGCTAGGGAAACCAGGTATCTATATGAAAATAAAGAAGGTACACTCACACTCCCTTCCCCACCTCACATCAGATACAAAAACCAACTCAACAACCTAAATGTAAAAGCGAAAACTATAAAACTACTAGAAGAAAACACAGGAATAACTCTTCCTATGACCGGGATTTTGCAATGGATTCTTAAATGTGACACCGAAACATAAGCAACACAAGAAAAAACACACTAGAACTTATCAAAACTTACTGCTTCAAACAGCATACTGAAGAAAGTGCAAAAAACAACTTACAGAATGAAACAAAATATTTGCAAAGCATTTAACTGGTAGAAGTCTGATAGCCAGAACATACCAAGAACTCTTACAATTCAAGAACAAACAACTCAGTTAAAAAATGGGCAAGGGACTTGAACAAACACGCTCTTAAAAAAGATACACAAATGGCTAACAAGCACATGCTAAGATGCTCATCCCCATTAGTCACTAGGGAAACGCAAATCAAAACCACACAATATCACTTCACATCCGCCAGGATGGCTAGAACTTAAAAACGACAGACAACGCCAAGTGTTGACAAGGATGTAGAGAAATGAAGCCTCATACACTGCTAGTGGGAATGGAAAATGGCACAGCTGCTATGGGAACCAGTTCTGGTGTCTCCTCAAAAAGTTAAACATAGACTTCATCTTATTGCTGCTGCTGCTGTAAGTCACTTCAGTCATGTCCAACTCTGTGCGACCCCATAGACGGCAGCCCACCAGGCTCCCCCGTCCCTGGGATTCTCCAGGCAAGAACACTGGAGTGGGTTGCCATTTCCTTCTCCAAGACTTCACCTTACGACTCAGTAATTCTGTTCCTAGGTATACATATAACACAAGAGAAGTAAAACATATGTCCACACAAAAACTTGTACACAACTCTTTATGGCAACACTATTCATAATGGCCAAAAGGTGGAAACAACCCAACCGTCCATCAGCAAACTGATGGGCAGACATTTTTGCATATCTATAAAATGGACAATTCAGCCATAAGAAGAAAACATGCTACAATCTGGATAAATCCCAAAACATGCTAAGTAAAAGAAGCCAGACCCAATTACATGAAATATCCAGCGCTGGCAAATCCATGGGCACAGAAAGCCGACTGGTGGTTGAGAGGTGCAGGGAGAGGGGCACCACGGAGGGACTGGTTAATGGGACACAGGGTTTTCTTCTGGTACGACAGAAAGTGAACTGTTTCAGAATTTGATACAGGTGATGGTTGCTCAATACTATGAATGCATTATGTGTCACTGAAATGCATATACTTTAAAAGGGTTATTATTTTAATGTTTCACCTCGCAATTTTAAAACATGTGCAGACAGGAACACAGTTCCCCAGAATTCATCCCTGTGTGGCACACAGTCTGTGTGTGTGCCACTGGCATGGACATCACACACTGATCTGTCTCCTTTCAGTTCTAGAGCATTGCTAGAATGTCAACAGGCAGACACCACGATGTTAAAAAAAAGGACTGATGCATCAAGGTGGTAAAATTATGAGCACCTTCCCCGTTTTGGTTTTTTTCTTCAATGCATGTACAGATAAGATTCACCTCCCTCTCTCTCTGCACAGATGGAACATACCATATGAGGCCTTCTCCAAACTGACAAGACTGGAACTCTGTCCAGCCTACCCTACGGCTTGTGAGCTTCTAGCAGTCACTTGGGGTTAATGGTCACCTCTGTCCCCCAGAAACAAATCCTCCCTTTGCTCTAAGAACTGAAGTTTTAGAGGCTTTTCTGGTTCCTTTTCCTTTTTGGAATTCACTTTCTTCTATCTCCTCCACACTCCTGTCCTCCCTTTCAGGCTGCTATTTGTGCTTCCTGCTACATGTCCTCTTTCCCATTTCTGTTTTCTCATGTTCACGACAAAAGCATGACAAATATTAAGCAGTTTTCCTTCTAACTTGCCTGGAGTTTAAGGCCAATGTCTATTATAACAGCCAAAAGCAACAGCATGGGGAAAAAAGAAAAGGAAAAAAAAGGTAAACAAACAAAAAATGAATCATGATTCTATTTAAAGGTTAAAAAAAAAAGAAACACAAAGGAGGAACCCCACAGTTTCCATCAAATACTCACCTTTCTTTACTAATACAGTCTTTACAACCAAGAATTAGTTTTTAAATGCAACCTTAAAAATCCTCTTCATTGAGTAAGGTCGTATCAGGTGATGAATTTCACTCCCAGAACAAATATTTACTGAAAAAAATTACGTTCCTGATACTGTAAGAGCTGCCAAAGAATACCTATTCTGGAAGACCTGCTGAAGGCATTGTTGTTGAGTTGCTAGGTTGCATCTGACTCTTTGCAATCCCATGAACTGTAGCCTGCCAGGCTCCTCTGTCCAAGGGATTTCCCAGGCAAGAATACTGGAGTGGGTGGCCATTTCCTTCTCCAGGGGATCTTTCCCACTCAGGGATTGAACCCATGTCTCCTGCACTGGCAAGTGGATTCTTTACCACTGAGCTACCAGAGAAGCCCACTGAAAGCACAGCATCATTGAAAAATTGTCTGTGTATTTTAGAATTCGCTTCTATTTTAAACAAATGTCTGACCAAAACAGTATATTAAACAAATAACATTTTCAATTTTCCTCAGTTGATTTTAGCTTAGACACAGTGAGTTAAGATATTCCCCTTACTGAGAACATTTCTCACATTCTACTTTAAGTTCATTCTTGCTTCTACTGGAGTGGAAGCTCACTGAGGGAGAGCACATGTCCTGCTCATCTCCACTTATCTCCTGCCTGGCATGGGTTCTGCTAACTTCATGGCTGAATGAACAGCTGCTAGGAGAGTTCTGCTGCTGCTGAAAGAGTACGACGCCGGATCCCCACGTGCGGGCTCCGGGGCCCCGCTTCCCATACCCCGTGTTTGTCTTCCTTCACTCATCTGTCCGAGCCAGTTTGGCTGTTCTCCGTTCACAAATGCATTTCCCTTCTTCAGTTGCCACTTCCTCTTATGAAAAGGCTTTACTGCCTGCCAGGAAGTTCAGACTTAACCTTAAACCACAATCATAACTGCAAACACAATCATAATTGCCAATTGTCTCCTTGATCTATATTATGTAAAATCCCTTGGTTTGGTTTTTATATTCAACCATCCTGTTTATGCAAAAATGTTACTTCCTTGAGGGCAGAAACACAATCTCTCTGCGAGCCATAACTATTCTCTTCTATGTCTCAGGGTCTGAATCATCCTAGGCTCTGAATCATTATACTTCCTACCCCAAAGTTCAGGAGACATTGAGAATCTAAGATAAAATTCTCAAGTGAAAAGAATAAAGAGGTACACTCATTATATAAGGAAGATATAAACCTGCAGAAAAAAATGTTGTGTTATCAAATTAGAACTCTGGGAAGAAAAGAGACTCTCAAGCAAGTAACTACATTTCCAGAGTTCTAAGAATTCCACGTTCATACACTGATGGCAATGAAAAGATTAAAAAATAAAAGCAGATTTCATTACTCTTCTGATGTGGCAGTTTTAAAACAAGGACTGGTAATGTTTAAAAAAAAAAAGAATGTTAAAAAAATACATATACTTTATGCGCTGTCCCTATCAATAAGACATTGTTGGAAGATTTAGAAGAAACCATAGTAATAATGTGTCTTTCAAGTGGCACATTAAGTTTTATCATCACCACAAAGATAAAATGGAATTAAGATCAGTCTATTATGGGATATTAGAAAAAATACCTCAGATTCTAGGGAGCAGACTGTTCATATTTTTAGCAAACATGGATAAAGAATGAAAACCATCTTTCAACATCTTATATCTAGCAGTTTGCTTTTTTAAAATGTAGCAAATTTAGCTCCATTTTTACAATGAATAGTTTTCACTCATGTGGCTGACAGACATGGTTTGGGATAAAAACTGGGAGTTCAGAATCTATACTTTTGGGTGATGGGACATACCTGTTCTGATTTTTAAAGAGATGGAATACCAATGCCCAAGTGGGTAAAAAAATTAGGGCTGGAAAGCAACAAAACGGATCCAAATCTCTGATCCATTTCTGCCTTAATGACCTCCTACGGCATCTAGCAAACCACTGGTTCTACAGAAACCAGGAAGATTCCCCCAGAAGAAATATAGGGAGGAAAGTGCAACCATGAGGAAAGGAAACAAACAAAGAGTTAATTCACTCTACCAACCCAATCTCCTTCGCAAAGACTCTGTCCTCTATGGTAGCCTGCCACGTTCCACCCAACAGCAGCTGCTCATGATAATCAATGTCTGACAGATCAGAGAAAGCCCTTAATGTGTCGCCAAGGGGCAGTTCAACAGATGGTATGGTGACTTACAACCAGAATCATTAATTACACTCCCTTATTAGTCCCGGGGCACAGGGCTGAAAACGTTTCCTCAGTGAAAATTGAGCATTTCAGATAAATGACCGTCTGGTACTGCCTATGAAACTCCCTTTAGGATTTCTGGTCAGTGGTGATTTCTAAATCTAAGCCATACTATTTTTATATCTCTTTTCCATCTTCCACTTTCAAGCTGGCTAGGAGTATGAAGTTCCCACTACTACTACCCATCACAGCTCCCATAATCATCACAGGTAACGACATGGGAAGAAGCGCCATCTTTCAATTCCCTGCACCAGTCAAATGACTGTGTTGAAAGGCAAACATAATCATGGCAGCCTCAGGGCTAGCTCACTTTTCCGTCCCTCTGGGCCAGAGAAAGTGTTTCCTGAGTGCAGGGTTGGCAGATGGGGACAATCCCTCCCTCCTTGATCTACTCTGTTTCCTATAAGAAGTGACTGATTCTTCAACTCAAAACTGTCTTCCCTTCCCAAGCCACTGGTTGCAACGTTTCTCTATTTGAAAAAAAGAAGGGCAGACACTCTTAAAATGGAAGCCTAGCTGTAAGACGCAAGCAAAAGTTCCCACACTGCTGGTTCAGTTATCAAAGGACTGAGATAAACCACCAGGTATTTAATTAAGTCAGACAAATGCATGGAGAGAAACTAGTTCTGGAGCTGCTCTCCAAGGGCATTCAGACAATGTCAACTCAGGGTAAAAATCAGCTCCTTCTCAACAGTTTGAGAACTGGGCTTCACAAACATTATGAGGTTTATGTGGAATTCTAGAACAGACTGCAGACAGAGCTTGGAGGCACACTACTTACTGGCCTTAGCAAGGATACAAGTTGGAAATAAATCTCAATATAATCCAAAAGAAAGTTTTAAGCACTTCCCAAATGCAATCATTCCTTGGCTGTGCTGAATGCCTATCCTTCTCAAACCTCAATCTACAACTGTTTTTCTTGAAATATGAGTTCAAACTAAAGCAATGAGACCCTAAACGCTGTGATTTAAGACTTCACTGCTTCCTTTCTGCATTTGTTCTTTCCTGGACATATAAAAACATGACTTCGATTTTCAATTTGGTTTAAATCGTTACAGTACCTAATGGATGTTCTCATCTCATGAATGTTTTAGAGAAAAAAATGTGCTAATTAAGGCATAATAAAACCATCCTAACGCGGGCTCCAGGAAGGTAAACTTGGGGAGTTTGGGTCTGCCTTGCAGTGTACTCACTTCCAGTTTTTTCTCCTTTTCTGACAAAACGTCTTTCTGGTTCTGAGTGTACTCCACCAACATCCGAGCCAGCTGGCGTCGGTCTTCCAGCTCCGCCGCCAGGCGCCCGTTATATTCGGCTAGTAACAGACATGCTTCATCTACTGTTTTTGAAAGACGTTCAGCTGCCTCTTTGTCTAAATACAAGTGAGACCAAAAAGAGAGAGACAATAAGTAATGACACAGGCACAATTGCAGACACTTCCGGGGGAGGTTAGTAGTTTCTCCCCTAACACCCAAGTCCAAGAATAGGCTGGAACCTGAAGACAATGGACTGGCTGGCAGAAAAATCAAAGGTACTCACTCCTGTCAACAAGATGGGACCTTTCTGAACTACCTGAAGTGGGGCAATTGTACAAAGAGGTGAATCTGACAAAGGACTTCAAAATGCCTATTCCTATAAAAGCTCTACAAATAAACAGATTTATAGCTGTATGTGAAATAATATTTCCCCACCTCTGAAAATTTCAAAACTGCTTTCTTCACATTACGTCATTAAATATTCTTTGCATATCCATCTGAAATACAAAAGTAAGCACCCATTTCTTAAGTGTGAAAACTAAGACAATAAAAGCTACACAACAGATTCAGTATCGTGGGCTTTGCTGAGGAGCTGTGGACTCAAAACCACAGCTCTAAAATGGACCTATAGGGACTTCCCTGGTGGTCCAGTGGTTAAGACTTCACCTTTCAATGTAGGGGGTATGGGTTCGATCCCTGGTTGCAGAGCCAAGGTTCCACACGCCTCATGGCCAAAAAACCAAAACATAAAACAGAAGCAACATTATAACAAATTCAATAAACAAAAAAAAAAGTTTGATTAAAAATAAATAAATAAAATGGACCTGTAAGATTCTATTTCTTAATCTGTATAAGCATTAAACCTCTTGTTCAGCAAAATATAGTCTGATAAGACAGAAGCTTTTAAATGCTTTTGAATGTGACCCATGCTAAGAAATACACTTTATATAAATATATATTAAAAAAGAAACCAAAGTTTCATTAGACAATACTTTCTTCAGTGTGTGCAGAGCATTCTATCTGCCATCTCATTTAAAAAAAAGAAAAAGGTTGGTTATTATCTACCAGACTGACTTCAGGCCCAATTAATGGGTTGCAGCTCACTGTTGGGGAAGAAACTGCAGAAGAATCAAAGCATAAGAAAGGGTATCCGTGGGAAAAGTGGTGAACCACACTCAACCTCAGGAAGTAAGAAAAAACAAAGGATGATCTGCATTTTAAAAAACCGATATATTTAATTACGTGTGGGGATGGTGAGATTAATACTTAAGTATGTATGTTGTTGTTGCTGTTGTTCAGCTGCTAAGTTGTGTCCAACTCCCTGCAACCCCATGAACTACAGCACACTAGGCTTCCCTGTCCTTCACTATCTCCCTGATTTTGCTCAAACTCATGTCCATTGAGTCGGTGATGCCATCCAACCATCTTATTCTCTGTCGCCCCCTTCTCCTCCTGCTTTCACTCTTTCCCAGCATCAGGGTCTTTTTCAACAAGTCAGCTCTTCACATCAGGTGGCCGATAGTACTGAAGCTTCAGCATCAGTCCTTAAAATGAATATTTGGGGTTGACTGGTTTGATCTCCTTGCTGTAAAAGGGACTCTCAAGGAGTCTTCTCCAACACCACAATTCAAAAGCATCAATTCTTTGGCACTTGGCCTTCTTTATGGCCCAACTCTCACATAAGTACATGACAACTAGAAAAACCATAGCTTTGACTAGACAGACTTGGCAAAGTGATGTCTCTGCTTTTTAATATGCTATCTAGGTTTGTCAGAGCTAAAAAGGCTTTAAAGGATCAAGAGGGTTCGGTTCTTTGAAACAAAGCACTAGAGACGCCAGCAGTTCCATGGGATAAACTGAAAGTGAGTGTTAGTGATACAGATTTGTTGCTTCGTCTGAATACAGGTGGTCAAGGTGAGAGAGTTCAGCACAATCACAGGTAACCCAGATTTAAGAATTCCCCACCGAGTTTCTCTGGCAAACAGTGCCTGATGATTAGATGCTGCCTCAGTATGAATACTGGAAGGTGAACTGGTGAGGGATTCCAAATTAGGCCTCATGCCAAAGATCAGGTACTTCTAGGCTCCTCAGGGACAAGGAAACAACAGGATGTTCTTGGTGGAGGAGGCATGAGCCAAAGAGAAAACAAAGGAGAGAGACGATTTCAGTCACCGAGGGTAAAGAGGACAGCAAAACTTATTCTAGACTGGTGGCACAGTCTAGGAACAAGTTGCTGGGGTTGTTAGGTTGGCTGCCTTCGTCACTGCTGAACTATTCTTGTAATGGTTAATTTCATTAAAATGTTTTAGGGCCTGTGGCAGAAAATGATAAGTAAAACACTACTTTTTGAGATAAAAAAAAAAAAAAAAAAATTCAGTTCTCATGCTCCATGAAGTTGTACAAGGGAAATAATTCATTCACACAAATAATTACAACCCAGAAAAAGAACCCGTGACAGTTTTAGGAGTCAAAGAAAAAAATGCAGTTGAAATGCAGCAGTGAGATGCTCACTTTGGGAAACTTACCTGTGGCTACCCTAAAATGCTCTGCCCTCCCAAGTCCACAGACAAGCGCTGTGTGCCTCTTTCAGCCACTCCTTCACTTATGCATGGGCATCCCATCTGCTTCCTCCAAGACTCAAGTGTCTGGGACTGTCACCTGCGTTTCCCCAGCCGTCTCTGCCTCCGGAAGCATTCCCACTAGCACACACACACGCTGCTCTATCTTCTGACCATGTGTCACTCCCCAGCTACTGTGCCACATGCCTGCTCCTCTTACAGCAGAACTACTCAGTAGAGCTGTCTCTCCTCCTGGTACCCACCTTCTCTCTTACCAGGTCACTAAACTCACTCCAATCAGACATTTATACCCCAAACCTTCCAACTAGCCTGACATATATGTGGACTCTTATTGTGTGTCCAACGCTGTTCTAGGCTCTGAGCCGAAAGGTAACACAAAAGAAAAAAACTTTCTGCCTTCAAGTTTACATTCTCAGGGAAGAAGAGAAATAAATAATACACTATATTTTACTTATTTATCAGCTGAAGATAAGAACTCTAGAGAACAAAAAGGCAAAGCATTTGGAAGGAGGTGGTGAGAAAACAAGTCATGTGACCATCTGGGGAAGATCATTCCAGGCAGAGGAAACAGTCAAGTACAAGGGCCCTTGGAGAGTGCTTAGCAAGAGGCCCACATGATTAGAGTGTTCTGAGCAGAGTGGGGCATGAGCCAACTTCTATTTTAGTGGATCACTCTGGTTACTATGTTGAAGACAGACTGATGGCTGGGGGACAAGAGGCAGCCGGGAGAACAGACAGGAAGCTACTGGGATAATTCAAGTGAAGATGGTGGAGACTCCCACCAGGTGGCAGCAGCGGAGGTGGTTAACAGGTGTCAGGTTCAAGCCGTAGTTCAGCTCAACAGGAATGATGAGAGGGTCATCTACTGAGATAGGGAAGACTATGAGACAAATCTGGAGGGAAGAGGAGGAGTCTGGCTTGGGGACAGGTCAAGTTTGAAATGTCTTTCAGGATATCCAACTCAGTAACACTCAGAGCAGGAGGCTGGATGTATGGGTCTCAAGCTCAAGGAAGAGGTCAACCCTAGAGATGTAAATTAGGGGATCATTAGCACAAAAATTCGGAGAAGGCAATGGCAAGCCACTCCAGTACACTTGCCTGGAGAGTCGCATGGACAGAGGAGCCTGGTGGGCTGCGGTCCATGGGGTCGCTACTAGTCAGACACGATTGAGCGACTTCACTTTCACTTTTCACTTTCACACATTGGAGAAGGAAATGGCAACCCACTCCAGTGTTCTTGCCTGGAGAATCCCAGGGACGGCGGAGCCTGGTTGGCTGCCATCTATGGGGTCGCACAGAGTCGGACACGACTGAAGCAACGCAGCAGCAGCAGCAGCACAAAAATTGTTAGTCATCAAACAGGATGAAAGGAAATGTCAGTGAACCTAACTAGGGAAGAGAGCTAATTACTCAAAATTAAGAGGAGAAGAAGAGAAGAAATCAACAAAGGAGCCTGAAAAGACAAGAGACTAGAGAGGAATGCTAGGAGATATGGCGTCCCAGCTTCCTCCTGCTGCCAGTAACACAGCATCAGAAACCTGGTGGCTTAAAACAACACAAACGTATTATCTTGACATTTATCATCATGGCCCTTTCCTCTATCTTCAAAATGCATCTCTCCAACTTCTGCTTCCCCAGTCACATCTCTTACTCCTGCTCTCCTTGCTCTTCTAAGAACCCGACCCACTTGACTAACCCAGGAGAATAACCTCCCCACCACAAGATCCTTTACTCAACCACATCTACAAAGTCCCTTTTCCTATGTAAGACAATATATTTGCAGGCTCTAAAGATTAGAACATGAACATTTGGGAAGGACCATTATTCTGTCTACCACACCAAGTGAGAAAGTATTTTTAGGAAGAAGAAATGATCAACTGGGCCAAATTAAGAATGGGCAAAAATATATAAGGCCTTGATAAGACTAGTGAGGGGGACACTCTCTGTCCCCCTTCTGATGTCTATGTCAGAAGCTTTCTCTGTGCCTTTTTATACTTTAATAAAACTGCTACACACACACGCACAAGAATGGGCAGAAAAAATTCACCACTGAATTTAGCAACATGGAAGTCATCAGCCAACACTGATAAGAGCAGTCAGCGAGGTGAAACCAAAAGGGGTGGGGGCGGAGAACAGAGACAGATGAGCACAGGCCATTTACTTAGAATGTTTAGCAACACACAACAGAGAAATGAGACAAGAGCTGGAGGAAGGTACCAGGCCAAGAAAAAAAATTTTCCCACATGGGAAAAGATTTGTATTTTTATGCTATGGAGAATGACCCAGTCAGGGAGTGGGGGGGAACTGGAGATGCAGCAGAAAAGGGGAGAATTGTCAGAGCAGTGTCCTTGAGTGGGTAAGAAGAAATAGGCTTACTAGGCTAAGGGTCTGCTTTAGAAAACAGCATGCTCATCCACAGAAATAGGAAGAAAAGTCAGCCAATGTTTATCATTTGTTTTGCCCAGCCACATACAATTGCAAGTGGCAGCTACCAGGAGCTGGGGGTGGGTAGGGGCAGTGAATTGTTACTTTAATGATAGAGAGCTTCAGTTCTGCAAGATGGAAAGAGTTCTGGAAACTGGTTACACAACGTGAATGTACTCAGCACTTCTGAATGGTTAAGATGGCAAGTTTTGTTAGGTATATGTCACCATAATTAAAAGTCAAAATAAATAAATACTTTTTAAAAGCCATGTAAGTCCTTTAAGTCAGTGAAAACAGACAAATGCAATTACACATGCTGCTAGTTTTATGTTAACTTGTTTTCAGTTTTGCAGACTGTGATTCAAAAAGTTGGGTTTTTCCAGGAGACTATAGGGTGAAGGGGAAAAAGAGCAAAAGGCACTGAGGGTGGGTGTGAAGGGTGATTATAAAGACTCGAAGCCAAGTAACAGAGAACACGAGGCCAGGAGGGGCTAAAGCCTGGGGAAAGGGGGAAGACCTATAGCCCATGCGCTCAACAGGCTGTTCGATCCAGTGGGTTGGGTTGCCAGGATGGGGGGAGTAGAGAGAGCGAGCCAAGCGGCCTGGCTGTGTTCTCCAGCTAACCCACTCCTGCCTGAAGGTCTTGCCGCCCGCTCTATCTGGGTAGCACTGCCTTTCCTCGCGTCTCCTCACAGCTTGCTTCCTAAATTGGGGGTGGGGGGGGGCTAGTTCATGCTCACTCCTTCCTCTTGACTGACCACGCATAGAGCGGGAAGACTGTCAACTGCCCCTCCCTGTTTAATTGGGGGCAACCATCGCAAGGGCAAGATGATACGATTAACAGTACACACCAGGGTTCCTGGCACTGGAGACCCTCGGGGGCTGTGGTAGGGAGCAGTGTGAGCATCACGACGCCAAGTCACACTATGTGTTAAAAGGCTCATGAGTTCAGCGCTTCCCTTCCCTTGCCCTCCTGCGCACACAGTCTGGTTTCAAGAGACCCTGGTTTCAAGAGACCTTGCTTGAACTGAGTACCGCAGGCTGTGGCACGCTAGCATTCCTGCAATAATTCCTAGAGCCACTACTCAAGCTCAGACTATCCCAGCAGCTCCTTTGTTCAGTCTCTGAGTTATGTTTGCAAATCTCAAAGCAACAGAGAACTCAGCCCCGGGTGGAAGGTCTATATCTGCAGATGGTGGCGTGTCCTGGGGTCTGATGCACTGGAGATATGTTTCCCCTCCCTCATCTTTCACCCGACCTCTAACTTCTCACCTGTGATTTTTTCCAAAAGAGAAACATCTTGCACTTCCTGGGGTAAAGAAGCAATTTTCTGTCGGACAGTAGCATCCCCCGATGCAGCATTTTCTAGGTCCTGCAAAGCTTTGATCAGCTCCTCAGTCTGTACAAGGAAAACACAGACAACACTATCCATAAATACATGTGGGGATGTGTGGTTTAGAGAAACTTAGCTGGAGTTCAACAAGGTGAAGGAGAATTCTTCAACATGATCATCCCTGACATTTAAAAAAGAACCACTGTCCTTACCCCAGAGTGTACACCGAATCAGTGATACGAATTCTAAGAGAATTCACATAGTATTTCTAAGTATGAGGCAGAACACAAATGAAATTCTACATAACTGAGAAAAATAATTTTTTTAAAGAGGGTGTTTTTGGCAGCTTAAGAAAATGGAGTCTGGTTTACATTGCTTAGTTTCAAAGGATGCATGATCTCTAGTATAGAACGGCCTCCAGTTTAGAGTAAAGGAACATATACCAAATGCTCTAGCAACACTGTGTGTTGACTGATTAAATGAAAGGACACGACCTACTTCAATTCTTTCCTGGATTTGCTCTACAAAATGAATGTTACAAAGATGATGTTTTTGATTTCGGCAGCCACTACCAAAATTAAATGTGTCAAGCTCATTAATTAGAAACAAAGAGGGAAGAAAACCCCCCCCCAAAAAAAAACAAGAATGCATATTCTATGTATACCAAAAAAGTGTTTTTTAATTGTCAGGGAAACATACAACACTGACAGGTTAGCTAGTTCACAATGACCCCCAGAGTACCATGAAGCTGGCAGTCAGGTTATCCTGAAAGTTGGTCATTTGGGCTGTTCTCTTGAAAGTTTTTAAATGCAAAGATACATGGCCTAACACTGTTTTCATTTAACTCCCAGGCTAATTTGACAACATAACACAAATAAGACACGCTTTCTTATTTACACAGGCCTTAAGCACACCCATGTGTAATAAAAGAAAGCTGCATTAGGCAGAATGAGAGGCAGTTCAACTCAGTGAAATGTGTATGGGCTTTGAAGTCAGCCAGGCCCAGATTCAATTAAAACACTGAGTAGGTTACTTAATTTGTCTCCTTGAGACTCACTTTCTTTGACTGTAAATGAATACATAAATAAACAAACAGCTAAAACGAACCAATCATAGAGAGTTCATGAACTAATTTATACAAGGGGGTCAAACAATGCAAATTTATGGCTAAAAACTCAGTCAATGTTAGCACCTGGTCTAATATTTAAATAGGCTATAGTGCGGCAAATTTGCTGTTGCTACACAGACTATCCTTAGATACTAACGCATTGTTTACTTATAAGACAAGCCATGGTAGAGGACTTTTGAATGTCTTTATCTACCGCTTTACAAAAACTACTTTTAAAGAATATTTTAAATTTCTAGGAGTGAAAAAATGCCAAATCCAATTACTCTGTAAAACACAAATCCATCCCGGAGCTGAGGCATGCAAAGACAAAATCAAGCCTGCTTCAGGATGTGGACCCTGCACCCAGTGCCAAGAGCTGCCCTCTGGTGATTCATACTATTGATCACTAGCTCCACCTTGTGGCCAGAATCTTCAACTAGGGGTCACTTCAAGCCATTAGGCCCTATGCTCTGGGGGGTCAAGACATACCAAGAGGGGTCCTGCAGAAGGATCTTGGGGAGAGTAGCTTCCAGGATAGTCGTCATCCTCCTCCTCTTGTATTTGCTGAAAAGTTCGCTTCAGAGATTTCTTCTCCTCTGTTGCTAGAGGAAAGAAAAAAGTGACACATGTGGTTCACTGCAGCCTGAAGAGGTGGGTCAAATGCTAAGCACAATGGGTCACAAGTGAAAAAGGGCAGAAGGGTGTACCTTTCCAGAGATGGCCTAACATTAACCCTAACGCCACCTATTTTGAAGTGGTGGTCATTCGTACATTATTGAGTCAAAATGGCCTCAGTTGGTTATCTCAGATTGACTCACTGGAAAAATACCACCGGAAAAAAGCATCTAAAAGTGAAACTCACCAAACTAACATATTTCACTAAAAAACCTCATTATCTTTAAAAGAAAACAAAAAGTTAACAGGGAAAGTAAAAAGGTAACAAATCTCATCAGAAAATATAATGAAGCAAGACAATGTGTGCCACGATCTGTATAGACTATACCATGTGTACAATGAGAGACTTTACACCTTCTGGGATCATTTCAGAAAATTAGTAGAGAGACCCATCGATAAGACTGTGTCAAAAGCTCTAAAAACAAATACCATTTAAGTCATCCCTTTAAGAATAAAACAAACCTAGTTTTACCTTAAAATTTAAAATAACCATTGCTGAGCATGATGATACTACTGAGAGAAAGGACCTAAGTCAACATTTTAAAATTAACCACTTTTGAGGCTAATGGCTTACATTTTTTAATTATCTGTACCATGTGCTCTTAAATTTTTATGATGGATGTATTAATTTCAAAATCATTCTTTTTGCATTAAATTGGACAATACAAAATAAACGCCAAACTACTGAGGGACATAAAGCTAAATGAGAAATTCAAGTTTGGAAAGTAAAGAAACTATTGGATGCCTAATATGTGCCAGGCATTCTAACAGTTTCTTTACATTTGATCCTTTCAACAATTCTAAGGCGTGGTGTGTCTTCATTTTATACGTGAGAAAATGAAGACCCAGAGAGGCTAAATAACTCATGTAATGGTATGATTTCAACATCTGTGTGCTTTCCACTGAACTCAGCTAAAACTTAGTGCCACCCAACTATCCTCTCATCTTGTCAAGTGAGGGGCACCATGCACCTGCCTCAGAACTCTGTAAGTTATAAACAGGACACAGATACTTCCTGCTTAATTCAACATTCTCTTCTGGAACCCAGGATGTAGCTCCTGTTCTCTACCTTACATATTAACTGAGCAAACTGTGTTTGACGTGAAAGCCAAGTCAATATTGTGGGTTTCATTTTTTTTTTTTCTTAATGTTTTGTTTGCTCTACTAAAGAAGAGAAACAGCAGCATTTGTATGACGGGCAGTCCTGCCTCCGCGCTATTCTATTATGCACAGATTTATTACCACGGTTTGGTTAAATGACACCATTCTCCCATCAACACAGTTTAAATTTCAGTTGTCATGGTGTATTTACTCAGAGTAACTGCATCAACAACAAACCTCGCTGCTAACTTCGGTCCACAAATCACTACGTAAATAACAGAAGGGCATCATCATTAGTGACCGCATCACTTCTTTCAAGGTCAGTAATTGGTCACTGTTATTCAGTTCACACGTAGGCAACGAAGTGTTTAGTCGTGTTGTTAGTCTCCCAGTGTCAAAATCGACATGACAGTTTATAAAAATAAATAATCAAAACAGGGAACTGACTGACAAAGATGAAAGAGCAACAAAGAAACTAAAACTAAAATTAATGCTGGAAATGAAATTCACACGAAACATAAATGGGGCTGTACAAGAGACGGCTGGCTGTAGGGATGCGGACCCTTGTCATGTTCTTCAAGAGACTCTGGATTCACAGCCAGAGGGAACTTAGTGAAGGCCAACTTATCAACATAAAAGAAGAAAGTGATTGTGATGAAAAGAATGACAATGTCCTAGAGGAAGTAATGTTGACAAAATTCACTTTAGAAGAATGTTTAAGATACTTCACAACACTGAAAGCACAAAGGAAAAAATGCTGGAAACTGATCCAAAGTTAGAAAGGAGTATGACAAAGATGGAAAAGATGCAACAAGATTTGTTCAAATCACTCTTGATAAGTCTGTTACAGAGAAATAAACATTGCAACTCATGTTTCTAATTTATGCTAAAACATGCTAAATAAGTCTTTATTTTACTTTCTTGTTTTCTTATACAATTGTGATCAACAGTGAGTTTTTCTTTCTTTGACAAAAAAATTTTAAAAGTTACAGAACAATTGTAATTTTCTCAATCGATTATTAAGATCACTTTGTATGTATTCAGCTTGACCAGTCATTTTTACAGTCCTGCACTATGCAAAGCAAGAATGGCTGTATTTTTCAAACAGAAAATCTGTAAGCCTATAATTTGCATAAGAAATATCTAGCAGTACTTTGCACACAGTGGCTGCCTAAGTAGTATGTAGCGTGTGGTATGACCCCATCAGCGTTCAGTCACTACAGCATCAAAGTGGCTATGTTTGATTAGTAGCCACAAGAATGTAAGCACAGGAGCAAAAAGAATTTATAGTCTTGTTTTGTTGACTTCCAAACACCTATAAGAGAATGCTCAAAATATAACTGTTAAAGACACTAAAGCAGGTAGAAAAAATTATAAAACTTGAGTCCTTCAGTTTTCCAACTCTCATACAGAAATTATTACATAGAAAAACCACATACCACTGAACATCTCAGGACACTCGGAATCACTGAATTCAGATACTGGAAGCCCTTACACACACCTATGTCTATGCTTTCCCCACTGCTCCCCACCTCATTTTTCATGAGAATGTCAAGGCCCACCAGCTGAGGTTTCTCTAAAGCCAGAGAGCTTGTTTAGTAAGTCTGGGTCCTACAGCAAAAGCTTTCTGTCTCCTAAGCAGGAGTTCTTGCTGTCACTCACTCACAGCAATGCAAAGCTAGATCAAACTGATGACAATTTTAGGGCTGTTTCCGTCCTTCACATCCTGATGGAAGAGGGAAGTAATCATCATCATCCTATGTTTCCGGTTCTCTTCTGTCTCCACTTAGAGGACCTGCTGGAAATAAATTATTGATCATTTCCCCCACAGGGCTCCACCTTTCCTGAACTATCTAGTTCCACTCTGAACACTTCCACTGGCTCCATCTTCCAAGTACCATGCCTTGGAGAACAGCAGACTCTCTCCCCAAGTCCCAGCTTGTACAGATTCCACGCCGGTGAGGGATCCTTGCACACGTCCGCTTTCTGCTTCTTCCCAAAGCCTCTGCTCAGCCACCTGGCCTTTCTCATGCCTCATCCAGACCGCTGTCCCAACTGCATCCTGCCTCTTCCAATCACGCCTTCTCCAACATGGACAGTAATCTCTCTCTTACTAAAGCTGAGCTCTGGCCCCATCAGGCCTCTATTCAAAACCCTGGAAAGGCCACCGAGGTTCAGTCTACTTGGTAACGAATGGTGACGGCAGCATCACTCTCAGCACTCCCTTTCAACCGTCACTGCCTCCTCTAACCCCACGGGCCTCTCTTTGAAAGCACTTGGCCCTGCTACTTTGAATGTCCGTTGGCAGGCACAGGCCTTCCCTCTCTGATAGAAACCTTCAGTACCTTATTCCTTTACAGCCCTACGATGCTCAGGAAAGTATCAACACACCTGAGCTGGAAACCTCCTAAGGGCAGAGGAAGCACAGTGCTTGGAAAGCCCCAGTGCTGTGCCACAAATGACCATCCCTGCTGTCCTTTACACAAACCGGACTCTCCTCTGCTCATGTGCAGAGTTAGCAGTGCGGATGCCCAGAATCCTCAGTCGAGTCATACAACCATTAAAATGGCCCAGGCATCTGCCAGGCCTGTTCCTGCATTGATTTCAGACTAGGCACCTTCTGCTATCCGTTTGGTTCTGACCACAGCAGTTCCTCTCATCCCCTTTTCACGCCCTCACTCTGTTCACAGGCAGGGCAAACACCTCAGGGGCAAAGTTCCTTCTGTCCTCATCTTGCACACCTTCTGTTCTGTCCTCCAACTCATTCCCGTGTCTCCAGGGGGCCCTGCACTCAGCTAACCATCAAATGCTCTGGTGACCGAAGGGTTTACGGTATGCTTCTTAGAGACCTATGATAGAATTCCCGACAGTAAAACTAATTCTAAGGCAAAAAGTTAGCCCAAAGGATCCCCAATCATATTAGAAAATGCAGTCATCTACCCAAAAAGCTGGACCTTCTAAAGATCTACTAAAAATGTCTAAGATTTAAAAAAAAAAGGAAAAAAAACCCACAGATTTTATATTACTTTTATAATGAAAAAAGAATCAGGAAATACTGTTTCTAACAGCTCCCTCATTCTTTGTTCCCTCCCTGCAAAATAAGAGTTTTCTTTTAAAAAGCACATTAACTTCTACTTGTAGGGAGAAAAAGATGTGCAGCAAACCAAGGGCTGACACTCGAGGCACAGCTCTGGAAGCACCCGACCCGTCTCATCTCACTGGACTGAACCACCAGGTCCAGCCCTGAACCCGGGAAGCTAAGCCTATAGTGTGTGCTCTGAACCACCATGCTTTCCAACCTTGCGTAAAATCTCAGGGACTGAAAATACTAACAAGACTCTTCCTACTTTTGCTATTGGCTTGTATTTAGAAACTCAGAATATTAGATATTAGAACTGGGAGGGGGTGCCAAAAAGAAGCCATGTGATCACATTAATAACTTCATATCTACATGATCTCAAGTAATCCTCACACAAGCCTATGAGGTATTACTATTAATAGCCATACTGTACAGTGAGGAACCTGGGGCTCAGAGAGGTCAAATGCCACGCCCAAGGTCACACAACTTGCAAGTGACAGAGCTGGGATTCATACTCTGGAGTTTGCTTTCAAACCCTTGCCCTGAATAGCTAAACTAACTATACTAAAGGTCCATGGAAGCTGAGTGACCTACTCATGAATTCATATCCTAATTCAAGTCTACTAAATCCATGTGCCTGCAAGGAAAAGTTATGGTGTGAAGAAAATACGCTTTTAAGTTATACAGACCTGGGTTTATATAGACTTACTTATCAATTGTATCTACTTGGACAAAATTACTCAATCCTTTTGAGTCTTAATACTGTCATTTGAAATACAATACCAAGTACATATAGTCCTTAAGTACCTAAAATTAACTAACAGGAAAAGAAGCCAGCAGAGAGGCTGGAGTTGAATAAATGTTACTTCCTTTGTACCTCCCTTTTCCTTCCAAAGTCTACAACTATAGGATACTGTGTGATTTATGTGGGACTCCAGTAAATGATGAAGTTCCACCCAGACAAGCAACGGCTTGAGTATTCCCAAGAACAGAGAGACCACTTTAGAAGCCTGGGTCCTGTACCTGAGAGACAGGTGAGACAGTCAATTCCTAGGCAGGTTGATAAGAAGTCCGGGAGTTCCCGAGGAGAGAGGGGTCTGGGGTTCTCAAGGAGGAGAGGACAAACATTTTTTTTCTCTACGTTAGTCACATAAAACGTTTTTTTCTTTAAACCCGGAACTGATGATTACACAACAAACAACTCAGTTTAAACTCTACTAAGGATTATATACATGGGGTCGCAAAGAGTCAGACACGACTGAGCAATTGAACTGAACTGAAGGATTATATAACAACAATGTATCCTGCTTGAGGACAGTTCTCCTTCCTGAAAACCTTCTGGATAATCCTGTTATTTTAAAATATAAATTGTGGGAGAGGGTCTGGTAAAATTTTCACAAACTTGAGACATTCTTTTGATTTACTGTAATAATTAAAAAGTATGTAACTCCCTTGCTAACGCTAGCAAGGGGGGCATTCTCCATCCCCCTTCTGATGTCTATGTCAGAAGCTTTCTCTATCCCTTGTCTTACTTTAATAAAACTCTGCTACACAACTCTTGAGTGATCAAGCCTGGTCCCTGGTCCCGTAGCTAAATCTTCTTCAGAGATCACAAATCCGACATCGTTCACCATAAGCTATCACAGGTATATAAACTCAAGAAAAGTCCAGTTCTAAAAATTCCTAAACTCACACATTCTAAAAGATTAGAACTGCCAAAGTTCCACAGGAAAATTTTTATTCCAAGGGTAAACTCTATAAAGTTGTCTCCAGACAAAGAATTACTCATGAATTAACACTGCAATATAAATGGACTATTTAAATTTGGAAATGAGCTTCTGGAAAAACTCATCAACATTCTGAAAGGACTGTGTAAAATATTCTGGTAATTGAAGTCTGAAGAAGACAGTGAGAAGACAGTGAGTTAGCTGAGATGAATACACACGTTGGAATACGTGTTTTCATCTTTACCAACTACAGAAAGAGAAATTATCTTTGGATCAGCATCATCCTCCACAGTAAAGGAATACTGCCTCTATTGTTAATGTCTAGACACTCCAAAAAAAAAAAAATCAGAAACCTAATGGAGCTATTTTCAAATCTACTGCTACCACAAATCCCCCAATTAGTCTGACTGCTCCCTGAGTGCAGAACTATTTCTCACTCCTCTCTGCTCTTTCCTATATGGTCTAGCAGAGCTGTTTACTCATAGCATATGTCTGGCAAATGTTTGTTGAATTGAAATTCAACACTTGGCTTCAAACATCATCTTTCAGAGCTCTCCTACTTGCCCAAAGGTGTTTTTAAGAAATCAGCACTGTTTACCAATGAACTTGAAGTCAGAGGAGAGAGAAGAATGCTGGATAATTCCCCGACGCTGTGCAGAACACCTCCAAAGGACACAACACAAACACCGCCAGAATCCAAAGTAGGAAATACCTCGCTTTTCAGAGTGACCTCAAAATTGTCTTCTGTCAACTCCAAGTAAAAGAACAATGATCTGCAGTCTGAAAGCACTTATGCCATTCTTAGCAAGCCTCTAGCCTCTAGTTTCACAGGAAAGTTACTCTACCTTAAAAAATACATAAACTCAGATCTGGAAGGGATCATGAAAGGCATACAATAAAGAGTTGCTGAATGAATATCATCAAGTATGCTGCTGCTGCTGCTGCTAAGTCGCTTCAGTCGTGTCCGACCCTGTGCAACCCCATAGACGGCAGCCCACCAGGCTCCCCCGTCCCTGGGATTCTCCAGGCAAGAACACTGGAGTGGGTTGCCATCTCCTTCTCCAATGCATGAAAGTGAAAAGTGAAAGTGAAGTCGCTCAGTCGTGTCCGACTCTTAGCAACCCCATGGACTGCAGCCTACCAGGCTCCTCCGTCCAATCATGGTTAAATTCTATTGCAGACACATGTTCAAAATACTAGAGGAACAAGGAGGGAATTGGCTACATGTGCCCAGACAAACTAGCAAAGATGTCAGAATGAGAGTAACATTCTTGAAGAGTAGGTTCACTACATACAAGGGGCAAAAAGACATTTTAGGCAGAGTTAACAGCAGATGCAAAGGAAGGGGAACCACAGAGCATTCAGAGGGGAAGTTGTTAGGAATGGCCATTTAAATATGGTACATATGAGGAAATGGGAGAAGAATCTGGAAAAGGACACTAGTTCACATTATAAACAGAACACCATGTCAGGACTCGGACTTGATCCTCCAGGCAATGGGTATATATACGCAGTCACGTGAGAGCTGTGCCAACCGGAATCACAACTAACCAGAAGCCAAAGAACCAAATAATGTTTGGTCTTACTCCTCTTCAAAGGAAAAAACAACATAGCTTTTAAGAAGGACTTGGCAAAATTCACATACATGCATGTACACATTACCTGAGGATATTCTTGATTCAGTAAAGACCAAAACCAATTTTTGATGACAGCTGACACCCATCAAAAGTATGTCCCCAAACCACATGAACATTTAATGAAACTGAGTTCCAAAAGGGCTTAAAGGACTCATTCAAGAGCCTATAGTAGTTAATGGCAAAGCTAGGACAAAATCTTACCCAGGGTACTTCCTAGTTCCCTAGAACTCTAAACAAGTTTGCTGTTCCTTTCCCTTGTGCAAGGCAAGTCTCAGAAAGGCAGGAGTGAACCAAGGAGAATACAGAGCAAAAGGCAGGGTACGAGATGATGAAGAGCATGAATACTAGAACCAGGCTTACACGCTGCAAGCACTACATAAATTCTCACCATCATTTATGATCATCTCTCTCTGAAGAATCATACAATCGCTGGTGGTTCACAGCAACCCCCACTGCAGCTTTTCATATCTGATTCGAAAGTAGGCAAAGACCAAGAGCTGTAAGCATGTGGTGATGTGTCTACCTTTGGGGGGAGGGCTCTTGGAGTCCTCCATAGACAGCTTCAGCTGCTGGATGAACTCGCCGCCATACACACTTCTTTCTTGCCAGATGTTCAGCAATCTTTCTAAAGGTTTTTTACAGCCTTCATCTGCCTCTCTGCCCAGAAAAGATGAAAAGATATATATAAGCTTAAGATTTTTTATTTTTAATTAGGACAGATTTACTTAAAAAAACAAAAACAGAAAACACCAACAACTGACTACATGATTTACATATTTAAAAACAGAAGGAAGAATAAGGTACATACTGTAATTAATGGATACTCAAAACTTCACCACAAACTATATTCTTCCTGTGGTGTGTAGGGAAGAGAGAGGGATTATGTTACAAAAGTAATCTGTGTCTTTTATCCTCTTTGAAAGGCAAATAGGGCAAAAGCCAAAGGCTCGTTTTCACTGACAGAAAATTATCAAAAACCAATCATATCAATTGTGACAGCTTGCTTTTTAGAATGCATTAACTTAAGTCTAGTATACTGCTGGAAAATTAAAGCAGGTCAAAACTTTTTCAGGTGAGAAAAAGAATGATTAAAATCAAATGTTTAAAATGGGAATACATTTGTAACAACTCATCAATGCTAACACACCAACACCTCTAACGCACAAATGCAATTGTACACATATATATGTCAAGACTAATCTCAACTTTATACTCACTGCTTCATAATTATTTTCATTCCTTGCTAGTTCTACATTCCAGGTTCACACAAAGGTGTTGAGCAGATACTCTTAGAACACACTGAGCACAATACAGTTCTTTGTAATTTATATCTGAATGAAAGAAGCTAGGTAGTTTTATTCTTGACATATTACTCTTCTTAAAACAGACCATTTTTCAGGGCAATGACCATAGCTCACATTCAACATTAGACAGTTGTTTACCATAAAGTGTCAGATAGCAAGTGGAAGCGTGGGGGGAAGACTTTTCGAAAGGAAAACAAATCCCCTCACCATCCGCTGCGTCACTATGAATTGTTCTGTTCTGTGAAGCACTGAGGGGCTTTACACAAGAACAGATACCCTGACATCTTAGCATCTCAGTCAATAAATAGCTTTAACAGGAACCTCAAAAAGTGGTGAGTGAAAGTCACTCAGTCCTGTCTGACTCTTTGCGACCCTATGGACAGTAGCCCCCCAGGTTCCTCTGTCTAGGGGGATTCTCCAGTGGGTTGGAGAATCTGGAGTGGGTTGCCAAGCCCTCCTTCAGGGGATCTTCCCAACTCAGGGAAGTTGGGAAGTCCTGCATTGCAGGCAGATTCTTTACCAACTGAGCCACCAGGGAAGCCCTCCATACCAAGTTCAACTTAGGTGGGAATTTCACCCACCACCAGCCCTGACAACACTTTTAAAACTTAAAAGATGAGCTGAGGTTTTGGCCTCATCTGGTCAGATTGTATTAGCGGCAAATTTCGCTAAATTGGGGGGGTCAAAGTACTAACTAAATCAGGATACATGCAAAATTCTTTTGTTCAGCCTTTTTTTTTTAAGTCAGAGGTGAGGATGAGGAAAAGGGGGGAAAACTTTCCACTGACAGCTTATAAAACTTAAAGATATGACCCTGATATTTATAACAAAAACATCTCTACTCCATCTTCAGAATACATCTAGAAACAAATAACTTCTGTTTGCTATCAGCCTGGACCAAGTCACCATCATTTCTTGTCTGATGACTACAGCAGCCTCATTACTAGTCTCCCTGCTTCCAACCTGTCCTCCAACCATCTATTCCCAAGGTTTAAAACTCCAATCCTAACTGTCTTGTGAAGGCAGTTCACATCACTTTCTCCAAACTTTCAACAGTTCTTCCCATTCTCCCTCAGAATAAAAGTGAAAGGCCTAATAAAGCCGACAAACCCCTTCTCAGCCCAGCCCATTGTTTCCCTGACCTCACCTCCTGTCCTCACTCTCCCTTCCCTCCCCCACAGCTCCCTGGCCCTCCTGCCTCAGGGCCTTTCCACTTCGCCTGGAACCACATTACCCGACACAGCTCAGGCCCAACAAGGCCCCTCTGCTCTCCTCCTTCAGGTGTGTCTGTTCACACAGCACCTTTCCAGTGAATCCTTTCCTAATCTTCCTATTTAAAAGTATACTCTTTGCTGTTGCTGCTGCTGCTAAGTCACTTCAGTTGTGTCCGACTCTGTGCAAGCTTAATTTTTCTCCACAACATTTAATATTTGGATTGCTGTATGTACAGTTTCCCTGTTGTTTATACCCTTTCCATTTGAATGTAATTTTCACAAGGACAGGGATGTGTCTTCCCCCAACTGCTATATGCCCAAGAATAAGCACAATAAATGCTGAACTGCAATGTCTTTAATAAAATTTTAGATAGGTTTCAGTAGGCCAGACAATTAGTTAGCTTTCAAAGACCATTTTACCACGCGGAGGTCATTCATGTCAGACGTGAATTCAATTAGATACTCATCTGCTCATTCATCGGGGTTTGTGAAATGCCGTGCTTGGAATACACCGAACAAGATCTAGGTCCTCACCTCCAGGGCTTGCTCTAGCAGCACCCCACCTCTCCATCCCTTCACATCTAGAACGCTCAACCATATTTTCTACTCAGCATTTTGCAGGCACTGGAGAATGTGACGGTGTTCATGCTATCCCCGCTCCCTTCAATGGAACCCCCAAAATGGAACAAGGTGAAGAGCAAGAAGCCGTTGGTAATTCAGGTAGCTGAAGTGTATAGGGAGTGTGTGGAAACAGCAGAAGAAACTGGAGGGATAGAGACAGAGTGGCCTGAGATTACAGAGGACCTTATTCTGTTGTTAAGTCTTTATGGCCTTTATCCTGGAAGCAACAAAGTCCCTAATGTGATCAAATGTAGGCTTTAGAAAAATAAAGTCATTTTAACTATTGTAACAACAAAATCACAACCAACCAGAGTTTAACTGGTTGGTATTTTAACATGAAATCTGTTCTCTTGGGGCTTCCCTGGAGGTCCAGTGGTTAAGAGTCTGCCTTACAATGCAGGGAATGTGGGTTCAATCCCTGGTAGGGGAACTAAGATCCCACATGCCAAGGGGCAACTAAGCCCACGTGCTGTAACTAGAGACTGTGTGCCACAAGGAAAAATCCTGCTGATGCAATGAAGACAGCTCACAACCAAATAAATAAATACATGTATTTTTAAAATTAAATAAATAAAGTCCATTATCTGCAAATTTTCCTAAAAGAGAAACCAATCATGTCAACAAATTCCTGAAAGGATTGTGAGGGACATCTACCCAAACACCACCCACCATTCCTGCGGCTGGTGGTCTGGTGCTCCATTAAGGCTGATAGTACAGCTGCAGTCTCACTATTGCACAGTGGATACTGATGCTCGAATCTGTTAGCACCAAAAGATTTTCAAAAGACTTTCTAAACGCTAAAGCCAAAAGGGTGCTCTAGTTTAATGAGTGAACTAATTAAGCATGATAGGCTGATTCCTTGAGCACTGTAGTAAAACAAAGTTTTGCCACCTAAGGTCCAAAGACAGAGACACACAGTCAAGAAATCTCTTTACAGATGGGGCTCTGCTATAAGTAGCTCCAATGAAGTGGAAGTCACTTTAGCACCTGAACTGGATACAACCAATGCAATGAAATCATTTTATGACAGGAGGAGCTATCTTTTCAAGTTATACTAATTCCATTCTAATTAGAGATATTTAAGTGAAAAAACACCAAAAAACCCCTTGCCACCTCTCAATGAATAAACTGAGTTAGATAAGTACATGTATAACCTATTTTGTGAAACACAACTTAGTATGTATCTTAATTCTAATTAATTATAAATTCAACCACTGAAAATCTGATTTAAAAAGTGAAAAGTATGTATTATTCCCATGTGGAACTGCTGATTGAAGTGTCAGCTGGATGCCTGAGGGCCCGCCAAGCCTGGGTGCAGGTCTTCCTCTGCAAGTTCTAAGGGCGCTGCCTTCCTTGGCACACCCACTGTAGCGCGTGTGTTTCTCTCTTATCCCATGCACAGTAGGCCAATGGCGGGCCTACTCAGGACAGAAATTCTAAGTACCCTCAGCACTTCCAAAAGCACCTCATGTATGGGCAGAGCAGAAACAGTCCTTTGCAATTGTGTAGAAAACGTGATGGATAGGAAAGCCTGGCATCCATGCAGTCCATGGGGTCACAAAGAGTCTGACATGACTGAGCAACTGAACTGAGAAAAGAGTTAACACGGCAGGCCTGAGACTGCTGCCCTGAGAAAGGCCTGCTCACAGGGCTGGCCCTTGACTGGCATCTGGGAACTTGGATTTCAGACATGATCCCATCATGTCCTAATGGAAGAGGGTGGTTTACTGTGCTTACACTGTTTGTACAAACAGTATGGTTTTATGCTGAACACCTGCTTTTCTTCTGGGAGTCTAGAATTTTGGCCAAGAATGCCTGTGACCAACCCCAACAAAACCCCTAGGTACTAAATCTCTAATGGGCCCCGCAGGTAGACAACACTTAGCATGTGCCGCCGTAACTCAAAGGGGGAAGAATTGAGCATATCGCCTGGGACTCCACCACGAATGGACTCCTGGGAGCTTGTGCCTGGTCTCCTCTGGACTGCACCCCTTGCACCTTCTCCCTCTGCTACTTTTGCTTTATATCCCTTCACTGTAATAAATCACAGCCATGAACACAACTACACACTAAGTCCAGCGAGTCCTCCTAGAGAGTCACCAACCTGGAAGTGGTCTTGGGGACCCACGATTGTTATAACAGGAAATAAATATGTATAGGGGGATAATTCCAAATTCATGTCTCCAGAGATTAATTTCCTACTGAGCTTCCAACTATTTCATCCATCCACCTATCTGGCACCATCCCTTGGAATATCTATTAGGCATCTCGAACTTAATATAGCCAAAACAAAATTCCTGATTTCCTCTACCAATTCTTTACCCCAATCTCCATCACAGTAAGCAGGGCCATCAGTCATCCATATACTCATGTCAAGAATCTAGAAATACGCACTTTTTGACTTCTCTTTTCCCTCACTACCAGCTCCCACTTAATTCCCACAAATCTTCTCGATTTTACATCGGAGCGGGCCACACAAATCCATACACGTTTAATAAAGCTGTAATTTTCTCACCGCTTCTGAGTCCTAGCCAACATCACCTCTAGCCCATACAAGTGCAACACCCGCCATGCCCATGTCCCTGCCCTTTATAATTCATTCTCCACCCCAAAGTGGAGGAATGCTAGAACAAAAGTAATTGGAATACATCATTTCCCTGCTTAAAATCCCTCACTGACATCCCATCCGGACAAAATCCTAACACTCTCCCAAGGCTCACAGGGCATATGTGACTGTCACCTGGCTTCCTCTCTGGTTACTTAAACTGCTATTCAAACTTTATCTACTCCCAGGAGCTTGGGTTCCGCCCTGTAGCTTAGATGGTAAAGAATCTGCCTGCAATGCAGGACACCCAGGTTCAATCCCTGGATGGGAAAGATCCCCTGAAGAAGAGAATGGCAACCCACTCCAGCATTCTTGCCTGGAGAAGTCCATGGACAGAGGAGCCTGGAGGGCTACAGTCCAAGGGATCAAGGAGAGTCAGACACAACTGATCGACTAACACTTATTTACTTACAAGACTGGCAAGCTTTCCCTGACTTGAGAGGTTTGTTTCCCCCTCCCCCGCCCAGGTGGCAGGGGGTTTGAGGGAGGAAGTAGGAAATTATCATAAAGAGATACCTAATCAATTTTAGTCAATATTAATGGGTCTATCTTTGCTCATTTAATTGGACACAAAAAAACAATACAGAGAGCATTTCTCATTGTTGATAAGGAAGGTGCCTCAGGATCAAAGTGGAGTGGCTGGACTTTCTATCCTAATTATGGGGGTGGGAGTAGGGAGGGAACTTAGAAACATGGAGATTTTGGAAATAATATCCAAACAGAACCTTAAAAGAACTAGAAGAATGCAAAGAGGAAAGGTAACAGGCCATTTTATTTTTTTTAGGATCAGGTCTATTTTCCCCACGATGCCATGGAATTCGCCAAGACATGTTTACAATGTCTCCTAGATAGGTTTTAAGATGAAACCAAGTAGAGAAGGAATTTTTAATCTTGGTATTGCTCATCCCTCTTCTCCCACCCCTTTCTACTTATTCTTTTCTGACTTGAGGGCAGCAGAGAATGAGATGGCTGGATGGCATCACTGACTCTGTGGACATGAGTTTGGGTGAACTCCGGGAGTTGGTGATGGACAGGGAGGCCTGGCGTGCTGTGGTTCATGGGGTCGCGGAGAGTCGGACACGACTGAGTGACTGAACTGAACTGAACAATTACTGTTCAATGTTTAAGGAAAATGTGTGTTACAGGAATTATTTTAGTCAATTTCCTATACTCTAAATTAGTTAACTTATTCAGTGACTATTTACTGTATCCCTACTCTGTGCCACGGAGAAGGCAATGGCAAGCCACTCCAGTACTCTTGCCTAGAAAATCCCACGGATGGAGGAGCCTGGTAGGCTGCAGTCCGTGGGGTCGCTAAGGGTCGGACACAACTGAGAGACTTCACTTTCACTTTCACACACTGGAGAAGGAAATGCAACCCACTCCAGTGTTCTTGCACGGGGGAGCCTGGTGGGCTTACATCTATGGGGTCACACAGAGTCGGACACGACTGAAGTGACTTAGCAGCAACTCTGTGCCAAGGCTGTGCAACAATGTTGCTCAGCTCTTGGGACACCACTGACATCAAGACTAAAGCTTACCTAAGCTACCTATGCCAGACACTGCACTAGGTGCCTGGAACACAGCAAAGAACAAAAAAGAAACAGTCCTTCTCTTCACAGAGTTTATAATTTAGTACACACCCATGAATGAGCAAACACTGTTGTTTTACCTCACAACAACTCTAAGGAGATAGCAGGTAATATCCCCTTTTAACCAATTATGAAACTCGGGTTCAAAAAGCTCAGTAACACATCCAAGGCCACTCAGACAGTGTTGGAGGTAGAGCTACAGCCCACATCCAAGAAACTGAACGAAATCTCCTCAAACAAAGAAACTGCCTCTCTCCAATTTCAGACGGCTACTCTAGTAGTCTGTTCTAAGTTTATTCACTGTTAAGAGGATTCCGTATGTTTTCAAGTTCCTAACACATTCTGCTTTTTCAGTAGCCATGTTCACAAAAAAAAGACACTTGACAAACAAATATTTTGTTTCCATCTCTATAGAGCTAGATGTCATCTCTTAAAAATGTTCTGAATTTCTCATTTTATTCTTTCAAACTTTCCAAATCTTTCAAGGAATGCCAGACTTATTTCCACACTTAAGGTCTTTCACTTACACTCTAGACCCTAGAACAGTTTTTGTTTAACTCACTAGTCTCCTCTCTGCCAGTTTCCTTTGTCAAAGATGTTTACTTTCATATGTTAACTTAGTAACGTTCTAGTGAAAAGTAGTTTTTCTTTGCTTCTTCTGGGCAGCTAAGTGTAAAAAGCAGTTTGCTTTTAAATGAATAAAAATGATTTGTAAAACTTTCAATGAAATGTATAATTTCCATGATCTCAGCTATATGGATGCCCTACGCTCCCGTCCTCTGTCACAAAACACAACAGTGGCAGAGACTCAGTATGATAAGAGCCAGAGAAACTTTTCACACTAATAATTACTATCTTTGCAGTTACAATAATGACTACTATTTTTAGTAAGTTAGACATCCAGACACCCAGAAGGAAATAAATAAAAACAAAGGCACAAGCAACTAATTTCTTGCTAAATAGCATGGTTTTGTTAATGGAAAGTTCCCTTGTACAATTTAGCTGTGTTTTTTGACCATAAGCTACTGAGGTAACTCAGCCAAACCAAGGAAAATACCATATTCTAGAAATAAATTCAACAGTGAGTTCATCTAGGAGAAAAGATGTGCTTCAAGTGCTAGACTGAATCCCTTCAATACAACAAAATATTTACATGGCTGAGATAGTTCTCAAGGGCCCAGGCAAAATATAAAACCATACTCTCTATAAAGCACATCTCTTTTAAGTATGAAGTTGGTGAGTTACGAAGGCTATTACAAAAAAAGAACAAAAGAGAAAAAGTAATGCATTTAAAAATTAAACATACCTGGCAACGTGAGAAAAAGCATCCACAAGGACAGATTCAAATTCCCTCGTGAATTCAGGTCCTTTTCTTTTACTGTTTTGAATGACATCGTTGGCTAAGTATAGAAAAGTAAGCTTTCTATTTGATTTGGCTGGAAAAAAAGAAAAGATAATTTAGCTTACACCAAGGAAATTCTCAATCCACAATTCTTTTGCCTTATGCTACTCCTAAAGAATACTAAGACAAACATTATCCACTTGAGGTCTCGACTGCTATGTTTGAAAACAAACAAACTAACAATAAACACAATTTAAGGAACTCCTGGAGGTGTGTCTAGTAAAATAGGACTGAGAATACAATTTTGAAAAAAAAAACAAGAAAAGCCATCTTAATTTCTGTTATTTTAATCACTGTAATTAATTGGCAATAAAAATGAAGATAATCCAAAGAAGATTCCTAAAGGATGAGCAGTCAATATTCTCCAGAAGACATGTTAAAAGCAATATTTTCATTTATTCTGTTGCAGAGATGAACATCTCTAACTCACTGTTAATTATCAAACACCATGGAATGGAAGACTCAGTCAGGTGTCAATTCTAAAATAGATTCTTGTAATTTATGCTCCTGGACAAGCATTTCTTTTTCAACTGTTCAACAACCATAATCAGCCAATGATACCGACTCTACAATCCAGAGGAATCTCTAGATGTACCCGTGGATAGTCATCTTAAATAAAAATACAGGTTAACGCTACATAATCAGTGAAAATTTACACAAGTCTGAAATCTGAATATGCAAAATCATGGCTCCCACAAAAATTCTTCTCTCTTATACCTACTAAATGCAGCATTCTCTATTACTCTACATGGCATCATATATTAAACCATAAAAACATCATGCAATATATCTGAGTTATAGTTGCTTAGGGGAATATACTGAATTTCCTGGCTTCTCTGCACATAACTTTTCAACCATGGAGTTACATCAATATCATTTTTTGGTCCCAGTTTTCCTTTGTAAGAAATAAATAGTAACACAATCAGTTCAAAACAAAGTTTTCTTCAATATCAAAGTGCCTGAAAAACTCAAGCAAGCCCTGTATCAAACTTTACACACTGAATTACTAGTCTTTATTCCTCCCTTTGAGAAACCATTTCTGTTTCTTTTGAAATGCACACAGCATGCATAAATTCTGACACAGCAGGCATAAGATCTGACATTTTAAAATGTAGTACAGGAGAATAACTCAAGTAAAAATAAGATTTTTAAGGCATGTTACAGTTTAAACTGATGACTTAAAGTGTTCATAAAATTAAACAAGGATACACTGAACTGTATTAACCTTCTGGTAATAACCTAGTTTAGACAGTCAACTGATGAGAATATTGAAAACCTGGAGCTATCTTTAACTGTCCTAATGATTATTCAAAAGCAGAACGTAAGCGTCAATAGTTCCAATATGCCACTGCTGCTACAAAGGTATGATTACAGCAAAAAGCGCTTTTTTTTTTTTTAAGTAAACCTTGTTCTAGGATACTGCTACGAGTCGGACACGACTGAGCGACTTCACTTTCACTTTTCACTTTCATGCACTGGAGAAGGAAATGGCAACCCACTCCAGTGTTCTTGCCTGGAGAATCCCAGGGATGGGGGAGCCTGGTGGGCTGCCGTCTATGGGGTCGCACAGAGTCGGACACGACTGAAGTGACTTAGCAGCAGCAGCAGCAGGATATTGCAGCAAATTAAATGATCACGTTAACACCACCATGAAAGCTGAAGATTCAGAAGTAAAATAGAACTTAAGGAAGCAAGTCCGACTAAGTGAAGGTTTACAAATTTTATATACTTTATGCTAAAAAAAAAAAGCTGAGAATCCATACTGTGAAATGTCTGTTAGGCCCTTCAAGACTGGACACACTGTGCACCATCAAAAACCTGACCGCTGAGAAGACAGAGCGCCAAGGGTCCTGCCACCTGTGACGCCAATTAGTGCTCACCACCATCAAACTCAGCAACAGGGATGTGGTTAGGACAAAACTGCATCCCTCCACGGTCAGTGTCCTGAACAGTCAACAACAGCACCATGTGTGCAAGGGCAATGTAACAAAGTCTTAGACGGAATTCCCTAGTGGTCCAGTGGTTCGCACTCTGAGTGCTCACTGCCTCGGGCCTGGTTCTACCCCCAGTCAGGGAACTAAGATCCCACAAGCCACAGCCGAAACAAACAAAAACAACAAAAAATCCCCCACAAAACCCTAGAATACTTGAATACAGTCATGATACACAGAACACACCCACACCCCCACACACCCCGTCTACTCCAGCCCTGGGTGATAACTCACTTGTTCAGGTGTCTTTCCAATATGTCAGGACAGATTCTTTCACTCCCCACAAAGGCCCATTCCAAATTGGTTGAAACAGTTATTGAGCAAGGTTTAAGTAACTGGCTGTCCAAAATTTTTCACTTGTTTGGCTAGTTCTGACATCTAGGGAAACTAACTTTAAAAAAAAAAAAGTTTATTTACCTGAGTTCAGGCTAAGGTACAAAACACTACTGAAAAATGTTCATCTAAGAGCATATTCCCTGGAGAAGGAAATGGCCAACCACTCCAGTATTCCTGCCTGGGAAATCCCATGGACAGAGGAACCTGGCAGGCTACAGTCCATGGGGTTGCAAAAGAGTGGGAAACGACTTTGCAACTAAATAACAACACAGAGTATCTTACATCAAATTGTTTCAAAAAGAAAGGGAGTGGTTCTACCTAGAACAGAGTCCAAAGGGATAAATTAAGAATTATTCCTAGGAAATGGAAAGAAAATAACACAGCAGGAATAGAAACAGTATTCAAGCAGGAAAAGAAAAAGTTTAAAGTCTCATAAATATTTGGAGGCAAAAAAACCAATCTGTGTCTTAAAGAAATGACTACAGACAGAAATGCCCACTTTTAAATACTCAGGGTGGGCTAGAACCTAAAGGACTAGTCAATTTGAACATTAGGGCACAAAATCCTTTTCCACTTAGTGTGGAGGCATTTTCAATTCATGAAGGAAGCTTGGCTATTAGAAAACTGTATCCTGAGGCTTGGAAGACCAGCCTCTAGTTCTATATCGTCCAATGTGGTAGCCACTAGCCACATGCCGCTATGAATATCTGCTTTGTACCTAACAAAACACAGGAACTGAATTTTCCATTGTATTTATTTGAAACTTCCTTAGTCACACATTCTGAGTGCTCATGGCAAGAGGTTACCTTATTGGACAGCAAATGTAAAACATTTCTTTCATCACAGATAGCTCATGTTCCAACTGGATAACCCTTAACAAAGCATTTAATCTCTTCGTATCTTTATCTTTTCATCTATAAAACAGGGATAATGATGCTGACCTACTTACAACATAAGGTTCCATTATACGAGATTAGGGTTTAAGGAGCTTCATAAACAAAAGAACTCTAAATTGTTACTCTCAATAACTCAGTTATGGTGAGGGGGGGAATCAAGATGGCATCACAAAAGAAGTGACACTCGAGATGGATTTTGACATGCCTCTGAGATCATACTAGAAAGGATCCTACAGAGGCAATTCAAATTTTCTCCCCACGTCTCAGATGGAAATAATATCTGAGTGGCACAGTGGGGTACATGAATGAGGCTCTGGGAGACCCAGGCTCTATTCTCCAACTGCCTAAAAGGATGAGGGGGACCACCCCCCACATCTTGGTACAGCACATGATTTTGGCGGGGGTGGGGTGGGGTGGGTGTCTCTGCCAGAGGACTAGAATTGGGTCTCCCAAAAGAATCCCGGATTTTGGTGTCTACCAATCTGATGTTATCCAAGGCTCACAGGTTCTCTCATCTGCAAAAGAGGGTGACATCCTGAGCTCACAGAGAGCAGAGGACACATGTAAAGTTACTCCCTATGCTATAAAAGGTCTACCACACACAGGCTGTCCAAAACAGCGCTAAGCTTCATTTCCTCGGCTTTTTAATCTGAAACTCACCACGGCATGAGACAGCTATGTAGGTGCCCATCTTTCCCCACCTGAAAGCAACTGTGGCAAAGACCATGTCACACATGGAGTGTGTGACTGTATCTATCCAATGCCTACACTGTGCCTGACACCATGCTAGACGTTCAGGTGGATTAGGCTGATTACTCTTCACCACACACCCTTTGAGCCTCCTTTTTTCTCATCTGCCAAGTTCCTACTTCATAGAACTCTGAGAATTTTTAAAAAATGACGTGTGTAAAGAGATCAGTACTGCACTTGGCACAGAACAAACGCACCGTAAGTATCACTCATCATCACCTTCATTTTACAGATCAGGAAACTGAGGAACAGAGAAGTTAGGCTGCCGGGGCTCAGTAAATGACAAAGTAGGGCTTAGATTCCAGGCAGTTGGCCTCTGCGGCCAACAGGTTTTCAAGCACCCAACCCAGTGCCTGGCACATGACAGGCTGAGCTCAATCAATGGCGGTCAGATCCTGAGCAGGATCTAGAACCAAGGAGAGCTGCATGAGAAGAGGAGCCTGAGAGGCTAGGTCTAGGTGGAGTGGCCTCTTAACTTCTCTATAACGGCAGTGACTATATCCACTCCCCAGGACAGTGCTGAGCATTGGGTGCAAGGATGTACGAAAGGTCCTAGCACACTAACTGGCACAGAATAAAGCCTCTGTAAGGGCCAACTGTCCTCATTTTCGTTTGACAGATAAGAAAACAGAGGCTTAGAAGAAACTTGCCCGAGATCACTCAGCTACTAAAAGTGGCTGAGCCAGGGCTCGATCTGGGCAATCTTACTTCAGATCCCTAGCCAGCGCTTGGCACACAACAGGCCAGCCCCTGTATCCTCCACCTGGTACTCAACGGGGCCGAGAGAATAATAGTCACAAGTGTCAGAAGAAGCCGGAGGGGGAAAACGTCTGGATGAACTGAGAGTCCTGAGCCCGGGTCGGTGGAACTTAAGACAAGCACCTTAAACCTTCCGAGGCCTCGGTTTCCTTCTCCGAGAAATGAGGATAACACTGTCTCCAACCTCAGCAAGCGCAATCGATCAGAGGCCCGGGCCTGGAAAGCCAAGGCTCAGCAAAGAAGCTACAGGGGCCGCGGGAGTGGGTGCGGACGAGGGCTATCCGGGGGAGGACGGGAGGGGGACGGAGGGGATGTTTACCTTTGCGGAGCTCGCGGTGCCACACCGAGACGATGGGTCCCGCGTGCTTGCGGTGATGGATGAGCCACAGGGAGAGGGTCTGCACGCTCTGCTGAGAGTTGCTCAGCTCCGAGAGCTTCTTCTCCAGCGCCGACTCGGAGAAGGAGGACATGGTGGCGGCGGTGAGGCCCAGCAAGGAGCGGCCTAGGCCGCCCAGCGCGGCGGGAAGAGTGACGGCACGAGGCCGGGGCCTCACTCCACCCGCCTGCGGGACTCTTTACGGACTGACAGACGGCCGGGGGCCCGGCGGGGGAGGGGATGGGTCTCCGCAGTAACAGCTACCCGCACCGCCGCCACAAGATGGCCACCGACCTCTCACCCCGCCGCGAGAGCAGGGTCAAAGGGCAAGCGCAGAAGTGGTGGGGCACCGGGGTGCGGGGAGTCAGAGTGTAGAAAACACCCTAGTGCTGAAGGCCTCTTTGAATTTCGCTCTTGAGTACTCCGAGAGCGGCAGACTGGAAAAAGAGCGCACTTCGACGGCCTCCGGAAGGCGCTTTGACCGCTCGCGCCCGCACGCCGGCGCAGTGAGTCTCATAGGAACCCTTTCTCCCGCTCCCGCAGAACCTTTCTGGCGCTGGGCGGTGCGCGTGTAACGCGTCACTTCCGGCGCGGCGGAGGAGGCGGGAGAGTGAGGGAAAGGCTGGAAGACGAGGTAAGGGAAGAGTGGAGCGAGCAGGCGGGAGCCCAGGAACCGCGAGCCCTTAGAGGGGAATCCCAGGGAGACGATGAGGCTTAGAGCTCCTAACCTGGGAATGGATCGGGGCCTTTCTCCCTCACCTGGCAGGCCGCAGCCACACTCTTCCTCCTGCTTTCTGACCTCCCACCACAGAAAGCATTTTTTTGGTTCTACCAAGCCACGCACGTGCACTTTTTCTGCCTCCACACCTTGGCTTTTGCTCTTCTTTCTCCAGAGGTGACGCCCCCCTCCCCACGTGGTGGGTTCCCACTCCACCTCCAGAACCACCCTTAGTGGCCAGTTCCGATGTTGAGTTTGTGACACCCTTGTGCTCTTGATTGTTGTGCGTGCCTGCGTGCGTGCTCACTAGTATTTGACTCTGCAACCCCATGGACTGCCGCGTGCCAGGCTCCTCTATCCATGGGATTTTCCAAGCAAGAATACTGGAGTGGGTTTGCCGTTTCCTCCTCCAGGGGATCTTTCCGCTCTTCGGGGAATTACAGGCTGCCCTCTGGGTGGGGGGTCCATTTGACTGTTGCTCAAATTTGAATACCATATATTAACTTTGTGGGTGGATAAGGAAGTCAGTGGGTTCGTTAACCTCCTTTAAGAAACACTATTTGACACTTTTCAGAAACAGAAATACTCTGTACCCTTTTCCCATTTCAAAAAAGTTATAAATTTCAGTTATCAAATCAGCAGAGAAATTTGTCCTTTTAACTGCTATGGGGTGGTGGTAGGGAGTTAGGTTATTGTAGACATAACAGGATGGCAACCCACTCCAGTGTTCTTGCCTGGAGAATCCCGGGGACGGGGAAGCCTGGTGGGCTTCCGTCTATGGGGTCACACAGAGTCGGACACGACTGAAGTGACTTAGCAGTAGCAGTAGCAGCAACCATAGTGGAACCGATCAGTTGAAGCAGATTCCACTTTAGAGACGCTGTTCTGTTATAGTCGATGCCTGTTATTGCTCTTCAGTTCAGTTCAGTTCAGTCGCTCAGTCGTGTCCGACTCTCCGCGACCCCATGAATCACAGCACGCCAGGCCTCCCTGTCCATCACCAACTCCCGGAGTACACTCAAACTCATGTCCACAGAGTTGGTGATGCCATCCAGCCATCTCATTCTCTGTCGTCCCCTTCTCCTCCCGCCCCCAACCTTTCCCAGCATCAGAGTCTTTTCCAGTGAGTCAACTCGTCGCATGAGGTGGCCAAAGTATTGCAGCTTCAGCTTTAGCATCAGTCCCTCCAATGAACATAACATTCCAGGTTCCTATGCAATATTGCTCTTTACAGCACCGGACCTTGCTTCTATCACTGGTCACATCCACAACTGGGTATTGGTTTTGCTTTTGCTCCATCCCTTTATTCCTTCTATAGTTATTTCTCCACTGAGCTCCAGTAGCATACTGGGCACCTACCGACCTGGGGAATTCCTCATTCAGTATCCCATTATTTTGCCCTTTGTTGCTGTTCATGGGGTTCTCAAGGCAAGTATACTGAAGTGGTTTGCCATTCCCTTCTCCAGCGGACCACATTCGGCTGTGGTCCATGTGATCAGATCAGCTAGTTTCCTGTGATTATGATTTCAGTGTGTCTGCCCTCTGATGCCCCCTCACAATACCTACCGTCTTATTTGGGCTTAGTGCCCTGTTTTTTGCTTAGCTGCTTTTACTTCTCCAGACTGGAATCGTGATAATCATAGCCAACATAATGAGCTGCTGCTGTGAGCTAAACGCAGTGTTTTCACACAGTGACTCATTTAATCGTGGCAACAAAGCTATGAGATGGTATTATGTATTCCCATTTGGCAAATGAAGAAACTGAGGCTGAGAAAGTTTAGGTGACCTACCTAAGATCACATATCTAAGATTCCAAGGAAGGGACTCTACCTATCTTTTTTACCCTAACACCTTATTCGTAGCTGATTGAGTGAATTAATATCAAAGAGGTGAAAAGCCTAAAATCACAGTCAGTATCCAGTCATAATTATAACCTAGGGCTTTTGAGTCCAGTTGCTCAGTCATGTCCGACTCTTTTCGACCTATAGACTATACAGTCCATGGAATTCTCCAGGCCAGAATACTGGAGTGGGTAGCCGTTCCCTTCTCCAGGGGATCTTCCGAACCCAGGGATCGAACCCAGGTCTCCCGCATTGCAGGCACATTCTTTATCAGCTGAGCTACCAGTGAAGCCCCAAATCTAGGCCATCTTTCTGTATTAAGTAACAGTGTCATATAGTGAGCACTTTTACACCAAGTTACTGTGTATTAAGCATCTTACATACATTCTTTTATTTAATCATTAACAACAGTCCTATGGGGTATGGGTATCACTATCTGATATATGAGAAAATATTAATCATGGATGAGTAATCTGTTCAGTGTCACTTGGACACAAGAAACAACAGAAGTGGGAATCAAATTGAGGTTTTCTTGTCACAGATTCTTCACTCTCAAGCCAGGGGTTCATTTATTCTTTCAGCCAGTAATTTTTGAGAGCCTGTGTCTGAAGCACTATTCAGAATAGCGCAAACAGACTGAATCTTTGTCCTCGGAAGCTTATCTTCTGCACAGGAAGATAAACATAGGCGTGTGTAAAATGAGCCCAAAAGTTGTAAGTGCCTTGAATAAAAGTAAAGGAGGGTAAGAGGGATGAGGGGGGGATTTCCCTGGTAACTCAGTGGTAAAGAATCTGCCTGCCAAGGCAAGAGACTCAGGTTGGATCCTTCGGGCTGGAAGATGCCCTGGAGAAGCAAACGGCAACCCCTCCTGTATTCTTGCCTGGGAAATCCTATGAACAGAGGAGCCTGGTGGGCTATAGTCCATGGGGCCACAGAAGAGTGGGACATGACTTAGCGACTAAACAACACCAACAAAAGTATAGCACCTTATCCTATACAGAGTGTCCCATTTGTCTTCCTCTCCTGTACACCGTGGCAGAGGTCTTATATCGCCCATGCCTGTGACAGAGCAGAAAGAGGCGGGGAGGAGGGGGAGAGGTTGCGAGGGAAATGGGTTCACTCAAACACTGATTGCAGTTTGTTCCAACACCTCACCAGGGACTGCTTTCCACAACCCAGTAGGGCTCCACTGAACTTGGAAAAGATTAGAGTCAAGAGTTGGTTTATTCAGTCCCTCTCTGCCACAGTTGAACTCTGGGTTGTCTTCTTTGCTTACCCAGAGAATGAGCTTGTTTTGAGTGCCTCATCCCAGTATCACTTTCTGGGCCAGAATGCCTCTTGCTATAAGTTATATAAACGTCAGACTTTGCAGTGCCCCTTTAAATAATCAGGGTTGCATTTTATAGGAATAGAATCCAGGGCACCTAAGCTTCTAAATCTCTAAACAGTTTCTTCTGTAATTGACATATTGTCACACAGGTGTGATTTCATGGCCATCCCATAAAGGTGTTATATATGAGTACCTTTTATAGTCATGCCAAAGTAGCGATTTGTTACACTCTCTTCCTTACAGAAAGCTGTTTTATGTATTTCTGAACCCATAACCCATTCTTTGAAGATCTCCAGTTGTGGTAAATCTTCATCTGTACAGTATCTCACTGGGAGAATATACTGCTATTTATGCATTCTACTGTAGATGTGCAATAGTTTTTAATGTGGAGGCAATTGTGGATAGTGTGTTCCAGAACACGTCTATTGTATGCATTTCTGTTGGGTGTATTTATCAAAGAATGTAATTTCTAGGTCACAGTGTGCATGCATGTTTATCTTTAGAATAATAGATCCTGCCCAAGTATTTCCCAAAGTAGTCTTACCAGTTATACTCTTCCCAGCACTGAATGAGAGTTCTAGTTGCTTCATATCCTTGCCAACACCTAGTACTTTCTTTTTTTCCCCTCCCTTTTTTCAGTTTAGCCCTTCTAGTTGTTGTGTAATGGTGTTTTGTTGTGGTTTCGTATTGCGTTTTCCATACTGCTGCTGCTGCTAAGTCACTCCAGTCGTGTCCGACTCTGTGTGACCCCATAGACGGAAGCCCACCAGGCTCCCCCGTCCCTGGGATTCTCCAGGCAAGAACACTGGAATGGGTTGCCATTTCCTTCTCCAATGTGTGACAGTGAAAAGGGAAAGTGAAGTCGCTCAGTCGTGTCCGACCCTTAGCGACCCCACGGACTGAAGCCTACCAGGCTCCTCCATCCATGGGATTTTCTAGGCAAGAGTACTGGAGTGGCTTGCCATTGCCTTCTCCGGTTTTCCATACTAACGGTGTTAATATCTGTTACTGTCTTTTCCTATGTTTATTGGCCGTCTAGATATCCTCTATTGTGGTATGCTTGTTCAAGTCCTTTTCCATGTTTCTGATGGATTGTCTTTTCCTTAATGATTTATAGAAAATCTTTATTATAAATATGGTTATGTTGTCAGACATATCAGATATCTTTCTTCACTTTATGGGTTGTCTTCACCCTCGTAATGGTATCTTTTGATGAACAAAAGTTCTTAATTTTACCATTGTCCAATTTATCAGTTTTTTTCTGTGGTTAGCTCTTTTCTGTGTCCTGTTTAAGAAATCTTGGGCTACTCCAACATTACAAAGATTATCTTTGTTTTCTTTAGGAAGATTTATTATCTGACATTTTACATTTAAATCTAGTATGAGATGTAATCAAGACCTCTTCTTTGCCAGTTTATTTCAGTGTCACCTTTGTCACGTATGTGAGCCTACATGTGGAGTCTTGTTGAGGGTGTTAAGTCTCTTTGTGTGGGGGCTGTTTCTGGACTCTATTCTGGTTCCATTAATTTGTTTGTCTTTCTTTTTGCCAATAACCCACTGCCTTTAATTATTGTATCTTTACAGTAAATCTTGAAACCAGGTAGTGTAATTTACCAATTTAATTCCTCTTCTTCAAGATTATCTTAGCTATTATAAGTGGTTTGTATTCCCATATCAATTTTAGAATAATCTTGTAATTTTCTACGAAAATGTTACTGTGTTTTGATTGGGATTATGTTGACTCTCTACCAGTGGTTCTCAGCCAGCGTGATTTTTACCCTCCACAGGACATGTGGCACTATCTGGAGACGTTTTTGGTTGGTACTCTTAGGGGAGTGCTCCTGGCATGTTGGGGTTGGGGTCAGAGATGCTGCTCAACATTTGACAGTGCACAGACCTTTTTTCTACCAATAAATTATCCAGCTCAAAAATGTCAGTAGAGCCACTGTAGAGAAATTCAGAATTAACGTAATCAGTGTTTCTTTTGGGAGTCTTGTCTACCATCTTATTAAGTATTTGTCTTCTGTTTGACTCACTGGTTTTGCTTCCTTTTTTTCTCATTTTTCACCTTTAGAGTAATAAAAAATATTTATTATCCCTTTTCATGCTATTCATGGGGTTCTCAAGGCAAGAATGCTGAAGTGGTTTGCCATTCCCTTCTCCAGTGGACCACATTTTGTCAGAACTCTCCACCATGACCCATCTGTCTTAGATGGCCCTGCATGGCATGGTTCATAGTTTCATTGAGTTAAACAATGCTGTGATCCCTGTGATCATTTTGGTTAGTTTTCTGTGATTGTGATTTTCATTCTGTCTGTCCTCTGATGGATAAGGATAAGAGGCTTATGCAAGCTTCTGATGGGAGGGACTAGCTGTAGGGAAAGCTAGGTCTTGCCCTGGTGGGCAGGGCCTTGCTCAGTTCAGTTCAGTCCCTCAGTCGTGTCCAACTCTTTGTGACCCCATGCATTGCAGCATGCCAGGCCTCCCTGTCCATCATCAACTCCCAGAGTTTACCCAAATTCATCCATCGAGTTGGTGATGCCATCCAGCCATCTCATCCTCTGTTGTCCCCTTCTCCTCCTGCCCCCAATCCCTCCCAGCATCAGGGTCTTTTCCAATGAGTCAACTCTTCGCATGAGGTGGCCAAAGTATTGGAGTTTCAGTTTCAGCATCAGTCCTTCCAATGAACACCCAGGACTGGTCTCCTTTAGGATGGACTGGTTCGATCTCCTTGCAGTCCAAGGGACTCTCAAGAGTCTTTTCCAGCACCACAGTTCAAAAGCATCAATTCTTCGGCACTCAGCTTTCTTCACAGTCCAACTCTCACATTCATACATGACCACTGGAAAAACCATAGCCTTGACTAGATGGACCTTTGTTGGCAAAGTAATGTCTCTGCTTTTTACACTTGATCTTAGCCAAAAGGCCGAGAAGCGATATGTCTCTGCTTTTTAATATGCTGTCTAGGTTGGTCATAACTTTCCTTCCAAGGAGTAAGCGTCTTTTAATTTCCTGGCTGCAGTCAGCATCTGCAGTGATTTTGGAGCCCAGAAAAATAAAGTCTGACACTGTTTCCCCATCTATTTGCCATGAAGTGATGGGACCAGATGCCATGATCTTAGTTTTCTGAATGTTGAACTTTAAGCCAACTTTTTCACTCTCCTCTTTCACTTTCATCACTTTGATCAAGAGGCTTTTTAGTTCCTCTTCACTTTCTGCCATAAGGGTGGTGTCATCTGCATATCTGAGGTTATTGATATTTCTCTGAACAATCTTGATTCCAGTTTTTGCTTCTCCCAGCCCAGCGTTCCTCATGATCTACTCTGCATATAAGTTAAATAAGCGGAGTGACAATATACAGCCTTGACGTACTCCTTTTCCTATTTGGAACCAGTCTGTTGTTCCATGTCCAGTTCTAACTGTTGCTTCCTGACCTGCATATAGGTTTCTCAAGAGGCAGGTCACGTGGTCTGGTATTCCCATCTCTTTCAGAATTTTCCACAGTTTGTTGTGATCCACACAGACAAAGGCTTTGGCATAGTCAATAAAGCAGAAATAGATGTTTTTCTGGAACTCTCTTGCTTTTTCGATGATCCAGAGGATGTTGGCAATTTGATCTCTGGTTCCTCTGCCTTTCCTAAAACCAGCTTGAACGTCTGGAAGTTCATGGTTCACGTATTGCTAAAGCCTGGCTTGGAGAATTTTGAGCATTACTTTACTAGTGTGTGAGATGAGTGCAGGGCCTTGCTCAGTAAATCTTTAATCCAATTTTCTGCTAATGGGTGAGATTGTGTTCCCTCCCTGTAGAACCAGACATGGAACAAGGCTCCATGGATCAAGGCTATGGTCTTTCCAGTGGTCATTTATGGTTGTGAGAGTTGGACCATAAAGAAGGCCGAGCCCCTTAGAATTGATACTTTCAAACTGTGGTGCTAGAGAAGACTCTTGAGAGTCCCCTGGACATCAAGAAGATCAAACTAGTCAATCCTAAAGGAAATCAACCCTGAATATTCATCAGAAGGACTGATGCTGAAGCTCCAATACTTTGGCCAGCTGATGTGAAGAGCTGACTCATTGGAAAAGACTGATGCTAGGAAAGATTGAGGGCAAGAGGAGAAGGGGGCGACAGAGGATGAGATGGTTGGATGGCATCATCGACTCAATGGACATGAGTTTGCGCAAACTCCAGGAGATGGTGATGGACAGGGAAGCCTGGCATGCTGTAGTTCATGGGGTTGCAAAGAGTTGGATGCAACTGAGTAACTGAACAACAATGAATTTATTATCCCATTTTTACTGCTCTCTGAACTTGTCAGGAACATATTCTTTTACAGTTCTTTTGGAATTTACAGATTTCAACATGCATTCTTGACATGTTAGCTAATACAGATTTTTTTTAACCACTTCCTGGTACTACTAGTCTCTTAATATCCTTATCTCCTTTTATACCATACGTGCACCTTTTGTGCATTATTGTCTTGTATTTTACCTTCAATTTCGAAAGATATTTTTGTAGAGTGTAAAATTCAAGGTTAGCAGTTACTTTCTTTTATCACTTTAGAGATGTCATTCTGTTGTTTTGTGGGTTTCATCATTTCTTTAGAGAAGTTATCTATCGCTTCTACCGCTGTATTATTTTTAAGATTTTTCTCTTTATTTCTGGCTTTTTGGCTGTATGATGTGTCTCTGTGTTTCCCTTTGTATTATCAGCTTGGAGTTTACTGAACTTCTTGAATCTGTGGGTTAACCTCTTTCATTTTGTTAGCCATTTCTCAGCCATTTGTCCCCCAGCAGCAGCCTCTTCTCAGAAGTCATGTATTTTGAGATTCCTGAAGACTGTGGTTTTGCATATAGGACCCCAATCTTATATGACCACATTAAAAGCATCATTGTTTCTTTTTCATCAGTGACAGCCCTCAGCCTGGGCCTCATCATAAGCTTGAGCCACGTCCAGAATCAGCAAATAGACCAAAGGAAAACAAACAAAGCAGCTGTTGATTGTTGACTCACTGTGACTTTCACCCTTCATTGGAGTATTAGTCCATCTGGTCTTTGTTGCTTCTACAACTATTTGATGCTTTAAGAAATGGTTTTTAAAATTTCTCTGGGTTTCTCTAGTTGTCACCAGGTGTATTGGCCTGCTATCCTCTATTGGAGCTACTTGAAAGGAGAATCTGTACAGATGTTTTTGAGTGCTTTGTCATATGCCAGATGCTCTTGCGGCTTCTAGTTGTATGGTTGCCTAGTCTAAAGTAGGTAAAACAGGCACAAACAAAATAATTCAGCATGCTGAATACTGTAATAGCAGCGTACACAGTGCTAGGAGAAAGGTGAATATGACAGTGCCACCTGTTTAGGGAACTGCAAGTTTTATCATTTCACATGGTGCAGTTTCCATCTCAAGGGGTGAAGCAGTGAGAAATGAAGTTGATGAGATAGACATGGGCCTGATGGTGCAGAGCCCTGTACGCCATGGTACAAAGGCATTTGTACTTTAGGCAGACTGCAAAGAGCAGGTGACGAATTTTAAGCATGGAAAAGAGTGATCCAGGTTTTTGTTTTTGTTTTAAAAAATTACTTACATGTCACTGTGAAATGTGAGCTCAAGAAGGACATACACACAAGGCAAGGGTTGCCAAAGAAAAAACATTATGATCAGTCCAATATTAAATAGAGGATTATAAGCATCAATAGGTTTGAAAGATATTGAAGGGGTAGAACTGATGAAATGTAAGGGAAGAGTGGATTAAGAGAGAGGTGAGGGGCTTCCTCGGTGGCTCTGAATCCACCTGCCAAAGCAGGAGACTCAGGTTCAGTCCCTGGTCCAGAAGAATCCCATGTGCCACAGAGCAACTAAGCCTGCGTACCACAACTACTGAGCTTGTGCTCTGGAGCCTGGGAGCTGCACCTACTGAGCTCACCCACCGCAACTACTGAAGCCTGCAAATTCTCAAACCTGTGAGCGGCAATGACCGAAGCCTGTGCTCTGCAACAAGAGAGGCCACTGCAGCGAGGAACCCAGCCACCACAGTGAGAAGTAGCCCCTGCTCACCGCAGCTGCAGCAAAGCTTGGGCAGCAGAAGACCCAGCACAGCCGAAAATAAAGTTTCTTTTTTTTTTTTTTAGAAAGAGGTGAAAGAATGCAGAGAGTCTAAGGTGTCTAGCCCAGGTGAGGACCATAAATCACGAAGGGAATACAGCAGAAAGAGCAGATGAGTTCAGTTTGGGACAGGCTGTGGTGTTCTCACTTCACTAGCTCTGTTACAGTTTTCATGTAATCTGGGACCCCCAGCTTATCTTCCTGAAACTCCTGAGATGAATAAGAGAGATGCAGAACCCCAGGCCATTGCCTTCCACCCAGCTTTAACCAGACACTGATTTTATCAGTTTTACCTGCTGGGCTTCCATTTAAACTGTTCTATTTGAAGAAAGTTTTCCATGCTAAAAGATAAAAAAGTTACTAAGCAGTATTTCCTTCTTCATTCATCTTCCCATTTTAAGTCTGTTTTGAGTCACTTATATGAATGGAGTCCTTCTGTGGCTCTTTGACCCTGACAGCTGCATCTCTTTACTATAAGTAGGTTTTGGGGGCCACAATCCTTTATTTGCAGTCAGTAGATGCTATTCCACTGTCTTCTATTGCAAACGAGAAGTCCAAAGCTGGTCTAAGTTATTTGTTGTTTCTTCCTGAAGGCATATGTGATTTCCTCCCCCCTTTTATCTTTTAGTGTACAGGAATTTTACCAAAATGTGACTAGATGTGTATCCTTCAGTCTTTTCAATCTGCAGGTAAATCCTTTTGCAGCTCAGGGAAGTGTTTCAGTTGTTTATTTGTTTTAGCTCCTCCATCTGTTCTTTTTTTCTCCTAGAATTTCCAGCTATTTATATGTGGGTTCTCCCAGATCTGGCTTCCAAGCCTCACGTTTTCTGTCTCTTTGTATTTCTGCTCAGTTTTAAGATAGCTGTACTTGATCTTGCCAACCACTAATAGGATCGCAGCGATTAACTGCCTTTAAAATTTTTTTTTTAATCAGTTGAGCTTTTTTGGTATGGAAAGACATGTTTTTAAAATTCTGAGAGATATCTTTTTGTCTTGTAATTGAATTTCCTTATTACTGTTTTTCACATTTTAATCTGTCTCCTTTTGTTGTTGTTTGGGTCACGCTAAGACCTGTCTGACTCTTTGCAACCCCATGGACTGTCGCCCACCAGGCTCCTCTGTCCATGGGATTTCCCAGCCAAGAATACTGGAGTGGGTTGCCGTTTTTCTTCTTCAGTGGGTCTTCCCAACCCAGGGATTGAACATGTGTTTTCTGTGTTAGCAAGTGCATTGCTTGCTGCTGAGCCACCAGGAAAACCTTGTATCTCCTTTAGTTGTTCTGTTACTCTGAGGTTCCCGCCTTGCCTCCGGGGCGCTCCCTCTGCCTTTCCTCTCCTGACCTCTGTGTCCCATGAAATGGTTACTTCTTTCATTATGTTGTTACAGTTACTAGTAACTCGGGGTGTGTGAGCTGTCGCTGCTGGAGTGTGGGCAGTCCTTGACTTAGTTTTCTGACATCCACACCTGGCATTTTGCTAGCCTGGATTAGAGAGGATTTGAGCTTCTTCCCTTCCCAGGCTTCTTGGAGTTCACAGAGACCAGGAACCTCACAGACCAGCGGTGCCCTTCCTCTCGTGGAACTCTGGGGACCAAACTCTGTCTGGGGTTTGAGAACCTAATCATTGCCCCAGAGCCCCCTCCTGACCCCAGGGGAGAAATCAGGGACCAGCTCTTTCCCTGGGCTGAGCAGGTTTTGCCCACACCTACCAGGCACCACTTGCCTGCCAGCTGTATTGGGACAAGGAGAAGCAACAGACAGTTTTATTTTTTAAAAAAAAAAATTATTTGGCTACCTTGGGTCTTAGTTATGGCATGCAGGATCTTTATTTGCGACATGTGGACTCTAATTCTCTGACTGGGGATCGATCCCGGGTACCCTGCATTAGGAGCGTGGAGTCTTAGCCACTGGACCACCAGAGAAGTGCCAGCAGACACTTTCTTGTCATCATCTGTTCAGAAGCCCCCAGCAAATAGAGGGTGAGAGAGAGAGAGAGAGAGACACTACCAGGCTAGGTGATCTCTAAGCCTCCATCCAGTGCTTGCCTTTTACAGCCACATGTGTTTATGGTCTCCAGCTTCAGCTCAATCCTCAGTACCCTGGGACCAGATTTTTATGTCTTCCCAGCATGCTTTGCTTTCCCCAGAGGGAATATTGGAGACTTTTATTTCTCTCTTCAAGCCCTCTGTTTCCCCTCCTTCTTGTTCACTGTCAGCCCATGACTTTGCATTTCCCCTCGTAGAAAAAAAGAGCTTCTCTTGTGTAAAGTCTCTGAGCTCCTTCGATTACCTGTAAACCTGCCTCCTTTCCCTGCCTGCCTGCCGGCCACCTCTCCATCCTGCCCCAGCCTCTCTTCTCCCGTGGTCTCTGTGATCGTGTGCGCTCCTGGTTTTCCCATCTCTCTGGCCGCTCCCTTTCATTTTGTGTTGCTTTCAGTCCCACCCAGTTCTGAGTCTTCTCCTGTATTACTGGCTGCCAGGGAGCCTTTTTCAGTGGGTAAAGTTGATCCAATCACCCTCTGCTTAAAACCCGTCTATGATAAGAACAGGCGTAACTAGCCCATGCTGGTAAAAGTCAGAGTAATGGTTACCTCTGGGTAAGTAACCAATGGGTAGGGGAAGTGGGAATTGATTGCAAAAGGGAATGAGGGAGCCTTTCAGTGTGCTGGAAATAATTCTGTATCTTATTTTCAGTAGTGTTTCATGGGCCTCTGCAAATATTGAAATTCACTGAGGTTTCTATTCACTTCTCCCTTGAGTCTTGCCTCAGCGTTTTCCTCCTGTGAAACTCAGGCTGTCTGTGAGTGAAGACATGTAGGTCTTGCAGGCTCATGTAGGACAGTAAGCACAGGTCTCTCCTAATTCTTCATAGACCGTGTTGTCAGTGTATATCTGCTTCCCTCACTGGACTGGGAGCTCCCGGAGACCAGGAACCAGCCCTTTTCCGTTCCATTGCTCCCCCAGCACCTCGTGCAGCGACTGGCACGTAGGCCCCCGCTGAATGTCTGTTGAGTGATGAGTGCGAGTTCACTTTGTATTTGCTCTGAGCTTGGCCTTCTGTACTGAAAAGTCTCCCTCCCTCCAGCCTTCAGGATGTTTCCTCAGTGAGAGGAAGGCTGTTGGCAATGGCGGTGTTTGATACCCCGGAGGAGGCCTTCGGCGTCCTGCGTCCCGTCTGCATTCAGCTCACCAAAACGCAGACGGTGGAGAACGTGGAGCGTCTGCAGGCCCAGTTACAAGCCGTGAGTGACTCTGCCCTTCAGGAACTTCAGCAGTACATCCTCTTCCCTTTGCGATTTACCCTGAAGACCCCAGGCCCCAAAAGAGAGCGCTTGATCCAGAGCGTGGTGGAGTGCATCACCTTCGTCCTGTCTTCAACATGCGTCAAGGAACAAGACCTCCTCCAGGAGCTGTTCTCAGAGCTCTCTGCCTGCTTGTATTCGCCCAGCTCCCAGAAACCTGCAGCTGTGTCTGAGGAGCTGAAACTGGCTGTGGTCCGGGGCCTCGGCACGTTGATGCACTCGGCTTATGGGGACATCCTTCTGACTTTTTATGAGCCCTCCATTCTGCCTCGCTTAGGATTTGCCGTATCTTTGCTGTTGGGCCTCGCAGAACAGGAGAAATCCAAGGAAATTAAAATGGCTGCCCTAACGTGTTTGCAGGTTCTGCTCTTTCAGTGTGACTGTCAGGACCATCCCCGCACCTTGGATGAGCTTCAGCAGAAGCAGCTGGGGGATTTGTTTGCTTCCTTTTTACCTGGACTCTCCACTACCCTGACCAGAGTCATCACAGGAGACTTCAAACAGGGGCACAGCATCGTCGTGTCTTCCCTCAAGGTCTTTTACGAGACAGTGAGTTTCATTATGGCCGATGACCAGCTCAGAAGGGTCTCAGAGGTCCAGGCGAAGCCTGCTGTGGAGCGCAGAGTAGCGGAGCTGATGGTTCACAGGGAAGCCAGCTGGGTAAAAAATACTGGTGACAAGTTGACCATCCTTATTAAAAAGATAACGGAGTGCATTTCGGTCCACCCACACTGGAAGGTCAGGCTGGAGCTGATAGACTTTGTCGAGGCCCTTCTTTTAAAGTGCAGTCGGTCCTTGATCGAGTCAGCTGGTCCGCTTCTGAAGGCCCTGGTGAGTCTGGTAAACGATGAGAGTCCTGACGTCCAAGCCCAGTGCGATAAAGCCCTGAGGCGTTTCGCAGACGAGAAGGTGGTGGTGGGCAGCAGAGCCTTCGCTGACGTCCTATCAGAAAACCTGCACTCCCTGGCCACGTCCCTTCCCCGCCTGATGAGCTCCCAAGACGACCAGGGCCGATTCTCTACTCTCTCCCTGTTACTCGGGTACCTGAAACTCTTGGGCCCCAAAGTGGACTTTGTCCTCAACTCTGTGGCCCACCTCCAGCGCCTTTCCAAAGCGCTTATCCAAGTTCTGGAGTTAGACGTGGCCGATGTCAAAATTGTTGAAGAGCGGCGCTGGAACTCCGAACATCTGAGTGCTTCTCCAGAGACTCCAGCCACGAGGCCCTGGGCTCACATGCAGAGGAGATATTTCCGCTTCTTCACTGACGAGAGAGTTTTTCTGCTCTTAAGGCAGGTTTGTCAGCTGCTTGGTTTCTATGGGAACCTCTACTTGCTTGTGGATCACTTTATGGAGCTGTACCACGAGTCCGTGGTGTACCGGAAGCAGGCCGCCATGATCCTGAATGAACTGGTCGTGGGAGCTGCTGGGCTGGGGGTGGAGAATCTCCATGAAAAACACACTCCAGCCGACCCGGAGGAGCTGAGGGAGATTGTGACCTCCATACTTGAAGTATACACGAGCCAAGAAAACTGGTATTTGGTCACTTGCGTGGAAGCTGAAGACGTGGGAGAAGAGCGGATGATGAGGTGGACAGGCCTTCAGGCCCTCGCTTCTGGTGCACACACCTGCCAGCCTACCTCTTCTCCTGCATTCTCAAGGCCGAGTCCCACAGTCTGCTCCATGAACAGCAACATCTGGCAGATATGCATCCAGTTGGAAGGGATCGGCCACTTCGCACACGCATTAGGGAAGGACTTCCGTTTGCTCTTGATGTCAGCCCTCTATCCAGTACTGGAGAAGGCTGGAGACCAAACCCTGATCATCAGTCAGGCGGCCATTGGCACCATGACGGACATCTGCCAGGCTTGTGGCTACGACTCCCTACAGCACCTGATCAATGAGAATTCCGACTATTTGGTGAACGGGATCTCTTTAAACCTGCGTCATCTCTCTCTGCACCCCCACACCCCGAAGGTCCTGGAAGTCATGCTGCAGAACTCAGATGTGAGCCTGCTTCCTTTGGTGGCAGACGTGATTCAAGATGTCTTGGCCACCCTGGACCAATTTTATGATAAGAGAGCTGCAACTTTTGTCAGTGTCCTGCACGCCCTGATGGCAGCGTTAGGTAAATTGAGAGCCCTTTTTAATGCTGATGGGAGGGAAGGACTAGTATCCTTATTTGCTGCATCTTGTTTTCTTTTGTTTGTTTATTTGTGGTTATGCTATGGAGGACATTATTTCATTACTTGTATAGTTGTTTATCTGGTCCCACATGTTATGCTAGGGTTCCATTGCTTATGTTTTTATGCTTGTAACAGTCTCTTCCATCCCAAGGGGCTCAACGCCCCTGCTCTATCCCAGGGACATAAACCCTGCACACTGTAAACGTTATTTTTATTTTACAGAGAAGGAGAACTAAAGTTCAGTGAGCTCCTACTTAGCCGAGGTCACACAATTAATAAGGAGGAAAGTCAGGATTTATGACGACTTTGTTCTCTTCAGTATATCAGACTGCTTCTGACAGTGTTTAGAGTTAGCAGTATCTTTGCTAATGGAGAACAGAACTGGCATGAATTATTCAGTCCACAGATAATCCAGAACAGTACTGTCCAACAGAGCTTTCTGTGACGGTGGAAATGTTCGTTATCTGTTCTGCCCAGTACAGTAACTACATGCAGCAAGTGGAGCTGAGGGACTGAATAATTTTCATCTGGATAGCCGCGCGTGGCTAGCGACTGCCGCGTCAGAGCAGGCCTGCGAACTTTCCTTAACCTTTTAATTGTATGAGTTCATTTGGATTTCTCTCCTTCCCTTTGACCTTGTTGGCTGTCTGTTGGGTTAGCCACCATTAAAATGGCAAAGTTTTGGACTCTAAGAACGAGTCCCTCCACTGGATAGTCCATCTTTGCATGGAAAAATAAAAAACTGAAAAACGAGCTATATACATGAGCTCCTTTTATCCAAAGAACATACATCCAGTATTTATTTCAGTACTGCTAGTAGCTGCCAAAGTAAGTGGAAAGGTCGCTGACCTCCTTCTGTCAGCTGACAAAGCCAAGACTGCATAAGCAAAGTTTCTCAATGAAATGACTGAACAGGGACAGTCTTCTGCCCTGTAGCTGATACCGAAGCCAACGTTCATTCATGAACATATAATGTAAATGTTCTTTGATTCATTCGTTAAATAAAGGGTGCCTGTTAGGTGTCAGACACTGTGCTAAATAATCAGGGTACAGCAGTGAACAAGACGGATAAACTCAAGGAGCTTTCCTGCTACTGTGAGAGGGTAACAGGAACAGTAGCAGAGCGGTCAGGAAGGGCTTCTCGGAAGAAGGGACATTATAGCTATGACCCAAAGTTTGAGAAGGGCTCATCATGGAGCTGTCATGTCCTTTTCAGGGATTTTAAGAATATTCAGGCCAAGCGAATAGCAGTTGTAAAGGCCTGGAGGGAAGAAAGGGCTTGGGGTCTTTGGAGAATGGGAGAGAGGTCACTGCTGAGAGAGTGACACCAGATGAAATTGAAAGGGTGGGTAAATGTGAATCCCACAGGCCTTGTAGACCAAAGGAAGGAGTAGAGGTTGTATTTTGCACCCACGAAGAAGCCTGTGTCCTGGGCTAGTCACTGGGATAGCAGCGATGACCAAGGAGAACCTGGTCCCTGCCCTCGTGGAAGTGCAGCTAACACTGGCTGACTATTTATAGATTTTAGATTATGAAAGGCTTCCATGGCCCAAATATTCCAGGGCCCAGACTCCCGCCCTCAGTGCTTTGGAGAACTCTACTGTCTTAATTTGAGTTTTAAAAAATATATTAAGAAAAGGCCTATTAAAAATATCCTCGGGGACTTCCCTGACAGTCCAGTGGTTAAGACTCCGTGCATCCAACGCAGGGGTCGCAGGTTTGATCCCTGGTTGAGGAACTAAGGTCTCATATGCTGTGCGGCACACACACACTCATGGTAGTTCTGCCTGCTCAATTGTGTCGGACTCTTTGTGACCCTTTGGACTGTAGCCCACCATGCTTCTCTGTCCATGGGATTATTCAGGCAAGAATATTGGAATGGGTCACCATTTCCTCCTCTAGGGAGTCTTTTGGACCCAGGGATCAAACCCTCTTCTTCCTGTATTTCCTGCATTGCTGATGGATTCTTTATCCGCTGAGCCATAAAGAAAGGCCAAAGTGTTTTAGTCACTCAGTCATGTCTGAATCTTTGCAACCTCATGGACTGTAACCTGCCAGGCTCCTCTGTCTATGGAATTATATATATATATATATATATATTCTCTCAGGAGATATCTCATTTTGGGCCTTGAAAATGGAATTGCCTTGGATTGCCAGTGTCTTTGATCATTTCTAAAGGAGGGATCCGTGTATAGCACCCTTTCCTTAAATTGTAGAAAGGAAAATGAGGATGGCAAAAGCTTGACTTGAGAACAACCTAGGAAAAGCTGCAAAAGTGGGGATAGCTATTCCAGAAGTTTCAAAATAACCCAGACAACACTTGCATTTTGAATGGTAAGCAGTACTGTGGGGAATGAATCAGCCCCACATGAAGCAAAGTAGCATTGTCTGCTAGCTTTTCTTCTTGTCATCGAATTGTCTAACTGATGGTCACATTCTCTTAAGATGGGAGTGGAAGTGTGGTCTCAGGGAACTTCTGAAAGGTTTTAAAAGAACCCAGTATGCCTTTTAGGAAACCGAGTTACCGTAAGCACAGCGTTTCACACTCATTGACTAAAAAGCCATAAAGTTCCATAGTGAAGGCAAGAACTGTCAGTTAAATTACTGCTTAGCACCAGCTACTAGTTGGCTAATTATTTGTAACAGCAACAAAAAATTGAGTCTCTTTGAAAAATGAGAAAGCATCCATGCCACACACCTTGACCCCCTGAAGAACTTGCCACATCCATACACAGAGTTGCCGTATTGTTTTGATGGCCGCATGGTGTTCTGCTGCATAGCTGCACCGTGATTTAAGCAGTCCTTTCTTGGTGGACATTTTGTTTGTTCTGATCTTTTTGCTCCCCTCCAAAAATGCTTCAGTGAGTATCTTTGTAGATCATTTTGGACATATCTAAGTGTATCTATAGGGTAAATTCCTAAGACAATTGCTGGCTTAGAGAGTGTTACATTTAAGTCTTTGATAGAAAGATACAGTTTCAAGTTGCTCTGTAAAGAGGTTACACCAATTTAAACTCCCATCAGCAGTATAAGAGAGCAGCAATTTTGCCACCCCCCACCCACCCTGTATATTACCTTAGCTTTTTGATCTTTGCTAATCCAGTAGGAGAAAAATTGCACCTTATTATAGTTTAATTTGCATTAAGAGTGAGGTTGAGCTTCTTTTCATATGTTTAAAAGCCATTTGTGAGCAAAGACTTTTTAATGTCTGGCAGTAGCCTTAAATCTAGAAAATAGTCTTTGCAGCGTGTCTGCTTTCAGCAGTGTAAATGCTGGGTACTGGCTTTAACCCATTGGGAATGCAGTCCCTCAGAGTACATTAAGGACAGGTTTATGTCTGGGCGTTGAAGCATTGGCATAATTGATCCCTTTATGTCGGAACCTTCAAATACTGAGCCAGGGGTTCTCATGTCCAGCATTCGCTCTCTGCCACTCCCAGTTGCCTGGCCCTGGCATAGCCCATCTGCTACTACTGTGACTCTTTGCAGATACTCCTTGATAGAAAGGAGATTGTTGCTGTTGTTGTAGGAGTTGCTAAGTTGTGTCTGACTCTTTGTGACCCCATGGACTGCAACCTGCCAGGCTCCTCTGTCCATGGGATGTCCCAGGCAAGAATACTGGAGCAGGTTGCCTTTTCCTTCTCCAGGGAATCTTCCTGACCCAGGGATCGAACCCACGTCTCCTCCTTTGGCAGGTGGATTCTTTACCGATGAGCCACCAGGGAAGCAGAAAGATTCAGTTCAGTTCAGTTCAGTTCAGTCGCTCAGTTGTGTCCGACTCTCCGCGACCCCATGAATCACAGCACGCCAGGCCTCCCTGTCCATCACCAACTCCCGGAGTACACTCAAACTCATGTCCACAGAGTCGGTGATGCCATCCAGCCATCTCATTCTCCATCGTCCCCTTCTCCTCCAACCCCCAACCTTTCCCAGCATCAGAGTCTTTTCCAGTGAGTAGCAGGTGCCAAAGGTCATCAGAGACTTTCCCCTGCTGTCTGCAAAAGGAGGACAAAAATTCAGGCTACAGGGCTTTCTTATTGTTTTGTTCTTTAAGTATTAAGTGCCATTTTTGAAATGAAGCCCTGGGGAACCCCAATATATAAAAAGAGTTAAAACTAGAGCAGTGGTGGCCACCGAAGGCGTAGAAACCCTGTTCCCACCCTTTAACCTGCTGTCTCTGGGTGCCCTTCTTCTTGTGACCCTGAGACATTTCTGCAGAGCCCTAGGGCTCCTCAAGGCACAGTTTGAAAACCACTGATTTGGTACCATTTGAAGTGTATTCCGTGGTGACACATCAAAAGTATTGGAGGATCACTGAAGAAGGAAAAGCTTTGGAGAGAAAATGCCAGCCTTCTGAAGCATTTTGTATCAAATACCTGTGTGAGACTTGTTAGTTCTCAAGGCTCTGCTGAACCTCTCTTCTGCTGATGAGCAATGTAGTCTGCACTCAGAATTTTGTCTCTTGTAGCTGTCCTTCAGTCTAGCATATTTATTCATTCAGCATGTGTTTTGAGCATCCACTCCATGCTGGGCAGATTGACTTTACAGGGGTGATCACTGGAGCACAATGTCTATTGTGGGAGATTCAGACACTAAACAATACATACAAAGTAAATACAGTAACTGCAAATGGTGATGAGCTGAAATGAAAGAACATGTCTAATATAGCATATGAGAGACTGAAGTTGGGATGGGGTACGGGAGTCAAGGGATGGCTTTACTGGGTGAGGTGTATTTGTATTGAGATATGAAAAGTGAGTTGGAATTAACCAGGTATGACATAGGGGGTGAAAGTATTCCAGACAATGAGAACAGCACGTGCAGAAGTTCACAGGCAGGAGGACGCCTGACAGATTGGAGGGACCAGAAGATGGTCAGTGAACAGGCAGCCAGGAGTGGTTAGAAGAGAAGATTGGAGAGAGGCAGAGACTGGATCCTGTGGTGGCCACACGGGCCACAGCAAAGAGCTTACTCTAGGTAGAAGGCACTAATGCCTACTGTCAGTGACCAAGGTGATCGTATAACACTTTATTTACAGTTCAGTGGTTCCCAGATGCAGGTCATCTCAGGCAACTCCAGGAGCAACGTGTAGGGGAAGAGGGAAGTTCTTTGAGCCAGAGACCAGCAAGTCTTGAGAAAGGCCTTGAGAACCCCACAGCAGCTGAAGACATTGAACAGTTCGTGCTGAACTACCTCAAGGAAAAGGATTTAGCAGCTGGGAATGTCTCAGATCTCGAGAATGAAGACGGTAACTATCATTTATTTTGGCTTCAACTGTTTTGTTTGTTTTTTTTCTTTTTGAAACAGGTTATTGTAAAAACAATGAAACATCGTTAGAGAAAGTTTGGAAATAAGAAGCGTCATTCATAAGCCCACCTAGCTAACGTAGGCATTCTCACTTTGTCTGTTGTCTTTTCCATCCTTTTCTGTTGCACGCCTGTTTTTATTTGATTGCAGCCACAGTTGAAATGTATGATACCCTTTCTGCATTTAGTTATATAAGAAGGAACTCTTCACGTTGCTATGGAGTTTTCATAATTAATGTTTTAATAGCTGCTACTAAGCATCCATTCCCCTGTGGGAAGTTTAGGTTGCTTCTAGCTTTTCACTCTGATAAACAGTGCTTCAGTGTATGATTCTGTGCATGTGACCTTTTCTTTCCTTTGCATATTTCTTTATAAATCCCAGAAGTGGGATTTCTAGGTCAAGGATACGAACATTATTTTACGCCTGCCAAATTGCCTTCCAGAAAGGTTGTGTCAATTTACGCCTTCCCTTTAGCAGTACAGGATTAATACTGGTTTCACCACAGCCTTGCCAACAACGTCTATCGCCAGTTTTACTTCTCGCTGAATCAGACTGGTTCTGGTTATTTCACTTTGCGTGTCTTTGATCACTAGAAAGGTCGAACATCTTTCTGCATGCATCTTTCCTAACAGTTTTTTTTTCTTACGCCCATTATCTTTTCATACGCTTTGTCCATTTATTTTATTTATTGGTAGGAGGAGATTCCAGTGTTTCTCTTACCAACTGATATGATAAAGAAGAAAGGAGTTTAGGCTAGTTGAAGCTCTGGCCTGTTGTTTTATTCACAAGCTCAATCTGGAGCTTCAGGTCACGGAAGGATTAATAAATTATTAGAATCTCCTCTGCAAACATAAAATGCCAAGTCATAATGAGCTTGGTGGTCTCAGAACTATCCTAAATCGAACTGAGTCCCAAATTAGTTTGTTAGGTTGGAGTTGAGCAGATTTCTCTCTTTTTTTTTTTGGCAATCTCTACTCTGAGGCTCTGGTGAACTGAAGCCAATACTTTTTCAGGATAACAGGAAATAGTTCAATACAGCTAACTACAACAAATTCCTTCTAAATAACAGGGAAGCATCACAACCAAGTAACAATTTATGCAGAGCTGAGTTGTTTTTCTCTCCAAAAACAGAATTTTCTGATCAGAAATCCATCCAGCTTTTTCTTCTCCATTTTGTTTCTGGAGCCAACCCAATACTTGTAAACTACACCCCTTGCCCAAGCCTAGAAACCATGAAGGAGAGGCATCTTGATCCCTGGTAATCCAGATTGGCCATTCCTGTTTGAAATTCTAGCATCGTCCCTGAATCCATTCTTTCACGATTAGGAACTTCTGGTTCTAGTTGATATTCGCCAGGAGAAGAGTGAATGAATCAAATCTTTCTTCCAATAGCAAGAATCCACAGCTCTCAGATAGCATTCCACAGTAGGTGAATTTCAAACAACCAGTCCTCCTCTAGAAGTAGAGCACAGCCTTGTCATTCTTACCATTATCATTCATCAAGTACACACCACACACTTGGCATTATAAGGAATGTTTAGATTGATAGTGGTTTGACGTGGGTTTTTTGTTTTAGCCATAAGCGCACCTGGGGTATCTGAGGCCTGAAACCTTTCACTAGGAAATCCAAGCATCCTATAAACACATTTTCCTTCATCTTTTTCAGCATTGTTAGAGACAGATGTGGACTCTTAAGATTCTGTTTTTCCAGCAGTGGAAACTGAAATGGAAGAAAGTTAAGGGAGTAATGCTCAGCTCCATGGAAATGAGCACAGCTGATATTGAGGATCAGTGGGGAGGCTCGAGGCTATAAGCAGAGGGAGGAAGAATTTCAGGGAAGGAATTTTGGTCTGGGTGTCACGCTACTCAAGTGTTTTTTGTTTTAATTTACAAACTTACACTTATCTCATGCAATGTAGCACTCCAGGCAGTGAAAATAAATAACTGGTGGCATTCATCTCATTTAATTCTCTCAACAAGCCAATGAGATATACATGCTTTATCCCCATTTTTTTTAGAGGTAACATGGGGTGAGAGGAGCTGCTAGTAGGATGTGGAGGCAAGACTATTCCTCTGACCAAACCCCATCATTGTATATTGCACCAAGCTGCCCTGGTGCTATCCCTCATACCAGGATGCACAAGGCTTGCTCTTGGCCCTCAAAGAGCTTCCAGGCTGGTAGAGAAGACAGACACATACCCCCTTAGTCAAAAGGAGAGGAAAGAGAATAAAGGGCCAGAGGCCCAGCAGGTAACTGCCCAGCCTCAGGGCTCCCAATTAGAACCTTGCCCTCTTATGTTTTTATTTTAAATATTTATGAATGGCAACTTAGAAAAGGCTAATGGTATAGGGAAAAAATAAAAATCATTATCTCGTGACCCCATCTCTGTTAATATTTTGTACTTCCTCCTGTCTTTATATAAAACTTTATATAATAGTATTCACACTGTGTATGCAGTTTTGTATCCTGCGTTTCTCTTTCTAACACAATGTTATTTCATAAACATTTTCCCTTGTCCTTAAAGCCCTTGATAAACACAAATTTTCAGGCCTTCATAACATGCCATTCATTCTATGGATCATACTATGGTTTATGTAACCATCCCCCTACAGTGGACATGGAGGGTTTCCCCCCAGTGTTTAGCTGTTAGAGGTAATACTTTGGTGAATATCTGGACTCAGAGCTTGACCCACCTTTTTTACATGGTTTCCTTGGGATCAGTTCCTCGACGTTTTCCCTCTAAAGTCTTACTCCAGATCTGAGGTTGGGAGGTTAAGTTGAGGTACGGCATCTCTCAGAAAACACTGCCCCCAGTTATCCTTTTTTTCCAGAGGAGCAGTCAGACCTTCCCGAAATGGAGGGGGATGACACCGGTCCCCATATGGAGCCACCACTGCCGATGCAGATCCAAATAGCCACGGACGTGATGGAGCGCTGCATCCACTTGATGTCAGATAAAAGCCTGAAAATCCGCTTGAAGGTCAGTGTGCAGCCCTACCCCTGCGTTCACAGAGCAGCGGGGTGAGGTTTGGTCTGCGGGCAGTGACTGCAGGGTGAGCAGGAGCCACCCTTATCTCCGGTGCCTGTGTGGTGGCCAAGAGAAGGCCTCAGGAGGAATTTATCTGTGGGATGCCATCTTAGTCTTTCTGTATCGACCCAGATGCCAAAAGGGAGCCGAGTCTCCTTGGTGGAATTAAAAAGCACAAAGTTTCAGAGAGTCGTCGCATCTCCAAGGGGGAAAAAAAAAGTCATAAGCTTTAGGAAGGGTATCATTTTCTGTGCTGACTTAATGTGGGACACAGGTTTTAATACTTTAAAGTGGTCATTCTTCCAAGCCTGACTGTAGCCCTTATCTCTGTTTCTGCTTCCATTCTCATCCTAGGCCAAGCATCAACACTTTTCTTAATCTTACATCCTCGCTTGCTGGCAGTTTCTGAAGCAGCCTCCCCATCAGCAAGGACTTAAACTATACAGTAGTGATTCTGATAACAGACTGGGGGCGTGGGGGCAGGGTGAGCATAGGCTACACAGCTTTCAGATCACCTGGGGGCAGATCTGACACCCAGAGGAAAGCACAGCCTGACCCGCTCCTGCCTACCCCCAGGCAGGAGTGAGAAACACAGCCGCCTCCATGAATTACTGATAGTGATGAGGGCACTTCGCCCTGACCAGGGGCAGTGGGCTGGGAAACCCTGGCCCACAGATTACTTCAAACTTCAGCATCTGGGTTTTGTGGGACGTGTTTGGTCTTCCCAGAGATACTTCTTAGTATTTTCTGTTCCATTCAGGAGTCATTTTTCAGGTGCCTTTTGTCAGTGATGTCTGGTTGATACATTAACAGACTGTCTTCCCTCTTCTGGACACTTTGTAGCAGCCATGTGTGAAAATGAAAGTTGCTCCATCATGTCGGAGTCTTTGTGACCCCATGGACTATATAGTCCATGAAATTCTCCAGGCCAGAACGCTGGACTGGGTAGTCTTTCCCTTCTCCAGGGGATCTTCCCAGCCCAGGAATTGAACCCAGGTCTCCTGCATTGCAGGCGGATTCTCTACCAGCTGAGCCACAAGGGAAGCCCAGTTGCCATGTAAACACTGTAGCTATGGAGTACATCAGCACTGGGGTCAAATCAGCATCAGTTCAGTTCAGTTCAGTTCAGTCGCTCAGTCGTGTCCAACTCTTTGCAACCCCATGAACCACAGCACGCCAGGCCTCCCTGTCCATCACCAACTCCCGGAGTTCACTCAAACTCATATCCATCGAGTCGGTGATGCCATCCAACCATCTCATTCTCTGTTGTCCCCTTCTCCTCCTGCCCCAATCCCTCCCAGCATCAGAGTCTTTTCCAGTGAGTCAACTCATCGCATGAGGTGGCCAAAGTATTGGAGTTTCAGCTTTAGCATCAGTCCTTCCCGAGTTCAAATCCTGGCTGTGCCCCTCACTAGCCATGTCATCTAGAGTAGATCAGTGTACCTTTTTGAGCATCTTCTGCTTCATCTGTAAAGTAGAGATGATAGTAACCTACCTCACTGAGTTGTTGGCCATAAATAAAAAACAGCATCAGGTGTGGCATTTATACCCATTCACTTACTCGCTCAGCACTTCTTGAGGACTGCTACAGATCAGACAGAGGGTATGTAGAAGGAAATGAAGCAGACATGATCCCTGTCTTCATGGACATTTCTGTCTTTCGAGGGGAAAGAGGTGATGCACAAATACACACATGTACGTGGAGGAAATGCTGCAAAGGTAGGAAGAGGCTCTGTGAAAGAAAATTCAGCCCTGTAGTAAATGTGTTTGGGAACCTACTCTCCCATGGCCTGTTGAATAAGAGGGAGCTTACGTTCTGATTTAGGCCAGGTTGTTGGGTGATGTTTAAGCTTAAAGGCTGAGAAGGAACCAGCCCTGCAGGAGTGAAAGGGAGAAGAAGAACACTCCAGGCAGAAGGGGGAAAACATGCATCTTTGAGTCAATGAAGTATGGTGTAACTTGCTCAGTTAGTGACAGAACACAAATCCAAAGCGTCAGTGATCCCAAAGCCTTTTCCCCCTGAGTACTACCCTGCTCTCCTGAGGCTTCTCTTCTTCCCCTAACTATTCAGCCCTCAAGGGCAGGGCCTGTTTTTGTTCTGTTTCTGATCCAGTCTTCCTATGACCAGCACATACTAGGCATCCAATCTGCGTTTCCTGCAGACCTCACTCTGTCTTCCTAACTCACATATGCACCCTCACCTCCTCTGTGCTGGGGGAAAGCCTGCCCTGGTCATCATGGTAACTGCTGCCTGTGACCCTGAGCAGGCCGTCTGTCTTCAGTGAACTTTAATACATGAGAGATCAGGAGACGTAGTTTCAGGAAAGGTAAAAAACCCAATTGACATCTACCCCAGACCTCTCTTCTGAGGTCGACCGGTGTCCCAGCTGCCTATTTGACCTCTCTACTTAGAGGTAACAGAACCCGATCTCCCTTAGCCCCCTCCTAGTTTCCTCCCCCTCCCCTATTCCTGTCTCATAAAGCTGCACCTGCATCTATTCAGTTGCTAAGCCTGAATCAAGCAACACTTTTTAATACTTCTTTTCACCTCCCCAAAGAGCAAGTCCTTCAGCAGTTTAAGCCATTTCATCTCCAAAACAGATCTCAAACGCTTCACATCCCTGCCTCTGTCTCCACCATGTGGCCGTGTGACTCCACCCCCACGCCACCCAAGTGGACATATGTCTTGTCTTCCTCCAGGGCCTCCTCACTTCTTCTCGCTCCCACTTCAAGTCCCCTCTCCACTCAGCAACCAGAGTGACCTTTTAAAAACATGAATTGTATCATATCATGTTCCTGAACATTCCCCTGGCTCCCCACCGCATTTAGTACCAGATAAAAAAGTCTTAACGTGATGCCTTCATGGTCAAGCCCCATCTTACCCCTCCTCTGTCACGCTCCATACTGCCCTGCTCTAGTTTCTTTTTAATTTTATTTATTCATTTATTCGGGTGTACCGGGTCTTAGTTGCTGCATGCGAGATCTTTGTTGTATTATGTGAGATCTAGTTTCCTGACCAGGCATCAGACTCAAGCACCCTGCATTTGGAGTGCCGAGCCTTAGTCACTGGACCACCAGGGAAGTCCCAACCCTTCCGTTCTTTATGTGACTAGCTCCTGCTCATCCTTTATGCCTCCTTGTAGAAGTTACTACGTTGTTTCTGCCTTGCTCATCTCCTTACAGCAACCCTGCAAGAAAGATACTGACATCCCCACTTTTGACAGAGGAGGAAGACAGCCCAACAGCCCTCCCAGCAGTTTGTATGGTGTAGATTCCTCCCTTTAGTGTCTTTGCATTTCCCGCTTGACTTTGTCCTTCGTAGCACTCATCACAATTGGCAATCATTCATCCCTTTTTTTGTCTTAGCTAAGGTCTAAGACCGTGGGTCTTTCCCCAGTTGACCATAAGCCCCCCATGAAGGCAAGGAAACATATGTATTATGAACGTATGTATTTTGTCCCTGTGTACCTCCCACCCAGTATACCTCCCCGGTGCTTGGCATGTGGTCAGGAACTCATGAATATTTATTTGACTTATGAGTGTCTAAGCTTTATTCTTTTTAAGTGGCGACTTGATCGCAGATATTTGGTTTCAAGCCTTTACAGTCTGCTGCAATCACGTCCTTTTCCCTTTCAGGTCCTAGATGTGCTGGATCTGTGCGTGGTTGTTCTGCAGTCCCACAAGAACCAGCTGCTTCCCTTGGCTCATCGGGCCTGGCCCTCGCTCGTACACCGACTCACCAATGATGACCCCCTGGCGGTACTCAGAGCCTTCAAGGTACCGCACTGGTGCCCAACTGCCATCAGTCATAGGGATGGGGGGATGTAAGCTGGAAGCTCAGCAGTGTTTTGGGAGGATTGGTTCTCTTTTTATCTGATGTGACCTACTACACCTTGAAGAAAGTACAGAAAAATAAGAAAGCACAGAGAAAAAAAATGAAAGTCAATTTCCTTTTGAATTTGAAGCAGAATGAGTGAGCTAGTAGATGAAAGGGCCACCAGTATCCACTGAGCACCTCCTGTGCCCCAGGCAGCATGCTTGGGAATTCTCCATGTGTGAGCTCATCTCCTTACAACACCCTTGCAAGGAAGATACTAACACCCCCATCTTTGACAGAGAAGGAAACAAGCCCAGAGATATTAAGGAACTTTCTCAAGATCACACAGCTAGGGACTTCCCTGGTGGTCCAGTGGTTAAGAATCCGCCTGCCAATGTAGGAGACACAGGTTCGATTCCTGGTCCCGGAAGATCCCACATACCTCAGGGCAGCTAAGCCCTTGCACCACAACTACTGAACCCACAGTCTAGGGCCCATGCTGCACAGCAAGAGAAGCCACCACAATGAGAAGCCCACACACCGCAACTAGAGGGTAGCCCCCCGCTCACCACAACTGGAGAAAGCCCTCACACAGCAGTAAACACCCAGAACAGTCAAAATTCAAAACAAAGATCACACAGATAGTAAGTGATAGAACCTGAATCTGTGAGGTCATGCCCACCTTGTGTGCATGGCACAGAGTCACGGTGAAGAGGCCAAGGGTCTGCAGCCTAGCAGTGGGCATCTTCTGTCCAGCTGAGCAACTCTGGACAAAGCTTATGGCCACCTAGCCCACCATTCTCACAGTTGTTGTTGTCGAGGATAAAATGGGACTGTTTGACGAAATGCTTTGAAAAGGTAGAAGCCCTCTGTGTATGCATGGTATTATTCTCCCTGAGTTAGTTTGGCTTATGTTAGCGCACATATTTTGGCTTATTTATTTATATCCTTCCTTGTTCTAAAAAGCACTTAAGGCAGCTTACAGAGATACATTTACCATGGCAAGCTAACATAAATTAGAAGTGGGTGAGCAAGATAAGACAAAGAAAAAAAGATGTGTAGGGATATAAAATGAAGCCAGGGAAATAACCGATACACTTGGCAAAAGTATATTGTGTTTCTGTAAGATTCTTCAACATATACTGGAACAAAATGACGCTTACATTGATAACATACAAAATTGTTAATGTATTTTCAAAAGCAAAATGTGCAAGGTGACACACAGATGTGTTGGTGGTGGGTGGGGTGGGGAGAGAAAGAGAGAGGGAAGAAGAGAAGTTAGGAGAAGGGAGGAGGAAGGAGATCTTGCCCAAATCGTACTCATCTGTGCTGTTTCCTTTAAGAAAATTAGTAGGTTATCTGAAATGACAGCAAGTGTGGAAGAGCGAAAAAATATAAAGGTTTATGCACTGTAGCTGAGGCTGCTACCCTTGAGCTCCCTTGGTGACCCTTGAGCTCCGTCAGGCCTTGTGCAGTCCAGCTGAGAGCCCTGAAATAAGTGCCTCGTTCTCTACAAAGTCGGCAAATGCTCTCTGTGCTGGATATGCCTTGCTTACCAATTTTTAAAGAAATTCTTATTATCCTGTACACTCAGTCCTGTGCAGTGGGGCAAAACGTTTCAATATGTTCTGCTAGAGAAAGTTTAAAACGAGACATGCAAAGAGACTGCCTGTTGTGAAAGTTGGAATGAGGATGATGTCCATAAGAGATTGTGCCACGGAACAGAAGGAACTCTGGCTCAGCTCTGCCCACCAGGGTCCCTGCCCAGGCCCAGCCAAGACCTCGCCAGTCACCGCCCTTCTGATGTCTGCACATGGCAGCAGCTGAGCTGGGCGTGGGCTCCTGGGCCTGTCTGTGTGTGCTCAGCCAGCTAGAGTTAAAAAGCACAAGCCTTTGCTTCAGGGGCTGTTAGGAAGATTCAAGAGATGATCTATGTGAACTGCTTTAAGCTCTTGGGTTTTTTTGTGTTTTTTTTTTTTTATAAAAAAGGGAGGAAAATCCAGGTATTAACCATATTACTTATCCAACCCAAGATTCCTTTGAATTATTCTCCACGCAATCTGTATTTATGGATAAAAGCAGCCATGCCTCAGGAACAGAGACCTCCGAATTCATAACTGTCAGAATCACAAACCGTGAGCAAGGAATTAACAGCAATAACTCTATTTTTTTTTTTCAAGCAGAGACTGAGATGAAATTGAATTACCAAACATTCTCTTAAACGCTCTTGCTGCCTTAGCGATGTTCAGTCACTGGATTAGGGACTGTTTCCGCAGGTTTTGCGTACCCTGGGAGGCAAGTGTGGCGATTTTCTAAGGAGCCGGTTCTGCAAAGATGTCTTGCCAAAGCTGGCTGGCTCTTTGGTCAGCCAGGCTCCCATCAGTGCCAGAGCTGGACCAGTTTACTCCCACACACTGGCCTTCAAGTTGCAGCTGGCCGTCTTACAGGGCCTGGGCCCCCTCTGTGAGAGACTGGACCTCGGTAAGTAGCAGGTCCTGCTAGTTTCGCCTGGACCCACACCCCATCCTCTCTGTCTCACCCGCTCTGTCGCCCTCTTTACCTGGCCCTGCTCCCGTCATCTCCCTTCCTATGCACATCCTTCCATCTCACTTCGGCCTCCTTTATCCATTTACCTTGCTGTGTTTTTTGACTTGGGGATGGAGTACAGAGCCCATGCATCTTGCCGAGCTGTTCCAGTTTCATGCAGTAGCAGTGGGTTACTGCTCGTCCCTGATGAAGTCTGAGGGCCAACGCTTGTTTTGTTTCTCCTCTCTGCAGGTGAGGGTGACCTGAATAAAGTGGCGGATGCCTGCTTGATTTACCTCAGTGCCAAACAGCCCGTGAAATTACAAGAGGCGGCCAGGAGGTACGTCTGCTTATCACCCGCATCTCTTTTACGTTTGTCCTAAATTATGGATGATTTGCTAATGGCGAGCAGAGTGGAGGCATCTCTGCTCCTTTCTCTTCTCTCTCTCCTCGCCAGGTTAAGATGGGTTCTTTAACTGTGCCAACATCCAGAGATGGCATTTTGACTAGATGCCTTTCTCTTTGAAAGTAACCTTTTCCTCTGCTGCAGCATCAACAACAGTTCCAATGGGGCCAAAAGCATAAAGACAGTGTCCTGGAGGGGAGCAGGCAGAGGGCGATTAACTTCCAGCTCTCCTCTTCTGGCGACCCTGGCACCTCCCTCTCAGCTCCCCCACTTGCCAGGCGAAAGCATTGGGTTATTGATCTAGCAAACCTTGGCTCCACAGAATGTCTTAATGGTCTTCAGGTGCCACAGACCCTCACAAATCATATGCAGCACTGTGTGTATGTGTGTGTGTGTGCAAGCAGACACGTACATGTCTTTTTCTAGATGAAGTCTACATCATTCATCTGATATGTAATAGGAGTCTGTGAACCAAGAGTCGTTCAAAACCCCTAGATTAATGATTTAAAGGGCCTTTTCAACTCTGAAATTATGTGATTCTCATTTCTAAGAGATTTGCTTATTGAAGAATAGCTCTACCACCTCTAATGGAAGAACCTATGTCTGGTTCCTAGAGTCCTAAGGAATGTTCAGCAAAAGCTAAAACTGAGCACAGCAGCCTTCCCCCAACTTGATACCCACAGTGCACCCTGACCCCCATCTCCCGAGCCCTCCTTCTAGACAGCATCAGCCTGCGCCCTGGAACTGCCATCCTTGGATGTCTGCAGCGGAGGCGAAAGCTGGCCGGTCTGCCTGGCACTGCCTCCTGCCCTGGGCCTTACACCACCTCCCCAGGCAAAGAAACAGCCCCTCCCACTCCATCAGCCTCTGGAAACATGCCCCTGATCTTCCTTGGTGGGGTCGGTGTCATCTTGCTCCCTGAAGGGCTGGAAAGCTGCTCTCTGTCTGTGAGTGAGGAAAGCCCACTTGCTCCCTTACAAACCTTGCACTCTCTGGGAGTGATGGAAATATCTCTTCGAATTGATTTATTATCCTTTGCAGTTTTCTACTCTTGATTTCCCCAGTTCCCTTTTTTCTTTCTGTCCCTTTCCTGTCACATCCTCCAGGCCCAGAATCAGTCATGGTTTCTCGAGCGCAGGGGCGCATCTCAACCAGCTTCTTGTCCCCAGACATTTTCGTTCCTTAAAGATGAAAATCGTCCTCCCCCAGGCAGAGTCCCTGAAGCTAATTGTGCTCTGATTTAAAGTACAACTCACGAACATGACGGATCCATCTGGAAGCAGATTCTTCTGGGTGTCTGCTATGATTGAGAGTCTGAAAGGTCTGGTTTTTCTCATCTCCCGTCTCTTTCTACTTTTCCTCCACCCTCCCCACAGCTGTCCTTCAAATTCAGACCCATCAAACAGGCTAATATTCACAATTCATTATCTTTTCATTTCTAATTTTCTTTTTTTTTTTTTTGCCACTGAAAGCAATCAAACCCAAACTGGACCTTGCTGACTCTTGAGTTGGAATTCCTGGTGCCCCAGGAGGAGGCGGGTGGGGAAGGAGGAGGTTGCTGCCAGCCGGCCTTTTGTTTGCTCCACCGCATTCCACTCAGGGTTGAGTCAGATGACCTCCTTCTGCCGGGCGGGGCCGGGCGAGGAAGAAGTGCAAGGTTGATTGCTTCACGTGTGCATCATCTGCAAACTTATTTTGAAGTCAGGGGAAAAAAATACCTGTGTTGTCCTTGATCCGGAGCTGATTTGGCATCTTGATTCAGAAATTAATAAGCTTTCTAAATGGGAGAAGAAGCCTGAGACAATAGGCAACCTGGTCCCTTTGTGAGTCTGATTGCAGAGCAAAGACAGGGAGAAGGGTGGACCCATGAGTATGAAAGCAGTCAGACCTCCAGGGACTAACGAACGAGGTCCCCTGAGTGAGACAGAGGCCCCATTTCAGCAAATGGCCGCACATCCATCCAGTTGTTGGTCCTTAATTCTCCTCTTTCCTTCACACGCCACATCCATTCCAGAAGTGAAGCCTGTCTAGCTAACTTCGATATCTCTCTTAACACTGTCCGCTTCTCCTTTCCTCCAAGCTGCCAGGCCAGGCACCCTCATCTCTTTACCCAATCCCCTGCAGAAGCCTCACCCCAGCCCCCTGCTTCCACTCCTGCCCCTCATTGTTCCCCCCGCAACAACTGTCAGTGACACCCCTACCCACTCGGGGGAGAAGAAAAGGTGGTGTGTTCTTTGCCAGGGCCCACAGGGGAGTTCTGTAACCAGAGGGTTACAAAAACTCAAGCCTCAGCTCCATATTCAGAACAACTAGTACAAACCAGAGCCGTTCAGAGATGCCCCAACTCCCTCTAGGGTAGTGACTTTCCAGCACTGGGCAGGTGACTGGCTCGCTTTGGCTGTGGCGGGGCTGGTAAGGAAACCTGGGAGGGCAGGTGGCTGCTCTCAGGCACCCTCCCCCCACCCCAAGGCAGAAAGGAGATGGAGGAGCAGCTGTGTCTGTAGGTCTGGCAGGTGGGGGTTCGGTGAGACCTCTGCAGGGCGGCCTGCCTCATGTGGGGATGGAGGCAGACTCAGCAGCTCCAGGCAAGTTCCCCTTTGCGTGTATTCACGGTTGGATTTTTCCTTCATCCTGTTTGCTTCTCCTGGCTCCAAAGAATGACCAAGCCTGTGTTTGCTTTTTTAATTTGTCATATTAAATATAGCCTTTGTGGCAGGCTTTTACATCCCGGCTGTAAACTCTAGAAATGGAAATTGATCAGGGGGTGGTTGATATAACCAAGGCCATAAATGCTAAGAACGGAGATGCCATTCCAGTTTAATGCTTTTATCTAGCGAATGTGCCTTGTAAGGAGGAACATAAATCTTGCAGCTTGGTTGGAGGGAGGGTGCGGAATGGGGGCGCATGGGGGTGGGTGGTAGGAGTAGGGGTATAATCTTGCTGTTTGTTACCACCAGATGTCACTGTTAACTGGCTGTGAAAGGAAAAATACCAACTCTCCCAGAGTTCACCTAGTTAAGTGATTTCAGTGGATAACAAATGAGAAAACCATGTTTGGGGTGTGGGAGGAGGGGTCAGCATGTCAGGAGCTATAAATAAGGCCCAGTCCCTGAGAATAAGCCCTGGAGTGCAAAATAACACGTTCTATCAGCCACGCCCCCATCTCAGCCTTGGAGAACTTAACTGACATAAATTCCCCAGTGGCCCCAATGGCCTTTGAGGTACCTCCCATCATGCAGTGGGCCTCCGCGGTTCTGTGCCTTTCTGGCCGTGGAGCTTTTCCTTCCCCTACATGAAAGGAATCTGAGATGAGCTCACATTCCCCCAGATTCCTGTGTTTTTCCTTCCAGTCAGTACATGCTCTCAACCTGGTTCAACTCAGCTCCATTAAAACCACACTCCTCAGGCCTCTCTCCGAGCAGCCTCTGAGGTTCCCTGTCTTTTGCATACATCATCCAGTCAATCTCCTACCTTCAGGTTAAACAGAACAAGAACTGGGCAATGTCTGTTTTTTCAAACTTGGAAGTCCATGCCCAGCAAGGGAGGGACGATGCTTTCAGGCCACCCGGTTTCCACCCCCACAGTCCTAACCCCACCTGTCACCCTGAGGCGCCAGGTGGGGGTGCCAGGTGCCAGCAGGTGGTGACCAGCTGGTACACCTCCTGGTTGGGCAGGTGTGGGATGCTGTGGTTCCTGATGCGTGTGGTGGGAAAGGGAGAGAGCCTCCCCCATCTACCTCTCCTGGACGTTGTGTAGACAGGCCCGGGGCTCCAGTCCTGGACGCAGGCAAACCCAGGTTCACAGCTTCCTAGCTCTGCGACCTTGAGCAGGTGACTTTGTTTCCTTGCCCCTCGTCTCTTCTCTCTGTAAACCGGGTTTGGTGATAAGAGCTTCCTCCAGACATGTCACGCCGACGCTTTGCGTTAGTGTGTAAGAGTCTACTCGGCAGTCATTCATGCTGCTGACTGAGTAGCTACTCCGTACCTGGCACTGGTCCAGGCATGGAAACTAGAGGGGAGCAGGAGAGAGTAGGCCTGTGCCCTCATGGTGCTCCCATTCTGGAGTTATATTTATGTGTGTGTGCGCACCGTGTGGAAAGCGTTAGTTGCTCACTCGTGTCCGACTCTTCTGTGACCCCATAGACTGTAGCCCACCAGGCTCCTCTGTCAATGGAATTCCCCAGGCAAGAATACTGGAGTGGGTAGCCATTGTCTGCTCCAGGGGGTCTTCCTGACCCAGGGATGAAACCAAGGTCTCCTGTGTCGTAGGCAGATTCTTTACCATCTGAGACACCAGGGAATCATCCATGTGGGGAGATGTATAAATTTGCCAAATATATGATATGTTGTGTATTTGTTATACATACATGTGTACCCTTGGGCATGGTATTTTTTGTGGGAATTCTGCTTCATCTTGACTGAAATCTGAAACAGGGTATTCACCTCAGAAGGATCTTTTTTCTTAAAGTATTTTTAATTTTATTTATTTATCTTGACTGCGCCTCAAAGCATGCAAGATCTTAGTTCCTGAACTAGGGATTGAACCTGTGCCCACTACAGTGGAAGTACAGAATCTTAACCACTGGACCTCCAGGACAGTCCCTGAAAGATCTTTCTCATGTTAGTTGTTCTACCTTTCCCTTACCACTTTTGCTTGAGCGGCCAGGACCAAGTTGGAACGTTCATTTACTGACTGACTTCCTCACATTCTTTCTAGCAGTAGGATCGCAGCCCATCAAAGATGCAGCCACTGCCTCAAACCCTGGACGAACTCAGACTGGCAGAGGCTTGTTCATTTCATCCCCGTCAGAGTCCCAACTCCTCTCTTTACCCACATGTGGGCTTATTATATTTGAATGGATCAGCAGCCACAGAGGTGATCCGTTAGTTCAGCTGAGCTTGAAATTAGCAGCTCACCCCCTTAAATGGTGTGGGCAATGTGTTTGAGCTAGGGCTGCCGAGCTGTTTTCCCCTCAGACTACACCCAGCATGGAAATGAGGGCACTTCTAATATTTTCCCTTTTGACATTTGATTAATAGTGGACAAATCCAGACCCAGTAGTTAGCTTTCCTATTATCCATCTTTTGGCAGGCACTGCTGCTTTTCAAGTCTCATTGTTCTAAAAATGCACTCAGATCTGAAGCTGTTCACTGTGTGGATATAGGCATGATTTCCTGGTGTCAAAGATAAGAGACATCTGCCATGCAAATTACAAGCGAAGTGGGTTGCTGGGTTTCAGATCGGAAGGCAGGGACCTCTGTGCTACCAGTTAAATCAAATGCTACCAATCCTTCCCCTGCTTTCTCGGTGTTGTCATGTGACTGATAATCTGCCAGGGTCATCCATTCTACCACCCAGTGGTGAAGCCCAGTGTGGGGCCTGCATGCACACTTATATGTGCCGTACTGGGTTGGGAACCATGATGCTTATGATGGGAGATTGAGCCTGGTAGCTGGACAGTCTGTACCAAGTGGATTTCAGATATCAAAAGCCTTGGCTGACTACAGAGTGGTCATTTCATCCTTTTGCAGGATCTGAGGTCTGTCTTGAACACCTAAGAGGCAGGAGTGAATGTTGACAATCTCAGTGCCAAGTGAAGTAGCCAGGGACATGGCCTCAATTGTCTTATTATATATGTATTTATTCAAAAGATGCTTTAGAGTCTCTTATTCGCCAGATACTGTGCTGAGAGTTCAAAGGTGAAGACCATGGTAGGGTTGGCCTCACATTACTGCTAGTAGTGGTATCACCTTGGGCAATTAATTTCCTTCTGGAAGTCTCAGTTTCCTCATCTACAAGACTAGAATAAGCATATCTTTTTTTTTTCTGTATGATAAAATTATTACAAAGATTTAGCAAAGTCATGTATATTAGTCTGTAGCACAAAATGTCAGCCCAGAGTAAAAACTCAATCAGTAGTAGTCATTATCATTATTTAAACTTCCTCCTTATTCCAAAAAAGACCTCGAGCATCTTACAAACTAAAGTGTATGCAACACAGTAAATAAGAAGTGAAGACATTTTTTTAAAGGAAAAATAAGAAGAGGGAAAACAAAGTGAAGTCAGGGCTGAGGTTCATTTGTAAAACACAGACTTGGAACTCTTCACCTCTGCTAGAGATGAGCCTGCAGCATGGCCCTGGGCTTCCTAACACAGGAGGCAGAGAGGGAGACACACCTGCTGTGCGACTTCCAGTCCTTACTGAAGTCAGAAAGCTTTTAGAAAGCAGCTCTCTCTGGAATTCCGTTGGTACTGAACCCTGAGAAAATCCCCGCCCTGGGTCATCTTAGAAGAACACTGGGTACCTCTGTGACTGATGACTCCTAACATCCTTGCAGTAAATACAGAAGCACATTTCCTAGAGCTGTTTCTTACAGCTCCATCAGTGGAGGCTGCTGGCTTGGTGCCTGAGCGTGGGTTGCAGGAAAAGAGTTCGAGGGTGGCAAGGAAGGGGGCGCAAAACAGGTAGGCTACCAGGAAGATGTCTTTTTCTGCAAGGGTGTGAATCTTCCAGGGAGGGCCAGGAAACTCGGCATGTGGCCAGAGAGTACAGACGGCCAGGGCCACTTTGAAATCCATGCCCAGCAGCGTTGCCATCGTGGGATCTGGGCTCTCAGTGGGGCCTGGAGCTGGGAGAGCTGGCCAGATGGGAAGGACTGCTTTTAAATCCGGCCCCAGTGGGATTTAAACCCTTCTCGGCTCTGGCTTATTTTTGAATTGTTGGTAACAGATTGGGCCTCTCAGTGCCATATCTTTTTAAATATGCACAAAGCCATGGAGTCATTCCACTGCAACTATGATACTTTGTCTTGTGGTACTTTAGGGACTGCATTAGCATCGTAAGCTTCCACTAGTGTTTATGGTTTTAATTCCTGTCCCAGTTGCATTTAAAAATGTTTTTAATACCGGCCTCTGCGTGAGTGTGCAGGTTGGCGATCGATAGATGAATGACTGTGAACAGGTAAATATAGTTAAGTCGAACGAGTATGTATAGCCGCAAAGGCAATTGGTGGTATTTATTTGGAGAGTAAATCGTTGCTCCAAGTCATAATCCTCCATTTCCAACATTTAGAAACAAAAAAACGGCCTCCGTGCAGGGGAAGATAGCTAAATTGAATAGCAAGAAAGGACAGGCTTGAAATACTGGTTAACCAATGAAGCGAGACCCATTAGAGTAAATTACCGAGTATGGAAGCATTGCCCCACTGCTTTGCTGACTCCGACACGTGGATACCCCTAGCATCCGTTTATTTAAAAGGAAACACACAGCCTCATTTGTAGCGTCAGCATGTACTGAGTCAGCAGGTACGGAGACATGGGAGAAGAGGTGGCCAGAGAAGAGAAGAGCGTGGTGGCTGCTCTGCCAGAAAGAGAATCACAGGGAAGCCAAAATCACTTTGCTTTCCAACAAGAGAGTTTGTCCTCCAGTTGCGTTTAGGTCGCACCCACATAGAGACAGCCTGCGTCGTGTCCCTAAGGAGATGCCCTGAGTAACTTCTTTCAACCCCCCATATAAATAAATAAATAAACCTCTCAGAGCTGCAAGTTCTTTACCACTGGCATTTATGCAGACAGCTCATGAGAGCATTTTATAAATCCAGAAGGAGACAAGGAGCAGCAGCAGATCCCTCAAGCAAGTAATTGACAGAGAAAGAATAGCCTGTCACCCAGGAGAACTGGGAGCACTGAATTTCAGTTATGGTTTATTTAGCTCTGCCGAGCCTCAATTGGCCGGCGGTTTTCTAGAATTCCCCTTGAAGCCAGCGTGGTCTAGCAGTAGATGGTGAGGACACACTCCATAATATTCGCACTTTCAGCAGAAGGGCGTCTTTTTGGTTCTGCCCCACTTGGGATGGACAGGCCCAGGACTCAGCCCCCAGGTTTGAGAACTGCTGGGGCATGTTGCCTTACAAATAGCTGTGAAAAGAAGAGAAGCAAAAAGCAAAGGAGAAAAGGAAAGATATAAGCATCTGAATGCAGAGTTCCAAAGAATAGCAAGGAGAGATAAGAAAGCCTTCCTCAGTGATCAATGCAAAGAAATAGAGGAAAACAACAGAATGGGAAAGACAAGAGATCTCTTCAAGAAAATTAGAGATTCCAAGGGAACATTTCATGCAAAGATGGGCTCGATAAAGGACAGAAATGGTATGGACCTAACAGAAGCAGAAGATATTAAGAAGAGGTGGCAAGAATACACAGAAGAACTGTACAAAAAAGATCTTCACGACCAACATAGTCACGATAACGTGATCACTGACCTAGAGCCAGACATCTTGGAATGTGAAGTCAAGTGGGCCTTAGAAAGTATCACTACGAACAAAGCTAGTGGAGGTGATGGAATTCCAGTTGAGCTATTTCAAATCTTGAAAGATGATGCTGTGAAAGTGCTGCACTCAATATGCCAGCAAGTTTGGAAAACTCAGCAGTGGCCACAGGACTGGAAAAGGTCAATCTTCATTCCAATCCCAAAGAAAGGCAATGCCAAAGAATGCTCAAACTACCGCACAGTTGCACTCATCTCACACGCTAGTAAAGTCATGCTCAAAATCCTCCAAGCCAGGCTTCAGCAATATGTGAACCATGAACTCCCAGATGTTCAAGCAGGTTTTAGAAAAGGCAGAGGCACCAGAGATCAAATTGCCAATATCCGCTGGATCATGGAGAAAGCAAGAGAGTTCCAGAAAAACATCTATTTCTGCTTCATTGACTATGCCAAAGCCTTTGACTGTGTGGATCACAATAAACTGTGGAAAATTCTGCAAGAGATGGGAATACCAGACCACCTGACCTGCCTCTTGAGAAACCTGTATGCAGGTCAGGAAGCAACAGTCAGAACTGTATATGGAACAACAGACTGGTTCCAAATAGGAAAAGGAGTACGTTAAGGCTGTATATTGTCACCTTAATTATTTAACTTCTATGCAGAGTACATCATGAGGAACGCTGGGCTGGAAGAAGCACAAGCTGGAATCAAGATTGCTGGGAGAAATATCAATAACCTCAGATATGCAGATGACACTACCCTTATGGCAGAAAGTGAAGAGGAACTCAAAAGCCTCTTGATGAAAGTGAAAGAGGAGAGTGAAAAGGTTGGCTTGAAGCTCAACATTCAGAAAACAAAGATCATGGCATCTGGTCCCATCACTTCATGGGAAATAGATGGAAAAACAGTGGAAACAGTGTCAGACTTTATTTTTTGGGGGCTCCAAAATCACTGCAGATGCTGATTGCAGCCATGAAATTAAAAGACGCTTACTCCTTGGAAGGAAAGTTATGACCAGCCTTGATAGTATATTAAAAAGCAGAGACCTTACTTTGCTAACCAAGGTCCGTCTAGTCAAGGCTATGGTTTTTCCCGTGGTCATGTATGGATGTGAGAGTTGGACTGTGAAGAAAGCTGATCGCCAAAGAATTGATGCATTTGAACTGTGGTGTTGGAGAAGACTCTTGAGAGTCCCTTGGACTGCAAGGAGATGCAACCAGTCCATCCTAAAGGAGATCAATCCTGGGTGTTCATTGGAAGGACTGATGCTAAAGCTGAAACTCCAATACTTTGTCTACCTCATGCGACGAGTTGACTCACTGGAAAAGGCTCTGATGCTGGGAAAGGTTGGGGGCGGGAGGAGAAGGGGACGACCAAGAATGAGATGGCTGGATGGCATCACCGACTCTGTGGACATGAGTTTGAGTGAACTCCAGGAGTTGGTGATGGACAGGGAGGCCTGGCGTGCTGTGATTCATGGGGTCGCGGAGAGTCGGACACGACTGAGCAACTGAACTGAACTGAACTGGGACATGTTGGAGCTGGAACGGGCTTAGAACCAATCCCATTTGATGTCCAAGAAAGATTGCCGTATCCCCACCTCAGGAGTCCTTCCCTGGCTCCGGCCCAGCCATGACCTGAGCCTGGCCCTCTTCATGTCGCACTGTGGGTGTCTGTGGTCCATCTGGCCTCCCCCACCAGACAGGTAGCCCTGAGGCCAGAGCCTTTGTCCACCGATCTTTGTGTCCCACACGCCTGACATAGTTCCCCTGTCTGGACCAGGTGCCAGTAAACATTTGGTGAGCCACGCAGAGATGGGACCAATCAGCCAATCAGATGCCAGCAGCACATTTCCCAGCCCCCCAGGCGCCCTCACCCCCAGCTTTGTCACTCAGAGCACCTGATATTGATCGTAAAGGAATGAGTCGCTTCTGTTGGTTTGGTGTCTGGAGTTTATTAGGTACTTACTGATACCCGTCAACTGTAGATAGGGCTGAAGTGCAGGGAAATGGCTGCCTGCATGAAGTGAAATTCAATAAAACCGCATTTTAAGTGAAAAATCAGTATAAACACTAGGCTTCTTTGCCATGGAAACAGAGGTTGCTTAGAAACTGCCTAACGGCGAGTTCTAAATTTTTTAAAGTCAAGTTATCATTTAAGCTACACGGCCCTACAGGTTATTGAGAGATAATCACTCGCCTCAGGACACTCGGAGGCAGGAGGCCTAGCCGAATGCCTCCCGAAACTCTGGGGACCAGATAATCTCTTGATAACTGTGCTCCCTGGAGCCACCGATTTGGGCCTGGGGGAAGGAGAAAGAAATTTTTGTGCAGGAGTTAAATGGTGTACATATATATATATTTTTAAAGTGTTTCTCTTTAGGCTTAAAAAAAGATGGAGTTGGCCATTTGGCGTGTTCACCAGCCATCCTGGCCATGTCTCAAGATGTATTAGGAACATTTTCCAGGCAGTTACTCCAATCAATTCAAAGCAGAGGTCTCTTCTTTGTCTTTCATCTTTTGATTATGCAGAAGGATGCTTTCAGGGTCTTCGACTTTCTGCATTTCCCTGTCTGGGCGCCCCCTCCCCAAAAAGGGCAGGAACCGGGCCCGGGACAGGGTGATCCTAGAGGTTGGAGCAAAGCTGGGCCTCTGAGTAGTCAGACAACACCTTCTGCATCTCAGGCTCAGCTCTCAAGGCCTCAGAGTGAGCGAGGGTCTGGGTTCAGAATTTGTCAGTGTTTAGAGTTCAGCAGGTCGCATGTCTTTTGCCAAGCAAAGAACACAGCTCTGCCTACCAGCCACCTGGCACAGTTGCACGGCACCCGACCTCAGGCACACGGAGGGCAAAGAACAGTGCATTCATTTCTTCCTGAAAATAATGGGCAAAATTACAATCCCAGTGGCTGAGAAATGGGACCCCTACCAAGTCAGTATGAAGGAAATTATGACTGAAGCAAAAGACAAATGTTCTGCCCTTTTCAGAGCATCTGAGAATTTTGCATGGTGTGGTAGTCCTGCTGGGGTTGGTAGTGATAATTATTCCTGAGACACACACACTCTTTCTGGAAGGAACAGTTGTTCTCATCATACACTTCAAAGTGTTTTCCTGCACCTCATCTCCTTAGAGCCTCAGAACAAACCCGTGAGGAGGGTGGGGCCAGTGTGATTATTTTCCTTTGGAGAAAGACGAAAACAGGTTCACAGAGGCAAAATAATTTGCTTCCAGACGCAGAGAGAAGAAACCAGCATTGCCAACCTGCCATTCTGGGGATTCTATCACTTTAGGAGCTCAGGAATGAGACCCAAAATAATTCTTCCAAGAGTTTGGCCCTGGCTTCTAGAAGAAGATGAACTTTGCACGTGATTTTTCCTTTGCTTCCCCGTTAGCGTCTTATTTAGGGATCTCGAAGGTCAGAGAGAGTGGCTTCCTTCCTTTTCCTTTCCTGCCAACGAATACAGCACCCGATTTAGCAAGTTAAAAAGGGATGCCGAAAATGAACTGCGACATTGCAGAACAGAGCGGTGACTGAACTGGGCTGCAGCACCACTTGGCTGGGTGTTGCCCAGATCAAAATACTCCTTGAAGTTGAGAGTGTGCACCCATGCTGTTGCTTGAAGAATTGTTCCAGTTCTTGAAAGGGGAGAAAAAAAAAAATCAAATGAAATCATTTGCATTCTAACAGCCTTTGGCACCAGGGAAAACTGTCAACTGTGTCACGTGTAAATAGAAATCTGCTTCCCAGTTTTGGTGCATTTTTTCATCACTTCCCTCGCCACTCTAATTATCAAAGATATTTTTGTTTTTAAACAAAAATTGTCTCCTACGCAGGCCCCATCTCCTTTCTGCGGTGAAGTAGAAACAATGAATTAGAATATTCTAATCACTTTTCCAGCAGCCACCGCTGAGGTTATAAACTCAAGATTATCCTGAGTAAAGAAAACTTCAGGCACTAGACAGGTCAGAAAATTAGAGTGCCCCCTCCACCTGTCTCCCTAGCCACCTGAGCCCACATCTGTTAAACCCAAGGAAAGAAGCAAAACTGACTCCACTGAAGTAAAACCTGAATTCCGTCCCCCAAGGGCACAGGTTTTTCAGATTAACAAAATTAAAAGCCAGAATGTAGCGCCAGTTAGCAACCACTTTGGACATGACCAAGCAGGCACACCACAACTGTTTAAGTTCCTATCCAATGCCCAGTAGTAGGGGAGAGGCTCCTCAGAATGGTCATCAAGAATAAAACGTGATCCACCAGATAGATTCTGTCCATTGTTAGCTGGTAGACAGGGATCACATGCGGGCAGCCCTGCATAGGGCCGGATCTGTGTTTTCTCAATTAAACCCCAGCAGGACCCTGGGTGAAGTATATCTCCTGTTTTCAGAAATGAGGAAGCTGAGATGAAGATAAAACACGCAGCTGGTGATGTCTGTGGTAACGTGACTCCCGTTAGTGACATCCGTGGATCCTTCCTTAGTGGTGAGCCATTCACCTCTTCTTTAGGTCATTTTACAGAATATAGCTATTTCAGCTCTAATATTTTGGTCACCTGATGCAAACAGCCAACTGATTGTAGAAGACGTCAGTGCTGAGAAGGATTGAGGGCAGAAGGAGAAGAGGGCATCAGAGGATGAGATGGCTGGATGACATCACCAATGCAATGGACATGAACTTGGACAAGCTATGGGAGATGTCGAGGGACAGGGAGGCCTGGCGTGCTGCAGTCCATGGGGTTGCAAAGAGTCGAACATGGCTGGATGACTGAACAACAACATTTCAATGTTGAGAGCAGGAGGAGAAGGGGGCAACCGAGGATGAGATGGTTGTATGGCGTTATCGACTCAATGGACATGAGTTTGAGCAAACTCCAGAAGATGGTGAGGGACAGGGAAGCCTGGCATGCTGCATGCAGACCATGGGGTCACAAGGAGTCAGACGTGAGTTAGCGATTAAACAACAACCGTTTCAGCAGGGATGCCATCTGAAGTCATCAGTGTGCAGCGTGACAAGTCCCTTCCTTATTAAACATGAAACCTGCTCAATCAAACGTTGGTTGAGTGCTTACCACGTGCACACCAAACACCCGACGTACAGCAGTGAACCAGACAGATGACCCCGGCCTCAGGGGCTTGTGCTATAAGGAAGGGAGATGGTCAGTCAAGAGGCTGTTGACAAGTGCTGGGAAGAGTGTCCTGAGAAGGAAGAGTCAGGGGCAACCGCCTGGGCGAAGTGGTCTGGAAGGCCGCCCTCTCCGTGCAGGTGGTCCAGGCTCTGAGATGGGCAGGATGGCTGCAAGAGAGCCACCCAGCTCAGGGCCTCACCCTTCCTGAGACTGGAAAGCCAGACTCTGCATCGCTGAGTCAGCCGACTGTAAGAAGTTTACACCTGGGTTGCCCAGTGCCGTGGCCCCGGGCATCGTTTAGAAATGAAATGTGAGCAGATAAGAGACAAGGGTTGTGACCCCATGATTCAGACCAAGATAAAGAACCTCACCTGTGGTGGGTGTCTGGCGCTGGGTAGCCCGGGCCCTTCTGCTGTGTTTGTGTTGTATGTTCGTGACCAGTACTTGGCGTCTGCTAAAGGTCTCAGGGCAGGGCTTAGCCATCCCTGCCACGGGAGAACAACTGGATCAGATCTCTTTGTGGGTGAATCCAGACCACCGAAATTCCATGGCTTTCAGAGGCCTCGACTGCTGAGTTCAGCAGCTTGCTGGAGGGAGGAGATAAGGACCTGAGGCCCACGAGTTGAGGGTTTTGCCCAGGCTCCCCAAGCAGGACAGGGAGCCCCTGCCCGCAACTGGTCCTGTGAGCGGCGAGGGCCCTGTAATGGAGGTGGGCCCTATCCATTTCCTTCCTTCTAAACACTGCTTTGTAGTCAAGAATTTAACCACTTTCTTTGCCAAGAGCTTGTTTGATGTCAATATGGTTCCGCTCAGACTAATTACTTTCCTTCTCTCTGTCAATGGAAATGAAACTCTTTACCTCTCTTTCTGTTAGACTTTGGGACCATCATAATGGTCTTCAGAACTAAAGTGGGTTTTGTTCTGCTGTTCAAAGTGATGTGGTTATCAGTTTTTTTCACAAATAACCCAGTACAGAGCCTCTGGGGGTGCGGGGAGCCCAGCAGCTCCTCCCCATGCCCCCACACTCCTTTTCCATCTCTCCACAGCGTTTTCCTCCACCTGATGAAGGTCGACCCAGACTCCACCTGGTTCCTCCTGAACGAACTTTACTGCCCGGAGGAGTTCACGCCTCCCCACCCCAGCCTCCACCCTGTGCAGCTGCGGGGGGCCACCAGGCAGCAGAACCCCTACTCAGCCAACGTGCTCCGCCTGCTCCCGGAGCTGCAGTGACACCCCGCCCCTCCCCGGGCGGGCAGGTGGACGCCAGAGGAGGTCCCTTCCCTCCCCTGCCGAGGAGAACAAGGACATGGGGCCGACCCCACCTTGGTGAGGGCGGTGGCGGCGGCAGCAGAGAAGACTGCCAAGGTGGATTAGACAGCCGATCGATTTATAAATTGATCGATCACACAACTGCTCAGAAATTGGATTGAAGGAAAGCAGCCGACTGTTATTTATATTTCATACCTGGTGTTTTCAAATGACATTGTCTGGCAGCTCTAAGGGCTTAACTCCTTAGCTCACCATCTCTGCGGCCCCAGCTGCCTCACAGGCCACCCGCCCCCCACACACACACCCGAGAGCCTGGGGATACGTGGGGCAGAGGCCTGTGCATCGTGTGTGTCCTGTGACCACTCAAGGACCACGTGGAAGCGACACCCATCCACGAGTTTTCCGGTCACTGGCCGGCAGCACCGACTCACACAGCTCCCTCTCCTCAGATAAGGAGATGGAACCTCACCTGTTCTTTGGAAGGAGATGAAATAAAGGCACTTCTTGGATGAAAAGTATAATCAAGACCTCACTTTGAAGTTTGTTATTTAAACTGGGTGACTTTTTTAAAAATGAGTTTATGTTTGTAAAGGGATAATACAGAGTCATGGTATAAAATCCAAGTGGAACAAAACACTGAGAAGTCATTCTCCCCAGCCTCATTCACCAGACATCTAGTTTTCCTCTCCAGAGGCAAACACTCCTGATAGTTGTTTGGATGCCTTTTAAGTATTTTTTAACTGTCTATCATGGATAACAGTCTACTGAAGGCCACTATGGCGGTGACCCAGTTGCACCAGTCAGGACTTGGCCAGCCCTGCTTTATCCCGCCCCTTCCTAGTTACCTCCATGCCCCCACTCACCCCCTGCATTATTCTGAAGCAAATCCCAGATGTCATATCCAAACTGGTTTTGTTTTTTTTTTTTAATGGGCAACCAGAATAGATTGGGCTTCCCTGGTGGCTCAGATGGTAAAGAATCTGTCCGCAATGCAGGAGACCCGGGTTTGATTCCTAGGTCCAGAAGATCCCCTGAAGTAGGCACTGGCTACCCACTTTAGTATTCTTGCCTGGAGAATCCCATGGACAGAGAAGCCTGAGGGGCAGCAGTCCATGGGGTCGTAAAGACTTGGACACGACTGAGCAACTAACCCACAGAATAGCATTAAAAAAGTTAACAGCGTTCCTTTAATATTATATTCAGTCCGTGTTCAGATTTTCCTGCTGTGTTTGAATCAGGATGCAAATAAGGTGTGTACATTGCCATTATCAATATGTCCCTTAATAAATCTCTCTTAATTTATAGATTCTCCACCTCTCTTCTTTTCCTGGGAAGTTTTTTGTTAAGGAAACAGGTCATTTATTCTACAGCACTTCTCACAGTCTGGATTTATTGATTACATCCCCTTGGGGGTCATTGCACAGGCTCCCCCTGTCACCTGTATTTCCTAGAAATGAGGCAAAACAAGAGATCAGGGTTTTTTTGTTTTTATTTTTTGGTAGCACTCTGCTGTGGGTGCTATCACACACTTCCATCAGGAGGTGTGTGATGTCTGATCTCTTCTTGTGATGTTGGCAGCCAGTGGTGGGTCACACCTGGACCTATTCGTTCATTTTGGACCTCAGAGCAGTTCTCTTCCAGCCCCACCATGCCAGCTGGCTTGTAGCTAGAGCCTTGCGTCCCTTCATCAACCATGCGGTAACCTTGAGAGAGTTTATGTGGAAAAGGCAGGATAAACACTTGATTTTCGTGGCTGGGAGACTTAAAATCCACAGATTATGTAAATTCATGTATACAGCCGCACACACATACACGCAGGTGCTGAAGGACACACGTGCAGGAGTGATGAATGCTTTCTCAGCAAATGCATGGTGAGGTACTAGCTAGATAACTCCTCTAGTGACACAGATAATCCCTGAGCTCTAAAAAAAACAACCAGAAGCTGGCTGGCATGGGGACCTTGTGGGGCAAGGGTCCCCAGCCCATTCCGGAGAGGTCCCACTCCTTGCCTTGCAGAGCCTCCTTGCAAGGGCAGCAGGATGCCCAGCTGGCTTCTGGTCTGGCTATGTCAGTGAGTCATCAGCCTCCACCCCCCTACCCGCCCCGCCCACCAACAACTTTGGGCCCCAGTTCTCCCACCTGGAAAGTAGACAGAATGGGCCAGAGGGAGAACTCTTAAATTTGGACAATTCTAGACTCCGCTAGGAATCACTCCCCGAAAACATTCCTCCTCCCCTGTCACTCACTAGAGGGTACAGCCTGCAGTCACGGCCCATCTCCACCTCCCGCTGGGTCCGCTCAGCTGACCTCGAAAAATTGTGTCCAATTTTGGAGACCTCACCTGTGACCCCCCAGGGACTCCAGGTTAAGAAGCCCTGAAAAGAGAGAGATAATCACTTAACTCTCTCCAGTTTGAAAATTCTGCAGGGATTTCCTTTGGGGAAAGGGAGGAAATGCCCTCTAATTGAGGGGATTGTCAAAAGATTCACAGAGCATTGTTCCCGATTCGCTGGGGACACAGAGTGATAGACTAATTCAATCTCTAGGTCCTGACAAATGAGAAAACAGGTCAGAGAGGTGGCGTGACTTGTCGAGCATGACCTGGCTCCCAGGGAGATTAAAGCAGCCTGCCTTCCTTCACCAGGTGCCAGGGTGTGGCAGGCCTAGATGATGTGCCAAGGAGTTGGGGTATATGCACACCCACCCTGTACCATGATATTAGAAACTCATGCTCTGGGGAAGCCCTCCAGGGGATAACCTGCACTAGAGAATTTCCATGATGTTCCGAAAACCCACTGCTTCCTCAAAGAGTTAAGATATCCTGAGTCGCTTTCAGATTCCTGCAGGCAGATTGTTGCACTTGATTAAAAAAAAAAAACAAACTAATTAGAGTGCCTCTCCGGTTATTATTATATTCAGGCAACTTTAATTTTGAACCTGTCCTGCTGACTCAATCTAGTCCTTGTCAACGTTGGCTTTGCAAAGCGATCGTTTCCCCTTGTTAAAACTTTCTGGTGCAGCGAAGGTTTCTCCTCTCATTCAGGGTGTACACTGAGTACCCTGAGTGGCTGTGTGGCTGGAGTCAGGGGTAGGGGAGGAATGAACAGGCAGATGCTGAAAGGCCCTGCAGTTGGGGTTGAGATGTTTGAGCTCTGATCTGCAGGAAGTAGAGGATTCGGAGACATGTAAAACTGGACCCAGGGGATCCTGAGAAGAGTTAGATGTGACCCTTGGTGTGTCGAGGGGTGGGGTGGGGGGTGCACCATACTCTGGAAAGAACATGGCTGTGGAGTTCATCAGAACTGGGGTTGATTTCTGACTCTGCCTCTTCATAATGGCATGACCTCATTGGGTCACTTTACTTCATTTTCCCATCTCTAAAATGGAGCCGCTGGGACTGCCCTGGTGGTCCAGTGGTTAAGAGCCCACCTTCCAATGCAGGGGGAGTGGGTTCCATCCCTGGTCAGGGAACTAAGATCCCACATGCCAAGGGGCAACTAAGCCCACGCACCACAGCTAAAGAAGCCTGCTTACCGCAATGAATATCCCACATGCTGCAATGAAGACCTGATGCAGTCAAATAAATAAATATTTTAAATAACTAAGTAAAATGGAGCCACTGCCACTGCCTCTTTTGGTGGCTGCTTCAGGAAGAGTCAATGCTATAGTGTCTCTGGTGAGTAAGTAAGTTCCTGGCTCCCAGGACAACACACTGTCCTTCCCCCATCTCCCAACCCAACTGCTCGTGGCTTTGTTAGGGATGCAACGCCTGCTCCTCCAAGACACTTACAGCTGAGCAAGTAGATGGTTATGTCTCTGAATGAACTATCCAGGAACTACAGGGCATCGCAGCAGAGGAGGAGATAAGATCCTAAGAGATAAGCAGACAGGCAGAGAGGATAAAGGGCATTCCAGACAAGGTAATAACATGCCCAAGGGCATCAGGCATGCCTGCCAATATCTGTGCTCATCGTAACTCCTTCCCTTGCAGCTGGCAGGAGACCCAACTCAAACTGGCTTCAGCTGCAAAGAAATGCCTGGGCTTGCATGACCAATGGGCCTAGCTGGCTTCAGCTCCACAGCCAGCCTCTGTTTTTTGATTCTGCTTCCCCCAGTGTGGCCTTCCTTCTCAGGCAGCTTTTCTCTGTTAAGTGCCTGAGATGGCCACCACTAGTTCCAGACATAGGTTCAACAAACCTGGGAGAGTGTGCCCGTCCTTCTGACAGCTCCAGTTCTAGTCCTGGCACTTGCTCTCCTCAGCGCAGCCCGTCTGTCGCCACACCCCAAACCAAGCACTGTGCATCCAAGCAGGTATCCACAAACTTTCTCTGTAAAGGGCCAGCTGGCATATATTTTAGGCTTTGCAGATAGGTTCTCTAGAACAGGGGTTCCCCACCTCTGGGATCTAATCCCTGATGATCTGAGGTGGAGCTGATGGAATAATAATAGAAATAAAGTGCACAATAAATGCAATTCGTTTGAATCATCCCCAAACCACTCCCTCCTCTTTGGTCCATGGGAAAATTGTCTTCCATGGTTGGGGACAGCAGCTCTATGGCATCTTCTTCCTTGATATTTTTTACAACCTTTTCACATGTAAGCACTGTTCTTAGCTCAGGAGCCCCTCAAAATAGGACAGGGGCCTTTTATTTTTTTTGGCCCAGGGCCCTTTGTTTGCCCTGATCTACATTTTCACAGGCAGGCCTTGAGGCAGATGTCAGGTCAGCTCACCAAACTATATGGAGAGAGAACTAGGGTGGTTTCCCCTAAAAGGAAGCGCTGCATTTCTGTTACCAGAAAAAGAGATGTGGGGTGGAGAGGGGCCAAGTCGACAGGCTGTGTCTGTGACAGGTGACAAGGGTGGCTTGGCCGTCTAGGGAAGGTGTGTGTGAGGAGGTTGTAGTGGCCAAGGCCACAAGTACAAAGGGCCTTGACTTGTCAACCTGGGGATCCCAGCCTTAAGAGATCAAGAGGGGAGGACTTGGAGGGTTCTTGAATGGGTGAGTAATGCGCTGAAAGCAGCGTTTTAGGAATATTCATCTCATGGCAGCGTGCAGGAGAAATTGGAAAGGAGAGAGCCTGGCAATGAAATTGTGTTTCTGAAAGTCCCAGGACGAGAAAATGTACCTCTTCCATCAACCCCAAACTGTTTGACACGCCGTGGTTCATGGGCAACTCGAGGCACATAAATATGTGCTTTAAAGTTTAAGAGTAAGAAGTGAGATGAATGGATCCTCTGATGAGGCTCCCTCCTCGTTCAGAAGCACGGGGAGTGATTTTCTGAAAGCAGCTCGGCTGCGATGAGCAGGGCAGGGCCCCTCTCCCTTTGTGTGACTCACCCCAGCTTCTGTCAGCCTCGATTGGAAGCAGAGTCGCCCGTGTTGCCTTGCCTCTAGAGTAAGGAGGAGAGGCCAAATTTCAGAAAATAACTGCGTGATGGCTGCCTCTATGGACGCGCCGATTGCTTTATAAATGGCCTTCCTCTCCCCACCCCCCACCCCCTTCCCCACAGAAGTTTGGAGGCGGCAGTGGCTTTCCAAATTATGCTTGAAAAGCAGTCTGATTTCCCTGAGGAATCCTCTCCGAGATGAGGAGCTGTTCTCTCTTTTTATCCAACACTTTCACCCAGAGTACAAAGCCTGTCTGCCAAGGACTCGGAGGGAGCGGTGCCCACCTCCCTTCAGAGCCATCAGCCCCAGCCATTTATGAAAATCTGGTCTCCCGTGTCTGGGGCTGCCTGCCTGCACAGCAGGAAAGGGTTAAAAAGCGCTGATGAACGGCTGCCTCCAACACCCCCTTCCGTTTTCCCTCCTTAGGTAATTTGCCATTCTTTTCGCACAACAGCTCCTGGGTCTCAACCTGCTCTCTGTTAGTACCCTCACGTCCTCAGCTTCCTCCCACAAAGACGGCTCTGAAGTAAGGAAGCACCTTCCAGAATCTCTGTTTCCAAGGGAAAAGATGGGGTGGGGTGGGGGCAGTGGGGGAGGTGGAGCAGGGAGAAGTAATGGAGATGAGTCAGAAGTTTCTTCAAGAAACAAAACATGGGAATTCCCTGGTGGTCCAGTGTCTAAAATCTGCCTTCCATTGCAGGGGCGCATGGGTTCAATCCCTCGTCAGGGGACTAAGATCCCACATGCCATATGGCACAGCCAACAAAAAATATGCAAGAACTAAAACCTGTTATGTTCCCCAGGGCAGAGGTGTGCAGTGGACACAGACCTTGGTGCACCCCGTTTCCCCTCCGCCCCATTTTCACATCCTTTCTTACCTCACAGACCCCACCTCATGCTCTCACACATTCCATCCGGGACATTGCCCAGTCCCCGAGAAGAGGCCAGAGAGGCCAGAAATGGGAATCTAACCATGCCACAGTTTACGGGTGACCTTGGGCGGACCTTCCTCCTCCCCAGGGCCTCAGTTCCTGTCTGCTAGTTGAAGGATTTGAACCAAACAGTCTCTAAAATTGATCCACCTCCTAAATTGTGACTGACTTGATAATAACGTCTTGGGGGAAACAGGCATGTAAGTTGGCACGAGCTCGGGATTTCCCTGGCAGTCTAGTTAGTAAGACTCCTTGCTTCCACTGCAGAGGTCATGGGTTTGATCCCTGGTTGGGGAACTAAGATCCCACATGCTGATCTTGCATGCTGTGCAGCGTGGCCAATATCTGTATATATATATATATATATATACATATATATATACACACTCCTCTATCCATGGAATTCTCCAGGCAAGAATACTGGAATGTGTAGTCAGTCCCTTCTCTAGGGGAATATATATATATATAATATGTATATTGGTGTAAGCTCTCTGGAGGTCAACTTGACTGTATCTCATAAATTTGAATGTATACACCTTTTGACCAGCAATTCTGCCTCTAAGAATTTAATACTGATGCGTGTGCACAAAGGGGTACCTGCACAGGCGAGTCACGGCAAGGTTGTTCCTGATTTGCAGAAACTCACAATACTGAATGCCCAGTATGTACCAGGCATTATGCTTAATGCTTTACATTAATATCTCAAGAGACTGGGGGCAAAAGATAGGAAACAACCTAATCACAGGACTTCAAATCCACCCAGAGGAGGCTGAAAGACCCCTCACCCCACCCCCCAAAAAGCCCCACCAGAAGTTCTAGTGAGCTATACTGAACAATGGTATGTCAAATGTCATGAAATGTTAACTATTTCCTAAAAGTAAACATGGGATTAAAAAGAAAGCAGAAGGAGGGGTTGGGGAGGGAGGGAGGGAGGGAGGGAGGGATTGGGTAAATGAACTGTGGTCCATCCATATAATAAAATGAATGAAACAACAGTGGGTATCAGAATTTGAAATGCACACACTCTTTGACTCAGCAATCCTGCTTTTAGGGATTTCCTTGTCCATATGCAAAGATGGGGGCTTCCCTGGTAGCTCAGCTGGTGAAGAATCTGCCTGCAATGCAGGAGACTCCAGTTCAATTCCTGAGTTGGGAAAATCCCCTGGAGAAGGAATTGGCTACCCATTTCAATATTCATGGGTTTCCCTGGTGGCTCATATGGTAAAGAATCCATCTGCAATGGGGGAGACCTGAGTTTAATCCCTGAGTTGGGAAGATCCCCTGGAGGAGAGCATGGAAACCCACTCCAGTATTCTTGCCAGGAGAATCCCCATGGACAGAGGAGCCTGGCGGGCTACAGTCCATGGGGTCATAAAGAGTCAGACATGACTAAGCAATTAAGCACAGCACAGCATGCAAGGATGGTGAACACAGTGTTCACTGAAGCAATGTTTGCATTAATAAAAGTTTGGAAATGACCTCAAGGTCCATCCAGTGGGTCTTGGCTAAATAAGTGTCTTACTATTGTGCCAAATAGACTTAAAAAAGAGCCACTTCTCTGTGTCCATCACTGAGATTTATTATTAAAGAAAAAGGCAAGCAGAGCAATGCTAGTATTTATGGGGGACAGAGATACTTTATGTGTGGAATTCCTCTTAAAGAATACCCAGGTGGCAGCATTGTAGGAAGTATAGCAGGATCAGTGATGAGAAATCTTTTCACATTGTACCCTTCATATCTTCACATTTTAAAGCCATATGCATAATCATATGTGTAACTTCTTCACTCACTCAAAAAATTATTATTCAAATATAAGGCATTTGTGAGTCTGTTATTCTGCTCACATTTTGGTGATAGGAGTATAACATCATCTGGGCTTCCTCTCATGTGCTTTACATTTCTCCAGGGCAACCAGGCTTGGGAAGAGGAGGTATTGCTTAAGCCAAATAAGGAAAGGGATCTTGGCAAAGACCCCTTCACAGGATGGCTTGTGTACTGTACAGGCAACCACCGCACAGCTCCTGTGTGCGTGGACAAAGACCATCCTCCCATCAGTGCCCCAGCTCATCTGAGCCCCTCAGAGCCCTGAAAGAAGAAGGTGAGGCTCAGAGGCTTTCCTGGCTGCCTTACTTGCCCTCTGCCGTAGCCTCTACTGTGGCTCTGTCAGGCTGGCAGCCTTGTCCCTGTGGAGAGATGGCGTTCCTGGCTGCATCTTCAGCACCTTGGACAGGGCTGTGGCATGTCCCTTCCTCTCACTGTTAGGATGACAGCCACCTAGGGATGGGCCCAAAGGCACCAAATAGAGGGCAACGATAGAATTCAAACTGGAGGCTGCCGACATCCCATGATGAGTTATATGATGAGTTATACCGGGTTACGCCACAGAATTCAGAATCTGCAGGTTGGAAACTTCAATTTCATCCAACAAGTATTTTTCGAGGCTTTTTATGTGCCAGACCCCAAAACAAAAAAGCATACATTCTGTCTCCTAAAAGCCAAGCCCAGAGGAGAGCTAACCAAGACAGTCATCATGAGAAGGCAGTGATAAAGTCTGGACTGGAAGAAGGTTGGGAGCAGCAATTAAGAGCATGGCCTTTGGACGTGCAGCCTGGGTTTGACTTCTGACCCTGCTGCCTTGGCAAGTCTCTTCATTGCTCCAAGCTTCAACAGAATGGGCGTAAAAATCATACCTCCCTGAGAGCATGGTGAGAATTCGAGCCTGGTGAGAATAAAGTGTTCGACTCAGGGCCTGGCAGCTGGGCAGTGCTCTGTAGGAGCTGGTTGTCAGGTGATGATGATTCCTTACAGGTATAAGTGCCAGCTCAGAACATGAACTGAAAGGAAACTGGGAGGCTTCGTGGAAGAGAGGCCATCCAAGCTGGCTTTGCAGTATTTGCCCCTCAGACACAAAGGGAGGGGACCCTCTGGGAAGAGGGAAGGAGGTGGGGACCATAAACAATAAGGCTGGGGATGTTCCTGGTGGTACAGTTCAATTCAGTCACTCAGTCGTGTCCAATTCTTTGCAACCCCATGGACTGCAGCATGCCAGGCTTCCCTGTCTACCACCAAGCTTCCCGGAGCTTGCTCAAACTCAGGTCCATTGAGTCGGTGATGCCATCCAACCATCTCATCCTCTGTTATCCCCTTCTCCTCCTGACTTCAGTCTTTCCCAGCATCATGGTCTTTTCTAATGAGTCAGTTCTTCCCATCAGGTGGCCAAAGTATTGGAGTTTCAGCTTCATCTTCAGTCCTTCCAATGAACACCCAGGACTGATTTTCTTTATGATTGACTCTATTGATCTCCTTGCTCTCCAAGGGACTCTCAAGAGTCTTCTCCAATACCATAGTTCAAAAGCATCAATTCTTCAGGGCTCAACCTTCTTTATGGTCCAACTCTTACATCCACACGTGACTGCTGGAAAAACCATAGCTACCTGGTGGTACAGTGGATAGGAATCCACCTGCTAATTCAGGAGACATGGGTTCAATCCCTGGTCCAGGAAGATTCCACATGCTGCAGAGTAACTAAGCTTGTGTGCTACAACTACTGAGCTCACACTCTAGAGCCCAAGGCCTCAAATACTGAACCCACGTGTCACAGTTAGTGAAGCCCACTCATGCTAGAGCCCATGCTTCGCAACAAGAGAAGTCACTGCAATGAGAAGCCCACACACCCCAAAAAAGAGTACCCTCCTTTTGCCACAATAGAGAAAAACCTGTGCAGCAATGAAGACCCAGTGCAGCCAGAAATATAAATAAATAATAAATAAACATTTACAAGCACAAAATGAGTTGATGTTATTTTTTAAAAAATCATTGGACTGAGGGGAGGGAGGGGGGTTCAAGAGGAAGGGGATATGTGCATAGCCAATTCATGTTGATGTATCGCAAAAAAAAATCACAATATTGTAGTTATCCTCTAATTAAAAATTTATTCTGTAAAGCAATTATCCTTCAATTAGAAATAAGTAAATTTTTTAAAAAAGAAAAATAATTTTTTTAAATAGAAGAAAATTTTTTAAAAAGCATTGTGGTACAATCCTTAAGAAATAAGTCTGAACAAAAGGATGAAACTTCAGGAAGGGAGACTGGTCTCTTCCACACCCAACGGCAGACACGACTCTACATCCAGTGGGTGCTCAGTATGTGCCTGAGTGGATCGGTAGCATTGCCCCGGGGAAGTTGTTCTCTGTGACTTTGCTACGGGACTGGATGGAGGGCTGAGTTTACCCTTGCCAGGCTCCCAGTCCTCCCCTCCACTGTTCCTGAGGCCTCACGTGGGGATAGAACTGTCCTTCCTGTGGTGAAGTGCATGGGATCTGAAGGCAGCCTGCCTCTGCCATTTATGCACTTTCCAGCCATATGACCATGTGACAAGTCGGTTTCCTCATCTGTAAAACTGGGAGTAATAATAGCAGCTCATCTTGTCGAATTTTTGTGAGGACTCACAAAAATTTGATGCAGGAAAAGTGATCCCACATGTGGATCTTAGTTCCCCGACCAGGGATTGAACTTGTGCACCTGCATTGGAAGACAGAGTCTTAAGCCCGGAGCCGCAAGGCAAGTCCCAGGAGCCTGGTTGTTAATAAGAATGAAAGAGTTCAGGACACTGGGGCTGCCAGGTAGCTACATTCTCAAATAGACCCTCTATTGGCCATCAAGAAAGATAACACCAGGATGTGAGCTGATACTCCTGGCTACACAGCTCTCTCTAACCTTCACAACAGCCCTGAGACTGAATGTTGCGCCCATTGTACAGGGGCAGAAACTGAGCTCAGAGGGCTGAAGAAGATTCCCAGGGTCCCACTGTGAAGCGGGGCTCTCCCAGGGCAATTCCAGCTTGTAAGTGCCTGCTTTCCTGACTTTTGGGAAGTCTGCACAAAGCAGCGGGGGTGGGGTGAGGAGGAGCCCTAGAATTTACACTCCAGTGTGGGAGGCCAGACTTTCCTGAGAAACATTTTCATTTACTAATAGATTTAATGAGTGTAGAACTTCCTGTTTTAAACAAACAAGTGATTAGCATTGACTACAGAAGTGAAAACGAATCCTAATGAATTGCTAATTAGCCTCCTCCTCTTCCTGGGGTCTTTAACTGGTAAATTCTCTCTGGCTACTAGAAATCCTAGACAATGGGACTGGAATTCATTCATTTTCCATTCATTCACCACACATCTATTTCTTGAGGACCTACTCTGTGTCGCTGTGAACAAGGAGAAGCAAGATCCTTTCTTACAGTCTGATTGCAAGACAGTCTGTGAGGAAGACAACAACTAACCCCACAAATATGTCATGACACACTTACAGGACAGGGAGCTGGGCTGGTGTGCAACAGGAGGGCTTGTACTTGTGCTGGGGTGGGGGTGTCCCTCAGAGAAGGCTGCCTAAAGGAAGGGATGTTTGAGCCAAGATCAAAAGAATAAATAAGACTTGACTACATGAGAGGGGATGGGAAAGAGTAGGAGAGTGCTCCAGACACCTCCAGAACAGCACATGCAAAGGTCCTGTGGTGAGAAGGAACAGGGTGAGTCTAAGGAAGAGGAAGAGGCCATCAGGGGGTGTGTGCAAGGAGTGTGTGTGTGTGTGTGTGATAGGAGGCTGGGGTTAAGGACGTTGGTTCTCTCTTTTGTAGCACACAGGGCCCAGTGTCCAGCCCACACCCTTCAAGTCTTACCACCTCAGTGTGCTCCCACTCACTTCCTGCTGCCCCATGTTTGCATCTCTTTGCCTGAAGACTTTCCATAGATAAGGAGGGCCTTCTTAGCAGACCAGAAGTCTTGGCATATTAACAGCTTGGGGACAGCCTTCAGCCGATGACTGATGGAAGTTAATATATAAAAGCCACAGGTCCCCCAGCCCTAGGGATGACTTTGAGGTACGTGCTCCACACTGGCTCCCAGAACTCCTGGTAGGACACAGCCCCGCTCGCTCACAGTGGCTGCTGGCCTGACCACTCACACTTTCCCTGTCTCACTTCCCCACTCCCCTTCTGGTACTTTCTGGAATCACCTCCCCCAGTAAACTACATACCCTTAAGCCTTTGTCCCAGGGACTTCCCTGGTGGTCCAGTGGTTGAGAGTCTGCCTAGCAATGCAGAGGACTTGGGTTCGATTCCTGGTCAGGGAACTAAGATCCCATATCCCACGCCACAACTACTGAGCCTGTGTGCTCTGGAGCCCGCACTGCAATGGAAGATCCTGCATGACACAACAAAGATCTCAAGTGCCGCGACTAAGACCCAGTTCAGCCAAGTAAATAGATAAATAAACTTTAAAAAATAAATATAAAAAAAACCCACCTTTGTCCCAGCATCTGCTTCTGGAGGAGCCCCATACTACAACATCCCTTATACGAGACAGTTTTCCACCCGCCTCTGCATCTTTGCCTGGACACCTTCCTCTCTCCCATTTGCTTCCCTCGTGGAGTGTGGGGCCCATAGACTGTGGTGGCCCAGCTGGGGTCTGCCTGGCACAGTGTACATCAGACCCATCACTGGCCTCTTTCTCAGTACTCTGCCTCTGCAATTCAACCTGTGCTGTCTTTCCTCCGGGGCAGCAAATCCAACAGAACTTTCTTCAGTGATGAAAGTGTTTTATGCCTTCTCTAGCCAATACAGTGGCCACTAGCCACAGGTGTCCATAGGGCACTTGCAATATTGTTGGTACAACTGGGGGACTTCATATTTTATTAGTTTAGATTTAAATAAATACATGTGAAAGGAACGAATCTACGTTGGTTGTAGTGAGGTGGATGAACCTAGAATCTGTTATACAGAGTGAAGTAAGTCAGAAAGAAATAAACAAATACCATATATTAATGCATATATATGGAATCTAGAAAAATGGTACAGATGAACCTATTTGCAGGGCAGGCACAGAGACACAGATGTAGAGGACTCATGGACACAGTGGAGGCAGGAGACGGGGGTACGAATTGAGAGAGTAGCATTGACGTATATACACCATGATGTGTGAAATAGCTAGCTGGTGGGAAGCTGCTGTATGACACCGGGAGCTCAGCCCTGTGCTCTGTGACGACCTAGAGGGGCAGGATCAGGGGTAGGTGGTGGGAGGGAGGCTCAAGAGGGATGGGGATGTATTTATACACATAGCTGATTCATGTTGTTGTACAGCAGAAACAAATACAGCAATGTAAAGCAATTATCCTCCAATTAAAAATAAATAAATAACATGTTATGAAAAAATATGTGTGGGTAATGGCTATTATATTGGACACACAGCTCTGGGATATGCCCTACTGTCTGTAGGATGCTGTTTCCTGGACATCAAGTCTGATGGATTGTGGGAAGGGCAGCCAAGTGGACCCAGCTCAGCCAGTGGGCCCATCCGAGCTTCCTCAGGTAGGTCTCCCCAGGTAGGCTCCCAGAAGGCAGCAACTCAGGTCTCAGGCTGGTCAACAGTGTGGGTCTGTCGACAGATTCCATTATTAACTCCCCCTTCTCTGAATGCACCACCCGTCAACTGCTTCCCACCCCACTCTCATCCCCTGTAGCTGGAGCAAAAAACCTTGAGGTAGAAGTTAACGTGGCTGGTCTGGTGGTAGGAGGTGGGGAGTTTGGAGGTGCTGAGTGAGACACCTCCTCACCCACCAGCCTGGCTTCCTTTTGTGTAGTGAATTAAAAAGTTCTCCCTGATTTTGAGGAATAATTGTATTTTTCTACTAAGATAGTATATTAAACTCAAAGTGCCTAGAGTTCAGGATAGAGGCAGACTCAGAGTAGGGCCTGCTAGAAGTCATCAATAATTAACCTCCCCTTCTTCTAACACAACTGAGAGACTGAACTGAACTGAACTGAACTATTTATCCAGGCACACAGCTGGTCAGAATAAAGGTCACTCTTTCCCATCTCCTTTGAGCCAGATGTGGCCACGTGACTAAGTTCTGGCTCATGATAGAGAAGCAGAAATGATCTTCAACTTCAAGCTGCTGCTGCTGCTGCTAGTCACTTCAGTCGTGTCCGACTCAAAGCATCCTTAAAGAGAGGCTGTGTGCCCCTCTCTCCCTTTTCCTCCTTCCTCCTGGCTGAAATACGGACCCAGTGTTGGGAGGTAGAGAGGCCATCTTGGGCTATGAAGAGAAATCTGGCCAAAGGGATGGTAGGTCCCACGGTAATTAGAAATGCCGACTAGTTCCAAACAAGGGTCTTGTGATATTTAGGGAAGGAGAAAACAGGGCTCCAAAAAACTTCCTTTGTTTAAATGAGATACAGTCCAAACTTTGACCCAACCCTTAAAAGCTGTCAGTGCCTGTCAGGGGCAGATCTTTATTCATTGATTGATTTATTGAGTGCATGCCACGAACCTCAAGACCTGTGTGAGGCACTGGGGACACAGCAGGACACTACAAGTCTGTGCCCTCACAGAGCCTTCATTACCATTCCTGACATTTTATAGCTCGGGGTACATTCTAAAGTGTTTTTACAGTCACCTACAGTGAAGATGGCATTGAGTTCACGCTTTAAAAATAACCTGCTCCTCAACCAGAACACTCATATATTGCAGATGGGAATGCAAAATGATGTAGCCACTTTGAAAAACAGTTTGGAAGTTTTCAGACATACATTTACTTTGCTGCCCAGCAATCCCATTCAGGTATTTACCCAAAAGAAGTGAAAACATGTCCACACAAAGATTTGTGTATGAATGTTCATGGCAGATTTATATATAATGGCCCCAACTAGAAACAACCCAAATGTCCATCAACAGGAGAATGGATAAGCAAATGGTGATATATCCATACAACAGAATACTACTCAACAGTAGAAACAAATGAAGTGGTAGTATACGCAACCTGGATAAATCTCAGAATCACTGTGCTTGGTGGGAGTAGCCAACCACAAAAGAGTATATACTGTCTGATTCAATTTATATGAAATTCTAGGAAAGGGAAAACCAATGTGTAGAAAGTATATCACTGGTTACCTGGGGCTGCAGTTTGGAGAAGGGGATTGATAGCAAAGGGGTACAAAGGCAGTTTTGGGGGTTCATGAAATTATTATTGATTATATATGTATATGTTTATCATATAATGGTGACTTTATGACTATATCAGGTTATACACTTTAAATGGATGCTTTTATTCTATTAACATAATCGTCATATATACCTCAGTAAAACTGACATAAGAAATATCTTAAATTTTTTATTTATTTTACTTACTGTTGGCTGTGCTGGGTCTTTGTTGCTGTGCATGGGCTTTCTCTAGTTGTGACGACTCTCTAGTTGCAGTGTGTGGGCTTCTCATTGCGGTGGCTTCTCTCATTGTGGAGCACAGGCTCTAGAATATGCACACTTCAGTAACTGTGGCATGTGGGTTCAGAAGCTGTGCATGGGCTGGGTTGCCTTGCATAGCGTGTGATCTTCCCAGACCAGGGATAGAACCCCTGTCCCCTGTTTTGGCAGGCAGATTCTTAACCACTGGACCACCAAGAAAGCCCTTGACAAAAGAGAATTCAACCATACTATCCATAAATTAGTGAGGAAAGATGACCTGTTTATATACCTCAGCAGCAGATAAATTATATTTTTAAATAAATAAAATTACATAACCACACTCACAAAGATAAGGGAATAGACCTGCCAAGCCCTGGATCTGAAAACAGGCAGAAGTGACCAGGAATTCAAGACCAAAAGGATTCTTCAAGAAGTAGAGATAGCATATCAGACTCTTGCTTGAATCCATACCTCAGGTAACGGGGGGGAACAGAAACCAGTTTGGCAATTAGAAACTGAGCCATTCCACCTTGACTCACTAACTGTACCTGTGACATCTCTGATAGCACTGCAATCTGGGACTCCTAAGCTCCATTAGGAAGCACAGTTTGCGACTGGAATCCTGGAGATTTAGACAAGTGCAGAGAGAGAAAATGAGCATAAAGATTCCTCTTCAAAACAAGCTTGCAAACCCAAATTCTAAAGCACTTGAAGTAAACCGACAGACAGCCAACAAACTCAACTCTTAGGAGTTGAATTTGCCCATGAGAAGTGCCAATAATAAAGCAATCTGAAAAATCCATTAAAGCATTAGGATCCTAACAATGGTAAGTGTTAGTTGCTGAGTCATGTCCAACTCTTGTGACCCCATGGATTGTACCCTGCCAGGCTCCTCTGTTCGTGGAATTCTCCAGGCAAGAATACTGAAGTGGGTTGCCATTTCCTTCTCCAGGAGATATTCCCGACCCAGGGATCGAACCCATGTCTCCTGCATTGCAGGCAGGTTCTTTACTGTTTGAGCCACTGGGGAAGCCCCCAACAAAGGTACAGGAATGAATAACATGTAAAAACATGTTACAAAACAAAGATAAACAATTAACTGCTAATGTGAAAAAGAAACAATTAGAAATCCTAAAAATGAGAAGTACCATTATTGAAGTGAATTCAAATGGGATACATTCTAAATAAAACACAGTTGAAGAGACAATTAGTATATCGAAAGATGCGTGCATGCGTGCTCAGTTGCATCCAACTCTTGCAACCCCATAGACTGTAGCCTGCCAGGCTTCTCTCTCCGTGGATTTTCCAGGCAAGAATACTGGAGAAGGTTGCCATTTCCTCCTCCAGGGGATCTTCCTGACACAGAAATAAAACCCTCACCTCCTGCACTGCAGGCAGATTCTTTACCACTGAACCACCTGGGAAGCCCTAGGTTTGAAAGATATTCCTGAGTAATTCACCCAGAAAACAGCACAGAGAGATAAAGAAGTGGAAAATAGAAAAGAATATTTAAGACAGTGGGCATATAGAAAGAGTCCAACATATGTGTAATAGAAATGCTAGAAGGAAAGAATAAAAGGTATAATGGAGATACAATATTTAAGAGATGGTGACTGAGAATATTTCAGAATCAAAACAAAAGTCCTCAGATGAAAAACATTTACCGTGTGCTAAATAGAATGGCTAAAATCTCAGGAATTCCCTGATGGTCCAGTGGGTTAGCGCTGGATGCTTTCACTGCAGGAGCTTGGATTCGATCCCTAGTCAAAGAATTAAGGTCCTGCAAGCTTCGCAGTGTGACCGCCCCCCTCGCCCCCAAAGAAATCTCAACCAGAACCATTGTAATGGTAGAGTAGGATGTCAAAGATAAAGAGAAAAATCTTAAGATTTAAGAGAAGAAAGACAAATTGCCTGCAAAGGAAACCTAGTTGAGCTCACAGCAGATTTCTCATCAACAGCAATAGATGACAGAAACAGAGAAATAATATCCAGATCATGCAGAGGGTAAAATTGGATCAGCCTACCTCGATACACAGCCAGATGAGCACTGAGAAAGGAAATCAAATTACAGATCTTTTCACAGATTAAGAGAGTTTACCACCTGTACTGTTACCGCCTGTGCCACCTGAGTATTAAAGCGTGTACTTCAGCAAAAGGGAAAGTGAAAGGAGGAAAACATTAAGTGCAGAAATTGGTCAAATATATTGGTGAATCTAAATAATTTCTGATAATATAATTAGTTTCTGTGATAAACAGTGGAACTAAGAGTCTAACGAGGATGATGCAATGGGGGATAATTCAGCTCATAGTTAGACGGTGTTAGAGGGGTTGTCTTGTCAAGAGGAAAATAGAGATACTGAAAAACTTTATATTAATGCTGTTAGGAAAATGTATACTTAAGTATGTTAAAAAGTTAAATCAGGGATTTCCTTGGTGGTCCAGTGGTTGAGAATTCACCTTCCAATGCAGGGGACATGGGTTCGACCCCTGCTCCAGGAACTAAGATCCCACATGCTGTGGGGTAACTAAGTCCTCACGCCACAACGAAAGATCTGCATGTTTCAAGGAAGATCCCACGTGCTGCAACTAAAACCTGATATAGCCAAAACACAAATGTAAATAAATATTTTTTAAAAGAAAAAATATTGAAATAGTAAAAGAAATGTGATACACACCTTTCAAGTCATTGAGGAGGATAAAGGATGGGATGCTAAAGAATGCTATCCATCAAAATTCAAAAAAGAAGAAAAACATTGAAGTAACCCTATGCGTTCCCCTCCCCCAAAAGTGTCATGTTAATAGAAAACATACACAAAAATACACTGAAAATAAGATGGTAGAATATAAGTAAATAAGTCAGTAATCACAATAAATGTAAGTGGATTAAACTTACCTATTAAAGACAGAGACTATGAGATTTTTAAAAGAATCAAAATTCAGCATCAACTTTGTTTAAGAGATATACCTAAGACAATGACACAGAAATATCCAAAAAGAAACAGATATCACAGGCAAATAGTAACCAAAGAAAATGCATCTAAGAATGCTAATATCAGCAAAATAGAATATAATGCAAAAAAGGACTACTAGGGATAAACTGAGTCATGATATTTATGATAAAATGAAGAATCCCATCAAGAAAATGAACTTTTGCTAGCATTTCAAGGGAGTCCTTTTGCCACTACACTTATTCAGGGGTTCATTGTTCATTAAACTAAATCTGCATGCAGGCCTAAGTCCCTTAATGTAAAAAAGGGTGAGGCGTGAGCACAAAGGGAGATTGAAAAGTAAGGTTGCTTACTAAATTATTAACTATACAGCTCTGGGCTAAATCAACATGACTGCAAGTAGAACAATAAAGGCCCAGCACAACCTAAATCACTTGTAGTATATTTGCATATTACATTGCAACATTTATGTAGCTCTAGCCTAGAAAGTTATGGAAGGAAAGTTATGACCAACCTAGATAGCATATTAAAAAGCAGAGATATTACTTTGCCAACAAAGGTCCATCTAGTCAAGGCTATGGTTTTTCCCGTGGTCATGTATGGATGTGAGAGTTGGACTGTGAAGAAAGCTGATCGCCGAAGAATTGATGCTTTTGAACTGTGGTGCTGCAGAAGACTCTTGAGAGTCCCTTGGACTGCAAGGAGATCCAAACAGTGCATTCTAAAGGAGATCAATCCTGGGTGTTCATTGAAAGGACTGATGCTAAAGCTGAAACTGCAATACTTTGGCCACCTCATGCGACGAGCTGACTCACTGGAAAAGACTCTGATGCTGGGAAGGATTGGGGGCAGGAGGAGAAGGGGACGACAGAGAATGAGATGGATGGATGGCATCACCGACTCTGTGGACATGAGTTTGAGTGAGCTCCGGGAGTTGGTGATGGACAGGGAGGCCTGGTGTGCTGTGATTCATGGGGTTGCGAAGAGTCAGACACGACTGAGCGACTGAACTGAACTGAACTGAGCCTAGAAAATGGCCTTTATTTAAATGTGCCCACAGTTAACACTTTCAGAAACCAAACTCATATGGCTCCAAATGCAACTCAGCAAACCTCCTTCTCTTTGTGAGAAGTGAGGGCAGTCAAAGGACTGAGTTGTAGGTGAAGGAGATATTAAAGGCTCAAGAAACCTGGGGTACTTGACAAAAATCACACTTGATGACCATGTAGACAAGAAAGAGAAATGAGCTAGATGAGGCACAATTAGGTAAATTTGTCTTGGGCCCCAAAGGGCAGCTGATTAATTAATGCTGTTTAGCAGGAGGAGAGTTCTTAATTGTAGAGTTCTATAACCCAGCCTCAAATACTAGGCCCCTCATTTATTTACCAGCTAGGAGAAGGAAATGGCAACCCACTCCAGTATTCTTGCCTGGAGAATCCCAGCGATAGGGGAGCCTGATGGGCTGCCGTCTATGGGGTCGCACAGAGTCGGACACGACTGAAGTGAGTTAGCAGCAGCAGCAGGTGATCTCGGGAATTGTTTTTCTTTATTTCTCTGAGCATCAGTTGCCCCAGAAGAAATAGCTGCCCATTTCAAGGGTTGTCGTGAGAATTAAATAACTCCTTAAAGCATTTGGCACACAATAGACATTCAATAAATAATAGGGAGAGAGTTTAGGAGCCAGACCGTAAAAAATTTGCCTGCAATGCAGGATAGCCAGGTTCAATCCCTGGGTTGGGAAGATTCTCTGGAGAAGGAAATGGCAATCCACTCCAGTATTCTTGCCTGGAGAATTCCGTGGACAAAGGAGCCTGGTGGGCTATAGTCTGCTGCTGCTAAGTCGCTTCAGTCGTGTCCGACTCTGTGCGACCCCATACACGGCAGCCCACCAGGCTCCCCCGTCCTGGGGTAGCAAAAATTTGGACTCGACTGAGCGACTAACAAACCTTAGCATGATTTCAACGCTTGCCAAAGTTTGAGAACCAGTGATCTGGATAGACATACCTGTTAGTGGTATATAAAGGTCTGAAAACTATGCACACGAGTTCCATTGAAGGACTTGAAGATGTTCAGCCTCAAGGAAAGAAGATCGGACCAATCTAAAAATAGGGATCAGCTGGAAGACCTGAGCCTCCGTGTTACCTCAGTGATGGTTAGGACCAAGTGTGGGAAATGTGGCGGAACAAGGAGAGCATGTAGGTTAGAGAACGTGCCCTTATCTGCAAGTAAAACATAACTGACTGACACAACAGCCTGTATCAGAAAGGATTTATTGATTGGTAACAGGAATCTAGAGGCAGGGAGGTTCCTATCTGGCTAATCCACCAGATCAAAGACCCATTCTTCTCCCATCAGTCTTTTTCATCTCAAGTGTATCAGCTGCTCTCCACATGGCTGCCCAGTCGTGGGAGAAATTCCCAGCTTGCATGCTCAGACGCTAAGTAGCAGAGGAAGAAAGTATGACTTCCTTGTGTCTCCTCTTAAGAAACCTTTCCGCAGAGGGCCTTCCCTCTCCCTCCAACAGGTGGCCACTTGCATCTCATTGTGAATGTGACACACCAGGTCACATGACACTTCCCAGTCTCCAGCTCGGATAATGGAACTGCCAGCATCGGCTTGGGCCAGAGTTAATACACCTCTTCTGTGAGAGGGAACCCTTTGGTGAAACCTAGGGACCCCTTTCCAGAATACTCTACTTAACCTCATAGAATAAAAATGACAGGATTACAAGAGAAATCAATTGTATTGAAATACAGTTTTCAAAATTATATTTTTAAAGTGATTTAAGAATAAAATTGCTTCTTTACTAGTGTACTAAATGACAAAATCCAACAGCAAATCTAATAACAACCATAATTTTTAAGTAGCAATGAAGGTAAACAATTTTCTGAGGTACCTGTAATAACTGTTTTGTGACACGAAAATATTTGTGATTTCTATCGGTGACAAAGTCACAAGTTACTGCTAATGATACTGAGGTTTGTTGCTTACATTCGTAATAGAAGGAAATGCTAAATTTCAGTTGGAGTTTAATGCAAAAAAGACATAGTTTTGTTTTGTTTTTTCCCAGTGCAAGAGTGTGAATCTCAAGCATTCCATCCACAGACCCTTGACAGGAGTGGTCTGTGGACTCCACATTAAGAGCCTGTAACTTGGGTTCAGTAAGATTTGTTTTCTGAGTTATGTTGTTGTTGTTCAATCACTCAGTCATGTCCAACTCTTTGCGACCCCATGGACTGCAGCACACCAGGCTTCCCTGTCCTTCACTATCTCCCGGAATTTGCTCAAAACGCATGTCCATTGAGTCGATGAAGCCATCCAACCAACTCATCCTCTGTCGCCCCTTTTCCTCCTGCCCTCATCTTTCCAAGCTTCAGGGTTTTTTCCAATGAGTTGGCTCTTCGCTTCAGGTGGCCAAAATATTGGAGCTTCAGCTTCAGCATCAGTCCTTCCAGTGAATATTCAGGGTTGATTTCCTTTAGCATTGACTGGTTTGATCTCCTTGTTGTCCAAAGGACTCTCAAGAGTCTTCTTCAGTACCATAATTTGAAAGCATCAATTCTTCAGTGCTCAACTTTCTTTGTGGTCCGACTCCCACATCCACACATGACTAACAGAAAAACCATAGCTTTGACTATACGGACCTTTGTCAGCAAAATGATGTCTCTACTTTTTACTGAGTCTGGGAATGGGCAAGTCTTTACTGAGACAAGTGGCTTCGAAGGAGTGTGAATATCTGCACTCAATCAGGAAGACGGACTTCCCTGGTGGTCCAGGGGTTAAGAATCCACCTTCCAACGCAGGGGACGTGGGTTCAGTCCCTGGTCAGGGAACTAAGATCCCACGTGCTGTGAAACAACTAAACCCCACGCTGCAACTACTGAGCCCGAGTGGCAACTAGAGAAGCCGCCGTGCCTCAGTGAAGATCCGACACAGCCAAATAAGTAAATAAACAGTTTTAAAAATGAAAAATAAACCAAATCAGGACTACCAAGCAAAGAAAAGAAGTGAGAGTGGGAAGAGGGTGGAAGAGTAAAGAAGAGGAGGAGTGAGTGTGAACACGACTCCAGGGTCTGCTCCACACAGAGTCAGCAAGGGCTCTTCCGGAAGGATAACACTGGAGGAAGAAATGTTGTCAAGGGGACTCAGATATACTAGGATAGCTGCCAACCTTGACATCTTACATTCCCCTCATTTTATTTACTTTTGTTTCTTGGTCAGTTTTCTTTAAATATTTGTATGTATTTCAAGGTACAGCTATTCAGCCCCCTGGAATATATCCCTTTTATCTCAATCCTTAGAAGTGACCACAGCTCTCAGCTAAGTGGATGTCTTTTCAGACCACTTGCTAGGCACACATGATATCCCACCAGCTTACACGTTTTTATTTATTTATTTCTGGCTGCGCTGGGTCTTCGTTAAAGCCCTCGGGCTTTCTCTAGTTGCAGTGTGCAGGCTTCTTATCTCGGTGGCTTCTCTTGTTGCAAAGCACAGGCTCTAGGCCCATGGGCTTCAGTAGTTGCAGCGCGTGGGCTCAGTAACTGTGGCGCATGGGCTTAGTTGCTCTGTGGGATGTGGACTGTTCTCGGGCTAGGCACAGAACCTATGACCCCTGCACGGGCAGGCAGAAAAATCCGTTAGTTTTTAAGTAGTCTTTATAAAAGCAGACAAAAGAAGTCCTTGACAAAATGAGAGGATGTTACCAGGGAGAGGAGTATTTTTTTATTATTATTTTTAAAAAGCTTTTTTGAGGTGGACTGTTTTTAAGCTCTTTGTTGAATTTGTTACAATATTGTTTCTGTTTTATGTTTTGGTTTTTGGGCAGAGAGGCATGTGGGATCTGGGATTTTAGCTCCTCCACCAGGGAGCCAACCTGCACCCTCTGCATTGGAAGGCGAAGCCCTAACCACTGGACCATCAGGGAAGTCTTGGTGGGGAGTGTTGAGATACTATAGAAAGATGTTGTCATAAAACGTAAGTTCTGGTCATGTTAATTTATGAATTTTCCTGATCCAACTAAAATAACAATCAAATTCTTTTTAACTAGACAAGTTGATTCTAAAGTTCACATGGAAAAGCAAAGAAGAATCCACAGAATTTCTAGGACAAAAATTAAACAAAAAGGGAAGTAGGAAACAGGCTTAGAATATATCAAAATATGTTATAAAGCCATAATAATTGAAACAATAAAGTATTGACCCATGAATGAGATCGGGGGTAGAAAAGAAAGTTGAGAAACGGTCCATATATATGTGGGAATTTCAAATATGATAATGATGGTACTTCAAATTAGTGGAGGGAGAATAGCATTGAGATAAGTGACAGACATTGAGAGGAAAACAAAACAGGAACCTTCCCTCATATTTTTAAGCAATTTGAACTCCTGAAGGGTAAAGTTTACATTTACAGACATGAAACAATACAGAAATGACAAGATAATGCTTCCTAGATATAAAGATTAATAGACTAATCTTATTAATAGATTGATAAAAATTAACAAATATAAGGTACTTAGCAAATTTTTTAAAAATTTAGTTGGGAGAAAAAAACAGTGAAAACAAAGCCAAAAGACAAATAAATAAAGACTGAGAAAAATATTTGCCAATCATCACACAAAGAACTCCTACAAATCAATAGTATGACAACCAACAGCAAAAAAAAAGAAAAATGGACAAGGATTATGAACTGTCAGTTCATAAAAAGGGAGTAAAAGTGGTTCTTAAGCAAAAAGATGTGCAGTTGCACTCATAAGGAAAATGAAAATTTAAACCACCACGAGATCCTATTTTAGCCAACAGATTGATCAGGATCAAAATATTTGATAAAAGTGTTGGTGACAGTGGGGGGAATCAGGAAATAGGGCCTTTCTCTCATGTATACAGCTTGTGGGTGTGTAAGTTGGCACAGCTTCTGCAGAGATCAATTTTACAATATTTACCAAAATTAAAAATGCAGAAACTCTTTGAATCAGCAATTCTAACTTCTAAATATTTATCCTACAGATATATTTGCATATGGATGCACAGATTTATACTCTGGGAAATTCACAATAAACATTGTTTATGATAGCACAAGATTGAAAGCAACCTCAATGTTCCACGCTAGGGGACTGACTACATAAATCAAAAAACCCATGTGGAACCGTCATGAAGGTAGATTGTTAGATGGAAAAAGCAAGATTCAGAACTGTGCATATCACACTATATCATTCAAGTATTTTCACACACACACATGCACACAGAATGTAACTGGAAGGACAGTAAGAACTTCCTAATGGTGGGACTTCCTTGGTGGTTCAGTGGTTTAGAATCTGCCTTCCAAAGCAGGGGACTCGGGTTCGGTCCCTGACCAGAGAACTAAGATCCCACATGCCTAGGGGCAACTGAGCCCATGTGCCAAAACTAGGGAAGACTGTGAATCGCAACAAAGAGCCCAAGCAATGAAAGATCTCACGTGCCACAAGTGAGATCCAACTCAGTCAAATAAATAAATATTTTCTTAAAAAAGAGCCTCCTAATGGTAATTGTTTCCAGGAAGAACTGGGAAATGGTGGATAAGTGGAAATAGAATGTAATTCTCTATAAATACTCTTGAACTTTTAACATTCACATCATGCGCCCTTATTACTTATTCCAAAAAAAATTTTTTTTAAGATAGTCAAGGTTGCTTGGGGGGAGCAATTTGATAGACTATCTGGTGCTATCAATTTCATGTTTAAGGATTTCCCACACACTCTGAAATACCCTGAAAGTGCCACGCTGTTCACAGAGCCATACTCAGGTGATCATTACCTGTAATAGCAAATCATTAGAAATAACTCAGATGCCCACCAGGAGGAGAGTGGTCAGGGTAACTGTGGTACATCCTCTGCTGAAATACTCTCCAGCGAGCAGCAAAAATGAGATAGGTCAGTATGTGGCATGCGGTTAAGTGAAACAAACACCCATCCTTGTTAAAGAAAAGTATTATTTTTTTAAGTTACACATGTTTGTTTCTTTAAAGAATCATATAGTGTATTACTTCTCCAACTATACTCCTCTGGCCACCTGCATCAGAATCCTGTTGGATGAGGACTTCCCTGGTGGACAGTGGTTAAGAATCTGCCTGTCAGTGCAGGGGACCACCAGTTTGATCCTTTGATCCCTGGTCCAGGAGGATCCCACATACTGCAGGACAGCTAAGCCCCTGCTCCACAGCTACTGAGCCTGTGCTCTGGAGCCTGTGAACTGCAACTACGGAAGCTTGTGCACCTACAACTTGTGCTCCATAAGAGAAGCCACGGCAGTGAGAAGCCCCTGCACCAGCCCTGGAGAAAGCCTGCACCCACCAATGAAGACCCAGCACAGCCAACAATAAATAACCCCTCCAAAATTCCTGTCGGACATACAGATTCCTGGACTCCACTCTAGAATTACTCACCCCCAATCCTGGATGGTTCACAAGCTCCCGTGACTCAGATGGCCCTGGGTTTAGGTGATGTGTGGGCCCGAAGAGGGCAGGACACCTCGCCCATTCTCCGGGTCCCAACAGGGCTCCTGAGTTCCTTCCTCCTCCCCCTGGACCAGGCCGCCAGCATCCCTGCCCCACGCTGGTTCTTCACTGAACTGCTCAGATGATTCTGCGAGGTCCCTGCCTGTCTGGTTAGCTGATTTCATAGCTAGCACTTACTAGGGACTCAGAGGGCAGTCAGTCCTGCCCTGTGCTGGGAGGGTCCAATCCCTGGCTGAAACTCACTGTGAACACTCTCTAACCTTCTGAAATGGGGCATCCGTGCCTCCCACTCTGAATCCTGGTGTGAAGGACCAAGAACGGGGGTGGGGCGGCAGAGACCTGATACTTTGCTGTCAGTTTCTCCCATTCCCACCCAGCAGGGAACCGAAAGGGAAGTTCTGCAGTAGAGTTGACAAGGGAGCCCTAAGAGTGTTGGCACCTGAGGGCAGCTGGGCAGGCAGGACATGTAGGGATTGGGCCAGAATTCAGGGCCTTGAAGACCAAGGAAGCTGAGCTGGGGCTGGAGTCACCCAGGAACACTGACCATAGAGGTGGGTGCCTGTGGATCAGAAGGCCAAGAGGGGTCTGGAGTTCTGAGTTTACAACAAGCACCTCCCCCGGGTTACTCTTATACGAGGGAGCAACTAACTTTGGGATGCGAGGGGAAGTTTCTGAGCGTTTAGGACAGGGCCTGGGGACTCCCTTTAAGAGCTTCTCTCTCCAGACTTCCCTAGTGGCCCAGTGGTTAAGAATCCGCCTGCCAAAGCAGTCCCTGATGCGGGAAGATTCCACAGGCCACCTCAACTACTGAGTCCGTGTGCCCTGGACTTAGTGTTTTACAAGAGGAGCCACTGCAATGAGCGGCTTCTGCACTGCAACTAGAGAGCAGTCCCCGCTTGCTGCAACTCGTGAGCAGCAACAAAGACCCAGCACAGCCGGGGAAAGAAAACAAAGAAAGAAGGGACTTCCCTCTCTCAGGTCTGCTGTTTCTCTGCTACCTCCCCCCAACTCCCCACCGAATCCCAACCCTGGGCTGCCACTTTCAGCTCTGCTCTGAGGTCAGCACAATTTGGCCATGGCTTCTACATAAAAAATCACAGCAATATTAACAGAAGCCAGAATTTTCCAAGTGCCTCCCAAGTGTCTGTTGTGGGCACGTGGGTGCTTTGCTATTGTTAAGAGGATCCCATTTCCCTCAACAGCTTTATTGAGATATTCACATGCCATACAATTCATCTATGTAAAGTGAAAAGTCACTCAGTCGTATCCGACTCTTTGTGACCCCATAGACTATACAGTCCATGAAATTCTCCAGGCCAGAACACTGGAGTGGGTAGCCGTTCCTTTCTCCAGGGGATCTTCCCAACCCAGGGATCAAACCCAGACCTCCTGAATTACAGGCGGATTCTTTACCAGCTGAGCCACGAAGGGTGATATTAAAATTTCATTGTTTTTTTTTGTTTGTTTGTTTATTTACAGAGTTGTGTGTCCATCACCCCCAAATAATTTTAGAACCTTTCCATCCCCCCAGAAAAGAATCACATACCCAATCAACCCCCACTTTCCTTTCCCCCAGCCCGGGTGACCCCCAGTCTACTTTCTGTTTCTATAGATTTTTCTATTCTAGACATTACATAGAAATGGAATCCTACAATATGTAGTTTTTGTGTCTGACTTCTTTCACTTAGAGTAACGATTTGATTATGACTTAGAATAATCCGTGGTGTAACAGGTTTCAGTACTTTGTTCTTATTGCCAAATCTCAGTAATATTCCACTGTCTGGACATACCACATTCTATTCATCCATTCATCTGGTGATGGGTATTAAGGTTATTTCCACTTTGGGGCTATTATTTATGAATGAATAAATTATATGAGTGAGTATTCATGCACAAGTTTTTGTGTGGATATATGTTTTCAGTTCTCTTGGGTACATACCTGGCGTAGAATCGCTGGGTCATATGGTAACTCTAAGTTCAACATCCTGAGAAACTTCCAGACTGTTTTCCCAAGGAGCTGCATCATTTTATCATCCCACCAGCAGTGTATGAGGGTTCCAATTTCTCCACAGCTTTCCCAACGCTTGTTATTCTGTCTTTTTTTATTAGGTATTTTTATTTTAGCTAATTAATTTTTTGGCTGTGCTGATCTTTTTTGAGGTGTACGGGCCCTTTGTTGCACCATGTGGGCTTTCTCAAACTGCAGCATACAGGCTTCTCTGACTGTGGCTCAGGCTTAGTTGCCTTGCACCATGTGGGATCTTAGTTCCCCCATCAGGGATCAAGCCTGTGTGCCCTGCATTACAAAGCAGATTATCAACCACTAGACCACCAGGGAAGTCCTCCTCTGTGTTTTTGATCCTTGCCATCTTAGCATGTATCAAGTGTTACTTCATTATGATTTTGATATACATTTCCCTGGGAGTGTTCCCATTTTACAGAAAAAGAAACTGAGACTCAGAGAGGTGAAGAACGTTCCCTGGGGTCCTGAAACAATCATGGGCAGAGGCAGGATTCTATCCCAGGCACTATCTCTCCCCTGAGCTGTAATCCCACCGGAGCAAGATAAAGCCCTCCAAGGAGGTGGGGACTCCCCTAAAGAGTGAGAAGACTGTAGATAGGACACAGGCTCTTGGGAAGGTAAAATGAGGTCCCGTGAAGCCTCAGGATTTCCTGAGGAAAAGACCTCCCCTGGTGCAGTATAGGCGCTCAGGGCCTGTAAGAATTGTTACCATGCTAGCACGATCCTGTACCCCCCAGACCTTCCCAGAGGAACCTGGGCTTTTCAGGCCTGCCTTGCACTTGGGAATTTCTGGAAGGGACCATGCTCTTTGAATAAAGGGACCATGTTCACTGACTGTTGGCCTGGCCTGAAAGGACCATCGGTCACAGACCATCCAGACCAGGGCTCCTGCAACCAGTCCGAGCCCTGCTGGCTTCACAGCCTTGTTGATACACGTCCTCATCCGGCCAGCCACCCTCCAGCCTGCTCTTCTCTGAACTTCAGCTTCCTCATCTCAAAACTGAGGATATGTGCCTCTCTTTGGGGCTGCTGTGGCGGTCAGCACAGTGCCTGGGGCCCACTTGGTGCTCAGCCAACGTCAGGCATCATTCCAGCAGCTCCCAGTCCCTGCCCTTGAGGAAGCTCACTCAGTCTGGCTGGCAGGGGAGCTCGGGGACAGGCAGATGCCCCAAGCTCCGTGTGGGTGATGCCAATGGTTTCGGTAGGGGCACAAAGGGGGTGCCATCTGGGCATGCTGGCTTTGAAGGCTTGACTGATACACCCCCAGGCAGAGTCTCAGCAGGACCGAAGTGGGCAGGACTCTTGGCTGGGATGAGCAAAGGGGAGTCCAGAGCCCAGGGCATGATGGCAGCAACAGTCAAGCTTCGCAAAACAGGTTTCAATAGCTTAGCCTCTCTGAGCCCATTTCCTCAACTGTAATATGGGGGTGTTGTTACCTGGGGAGAAAATGAGATCCCTAAAGGGGTGCCTAACCTCCCAACTGACCAGTCCACGTGTTCATATGCAGGGCCATTAATTACAGTGCACCCAGGTGGAACCACAGATTCTTGTCAACAGTATTAATGGATGCATAAATTGATAAGTTGTAGGATAGTCAACGGAGAAGGCAATGGCAAGCCACTCCAGTACTCTTGCCTAGAAAATCCCATGGACAGAGGAGCCTGGTAGGCTGCAATCCATGGGGTCGCTATTAGTCGGACACGACTGAGAGACTTCACTTTCAATTTTCACTTTCATGCATTGGAGAAGGAAATGGCAACCCACTCCAGTGTTCTTGCCTGGAGAATCCCAGGGATGGCGGAGCCTGGTGCGCTGCCGTCTATGGGGTCGCACAGAGTCGGACATGACTGAAGCGACTTAGCAGCAGCAGCAGCAGCAGGATAGTCAAACAGTAATAAAAATGGACACATTATAGACACACGAAACAATCTAGGTGAATCTCACAAACATAGCACTGTATGAAAGAACAGATAGGGTATAATTCCATGCATATAAAGTTCTATAAATGGAGACAAAACTCAACTATATTGTTTAAGATGACATACATATAGGTAGTAACACTGTAAAAAAAAGAACACTGAGAATGGGATTACCTTAAAAATTAGGGTGGTGGTTCCCTCTGGGAGGGAGGAGGGGCTAACCTGGGAGACACACCTGCCGGACAGGGGCTTCTTTTCTGGGGTTGCCTGGTGAGCTGGTAACTCACCCTTACTTCATTTATAAGTTATTTATTCACAAAACAGTGTAAACTTGTTTTTTGTTCGCTTCTGTATGGGTAATGATCTCAAAATCAGAATAATTCAAGCGCCTGGTAATTGGATTGGCGCTGGACGAGGGCTGGTTTTCTTTCTCCTTGAGCTCCCGCTGGAGTTCGTTCTGTGCTTGGGGGGCCGAGAGCAGGAGCGAGAAGGGACTGAGTGAGCCGTGGGTGTGGGCTGGCCTCCCCCTCCCCATCTCCCCCTCCCTGGCGGCACTGTTCCCAGATGTGAATGCCCCAGAAAGACGCTGCCCAGAGGATTTTTTTTTAAACCGCTTTATTCAGGTTGGCTGGTAGTCACGGACTGGATCATGTGTACAGGGTAACCCACACCCCTCCAGGCAAAGCCTAGGCCTCTCCCACACCCCCGGACTCCATCGCTGAGGGGTGGCCAGAGGTTCCAGCCAGTTCTGAGGGGGTGTGGGGCTCAATAGAAATATTTACAAATCACCAAGGGGGTGGGTGCCCACCTGCTCAGGAATCGTGAAGGGATTTGTTATGGGGGGGGGCCCTTGGCTCCCAACAGCCCCAGGCCCCTGGTGGGGGCGGTTCGGCATGGGTCCTGGGAGGGGGCTGGGACGGTAGGAGCTGGCAGAGGGGGCTCCTGCGGAGCCTCGAAGACCCTCCAACGGGTCCCGCTGGTGCAAGACTCTGCCTGGGGCCGAGGGGTCAGAGAGGAAAGGCTCTCCTTCTGACTTACCACGTGAAGGGGCAGATCCGGGGTCCCCCGCCTCCCCGGTGGGTGGGACAAGGGGCTGATTCTTAGTAGGAGGAGGCTGAACATGAAGGACCCACCTGGAGACGGTGGGAGGGTCTCCCTGTCCTCCCAGGGCCCCAGTGAGCCACTCGCCAAGGGGTCAGGGCTCTCCTGGGGGGCTCTGGGCCTCACTCCTTCACCAGAGGCCCTGGTTCTGCTCAGAAGATTCAAGTCCACATTTGGGAGGGGTCACCGTTTCCGCACCCCGGGGTCCAAGCAGGGGATGGGAGGAAGGAGGGAGAGTAAGGCTGGGAGGCCCCGGCTTGGGACGGGATGGGGGACAAGCAAGCAAAGCGAAACACTGGACTCGACTGAAGCTGGTGACGGACGGGGGCGGCTCGGTCCCGGCCTGGTGCCCCAGCCCAGCGTCCCGGGGCGGCTGTCCCCTGGGTGCCCCGGGCCACCTTCTCCGAGCCAGGTCGCGGCGAGGGTCTGAAGGGGGAGGGCGGGGCGGGGCTTACATGCTGAGCCGAGGGGTGGTGCGCGCAGGGCCGAGGAGGGGCCACGGGCCGTCTCGGGGATGCGGAGGAGCTGGACCCGGGCAGCCCCGTCCCCGGCGGTCCAGCGGCTCCTCGTGCACCCGATACAGCCGGAGGGGCGCGGGGCGGGCCGGCGGCGAGCTGGGCATCAGTCTAGAGGCCGCAGGCCTCCTCGTCCACCGAGCGCTTCCGCAGCTCCTTGCCGGGCTTGGGGGGCGGCGGGGCGGGCGCGGCGGGCGGGGCCTCGGGCAGGTGCAGGACGGAGTTCTCCCCCGGCTGCACCCGCAGGTAGGCCTTGACCTTGTGGTGCCGGGCCTTCCCGTCGCTGAAGTCGATGACACGGCACTCGTAGGTGCCTTCGTCCGTGGGCTTCACGCGCGACAGGCGCAGCTTGTGGGAGATGTTGCTGCCCACTACCTTGACCACCTGGGGGCGACACAGAGATGGTGACCTTGGCCACTGGAGTCCTGAGCCCGCTCCGCGGGTGGCGCCCCAGCGACACTCCCATCAGGGCATGCAGAATTCAACAGCAGAAAAGCCAAAGCAACTTAAGTGTCCATCAACAGATCACATAAACAGGCGCTGGTCAGTTCATTCAGTGGAATATTGCACAGCAGTGAAAAAGCAGGAGCTAGAACTAGCCGTATTAGAGCTCAGGGATACATGGGGTGAAAAGATCTCATTGCAAAACTCCTGCCCTGTGATGCCATTTCTGCAAAGAAAGGCATGAAAACACTCTATACTGGTTTTGGTGACTTGTGTGTGGGCAAGTTTGAAAATAGCAAGGAACACAGTGTGGCCTCAAAGCTATGGTTGTTTCTGGAGTGGAGCCCAGGGAAGGGCTGGGGTAGACTGCAAAGTGAATTCTTAGTTTTATTTGTCAAAATAAAATAAAGGCTGATCACAAATATATCAGGATGCTAATAATAGTTCACTCCAGTGGAGGTAGGGAGGGAGCAAGAGTGTGATTATTTGTCTTCATATTTTGGCTTTTTGCTCATTTATTTATTGGATGGGTTTTTACATTTTTACTTAAAATTGAAATATAGTTTATATACAATAAGGCACACACAGCTTAATGAAATTTTACATGTATGCTGGCTGTGACCACCATTCAGAGCAAGGCATGGAACCTTTACAACCCTCCGGAGCACACCCTAGTGGCCCCTCCTTGTCAATTCTCACCCCCTTAGGTTACCTACTACTCTGATTTTTATCACCCTAGACTAGTTTCACCTGTTCTTGAACTTATTTGTATGTGGCTTCTTTCACACGACATACTATCAGTGAGATTCCTTCAGGTTGCCTGGCTCAATTTGTTCCTTTTTATTGCAATGAAGTATTCCATCACATGGATATACCACAATCTGTTTATCCAGCCAGCGCTGATGGACATTTGGATAGTTTTCAGATTAGAGCTCTTCTGAATAAATCTGCCACAACTATAAAGCTGCTGTGAATTTTTTCAATTAAGAGGGAAAAGGCAGTTGGACAGTCATATGAAACACATCACTGGGGAAGCTAGAAGAGGAGAGGGGACTCTGTGATCTCTGTAACTTTCTCTGAGTCTGCAATTCAAAATAAAAAGCTGAAATAAAAGAGAAGTTTGGCCTATAAAGTGGGGGTGTTGCAAAAGGGGGCTTCCATCCTTGTCCCCTTCTTCCTTAGAGCCAAAGAAGCCCCTCCTACAGCCCCCACTCAATCTAGACAGAGCAGCGGAGAACAATCCCTAACAGCCAGCTGCTGACCCCCTGCTCAGTAATGTCATTACCAGCTGGCACTGCAGGCTTGCCAGGGCCAGGATGGAGCTGAGTGAGCTTCAGACTGGTGGCCCCAGTCCTCAGCTCAACTGGTTCTTCTCTCCTGGGGGCATGGTGATGGAGACAGATACCCAGCCGGCCTGTTCTTGCCACACCCCAAATTCTGTAGGAGGTCACCCTTGCTGATCACCTTGCAGTGTGGAGGCCAGGGTGAGAAAGAGGACAGTGTCTGAGGCGGTGTGTTCACCATGCAGCTGGGCCCTCACACAAATGACTTCTGATCATACCATTAATTGGCTCTGGCTTCCCTGGTTCCTTCCTGCTGGATGCCAGGCTCTTTCTGATCTCACAGTCTTTGCTGGTCTCTCTACCAGGATGCTGTCTCCTGTCACCTCCTTGACTCCCATTCATTCTCAAACATCACCTCCTCCAAGAAGCCCTCCATCACATCCTCCTGTCTATTTCTTTCCTAACACTCATCGCAACTGGAGAACCACATATTTGTCTGTTTACTTGATCTTTGTTTTTCTGACTAAACTATAAACTCCACAAGGGCAGGGATGATATCTATCTTTTTCATCTGAGTGACCACTGCAGAGCCTGGTACCCTGTAAATAATAATAATGAAAAAAGAAAACATTTAAGTGTTTAAATGGACTTACTCTAGTTCCTCCTTTCTCCAAATGAAGTGGTACCCAGATATCACGCTTGTTAATTTTGGGTCACATATATATGATCATACCCACTTTACAGATGGTGAAGCTAAGCTTCTGAAAGACATGGCTTTCCCATGAGCATCAAGTCAGTGAACCCAGGTTGCCTTTGCACACTCTAACCCTTCAAAGGTGTGATGGGCCCACAGAGGGTCACCCAGAGCTGGCAGGGCCAAGGGGCACTTCCCAGGCTCTGGAAGGGAAGAGAGCAGTGGGCAGCTGCTAGGAGCCTGGCTCACCTTCTCTTATTCTGACCTACCTGGCTGGTCATCATTCCCCACAAAGCAAGAATACATGGGCTTATGGTGCAGCAGGAGGCAGGAGGTGGGACAGAGGCAGAACTGCCCACCTTCCCTGTAGAGCAAGCAGTGGGAGACTTTTCCAGCCACCCCCCTGGGTGTGGGACACCCCCTCTTCCCTGGTATTGGGGCAGGGCCCAGCTGGAGGCCATCAGCCCTGCTGGTTCCATCACCTCTGACCAAGGGCACAGAGAGGTCCTGGGGCCCTGCCATGCTCTCAGGCGAGTTAGGAGATGCCGTTGCAAATGTGCAGCGGGGAGTGAATTACCTCAACATCTGTTTCCCTCACGGATATTAATTATCCTTCATTTGTCAACCCTACAAGGCGCTAATGGAGTAATAATGTGAAGCGCTGGGAGGAGCGCTAAGGAGGGAGCACCACGCATGGCCCACCCCTCCGCCCACCTTTCCCTTCCCTGGACCGGAAGCCCTGGTCACCGGCTCCCTCCTACCCTGCCACCCCTGCATGTGACCTCCCCCACTCAGGGAGGAGAAGGGAGACAAGGAGAACAGCAAGCAGTGCTGGGGGGCTGGATCTGACCCTGACCCGTCCCCAGCACCCTGGCCTCAGTTTTCTTGGGCTGGATTCATCCTTTCTTTCGACAAGACCGTGAGCGAGGTCCACTCCGAGCCGGGCGCTGGGGATACAGCTGCGAGCCAGCTAGACCCCTGCGACTCCCACATAGGCTCCAGGTCTAAGGGAGAACCCAGACCTCACATCCGTAACCAAGCACCCGGGGGAGCCAGCTTACGCCAGGACGACGGGAGAGAACACACATCAGTCCTGGGGATCTGCATCTGTAAGCACTGCCCAGAGAAGGCAAATAATAAAAACAGTAACAACAGTTAACAGCAGAGCTGGTAGCTAATATTTATGGAGCGCTTGATCCCTGGGAGATGATGTGCTAAAGAGTCTACACCTTATTTAAATCCCATAATAAATAACCCCAAGACGCAGGCATTACTGGGGTACTCATTGTATGGGTCAGGAAACGGAGGCTCAGAGAGGTAAGGTGACTTGCCCAAGGCCACCCAGCTGGTGACAAGAACCAGGTCCTAATCATATCCCTGGGGATTTTCCCAGGACCAGTAAACAAGTCTGTCTTTCCACCCCACCTCCCCCTTCTTTCCCTAGACCTCTAGCCTTCCACGTCTTCGGGGAGCCTGGCCCCTTCCTCAGAAGCATCTCTTACGGGAGGGAGCCATCATCTTACAGGCTCCGTGGGGTGGTAGAGCAGCCTGTTGGATTTCAACGTTCACAGACTGGGCAGAAAAATCCTGCAGCCCAGCCCCCCAGCACGGGGCTGTGAGGCAGAAAGACCCCTACGCGGAGGCCTGGCTGTAAATCATAATCGCCTCTGCACGGGTATCGACAGGCCTTAGCAGTGCAATTAAGCACCTAATTATGCTGAAAGAGACAAGGTGGCCAGTCCACGCCATGACCAAGCTCAGCCTCCTTCTCGCCTGCCCACGGCCCAGGCATCACTGGACACAGCAGGAGCCCACGGACCATCAGGTGGGTGGGCTGGGATCCTTCTCCCGAGCTGTACCAGCAAGAGTGGATGATGGCAAATTAATCTATGGTGCCAGACCTTTCCTCCATGTGTAACCAGCCTAAGAGTGACACGATAATCCTGAGAAGGTGCCGGGTGGGGAGTAGAGGGTCAGGAGGTCCCTGCCCCAGGCCGGGCTCTGACCTCTGCCACTCCCGAGCTTCCATCAGCAATACCCGGCCAATTCACCAGTGCCTAGCTGGTAAAGAATCCGCCTGCAATGCAGGAGACCTGAGTTCAATCCCTGGGTTGGGAAGATCCCCTGGAGAAGGGAATGGCTACTCACTCCAGTATTCTGGCCTGAAGAATTCCATGGACTGTACAGTCCATGGGGTCTCAAAGAGTCGGACATGACTGAGCGACTTTCACTTTCACTTTGGCAAGGCCAGTCGCCAACTCAGAGTCTCCCCATATCTGGGCCCCAGAAGGCCTCACCCATTGCAGCCAGACCCTCCCAAGTCATGACCCCCATTTGTCCCTTCACATGGGCACAATCCATCTCTGAATCCCACTGACCTTCCTGCTAAACATCACTGGCCCTCCCCTTCTCTCCAGAACCCAGATCCCCACGCATTGGCCAGGGCAATATCCCAGCACCCCCCCCAGGGCCTCTCCAAGGTGCTTTGGCCCCTTCCAATCCATCCTCCCAAGACAGTCAGACATATCTTTCCAAAATGGCTCCAACTTAGAACCTTTCCTGTGATGGCTCCCCACAGTGGCTGCTGGGGGAATCCTCTCCTTTCCCTCACCCACCAACCTCCGGCAGTTCCTCCAACACACACACACACACTCAGAGAAGTTCCCTCTACTCCAAGTCAACCCCCCTACACTCCAGTGCTCACTTCAAAGAACACCTCCTCCAGGAAGCCCTCCAGACCCCTCAGACTAGGTCAGGTCCTCTGTGACCGGCTGCACTCCTTATTTTGATAGTCACAATTGTAATTTTACTTTTTATCATGTGTGATGGTTATCATCCATTTGCCACACCGACTGGGAGTACCCTGAGAGTGGGGACTGGATATGTGTGACCATGGCCTTCACAGAGTAATCTTTGGGGCCTCAGCCAAAGGCCGGCTGCTCTGTGCCTATTTCGAGGGTTTCCCAAGATAGATGGAGTGATTTCGACTCCGCATGAATCTTGCCTCCCTTTCAGACTTCAGAATTCCATGCCCTTTGTATACCATGGATCACTGCAGGAATTTTCAGGGAAATATAGAAATGTCTACTACAGAAAATAAAGCCGTAGTACACCATGACCCACTGCTTGGCCTGTTAATCCTTCATGAAGAATGCAGAGCTCGTGCGCTGCTTTTGTTCCCAGCCCCCACTCCCTGCATCAGAAAACATGCAGTGCTCATGTGTGTATCACATGTATGGGGTGGGCAGGGAAGGCAGGCAGGGGCTTGATCTGACAAATACTGCTGCTGCCTTTTAACCATTTATGCAGATTTGGGGGCCCGGGGTTGGGAGGTGCTGTTTGCTTTCCACAGTTTTTAAAAAATCCAATTAGGTCCCAACAGTTAAAAATCAGGAGCTTCCTTTTGCATTACAGGGGACACTAGTTCGATCTCTGGTCCGGGAAGATCCTACATGACTTGGGGGCTGCAGTGGGCTTTCTGAGGCCTCTTTGGTTGCCCTTCGGCTTTTAGGGCTTGGCTGGAAAGGAGGCAGGGCTTAGGATAGCAGGGCTGGAGCACAAGGCCACATGTGTATTGGGACCCAGGCTGCCCATGGCTGTTCTGGACTGAAACAGGTTACATGAATCTACAGCATGAACAACTGCAGTTAGACCAGAGAAGGGACTAACAGCAACAAAGGCAGGCGAGCCTCCTGGGAAAGAGGGTGCGTGTGGAGAATTTCCCCTTATTGCAAGATTCAGCAGTTGGGGGCCATCTCTACTTACAAAATTGTTAGTTAAGGTGAAATTAATTCCAAAACACAGCACTTCAGTGAACTCAAAGCCTTCCAGAACTTGAAAATGGACACAGGCAGAATTTATCTGAGTCCCAGGAATGAGGTCCTGATGAGGGAATTCTCAGCATACACAAGCTCCCAAGGGAGATAATTTTTAAGGCCAGGGGATCCTTCCCCAGGCCCCAAGTTAAATGAGATAAATCACATTGTAAAGTACTCATCATGGTTCCTGACATATGGCAAGCACTCAATAAACGTTAGCTGCCTTGTTATTATTGTTATCAATGCTATTATTACAGGTGCCTGTAATTTAAACAATCTCCTTATGAGATTCTGAGCTCTTTTCATTCCCTCTCCCGTTTTCTGCAAAGCTGGGCCTCCCTTCCCTGCTCCACACCCCTCACCCCCAATTCTTGGAATAGGAATCATGTGATTTGAAAATTCATACTAAGTTTCCACTCTGGTAACCACTGTCATTTACACTGCCGAATCCAGAGGACTTTTCAGTTTCCATAGCGCTTTTCATATACTTGTTAGACAGCAGTTAGCGGGGGAAGAGAGGCCTAGGAAGGGGGCAAACCTGGACCAGGACTCGGGTGGCCCTGGGACATTCAGTGCTGGCCCCACCGTGTCCTCCCTGACCCACCTCTGCACTCAGCGCTGCTATATCTCAACCTCCCCAGGGCCACCATGGTGGACCCAAGGGGTTACAGCCCCTACGATGGACCCTGCCTCCACCAAACCCCCGGAGACTCATTTTACTTCCTACGCTGAACCTGGGGCCCCCAAGGTGCTGACACTGCCCAGCCAGAAGACTGAGCTGTTTGCCTTCCACAGTTTTTCAAAAATCAAATTAGGTCCCAACAGTTAAAAATCAGGGACTTCCCTGGTGGTTCAGCGGTTAAGAATCCACCTTGCAATGCAGGGGACTTGGGTTCAGTCCCTGATCCGAGAAGATCCCACATGTCTCAGAGCAAGTAAGCCCGTGTGCTCACCGCAACTAGAGAAAGCCCGCATGCAGCACCGAAGACCTAGCATGGCCAAAAGTAAGTTTTTTAAAAAACTGGGAGATATTTCCTGGAATTTTTAGGTGACATGGGACTCTGGGGCCAGCACTCCTACACGGCTCATCCGGCTCCTGCAGCCACAAGGCCTTCATTCCCAGGCCCCACCTTCCCACACGACCTCTGTACACATACATGCACAGGCACGATGCGCATGGTGTTGGCATGTCCATGTATCAAAACCTGTGTCTAGCTTTGTGCTGCCATTGGCCTGGGTGTGTGCTTGTGTGTATGGCAGTCACTTGATAAATATTTATTGGCACTGACTACCTGCCAGGCATGGTGCCAGGCTCTGGAAATCAGGCAGGCACAATCCCAGCCCCACTGTCTTCAGGGAAGACAGGCCTGAAACAGAGGCTTACAAGCACAGATCAGTACAGACAAAAATGCAGCCAGCAAGGAGGAGGAAGGGGCGCCGGCTGAGTCCCAGGGTCCAGGGAGGCTTGATGAGCTGAGTTCTGAAGGAAGAGAGAGGAACCATTTTCTAGGCCAAGGGACTGGCCTGTGTAAATGTCAGAAGGTAGGAAGGAATGCGAGGCTGGGAGGCAGCCAGGGTTGGGAGGGACAGGGGAACCAGGTCCAGCAGACGAGATGGCCCGGAGGGTGAGCAGAGCGAGTTGCACAGAATCTCAAAGGCCATGGAGAAATCTGAGCCTTCTCTCGGGCTGCAGGAACCTGGGGTGTGCTGCTGCTCACACATGTCCGCTAACTGAGCGTCCATGTACTTAAGAACTATCACAGGCAAGGTGCTCTCTGCACACGGAAATGGGTCTGTGTTTGTCTGGGAATCTCCTAACCAGAGCCCCAGCTGGTGCAGGAATCGCCAGGGATTGGGGTGGGGGTGGGCATTGCACGATCATGCTGAGTACATTTATTTTATTTAACTAATTAGCATCTTTGCATGCCCCTCACGTGGGGCCCAGCAGCCTTGAATTCTAATCCTCTAAGTCAATTAGATTATTTTCTCCTTTGCCTTAGATGCTTCTTAAACCCCAAACAAAATCATCAGTGAGAGTTGCCATGAACGGGGTATATTAATGTACACAGAGTTCTCCACCTGGCCAGGCTTAACTGATGGGTGTTTGAGCAAGAAACAAGATGTTATGCATGGGCATGCTGTTGGCAGAGGATGAGGGTAAGGGGCCAGGGCTTTAGGGGCGGTGGGCCAGCAGCCGCCCTGAGCCAGAAATGATTTACATTTTCCCAGCTCAGAAAGGCCCGGAGGGTAGATAGCACAAATTGATACTTTGAAGGCCTTTCTTCTGTCATCTGCCCATCTCCTGTCTGAGCCTCCGTGGGAGCCTCCCTCCCAACCTCCTGGCCTCTGTTCTGCCACCTCCAGGGCCTGACATGGCACCTCATGCCTCCTGTTGCCTACTCTTTACACTGTGACTTCTGCTTTGGGGATCCTCTGTGTCTAAGTGGCCTTGGGGCCCCGAGCTCCCCAACAAGTCCTTGATGGGCTTGGGAAGGAGCAGCAGAAAAGAGTGAATCTGGAGGTCACTCCCACTAACACGTGTCCATACCCCTGCGGCACCCGCATCTTCTGGGCATATGTCCAGTTGACTCCTAGCCTCCTGCCAGCTTGACTGCATGCCCCATGCACAAACCCAACCTGGTCCCATGGCCACACGTGTCACCCCTCTCCTCAGCCTCTTCCAGACTCTGCTTGGGGCGCCCTTCTCTATAAAAACTGGCACTCCCTGAGTCCCCTGGGTGCCCTACCTCATGGGGCTCCAGCATAGCCTGGAGACAAAAGCTCGATGCGGCTCAACCAAATCATGACCTCCAGCAAGGCTTTGACCCCTCTAAGCCTCAGTTGCCCCACCTGTAAAATGGGCAAAAGCTTGCCCTTCCCTCGAGAAATGGAGCAATGATAAAAATGAGTCAAATGCATTAGAAGGCCCGGCCAGCCCTGAAACCCTTCAGCCGTAGTTCCTCTGTCCCGCCTCACGGCCGGAGCCAGATGACCCAGGTGACCGTGAGATGCCGCCGCCGTCGTCATTTGCGATGGACCGAAAAAACCGACTCAGCCTCATCAGTTCCTCGTTGGCTCCCCAAATAAAAAATGCTGCCGAGACAGGCATGAAGCATCAGGGAGGCACAGAGCCTTGGCCCCGACAGGAGAGAATGCGTCTTCTCTCCCCCCGTCATTTGTTTGTGCCTGTCATTCAATGAACTTGAAAAATCTCTGGCTTTTAAAAAACAGAGCTGGGCCAATTTTTCCCCCTTCTTTTTTTTTTTTTCCTTCTCCTCCATCTTCTTGCCAAAGCTCCCTGCTGAACTAGACCAATTTTTTTTTTTTAAATTACAGCTGTGTCCTCCATTAGAGCCCTTGTATGAAGTCATTATCAAAACTCACACTTATTTTGGTGGCGTCCTTCCCTGCGTCTTCCTGCTGAGATGCTTTTAGCTGTTGGGAACGGGAGGGAGGGTAGAAAAAGCAGAGACAAGGCGTTAGCATCACAGGGTGGGGGTATGGGCCACAGCGAAGATTCTCGGGACAGCAGGTGATGCTCTGGGGACCATGGGTCTGGAGGCGGGGCTGTGGGGGGTAGTCCTTCAGCTCTGCGTCCACTCAGGGATGGAGGTGAGTCAGAGCAAAGAAAGATAAAGGAGGTGTCTAAAAACTGACGGCACACACGCTATGCATTCTGATGTGCAGGGTACTTGGAGATACAGGGAGGATAGGTGTGAACAAGCAAAAATGTAATTCGGGTTTGGTGTGTCTGTAGGATTGTCTGTCTGCACACTTGCATCTCTCTCCATCTGTGGATCCATCCTGTTTTCAGGTTTGTTTGCACAGATGCTGCCAGAACCCTGCCCACATACTATCCCCTGCAAACTGACCCCAGAGGCTTCCAACCGCAGAGCCTGCAACTCTGTGCCTGAGAGCTTTCTCTGACCACTGGAGTCCTCTAAGCCAGTGTTCTGGGGAGTGGACACATCCGGGAGCTAGATGATTTAATATGTATTTGTGAATATGTTAGAAGCCATTTCATGAAACATGCAAGAATGTGCGAGCATGCCTGTGTGTGCATATGAGGGTGTGTATATATGTGTTCATACGTGAACAGGTGAGCAGAAACATATGTGTTTGCATAATACTTATATACACACAAGCGTAAGTTGAGAGTGTCTTAGTTTGCTCCCCCAGAAGCAGACCTTGAGACAAAGATTCAAGTGCAAATGATTTATTTGGGAGGTGATGCCAGGAAACACCAGGAGACGAGTGAGTGAGCAAGTGATACCAAAGAGCGAAGGAAGTTAAGATTGGGGATGTCCTCAAGCCAGTTACCGCCGTGAGCAACTGAAACTTTCTCCCTCTGAGCACTTGGGGATGCTCTTCAGTTACCCCAACTGAAGGGCAAGGGAGCTGGGGTATTTACCCTCCAACTGCTGTCAGCCAATGGTGGAGCCCTTTTCCAGCCTGCCTTCCCTGCTGGCAGGCTCTGTGGTCCAGAGAAAACCTTCAGGCAGTGTTGCAGGGATTGGCAGTGGGGCTGGTGGTAGGTGATAGCGCTGGCCAGGCAGGTGGGCAGGGATACCAGTAGCATCTGCCTCCACAGTGTGTGTGTGCGTGAGTGTGCACGTGTGCCGTGACTGGGCTGCCTCATGTGTCTGCAGGTATGTGGAAGGGCATGCATGCACGTGTGTGTGTGTGTATGTGTGTGTGTGTGACCGAACTGGGCAGGCTGCCCTGTGTTTAGAGGGCCTGCAAGAATCCGCCTGCAATGCGGGAGACCTGGGTTTGATCCCTGGGTTGGGAAGAACCCCTGGAGAAGGGAAAGGCTACCCACTCTAGTATTCTGACCTGGAGAATTCCATGGACCCCATGGTCCATGGGGTTGCAAAGAGTTGGACACAACTGAGCGACTTTCACTTTCACTGCAAAGCAAGTGCCCCTAGGGCTTGGAGAAGGTGAGTCAGGAGACCCGCCTTGCCCAGTAACCTGGAGCCAGCTTCAGTCCCTCTGGCCTCAGTTCCCCCACCCGTACCTGAAGGGCGGGACTCTGCTCCCTGTAGGGCCCAACCAGCTGCGCGCATCCCAAGTACACAGCCTGGCTCCGCTCCCTACTCCGACCCCCAACAAGCTTCCATTCCAGGAAGAAGGGAGGGAGACCGCTGGGGGCTGCAGAGGACGAGCACAGCTGGAGCCCGTACCCCTCAGAGGCGATGAGGGGCAGAGATACACCCGCTCCCCGGGAGTGGAGGGGCCGGGATCCTCCCAGCCCCTCTCGGAAGTCTCTCCCGGCGGTACCTGGTTCGAGGCCCACGCCTGCTTGTCCGTCCAGTCCCTGTGGCTCCGCACGTACCACCACTGGATCTCCAGCGAGTAGGAGGGGGAGCCGCTGCCGCGGAAGGAGCAGGCCATCTCCACGTCCTCGCCCGTCCGCGCCGTCATGTCGTGGGGCGTCTCTGTGAACAGGGCTGTGCGGAGACACCGGGGGAAGGGTGGCCAAGGGCTCAGGAAACCTCGGGGCCGGCGGCGGGGGGGAGGGGGTGAGGGGAGGGGCGGGGGGAGGGGGTGAGGGGAAGGGCGGGGTGGGGCGGGGTGGTCTGGCTGCAGGGGGGCACTTGGACCAGCTCAGCGAGGCTGGGTGAGAGGGCTGGGCAGTGGCGGCAGCTGGCAAGACTTGGGGATGAAGGAGGAGGTCGGGGGGTGCGGGCCCGAATGCCCCACACGGGCCAGCCCTCGACCCCCGAGACCGCGGGCACCAGATTCTCTGGAGAGGGTAGTGACGGATCCGAGGAGGGCTTGGTTGGAAGGTGTGAGCAAGCAGGCCAGGAGGCCAGGGAGGAAGCGGCTGCTTTCATCAATTCTTCCCAATTTCTCTGCCCGCCCCGCCCTGGGGGGTTCTTCTCAATCCCAGGGCACAGCATTCAGCACTGTCTTTGAGAAACCAGACCAGACCTGAGCCTCCATTTCAATCAAGGAATCCTTGCCAGGGGTCCCCTCTGCCCAGGTTGGGGGGCAGGCCACTCCCACCTCCCCCTGGTCTCCATTCTGTCCTGTGAACAGGCCTCCCTTTTCCCGCCTCACTTGGTCTCCGCTGTTCCCTTGGTCCCTCTTTGGCCAGGCAGGTCACTCAAAGCTCAGCTGAAACCTGGCCCCTCAGAAAGTCCTGCCCTGACCCACTGGGTCGGTTCCCAACACCACGGTCATGGTCACGGTCACGCACACCCGCTGGCTGCGGGCACTGCCTGTTGCAGCTCACTACACATTTCCTGGCACCTACGAGATGCCCCGAACAGGTGGTACAGTCTCCATCCTCTCAAGGCCCCCAGGGGGCAGTGGGAGACCCAGGTGCCTCCCGTTACCCGGCACCCCCCCAGCCGGGTCCAGCTCCCCACCAAAGACAGAGCAGCGGTTCCCCAGACCCAGCAGGACCCCCACCCACGGCCACCCCCACCACACTGGCAGGTAAATGGGAAAACCCGTCCCCACTCGGTGCAGTTCAGCACTGCTCCGACCATATGTTCTGTCTCTCATCTTTCCAAACAAAGACTGTCCTGAGACATAATTAGAATTCTTTCCTCTTCTCAGGACAGATTATCTCTCCCTGGAAAGATGCCTGGCAGCGGGCAGGTCACCCAGGGAATGTTGCCTCCACCAGTCCCCACCACCCCATGTCTGTTTTGCTGCTGCCAGGTGCCCCCACCCAGCGGGCAGACAGGCCCACCTTGCAGCCCCCGTGGTCCCTCCTGGCACTGTTCGCCTCGGAGCTGGAGGAAGACAGAGCCTGACTGGAAGCAGGGGTCCTGCTCTGGGGTCACCTGTCGCCACCCCGTTCCCATGATCCCAAACACTTTGGGAGGGTCAGGATTGATAAAAATCCTGCTGTTTCTGCTGTACACACAGGGTTTCCAAACAGAGCTTGACTCCAGCAATGAGCCTGTGGGCTAAGAGAACGTCTGTGACATCCTTGACCTCCAAGGTCATGGGTTCAGGCTGCCCATGTTCTCTGAGGTTTGCGAGGGACTCACTGCCGTTGCGTAACAAAGCCAGTTTAATAAGAATGGATGTTGTTTGAGTTACTGAACACGTGTCAAGGGTGGTGTGTCAGCAACTGAGAGCTGGGACTGTCCCTGATTCCAATGGGCAGGAAACACAATGGGCTCCTGGAGGAAGGTACCTGCCCACCCACCTTTGACCTCCAAGTGCCCCGGGCCCCCAAAAACTGTAGGGTCTCCCTTGCCTCCTTTGTTCTTTCTCTTATGCCCCCATTTGGTCTCTGGGGCGTTCCATGGGTTCTGTCTCCAGAACATCTCCTGAATCAAGCCCCTTCTCCCTGCTTTCACTGCCCCAGGCTGGGCCAGCCATCACAACCTCTCATCCATGACAGCAGGGGAGCCACTGGCCTCCCTGATGCCACCCACCCTCCTCATTTATTTATTTTCAACACAGTAGCCAGAGGAAATTTGGCAAAACACCAATCAGTCCCTCTGTCTCTCAAATCTCCCATGACACCCTCATCCTAAGATGAAAAACCAAAGTCTTTACAGTGGCTGACAAGGCCCTCCATGTTCAGGCCAGTCCCCTGTGGAGGAAAAGCTACTTTTCTCCTTGCTCATTCCACTCCTGACACAATGGCCTCGGTGCTGTTCCTTGGATGTTCAGCTGAGATCCTACCTCTGGACCTTTGCACTTGCTGTTCCCACTACTTAGCACTCTCTTCACCCAGATGATCACCGGGTTCCTTCCTTCCCCTGCATCAGGGCTCTGTTCAAATGTCACCTCTTCAGTGAGGCCTGAGGGCTTCCCAGGTGGTGCAAGTGGTAAAGAACCTGCCTGCCAGTGCAGAAGACCTAAGAGATGAGGGTTCAATCCCTGGGTCAGGAAGATCCCCTGGAGAAGGCAATGGTAACCCACACCAGTATTCTTGCCTGGAGAATCCCATGGAGAGCGGAGCCTGGAGGGCTACAGTCCATGGGGTCGCGTGGAGTCGGACACGACTGAAGTGACTTAGCGTGGCATGCACGTGCAGCGAGGTCTACCCTGACCACTTCACTTAACGCTGCATCCCTGGGAATTCCCTGGTCCAGTGGTTAGGACTCAGTGCTTCCAGTGCCAGGGCCTGGGTTCGATCCCTGTTCAGGGAAATGATATTCCACAAGCTGTGCAGTCAAAACAATTAATTAAAAATTTAAAAAAAGAAGAGAAATTGCAATATACAATTTGCATTGAAAAAAAAAAAAAGAAAACTGCATCTCTTGCCCCAACCCAGAGCTTTGAAACCCTCTTCCCTTCCAACATACATTGAGTGCTGCCCACTAGAACTTCCTGTGATGAGGAAAATAGTCTGCATCTGAGCTAATACAGTGGCCACCAGCCACACGTGTCTGTTGAGCACCTGAGATACGACTAGTGTGAACAAGGAACTGAATTTTAAGTTTTACTTCATTTAAATTAATTTAACCTTAAATGTAACCTTAAATGTAAGGACTTCTGTGGTGGTCCAGGAGAATCGGCCTGCCAATACAGAGGACATGGGCTTGATCCTTGGCCAGGGAACTAAGATTTCACATGCCAAGGGGCAACTAAGCCCATGTGCCACAACCACTGAAGCCCATGTGCCCTTGCAACAAGAGAAGCCACTGCAATGAGAAGCCTGTGCACCACAATCAGATAATAGACCCCGCTTGACTAGAGAAAGTCCGTGCAAAGCACCAAAGACCCAGCACAGCCAAAAATAAATATTTTTAAAAAACTTAAATGCAGATGGCCACTTGTAGGGGGTTGTTGTCATCCAGTCACGAAGTCATGTCCGACTCTTTGCAACCCTATGGACTGCAGCACACCAGGCTTCCCCATCCTTCACCATCTCCTGTAGTTTGCTCAAACTCATGTCCATTAAATTGTAGATAACAGCTACTGTATTGGACAGCACAGCTAATACACTTATTTTATCTATGTTTATGGTCTGCTTTTTCTTCCAGGAGGCAGGGGTGGTGCCTGTCTTGTCTACTGATATATCCCCAGCTCCGAGAACAGTGCTTGGCACATAGTAGGGGCTCGCTAAATACTGATGCCAACTCGCCAACTCGCCAACTCGAGCAGGACTGAAGGGGGCCACCGAGGACCTGAGCCACCAGGAGGGCTGGGAGGTGATCTGGCCCTTGGCCCTGGGGACAGCCGGATTCTGCTTTGATCCACGCCCCTACCTGCCCAGCACCTTTGCAAATGGGGGAAGGAGGAGAGCGATGAGGCCCCCAGTTGGATCCAAGGTAACTAGCAGTGTGACCTTCCTGGCCAAGGGAGAGTGGGAGTGACACTGCTGTTGTAACCCCCTCCAGGTGTCCCTGCCTGAGCCATGGGAATCAGAAAGTAACCACCATCTTCCCTCCTGCCTGTGGAGAAAGGGGATCCAGAGTTACTGTGTGGAGAGGGGCTTGCTCCCCTGACCAGGGCCCCCACCCACCCCCAGGATCACAGAGCTAGGAAGGGCAGAGCCAGCCCTGGAACCAGGGCTGTGTGACTCAGCCATGGCACTTCTTCTCCCAGGGCTGGGTGAGTCCGTCCCACAGGAGGGTGGGAAATGGTACGTGAGGGTCTCATAGGTGGAAGGATCAGGGTGACCTGGGGAGGGGCTGACCTCCATCTGCCTTTACTCAGCCTCCCCCTGCCCACAGGCCCCACAACCGACTGAAAACCCTGACCGTGGTCCACCAGCTCTTCTTATTGATGCAGAAATCTGGCCCAGGGCTACTCAGCAGCCAGGGGTGGGCAAGGTCAGGCCCTCTCACCCCTAGCACAACAGCCCCTCTCCCCCAACGCGGATCCCAGTAATCTCCTCTAGAGGGTGCTGTCCAACAGACACAGAACGCAAGCCCCTCACCAAGACACAGGGAATTTTCAATTACCTGTCGCCATGTTTTCAAAGTAACCAAAAAAAAAAAGATTTTTTTTAAGAGGTGAAATTAATTTTAATCATTTATTTTATTTAACCCAAGATATCAAAAAATTATTTCAACATGTATAAAATTATTCATGAGAAATTTTACATTCTTTTTTGTGCTAAGTCTTGGAAATCCAGCATGTATTTTACATGATTACAGCACATCTCAATTTAGGCCAGGCACCTTCCCAGCGGTCAGTTGTCATGTACAGCGGGCGTCCTGGCAGGTGGTGACTCTGCCAGCCTTAGCTCCCCACTGCTCAGAGGCGGCCCAGGCCCAGTGTAGGGTAGTAACCCTTCCAAGGTCACACAGTGGAGCCTGGATTTGAACCCAGGCCAGGCTTCCCAGATGATGTGAGTGGTTAAGGAACCCACCTGCCAATGCAGGAGATGCAGGACATGGGTTCAATCCCTGGGTCAGGAAGATTCCCTGGAGGAGGGCGTGGCAACCCACTCGAGTATTCTTGCCTGAAGAATCCCATGGATAGAAGAGCCTGGTGGGCTACCATCCATGGGGTTGCATGGAGTCGGACAAGCCTGAAAAGACTTAGCACACATGCACACGCGCACTGTCTGACTCCCAAGGCCGTGCTCTTTACCACAGAACTCAAACTCTTTTGGGTGGTAGGACTCGTTCTTAAAAAGGAGCAGTCCCCAGTGGCCAACCTTGTTCTGGAAAGTCCTGAGGAAGAGCCTTCCTGTGGGGCCAGGTGGAGAGTCTGTTTTATTCTGAGTGTAAAGGCCTAGGCTGGCATCGAGGAGGCGTTTCACCCAGTCTGAGGCAATCAAGGGAGGCTTCCCAGAGGCGGTGCTGCTCCCCACCACCCCCACCAGCCCCAGGTGGGCCAGGCAGTCCTGAGCCAAAGTGGGGAGGGGCCCTGGCTGGGAGGTTGGAGGGAGAATCTGCTCTGAGAACTCCTGGGAGCCAGGAGAGTTGGCTGTAGGTGCGGATGCCAGCTCTTCCCCTCCACAGGGGGCTCTCTTTCTCTCTGATCCCCTCAGACCCTGCCAGGAGGCACATGGATGGGTGGGTTGAAGGAGGCCCCCCTAGGATCCCATTGGCTCCATCCTCCGTGATGAAGGGGGCAATGCGTTCTCAGGACAAGTGGGGAAGCCTAGGCTCTAGACATTTGAAGACATGTCTGAGTCTCCATATTCCAGAGGCAGCAACATGGGCGTTTGTTTGGGCCCCACCCCAGAGAACCCCCTCCCTGAAGGGAGAGCCCACATGCAGGTGAGTGCCAGGACCTGGAGCCGGGGAGGAGGGACTGAGCCTGCTTCTCCCGTCAGGCTTGCTGTGTGACCTTGGGAAAACTTCCCCCCTCTCTGAGCCTCGGTTTGCTCCGCTACACAATAGGGTTAGTCCTCACAGCCTGAGACCCCCCACCAGCTCAGACAAACCCAAGGGAGCCAGGCCCTGGGCACTGGGAAGGGGAGGGGTCCCTTCCACTTGGGGGAGGAGGGGACTCTGGGGGAAGAGGAGGTGACCTGGCCCTTCATCCGCACCCTGAAGGAGGGGTGAAAACGAATAAGCAGAGGTGGAGAAGGATAGTGTAAACCAAGGAGGGAGGGGAAACCCAGGGAGCTTTGTTTAAAAAATAATGGTAATCGTCACACCTTTTAAGGAGCCTCCACGAGCATGATGCTGACACAGTCTCGAACAGTTTCTAATCCACTCACTCCCATTTGACAGATGAGGAAAGTGAGGCTCAGAAAGGTGACATCATTTGTCCAAGATACACACAGAGCTGCATTGTGAGCTTTGGGTCTGGCCAGCAGGCAAGACCCTGGCGGTCCATCAGCTCCCATCAGAATTTGGTCAGAATTATCAGGTCAAGTTCAGCCACCAGATTCCACATTTCTGTGTCCCATTTACACACCTCCAGAGACAGGGACAGCTCCTCCTCCCTCCACTGAAGGTGGCCAGTTCTAGTTGTCAAGAGGTTCTTGCTCCCTCTGCTAATTCTGTGATGAGGACTCAGCATCAGCACCAGAGACCAGAAGGTGATCCAGCTTAATTCTGATGATGATGATGATCTCTGACAAATATGGAGTGCTTGTTAATATTCCATATTTGGTAGAGATCATCGTCTCTAACAAGGCCCTCTGCCAAGCTCTTTACACACCTTTTTTCATGCTCCCATCAGGACGCTATGGGGGAAGTGTGATCATTGTCATCCCCATTTTTCAGATGGGGAAACTGAGGCTCAGAAGGGTTAAGTGACTTGCCCAAGGCCCCAGAGTCAGTTATGTATGTAGTTATGTATGAACCCAGCTCTAGAGGACTCAGGAGTGGCAGCCCATAACTTCTAGACCATGCTCCTACAACCCTCTCCCCAGTCCCCTCACCCCACCACCTCCTTCCCTCTAGCCTCTCAGACCCCTCCCCCACCTCCACGTTAGCACCCTTGCTGAGTTTGGGGCATTCAAATGCTCTTTCCTCTTTGACTTCCTCTCACCCCTCCCTGTTCAGGTAACTCCTCCCAGCCAGGGAGGCTGGTATAATTATAGATGTTTGAGAAGGATATGATTGTCCTCTCCAGCCCCAGGGCCCTGAGCAGGGCTGGGCTCACTGGGAAGACAATTAAAACCGCTGTCCACAAATTAGGATTCTGCAGGAGAAGGAGAAAGGGGCTTGATTGAATGCAACATCTCCTTCCTTTCTGCTTTTAATTGGGGGAGCGATGTATTAATTAACCCCAGGCCTGGTTATCAGGCATCATCTGCAGGAAATAGCTTGTGGCTACAGCCGGAGTCACTGAGTTTGGCTTCTGGAAAAGGCAGGAGATGATTTGCAAGATCTCACCCGCCCTTGAAGAGTGGGACCCTGACCTCCTTCCTAACCTTTCATGCCCTGGTTCAGTACAGACATCTAGTGCTTGGCCTCTGGCATGGATCTGAATCCTGTTTCCTTGAGTCCCTAGCTGTGTGACCTGGACAAGCCCCTTTACCCCTCTGAGCTTCAGTTTCTTTAGCTGAAAAAAGGGAAGAATGAGAGGAAAAAGAGAGGGTTGCACAAGGGAACATACGCCTCATGCCTGGCACACAGTAGGTGCTCAAGAAAAAGCACTCCCTTCTCAGTTTCTGGCTCAGAATCCTACCATCTCCAGGAAGATATTTAAAGATGCTTCCTTGTAGCTTCATCAGATTATGCAGTGGAGGCAACATCTGTATTTCACTCACACCTGGACCATGACGTCCCTCATCCATCAGTACTCTCTTTCCAACATCTATCCCTGCCGAGCCAGGGGGATTCATGCAGGTCCCAAGGAGGCGTGTTGACCCAGGCAACCCTAGCCCAGTCCCCACGTCCCTCCATCTCTGAGCTCAGGTTCCTCATCCCAGATACTCTGGTCCAGCCCCAGGTCTCCCTCTGCACAACCCTCTCTGCCTTTCCAGTTTTCAGGTTTCTGGACTAAGACTGCCTCTTCCAGGAAGCCTGCAGGGACTGGCCCCCAGCCCACCCATCAATCTTTGCTGGAGCTAGTATTCCCCCGGCAGACTGGTGGTAGGGGCAGCTCCTCATCAGGGGAACCAAGGCAGAGCTGGAGCTAAAGAGAGATGAAGAGGGCAGAGCAGAGAAAACCAGTGCGGCCCCTGGGGTCTCGAGGTCATCTCTGTCCCAGATCCAATCTCTTGCTGGGAAATACCGAGTCACTGCTTGCTTAAAACCTCCAGTAATGAATGGATAAGCAGGATGTGGTCCCTCCATACAATGGAATATTATAATCTTAAAAAAGGAGATTCTGACATCTGCTCCAACATGGAAGAACCCTGAGGACATTAGGCTAAGTGAAATAAGTCAGTCACAAGAGGATAAATACTGTATGATTCCACTTGTATGAGATTTCCAGAGTAGTCAGACTCAGAGACAGAAAGCAGAATGTGGCTGTTGGAGCTGGGGGAGGCAGGCTGAGGCATCACTGTTTAATGGCTATAGAGTTTCCCTTTGGGATGATGAAACATTTACATAAGTGGATAGTGGTGATGGTCACAGTAATCTGAATATATTTGATGCCACTAAACTGTACACTTAGAAATAGTTGAAATGGTAAATTTTACATTATGACTATTTTACAATTGTTTAAAAAAAAGCCCTACCACCTCCTGTGGCTTCCCAGCTCTGCCACGATGGTTTTCATCAACAAAAATTTCCCTGCACTTGTGCCTAGAAGACTCCCCCTGCCCCCATATCCATGGAGGCCTCTCACTTCTTTCGTCTTTGCTCAAATGTCACCTCTTGTATCATCCCTGTCCTCTTCTCCCTCATATTTTTCCTTACTGCTTACTAATACATTATATTCTCACTTAAGGTCTCCTATGTACTGTCCCTCTTCCTCCCAGGGTGTAAGCCCCTCAAAGGCAGGAGATTTTGGTCTGTTTTGTTTACTGTTTCACCCTGCCAACTAGAACGATGCCAGACATATAGTAGGTGTTCAATGAACACTCTGCTGTCACACAAAACATACCAGCAGCTCTGGTGAAAGACGGAGAAAGGCTCCCATCCTCCCTGCTCTGGAGGATGAGCAGGGAGCTCCCAAAGGTACTCATGCTTGGGATGCCCCATTGAGAAACTGCCAGCTTTCAGAGTCAAAGTCAGACTCCCAGGTTGAGCATCCGAAGCCTCTAGCTCTGGCCCCGGCCAGAACCCAGTTCAGCCCCTCCTGCCTTGGGGCCACGTGTGTGTATCTCCCTCGGGGCCCAACCTTGCATGGTTCCTGGAATCCCTGCTCATAAGTGGCCCTCTGCCTGGAGACACCCTCTCTCCCTGGGCTAGGGCAGAAGCCCTCCGTGATGCTCCTGATGGTCTCTGAGTTCTCCATTTGCTGCCCCACTGGCCTGTGTTATATGGCAGGTATTAATCAGGGTGTCTGTGTCTCCCCAGAACTGGAAGCTCCCCCAGGGCAGGCGTCCGTATTGCCCAGGATAGAGGAGGCACACAGGCGGTACTGCTGGGCATGTGCTGAATGAAGTGAGAAAGGAAGGTTAGACAAAAGCTTAAGAGACTTAAGTCAGAAACTTGAAAGAAGAAACGAGACGTAGACATCATCCATGCATGCATTCATCCCGTCATTCCCCCACCCAACATTTACTGGACACCTACTATGTGCCAGATTAGTGTTTTGGGGGGACAGCACCCACGAGCGCAGATGTATGCACACAGGCGACCAGGGAGGTCCTGAGTCGGGCCCCACCCCAGACCCACCCTGCCTCCCACTGGCCCTCACGACCACCAGTGCCCAAGCCCAGACTGGCTCACTGGGTCCAGCCAAGGAGCTTCCCAGAAAATTGACAGGCAAGCTGGAGGGTCCCCGTGATGACGCATCAAGCTGTCATGTGAAATGGGACTAAGAGTGGACAGGGCAATAAAGAAAGGCCGAAGCTCTAAGAAGGGCCCTCAGCTCGCCTGCCCTTGAGGCCCAAGGACCAGCGCCATTGACCTTGTGGGGTGACCTTCTGACTGGAGGCCCACGAGGAGCCAGAAAGTTGAGATGCATGTTCCCAATAATCCTCACAGCAACCTGCTGGGCAGGGGTCACTGTCTCTTTATTACAAGTGGGGAAACTGAGGCTCAGATAACCTGGGGGCCACTGGGGACAGTCCCCTGTCCCGGTGTTGAAGGGAACCCCTCTATGTGGCAGACACTCTAAACAGGACCCCACTTCATCCTCCCAGTAGAAAAAGGAAAGAAAGATAGCACTAAGTCATGTCCGACTCTTGCAATCCCATGAACTATATAGCCTGTCAGGCTCCTCTGTCCATGGGATTCTCCAGGCAAGAATACTGGAGTGGGTTGCCACTTCTTTCTCCAGGGGAACTTCCCGACCCAGGAATTGAACCCAGGTCTCCCACATTGCAGGCAGATACTTTACCGACTGAGCACTTGATGCTATTTATTACCAGCCCCCGTTCACACAGGGAGCTACCCAGGCTCCACACCTAAGGATGCAAAGTCAGATTTCAGTCCCAAGGCTGACTGTGGAATTTTCCAACCCAAATCTGAGTCCTCTCTCACCCGTTCTCCTCTTGCAGCTCTAGAAAGTGAGAGTCACTGGGGGCCATTTCTAGAAAGCCTGCTCAGTGACCAGCTCAGCAGAGTTCTGGGGCCGAAAGGGTGTGTGACATGGGGTCAGAAAAGCCCAGAGCCCCCTGAACTCCCCACTGGGAGGCAGAACAGGGAAAAGGACTGCGGAGGGAGTGTTGTTTGGGAAGCTCCATCTCACATGAGACTCACAGAGCTCCTGAAATCAAGGGATGTAAAATGTCCATAAGAGGGAAACCTAAAGAAGTGGGATGAAAAAGCCTCCAGGGAATAAGAAGCCTGGCAGGGATGGGTGCGGGGTGTCTGCTCTGGGATGGGCCTGGGGTGGGGGGGCACCCAATGGTTCCCTGTTTCCTCCTGGGCAGCCAGCCCCCACCGCGGGCAGGTGACCCGAGCGAGAGGACTCAAGGTCACAGAGGCTGTTCCATCTTGGAGTGGACAGGTGTTCTTTTCTCAAGACGTGAAGAGGAGGGTCCTTCCCTGTGGTCCAGTGGCTAAGAGTTCATGCTCCCAATGCAGGGGGCCCGGGTTCAATTCTTGCTCAGGGACTAGATCTCACATGCATCAGCGAAAAGATCCTTACTGCTGCAACTAAGACCCAGCGCAACCAAAGGAATTAATAGTATTAATTAAAAGAGGTGACAAGGAGTGCATTTTGTACAAAAGTTTGAGGAACTGAATGTGCCTTCTTGGGATGATGGGGGCCTGGGCATGTGGTAGGGACTCAAGTCCTCCCTGCAGAAGAAATGAGAGATCAGCTTTCATGAATGCCTACCCCTGGCCAGTCCCTGTGCTGAGGTTCCTCAGATGCTCAGGCCAGGCCCTGATCCTCAAGAGGCACACATTCTGCAGGAGCTACGAACACACAGACCAGTAACTATTGTTTGGACTGGAGGACTAGGGCTGGGACTGAGCCTGGATCGGCCCATGCGCTTGTTCAGGGTGTGCACCATTCACAAAGCCAGGAATCCTAGTGCCCTGCGGAGATGCGTGCCACACAGGTGTATGCAGAAGCTCAGGATGGAGGTGCACGTCCTCGGAGAGGAAAGGCTTCTGGGAAGAGGGGACAGGATTGGACTTGAACACTGATGGGATTTGCACAGCCAGGGTGCTCAGGGGCCAGAAAGGGCATAGGAAACAGAGTTCTGCAAGTCCAACCTTTTAGGGTCCACTTTACCATTTCTGCAGGATCCCTGTACCACCTGCACTATTATTTACTTAATATTTATTTTCAAAGCATCTTTCTCTTTTTTACTTAAATAAATTCTACTTAAAAGGAGATTTTTATTACTGTCATAAATGGAAAATCAGCATCACTTGCCATAAAGAGAGGGTAACAGTAAAAATAAACACTATGAAAACCAAACAGCGTTCGTAAATTCTAGCCAGAGAAGGTTGCCTGCTGAAGGCTACGCGCCTCCGTCCCCATTTCCTCTCATTAACAGGGGAGACGGGTGAGAGATGGGTGTTAAATTCAGAGCGGTATCGGGAAGAGACTTCCTTCTCGATCAGAAGGGCTTGGGATGTGGGTCCAGCTGACGTGTGCCCATCAGTGGGCAGCCACCTCCACCACTGTCACCGGCTCTGGCTGTCTTGGCCACTGGCCCGGTCCCACGATTCATCTTTAGTTGGCACCTCCAAGACCTTGCTCGCTCTGGCCCATAGACCTGAAAGCTTTCCCACTCACCTATACGGTGCAACATCCTGTCTGATTTGCCAGAAGGTTCCCTGTGTCTTGCATGTGGGGAGGACTAACATCAATTTCAGGAACGAGGAGGCCTGAATGCATGCTCGTAGAATGAATGACCAAAGAAATGAATGGAGGGCTCCCTTCTGGCTGTACTGAGGCTTTGGAAGTGACTTTCTGAGGCATCAGTTTCCTTCCCATCCCTCCGCTGCCCCCACAAATGGGAAAAGAACATTACTTTTGTATTAAAACAAACATGAATATATTATGGCATGGAATACAGAACTCATGCATTTTGGATGAAACGGGAGACATCAAAGAAATGTTGCCCTTGGTGGGGAGCTGTTTACTCTCCGGCACGAGGCAAACCCCTTGTCAAGGACCTCCATCCCATCCAATCGGAGGCTGCCTTCATCTCTGCAGCCTCAGGCTCTTCAGACCACGCTCTGCGCACTGGAGGGCTGATGTGTTGGCAAAAGGGGCAGAGGACCCAGATGAAAAAGAAGGACTGGGGGCAGGTGAAGTCCAGGATTTACACATGTCGATGCCTTTTCATCCGTACAACAGAGCCCTTTTCATGAGTTCAAGCCCAGTGCAGGGCATGATCCATAATCCTCACAACAATCTTATCACAGATAAAAAATCTAACACTTGGGGACAGAGGACTGTGTATCCCAGGGCACAGATCCAGTAAAGGATAGGGAGCGGATGTGAACCCAAGTTCCAGGAAACTCCAGAGCCTGTTATTGCCACACAAGCCCCCCTCCCTAAGATGTGGCTCCACTCTTTCTTGCTGTGTGACACTGTGTAGGTCGCTTCACTTCTCTGGGCTTCAGTTCCCACGTGTGTCATTGGTTAAAGGCTTATTTTGAGGATTACATGAACTGTGCAGGTGAAGAGCCTGTTTTGGTGTTCCGGACACAGTAGGGCCTCAACATCCACTCACTGCTGAGTTTTAGGGACACACAAGCACACTGACCTAGGTGGGGTCCCTGCCCAGCCCCAACTGATTGCCCACCCAATAACAATTCAAACCGCTAACACTTAATGTGCCTCGGTTTCCCCATCTGTAAAATGGGGATAATAACAACCACTTCAGAGGCTGATGTAAGGTTTTTTTTTTTTAATTAATTTTTCTTGTAGTTGCTAATGTGGTTAGTTTCTGCTAAACAGCAAAGGGAATCAGCTATTGTTTACATCTATGCCCTTGTTGTAAGGATTAAATCCATTAGCATTTTTATAAAGTGAGTGTCTGACTCCAAGTACGTGCTTATAAAAATGTTTCCTTTTTATTTATTTATTTAGTGGTAATTGAAGTGAAATTCACATAACATAAAATTAACCATTTTAAAGTCAAGGGCATTGAGTACAGTCACCAAGTTGTGCGACCACCATGTCTATTTAGTCCCACACATTTTCATCCTCCCACTAAGCAGTCACTCCCCCATCCCCCAGGCCCTGGCAACCACCAATCTGCCTTCTGTCTCTATGGATTTGCCTATTCTGGATATTTCACATAAATGGAATAATAGAATATGTGGTCTTTGGGGACATGCTTTTTTCACTCAGCATAATGTTTTTGAGGTTCGTCCATATTGTAGCATATTATCAGATTTCATTCCTTTTTATAGAGTTGTTTCTTTAATGAAACATCTCACAGAATCCCTAGCACAACCTGGGAAGCAGCCACTGTCACCCTCCTCTTCTTCAGATGAAGAAACTGAGGCACGGACCGGGTGGGACTTGCCCAGGCCCCCTGCCAGGCAACCCACCATGCAGCAGGGCTGGCAGGCTGGGGGCGGGGTGCCTCCCAAGGCCACCAGCGCATATTGAAGGAGACAGCCGTGGAATTACAAATCTGGGGAGATTTAAGGAGAGTGGAAATGTTCTGGCACTTGCAGGATTGTGGAAGTTGAGCAGGTTTCCCCAGTGGAATTCCCGCCTCCTCTTCCCACACATCTAGGCCACAGGGGATGAAAGGGCTTGGGAGTGAGAAGCCAAGTGTGGGGACGTGCAGGGAGCCAGGGATGGGATGAAGGCTGATGGCTGTGCAGGCACCATTTCTTTTCATGCTCACCTGCACATCCTGCAAAGCTGGTGGGGTGAGCCACCCACTGCACTGATGGCTAGTGAGGCTCAGAGAGGTTGGCGGGGGAGGAGGGGCCAGGATTTGAGCCCGAGTGTCTGAGCTCACAGTCCAGTCCCTTCATGCTTGTCACAGATTGCAGGGGGTGTGGATGGAGGAAGCACAGGAAAGTTGCATCAGCCACAGAAGGAGAGGTTACCCCCAGAGAGAAGCTTCCCCAGATCCACCAAGAAGGGGAAAAAAGTCTGGAAGTGCCCAGAGTGGAGAGAGGGAGGCTAGGACCAGGCAGGGCAGAGCAAGAGAGTGGCAGAGATGGGGGCACACGGAAGCCAGGTGCAGAGATCAACAGGAGGGAAACTGAGGCAGCACGCCCAGGGACGCCTCGGAGCAGAGCTGCTGGGGATGCCCAGAAGGCAGGGGCAGAGAGCAGAGTGGCTATGCTGCCCCCTCCTCCACCCTCTCTCCGCCAGGGCTGGCCCAGTCAAACCCAGCTCCCCTTGGGACCCAGTTCCTGCCCCCACCCCAGTCCCTGCTACTCCTGCCCAACTGTGTCTGAGAAATCCAAGACTGCAGCAGTAAACACATGGGCTCTGCAGTCAAGCTGATCTGGATTTGAAACCCAACTGTACTTCCCAGAGGTCAGCCAAACTCTGAACCCCAGTTTCCTCATCTGTAAAATGGATATTGTGGGGACTCGAGGGGAATCACACATACCTGTAAATGTCTGGCACACGGTAGGCTCCACAGAGCATTATCCTGGCGGCTGCTATTCATGCTGACTCTCTGGGGGGCGGGGGTCTTGCTGCAGCCCCTCCTCCCAAAGGCTCCCACCTCCTTTTCCCTCACCTAGAAGACTGGCCTTTAGGGAAGGCTTTTAAGCCCAATGACTATTCTAGAAGCAAATACGCCCTAGCTGAAAGGCTTCTGCCCTGCCCCAGGGCCTTTGCACTTACTGTTCTCACTGCCTGGGAGGGGATTTAATAGAAAGCAGCAGAGCTGGGATGGGGTTGGAAGCACCCAGTGCCTACGTGGAGTTCAGTGACCACTGCTGCGGTCTCTGGGGGACATGAAGAGAGCTGATGAGTCTCAGGGCCCCTGTCCCCAGAGCCCCGCCATCAGCCAGCCTGCCCACCGCCTCCCTCTCGTCTGCCTGCCTGAGACCATTAGCATGCCTTTGTTTTGAGCACTGTTTCCACGACCATGTGCTCTGGCCGCCAGGCCTCCATTAGGGACCCTTTCCTGGGGCCGATGACAGGCTGCAAACAGCTCCCCAGCGAGCCAGCTGTAATTGCTGCCGCCTCTAAGGTCGGAAATGGTTTTTTTAAAACCTCACAAAGCAAAACAGACACCCTGCCGCCTGCTTTCTCCCTCCCCACCCTCAGCCGGGAACCAAGCCTGAGGTTTCTGAGAAAGGGGGGAGCAGTTAAGATTCCCCTCAGCCCAAGAGACACCCTTAACATGCCAGGCTGGGGGAAAACAAAGTCTGGGGCTCCGATCCCTCACTCTGAACTCGGAGTGAGGCCCCGGACATCTCTCTAAGCTCCCCACCCCTGTTTCCTCCTGGGCAAGACGAGCGTGTTGATGGGATCTGGGGTGCCTGCTGGGGTGACCGTGATGGAGCTCTGACAGGAGGTCATGGGCCTCTCCATGAAGCAGAGAGAACCGCAAGGCAGGAGGGGAAGGAAGAGAGCCTGCCAAGGGGAGAAAATCACTCAGGAAAAGGTTCTGAGGAGGAAGGAGCGCGTGTGTTCAAGAAAGGAAGCCAGCATACTTCTACACACGCGCGTGCGCACGCGCACACACACACACACACACACACACACACCCCAGACACCCGTCTCTCGTCTCCCTTCGAGCCCATGTTCCCATCAATCCCTCGGCACTTAAAAACCAGCCCCCGCAGCCTGTGAGCCCAGAAACTCAGCCCCTCTCCCCACAAACAGCCTCTCCTCCTCCTTTAGGCCCTCCAGCCTCCAAGGCCTATTTAAGGCCCCTACTTCAACCCGCAGGGCCAGCCACGCCCTGCACCTTCACCACTCAGAGATCCTCCAGGCCTGCCCCTGCCCGGGGGATCAAAACCAACCCTCCCCAGCCTAGTCTCAGCCTGCTTTTCTGGGTATGCCCGCAGGCCCCTCCAAATGAAGCCCCTGCCAGACCCAGACAGTTGGGCAGGGCTCCCTGTCGACAACCAGAGCCTCCTCTCAGCCCCAGCGGTCCCTGGACGCAGGCAGAGAAGGCGCCCACCGCCCCCAGGAGGTCTTCCCTGACTGCACCAGGACACAGCAACCACTCTCTCTGGGAACCCCCTACACCGAGACCTCCCTCCTCTGTGGCTCACCTGCCCTGTTTCTGGGGCTCTCACCTCTGGTTGAATGTCCTCCATTGTATCTCCCTAAACTCACCCCCGCGGACACTCACCAAGGACCTGCCAGGGAAAGGGAATGAAGCTTCTTCCGAGGCCACCTCAGGTCACAACACAGAACAGTCCCCGGGGGTAGGGGAAGGACTCCAGAGCCTGGCTCTGCTTCACGCCAGCCCTGTGTGCTGGGGCCAGCCTGGAACCTCAGTTACCCCCCACCCCCTCCCGGTGGCAGGAAGGCTGCTTCCCCCAAGGACCACAAGTGGGCTTTGGGGGCCCTCAACAAGACCCCAAACACTGGACCAAATCATGTGGTATTTTTCTGAGGAAACAACCCAGTTTTCATCAAGCAGTCCAAGTCTCAAGAGGATCGTGACCTCCAAAAAATTAGGAACCATTAGTCCAGACCAGGTCCACTCCCCTCACAGCTTCTCCGTGTGCTCATTCACTCGTTCATTCAACCGGCATTTCCTGGGTGCCTGCTCTGTGTGGGTGTCACTGTGATACACAGAATCCGTGCACGCGTAAGCCTGAAGAGAGGTGTGTGTGTGTGTGTGTGTGTGTGTGTGTGCAGAGAGACTGAGGGAAAGGGCAGACCGGTGGGAGAAATGAGAAGAGGGAGGAAGGAGATGGAGCGGACACAGGGAAAGGGACAAAGAAAGATGGAGAGAGATCAAAAGACGGAGACAGAGATGGACAGAGACAAACCCATAGAAAGAGATTCAGAGGAAGAGAAGCAGGGGAGCATGTGGCACCGATGGGCACTGCCAGCCCCTAATTGATAGCTCTGAGCAAGGCCCCCCTCCTGGCTCCAGCTCTAACCTTCCAGATGCTCCCAGAGCCTCCACACCTCACGTCCCAAGGGCACCTGCCTCGAGGGGGCTGGGGAGGCCGGACCTGATGCAAAGGCAGAGGGCACCTGCCTGGCCCCCTTAGGCCAGTCTGATAAAGGACCACCCAGGCCCCTTCCTCCCCACTGCCGCAGCTCCTCCAGTCACACGTGAGCAAATACCCGAGCATTCACTCCAGACTCAGGCTCAGACAAAAACAGCAGCCCCCCGTAGAATCCAGGCAGGTATGACCCTACTCCCACCGCTCCCCACTGATGATGCCAGACTTGGATCCAGGACCCTAGACTCTCAGCCCTGGGTTCTTTCAGCCAGACTGGGCCTTCTCAGCCTTTTGGCATCACAGACCTTCAGAGAATCCCATGAATCCAGGGCGTGCTGCGGAACCAAACACCGGCCCACAAGCCCAGCTGGTTTGGCAACCAGCAGAGGACGGATGAGCGGGTTAAGAGCTGCAAGCTGGGCTCGGGCCTGGCTCAGCCACCCAACATCTGCGTGTCCTCAGGCAAGTCGCATCGCCGCCCACCCCCGCAAGCCTCAGTGTCCTCGTCTGTAAAATGGGAGTGCCCTCCGCACAGAACAGGCGAGGATGGGATGAGAGGGGGTGGGGAAGCGGCAGGCACAGAGAAAATCCCCTGTGAGCCCTGGCTGGTGTTTCGGTTCAGAGGTAGAAGGCCGCTGAGAGCTAAGCGCCAGGTGCCAGATGGAATAGCAGGCCACCATCGGCTCCATCCTCACCTGTTGACTGGAGGACAAAGGACAGCACTTAGGAGGATACAGATGGAGGTGTTCCAGATGCTTAGAGCTTAGGCGAACTCGGCGCTGTTCAGGTGGGAAAATGAGGCCCAGAGAGGGGCCAGGACCTGCCAAGCCACCCAGAAGCTGGAGGCAGGGGGAGGGTGGATGAAAACCCAGGTTTGACTCTCTACCCCAATTCTGGCATTTTAAGTGGGAGCGGAAATGATAAAGGAATCTCTACCCCAACCCCTTAACACTGGGAGCAGCGAAGGCCCCCACCCCCACTGTGTCCGTAGCATGGGACCAGGCCTCCTCAGTGTTGGGAGCCCTGCCCAACTCAGCCCTTGTCCCAGCCCCAACACTAAACTGCTGGGTGACACATCTCATTAACACCCACTGTCTTCTGGCTTCTGCCCACCTCACCGGTCTTTGCTCATTTGGGAAAGAAGGCAGGCTTCTCCTCTGTGATACCCCCAGCTAATAACTAGTCCAGCTTGCATACCTCCTGTGATGGGGAGCTCACTCTTGGTACCTTCACTGCTCCAGGAGGGAGTGCCCTTCTCCAGGCTGAACGTCATTCCTGCTCCTTAACTCATCACAATTTACACTCACATATATTTTACAAGTTTAGTTGTCTGAGCAAGAGCCCTATCTATCTTCCTCACTGGTATGTAAAAGAGCCTGCTCCACAGTAGGTTCTCAACTATTGAGATATTTGTTGAATGAAGGAAGGAATGAATAAATTATCTTGCAGCCCCTGTTAGGCCAGCAGTTCCCAGTGTGAGGAATAGGAGTATGAGGTGGGAGGGGGTGGGCTGCAGGCCAGCACCCCCCAAGTATGGTGATCCACACACACGAATGTGTCTGTGTACCACCCGTACTATTACGTCCATCTCGCTTTTCTATAAACGAACTCACTATGTTTTAATATCCCTGTTAGGCTCATTCTAAGCAATCATATCTGTGAAATCGCAGTTTTGATGTGCTGGTTATATTTTTCCAATCCACATTAAAATAAATGCATAACTATTAAAATGTAAGAGGTCTGTCTGTGTTCTGCCTAAAACCATCTCTCAGGTAGGACCCAATCTTGCTGAGAGGGGTCTTCTTGAAGAAGGGGATGGTGGAGCTGAGTCCTCTGCTGGCTTCAAGGAAGGGGAGGGGACACAGCAGTGAACAGGGGGACCTGGAGCAGCAGCAGCCCCTCTGCCCACCCCCCGCCCCACCTCCCTTCTCCACAGCAGCAGGTACCAGAGCGATCCTGGGGTCACCAGCTGGTAAAGGAGTGGATTTATCCCCCTAGCGAGACTATGGCCCTTTTTTCCACTGGAAGAATCCCACTGGGGGCTGGGAGAAGAGGTTACATCCTGGGACCCTGTTACCCTCAGGGCTGAAGCAACTCATATGCACCCCAAGGGGCTGGGCCTAGGGGTCTACCCACTGCAAGAGGGGATCAGCCTTACTCACCCCAGATGCCCATGTCGTGATCAGTAAGGATGAGGAGGGGGTTCAGGTTTTGTGATTTTTCTACTAATAACATGGATTTCTTATGAATTTAAAATTATGTGAATGTTTAAAATGACACTGACTTGGCATGAACAGAAGTTTAAATTCAGACCTTAGACTTCTACCGTGCCACCCACTCCGTCACTCCTTGCCGTCTCCCTGGGCTGGGCATTGTGGTGGGTACCAGGACACGAGGGACTCTGACCCGCTCCCACCGTGGTGCCCCGGTCATTACAGTGGGGGTGGTGAGAGTGCCCAGATGCCAGTCCCCATGTGCCCAGCTGGCCCCAAACTCCCTTGGGGCTGAGACACCCTTCCCATAATGCCCTCAACAGCTGGTTCAGTCCCTGAAGTCCAAGGTCAGGGCCGAGCACCAGGAGGTGGGCTTGCTTCACGTCCCCTTTCCCTTCTTTCTGACACCCACCTCTTCCAAGGGCACCGATGTCACTGTTCACACCACGTATCCAGTCTCCTTACCCATCTGATTTTCTCAACCTATGACAGAAGCTAGGAAGTCACCACGGCAGGTTCTGGTCTGGGGGTGGCCAGGTCCACTGCTCGGGTGTGGAATGTAGAGGTCGTCTTCACAGGGCCAAGGGCCTCTCCCTCCTCTCTGGGACATAACAGCATTGGGAATGTGGGCCCCATCTGGGCTCCTATACTTGCTAGGTGCATGACCTTGGGCAAGCCCTTTTAACCTCCTGGAATCTCAGGTTCCTCATGAATACGGTCGGGCCAGGGGAAGTCCCCTCCCCTTAGGATTCTTATGAGGATCAAATGAGACAATGCCATTTAAAACCCTGACATGACAATATACATTTGCTTCCAAATAATTCTCACTCTCTCTTTTTTAAAAATATTTATTTATTTGGCTATGCCAGGTCTGAGTTGTGGCACGCGAACCCTTGGTTGCAGCATGTGGGATCTAGTTCCCTGACTGAGGACTGAACTCAGGCCCTCTGCATTGGGAGCTCAGAATCTTAACCACTGGACCACCAAGGAAGTCCCCCTACTCTCTTTTCGTGCAGAGGTGGGTCTGGTGATCCTGAAAGCCAAGCACTAACCTCCCAGGCCACCTGGGCGCATGATCTCTTGCCCGAGGCCTTGGTTTTCCCCTTTGTGAAATGGGTAGGAGATGGTTCCAAAGGCCCTGCTGGCTTGGCCTGAGCCCCAAGTGATTCATTTATTCCACACGCTCCATCTCCTGCCCTGGTGGGTGGCGAGGACCACTCTCCCCGCACCCCAGACCCTGCCCACGTACTTGTCACCAAGAGACTTCCCCCAACACACCTGCTGTCATGGTGGCAGCTACTTGAATTCCCAGTCCTGCTGGCCGCCTGCGGCTCCCCTTGCTTGGGGAAAAGGCTGAGGGAACCGCTGATAGGCAAGGTGTCAAAAGCAATTGGTGTGAAGGACTTGGGGAAAACTGCTTGCGAGGGCCAATTCCCCACAGGAGGCTGGGAAACCCTCAGCCCAGGGCGGAGTGTTTACGGGCGTAATTGATAGAATAATCACCAACACCCGAGACAACGGGTGAACACATTTTTAACATCATAACCTTCGGAAGACAGCACTCAATTTTCTCCATCTCCCAACCACCAAACTAGCCAGCTTATTGATGGGGAGATACCAATAGTTCAGGAAGGAACGCAAGAAAGCCAGGGTCATTTTTCAGTGCACGGGCTGTTTGCCAAATGGCCTGGTGGCCCCCACCCCCTCCCCCAGCATCCCGCTGCACTCTCCTGGCAACAGAGAAAACCTCAGGACAGGGAATCACTCAATGGATAAAGGCCCGGCCAAGCCAGGATCCTTGTCTGCATTGGGGTGTATTAATAATTGAAGGTGCTGGCCTAGGGGTGTGTGTGTATGTGTGTGTGTGCGTGTGTGTGTGTGTGTGGCAGGGCAAGGGCGGGAGGATGGATGTTTGCTGCAGTGAAGGGCTTCCTGGGGCTCCTCTGAGGGTCCATATACCCTTTCCAGTCGGGACCTCTTCCTTGCTGGCAATCCAGCAGTCCTCAGCACCAGGCAATTTCCCATCCATACATGTCTCTTCAGGTTGGGTGAATACTTAATACAGTGACTCCGAGACTCTGGGCCTGGGGAGCGTATTAAAATGCAGATTCCAGGGTCCTCTCAACAATCATTTTGGCCAATGGATCTGCATTTTAACAAACTCCCTGGGTGCCGGCAACGCAGGAGATCCACAAAGATCCTCGTTAAAGATCCTGCCTCCTGGGGACTTCTCTGGTGGTCCAGTGGTTAGGACTCTGTGCTTTCCCTGTAGGGGACATGGGTTCGATCTCTGGTCAGAGAACTAAGACCCTGTGTGTGGTGCGGCCAAAAAAAAAAAAAAAAATCCTGCCTTCCAGACCCCTACTGTGAAAAGATCTAGGAAGAGTCCTGGAGAAGAAGTCTAATCCAGCTTCCTGCTTCTAACTTGCACATGGCCTCAGCAAGATCTCATCACCTTTCACCTTTCTGAGCTGCTGGTTCCTCTTTGTGGAACCCACTGCTTTCCCAGTTGTCCGGGGAGCTGGAAGGGAGTCCCTGGGGTAGGGACGGGCAGGGGAAGGAGTTCCATCACAAGACTGGCCAAGCCTGCCTCACAGCTGTACTGGAGGAGGCAGGTCTGGAACTGCCAGACACACTTTCATTGTAGGCTTGCCTTCCCAGCTCTCTGCACAGACTCAGTGACCTTGAGCAAGTCACTGGCCCTCTCTAACCTTTGTTTCCTCCTACGTTGGATGTCAGCCTTAGTGAGTAAACACTGGTCAGGGGTTTGGAAGCACCTATCACACAGTAGGAAATTCATAAATGTAAGCTCCCTGTTCTCCCACCTGAGCTGTGCTCAGGGCAATGATCTAACCCTATCTGATCAGAAAAAATTAAATTAGCTGCCATTCATTGAATACCTACCGACTATCACCATCCTTACCTCCTGCTTCCGGATGTCTCCCTAAGAGACAGGTACCACTCCCTCCCCATCACTCCTCATGCTTTTAAGAACCCCTCTGCGAAGTGGACTGAGTGGAGGCAGCCGGGAGGTGGGAAGTGCAACCGATGTCCTTGTGGACCCATCCGACCATGGGCTTTCCCTGGGACAAACCCCGGGGCGAGCAGGTGGAAGGCGTTAGCCTGGTGGATGGGCTGGGCTGGGCTGGACTGAAACTGAGCTGGGGAGCAGCCACCAATCGGCTGGGGTCAGTGGACTCCTCCCCGGGAGCGGCCCCCTTCCAGTCTCCCACCCCCACCCAAGGCACAGAGACACCTCCCTAAGCCAGCCACATTTCCTGAATCAGCTGAGGACACGCAGAGCCCAGGAATAATGGAACGATCGGGCTCCAATCTGCTAAACAGCAATTTCTGGGCTTTTTCAGCACACACAGCTTTTATCAAATTGGTATTCTCCTCCTGAACACAAACGGCTTATTAGACATGACCCACTTATCCGCCGCGTCTCACTATCATTAATAACAGTTTCTTTTTGTGATTAAGTGAGTGGCTCCGAGCCCTTCCTGTGGTGTTAGGCGTCTGGCCCGGCAGAGGGGCAGCGGTGGGGGCTCCTTGGCATCAACTACTTGGTGACTTTGAACCTGGTAGTATTGGGAGCCGGCAGTCTGGACCCTGCAGAGCGGTCCAGCCTCCTCGCTTCTTGAGGGACAGAAAGAGCCCTAGAGGGGTGACTCACTTGCCCAGAACTGCACGGTGGGTCAGCAAGAGAAGCCAGGCTCCCCTGCAGCCAGTGCTGTGTCCTTCCCATGCAACCCCTCCTCTGGGCCCTTGCTGGACCTCCCCAGGGTGCAGTGGGGGCAATACAGCCAGCGGGGCAGAGCTGTGCCCTAAGCACGCCTGGCACCAGGGGGCAGGCAGAGACTGCCACACAGGGGCAAACCCTGTTTCCTGATGAGGGGGCCACCTCGGGGCCTCAGGAATGACAGAGTGGCACCCACAGCCTGGGGGTCTGTGTCTGCACCCACAGCTCCAGGAATGGGATGATGGTAAACCTCAGAGCCCCACTCCTTGTATCTCTTGGGACCGAAAATTCAGGAAAGCCCTTCCTTGGAACACACTCCTAGTGTGAGTTCCAACTGTGCCAAGGATCTGAGCGGAGCCAGGAGGGGAGCGGGAGGAGGAATCCCTAGTTTCCCTTGAATGGGAGGGAACCTGACAGGGAGATGAATGTCCTGGAAAAAGTGCTGTCTTTCAGACTCTGGGGCCAGTGTCGGTTCAACCACTCACTCACTGTGTGACCCTGGGCGAGTCCCTTTACCTCTGAGCCTTGGTTTTCCCATCTGTATACCAAAGATCAAAATAGCTCTTCCCCTCTTTTAGCACTGCTCCAGCCAGGTCGGTAGAAATTAGATAAGGGATAAGAAAGGTGTGCAAATGGTGCACAGAGTGGTTACTATTTAACCTGGTCAGGAAGAAGGGTGTAGGGAGTCATCGTTCCTCAAAGGCAGAGACCCCGAGAAGGGCTAACTCTCCCAAGCAATTCCAACTCGCCCCAGTAAAGCCTTCTCTGATCTCCTACCAACAAACCCTTACTCTTTTCCATCAGAATAAATTACCCAGTTCTCTGCCCTTTGTGCAAACCTGTCCCCAGTCCTGGGCATACACTGCCCAGCATGGGTGCTGCAGCCTCCCCTACCAGCTTGGAAACCCTTGTAGGGAAGAGATGGATGGATGAAGCGTTTCCATTTTCATCTATGCCCTGGTCCTCATACAGGAAGGAGTCCACCTCATGGAGGCAGGGGGAGCCCCTGCAGCTGCCGGCCTCAGACAATCCAACTCTACCGCCAACTTGGGCTCCTCTGGGGCTGGAAGGAGCTTTTGACACTCTGGCAGCCAGTGCTGGGAATGCTCACTTGCTCCCCAGCTCCCACGGTGGCTGAGTTGAGAGGTCCCACCTTTCAGTCCTCCGGGGTCAAAGATGAGGATGAGAGGCGACCCTACAGAAGGATTCCAGTGGGCTTCCTGCCCACCCCTAGAAGCAGACAAAAGCTCCAGACTTCCCTCTTCCCCTTTCACGCCTCCGACTGGAAGCAGCAATGCCAACTATTCCAGCGTCTTCGAGGGGCTCCCACCAAGCCAAGATGCCACCCACCTGATGGGGTGGCTGCAGCCCAGGCTACCAGTTCTCAAGAAGCGGGCTCGTCTGTCCCCCAGGACCTTTCCCAGTGGGGCAGGTGTGGAGAGGGAAGGGACAAGGACAGCTACAGGGTTAAACCCACAAAGGGGAAAGGCAGATGGGCAGAGAGGGGTGGGTGAGCAAAGTGTGTTCACAAGTGTGTGTATTTTGCCAGTGTGTCTGCAGGAAGGCAGGCAGGCAGGCAAGAGTTGTGCTCTGGGGTGCCAGCTGGCAGGGTGTGAATCCTCCGGCCGCGCCTGCTGTGTGTGTAGCGGGCACAGAAGTGAGGGCGATCCGAGAAGGTGTCTGGAGATGTGTGAGGGTAGGAGTTGTGTGAGAAAGCAGCGAGTGTGGTTGTGTGTCTGTGACTGGTCGTGGAGGTGTATGTATCCGCGCGAGTGTAGAGGGTGGGAAAGGAGCCCTCCGCGAGAGTGGCATGGGGGTGGCACCCGGGGTGCACCCTCGTCCGCAGGAGTGGCCAGGGAGCCAGGGCCGGTCCGCAGACCCGGCAGGGGGCGCCCCCACCTCGGACTCCCGCCACCGGCGCCGCGGGTTCGAATCCGGGGACAGCCAAGTCGGAGCCGCGCTGCCCAGGGTGGGGTTTGGTGGGGAAGTCCGCGGGGGCGGCGACCCAACTCACCGTGGCCGGAGATGTGATTGTCCCAGGGCGCGTGGCCGGCGGGCCGCGTGGCGCCGCCGAGTTGCAGGAAAAGTGCCAGGTAGTGGAGGGCGCCCAGCGCCACGGCGAGCGGGGCCCCCATGGTGCGCGCTCGGGCCGGAGGGGGCGCCGCCGCCTCACATCGGGGCTCAGAAGACCGCAGACCTCGCGCCCTCCGGCCCCTGCCCGGTGCGGCCTGGCTGCCCGGCTGCGGCTGCTGCCCCTTCGCCCGCGGAACCCGCTCGGGCCCCGGTTCCGGCCCCCACCCGGCTCCGGCCCAGCCCCGGCTGCGGGAAGAGAGCGCACGCCCAGCCGGCCGCCTCCGACTGCGGGACTCTTCCCTTCCGCGGAAGGCCACTCCGCTCGGTGCCGCTGCGCCGCACCCCCTCCCTCCCGCTTCCCCCGCCCGCCCAGAGGCGGCGGCGGCGGCGGCGGAGGGATCTGCCGCTTGATTTATCATCAAAGTTTTGCCCAGGCTGGGATTTTTAAAGCGGTACCCTCAACTTCTCCCCGCCCGAGAGCTCAAGTCCTGGCGAGATGGGGCTGAGGAAGCCACCCCAGGGACCCGGTTCCTGCCAAGCGTAACACTACTGGTTTCAGGAACTGAAATGCTCTCCAGTGGGATAAAGAGGAAAACCAATTGACCAGACCCAGCGCGCTCAAGAGAGACTCCTCAACTTTGCTAGCTGGGCGGTGCCGAGGTCAGAGAGGCAGGTGGGGGTGGGTGGGTGGATGGAGGTGAGAGGGAGGTGGGAAGAAAACCTGGGCTGAGGCACTGGAGACCTGGTTAGACCTGCCTGCTGCAGGATCGTGTCCGAGTGTCTACCCCAGGCTGAGTTTCAAGGTCTTCATCTGAGAAGTGGGAATAAATAGCTGCCTTCAGGGATCCTGGTGAGGATTACAAAATCGTGTGTGTAAAGCGCTAAGCATAAATGCCGCCCTCGTGGTAGAAGCTCAGTAGTTATTACTGATGTTGCCCCCCTCTCTGGGACTCAATTTTCATGTCCGTGTAGTGGGTGTAAGTTAAGCAGGCCAGTTGCTGGGTTTCCTTCTAGCTTAGAGAGGCTGGGCCTTGTGCAGTGGATTGGATCGCCCCCTTCTGGATTGTAGGGCTCCCTCCCTTGGACAGAGGGGCCTAGAGGTTGTGGTGAACGAAGCCACTTTCGTTTCCAGGAGCAGGAATCCTAGGAGATCCTCCGATTCCTCCTCTGACTGTTTTACTGGGGCTGTTGAGACAGACCTCCAGAACAGACATAAGGCGGACCTGTGGCTTCATTTAAAAGAAGACTAAGCACGTTAAATCAGAGACGGAGCTTCTCCGAGGACCTCAGCGAGTCTGGGGCCACGTTCCTGCCTCCCGGGCAGGATCTCTCCTACTCTGATCCCTTGTGATTCATCAGGCATCGTTCCGGGCACAGCCCTACCCGCCGCGGTTTCAGCACCTCGGAGGAGGACAGCGTCCACCCCGGCACCCATCTTTTCAACCTCACCCACCGCACCTCTTCGGACTCTTAGATGGGAGGGTTCAGCACCATGGACAGACCTTCTGATCGCCTCCCTCGCCCCCGCCGAATGGGAATCAGAGCTAGAGAAGGCCCACAGCCCTCTCCAGACCACACACAGGTGGATCCAGCATTGTGGACATCACCCCAACTTTGAGAATAAGGTTAGAGCCCGAGGGACAGCTTTCCTCCTCGCCCCCGTCTTTAATTTGTTCTCTCATACCCCTTTCCAATAATATGGCGGACAACACACCCGTTGGGGCCTGTGTTCTCCAGCAACAATACAGTTTATTCGAAACCATGGACAGCACCCTGAAGGGTCGCTCACTTACGAATCCTGCTTCTACACAACTGACAGCACTAACAGGACCGGTGGCGCGGCGCTGCCTTCAGCACCGCGGACAAACCCCGTCCTCATCCAGCTCCTTCCCGTCCATATTCTCTGGAGTAAGGGCCTTTTTTTTTTTTTTTGGCCTGATTAACTTACTTATCATCTCCCTCCCACGCAGAGGTAGTATTTATTTAGGCTATCCTGGAATGGCCCGGCGTTTTGGACCCTATGAAAGCGTTTCCTAGTTCATTAATTCACTTCACCCTCCCTCCCAGTGAAATGATTTCCATTACCCCCGTTATAAAGATGGAGAATCTTTTATTGTTTGGCTGCACTGGGTCTTAGCTGTGGCAGACGGGACTTTTGATCTTCATTGCAGTTGTGGCATGTGGAATCTTTAGTTGCTGGCATGTAGGTCTAGTTCACTGACCAGAGATCAAACCGTTGCCCCCCTGCATTTGGAGTGTGAAGTCTTAGCCACTGGACCACCAGGGAAGTCCTGAAGCTGAGAATCTTCAAGATCACATAGCAGCTGGTGCTATGACTGAAACCCAGGACTCTTTCAATCCCAGCCTGAAGCCTCTCCAGAGAATAGAATGCCAGAAATGGGGCCCAAACCTAGGGGTTTCTCCTCTTAAATCTCAAATTGGAAGGTAGCAGGCAGAGGCAAGGGCACAGGGAGAGAGAGGAGAGAAGAAAGGAGAGAAAGCAAGAGACTCTACTTTCAGACTGCAGAGGAACGAGGTCAGAGTGGGACAGCAGCCCTGCCCTCACCCACTGACTGACCTGCAGGCACCCTTTCTTCTCATAGTCTGTGCTTAGTCACTTAGTCATGTCCGACTCTTCACAACTCCATGGACAGGCCCCTCTGTCTATGGAGAGTCTCTGGGACGGGGTTAGATCTCGTAACCCTGGAAGTTCCTTCAAGGATAGATTTCCAGGGATTAAATGAGTTTGAAGAGGCTGTTGCTGTAATGGTCCTGCTCAAAAGCCTCCAATAGCCTTGTCTGTTAGAGAAATCTGACATCTCTGGTTTGCATTCGAGGTCCCAGCCTACCTCCTGATCCAGGCACCATCCCCCCTCCATGTTCTCTCCCTGAACCCACACTAGCTTCATCGGGTCCTTACCATTCCCTGTGTTTTCCCTCTACATGCATGCCTTCCCCTCTCTCTAGCTGAGTCTTCCATTGGCCAAGGTCCCATCTGAATCCCTCACAGGAAGACATGCCTGCTGCCTTCTCCCAGTCGCTGAGCCTCTGTTGGTCCATTACTATTTACCCAGTGTTGTGCCACAAGTTTACTTATCCGACTTAATTCTCTGAACTACCAAGACATATAGGGTAGAATAGTGTGATTTTAAGTGTGGAATCTAGTTTTGAATCCTGCCACCCACCCACTAGCTGTGTGACCTTAGATAAGTTACTTAGCCTTTCTGTGCCTGAGCTTCCTTATCTGTAAAATAAAGATAAGAATGCCTCCATCACCAGGTTATCATAAGGATTAAATGACTTGCTCCATGGAAAGCACTTAGAACGCTGCCTGAAGAAAGTGGACGTGGAAGTAAAAGTGTGAGTTGCTCAGTCACGCCAGACTCTATTCAACCCATGGACTGTAGCCCTCCAGGTTCTTCATGGGGTTTTCCAGGTAAGAATACTGGAATGGATTGCCACTCCTTTCTGCAGGGGATCTTCCTGACCCAGGAATCAAACTTGAGTATCCTACATTGCAGACAGATTACAGTCTGAGCCACCAGGGAAGCCCAGAACACTGCCTGTTATTGTTCAGTTGCTCAGTCGTGTCCAACTCTTTGTCACTCCATGGACTGTAGCCCACCAGGCTTCTCCATCCATGGGACTCTCCAGGCAAGAACACCGGAGTGGGTTGCCATTTCCTTCTCCAATGTATGAAAGTGAAAAGCGAAAGGGAAGTCGCTCAGTCGTGTCTGACTCTTTGCGACCCCATGGACTACAGCCTACCAGGCTCCTCTGTTCATGAGATTTTTCCAGGCAAGAGTACTGGAGTGGGTTGCCATTGCCTTCTCTGACATAGCCATATACATGCTGGCTATTATTATTATTTATACGTAAGTAAACAGGTGTTCAGAGAGGTTAAATATCTTCTCCAATGTCTCACAAGACAATTGCAGAGTGTGGTGTTTTGATTCCAGAACTGATGCTCCTGGCATAATACCTAAGCACATCTAGCTCAATCCATCCAGCTTAAGAAACTAAGACCCAGAGATGATGAATGAATTCCTCAGAGTCACACAGCCAACCATGGCAGAACTAGATCCAGGACTTCTGTCTGTCAGCTCAGGGCTCTCCCACAATGCCATACTGTCCTGTCTGCATTTTCTGCAGCACCTAAACTGTACTTTCAGTTTATAAATCATGTTTACACCCATGCTCTCATATAATTTATGCCACAACCCCTGAGGCCACTATTATTACCTTCCTTCTCATTAAAAAATATTTATCTATTCATTTGGCTGTGTTAGGTCTTCGTTGCAGCACATGGAATCTTTGTCGCATCATGTAGGATTTTTTTTTTTTTTTCAGCGCATGCACTCTCTAGTTGTGGCACTCAGGCTCGAGAGTACAGGCTCAATAGTTGTGGTGTGTGGGCTTAGTTGCACCATGTAGGATCTTAGTTCCCCCACCAGAGATTGAACCCAAATTCCCTGCACTCCTAGGTGGATTCTTAACCACTGGACCACCAGGGAAATCCCTTCCTTCTTTTACAGATAAGGAAACTGAAGCTCAGAGAGATGAAGTAAACCTGTTCAACGTTGCACAGGGAGGTGGGCCAAAGGCTGAACGTGAAAGGACGAATCTTCAGCCCCTTATTCCTCCTCTGAGAAATTGAGCCTCTTTTTGCTTTGTGATCCAAGTGCAGACTGCAGACAGTGTGGAAGCTAAAAGCCTACAGGAGGCACAAGGTAAACGAAACCGTTCCAGGAAACAGTCTCTAGGAATTCACTAGGGCAGGTGGCTGTTGTCACTCATCTCACTCTGGGAATGCTCCAGGAGACAGTAAGCTTCCCATCCCTGGAGACAATTAAACAAGCATCTAATGGTCACGTGGATGCCAGGAGGCAAATATCACAGCTATTTTCACCACCCAAATGAGGCTCAGAAGGTGAATATCATGTTAGGTATTTCAGCCAGGAAAGGCAATCTTTTTAAAGTTCGCCCCAAGCAGTGGAACTTGCATGGTCCCCTACCTCTGATGCAAGCCCGCTAGAGAGTCCCCAGCCTCCCCTTAACTCAAGGAGGCCACCCTCCCCTTCCTCCTTGAGAGGTGTCACTTGAGCACCACGGCTCTGTCAGTGGTAACAGCCGTAAGATTTGTCCTTTTAATCCAGAATCAATAACAAATTTCATTTAAAAATAAATTAAACCAGGCATTGGAAATCATTCACTGTGTGGGCCAGGGCCCTCTATAGTGCTGTCTAAATGGCTTCCTTCTGCTCATCTATCAATGCCAAGAGGGGGGAAATACCTAAGCTGCCTGATTCATGGAGAAACTACTTGAATGTATCAGCTCCTAACAATGAGCAATTGAGCCCTGAGTTGCACCTTTTAACACACCAATAACATGTGGATCACGCCTTCATGAGAGCTTATCAGAGACCCCACGGTCGCTGGTTTGGAGGGAGCCCATTTATAAGGGGGAACAATGGCTTCAGTATGTAGCCGCCTAATTTCCAGAATGCATTACTGAGCTCAGAGGAGCAATGGAATTCTATTAAACTCTTATCTGCCATGGGAGGGTATGAAACCGGCGGGGAAATCCAGACTCGGCAGAGACATGGCCAGAAAGGACTGGGACTGACCCTAGGAGGTGGGTGAGCAAACCCAGAGGGGAAGCGGGGCAGGCAGGGCCCCGGATGGGTAAAAATATGTGCATTAATAGAGCTCTGGTTTCCAGCGATTACGTTTACATCAGCGAATAAAACTTGGCAATAAAACATCGGAGCTGCGTCTCAGACAGCATTTCCTTTTACAGTCTGGTGTATTTCATTCATTATAACAGGAGGCAAGGAGCTTGAGGTGTCCCCATTTCTCCCCCTTTAATTAAAATTTTAAATTACTGCCCAAGATTTGGATAAAGGAAAAGACTTACAGCTTTGCGAATCACCATCCCATCAGATCGCAGCTCCCATCCCATCAGAATGGTGGCCCCAACTGTACCAGGATCCAATATTATTAAATGAAATACTGTGGGCACTGCCTGCCTGGGCTCTGGTCTGTAAAAGGAGATGCAAATTTGGGAGAGAAATTGGCTCAGGCTCAGAAAAGAGACCTTGGTTCTGAGACTGCTTTTGCCATCACCTCGCTGTGTGACCTTGGGCAAGTTAATTCCCCTCTCTGAGCTTGACAAGTTCCCTTTTCCCTGACACATCCATCTGGAGGCTTTTAGAATTGATTAGGGGCTGGGGGTATTCCCCCCCCCCCCCAGTGCACACTGGGATGTCTTAGGGAGCTTTAAAAAAATAATAATATTCAGTGCATACGTGCTAAGTCTCTTCAGTCATGTCCAACTCTTTGCGACCCTATGGAGCCCTGCCAGGCTCCTCTGTCCATGGGATTCTCCAGGCAATACTCGAGTGGGTTGTCATTTCCTTCTCCAGGGGATCTTCCCAACCTAGGGATCAAACCCATGTCTTTTAAGTCTCCTGCATTGGTAGGTGCGTTCTTTACCACTGGCACCACCTGGGAAGCCATAATAATGTTTACATCACACCCCAGAAATTCTGACCCAACTGGTTTGGATGAGGCTAGTCCTGGGTATCCGGTTTTTTAGAAATTCCCCAAGTGATCTCAGTGCACAGCTGGGGTTGAGCACCACTGGCCTAGACACAAAATGATGTAATTTTAATGGACTTTAGACTCTCTGGGGAGACTGGTTGTGCCTGCACTGGCCCAGGCCCCACTCCTGGGGCAACCCTCCTAGTCTGGCTGGGGGAGATTTCTAGGGATCTGCCGGCTCACCAAGCCCCAAATGTACCTTGTGCAGGGATCCAGTGAGCCACAGAAAGGACCCCAACAGGATGGGAGGATCAGGGCTCCTCCTCCTTCGGTCTTTGAATTGGGCCCAGTCAGCCTCTTGGGGTGAGAGGGCTCCCTGCCCCAGCTCTTATCCGCAGGGTAGTGCTGGGCGCTGAGTTTTGACCTCCTCCCCCCACATCTGGGACACTCCTCTCCTCTGATGACCGATTTCTTTATCTGTTCCCCAACAAGCTGGCCTCTCCAGTCAGGCCATGTCCCACTCACATGAGCCTCCAGGTTCTGAAACTTCTCAAAGATGCTAGCCATCTTTGAGGCAGACCCAGGTCCTCCTATCAGCATAACTTCTGAGGCTTCATCTTCGTTCTGCCTCCTTCAGAACTCGTGGGCCACGTAGGAAGCCCCTAGCTAGGGATGAGACCAGGGGCAAGGGGAGGTCAGCTGGCCTGGCCCCTGTCCTTTCTAGGCTGAGTAAGCTCATGGAGACCCTTGGGAGCACTCTGAGGTTTTCCTTCTAGATGGTAGCCTGGGTGGACCATATAGAGGGAAGATATGATCTGACACTCAGAATTTAAAATAGCTCCATTTTTTAACAGAAAAGGGTCATTAAGGGTCAGGAGGGAGGTTCAAGAGGGAGGGGACATATGCATTCCTATGGCTGATTCATGTTGATGTATGGCAGAAACCAGCACAGCACTGTAAAGCAATTATTCTCCAATTAAAAGGAAATAACATTTTCAAAAAGAATCAACCACCATTGCTGCATTGTATAGATGGGGAAGCTGAGACCCAGAGAGGGGTGAAGATAAGCCTAAGACCTCACAGGGAGGAAATGGCAGAGCCAGACCAAGGACTCAAGGCTCCAGGCTCCAACCAGGGTCTTTCCTCCCCGTGTTGTGAGGGGAGGAACCTCTGCAACCAGGCAGCTCCTCCAGAGGTGTTGTCCTCTGTGGGGGTTCCCAAAGGGGGCACCTCTCTGAGGCCCAGAGAACCCTCTGCTTAGGCCTTGGCCCTCTGATCTGAACCCAAGCCTATAAACTGTGCTCTACCAAGGCCGGTAGATGCGTATCTGTGTTGTCCCAGCAAGGAGCCTGATGATAATCCCCATCAAAGGCAATTAATTGCATCAGAAAGACGGGGTTCCTAGGGCCCTTCACCCTGTGAACCGGGTGCTTATTAAACACGACAGGACAGCAGGGTCTCTGCCAATTTTGAGACTCTGCTTGTGGGAGTGTTTTAAAAATCCTGAAATGACTTTAATGGTGTGGTTAATGCCAGTCTAAATATGCCATGGCTGTGAGTAATTAGCTAGACCAACGTTGTCCAATAGAAATCAAATACAAGCTGCATATGAAATTTCAATTTGGGGGGACTCCCTTGGTGGTCTAGTGGCTAAGACTCCGCACTTTCAGTGCTGAGAACTCAGGTTCAATCCATTGTTGGGGAACTAAGATCCCACAAGCTTCATGGTGTGACCAAAAAAAAAAAAAGCTGGTAAAGAAGCTGTCTGCAAAGCAAGAGACACAGGAGATGCAGGTTTGATCCTTGGGTTGGGAAGATCCCCTGGAGAATGAAATGGCAATCCACTCCAGTATCCTTGCCTGGGAAATCCCATGGACAGAGGAGCCTGGTGGGCTATAGTCCAGTGGATTGAAAAGAGTGGAACACGACTGAGCACACACACATATATACATGCATGTGTGTGTGCCTGCATGCTCAGTCGTGTTTGACTCTTTGCAACCCCATGGACTCTAACCTGCCAGACTCCTCTGTCCATGAAATTTTCCCAGCAGGAATAGTAGAATGGTTGCCGTTTCCTACTCCAAGGGATCTTCCCAACCCAGGGATCGAACCTGTGTCTCCTGCCCTGGCAGGCAGATTCTTCACCACTGCATCACCTGGGAAGCCACATACATATATGACAATAAATAAATAAATAAAAACTTCTAGTATCCACAATACAGCAAAGTAAAAACAAACATTGCTCAGCGGTAAGGAATCCACCTGCAATGCAGGAGACTTGCAAGAAATGCGGGTTCAGTCCCTGGGTCAGGACGATCCCCTGGAGAAGGAAATGGCAAACCACTCTAGTATTCTTGCCTGGGAAATCCCATGCGCAGAGGAGCTTGGTGGCTGCAGTCCATGGCATTGCAAAAAGTCGGACACGACTGAGCGACTAAACAACAAAAAGAAACAGGTGAAATTAATTTAATAATATATTTCATGTAATACCCAAGTATTATTTCAATGGGTAATCAATATAAAGCATTATTCATGAGCTGATTTACATTCCCTTTACGTGTAAGCCATTAGGATCTGGTGTGTCTCTCACACTGACGGCACACGTCTGTTTGGACTGTCCCCGTTTCCAGTGTTCAATAGCCACTTGCAGTTCTAGACTCTCCTAGCGGACAATGGAGAGCTGGACCCCTCCAAGGGGAGGCCTAGGACTTACATCTCCACAGATCCCACACAGGGGAAGGGAACAGGCCTCTACTGAGCACTTACTGTATGCCAGGCACCAGGAGCGATGTCACTAAACCCTCACAATGTATCTGGAAGGCAGGTGGTATTCACCCTATCTTATGACAGGGACAGCTGAGGCTCAGAGAGGTAAAATGACTGGGCTGAAGTCAGACAGCAGCTGGGGCCAAGGTCCACTGCCCCACGCTTCTGCTGAGGCTCTGTGCGGTGGCCTCACATGAGCCCCGAACCCTCAGGAGTTATTTCCCTCTCGTCTCCCCTCTGGGTCACAGTGTCTTTTTAAGATCTCTGGCTGCAGAGCAAAGGGAGCCTGTGGAAGGGGTTTGCCCAGCCGTGTCCTGAGCTTTGGACAGATGCAGGTACTAGGCCTCCCCTCGGAGGGGTCCAGCTCTCCGTTGTCTGCTAGGGGAGTCTAGAACTGCACGTGGCTACCGCACACTGGAAATGGGGACAGTCCAAAGAGACGTCTGCCGTCAGTGCCAGGGTGGCAGCAACAGAAGAACCCTTATCACAATTTTAATTAAATAGTTGTGCAATGAGCTGCCTAGTGTCTGTCTCCCCTCCTAGACTGTGAGCTCTTATAAGGGAAAACAATGTCCATCTTATTTTCCGCTGTATCCTCAAGACCAAACAGCGCTTGCCCCAGCCAACTGCATCTGCGGGTCTGGGTTCGCTTCTTCTGGAACTTCCTCCACCCCACAGAGCCTGATAGCTCCAGGGGAGGCCCCTTCCATCTCTGACAGGCGCGATTTGATTGAAAAGGCAGCCCCACGCCTGGACTCGAGTTCCTGCTTTCCCATTTATTTACATGTAGTTTGGAACAAGTCACTTAAGCCTGCTAACACTCAATTTCCTCAACTCTAAAATGAGAATAAAAGAGTCCATCTCGGGAGTTTCCTGATGGCCCAGTGGTTAAGAGTCCTCCTGCCATACAGGGGACACGGGTTCAATCCCGGGTCTGGGAACTAAGATCTCACATGCTACAGGGCAACTAAGCCCCTGTGCCACAACTACTGAGCCCACAAGCTGCAGCTCCTGAAGCCCTCACACCTAGAGCCCATGCCCTGCAATGACAGACGCCACTGCAATGAGAAGCCCTTTCACTGCAACTAGAGAGTAGCCCTTGCAAGGAAGACCCAGCGCAGCCAAAAAATAAATAAATAAGTGAACAAATAAAATATTGGAAAAAAAAAGAGTGGTCCATTAAAAAAAGAAAAAAAAAGCCCATCTCCTGGGGTTGTTTGAGGACCAGAGGGAAAGACCCATGGGGAGCCCTTTGTTCTCTGCTGTATCTGTGTTAATTACTGCCGATGACTTTATTGATACAGGCAGGGCCTCAGCGGACCCTCTGGGCCAGAGCAGGGGACTCCGTGCCTCTCGGAGATTTGAAGACAGGGACCAGGCCCCCATGTCCTCTTCTTTGTGCCCCAGGTGTCCCCAGCCCCCTCCACCGCCTGACTGTCTTTGTTTGCTTTCTTTCCTTCCAAGTGTGTCTGGAGTGCCTGCACCAGAGCAAGTCCCGAGGCCAGGGACAAGTTGGTGACTCTTCACAGCGCTCGTCTCCTCACTCAGGCTGAGACCAGGCTGCTCACCAGTCCTCACAGGACACATCAAGGCCTGGGCTGGTCACACATCACCTCTCTGCCCGTATCCTCCTTGCCGTTCCCTTACCTCCCCGGCTCCAGCCACACTGACCTCCTCGCTGTTCCTCAAACATTCTGGGAACACTCCTGCCTCAGGGCCTTTGCATTTGATGTTTGTGCCCTCCCAGAACACAGTTATTTCAGACCTTCCAGTCTTGATCAAATGTCTCCTCAATCATTTAATATAAAACTGCAGCCCCCACCCCTCTGAGTTCAGCTCAGTTCAGTTCAGTCACTCAGTCGTGTCCGACTCTTTGCAACCCCATGAATTGCAGCATGCCAGGCCTCCCTGTCCATCACCAACTCCCGGAGTTCACTCAAACTCATGTCCATCGAGTCAGTGATGCCATCCAGCCATCTCATTCTCTGTCGTTCCCTTCTCCTCCCACCCCCAATCCCTCCCAGCATCAGAGTCTTTTCCAATGAGTCAGCTCTTCGCATGAGGTGGCCAAAGTATTGCAGTTTCAGCTTTAGCATCAGTCCTTCCAATGAACACCCAGGACTGATCTCCTTTAGGATGGACTAGTTGGATCTCCTTGCAGTCCAAGACTCTCAAGAGTCTTCTCCAGCACCACAGATCAAAAGCATCAATTCTTCAGCGATCAGCTTTCTTCACAGTCCAACTCTCACATCCATACATGACCATGGGAAAAACCATAGCCTTGACTAGACGAACCTTTGTTGGCAAAATAATGTCTCTGCTTTTTAATATGCGATCTAGGTTGGTCATAACTTTCCTTCAAAGGAGTAAGCGTCTTTTAATTTCATGACTGCAATCTCCATCTGCAGTTATTTTGGAGCCCCCCCAAAATAAAGTCAGCCACTGCTTCCACTGTTTTTCCATCTATTTCCCATGAAGTGATGGGACCAGATGCCATGATCTTAGTTTTCTGAATGTTGAGCTTTAAGCCAACTTTTTCACTCTCTTCCTTCACTTTCATCAAGAGGCTCTTTAGTTCTTCTTCATTTTCTGCCATAAGGGTGTGTCATCTGCATATCTGAAGTTATTGATATTTCTCCCAGCAATCTTGATTCCCGCTTGTGCTTCCTCCAGCCCAGCATTTCTCATGATGTACTCTGCATGTAAGTTAAATAAGCAGGGTGACAATATACAGCCTTGACATACTCCTTTTCCTATTTGGAACCAGTCTGTTGTTCCACGTCCAGTTCTAACTGTTGCTTCTTGACCTGCATATAGGTTTCTCAAGAGGTAGGTCAGGTGGTCTGGAATTCCCATCTCTTTCAGAATTTTCCACAGTTTATTGTGATCCACACAGTCAAAGGCTTTGGCATAGTCAAAGCAGAAATAGATGTTTTTCTGGAACTCTCTTGCTTTTTCGATGATCCAGCGGATGTTAGCAATTTGATCTCTGGTTCCTCTGCCTTTTCAAAAACCTGCTTGAACATCTGGAAGTTCACGGTTCACGTACTGCTGAAGCCTGGCTTGGAGAATTTTGAGCATTACTTTACTAGCGTGTGAGCTGAGTGCAATTGTGCGGTAGTTTGAGCATTCTTTGGCACTGCCTTTCTTTGGAATTGGAATGCAAACTGACCTTTTCCAGTCCCGTGGCCACTGCTGAGTTTTCCAAATTTGCTGGCATACTGACTGTAGCACTTTCACAGCATCATCTTTCAGGATTTGAAATAGCTCACCTGTAATTCCATCACCTCCACTAGCTTTGTTCGTAGTGATGCTTTCTAAGGCCCACTTGACTTCATATTCCAGGTTGTCTGGCTCTAGATAATCACCATCGTGATTATGTGGGTCGTGAAGATCTTTTTTGTACAGTTCTTCTGTGTATTCTTGCCACCTTTTCTTAATATCTTCTGCTTCTGTTAGGTCCATACCATTTCTGTCCTTTATTGAGCCCATCTTTGCATTAAATGTTCCCTTAATATCTCTAGTTTTGTTGAAGAGATCTCTAGTCTTTCCATTCTGTTGTTTTCCTCTATTTCTTTGCATTGATCGCTGAGGAAGGTTTTCTTATCTCTCCTTGCTATTCTTTGGAACTTTGCATTCAGATGCTTATATCTTTCCTTTTCTCCTTTGCTTTTCGCTTCTCTTCTTTTCACAGCTATTTGTAAGGTGTCCTCAGACAGCCATTTTGCTTTTTTGCATTTCTTTTCCATGGGAAGCCCCTGACTTTTCTGTCTCTCTGAACATGCCCATTGTCTGTCACGTTACATGTCTGTTTCTTGACTCTTTGCGGCCCTCACTACAATGAAAACCCTGTGAGAACAAGGGCAGTGGATGTCTTGCTCTCCAGCCTGGGTCCAGTGCAGAGTGGGTGCTCAAGAACTAACTGCTGAATGAATACACAAATGTGCTTTTTGAAACTTGTTCATGCTGGTCTCCCCCACGGACTGGGATGTTCCTGAGGGAGGGGTCAAGCTGCTTTTGCTCATGACTTTGCTCCTGCAGGGCCAAGCACACAGTGGGCCCTCAGCCGCTATTGGCTGAATGGACCTGTACACACCACACCCCGGGAAGGGGTATAACCTCTGTGCTATCATGACCCGCAGCTGTTGTTTGCCGAGGGTCTAGAAGGTGCCAGTTCATAGGTCAAGTGCTTACCTTCCATTAAATCCTTCTAATGCTGAAAGATACATATTTCATACCCATTTTGCAGATGAGGAAACTCAGTGCTTGAGAGGTGCCCTGGGCCTTCTAGCTGACAAGTGCAGATCTGGGATCCCTCTCAGCTCTTCCTGACCTCCAATTAGGACCGGGGCGCAGGTCCTGATGGGCATGGAGCTGCGTGCCACGGTCACTGTCTTTCTCGCAGTCACAGAGACCCTGGGAGGTCCCACCACAGACATCTCTGCTTTTATTTATTTATTTTTCGCTGTGCTAGGTCTTCGTTGCTGCTCGGGCTTTTCTCTAGTTGCAGTGAGCGGGGTCCACTCTTCATTGCGGTCCAGGGGCTTCTCATTGTGGTGGCTTCTCTTGTTGCGGAGTACAGGCTGTAGATGCGCGCCAGCTTCAGTAGTTGTGGCACACTGGCTGAGGTGCTCCGCGGCCTGTGCAGTCTTCCTGGACCAAGAATCGAACCTGTGTCCTTTGCACTGGCAGATGGAGTTTTATCTACGGGACCACCAGGAAGTCCTGACATCCCTGCTTAAAGATGAGCAGCCTGAGACTTACAGCGATCAGACTGTACTGAGATGTCATGGCTGGTGGCCACCGAGTGACCTGTCTGTAGGGCCTGAGCTCTTAATAGCCAAAGTTCCTTCAGTTTCAAGAGTATCATTTGGGGCCAAAATCTCTGTTAACTGGAGGGGAGGGGATCAGCCTGGCCCATACCTGCTGATCTTCGGATTGGGTCCCTTCCGTCAGGTGGACCTGGGAGTTGGGCACGCCTGGCCCTAGCCAGGCCCTCTTCCCCTGCATTCTAAGTCACCCCTGGCAGCCATCCTCCTCTCTGCACCACTGTCCTTCCCATCTCGAGAGCAGGAGGATATAATTCGATCTTTACTACACAGCCCATCCAGATCAACACTCTAGAAGGAAATGAGGACTTGTGACTTGACCAAAGCGTACATTTCCAGTGTAGATTACTTTGGATACCTGGGCTGTTTTTCTCCACACTGAAGAAAATGCCCTTTAAAGCCAGAACTCTTGTGTTAAACCAAAGGAGTGGCATTCTAATGGTGAAATTTCAGGCAAGGATGGAGGTAGGGACAAGTTTTGGCGAACCTGACCCAGGCTCCTGGGTCTGGGATGGGGCAGAGGGGCTTACTCAGGGGTCCCTGCCAAAGTGGAAGCATCACCAGGCATCCTGCGTCTCTCATATCAATGATCTATTGGGAGAACCCAGTGGAGGTGCCGGGTAATTCTATTTAAACGGCTGCAACCTGCTCCAGGGTTTCACGGCACTCGCCAAGGCCTGTAAATCATGCCACAGCAGCTCAGGGAGGGGATAAATTCCCTTCTAATTCAGGAATATCTTTAGCTGTGATCTTGAATGCAGCATAGCATTTGGGGGAGGGGGTGCTTTCAGTGCCTGGTAGATGCCGGCTCAGGCTTAGGCAAGGTGGCAGCAAGGCCCGACTTCCCTCGTGGCTGGTCTGGTTTGGTGGACGTTCTCCAGGTGGGCTCAGCTCAGGTGTGGAGGAGCTGAGCGGTGAAGGAAGCTGACGGTCAGGCCTCAAGGCCCTCAGGAGGCTTCCAGCTCCATTGACACCAGAGGTCAGTGGACTAGGCCACGTGGCCACTAGTAGGGCTGTCAGGAAGGTACAGCCTAGACCAAGGAAGGGGCCGGGCTGCCCTGGTCTGTCCAGCCCCGGTCTCCCCAGCCCTGCCCTGACTCTCTGCGCCTTTAAGGAGGGACACTGACTCACTGGTAGGGAAGAGAATGTCAAGGGCGGGGCCTGCAGACCACACGTCTTCTCCTGGGTGAGTTTGTCAACCTCTGGGGGACACAAGTCTGGCTCTGTCAGCCCTGTCCCAAGCATTTCCCTGCCTAGAGCCTGCATCCTCCTGAATGGCTCCCAAACCTAGCACGTCCCACCTTCACCAGAATCCCTATCTTCCCCTCAAGTCTGGCTCTCCTCTAAACTTCCCGTCTCAGGAGCAGTCCCCAGCCATCCCACTATCCTGCCTCTGAGATGGGATTGCTCTCCCCGGGAGATGGGATCCATCCTAGCCCTCCCAGATGGGATCCATCCCCCCAGAGATGGGATCCTTCTCCCCAAGGTGGGATCCATCCCCTTAGAGGGGGAATCCTTCCCCAAGCCCTGCACCCCGAGTGAACATCTTCTGAACCCCTTCCCCTACTTAAAACTCTAAATGCTTCCCACGCTTAGAATAAAACCCAAACAGCTTTCTTCTGTGACCTCACCACCCGTGGGCTCCCCTCCCTCCTAGCCGCTTGGCCTTCTGGAGGTTTCTGTAATGCACCTACTCCCTCCTACCACACTTCCCTCTGCCAGGGACACTGCCACACCTCTCCCAGAGTCTGGCATGAGTGCTGCTTCCTGGAGGGGCCCATGGGTTCTCTTGAGGCCTCTCCTTAGCCCCTCACCCCTCTCCTTTGCAGCCCTGCCACCCCAAACTGGGCTTGAGCACCCAAGGCTGTGGACTGATTCTCCTCACTCGTATTCTCTGAGCCTAGCACTTGGTGAATCTAATTGACCGAATAAGTTAGGGAGATAATGGTTACCTAAATGAAGAGCTGACTCTTCAGCTTGGGGAGCCAAACATGAGGCGGGGGGCGGGCCTGATCGCTGCAGGGGAGCCTGGACTTTGCACTGACACCAGCTCACTGTGTCTCTGGGGGTATTGGTTCCTCTCTGTGCCTCAGTTTCCCCAGAAGAATGAGGGAGTTGGGTGAGGTGACCTCTAAGGTTCCTCCTCACCCTGAGTTGGGGAGGGGGGTCTGTGTTCTACAATATAGAAGGAAGTAGACAAGTGACCAAACCAGGGCCTAGAGGTGGGGCTGGAGGGAGTTAGATCAGGTCCACTTAAGGACAAATGTTCCCACAGTCAGAGCTGTCCTACTGCCAGATGAGTGGCCTCAGGAGGAAGTGAGCTCGCCATTGCTGGAGGTGTGTAAGCATGGGGTGCTGTGGGGAAGACCCCCATACCGCCTGGGCAGTTGGACACATGACCAGGCGCACAGCCTGGAACTGGGAGAGACGCAGACTCTAGAGGTCAGTCTCAGCTCCATTCTTATTAGCTGTGTGACCTTGGGTGAGTTGGTTAGGTCTCTGAATCTCCCAGAGCACTTAATCTATAAACAGATATAGCCTTGACCTTGCACGGTTTTGAGAAGCTACATAGAGCCTGGAGCTGTGTAAGTGTTTGGTAAGTGTCAGCATCTTCTCCAGCCCAGCCCACACATTGAGGATTTAACTTCTGTCTGAACACAGGACAAGCTAGCTGCTTCTTCCTGAGTCCAGCAAGGCCTGGCCCCCAGTTCCAGGGTCTCATGGAGTGCTCATTTGGGCCCTCATGCCGGGGGGCCTTGGTCTTGACCCTGGAGCCTAGGAGAAGGGCAGCTTAGACTGGGCCGCTCACCACTCTGGGTGCCCCCTCCAGATTCACCAGCCAGTGGATTTTTCCCTCTGCCCCCCTCCTCCGTCCCCTCCCTGCAGGGAGCCCCATCCTTTCCACGCCTCCCAATCACGGCAAACTGCCTCATCAATCATGTTCTCTCTAATTAACTTCTAATTTACCTCTTTAGTCAAATCTATTTACAATCAGAGACAAGAAAACACGCAGCAGCTCAAGGTGCGGACATGGGACCAGCTCTGGGGACCATGGAGTATCCATCAGCCCTAGACCAGTATGAAAGCCCAGTGAGGGCTGAGGGCTCTGAGGGGCAGGGGTGGGGGTACCACTCGGCCCAGTGTCCGGCCCGCAACAGCCTGGCATCCAGCCCCTGGCATCACCTTGCATCTCCCAGAGGCCTTTCCTGCTGGGTGCTCCCAGCCACAAATCACCAGCCGCGCCTGCCCTCCCCACTCTTGTGTTCCCCTCTCTTTGGTTTCTCTGCCCCACTGGATGGGAGCTTCCCGTGACAGGCATCCGGCCCCTCACTGGCTGCGTGGTCTCAGCAAACAACTGGACAACTCTGAGCTTCTGTCTCCAGGTTTGCACAGTGAGGGGCAAAACCACATCACCCACCTTGCTGGTGGCAGCCTGGCCAGCCATGCCTGGGCCCTGAGCCCAGGGTGATGGACCACAGACCTTGGTTGCTTGGTTTTTGTCTCTGTATTTTGGATGTTTTCAATTTTTAAAATTTTTAACAAATCTCCAACTTCCAGAAAGTGGAAGTGTTACTTGCTCAGTTGTGTCTGACTCTTTGCAACCCCGTGGATTGTAGCCCACCATGGCTCGTCTGTCCATGGGATTTCCCAGGCAAGAACCCTGGAATGGGTTGCTATTTCCTTCTCCAGGGGTCCTTCCCCACCCAGGTCAAACCCCGGTCTCCTTCCTGCATGGCAGGCAGATTATTTACCATCGGAACCATCAGAGAAGCCCTTGCAGAAAAGTTGCGGGCATGGCATACTCCATTACCTCCAAATTTCAGTGTGTGTTTTCTAAAGACATATTCTTACATAACCACAATATAACCAGAGGAATTGAGAGATTTGTGTGGAAATATCACTGTTATCTAAGCTCAGCCAGGGCCTGAATTTTAAGCCCACTGTGTCACTCACTGGCTGTGTGACTCTGGCCAAGTCACAGGGCCCCTCTGAGGCCCATTTCTGCATCTGTAAGCGGGTGGTCATGGTAACAATCTCATCTCTATCTTGCAGGGCTGCTGTGGGTGTGAACTCAATGAGCCGCTGGGTGCTGGGTGGAAAATAGCACGGTAGAGAAGGTGGGGGTACTGCCCCATCTCTGTGTTCCAGGCAGAAAGGAAAGCTAGGGGGGACCAGTTGCATCGCAGGTCACAAAGCATGAAAACTGAAGTCACAGCCCAGGAAGATCCTGGCCTGGAAGAATCAGAACCCTGGGATGGAGAACCCGAGACTCAGAAAGCCCAGTGACTTAGGCCCTATGCTAAGGTGGAAAATGGTGCATTCCCTGATGGTCCAGTGGTTAGGCGGGCTTCCCAGGTGGTGCTGGTGGTAAAGAATTCCCTTGCCAGTGCAGGAGAAGCAGCTTTGATCCTTGGATCAGAAAGATCCCTATGGAGTAGGAAATGGCAACCCACTCCGGTATTCTTGCCTGCAAAATTGCATGGACAGAGGAACCTGGCGGGCTACAGTCCATGGGGTCGCAAAGAGTCAGACACAACTGAGCGCGCCAGTGGTTAGGATTCAGCACTATCACTGCCTGGGCTTGCCTTCAGTCTCTGGTTAGGGCACTAAGATGCCGCCAGCCGAGCAGCCTGGCCAAAAACAAATAATCAAAGGTGGAAAGTGGAGAGCGGAGGGGCAGGTGAGGGGTAATGATTATTAATGGTGCACCAATAATACTAACAGTAACCAATGAGCAAGTCACCTTGGAGAGGCCTCTCCTGGGGCCTGCAGGAGATGGGGATGGAGGGAGGCTGCCCCTACAGGGGGCACCAGGCTGGTTCCTGGGACTCTTGGAGGGGCCTGTGAATCATATGGGGGGGACACCTACGTGACCCTGGCTCCCTGCCTGTTTTCTCACAGAAGACCCCGTCCTCCTCATTCACGTGTACATCATTCTGTTCATGCTCCATGTTGCCTCCGCCTGGAACATTCTTCCAGCTCCACACTTGGCTGCCCCTGCCCACCTCTGAGGTCTCTGCTGGAGTATCACCTCCTCGGAGGGGCCCTCCGGAACCATCTTATTTCCAGTATAACCCCATCCCCCTACCAAAACACTGTCTAATTGGTTCTTTATCTCATTACTGTATTTTGTTCATCTCACCTATTTCTATCTGAAATTGTATCATTTCATTGTCTTCTTTTGGTTACTTTGCGCCTGTCTCTTTCCACTCAGGAGTTCCTTAAAAGCAAAGACATTTGGAATTCCCCGGTGGTCCAGTGGTTAAGAACCCATGCTCCCACTGCAGGAGGCACTGGTTCCATCCCTGGTCGGGGAACTAAGATCCCACAAGCTCCAGGTGTGGCCAAAAAAAACAAAAGAGCAGAGATCTTTGTTTTGTTCCTTCCCATCACTCAGCGCCCAGCCGGGACACAAGGAGGTGCTGGCTAAATACGGCAGAATGAACTTAGAATTCACCCGTTCATTAGTGCCTGCCCTGGTGCCTGTCGGGGGGCATGCAGAAATGGAATCAGACTGGGGTTCCGCCCTCACCTGCTCATAACCTGCCCAATGTGTGGTTGGGCAGCAAAGCCCAGCCTCCTGCACCTGACACTGCTGATGGGGACAAAATCTCCCGGAACAGCCCTCCTGGGGGACTGGTCAAAGGCCGAGCAGGGCTCGATCCTATCCAGCATGGAGCTTTAGGGCCAGGCGAGTGTGGTGTCCAGCCCAAGCTCTGCCCCGATGACCCCAGCTGGGGAACCGAAATGACACCAGTTTTCTACGGGGCTCTGAAGGAGGCTCAGAGAGGGGACAGTGCTCCAGCCCAGTGTGCCCAGGCTCCAGTTTGTCTCTTTGAGGGGTGGTGGTGTATAAACCCCAGCCGGGGAGCCCCTTCCTGGGGAGCAGGGATCTTATTCAAGGACTGGGAGAGGCCTGGGGTCTGGAGACCTCAGGGGGATGGGGTGGTGGGGAGGTGGCCCTGCTGTCTCCCTGCCCTGTCGTTCGCCTCTCTGTTTCCCTGCCCATGCTCCTCATTCCGGCCTGTGTAATTAGGTGTCCAGGGGTGTCTCCGACTCTGTTTCAGTAGAATTTGCCTTGTTTAATCGGCAGGAGGATGGCTGCCTCTGACAGCTGTTTTTCCTAGGGGAAAAAAAAAGGCTACTGGGGATGAGGTGAGTCAGGAAGCAGCGGAAATCGGGCTTCTTGGCTTAAATTCACCTTTGTCACAGACTTGCGGGTGACCCCAGTGCCTGTCCCTTCTTCTCCCTGGACCTCAGTTTGCCCGTCTGTAAAACAAGGGGAGTCAGACACTGTGAGCCCCTCAGCTGGGACCCTGAGATATGGGGGCTGGAGGAGGAGCCATAGGCGGGGGAGGGTGGGCCGAGCTCGCATCACTCGCGGGGAAGCCAGCAGAGAAGAGGCATTTAAATCCAAGGTGGCGTTTTTATCTCTGTGTTCTTAATTGTAATTGCCATTTAATTAGATTAATGATAATTAATAACACGAATAATGTACTGTCCTTTGTCTGGGACAATGACAGTGCCGATCCACCGTCCCGAAGCAGAGCTGGACTGCACTGAGCCCTCCCTTCTCCTCTCCCTACCGTCTCCCGGACCCCTCCTCCCAACTTTGTCTCCCTTTTCACACGTGCTTGGCACACTGGCTTGTGACCACCTCTGGGCACATTGGTCTCTCCGTTAAGACTGTGAAGTGCTCCAGGGGGCTAGGGAGTGCTCCAGGGCACAGCACGGAGGGACCCGTCCAGAGAGGGGACTGACACCTGCTGGATGGAAGGGAGGGTAAGCGAGGGGTTGGGTGGATGGTGGATGGATGGAGAGGGATAAATGCATTAATGGATGGTTTCAGCCCCCAGCCAGGGAGGGGATGGAACTACCCGACCCCCTAGGGGACCCACCTCTGCTCTCAGTCCTCCTTCTCTCTGACCAAGCCCAGCCCACTCTCACTCCACCACACCTTTCAGATATGTCTCCTCTTCTTCATCCTCAAGGTCGCCACCCCCGCCTGAAGCCACCAGCACACTGGCCTAGACAACAGTACCAGCAGGTCCCCTGCCCTCACAGTCTCCTGACTTACCCCTTCTCCACCCATCGTGCCCAAAACCAGAAAGTCTTTCAGACTCACGGATGTATATGACCTGCCTGTCTCTGGTTGAGAACCTTTCCAGAGCCCCTCTCAGACTTGCAAAAAGAGGACAAGTGCTTGACCTTGGCACTGGAGCATTCCTTGTTTTTCTTTTTTAACGTATTTATTTATTCTCCGGGCTGCACTGGACCTTAGTGGCGGTATGTGGGATCTTCGATCCTCATTGCCATGTGGGATCTAGTTCCCTGACCAGTGGGCCAGAGGACGGGAGGGGGCCCTGGGCTGGGCACTGCAGAGCAGAAATGGGTGAAATGCAGCTTCCACCCTCAAGCAGCTCACAGGGCAGGTGGGGAGATGGGGGCTCGAGGGAGGTTCCCTGGGGGAAGGCAGAGAGGGGGTGGAAGAGGAGCCAGGGGGCCCTCAGGGGTGAGGGCAGAGTATGGTTCTCAATCCCACTGCTTACCAGGCTCTGGCTGATGGGGGTTGCATCTGCCTCTGTCTCTCCCGTGAGTCCAGGAGCCCCTGAGGGCGGGGCTTGTACTCTTGCCTGCAGAGAGGGAGCTAGTCTGGAGGCTCCACAGGGATTTGGGGACGTGGGAACCGGGGCAGGTCGTAGAGAAGGAAGGCTGTGGATTAGGGCCTGGGATAGGTGAGCATCAGTGCGGGCTGTAGGCAGTGGCTGGACAGCGGCTCAGGCCCATTGACAGCACTTCAGTCCACTTCGCCAACCCTTCAAAGAGCTCTTGTTGTATACCGCATACTATTCCACCTTTGCTCCTAAAGGATCTCAGCTGAAGGCTTCCCTGGTGGTCCAGAGGTTAAGAGGCCACCTTGCAATGCAGGAGACACAGGTTTGATCCCTGGCCTGGGAAGATCCCTCATGCCTCGCAGCAGCTAAGCCATGCACCGCAACTACTGAAGCCTGTGTGCGGTAGGGTCCTTGCTCTGCAACGAGAGAAGCCACCACAATGCAAAGCCCCCACTCACCACAACTAGAGAAAGCCCACACGCACCAACAAACCAGCACAGCCAAAACTAACTAACTAAAATTATTAAAAAAAACAAAGAATCTTGCCTTGGATGTTTGGTGATGATGGATTGATGCCCTCATGGGTTTGCTCCTTCATTCTAGAAGGTAGAAGCAAAGATGACTCAGCTGCCAGTCCAGTGGGGAAGGTGAGCAAGAATGCCCAATAAGATACGGATATAGGGAAGAATGATATGACCACTGACCAGCACATTACAGCACTTCCTGTGTATCAGTTTGTTGCCGGTCTAGACAGTGAGTTGTATTGTATAGCACAATCACCCCATTTTACAGGGGAGGATACTGAGGCTCTGGGAGGTGAAGTGACCCATCCAGGGTCACAAAGCTGGGGAGAAGCAGGGCTAGATTTGAATTCAGTTAGCCTGTCTCCACTAAATAGCTAAGCAATGCAGTAGGCATTAATCGGGCTTCCCTGGTGGCTCAGTGGTAAAGAATCTGCCTGCCAATGCAGGAGGTGCAGGTTCGATCCCTGGGTCAGGAAGATCCCCTAGAGAAGGGAATGGCTACCCACTCCAGTATTCTTGCCTGGAGAATCCCATGGACAGAGGAACCTGGTGGGCTATAGTTCAAAGGGTCACAAGAGTTGGACATGACTTAGCAACTAAACAGCAAAAGCCTGTCTCTAGCATCCTTGCCCAGTGTGGGTTCAAAGGGCCAGCCTGGTGAAATTTATTTGTACATCTTTACATTTACCCCAGTTATAGAGAGACTTTTGCTTGTAGCTGCTAAAAGCAAGAACCTGTCCTCAGGCCTTGCTCCCAAGAGGGCCAGAGTAATGTGGGGATCAGGGGAGAGAAGACAGCCAGCCCAGGTCATGTCCTGCCATGGCTACTTAATGAGCTTAACTGATAACCATGGGTCCAGGCAGGCTGCCAGCTGGGTCTGTGCATTTGGCCAGGCTTCCTGGCCTTACAGCCACTGGCTGGGGGAGGGTGGCGGGGGGCCAAGGGAGGGGCCTGAGGAGCTCCAGTTGTGTGAACGCTGGCAGCCAAGGCCAGCATCAGTGACCTTGGGCAAATTCCTTGAGCTCTCTGAACTTCCTTCCCTTATTTGTAAGATGGAGGTGAGCATGGCCCCTTGGAGGATGCTACGGGGATGAAGCAAGTTGCAGCCTCCCAGTCCTACCACATTTGAATAAAGCAGAAAAAGGTTGCAGTGAGAGACTGGAGACCTGGACTCTCCTCTGACGGTCACTAACTGAGGGGGTGAGCCGGATCCTAGCTCTCTCTGGGCCTCAGTGTTTCATCTGCAAAATGGTACAGTCTATTTCACACGGATGTGGGGAGGCATTTACTCAGTTCCATCATGCTGACACCAGGGTAGTTTTGGAGGGCTGGGACTGCAGATCCCATTAGATCCTAGGATATTCACCTACTTTCTGGGGGCCTCTGTTTTCTCATTTGTGAAATATCTGACCCCAAAGTCTGCTCTCCCCCAGCTCCGTTGTTCCAGGAGTTCAGCAGTGGATTTTTTGTTTGTTTAATATTTATTTATTTGTCTGTACCAAGTCTTCCTAAGTGGCTCACTGGTAAAGAATCCACCTGCAATGTAGAAGACAGGTTCAATCCCTGGGTCGGGAAGATCCCATGGAGAATGAAATGGCAACACGCTCTAGTATTCTTGCCTGGAGAATTCCATGGACAGAGGAGTCTGACGGGCTACAGTCCATAGGAGTCGCAAAAGAGTCGGACGTGACTTGGTGACTAAACAACAACAACCAGGTCTTGGTAGGTGGGATGTGGTTCCCTGACCAGGGATGGAACCCAGGCCCCCTGCATTGGGAGGGCAGAGTCTTAGCTGCTGGACCACCAGGGAAGTCCCAGCAGTGTTGGCTTCTGCTTCCTCTGAAACCCATCTCATCTGCATCAGATGTGGATGGAGTAAAATCCTTGGGTCCAGGGGCGAGAGCTTAAAGATGGGGGCAGGAATTTTGTGCCCATTTTCCAGGTAAGGAGAGTGAGGCCCCTGGATTTTAATGGCAGGCCACATGTGCCTGTCCACTGCTGTCTCATGCCTGTTCAAGTCATGGGGCTGGGCGGGGAAGGACCAGACTCCCCTGGGCCCCAGGAAGGCCTGAGGAGGAGGACCTGGGTCTGGACTCTCCAGGGAGTGGGGCTGTATCTGCTCGGAGTGGAGGCAGGGCCTGGGGGTTGTGGGGGGCAGATTTATTGCAGCCATTCCTCTCCCCCTGCAGTGCCTGCTTCTAATGAAATTTTACGGCAGGTGGAAATGATACGACTCTGCCAGCCCTAAAAGCACTTCTATTTATTCATTAAAGATATTTATATACTGAGAAGCTCTCGGCCGGCCCCACCTGACTCCTGCTGGGCCGGTGAACTTTCTCCCAATCCTCAGTTCTGGGGGAAGGTTCTACCGGGTGGGGCCCCTCCCTGCAGAGTGACCGGCTGGCTCTGCTTCAGCCACACCCCCAGCCCTTGTCTCTAATCTGCTCCCTCCTCTTGGTCCAAAGCACCAGAATCTCCTCTTCTTGGATCTCCTGCCTCCACGCTGGGCTCCACAGTGTGTGCTCCATCAAACCTTCAAAGGGATCTTTTCGAAACCAGATCATGTCCCTTGCAAGCTCAAAGTCCCTTCATGGCCCTCCAAGAGCAACTGTCCCCTCTTTGGCCTTTTCCCCCACCAGCCTCTGCCTCACACATGGTCCACTGTGACTTCTTTTGGCTGTTTTCTGAAGCACGATGGTGTTCTCTCTGCCCCAGGACCTTTGCACCTATGCTTTTGCTTAGACCCCTCTTCCCTCAGCTCTTGGACTCCCCCACTCCTTGGCTTCATTCAGAGCTCAGCTCAAAGGCACCTCATCAAAGAGAACTTCCCAGGACACCCGTCCTCAGGATAGCCCGTTATCTAGTCTCCATCACCTTACACCGAGTTTGCCTCTTGATAATGCTCGGTAATCACTCTGCGTCTTTGTTTACTTGTTTATGGTCTGTCCCATGAGTACGTGAGCTCCTGGTGGGCAGGGACAATGTCTGTTTTGTTTCCAGCTATGGTGAGTGTCCAGTAAGTGATGGGGGGATGGTGGTAGCTGATGAACACCCAGGTACTGAGAGCTGGTCACAGATGGGGACTTCCCCAGGCTGGCACCTCAGTCCCCAAACGAGGGAGAGCCAAGATCCTGAGAGGGAAAGGGACATTCTCAGGTCTCACAGAGGCTGGGCTGGGGGTCCTGGTCCCTGTCCCCTGTCTTCTGGGTGTTTCCTGGATGGCCGGGATTCCTGAGGCCCCTGGAGCTGGAGCCTGGCTGGCTGGAACCTTCCTCAGCTGTGACCAGACCATGGCACTGGTTTCTGTGGACCCACATCTGGTGGCTCTTCCCCAGCTGCTCCCTAGGGCTTCAAGAGCAAAACCTCTTCCCAGGGGCTGTGGGCCTCCCACAGCCTTCCCACTGCCCTAGGGGTGGTGGCCTCTTACCTGGGTCCTGGGCGCTTTCTGGATGACCCTGTGAAGTCAGATCTTGCTTGAGGGGTCAGAATGGAGGCTTCATCCCCACCCAGCGGAATCTGTTTCCCCATCACTCGGGAACTGCAGAGACTTGAACTGGAACAAGCTGTGACTCTGGACAAACGTGACCTCTGATCTCCCAGCAAGTCACCCTGCACATGGTTCTGCCACAGTGAGGAGCTCATTCACCTGCTGGGGCAGCCAATGAGGTAACCGTGAAACCCCCACGTCCCCAAGGGCCCCATCCCATGCAGTTCCCTTGGCTTTGAGTGATGTCCTGCCTCTCGGGCATTGAGACTCACGGCCCTTCTAGGCTCCCGTGAAAGTCACTCAAGACACAGTGATGGTGCCGGTCCCATCTCTCCCCATCTGTCCTGCCAGGTTTGGGGGGCCCCTCACCTCTGCTGAAGCCCATCACTGCTCTCTTATGACACCCTGATTGGCCACCATGGGGGTGTTCAAACTGCCTTTCAAACTGGAGTGCATGGTCCCAGAGCCCAGCATGGGGCCTGGCACAGAGCAGGTGCTCAGCAAATCGTCTCCCAGGAGATGACTGGAAGGAGCCAACGTGGGATGAGGAGCGCGGAGCGGGGAGGTGCTGGGTGAGGGGTGGGAGCTGGTGGGCGGGCAGAGGCAAGATGGTGGGGAAGGCGGGCTAGAAGCCTCACCCAAGGGTGCCTGAAAGTGGCTCCTCCTCCCTGCTGTGGTGGGAAAGCCTGACCTTCCAGATGTTCCTCGATGTCCCTCTTTCTGGGAAGGGCAGCCAGGGAGCCTGGCCCTGGGGCTCCGCATGCAGGTGGGTGTTGCAGCCACCGCTCAGACGGCGTGTGAGAGACGCAGGGAGAGAGCAGGGACCCTGCAGGGCTGCTGAGGGCTTCAGTCATGGGGCTGTTTCTCTGGTGCTTCTGCTTCCAGTGGTGCGATAAGGCGGGGCCCCGTCTCTGCCACGCGGTTGGGGGACAGTGTGGCTCTGGGGTTGAAGAGTGTAGGCTTTGGAAGCACTTTGCTTATGTTCCCCTCCCAGCTCTGTCTCTTTGTAAGCCACTGATCCTCTCAATCTGCTTTCCGCATCTGTGAAATGGGTTGATTGATAAAAAGTACCTACGCCGCAGGAATGAGGGTTCCATGTGCTCATCTGAGTAAAGCACTTAGCTCATACATAGCAAGGGCTCCATGAGCACGGCTCACACAGCACTCAGTACATCCATCCTTGTGAAACACTGAATGGCTGACTTCACTCCTAAGAGAAACGCAAATTAAGACAACAAACTCCGTTCCCTGTTCAGACAGGCAGAGATGAAAACGGCTAACAGGGGCACGGAGACTGCGGGGTTGGGGGTGGGGTGGCCCTCATGTACACCACTGATGGAAGGGGGGCAACGTGACAACCTATATCACAGTGAAAAACGCACATCCTCTCTGACTTAGCAGTTCTGCTTGGGACTTTAAACTCACACATGTGTGAAATGATGTTCTATACAAGGATGTTCACTGCAGCATTGTAATAGCCAAAGATCGAAGACAACCTAAATGTCCATTAACAGGATTAACTAAATTATCGTACAGCTCTGTCATGGAGCTTGGCTATTAAAGGAGTGGGTGGGTGGGGGGGCTACTCTGTGCATCGGGTGAATGAAGAGCGAAAAGCGAGGTGCAGAACAGAGAACAGGAGATGCCACCCTTTGTGTGAGCTATATTGTTATTCACCTGCAAACACCTAAGACGGCCTCTGAAGGGCTACTCCAGCTCATTAGCGCTGGCTGCTTGTGGGGAGAGGCTGGGGTGGCCCGGAGACGCAGCTGGTAGGGAGATTTATGTTCTGAATCCCCTTCTGTACCTTCTGAAGTTTATGCCAAGGGCGTGTGTTAGCTAATCAAGGGAAAGGTGACTGGAGGAGAGCTTGCCATTTTCCTGGTGCAGATAACGAAGGCCCACCGCTGCGATACCAGCCACTTTCCATGTGTACCAGGGAGCAGGACAGATTGAAAAATGTGGCTCCGCTTTTACCTCTACTGTGGAGTAAGAAAATCTAATCAAGAAGTTTTTGCCTTCAGGAAAGCAAGTCTCGTTTCCCTGTTGACACTCAATCGACACTCTCGGTAATGGCAAGAGATGCCACCTGGGCACTGGTGCTGCTGTGGGGGTGACTGAGGATGCCTACCAGCCTCCCTGACAATGCCTTTCCCCCCAGATAAAGGAGGAACGCAGACTGCATGCAAATCTCTCTAAATTAGACACAGCCCATCTTGCCGCCGCTGAATTCAGGCAGACCACCACAAACAGAGCAGCAAGCTGCGAAGGAAGAGGAAAATGAAATCGTCATTCCCTTCATGAAGATATTCTGGCTAATAGTGAATAAAGAAAGTGAAAAAAAAAGTGTTAGTCATGCAGTCGTGTCCAACTCTTTGCGATCCCGTGGACTGTAGCCCACCAGGCTCCTCTGTCCATGGGATTCTCCAGGCAAGAATACTGGAGAGGTTTGCTATTTCCTACTCCAGGGGATCTTCCCCACCCAGGCAAGGATCAAACCCGGGCCTCATGCTTTGCAGGCAGATTCTTTACCATCTGAGTCACTATTTTATTGCCAAGTTTAGATGGGAAAAGGAATACTGCCCACTAGGGTGCAATGTCCTGCACGCAGCTATGAACACAAGATGGACATGAAGGGGCGTTGTTTGAAGCGGGGAGCTTGGGAAGCCCAAGAGTGGTGGAAACAAGAATCAAGTTCAGAACCACAGGGCAAATGGGGCCTTTATTTGAGCCCAAGAAGTCCTCCTGGAGGGGCGAGGCTGCTCGGTGAGGCAGAGTCTCAGCCGTGAGCAGGCTCAAGAAGTAGAAGCAGGCCCCGGGAGCCTAAGGGTGAGTAAAATCAGTAATGAGGGGCTTTCCCTTGCTTCTAAATCTTAGCCTGAAGTGGCAGGTTGCTAAAAATAGCCAAGTTTAAAGGTTTCTCCTCATCCCGTCTCCTTGTTCCCTCAGCTTCTAGAACTGTACACTCTTTCTGATCTTTTTTATTTTTTCACTCTTTCTGATCTTAAGGGATGATAAATCACATTTCCCCCCACCACACACACAACTGCTGGAGAAGGGGATGTCTTCCTCATTTGAAAGTGACGGTGTGGGTTCAAACTTGCTTTTCGTACATGGACTTGTTGGACAAACGAAATCCCGGGAGGCAGGCCAACACAGGAAGCAGGAGGACTGCAGAGGAGGGAGTGCCCGGAGCCCTACCCATCTTCTCTTCTCTTAAAATGTTTATTTGGCTGCACCATGTGGGGCTTGTTCACGGCACATGAGATCTTCGATCTTTGCGGTGGCATGCACAATCTTTAGTAGTGGCATGCACGATCTTTTAGTTACAGCATGCAGGATCTAGTTGCCTGACCAGGGACCAAACCTGGGCCCCTGGCATTAGGAGCATGGAGTCTTAGCCACGGGACCACCAGGGAAGTCCCCGCCTTCTGTTCTATGTTGGCTTCTGATGCACTTGTGGCAAGCCTGTGACTCAGGGTAGAATGCAGCAGAAAGCGGCTAGACAGAACCTCTCTGGAAGCATAATCAGGTGACCCCGCTTGCGTCCAGGGATAGGGAGGCCCAGGGCGGGGGGATGGGAGGGGAGACTTCTCATGGCGAACGTATTGTTAAAATCTGAACTTCTGTACCGTGTACAAGCATTTGCTTGTGCTTGTACATACTCTGTCATGTCTGACTCTTTGTGACCCCACAGGCTGTAGCCTGCTAGGCTCCTCTGTCCAAGGGATTTTTCAAGCAAGAATACTGGGAGTGGGTTGCCATTTTCTCCTCCAGGGGATCTTCCCAGGATCAAACCCGCATCTCCTGTGTCTCCTACATTGCAGGTGTATCCTATACCAATGAGCCATCGGGAAGTGCCTTGCACAAGCATTACCTGGGTAAAAAGAAAATTTCAAAAGAAAAGCCAAAGGACTAATGATATAAATGAAAATCTTAGTTCAAAAAGTTTAAGATTCTGAACTTATTTACAAAACAGAAACAGACTCGATACAGAGAACAGACTGACTGCCGGCGGGGAGGAGGAGGGAAGGATGGACTGGGAGCTGCGGATTAGCAGATGCAAACTACTACAGAAAGGATGGGTAAACAACCAGGTCTGCCGGTATAGTACAGGGGGCTACATTCAGCATCCTGGACCATAACGGAGGGGCTTCCCCGTGGTCCAGGGGTTAAGACCTCCCCTTCCAATGCAGTGAGTGTGGGTTCAGTTCCTGGTTGGGGAGCTAAGATTCCCCATGCCTTTCACCCAAAAAACAAAAACACAGAACAAAAGCAAAATTGTTACAAATTCAATAAAGACTTTAAAAATGGTCCAATCAAAAAAAGGAGAAAAGAATATGAAAAAGAATACACACACACACACACACACACACACACACCCTGGTGACTCGGATGGTAAAGAACCTGCCTGCAATGTAGGAGACCTGGGTTTGATCCTTGGGTTGGGAAGATCCCCTGGAGAAGGGAATGGCCACCCACTCCAGTATTCTTGCCTGGAGAATCCTATGGACAGAGGAGCCTGGCGGGCAACAGTCCATGGGGTCACGAGTCAGACACGACTGAGCGATAAACACTTCACTTGCATAACTGAATCACTTTGCTGTACACCAGAAACGAACATAACATTGTAAACTTATTTCAGTAAAAATAAATTGTAAAAAGTGTACGATTCCACAGGTTACATTCTGTGTGAATTCATTAAATCCCTTGGACAGTAGAACCGATTGAAGTGGACTGCTTCAGCCAGTGACCTGTGACGATCTCTCGATGGAGGCTGCTCGGGGGAGAGCAGAGCCTGGGCTGTGCAGTTGGACAGACTTCACTTTGAAGGTGGGCTCTGTGTGTACTGGCCCCAGGGCCTCGCACAAGTTATTTACCCTCTGGGACCTCAGTCTCGGCTTCAGTAAACCCGGAATGATGCTGCCAGCAGTGCTGCCGCACAGGTTAGAAAGCACGGAGGTAGAGGGCATGTCAGCTCTGGCCAGAGGCAGCGGCCACCAGGAGCCCCGTCCCTGGGGCCTCACTGGGCAGCCAGAGCGGCTCTGACTGAATGGTGGCCTCGCGCACTGCGCGGAGCGGGCGGCGTCCCCTGCAGTCTACCAGCTGACCCTGGGCTAACACTTCATTCTAGGTCGGCTGTCCTACTCCTCACAGTGAGGAGTCCTCATAGTGAGGACTCTATGCTCTGGGACAGACTGAAACCATGCTAAAGGGCTGCTGACTTCCCTAAAGGAGGAGACCAACCTTCTCATAGCCTCTGAGAAAGGGGTGAGAATGCAGTTCTGAAGCCACAGACATGGGAGGGAAGGACAAAAGAAATCCCCACGCGGGGATTATTACCCCCACTTCGCAGATGAAGGAAGTGAGATGCAAGAGGGTAAAGTCACTTATCCAGACAGCCCGAGCTGGTGAACAATGAAGCTGGGCTCTAACGCAGTGGCTCTCGGAACCGCCTGGGGGCTTAGAACAGCGCCAGCGCCTGGGCCAAACCACAGATTCTGACTTCGTCCTTCTGGGGTGGGGCCAACATGGATGCATACTTCTAGGTCCCCTCTCCAACCAGAGTGACTCTAATGTGTGGTTGAGTTCAGACTGCTGCTCTGAGGACAGCATGCTCTGTGGCCAGCCTTCGCAGAGACATGGAAGCCCTTCTACACGAGCCATGTGCCCCCTGTTACAGGCTCAGCTCCAGAGAGATCTCCAGTCCACGCCTTCACCTTTCCAGCTGCAGACGGGCAGTCTCCCCGCGACCCCCAGGGCAGCAGAGTGGCCGCCTCATCACTGATCTGCTCTCAGAGCCTCTGGTTTCTCACTGGAAGAGTGAGGCCCACCACCAAGCTTCCTTGGACGTGTCCTATGAGCGCTGTGGGGAGAGGTGTCGGCTAAAGGTCAGACGGTACAAAGAACACCAGCCCGGGGATACCAAAACTAGCTTTAATTTGTCCAAAAGTCACATCGAGCTCCCCAAGAGTTTCCGGGGGAGCCCCAGGGAGGCCCCGCTGCTGAACCAGCCTAGAAGTTCTCCAGCAAGGCCAGGATGCGTTTCTGTTCGCTCTCCCTGAACTCCGGGCTCCGGCCGTCTCCGATGTTCTCTGCGTACTCTGGGGAGACAAAGGCAGCGTCAGGGGGAGGCTGGGGAGTGGGCCCATCGTGGCTGGGTTACGTCACACCTCTCCCTGAACCCCAGCGCCCGGGGACGCGTGCCTCCAGCGGCACCCACCGTGGTGGCTGTGCCCAAACTCCTTCCTTGGGTCCTGCCCTCGAGGTCCGTGGTGGACCAACTCCCAGGCCCTGCTCGCATTCCTCTCCTGGCCGAGCCTTCTTCCACTTAACACACACAGTGGATGCTACTACGGGCAGGCACTGCCCTGGAGCCGGTGGTTCTCAGAGTGTGACCCCAACCACCGGCAGCAACATCAGGTAGGAACTTGTTAGAAATGCAGATGTCGGGAGTTCCCCGGTGGTCCAGTGGTGAGGACTCGGCACTTTCATTGCTGAAGCAGATGTGCAGGGGAGTATCTGGGAGTGGGTGGCAGGGGGCAAGCAGAGCTGGGGCTTGAAGGGGAGCAGACCTGGTCCCGCTGAGAGGGGAGCAGGGGGAGTGGGCATGGGGCAGGCGGGCCCCTGTCGGCACTTCCCTGGAGATGAGAAGTTATGAGAGAGCTGTAAGCAGAGGAATGACATGATCTGTCTGTTCTCCAGTGCTCACTCTAGCTGCCACAAGGAAGATACTGTGAAGGGGCCAAGGGCAGAACGAAGATGTGATTTGATGGTGGTCTGGCCCAAGGTCATGGTAGAGATGTCTTCAGATTTTAGATGTATCCTGACAGTGGCTCCAGCAGGATGGAGTGGGAGAGGAATAGACGTGGATACTAAAGTCACCAAGAAATACGACAGGAGAGGTGGTGACAGTGGAGAGGGTGACAGTGAGCTTGAACTCCTCCAAGGATGAGGGGAACAGATGTCCACGCCACAAGGACAGGGCTGGGGTACAGTCCACTGATGGTGAGATTCAAACCAATGGATGTTTCTGGGAAAAAGGGAGGAGGAATGGTCTAGAGGCGCCCAGGAACATGGAAGACCCCTCTCCCGTCTTCACTGGCAGACAGCCTGTGAGAGAAAGCAGGTACCACTTGAGTGGGCCCATCCCGGGGAGACACAGTTTTAGTCAGAGCAGGAAGATACAGGAAATAATGTCCAGAGAGAACGGGAATGAGGGACATGATGCTGATGACATGACATCATCAGAGTTGTAAGGTGGGTAAACGTATCCAGTTTACCTGTTACCCCAGCACAACACGTAATACTCCTCCATTTTATTCTCAAAAGTGTCCCAGCCCCCAGGTTATGTAGGCAGCTGGTTTTAGGGGGTGGGAGGCGGGTGGGATATAGCGCAGACATGATGTGCGGAGCTCCGGGATGAGAGGGCAGGGCTGGGTGGTGAGTGGGGCCCTGGGCTTCCTGGGGTGACTCCCACGAGCAGGGGCACAGAGCCCAGTGGACGGCGGTCCTGTTCCTCTGAGCGCTGACTGTGCCCTGCCCCTGCCCTCGGGAGACACTGTGACATCGTGTTTGAGTCCTGACCCTGACTCAAAGTCCCAGGGGGCCTTGCATGGTCTCCCCTCTGAAAATGCATGTAAAGAGCTTAGTGATAACACATGTTCCAGAAACACCGGCTCCCTCCTCCAGCCTGCTTTGCTTGGGCCAGTAACGTCTCTCACTGCAATCCCACCCAAGTCCCACCAAGTCACCTCTGACTCCCGCTCCCCTCCTCGGGCCTCTGTCTCCGTTGCAGGCCTGACTTCTGGATGATCCTCTACTTGTCCCTCTCTCCGTCCAGACTGGCAAGCTTCATGAAGGCAGGGGCTTTTGCCTCACTTTCAGCTAAATTCCCAGCAGAGCCGGGCTGACAGCCAACTCCTGGCTGTTTTGTGAATAAACTCCCAGAGCAGTGAATCAGTACCTGCCTGTCTGCCCCCAGCCCCCTGCCAGGGTGGCCAGAGATGGAACAATAGACAACTCTCTGGCAAGAGGCGTCTGCATAATAAAACATCTGCAGATCCAAATCAGACAAAGACTTGAGGAAAGGAGGAAAGCCTGCAAACCTCCCCCACCTCCCTTCCCCCACCGTGCTGGGGCAATCCTCCTGCTCCTGCCACTTCTGCACGTCTCCGTCCTCTTTATGACTTTGGACATGTGCCGGAAGAGGCGATATGGGATTCAAACATGTGCCAGCTGTGTGTCTCCCCCCTGGAAATCATCCTCTCCTGTGAGGCCCATCCATCACCTCCAACAGCAAATGGCTGTGATCCCTTCCATGAAGGCTCCTTAAAGGGAGGGCTGGGTAATGGAGAATAGGAAGTGGGTGGTGGGAGAAGGCTCTGGGCTGGTATGTAAGTGGTATCTTTTTACTCACATGTGAATGGTCTAGTCGCTGCCCCAGGAGAGAGAGAAATGACCATTCTAGCATTTAATACCCTCAGAGGCCTGGCCTGAAAGCAAGAATCTTAATGGACTGAACTAACACTTTGTTCTCCTAATGGATTCTCAGACCCAGGAGAGAAGGAAGTGAGACACAGTCTGATCCTTTGGGGCAGTGTTTTTCCAAGTAAAGCCAGCTTCCCTGGAGGGGCCTTGTCACTTTCCAGGGATGCGCAGAGCAGAGCACCAATGTCTGTATTAGTCCCCTTGCTGAATCGCCGCTACCAAGGCTGTAAAAAAAACGCCCGCCACCACGGTATACAGAGCACCCATCGACGGACAAGGCTCCTCGAACGCGCCACATGAGGAGAAGGAGGAAACAGTCAGATCACCTGCTCTCTGGAAACAGGCTGTGAAGGAAGGGGGTAAAATGAGGAAGAGGGCTGTCCTGCACAGAGTGGAATGGGGCCTCACACGTGGGACACTGTTTATGTGCCAGCCATTCATATATGTTGTATCACTGAATCTTTGCAGCAATCCTACAAGGCGAAGAGCACCTTCTCTGTTTACAGATGTGGAAACTGAGGCTTATTAGAGAGCTGAAGCAACCTGCCCAGGTGCAGCGTGGCAGAGGGGCTGAGATTCAAACCAAGAACATTTGTGAGAAGTGAAGAGGGCACTCCCAAAGCCACTGGGAGGTGGGGGAGCTGGTCCCGAAAGTGGCATCCTTTTCTCTAGGCAGTACCCTACCCTGCCTGTTCCCCATCCTTTGCGGAAAAAGTCTCCACGGCAGTCCAGCTCTGGCAGGGCATCTGGCGTCAATATCCTCGTAACAGGTAAGGCTCTGGAGGGGATGTCCCGGGGTCAAGGGGCCTCAGCAATCAGAACAGACGTGGAGTGCTGGCTGGGGCCATGCTCCCTCATGCCTGGTCACGGAATGTCAGGGCTGGCAGGGCTCTCAGAAATGTACGGCAACCCGGAGGGACAGGTGAGCGGCCAGAGGCCCACAGCGAGCCGGCCCCAGAAGCAGACCTGACGAGCCCTGAGTGCTCTCCCATTGGCCCTGGCAGCTGGTACCAGCTGTGCACCTCATGTCTCACCCTCCACCCTGACCCCGACTCATTCTTTGTTTCCAGAGTGGAATCCTATTTGGAGCAAACCGTGGTGGTGCCGGCTACCTCCAGTTATTATAGCTGCTGCAGCAGTTTATAAATATTGAACAGATCCCTCCCAGAGGTCTTGGGAAAGAGTTCTCTTTGCTGTGTGTGTGTAAGAAAGGGAGAGAATGGAGGGGAAAAAAGAGATGCTAGATGAAGGGAGAACTCCGGGGTTGGGGAGAGGGAGGGGGAGAGAGTGAGAAAGATGGGGCGGATACATCCACTCCCTTCTCTCCTTCCCCAGCATTTTCAAATGCTCTTATAATAAAGGCTTTGATGGAGCTCAGAAACAGGCAGCAGCGTTGAACACATAAATATTAAAGCAAACTTTGGACAGCAGGTTTACTCTTCAGACATGGCATATGAGCTGTTCTGTTTATGTTGAGAGGGAGAGGGAGGGGCACTGGGACTGGCAGGTGGGGAAGACTGTTGTCCAGGACACAGATTGGGACCGGCACTCACAAGCCCAGTTCAGATCCCTGGACCTTTAGCCTTAAATGCTCACCCCTGAAAAAGTGTAGGAGGAAGGGTGAGTGGGGAGAAGAGGAATGTCAGCATTTTTACACTGAAAACCCTTGAAGCCATAGAAATAATAACAAAATAGAAACTAGGAGAGTAAGGCCCTTGAGGTCTAACAGATTCCTCAGCAACAAGGATGGATGCGGGACTAATGTGACTTCTCTGGAGGAGAATGTTGTGCTGGGGCTGCAAGTGGGGTGTAAGTTTCATCAGGGACATCATGACAATGAAACTCACTTAAGGAGAAACAGAAGGAAGCTTATTCTCTGTTTACAATGCTAACAGGGTCACATCCCCATGGACTGTTTTCTAACAGACATTTCAGCTGCCTGGAAAAGCACCACCACCCCGCCTGCCCCACCAGGCCTTGAAGAGTGAGGTCTGGGTTGGGCTTTCCTGACTGCCTCTGAGTCCAGGCTGCTGCCAGCACCAGTGAAAGAATGAGGCCAGGGAAGGGAAGGAAGGAACCTGCTTTTATGGAGCAAGTATTCTGTCCTGGGTCCCCAGCTGCATCTCTATCTTAGCCATTCTTGGGGGCAATCCTCACTTTCGGTTTGCTTTTTCCAGAGGAGGAAACTCACACATGTTATCTACTAACTTACCCAAAGTTACAGAGAGCCAGAATCCTGCTGGACTGTGCATCTCAGTTCTGCCTCTTCCCACGTGAGCTGGGACTCAAGTCACACCGGTAAAGGTAGCTAATGTCATCAGGCACTTATCATGTGCCAACATGGAAGCACTTTACTGCAGAACCTCATCTAATTCTCACAGCAAACTTTTGAGGCAGGTTATCCATCTCCATCTTACAGATGCAGGAACTGCTTAGGGGGAGGGCACATAGCTGCCCGAGGTTAAAGAAGCCCCTTTTCAGGATCCTTTCCTGCCTCCCTAAATCCTAGAGGCTACAGCAGCCAAGGCCTGGTTGAAGTCACACACACACGAACATGTCATCAAAGAGAAATCCCAGCAGCTTTTGTAGCTTGCAAATCATAGAGGCCAAGCTCAGGTTACCAAGTGCTCCAAATCAATATGGGAACACATGTTTAGGAGCTTCTGAGAGAGGACTTCAAGCCATAAGGAACACAAGCAAATCAAAGGGCCAGGAGCCAATCTCTGAAAGCATTCTGAAGTCTTTGGCTCAGTCTTTTCGCCACCAGTGAGAGTTTTTTGAGTCAGTAATCCTCTAAGGTTTCCTCTGCCAAACAGCCTACCACCACATGGTCTTCTAACAAACTTTCACCAGTGACTGGAGATTCACTGGAGGCTTCCACGATAAGCCCTGGCACAAGTATTTATACTGAGAAGTATTCCCAGGTCACAGGTCCTACTCCACATCCAACCTGCATCTGCCTGTGGAGGTGTAACATGTTTCGAGAAGCCACGTTCTTATTTAGTCATCAACTTCATGGGGACAGAACGTGCAAGGGTGTTGGCCAGAGGCTAGGGGAGGAGGGAATGGGGAGTGAAGGGTTTAATGGGTACAGCCTTTCAATTCTGCTGAAATGAAAGTAAGTTCTATGGACAGGTGGTGTGATGGCTGCAATGGTTAAGACGGTAACTCCTGTGCATGTTTTACCACAATTAAAAAACAGAAACAAGCACCTCTTCTTGCAGCCTCTCTGGATCTTCAGGCTCTGTCCACCTACAGCAGAATTAACTATGCTTTCTTGATTCCCACTCCATCTCTTAGCACCGACTTTAATCTGCTTTGTGTAGCAGTTATTTACTCCCCATGCGATGGGACTGAATCCCCCTGAGGACAGGGACTCCTCAGTGTGTCTAGGGAGCCCATCGAGTGCCCTGTGATGCTGCTGGGTGCTCTGAAAAGATGGTTGCCCTGAATTTTCTTTCTTGAAATGCTTGAGGAGTTTATCAGCCAACTGGCCCAGTTAGAGCTTTCCTTTCCGCCAGATGGAAAGATCGACTGAGTCTGGATCCAGTTTTCCTGCATTAAGAGCGACTCCTGGCTTCCTTGTGGGCACAATGGAGATTATAATCCTGCTTTTAGGGCTCTTGTGAGAACTGGAGAACATACGTTAAAAGTCTGGCACAGAGGATGTGCTTGGGAGTGACCACTCTACCTACTGTGACCCTAATTTCAGGAGCAACACAAAGAAGCCTGAAGTGCATCCCCAGTAAGCATTAGCTGAGCCCCTTCTCTGTGGCATGCGCGGCCTAGGCACCAGAAGATAAAAAGCAGGACGACCGTCACTGCCTGTGTGGAGCATGCGGTCCTTCTCTAGTATGGAGACCGCTGCCCACCAGGTGGGTGCCTCAGGCCTCGGGCCGGAGCAGCTACTGGTTCAGGGAAGGCTGGACTTCAGGAATACTGAGTACGCAGCCTGCACACCGAGGGACTTTAATGAGCCATCAATTATTTCTAGCTCTCTTGGCACCCCCAGTACAAAAGGAGGGAGGGAAACTGTGAGAAAGGGGACAGAAATAAAATGGGAAGAGTCCCCTGCTGGGCCTGCCTCATCAGCGTTTTCCTGAGACCCCAAGGGATCCATCAGCTGTCATCCTGCCAGCAAAACTTGGGAAATATGTAGGCCATAAAATCAAAGAAAAAAGCTTGCATCTAATTAGTATGATAAAAAAAAAAAAAGGGAAGCAACCCAAACTGAAAAACAAAATTAAAATCAAAGAGGACAGACTGATGAGCTGGTTTTCTTTATGAGGCTTTGTTTTTTCGTGCATTTTGATGGAATGAAGGCTGGGGGAGGGAGTGAAGGCTTTTAAGAGGTGGGCCTGAAGCAGAAGCCCAGCCGTCGCCCCCCACCCAGTCCCGTGGTAGCCTCACCATTTTCAACCTCAGCACTGTCTGGTGGGTGCTTGCTGGACCGCATTCACGGGCTGAGGAAAGGTGGACCGTGGTACCGCTCTGCCACCCAACACCACAGACAGACGGGCTTCCTGGGGCCAGTGCGAGCCCTTTATTATAACCTTAGCCTTCCATCTGGAGAGAATGCTTTTTTGTTTGTCTGTTTTTTGTGGTCAGCATCGTGTGAGGACATCTTTGACCTGGGCAGTGGCATCTGATTCCCTGGCTTTAAATGTCACCTCCCTCATAAAGACTTCCAGCTGTCCAAGCTAGCACCTCTCCCGCCCAAATGAGAATGTCTGCTCTCCGCTGGCCAACAAAGGGGTGCAGGCACTGCCTGTCCCCCCAAACTCACCGTGTACCCAACAGAACTCTCCAGAAACACTCCCAACCTCACCTGACGCTCCAGCCTCCCGCATCCCTGCGAGACCTCCCGTGATGGGGGAGACTCTGTATGAAGGCCACTGACACCCTGTTCTGCCTCAGGCCTCTGCTCCCTCTGCCTGGGATGTGCTTCCCCCACTGGACACCCTTCCCAGCCCTGAGAGCATCCTCTCTCTCTTCCCTGGGATTCCCGAGTGTAGCCTGTGCCTCCATTACTGCCTCCTTATCACTCCTTTAACACTCTGTTCACAACTTCAACCCAGCACTTATCACGTTATAATTAGTTTCCAGTCTCTCTCCCCCTAGACCATGAACCCTTAGGACAGGGATCTTGCTGATTCTTCCCTGTCTCTCTAGTCCTGGATACAGAGCCTGGCACCCAGCAACTCTGGCTGAATAGTTGTTGAAATGTGTATTTTGTTTGGCTCAGTGGTAAAGAATCTGCCTACCAAACAGGAGACGTGGGTTCTATCCCTGGGTCGGGAAGACCCCCTAGAGAAGGAAACAGCAACCCACTCCAGCATTCTTGCCCAGATAATCTCATGGACAGAGAAACCTGGCGGGCTAGGCTGCCAGAGAGAGTCAGATAGGACTTAGCGACTAAACCATGTCCCCCCAAAAGACTAAAAGCTCTATGAGGGCAGGAGCTGTGTGACACCTTAGTAGTACAGTATTAGCACTGTGCTGAGCCCTGAGGAGTCTCAGTAAATAGTTGCCAATTAAGATTCACACAAGGGTAGGGTTTAATTCAACAACTTTTAAAATATTCCCTGGGTGTCTACTATGAGCCTGGCATTGCTCTAAGTGCTGAGGAGACACGGGGATCAAGCCAATGTCCCTGCATCACGGAGCTTACATTTTCATGCAAGAGACACACAGAACAAGTAAACAGAGACATAAATAAAAATAATTACAGACTGTGATAAGGGCTAGGAAAGAAATAAACAGGGTGCTATGATGGGAAATAACAGATGGAGAGAAGTGAATTGATTCAGGATTGAGGCTGGAGGCAGGAGTGGCAGATTTACTAAGGGACTGGCTGTGAAGGGGGCTGGAGAGAGATCTGAAGGGCTGGACCTGGGTCTGGAAGGAGCGACCTGAGAGTCTGGACAGTGGGGGAAGAAAGCGACTCGGGGGAGGAACAAGAGTGGTGGGAATAAACGCAGCATTTCTGCAGGCTGCTCACCTGCTCACCCGGCCAGACAATCAACAAATGTGTACTCAGCACCTAGTACGCGCCCAGCAATTTAACAGGCACTTGGGGAATAAACTGGGCTCTGAGGGGTACTGAGGCTGGCTCGCAACAACTGAAAATCCTGAATAAAGTAGGTACACATGTTAAGATGTCAGGAAGAAAAGCATCCCCGTACTAGGTGTTAAAAACACTCTTCCTTTCTCAGAAGATCACTGTTTCGATCATGGGGATGGAGGTGCAGGGAGAAGCTCAAATGCAAGATAGCGGAGCTGAGAGTCACAGAAAGTTCTAACTGAACGTGTGGGCATTGGAAATGAATGTCTTTTAGGGGCTGGGCTTGCACATCACCGCAGCTGCACCTGAGGGAGGAGGCAGCGTGACACCTGGAGCAGTAACTACGTGACTGTGACACTGAGGGGGAGAAGGGAGCACCCAGGATGCCACCACGGGAGACGCTAGGTGGGGCTCGTGGACGGGTTCCCCCTTTCCTTTTTCTCAGGGGGAAGACAATATATTCCAGTGCCTCATAGGCTCCATCTGCAAAACGGGCACAAGATTTACCATCCCCACCCGCCGGGGAGGGCAGTGATGATCATGTGGCTTCTAGTCCTAGGTTTTCAGCCACACGGTTCCTTTGTTTTGGAATGTCTAAGACCCAGCTCAATGTTCCTGCTCCCACACAGCTTCCCATCGGATATTAGCCGTGCCTCGCTTGTTATCATCACATTTCATAACACTCACAATAGTATTTACCAAGCAAATAGCAAATACTCAGCTAGCATTTACCAAGAACTTGTGAACTGGAGATACTTTCCATATATCATCTCATTTAATCCTTTTACCTATTCTAGGAGCTCTCTGAGCAATTGGATATCTTGCCCGAGGTAGCACTGCAAACAACAGGGTCAGGATTCACTTCCAGGAGCCAGATCCCAGAACCCAGGGCTCTTAACGTCTCCTCATTCTATTATATATGTCATTTATCTCCACCTTTCATCTCCCACCTGTAATGGGAGTTATAAGCCACTTACCCGCACACCCTTGAAATAAATCTAGCCTAATTCCTCACCTAAGAAGTGGGCAGAACGAGGGTCAGAGAGAGATACAATGTGCCTGCAGTACCGTCCACCATGACTCTGAACTCTGGTGTTGTCAGTAAAGTCCAGCGCGGGCCTCCCGCTGCCACATGTGCTGGTCTGTGCTGAGTGGTCCGAGGGTGAGCGCTGCCTCACAAAGCTGACTGACAGCGCGCTCACCGACCGAAGGCTCCTGGGAGCCACTCCAGCCGAGCCAGGTCCAGCCAAAGAGGCAACAGAGTTTGAGGGATCTGCTGGGGAAGGTGAAGGAAATTCACCCGAGCACTTTCTGTGTGCTGGCCACTAGGCTGGATGCTGTCATGAACTTTTCCAAATTTCATCTAGATCTTGCTCACACAGCTGGGGGGAGACAGAGCTAGCACTGGAAAGCAGGCATGTTTTTTCTCCTACACTACCCTGCCTCAAACTCACTTCTTTCTGCCCTAATTCCAGGTAGTTCTTATTAGTTCCTTTGGTTTTTTTTTTTCCCCTAAGAAAGCAATTTCCTTTTACTACATGCAGTTTGGACCTGGATTTTTTTGTTTGTTTCTTGTGTGTGTGTTTTTAAATTCCCAATCCCTAGTGCTTCTTGTGTTTTTAAAATTCTGGAAGTGAAGAATCAGAGGCAGAGATTAACTAGGTTAGTCTTTGGTATTCTGACAGGGTGATCTGGACACAGAGCGACCTGGACAACACACTTAAGCCTGCAGTGCAGAGAATGCTACGCACCAAATTCCAGGCATATAGACAGAGATGGAAAGAAAGCATCATCTAATTAATTCCCTGGAGCCCCAGACACAAGCAACAACCAACTCACCCTTGATGATGTGCCTGACGATTTTGATGGAGCTTCCACGCATATTCAGGATCTGGTGAACCCTCTGGCGAATCTAATAAGGAAAAGAAAGAGTGGACAAAGAAAGAGCATCATTTGTCCTGGTAGACATCAGAATACACCACGTTGGAAGCATTCACTTCACCCCCGTCCCTGAGAAAGAGGGCCCACGCAGAGTGAAGAAATTCAAGGAGTGTGTGATTCACTTCCTTCTTTGACAGACTCTCCCCTAAGCCGGTGGCAGGCAAGGAGGCAGGGATGGATGGGCCCACCCAGGGCAGCCCCTCCTACCTGGGGCACGTTGGCATTGCAGATCTCCGCCATGATGTAGCAGATGTGCTGGAGGACAAACAGCCCGGCGTCCAAGCGCCGGAGGTAGAACTCATCCTCAATGTCATTGTCGATGATCTCTCCACGCCGGACCATGTCCTAGAAAGGAATAAACGTTGGGGAACAAAAGTCAGACGGTGAGGGGAGGAGGAAAGAATGGGTTTCTAGTCCTCTCATGAGTCACAAAAGAATAGTAACGACAACTGCAACAGCAACAAAAAACCACTCTGCCTTCATTTGCCTCCTGCTTGTCTCATTATTCTAAAGTATCTTATGTTCTCATTGTTAACCGACTAGAGGCTCACGGAGTCAAGACCAAAGTCCATTATTTTCTCTATACAATGACTCAAGGCCAAAATGATCTCATGCACACATTCAACCTGAAAAAATAAGCTGCTGCTGCTGCTCTACCCATTCTTTACTCTTCGGTTCCCGCCTCCGTCAGTAACCTCTCTACAAGATATACTTAACTCTCTTTTTCTTCCAAATTAAATTAACCTAGGGAGGAGAGGTCCACTTTCTCTACAATTCTGCTTTGGTGCCCTCGTGATGGCGCAGGTACTATGTGTCCCTTTTAGCTTATATTTTGTTAGATACAAAACACCAACCTTTCCGTTTCATCCCACGAGTTCAATACTTCCTCAAGGTCAAAGAGCTAATCTCTTTCCTCTTTAGGGAGTCTCTTTCCTAAAGTTTTGTAACCCCAGACCTATCAGACTTGTTCTCCCCACATATGTTCCTGTATAGTGGATTCTTTAAAAAACAAACCTAGCTTTTTTTCCCCCCCGGAGCCGTGCTGGTTCTGCAGCTCTGTGGCAAGCCGCGGAGTCGGGGTTTTGTTCCGCAGGATGGGGTTTGTTAAAGTTGTCAAGAACAAGGCCTACTTCAAGAGATACCAAGTGAAATTCAGAAGACGGCGAGAGGGCAAAACTGACTACTATGCTTGGAAACGATTGGTAATCCAAGATAAAAATAAGTACAACACACCTAAATACAGAATGATTGTTCGTGTAACGAACAGAGATATCATTTGTCAGATTGCTTATGCCCGTATAGAAGGAGATATGATAGTTTGTGCAGCTTATGCTCATGAACTCCCAAAATATGGTGTGAAGGTTGGCCTGACAAATTATGCTGCAGCGTATTGTACTGGCCTGCTGCTGGCCCGCAGGCTTCTTAATAGGTTTGGTATGGACAAAATTTATGAAGGCCAAGTTGAGGTGACTGGAGATGAATACAATGTGGAAAGCATTGATGGTCAACCTGGTACCTTCACCTGTTACTTGGATGCAGGACTTGCCAGAACTACCACCGGGAATAAAGTTTTTGGGGCCCTAAAGGGAGCTGTCGATGGAGGCTTGTCTATCCCTCACAGTACCAAACGGTTCCCTGCTTATGATTCAGAAAGCAAAGAATTCAGTGCTGAGGTACACCGAAAGCACATCATGGGGCAAAACGTTGCAGATTACATGCGCTACCTGATTGAAGAAGATGAAGATGCGTACAAGACACAGTTCTCTCAGTACATAAAGAACAACGTAACTCCAGACATGATGGAGGAGATGTATAAGAAAGCTCATGCTGCAATACGAGAGAATCCAGTGTATGAGAAGAAGCCTAAGAAAGAAGTTAAAAAGAAGAGGTGGAACCGTCCCAAAATGTCACTTGCCCAGAAGAAAGATTGGGTAGCTCAGAAGAAGGCAAGCTTCCTTAGAGCTCAGGAACGAACTGCCGAGAGTTAAACCAAACCACAATTTTCTATCAAGATTTTTCAGATAAGACAATAATAAACTTATTGAACAAGCAAAAAAAATAAATAAAAAAAATAAAAAATAAAAAACAAACCTAGCTTTATCCAGATACAATTGATGTACCATAGTATTCAATCATTTAAAGTAACAGTTTTGTGTGTAGTCAGAGTTATGCAACCACCATCACAGTCATTGCAGCATATTTTCATTCCACTCCACCCCAAAACCCCTCACCCAGAGGATTATCACCACCTCCGCCAAGACAGCTCTTCTTCCCGTCTCAGGGCCTTTACTGCCTTGCTTCCTAAGGGTTCTGGGATATCTCTCATGCCAACACTATAAAGCAACCTCTCCTACAGAGCCTTCCTTGATCATTTAAGGATAACAAAACTCCTTTCCAAAATTCCTGACAGTACCCTCACAGGCCACTCCATGGCACACCGTCTTCTGGCCCATCATATCCACGCTGATTTCAGTTACTATCAGCTCCCTGTTTCTATAACTCCCTCTATTTCATGAGGGTGGGCTGTGAGCTCTGTGAAAGTGGGGACTGAATTCTATCTTTACATCCCTGGCTCAGTAAACATCCACGCGGTGAATGAGAGGAAAGAGACATAACTGCTTCAGGCTGTCAGAGTAGGAACTGGGTGAGGGACTCGTTCTGCAAGACTAGCAGATTGGTCTAAGAAGACAGGTGCTTGAATACATGCTTCTGATGACAACAATCCATTTCTTAATTCTGTCAGTGGTTTTATGGCCATGGTTCCCTCTGACAATTCAGGCTCCTGTCACTGATGGAAGCCCTGGGGACCCTGCTTTCCACTCTCCCAAACTCGAAGGACTTACCACCGTGGTCATCAATCTCCAACCAGCATCCTTCAGAGACTATTTAGACGCAGATAACGCGCTTCTTTATTTGCCCAGGGGGCCTGCCTGTAGCTACTTTTCATCTTGTTCCTAAAGGCCTCTGTCTGTGAGGCAAAAGAAGGCTCTAGGTTTGTTAGGCCTGGCGCTGCCTGGTAAAGCACCACCACTAATTCAGAGCTTTGTGTAGTAGCAAATTCCTTGGTAATCTGGTGGTAGTGTTAATGGTCACGAGGTAGTCACGGAGCACCGGACTGATGTCCAAGGAGTTTAAAAATAGAAGGGCCTCTTTAGTTTCTCATTTGTTCATAATCATAACTTCCTGCTCCAGAACTCCTAAGTGTTCAACAGCTGGGGGCACAGGAAGGAAAATTACTCTTTCACTTCCACTCATGCAAAAAGCATTTGCGGCTAATACTTCACATTTTTATAATGTGGTGGAGTTTAAAGTGTTATTATATATATGGTCCTTATTACCAAATTTAAAGCGAGCAAGGAAAGGATATTAATCCCACTGTACAAATTAGAATCGGAGGCACACAGAGGTTAAGTAAGTTGTTCATAATTACATAATTACCAGTTACTCGAATATGGACTCCCCAGGGACAGGAATCCTGTCGGATTCATCTCTGAGGTGGAAATGAATAACATGAAGCAAAATGCTCAGATCCGGACCCTGCTTAACTGCCATGTGGCAAGAACACCGTCCCAAGCACTGAGTTACGGCAGAAAAGGAGTAAGAAGGAAGCTAAGGGGATGCGCTGGTCTTAGTCACCAAGGAGCTGCCGGTCTGACTGGGAAGATCACAGCAACACGGAAAATGAGCAAAAAGTAAAGGGATGCAGTGCGTCCACAAGTTTAAAATAATTACAAGTGGTGGGTGCTAATCAGGGTTGGTTATAAGACACTGGGAAGAAGTGACTTTTGGATAAGGCTTCAAGGCTTCTGATCGGCAGACGCAGAGGATGAATGACTTAAGAATGAAGGCAGGGACTCCCCTGGTGGTCCAGTGGCTACGACTCTGTACTCCCAAGAGACGGGGCCCAGATTTGATCCCTGGTCAGGGAACTAGATCCACACATGGCAACTAAGAGTTTGCATGCCGCAACTAAGACCCGGTGCAGCCAGAGAAATAAATATTAAAAAAAAAAGTGAAGGAACTTCTGTGGCCTGAAGCCTTATGCAAAATGCATTATGCTGTTCATACTTACTGCTCGTTGGTCTTCCCCCCCACAACACACACAGCATAAACGGGCCTGACCTCCCTTTTCTGGCCCCCTCATGTTTGCTTGTAATGTTAGTTCTCTCCCCACATCCCAACCTCTATCATAATATATTTAAAGTCTAAAATGTGATATTCCTTATAAAATTTTTCCTGAGATATTTAAAAACTTGTACCTTACAAAGCACCTTGCATATTACTTTCTGCAAAGCAGACTCTTGAAAAGCATTTGTGAATCTGTCGGCCAGAGAAGTGAGACAGGATGAGCTGCAGACTATGCTGTGCAGGAGAGTGAATGAGGATGTGTGAACACCTGTCTGACGGACACGTCGGCTTCAAGTGTTGAGAGGCAGGCAAAGTGTACAGCTTGGAGGTTGTACAGTGTCAGCCTATATGAGAAGTAGATTAGATGGAGAAGAGAAGAGGGGTGAGAAGAGAGACCAATCCCTCAGTGCAAACCTGGGAACTTGGAGAGAAATATATTCATTCATCCACTGGTAAAGAACACTAGTTCAGTGTTCCTGAACACTAACTATGAACTAGCTATTATATGATGTGCTGGGGGCAGCAAAGATAAATAAGACAGTCTACAAAATCAAGGAGATTAAAGTCTAATGAGGTTAACAGATATGAACAAACTTCTTTTTTACTGATGCTGAAGCCGAAGCTCCAATACTTTGGCTACCTCACGCGATGAGTTGACTCACTGGAAAAGACTCTGATGCTGGGAAGGATTGGGGGTGAGAGGAAAAGGGGACAGAGAATGAGATGGCTGGATGGCATCAGCAACTCGATGGACATGAGTTTGAGTGAACTCCGGGAGTTGGTGATGGACAGGGAGGCCTGGCGTGCTGTGATTCATGGGGTCGCAAAGAGTCGGACACGACTGAGCGACTGAACTGAACTGAACTGAACTGAACTGAATGGCCATTATGAAGGTAAACTGCACTGAGTGCCAGAAGGAGAGGCTACGTTTGTTTTGTTTGGGTTATCAGGAGAGTTCTGGGGCAATATAACATTTGAGCTGGATTCTGAAGAAGTATGACAAGCTGGAAAGCACATTCTAAGCAGAGGGAACACAATAGCATGGGTCAGCTTGGCTAGGGTGGAACAGAACAGTGGGATGCCACTGTCACTAACACAGAAAGACAGGAGTGTTTCTTTGCTTATTAGATCCTAGCTACCGGCACATCATAGTTTCCGATTGATTACTAAACACCAGGCATTGTGTGAGGCAGTCTGAATAGTAACCGTTGCCATCACCATCTACCCGCCTTGCAGGAGCAGCTTGTGTTTGCTAAGGGCTTAGTATAGTGCCAAGTGCTTTACCTACACTGACTCCATTACTTCCCACAAATACTGTGAATGAGATGCTTAGATAGCATCACTAACTCAATGGACATGACTCTGAGCAAACTCTGGGAGATAGAGGAGCCTGGCACGCTGCAGTCCATCAGGACGCAAAGAGTCAAAAATGACTTAGTGGCTGAACAATGATAACAATAGGGATCATCGCCCCCATTTCCAATGAGGAAACTGACTCAGGCTGAACAACCTCCCTAAGGATAGTGGGAAGGAGAATGGGGGACTCAAATCCAAGTCTGTGCTCTCTCTTCACGCTACCATGTCTGTGGAGGCTTGACAGATTTTAGAGCTGTTTGGAGAACAAAGGAAGGTACTAAATTAGAGTGGTAGGATGGCTTAAGAACAGAGTTTAGCAAAATTAGCAAAATTAAATTTCTCCAATTACGTCAGAAGTGCCCCTGGTAGTTTTTCCTTTTTCACACTCTTCCCCACAAGCTGATCCTCTTTTAACCAGACGTACTGTACCTTCCAGTTTCTCCAAATGCTGTCATGTGGAAAGGATGGACCCAAGAGAGCACTGCCAAACCCTATTTTTTCCTCCTTCCCCAGAACTTCAAGACTCTGACAACGTTCACTTCGACATTCTACTTTTAGACAGGAGGCTGCGTGATTTGAAAGTGAAATTTTCAAACGCAGATCTGAGACAGGATTGCAGCTCATCTCCAGGAGAGGCAGCTCCATAACTGCAATGAACACACACAAAGGTGAAACAGAGATTGGCTTCGAAGATGGAGTTTCTGCCCCGACAGTTTTAGAAGCACCAGAGAAACCAGCATGGAGAGGTGACTGCTGTCAGGACAGCACCTAATCTGGCCTGTTACAACTCTGTGGCATGGAGTATTTACTGCTGAGTGGATTCAGAGAAGGGGAGCACAAGTGTGTACTCCACGTTTAAAGGGAAATTAAAGAAAAAGCAAGGTGATTATGTATTATTCTGATGGAAAATAAGGAAGTTTGGGTAACAGTTGTTTAAGGCACATTTTCTTAAGTTCTGGTCTTTTTAAAAAAGAAGTAGGATGGTATGTCACCTTTATTATCCACGCCCGTCTTACTATGTGTGAACAGAGCCAACTTTTTATTAATGGATTAATGAATTTCTGGCTCCTTTTCTTGGTTTCTAAGATACTAGATAACAATTTGATCTTGTGATTAAGGAAGAAGCACAAGCTGGAATCAAGATTGCTGGGAGAAATATCAATAACCTCAGATATGCAGATGACACCATCCTTATGGCAGAAAGTGAAGAGGAACTAAAAAGCCTCTTGATGAAAGTGAAAGAGGAGAATGAAAAGGCTGGCTTGAAGCTCAACATTCAGAAAACAAAGATCATGGCATCTGGTCCCATCACTTCATGGGAAATAGATGGAAAAACAGTGAAACAGTGTCAGACTTTATTTTTTTGGGCTCCAAAATCACTGCAGATGCTGATTGCAGCCATGAAATTAAAAGACGCTTACTCCTTGGAAGGAAAGTTATGACCAACCTAGATAGCATATTAAAAAGCAGAGACATTACTTTGCCAACCAAGGTCCGTCTAGTCAAGGCTATGGTTTTTCCAGTGGTCATGTATGGATGTGAGAGTTGGACTGTGAAGAAAGTTGATCGCCAAAGAATTGATGCTTTTGAACTGTGGTGTTGGAGAAGACTCTTGAGAGTCCCTTGGACTGCAAGGAGATCCAACCAGTCCATTCTAAAGGAGATCAATACTGGGTGTTCATTGGAAGGACTGATGCTAAAGCTGAATCTGCAATATTCTGGCTACCTCATGCGACGAGTTGACTCACTGGAAAAGACTCTGATGCTGGGAAAGGTTGGGGGCGGGAGGAGAAGGGGACGACAGAGAATGAGATGGCTGGATGGCATCACTGACTCTGTGGACATGAGTTTGAGTGAACTCCGGGAGTTGGTGATGGACAGGGAGGCCTGGTGTGCTGTGATTCATAGGGTCGCAAAGAGTTGGACACGACTGAGCGACTGAACTGACTGACAGTTCTTTGGATTTCTGAGTGTGAGGAAAAAGAGCTAGACATCTGAAAGAACTAAGCAAATGGGATCAGATCTCAACTCAAACTTACTAGGGTCTGTAGGCAAGTTATTTAAATTTTTTTTGGCTTTAGCTTCTTTGCTTGGAAACTAGAAGCCTGAACTGGATCTGGGAAGGGAAATAGGGTTCCTGAGCGCCAACTCTAATCCACTAGAATAGCTACAGAGAACCATTTTGGCAAAGTGAAGACAAGTTGGAGCTTAGTGAGGGAAGAACACTGAAATCTATTAGCACTGTAAACACCAGTCTCAGGTTGGGGAGTGTACAGGGCTGACTTTTGTCTTCCCTGATTTGATCTTCTTGAAGGTGCCTTTTAGCTTTGATAACCTGTGGCAAATCTAGGACTGAAGCACCTTAATAGCCAGAAACAATGGGTTTTTGCCCACATATTGGTAAATTGATAGACTAGAGCTGTTGACAGATAGTGCTCCGAGATAGTCAGAAGAGCCACTGGGAGACATGCCTCCAGTAGTCGTCACCTCAACAGCAAGTGGTGAGCACTGCCAATTGGCTCATCCTGTCATCAATAAGGTAACTTCCCTGTAAGAAAGAGACAACTCTTGGATTTGCTGGTACATTAGAGGGACTATTTTAAAACAATATGAGTGTATAAATTGAATGCTTTTAAAATGGGAACATGATTAATAGAGATTAAAGAGGAATTCCCTCAAAGCAGTAGCCTCCTTAAGTATGGTAAAGATACTGTACTTTACAAAATTTCCAAGTGAAAATCTATATACATGTTGAACTATATTTGAAATAGGGCAGGAAAGTTAAGATTTAAAGGATGTCTTCCACAAGCTAATGCATTCAACTCTCACCTTTGAGAAGGGGGGAGGTGACCGTCTTCTCTGTGAAGCAATGACAACATCCATGTATGGCATTTTTTACTTTTCAGAGCAGAGGACCTGCATTAACCTCACTTGCTGTATATGCCCAGTGTTGAGTGTGCACAGGAAATGCCATTTTCAGATTTCACAGAGGGAAAACCTGAGATAGACATCAAACGACTGTCACCGAGATTTGCTTAGAGACTTCAGTGGGACATGGCTTCCGAGCCTAAGACCTTTTCCTGTTAGTCTTTTCACTCTGAAAAAGGATGGGCGGGGGACTTTTCCGATGGTCCAGTGGTGAAGAATCCGTCTTGCAATGCAAGGGACGTGAGCTCAATCCCCGGTCAGGGAACTAAGATCCTACATTTTACAGAGGAAATAAGCCCACGTCACAGCTAGAGAGTCTGTGCACCACAGCCAAAGATTCTGAACGATGCAACAAAGATCCCACATACTGCAACTAAGACCTGACACAAACAAATAAATAAATATGGGGGGTGGGGAGGATGGGTGGGAAAAATGGAATAATAAACAGCAAAATTTCCTGGGTCCTCACTGTGTATCAGGCACTGTGCTAAGCAAATTTCTCACTTTTCCTTAAACCCCAAGAGGTAACAAGAATTATAACTATTTCCACTTTCAAATAAGAAATTGAGGTTTAAAGAGGGGAGAATTATTCAAAGGTCACAAAGCTCAGAGCTGAGTAAGTGTCGGAGACAGAATAAAAACCCACGAGTCTGGCTCCAAGCCTGTGATCGCTTCCCTAGTTCAAAATGTCTTTGTTTTATAGACTTTTTCCCGTATTAGCCTATGAGCAAATAGATGGGGTTTTTCTTCATGCTGTATCTGGGAACCACTGCAAATGACCAGCATTAAATGTAAGGTCATCTAGCTCTTTTGCCTTTTTCTTATAAATTGAAGAAATTAAAAAAAAAAAAACAAAACGAGGAAGAATCTCCAGCTAGATTAGCAAATTCCATGTGTAATTCAGGAGAGTTAAAAAAACAAAAAAAAGACAATCTGCAAGGTTTTATTTTGTTCATTCCATAAGAGAGGGCTGAATAAAAACTTAGATGGTTATTCAGTGAATAGCGCATTAAGTAGAACAGACTGCAATTCAGGGCAGCATAAGCCTGTTTGGGGGCTGCTAAAATAAACAGATTCATCTCCAAAGACACACACAAGGAGGTGGTACGTGTGGCATCAAGGTGCCATTTCTGCAGGGCTGTGTGTGCGTTCCCCCTCTCCCGGCCGCACCCTCGCTTTAAATGTTAATCTGTCTTCAGAGTGCTACCAAATCCCTACCTTGCCAGGTGCCTCTATCTCTCTCCCCAGGCAAGTCGCAAGCCTCCAAATGAGTCTGTGGATGCCACTTCTAATCTGCCCTGACAGGCAGCCGGCCAGCTGCCCCTCGCTGATGGAAGGAGACAGTCATAAAAGAAGCTGCTATGAAGCCAACAGGAATCCCTCTTTCCTTAATAAACGGGGACATGGCTCGGAACCCCAGCGGGGGTCACTGCTACTATCTGTAGTCATGGGCAGGAACTGCCCCACCACTGAGAAAAGGCCAATTTCCCTTTTTCTTCCAGAGTAAAGGGAGAGACAGGTAAGTGGAGAAGGAGGAGACACAAACAACAGGCAAACAAAATCTTCTTCCAAGAGCTTCTGAAACAGGGCAGACTGTGAGAGAAGGAGACGAGGGACAGAAAGTCATTTTCAGCAGGGGAAACAGGCTGGAGAATTAGTGAAAGGGATTTTTTTTTCTCTGAGAATTTACAGCTAACTGATAGCAGCTCTGATAAGAATCCAAGGATATCAGGCCAGAGTTTGCAAAGAGAAAAGAGACTATGTGTTAGGCCAGCCTTAACACATGGGCATGTGCCACTCTAATAAAGCTACCATGAAAACTAAAACACACACATATACATAAGGCATTTCCCAGAAGAATGGAATTTGTGTGTGGCAGAGCTGGGATTTAAACCTGGGCTATATGAGGCCAGGGTTCATCCTTCTATGGCAGCGTGACGCCCCATCACAGGTGGCGTCACATCAACCATCTAAATGTACTAAAAACAAAAAAGCAGACTGCTAGACTACTCATTCACTGGATTTTGACAACATATAAGACAGCCTTGTGGCTCCATGGTGAAAAATCTGCCTGCCAATGCAGGAGATAAAGAGGTGCAGCTTTGATCCCTGAGTTGGGAAGATCCCCTGGAATAGGAAGTGGCAACCTGCTCCAGTATTCTTGCCTGGAAAATCCCATGGACAGAGGAGCCTGTGGGCTACAGTCCACATGGTTGCAAAGAGCTGGACACGACTGAGCACACACACACTCTCCCAAGCCAGCCTCGAGAAAAAAAGGGCTTCTGTGAAGTGCTGTGGGAGAGACTGTGAGCCCACTGAGAGAGGAAGACAGAGAGGATGAGAAAAGCAAAACAGAGTGCTCAGGGCCAGGGACTTCCCTGGCGGTCCTGTGGTTAAGACTTTACTTTCCAATGCAGGGGGTACGGGTTCGATCCCTGGTTAGGGAGCTAGGATCCCACAGGCCTCGTGGCCAAAAAAACCCAATACATAAAACAGAAACAAAACTGTAACAAATTCAATAAAGACTTCAAAAATGGTCCACATTAAAAAAAAAATCTTAAAAGAGTGCTCAAGGCCACACTGCAAGGGAAGAGGCAGAGGAGTTGGGCCAGGACTCAAGTCCCCCAGCTTCTCCTCTAACGGTAGAAAGGATGATTGTGATTGGGAAGGGGTCAAACAGGGAGGGAGGAGAGAGCGGGGAGTGGGCATTTGGCGAAATCTGCCTCTAGGAAAGAGGGAAGCAGGAGGGAGGGGAAAGTACTACCCCATCCCCTCCCCCACCAGCTCTGGCTTCTACTGCATGCTGTCAGCTGTGGTCTGCTAAATTCATAGACTGAGAAGTTTGGGAACCACTGTTCAAGGAACAGCTGAGAGGAGCTCTCAGCAGGATTCCCTTTTTTTTCTGGCTTGCCCAGGAGCTTCCAGCACAGTTAGCAGAAGGCCTGACTGCAGTCTCATACTACCACTGTCTACACAGCTTGGTAGGTGTGCTTTATGATCACGGACCCACTCATCTGCTCCTGCGCTTTACCTCCTTTGCACAAATCTACAAATGAGCGTCAAATGCTAAGGAAATCATCAAAGTCTGTCTCGGCCATCAAGTCCTGTGGATACTGTTTCATTACAAGAAGTCTGTCTTTCTCTTTCCAGGATAAAGCCTGGGATGATTTAACTGTGGCAAAATTAGCATGCAATTTGTAAGTCATTACGGTGCAAAGTATGTGGCGAGAAGGCTTTATTGAATAAACCTGCTGAGAATAATTTTCCCAGGAACTAAAAAAAGGAACACCTCTCCCCAAGGCTCTTTCCTCCCTCTTTTAAAATCCCTGCCAGTACCTAAATAATTATCTCTTATTTCTGACGTGCAGAAGCCTGGCATCCCTGTACATTGAACCAGCAGAAGCCAGAAGGAACCTACCAGAAGTCAGGACATCTGCCCAACAACAGGGACCTTGATATTTTCTGGGCTTCTTGTTGCTTGGGGAGTCAGGTGAAATCTGCTGAGACAAGCACCCTGGGTATTTACAGACCACAGAGAACTGCTGCTCACTCCAAGAGTCTCAAGAATTACATGCCCTTTAAAATTTCAGGTCAGATCTTGTTAACCAGGAAGCCCCAGGGTATGTTCAGACACTTTGTGGCCCTGGAGTCTCACGGACACTGAATATAACATGAGAAAGCAGTGGACAACTGCCCAAGACGTGCAAGTCTTTGCCAGTTAACAGATTCTTGCAGTAATGCGACTAGAAGCGAGTCTGTATATAACACAATTATCAGTCTGTCCTGCAGACGCTTCTAAATAAGAGGTTTTTAATATAGCTACAGGTATGCCACCGAATGTACACAGTTGTAGAAAATATTTTTTCGATGATGGGGTTATTCAGAGAAAATACAAATCAGGGTTAACAATGAGAGCTTAGATATTATGCAGGAAACTCGGGACTCTCTATCTTTCTGATACCCACGGACAAATATTAACTCATGAGCAGTTGTTCTTCATTTACCCCATGTTAATCACTAAGTAGGTCCTAAGAACATGATGAACAAGAGGGATGAGAGTCGCAGAGAGAGTAAACAAAGGTATAAAGTAATCACAGGTCAGGAAGAAGCACTGGCAGTTTGGGGGCGCTGCTTCACACGTGGGGGGTCACTGAAGTGCTCGCTGAGGGGCTGACATTTAGGCTGAGACCTGAAGGTGGAAGGAGGCACCAGCTTGAGAAGAGGCAGGACAGAGGGAGAAGCAAAGACTATGAGACAGGAAGCTAAGGCACAGCAGAGGAGAGGAGGAGGAGAAGGGGAGTGGGGGGTGCGGTCTGAGACCCTGCAAAACCACGCAGCACAAGGGAAGGAAGAAAATATGTGCATGCAGAGGGCCGGTGGTAGAAACAGTCCTCACAGAGAAAAAAGGAAAGGTTCTCTCGCAACTCTCCAGGCCAGGACCTATGAAAGCAGCTTTCACGTGTGTGATATCTATGTCACCGAATTCTGAAATGTGTAATTCCTCATATACCCACAGGTTGAGATGTGCACCTCAAAAAACAGAACATCAGAAAGGAAGAAAAGAAAGCTGGAGAAGTGAGGCTGTTTGTCCGCAGTCGGAAAACCTGAAGCAGCCTGGCTCTAAAGTCCACGCTCCCCCATCACGCCTTCTGTTCCTGGAATATAATTTAACAGTTGCCCCCAAACTTAACTTGGCCTCCCACTGCCCCTGCTTTGCTCCTATTCCTGGAAATGCCCTGTATGTCCCCTTTTAAGGTTCAGCTTGGCTTCTGCCTCATCCGCAAAACTGTTCAGGGTGACTCGAGGTGCACACGGCTCCCCCCGTGCCCTGGACTCGTCCAGCCCTCGGCAGCAGTAAGTGCTCCCTGGGCCCCTTCCTCTCTCAACACTTGAACCTGTGCTCACCCCAAGCCGGTGTCGAGCTTACAGTGCCTGCACAGGGCAGGTGCCTGAGAAACACGTGCCACAGGACGGGATTCTTTTCGGTGAATCTTGGTCAACTGTAAACCCGTGGACGTCTGCACGGTGCCCATGGCAGTCTGAAGTCTGCAGGGACAGTGGTGGCTCCGAGACACTCAGACTGTCAATACCTGATCCCCCTTCTCTTGGTCAATTTATTTACGGTGTTTTTGTTGCAGGCCTGGCACAATATATGAGATATTTATTCCTTACAGATCTGATAGTCAACGTTATCAAGAGAAACAAGGATTCAATTCAGGTCAACAAATATTTGCTGAATTCCCAGTAGGTGTAGAACATTCAAGTTTAAAGGGAGTAGGGTGGAGTGAGGCAACAGACAGTTTGTATATTACGGGAGAAGACTGCATGAAGGAGAGACAGGAGACAGGTTGTTCGTTCCAAGTCCCTTTGTACCTGGGAGGCAGCTTCATCTGGCAGGAGGAGCCTGAGTGCTGGCAGAGCGCGCTGCTCACAAACGCACCCCTCACCCCCAGCCCGCTCTGACTCTCTGAGCAATACCAAGGCTGCTGAGCACTAATAGCCTTGGAATGTTTGCCAGTGCCCGGCTGCACGGCCTTGGCATCAAGGAGACAGATGTTTGTCAGGGAATGGCAGGGCCCCGCGCCTATGGCACACAGAAGCACTGGGAATGCTGGGGAGAATGGCTGCAGCCATTACTCTCCGTCAGTGCTAGTCAATTTCATACCCTCTTCAACGCTGATAATAGATAATCTTGTGGGAAGCAGGCCAAGTTTCCTAACAGCTCCATGCAAACTGCTCCCTGATGCCCAACAGCTTACTCTGGTCTCTCGCAGAAAACAAAACAATACCCCCTCAAAAAGAAAAGAAAAGAAAAAACAACAAGCAAAAACCAAAGCTTATTCCAGCTTCGCCTCAGACAAAGCACCTGGTGGTGCCAATGCTCTGATCTTCTAGGACAGCTCCTTCTGGGTTATTTGGGAAGGAGGATGCTCTTAGGAACAGGGCGGCCTGGCTTACTTAACAGTTACACAGGAATTTCAAAGGGAGCTAGGAAAATCTAGTAACAGCAGCAGCTAAGTACTGAGTAAGGTACTGACATACTTTATGCTTGGGCTTCATAATAGCACTGAAAGGGAGGTGTTACGTCCATTTTACAGATGAGAACATGAAAGCTCAGAGAGGGGACTTCTCTGTAAGTCCAGTGGTTAAGAAGCTGCCTGCCAACACAGGGGACATGGGTTTGAACCCTGGTTCAGGGAGATCACACATGCCACAGAGCAACAAAGCCTCTTGAGTCCTCGCTCTGCAACAAGAGAAGCCACTATGATGAGAAGCCCTCACACTGCAACGGAAAGTAACCCCAGCTCACTTCAACTGGCCTGTGTGCAGCAATAAAGATGCAGAGCAGCCAAAAAAAAAAAAAAAAGGTTGGGGGAGGTCAACTCATTTGTCCAAAGTCTCAGAGCTAGGAAGCAGCAGAGCTCAAGTTCAAATCCTGGCTTATCTGGCTCCCTACGCTTCATGTTTACCTTACCACTAGACTGCTGCTCTTCTATACAGAAGACAGCAGCCAATCAACCTCTTACTGTGCTTTTCATTTATTCCATTTTCAAAAAATGGCAGAGTTACCAGAGTATGTTCACCTGAACCTGAGGGAAAACATTAAGTTGGAGGGGACTTGAGAGACCCCTTTGCTGAAGCCACGTTATAGCTAAGAACCCGGGCTACATGAGGCGTGGTGACAAGGCAAGGCAAGTGGTGATTCTGAGGTAGGTGCCTGCACTCAAATCCTAGTCCTCGGGCTCCCAGGCGTTCCTGCTACCAGCCCTGAAAACCTCCTACAGCAGATAACTTGGGCGACGCCATCACAGCTGGAGTTCTAGTTGTCCTGGGGCTGTCTCCCTACAAAAGTCTAAGGAAAGTTCAATCTGTTTCTAATTACCGTCAGTCTAAGAAAAAGAATACACCACTTTGGCATTTTAACAATCACTAAGTATCGACCATGTACACACTGCTGTAAAGGGAAGAAAACATGGAAAAGGAAAGTTTAAGCAAAGAATAAAATAGGGGGGGTGATGTGTGTGGAATGAAAGGACTGTGTGTAGAATATGCTGGTATCTGAAGTCCAGACTCAGAACTTAAGAGTCTCTGCCACTTGTCTTGTAGTAGTCTCATCATATAAAAGAAGACAGTCCCAGTCAATCAATCCAATCAATCAACAAACATCTGAGGACTCACCAGGTTTAGATAGCACAAGGAAACCACAAGAATGACACAGTTACTATCTCCTGCTGTTTATAAGTGAAGGTATATTTTGTGAAAGGGAATGGGTAGCTAAGAAGGACACAGACAGCAAGGTCACTGTCTTCCCTGAGCTCTAGTCTCTCACCTTGGCCTGAGGCACAGCTTGAGGGAAGATGCTTGTGTGATTCCCAATGCACACAGCTCTGCCTCACGGCTGGCTTGCCCCGACAACACAGAAGTGGGGGCTGCGGAGGCACGCGCTCCCACCAGTGAGGCTCCAAAGCCTCAAGTGTGTCTTTAAGGCAGAGTGAAAAAAGAGAGTGACACAGCAAACCAAGATCACAAAGAAAACGACTCTGAAAAAAGCAAGAAAAGGATCATTTGTAACCTGACCGAAGACTGAGGAGTGTCTTGTAGGGAAGACAATACAAATCGGACATTAACCAACAGATATGAAAACCTGTCCTGATTACAGAGACAGATGAGAAAGCTACCGAGGCCAGAGATGGCAGAGAACAAAATAGAAGGAGGTGAAAATACAGGAGGTAGGGTAACGTCCGTGTTAAGTCCGGCCCTTCAAGAAAGACAGCAAGCAGGTTTCACCTCTCCCAGCGACCATCGCATCAGACAGTGTGGCTCAGTCACTGCGACCCGGTGTGCGGGCCAGGCCGCGGAGCTCTGAGCTCCCTTCTCTAGGTCTCCAGGTTCCATCTGCAAATGCAGGAACTGGATTCAGTGACCTCCCAGTTTCCTTCCAGTGCCTCCCTATGACTACTGAAGCCAGCAAGTGTGTGTGCCAAGACACACTCTGCCAGTGTGGTACCAAGTCACAGCACTGTGCCATGGTCAGGTTTTCAAGGAGGAGCTCTTGTCAGGGGTACCTGTGCTACCACCCAGACTCCCAGGTCAGCCCTGGATCAACCGTACACATCCGCCCTCTTTAGGGACTTCAATCCTGTTAGAAGAGCAGTTATAATCGCTGGCAGACCATCCCCTGCTCAGGATGACATGATAACTAGCACATGAGGGCAGATGGCATCTTTGTCCTGGCCTGTCCAGTGGGGAGATACGAGGTGCGCAGGGACCCAAATGGAGTGCAAGTCAAGAAGAGCTGGCAAGAGACAGGCACGGATACATACGTGCTTTTCCCCTTCAATCTTCTTGTCGGCCACCTGCACTGCATCCAGATACTTAAAATGCAACTCCATCAGCCTGTCAACCTGAAAGAGAGGTGTTTCACAGGCATGAGTGAGAAGGGAAGAGAATACCAGGGCAAGAGAACAGCAGAGCTCCTATTCATCTCACTGTCGCTCCACACAAAGGGAGAGCCCCTCTACCACTTCTCACTGCGGATCTGAGCTTTGCCTTGGAACACATCAGGAACGGATCAAACAGCTGGGGCAGAACAAAGCAAATGCTTAGCATAGATACTGAACACAGGTCCATTCCCAAAGGACACCATGTGTTCCCAGCCCTCCTTGGACTCCCCTGAAATTCAAGCTGTTAAAAACAAATAAATCAATAAAAATTCAAGTCCTTTCTTGCAAAGAAGAGGAGCTTGAAGTTACATACTTGACATTCACTCAGAACTTTACCGAAACTTCTTTTTTTCAAACTGAAACCTTTCATGTTCGGATTCTGCCCCAGAGCTGATCTTTTTTTAAAAAGGTCTGAGTAAAATCTCTTTAGTTGCTTTTGAGTGAGAACAGAGTGCAAGAAAAACTCCTTCAGCAACTTAAAAAAAGCCCTGACTTTTGCTTAGCAGTAACCTAAAAACCAGTTTCAAACTTAGCAAAAGTCGCTTCAAATATGGCCCATGGAACACTCACTAGGTTTGAAAAAGTTTGTTATTTTCCCCCCTTAGACTTCACCCCATAGACTGTAGCCCACCGGGCTCCTCTGTTCATGGGATTCTCCCAGCAAGAGTACTGGAGTGGGTTGCCATTTCCTCCTCCAGGGGATCTTCCTGCCCAGGGACTGAAACAGCATCTCTTGTGTCTCCTGTATTGGCAGGAGGATTCTTTTATCACTGAGCCACCTGGGAAGCCTGTTTACCCATGGGCTGGTATTAATAATAGTTGTTGCTTCAACATGGCATCAGACAGGAAGACTGTGCCCACACCTTCCCTGGTTAACAAGGAAGACCCTGAAATCATACAGGTTTCAGTTTACAAAGTATTCTCATATCCACTATTTCCTTAAACATTAGAAAAACCTGATAAGGTAGGCAGGGAAGACAGAGAGCAATCCTCATTTTAAAGATGAGGAAACTAACACATAGACATTAGATGACGTCACCAGGGTGACATGACTGCTAAGATGTTCTCTATCCTAACCTGATGGCCTTTTTTTTTTTTCAGACAACAGTTGCATTTATTTCTATTACTTATATGGGAGCAAATGGTTTCACTGCATGTTAAGAATTTTTAAAGCACTGACTTCATCTTTTCCTCCTCATCTTAATGACCCATAATGGTACATTAGTGTGAATGGTTTCAAAATATTTGGGGTTGGGGAAATTGCATTTGGAAATGAGAGGCAGGACAACCAGAAAACCCTCTGAGACCCAGAGCCATGGGGCCCAGACGTTGCAGAAGACATCCTAGGGCAGGATCACTCTCCCCAGCACGCCTCAGATCGCACTGGGGAGATGGCCCTTTTCTACCCTTGGGTCCTGGCCCCATCTTACAGTCCACCGAGCGCCTACCTTCTCACTGTCATTTTCAGTGAATTTATTTAGAAGCCGGGTCCGCTGCTGCCCTCTCAGGTTCCGCAGGAGGGAGGCGAGGATCGAACAGACATGCTCTGGGTTGGGAAGGAGAAAAGAGAACACGCTGTGATCAGAGCAGTAATTATTACCTCTCTTCAAGCCTGATCTGGTTCTATTGAAGGAGGAATAAGCAGGCCTTCCCTGACTGCGGCTATTGATTAATAAGACAAGAACCTAAACTGTGTCAATGGAAAACTAAACTGATTTTCACAGACAGCGCAAGAAATATATTCAAAGGGGATTACATCCCCAAGGACAACTTGAGCAACTGAATCAAAACTAAGTTAGAATTTCTGTTCTGCCTGGAATTAATTGAGTTCTATTGTCCACAACAGAACCTCAAACTAATCCCCCCATTTACAGAAAAAACCTGTGAACAGTGTATGAATACTAACCGTGAGGGGAGCATGCGATGAACAAATAAGACATGTTCCATAATATTCTCAAATTATCTTAAAACTTTCCCAAGCAAATATCCCAGAATTAAATAAAAAATATGATGGGGTCCCAGAGCGATCACTTACATTCTGGTGCAGCTATAATCCTTACCTTTTTAAAGACAGCTGGATAGTAAGTACTTCAAAATGATAACTGTTTTTTCTCAGTTCACATAACCTATGGGCTTCTATTATGAGATACTATTATTCTAGCCAGGGCAGAAGAGGGTAATTGAAAGGTATATTATATAGGCTTCAGCTGTTAAGAGGTTCTTTTCTTTAAAAAGAATTTTTAAAATCAAGAATAATGAACTTGAAAAGGAGATGGCAGAGAAACGTTTATTTTGAAATAAAATGCCCACAGTGTGGGCAACAAATATTTTGTTTAGAAAACTGAGCAAAGAACACCTTCATATGCCAAAGTTACCGTGAGCTCTCAAAAAGTCATCTGATTATTAAAGTCACAAGGAAGAATTCTTACGGTAGCACAGATACAATTTGGTATTTGTTTTTTTCCTCACTTATATCAGAAGTATTCCTCACTACTTCATTTCCCCAGTCTCCTAATGTGAGAGTTATTCACCTTATTCCAGCTACCTTCACCTCCCTGGGGATCTCATCTAGTCCCACAGCTTTAAAGACCAGTTGCACGCGTGTGTGCGCAGTTGTGTTCGACTTTTTGCGACCCCACGAACTGTAGCCTGCCAGGCTCCTCTATCCATGGAATTTTCCTAGGCAATAATACTGGAGTGGGTTGCCACTTCCTACTCCAGGGGATCTTCCTGACTCCGGGATTGAACCTGTCTCTCTTGTGTCTCCTGCGTTGGCAGGTGGATTCTTTACCACTGCACCACTTACATGCTGACTACTCCCAAACTCTACAGGTCAGTTCTGTTCTCTGAACACAGGTTCATGCATTCATCCGTCTACCTGCTCTCTCCACTTGGTTGTCTAACAGGTCCTTTAAACTGAACATGTCCAAAAACAAGTTCCTGACCTTTCTCCTTAGACCTGTGACCACAGTCTTATCCACTGAGTTATTGGCAACCATGCTCTCCAGATTCTCAAGTCAAACGCAGTGGCGATACCCTTGATTCTCCTCTTTCTCACACATCCCACAGAAACCTTGTCAGCTGTACCTTAAATTACATCCAGAATTCCTTCTCTTCTTACTGCTGCACCACCACCCCCAATGCCATTCATAATTCTGGTGCACAGCACCATCATCTCTTGCTGGGAATACTCAACAACAGCCTGCTTGTGGGACTCCGCGTCCACCCTTGCCCCCTTCGCCTTGGTCTCCATAGCGTGGTCAGTTAAAACCTAAGTCACACCCTGTCCTTGTTCTGTGTAAAACCCAACTCACTCAGACTAAATGCTGTTTTCTAATGTCAGACACGCTCCTGTCCTGGGGCCTCTGTGCTTACTGTTTTCCCTGCCTGAGATACTCCTCACCAGAGTATCTGCGCGGCTCAATCCTCAGATCCAGTCTTACTCAACTGTCCTCTTCTCAGTGAGGCTTTTCTTTGACCACCCCATCTGAAAACAAAAAGCCCCAATGCTGCCTATTTCCAAGTCTCATCTGCTTTATTTTTCCCTTCAGCATGCATTATCTTCTAATGCGCTGTGTAAGTTATTTGTTTTGTTTACTGCTGCCCTTCAATTAGAATATAAGCTCCTTGAAGGAAGGGATTTTAGTCTGCTTTGCTCATTGATATATCCCTGGCCTCACAACAATGTCTGGCACATAGTAGGTGTTTCAGAAACACTTGCTGAATGTATGGGAAGAAAGCAGGTTTTCAGTGCAAGTTTCTGGTGGTAGTGGTGGGAGGTGGGGAGAACCAGACAAACAAACCACTCTTGAATTCTGGGTATTTTTCAAATGCCTCTGGATAATAGCTTTCACCTTTTGTACACCGTGCCTATCCCAAGTTCAGAGTAAGAGCACCTCTGCATTGGTAATATACTCACCAGTTACAAAATGGTCCTTAAAGATATTTTGCATTTGGGAATGAGTGGATGACTTTTTCCTAGGGAGCCATGATTTGAATAAAAGAACTCTAATCAGTAGATTCACTTTTTTAAGTATAAAGTTTTTAATAAAATACACTGTTCAGTTCAGTTCAGTTCAGTCGCTCAGTCGTGTCCGACTCTCCATGACCCCATGAATCACAGCATGCCAGGCCTCCCTGTCCATCACCAACTCCCGGAGTTCACTCAAACTGAGAGAGGTATTAAACAGCTTCTCAAGGTGACTCCAGGGTCACCCCAATATCTTTCTGCTAACTTTTGTTGTGAAGCTGGGATTGAGGTGCTTTAATCTCTATCCTGAACACAAAGGAAGGGGAAGGGAACAGGAGTGGGGCGAGATGAGAAAAAACATCCTGAACCTGAGGTAAGGACAGTGAACCAAGACGGCTCAGCTCAGGGTAACAAAATAGAACAAGAAACGATGTCTTTGGAGGCTCATGGCAGGCAAAAAAAAAAAAAACACACACAAACAACTTCTGTGTATGTCAAGGGGAAAAGATTACAGGAAGGAAGACAGGGGGATATAATCAGTTCTGTAATCTTGGGCCAAACAACTGGATGTGACTCTGATCTCTTCAGCTGGTGAACAGATGTGGGACAGGTCATAATAAAAGCTGTGAATTTTAACAAGCTTAGTTCTGAAACTTTGAAACTACTCAGCGTGACAACTGGTAACAACCTCCATGTATGTGTATATATATATGTATGACAATCTGACAACCATAGAGGAAGGAAAAAAAAAAGATCAGCCCGGAGATCTCACAGATTATCTGGGCCAAATCTCTTATTGTACAGATAGAAAAATCGAGGTCCGGAGAGAAGCGACTTGTCCACACAGCTAACTGGTGAAAGAGGCAGAACTCAAACTTCAGACGACTCCCTCATTCACTGACCACTTATCTCTGTTCTTGACAAGCACTTGGTGATCAGAGCTTCCAAACAACACATATCCCTAACCTTAAGGAGGTGCTTATTTCATGGGGAAAACAAAACAAGAACTACAGTGCAGGGTGCCAAGTTTCATCATTAAGGTAGGCAGAGGGGATGTGAGGAGCACAGATGAAGCATAGTGGACCTAGAGGGATTCCCACTGGAGGTAAGGAACAACTGAAAATCATAAAAGCAAACAAAACAAAAAAATCATGGCTGACAACTAAGTAGAGAAGATAGAGCACTCCAGGAAGAAGGAGCAATATATGCAAAGGCCAGTTTGGATGGAGTGTTACATACACATGAGGGAGGCGAGGCCAGTCAGGTGGGGAAGAGTCTAGGCGAGGCCAGTCAGGTGGGGAAGAGTCTGGAGAGCAAAGTCACAAAAATCCACAAATGAATTTTAAGCTGGAGACAGACAATACTAGATAAGAGTTTAGCCCAATCCTTGGCTGCTAGATTCCTTTCAGAGATCAACATCAGGAAAATATTTCTCTTTCCTGATGAATTTTTTGTTTACCTGAGTTCCTGCTTTGCCTTGGCTACCAGGAAGCTCAAAGATGAGTCTATGTTCAACCACAGGAATCAATTTTTTTAAATTGCTTTACTACTGATTCGTTCTGTCCTCCACTAATGAATTTTTAAAATCAAAGTGATGGGTGCATAATTAATGGCTATATAGTTACGGTTAAAAACCAAACTATACAAAAAGGTATAAATGGCCCTACACACACACACACAGGTTTTCTCTTCTATATCTTTCTGTATCAACACATTTTTTATTTTAAATGGTTATGCAGAATTTCACTTATTTATCATAATTTAACTAATGTCCCTAATCATGGTTATTTTACATGGTTTCCAGTTTTGGGTTGTTTTGTTTTTGCTGTTATAAATAATGCCACAATGAACATCCATGAACACATATTCTGGTACTTATACCTTTATTTCTGGCATGGATACACTTTTGCATGCACCTAGCACTGGGAGTGGGTGAGTCTAAAGGCACTGACATACCTAATGTTGAAAAACTAAAAGAAAGCACAGATGACTGACCTAGGGCCCATGCTATTACTGCAGGAAGAAATATCACTTCCACATGCACAGGGCTGCGGTGAGGGGTGGGTGGAGGAAGGGGATACTGAAGACAGAAACACACCAGTCTGTTTCTACTGCATATATTGTTTCCTAGGAGCTGGAGATAACTTGGTCTACAAAATAGTTCAAAAAGAAGCCCAAACTTACCAGGCCAATTCAACTGAGGTCTATGGATTTGCCTATAGTTAATAAAGGACAGAGAAACCCAGAAAAGAAAAATATTTTTTTGAAAGACACTGACGGATGGTCTTCCAAGAAGGCTGTACCAACTGACTTTCACTCTCAGTATGTGTATGTATGCATTGTATACGTATAAAAAGCTTTGATGATTACCTTTATTGTGGGGGAAGCATGTAACTTAGTAGGAAAAGCTTACGTTTTGGAGTTGGACAACATGGTTTAAATAGAAGCTCCTACCACTTGCTCAAGAACGTGACCTTAAGTAAGTTAACTAACCAGTGTGTGCATGTAGGTGTGTGCTGTGCAACATGAACATACACATACATCACACAGACACACTGAGAGTGGAAGCATATTGTAAAAGAGTAGCTGTTCTCTCATATCCTCACTCAGATTGGATATTATCCAACTTAGAAATTATGATAACCTGGTAGGTGAAAAATGGAATCTTCTTTTGATTAGCACGTTTTTGTTCTTGTTATGAATGAGGTCAAACTCCTTTGCTGATGTTTACTGACCATTTGTATTGCTCCCTGTGTGAAGTGCCTGGCCTTACATCCTTTGCCAATTTTTATTTCTAGGAGCTCTTTATGAATTAAGAATATTACCCTTTTGTCTTTTATACTGCAAATATTTCCTCCAGTTTGACATCTGTCTTGACAAATTCTTACTCAAAGCCAAGATTTAGCATCGCCACATTGTTTTGCTGTAAATTGCTTCAAAATCCTATCTGAAAATAAAAGTAAAAAGGGTACAATAATAACTGTCACCAGTTGACTGTGTATTATAGCAGTAGGATTGACTCTGTATACAATATTTTCAATGAATCTTCACTAGTAAGCTATGAGAAAGGTACTACTCTTATTTCTGTATTATAATACAGAATCCAAGTATCAGTGTGATTAATCAACTTACTTAAGGTCATGTCCTTCAGAGAGTGTTGTCTGACTCCAAAATGTAAACTTTTCTAATAGGTTACATGCTTCCCACATGTAAAAGGTAATCCAAAGCTGTTAAAAAGGAAAACAAAATATCAGAAACTAAACTGTGCAAAGCCCAAAAATGTGCTTCATGAGGGGCTCACTGAGTCCAAAAGATAGGTACTATGCAAATGTGAATGAAGAAAAAACTCAGCAGTTCCAATGAGAGGAAAATGAAGTGAAAGGCCATCTGGAGGTAAGACATGACTAACAAACCCTCTTTTCTCTTCACTCTTTCCAGAAGTAATTTCTAGTAGAGTCCAAATAAAGAATGGAGCAGTTCTACAAAATACTGAACCAGAACTTCTCAGTAATTCCCTTGTTTCATCTTCCTGATTAAGATGGATGAGGAACTTAAGAAAATGTTCCTCTTTGTGGCTCGGCCAAGTGGCCTGCAGGATCTTAGTTCTCTGACCAGGGATCAAACTCGGGGCCCTGTTAGCAGAATCCTAAGTTCCAAAGAATATCAAGGAGAGATAAGAAAGCCTTCCTCAGCGATCAGCGTAAAGAAATAGAGGAAAATGATAGAATGGGAAAGACTAGAGATCTCTTCAACAAAATTAGAGATACCAAGGAAACATTTCATGCAAAAATGGGCTCGATAAAGGACAGAAATGGTATGGATCTAACAGAAGCAGAAGATATTAAGAAGAGGTGGCAAGAATACACAGAAGAACTGTACAAAAAAGATCTTCAAGACCCAGATAATCACGATGGTGTGATCACTTACCTAGAGCCAGACATCCTGGAATGTGAAGTCAAGTGGGCCTTAGAAAGCATCACTATGAACAAAGCTAGTGGAGGTGATGGAATTCCAGTTGAGCTATTTCAAATCCTAGAAGATGATGCTGTGAAAGTGCTGCATTCAATATGCCAGCAAATTTGGAAAACTCAGCAGTGGCCACAGGACTGGAAAAGGCCAGTTTTCATTCCAATCCCAAAGAAAGGCGATGCCAAAGAATGCTCAAACTACCGCACAATTGCACTCATCTCACACGCTAGCAAAATAATGCTCAAAATTCTCCAAGCTAGGCTTCAACAGTACCGTGAACCGTGAACTTCCATATGTTCAAGCTGGATTTAGAAAAGGCAGAGGAACCAGAGATCAAATTGCCAACATCTGTCAGATCACTGAAAAAGCAAGAGAGTTCCAGAAAAACATTATTTCTGCTTTATTGACTATGCCAAAGCCTTTGACTATGGATCACAACAAAATGTGGAAAATTCTGAAAGAGATGGGAATACCAGACCACCTGACCTGCCTCTTGAGAAACCTGTATGCAGGTCAGGAAGCAACAGTTAGAACTGGACATGGAACAACAGACTAGGTCCAAATAGGAAAAGGAGTATGTCAAGGCCGTATATTGTCACCTCGCTTATTTAACTTATATGCAGAATACATCATGAGAAATGCTGGGTTGGATGAAGCACAAGCTGGAATCAAAATTGTTGGGAGAAATATCAATAACCTCAGATATGCAGATGACACCACCCTTATGGCAAAAAGTGAAGAACTGAAGAACCTCTTGATGAAAGTCAAAGAGGAGAGTGAAAAACATGGGTTAAAGTTCAACATTCAGAAAACTAAGATTATGGCATCTGGTTCCATCACTTCATGGGAAATAGATGGGGAAACAGTGGAAACAGTGTCAGACTTTATTTTTGGGGGCTCCAAAATCACTGCAGATGGTGACTGCAGCCATGAAATTAAAAGACGCTTACTTCTTGGAAGGGAAGTTATGACCAACCTAGACAGAATAGTAAAGAGCAGAGACATTACTTTGCCAACAAAGGTCCGTCTAGTCAAGGCTATGGTTTTTCCCGTGGTCATGTATGGATGTGAGAGTTGGACTGTGAAGAAAGCTGATCACCGAAGAATTGATGCTTTTGAACTGTGGTGCTGGAGAAGACTCTTGAGAGTCCCTTGGACTACAAGGAGATCTAACCAGTCCACCCTAAAGGAGATCAGTCCTGAGTGTTCATTGGAAGGACTGATGTTGAAGCTGAAACTCCAATATTTTGGCCACCTCATGCAAAGAACTGACTCACTGGAAAAGACCCTGATGCTGGGAAAGACTGAAGGCGAGAGGAGAAGGGGACGACAGAGGATGAGGTGGTTGGATGGCATCACCGAACATGAGTTTGGGTGGACTCCAGGAGCTGGTGATGGACAGGGAGGCCTGGCGTGCTGCAGTCCATTGGGTCGCAAAGAGTCGGACACGACTAAGTGACTGAACTGAATTGAACCACTGGATGGTCAAGGAATTCCCATGAGAATGTTCTTTGTATGTCTCAACAAGATGAGGTGTGGGGTGCTGGTGGCACAGGGAAGGTATCAGGAGCTGTAATTTTCACAAAAGAAAATGTAATAAACAAAAGAATCATTTCTTCTGGAACTAGATAATATTAACATGCATTTCCATAACTCATCACAGCCTGGAGCAGGAGATACTTTGACCAATCACAGTGGTGTGCTAAGAACAAATGACATATACCTGGTTGCTTGGGATTTTTAAGTAAAGGACAGGTTGCCCATTTCAGGAGACCTGAATCTGCCTATATTCTTTCCGTCTCTCTCTTTCTCTGAGTGCTGTGGCTGGCTGTAGGTCACCGGTGCCTGCCAGAGAGGAAAATACTTCATCCACCCCAAGTTTTGTGCCTGTACGTGAGCACAAACACACACACACGGTTTCATTAGCCACTAATAAATGTAGCTTCCCTTGGAACAGATCTCGGCCCAAGGTGGTGTCAGTTTTTCATGGACTGAGGAGATGGGGAGGGCTGCTGGCAAAGAAGGCAGGGGAGATAACAGGTTTATCTGCAGGCCAGCACCGCTCAGCGGCTCTGTCATTTCCACAGGATAACATGGGGGTGAAGGATGGCTACGGGGCTGTCAACACAGACAGGGTAGATGTGGTGGCTCCCACTGCAGAGAACAATCTCTCCAGTAGGGCCCAGGAAGAAAAGTGTACACACACACACACACTAAAGGAATCCACAAGGCTCCAGAGGGGGGGAAGCCCAAGCAAACCTACACTTTGAAGTCACTAGGTAAGCAGGCGGGGATCCTGGTGGAGTATTAGAGAGCCAGCACTGAAACTGTGCGCCCGTGTGAGTCCCTGCCTGCTGCGTGTCTTGCTTAACAGTCAGACAACTGGCTGCCTCGCACACTAATTAGTGAAACTGCTTTAGAGGGGTGGCTCTGGCCCATGCTTCCCCCAGATCAACTCTTCAGGGTCTCTCAAGAGTGATTAACAATGAGTTAGATGCTCCCCGGGTATATTAAAAAAAAAGTCGCTCAGTTGTGTCCGACTCTTTGCATGGACTGTAGACTGCCAGGCTCCTCTGTCCATGGAATTCTCCAGGTAAGAATAATGGAGTGGGTTGCCATTCCCTTCTCCAGGGGACCTTCCCGACACAGGGATCAAACCCAGGTTTCCTGCAAAGCAGGCGGATTCTTCACCAGCTGAGCCACCAGGGAAGCTCTGGTGCATATGCAAGGTATAAGCCTTGGTATATGCAAGGGGGCTAAAAGTTTGATTCTCTAGGGTCAGTTAGAATTCTGTAATTTTCAGAGCTGAAAGGAGAATCAGAATTCTTCAGTTCAATTTGTCTCGGATTTCTAGTATAGAAACAATAGCCCTGATAAAGTATGTGATTTGCTTCCAGTCAAAAGTCACTTTCCAGGCCACTGAAATCTAGATCTGCAATTTGTGGCACCCCCCTCCCCACCCCCACCACATTTTTTTCTTCTTAAAATCATGATAAACACTTCTGAGAATCTGATGAACCCTTATGTATATACTATTGTCTCTCTCACACACACACAAACACACACATCAGAGTGTTCTCATCTCTTAGGGATGACTCTTTGGGTTAAGAACCCAGATAAGAAGTCTTTCCATAATGGCACAACCAGACTGTGGCCGTCACTCGAACCAGAGTCTTACATACAGTGTGTACCAATTTTGTAGAGAGTAAGATGGAACTGCATTTCCCGTCCTTATTCCTAAAGAAGAATGGTCCAAATCCCAACAGGCTAACATCAGCTTTCTCTGTGAGGAGAGCTACTCAACCACACAGGCCTGTAAACAACTAGGTCTATCAGTGTCTACTGCTGAGAGGGGCGCTGAGAGGACTAACTTCTGGGACCTCCTCCAGAAACAGCAAGTGAATGAATGAATGATTGATGTGGGGCTTTCGGACTTGGATTCAAATCTTGCTTCTGGCATTCACTAGTTGGTTAAACTAATTTGGTTGGTTTAATTTCTGAGCCTCAGTTCTCTTATTTGTAAAGTGGGGCTGTACCTTCTATCTATTAAGTCCATTGTATCAAATGAGCCATGTGCACAGTAGGCACTCAACAGACATCGGTTTGAGGCCCGCTGCGCTAAAAAAGAGCATCACAAGAGATTCTCTCACTTAGGCACCTGCCAAAATTGTCAACTTGATCCTTCCATGTTGCATCCTGATCACATGTTGGCCTCTGAACATGTTTCAGTCAGCCTAGGTTATTCTAACTAGCTCCTGCTGAGAAAAACAGGAACTTGAATCACTTGACTTTCTCAGCTGATAGGGTTATTTTCTACAACTCGAGATTTGTTCTAACCCTAAATGGAACAAGGCCAACTTCACTCAGACTCTTTAATCCCACAATAAATTAAAATAAAGAGCTTTATGTGTGGTTGCCTTTATAGCAGCCAAATAATACAAGATTCTGGGAGACCTGTGGACAGCCCTGAGGTGGGTAGTTGGCTATTTAACAGTAGGCTGAAGGACAGGGACATCTAAGCAGAGGTGGTCCTTTCTTTTAACAAAACTAAATGACCGCCGAAGAATTGATGCTTTTGAATTGTGTTGTTGGAGAAGACTCTAGAGTCCCTTGTACTGCAAGGAGATCCAACCAGTCCATTCTAAAGGAGATCAATCCTGGGTGTTCATTGGAAGGACTGATGCTAAAGCTGAAACTCCAATACTTTGGCCACCTCATGCGACGAGTTGACTCACTGGAAAAGACTCTGATGCTGGGAAAGGTTGGGGGCGTGAGGAGAAGGGGACGACAGAGAATGAGATGGCTGGATGGCATCACCGACTCTGTGGACATGAGTTTGAGTGAACTCCGGGAGTTGGTGATAGACAGGGAGGCCTGGTGTGCTGTGATTCATGGGGTCGCAAGAGTCATACATGACTGAGCGAATGAACTGAACTGAAACATACTTTGCCATGGTAATCATTTGCCTTTTGATCTTGCTGCAAGAGCTGAAAACACAACACACAATCTGCAGAGGAAATGAAAAAGATGTTCTCCTTTATGAGTTTCATAATCACAGACAACTAATCGCAAGGCACAAAGTAGTACATACACCAACCATTCCTTTACTCAAACTTCTAAGTGCCCACTACGTGCCAGACAATGTACTAAACACTGGGATTGCAGAGATGAAGGAAGATGGTCCCCTCTAGAGAAGCTATTCTGCATTGTCTTATGAGCAAGGCTGGGTGTATTACATGGCAAGGAAACGTCTGTGAGCTCACAGCTCCAAGTTTTCTGTGGTAAAGTTGGTACATGAAGCTAGGATTTTGGGTTCTAGGAGCACATTTAATTCCTGAAGCACAGATCTGGACCACATTCTCAAACCCTGGGACAAATGGACTACTATTTGCATTAACGAGTCTCCTAAGGTGAGGACTGGGGTGGAAGTGGAAAACAGGGAAGAACAGCAACAATCTCCAAAGGTGACTTCCTCCTCTTTCCATGACTCTGGATTTCAGGGGGTCCTGCTTGCATCTTTGTTGGAGTTTTGGTCCCATGAGGCAGGGGAAGATCATATTCACCAGAAAGGAAGAGGAGGCACTAACCAGCTGAGCTGGGCCACAGGACGGTCTTTGGCATAGGAACGGACACTAGTTCATTTATTCATAAGACAGACTCCTACAACATACAAGATGCAGAGTTTGGGGACGGAGACAATCAGACAAGAATTCTGCCCTCTAGGTCACTCAGGTATATTATGTCTACAATTACGTGACAGAAAGTGACAGTGAATGGGAAACGGGCAGAAACTACTAGGGAGGCAAATACTCTTCCAGCGAGGATACCTGGGGGAACTGGTAGGCAAGACGGCACTTGGACTGAGCCTTGAAGAGAAGTAGGCAAGAGAAGAGCAATGGGAACAACGGTGTTCCGAGCAGACGGACAAACATGATGCAAAGGCATGAAGCTGGAGTGCACCAGGTACAGACAAAGAACTGGGAAGAGATCAGTGTGGTGGGAGGGAAGGGGGATAAAAGGTAATTAGTGTGGCAGCCTGGATGGGAGGGGGGGTGGGGATAGGATGGATACATGTATATATTTGGCTGAGTCCCTTTGCTGCTCACCTGAAACTATCACGACATTGTTAACTGGCTACACACCAATAAAAAAACTAAACGTTGAAAAAACAAAGAGGTACTTAGGTTGGCAAGGTCAGGGAAGGGTGTAGATCAAGGATAAATAGACATACGAACTATGGAAAGCAGACCTTAACCAATATTCTGATGGCCTGGCATTTAAATGTTGGCCCAGCATGGCTCATGGGGGAATAAATTCAGGGCTGCTCTGCCTACCCAGCTTCAGACCCTGCATCTCCTTCCAGCAGCCCAAATGGTTAAGAATGATATGGGTCAGCCAGAGTTCTATTCTTAGCATGGAAATCGTCCCTGGACTTCAACCATCAGGCCCATGTCAAGGCAAGATTCTGCAGGGCCAGTTTAAAATTCCAGGCCATGCTGCAGAGCTGCCTTTGTTTCCATGGAACATTTGAGGCTATTAACTCTTTTGTTTTAAGGAAATCACACAGAAGTGGTCTTCCCTCATTTCTAAAATTAAAACCATCTCTGTTTTATTGCTGAACCTTGTGTCCCACCTCCCGTCTGAGCTCCCCCAGATGGAGAGACATCCTGCTTTCTGGTAAGACTCTAGATGCAAACAGGATGTTTAAAATACCCTAATTAGATCGATCTTGATTTCAGTAGGGGTGTGCTGGAATACAGATTAATCTGTTCCATGCCTGGCACTGGCAGCTGAAGTAGCAGGAGGCCCTGTCAAATCAAGCCATAACATCACACTCCTCTGTCTCTGTTATTATTTTTTTCCCTTTTTACATTTCATTATAATGGACATCTGCCTAGCAGGGGATGTGGTAACCCTAGAAGAGTCACATGTGTGTGCTCAGCCACTCCAGTTGAATACTGATGCAAGTCAAATCGAACACTTTTCTCAAGACAGATGGATCTGTGTTAGCATCTATATATAGTCCCTTTTAACACATACACAAAGTACAATACATTTCTATTCTTCACAAACATTTGCTGAATTCTGGCAGGCACTGGGCTAGAGACTGGGGACTTAAACAGGCAACATTTACTGTAAACCTACTACGTGCCTATGTGTGCTCTGCATGTATTACTTTATTTAATTCTCACAACAATCCTTTGAAACATGTTTATTATTCTCCCCATTTTATAGGTATGAATCTAGAGACTCAGGGAAAAAAAATTTGTCTCCCAGAGTTTCTCAGCTATTAATAACTAGGAAATGACCTCATTAGTTCCACTATAATACAACTTGATTATTTTCCTCAAGAGTTAAAAAAAATACCCAGTAAGAATATGAAAAAAGCATTCAGCTTCCTTCAGTTCAGTTCAGTTCAGTCGCTCAGTTGTGTCCGACTCTTTGCGACCCCATGAATCACAGCACGCCAGGCCTCCCTGTCCAGCACCAACTCCCGGAGTTCACTCAAACTCATGTCCATCGAGTCGGTGATGCCATCCAGCCATCTCATTCTCTGTCGTCCCCTTCTCCTCCCGCCCCCAATCCCTTCCAGCATCAGAGTCTTTTCCAGTGAGTCAACTCGTTGCATGAGGTGGCCAAAGTATTGGAGTTTCAGCTTTAGCATCAGTCCTTCCAATGAACACCCAGGATTGATCTCCTTTAGAATGGACTGGTTGGATCTCCTTGCCTTAGCACTACCAATAAAATCATGAGACAGTTTCATTTGATAAAGTTTTCAAAATACCTGACGCCTGGAAGGCTGTGGGGAGGGGAGCTCCCCTGCACTGCTGGCCCTATGAATACTGTGGACGCAGTACTGAAACCACTCTTGCTGTGTGCATCTCCCCAACAGATGGTACGCTCCTCCAAGGCAGGGACACATCTTATTCACTGCCTTCAGTGTCTAGCCTCGCGCCAGGCATTCAACTAATACTGAATTTGACATCCTAACTAAACAGCATGGTAAGAGTTAGCTATCAGAGATATATCTGTATAAAAAAGAAATAATAACTGACTCCCTGACAGGGTCTGGATGAGCCAAACTCTGAAGGATGAGAAGGATGAGAAGACAAAGGTGGGAACGGGCATTCCAGACAAAATACAAGAGACGTAAAGGCATGGAGACAGAAATGAACATGACACAGGACAGGCTGCAGGGGGTGGGCGAGGAAATGGCAGGTGAGGGAAGAGAGGTGAGCAAGACCGTCGCAGACTCAACTAGAGTCTGGACTTTATCCTGCAGGACCTACAGAATTGACAGAAAAAAGGCAGCATGACCAGATTTCTGTCCCAGAAAGATCATCCTAGAAGATGTGTAGGAATGTACACTGGAGGAGAAGCAGGATCAGATCCAGATTATCACAGAAAAATATGTAATAAACAAACACAACATACTGCATTTGGGTATATCTAACAGGCAATTCTCCCTAAGCAAAACCTGAAATAGTTAATGATCTTTCAGAAAGAAGCCAGAAAAATAAACGACCCAATCAAAAAATGGGCCAAAGAACTAAACAGACATTGCTCCAAAGAAGACATAAAGATGGCTAACAAACACATGAAAAGATGTTCAACATCACTCATAATCAGAGAAATGCAAATCAAAACCACAATGAGGTACCATTTCACGCCAGTCAGAATGGCTGCTATCCAAAAGTCTACAAGCAATAAACACTGGAGAGAGTGTGGAGGAAAGGGAACCCTCTTACACTGTTGGTGGGAATGCAAACTAGTACAACCACTATGGAGAACAGTGTGGAGATTCCTTAAAAAACTGGAAATAGAACTGCCATATGATCCAGCAATCGCACTCCTGGGCATACACACTGAGGAAACCAGAATTGAAAGAGACACATGTACTCCAATGTTCATTGCAGCACTATTTATAATAGCCAGGACATGGAGCAACCTAGATGTCCATCTGCAGACGAATGGATAAGAAAGCTGTGGTACATATACACAATGGAGTATTACTCAGCCATTAAAAAGAATACATCTGAGTCAGTTCTAATGAGGTGGATGAAACTGGAGCCTATTATACAGAGTGAAGTAAGCCAGAAAGAAAAACACCAATACAGTATACTAACGCATATATATGGAATTTAGAAAGATGGTAATGATAACCCTGTATGCGAGACAGCAAAAGAGACACAGATGTATAGAACAGTCTTTTGGACTCTGTGGGAGAGGGCGAGGGTGGGATGATTTGGGAGAATGGCATTGAAACATGTGTATTATCATATGTGAAACGAATCGCCAGTCCAGGTTCGATGCATGATACAGGATGCTCAGGGCTGGTGCACTGGGATGAATCAGAGGGATGGGATGCGGAGGGAGGTGGGAGGTGGGAGGGGGGTTCAAGATGGGGAACACATGTACACCCGGGGCAGATTCATGTCAATGTATTGCAAAACCAATACAATAATGTAAAGTAATTAGCCTCCAATTAAAATAAATAAATTTAAAAAAAAAGAAAGAAGCCCAATTTCCCTGCCCCCTTTCTGGGGGAAGAAAGGAGGTGCAACATAAAGATCACCAGAGTAAAGAGGTATAGGTTTCCAGTCCATATTCAGAGGAAAATCTTCTAGGTGCCTCTAACGAGGTCTCTTCTCCACCTACTCTCTGGGCCTCAATATCCGTGACTGTGAAAGGAAAGAAGTAGCTCGGAAGATATACAAGGTTCTCCCTCAATTCAATGACAAGATTCTAGTTATCAAAAAAAACATGAACAATTAATGACCCAGCAATTCCACTCCTTGTTAACTACTCAAGACAGAATGAAAATATATGACTAGAAAAAAACTTGCACAAGAATGTTCACAGCAGCTCTCTTCATAATCGCCCCAATCTTGAAACAGTTTGTCAACAGGAAGAATGGAAAAAGACATCCACACGATGGACTACTACCACACGGGTGGCTCTCGGAACACAGAGTGTGAGGGACAGCTTTGCTCTAAAGAGAATCCATTGCCTGAGGCCATGGATACGAGGTTCCAGATGAGGTTACTTGATGGTGAAAAACTCAGAACAACAGATACCTTTGTGAAGTGGGGAAAGGGTTCTGACTGGAAAAGGGCAGGAGGGAGCTTTCTGGTGTGGTGGTAGAGTCCTGTACCTTGACAAGAGTATAAGGAAGGATGGAAGCGTCAGTCGCTCAGTGGTGTCCAACCCTTTGCGACCCCATGCACTGTAGCTCACCAGGCTCCTCTGTCCATGGGATTTCCCAGGCAAGAATACTGGAGTGGGTTGCTATTTCCTTCTCCAGGGGAACTTCCCGACCCAGGGATTGAAGCTGGGTCTCCTGCATCACAGGCAGGTTCTTTACCATTTGAATCACCAGGGAAGCCCTGACAGAGTATTTGCTTAAATCCATCAAACGCTGCATTCAAGATTGGGGCATTTCACTCTGCAATTTTATTAAAAAACAAACAAAATGCCTGAACTCTAGGTTACTGATACTCATACTGAAGAGCTAAGCATGAACTGTACGGATGTCTACAATCTACTTCATGCATCAAGAAGTCAAACGATGGATGACAGAGAGATGGACAGACACATGGCAAAGTGAATACAGTAGAATGTAAGCTGTACAATCGAGGTGGTGGGGACATGAGCATTTGCTGTACCGTTCTTTCAACTTTTTTGTATACTTGAAAATTTTCTTTAGGAAATGTTGGGAGAAAGGAGGCAAGAAAAAGAGATGTGAACTTGGAATATATTATAAATGATGAGATCCCTAAAGGCCATTTTTCCAAAAAGTGGCCTTTTAATATGTCTGTTGTTTGAGATTTTGAATGCATTTTCCATTGACACAGGCCCACTGAAACCCATTTAACCTGAAATATGGCCAAAATTAATTCAGTATTCTCATTTTCCAGTTGCAGTGAGATTCTACAAAGTGTCTAAGCATCTACTAAGTGCAAAGCAATATGACAGGTGTTGCTTTTTAAAAATTTACTTCCACTTTCCCATGGGATTTCTTTCCTGCCTTTCAGGGTTTCAGTAGCACTATAGATTTAAGAAAGTGTTTAGGTGCTAGCTTAACTAATTTACAGACTTGCATCTGTGGGAAAATGGGCCTTACAGAAAGAAAGGGATATATGTATGCCCAAGAAATGCTTCTTTCTACCATACATTCTCACTACATATTCTCCAAGGACTCAGAGTGGGGAAAAAAAAACCAAAAAAACCCCCAAGGATGTGGCATCTAACACTCCCACTCAGGGCTTAAGCTGAAAGCATGAAGCTCCCGAAGTCTGAGGTTCATCTATCAGGGAAGGTCTGTATCTCAGACGGGTTGATGGAGAGGGTCGTGAAGCTCTAAGTGCCTGCCACGTGCATAAGCAACTGTCTCCTGTGGAAATGACTCGGTCTGTTGTTTTCTATGGCTCCTACAAGGTGCTCTGTCAGTGAACCACCCCTATCACTCCAGCAGTGGCAGTGTGGTCTGAGGAAGGCAGCTGGTTCTGGGGGGCACCATGAAGGATGAGCTGGGCATCTGTGGCCTCAGACCTCTGCAGTGGCCTGGACAAGCTTTGCCCAAGACAGATGCTCTGCACCAAGAGGCAGCAACCCGACTGGTTTAGACTGACAGCTGCCTACCCGATTTCTCCTCTTATGTCATACTAATAGCACCTATATTTATTTGGTAATATGCCCAGCTTAAAGAAACAAACCACCTCTTCCCTTATAGCTAGGTATGACTGTGTGAATAACTTTGGGTTAAGATTTAAGGTGAACTAGTATTTGGGACTTCCAGGAGGGGACATGTCCCCTTCTGCCTGTTCCCTCCTCTTTTTGCTCTCCTGTGGTATGGAATACACAGTAACCAGAACTCTAGGAACCATCTGAGACCAGGAGGCAATCTTGGAAACAGAAGCCAGGCATTTTATAAAAAAAAGGAGTTTGGGGTACATGAACAAGCAAACAACCCTGGCCCTGTGATAAGGGAATAGAAAGACAGAAAGCAGCTGGGCTCCAGATGGCACTGTGAGGGTACAGCCCAGTCCTGCTGATCTCTGGGCTGACTTTACGTGAGAGAAATAAAGCTTCATGTGTTCTGCAACTGCAGTTCCTAACTGATATACTAGTTCTTTTCCAGGAAGCCCCAAGAGGGACTGCATTCTGGATTTATCCCAAGAAAGCTGAGTGGACAGTCTCATTTTTGGAACCAGCCATACAAGCCAGTGGGGAAAGTCCTAGAACAAGGAATAACTGCTGGTAAAAAGGTACATTTCCTTCTTTTCACTTCACTGTCTTGAAGAACCTTCTTAAGACACTTTCCTATTACGTTCTGAAGAACCTGGCTGGCAGGACTGACAACTTACACAATTTTTTTTTTAATTAAAAAAATTAACCCTCATCCATATAATGGCAAAAATAAATGCCTGGAGTTTCAGCACCTGTTTTCTCTGCATTCCCCACAATGCTCACAGAAGCAGAATTCGCACCTGATGGTATTCTGAAGAACTGGTATGAGATGGCTCAGATGCGTGGTTTCTGACTCACAAGCCTGAATCCTTTGCTGATCCCGCTTGATGAAGCCATCTGAATGTCAGGGGTGGCTGGTTACAGTTTCCTTTCCTTTAGCACATCACTTAGAAGTATTTCATCTAAATTAAACAGGCTCTGGCCAAGAAGCTCTTCCAGGGTTAAAAGGGTAAATTATAGAGTTACCACTCCTCTCTCTACCCACGCCCTACCAGAAAACCTTTAGATCCAAAAATGAGACCATCTCTGTGAATATTTGTGCTGCGACTTTTTTTTTTAAGAGTCCTTTTCAATGGTTGGCTTACTGTATTCTCAGATAAGCCTAGAAGGTTAGGTGAGCCCAGCAGAACCCTGTCACAGCATGGACACACGAGGGTGAGCACAAGTGCCAGAATTCTCCCCCACTCTCCCCTTCCTTTATCAGTGGTTTCTTCCCTATTCCAGTTTCCCGCTTTCCAAGTATCAACCTGCCCTGGCGCAGGAGAGCTGATCATCACAGCCCCAAAGCAAGGGAGGTGTTTTCACACTCCTCTCAGAGCCATCCCTGGATGCCTGCTTTAGATCAGAAATTCAGCTTTGGAAAAAAAAAAAGAAAGACCTGTTTTCAGGGCCTTTAGGGAATGATCTAAACCTACGTCTGTACTACTTTCATCTTATTCACTAGTCCTGTCTTTGCACCCTTCAAACAGCACTGGCTCCTCCTCCCATTCTACCCACATTTTAGTAGCAGAATCTTCCTTTAAGCTGCTGCAGCCTCACCTACTGTTGGGCTCCACACACACTACCTTCAGACTCCAGGGCTTCAGCGGATTGCCACAGAAACCAGAAAAAACCTGCTCACAGACCCAAGGTGGCCTTATGTTCATTTTCTTCAAATCTGACTTCTTAACCCTTCTTCCATCAGCCAGTAATACAGCAGTGCAAGTACTGAAGGAATTTCAGAGCTGCACTAACACAGCTCTTTCATTTCCAGTGTGAGACTAACGAACTGAACCATTCTGCAATCTTGCACAGACCAAAAACCACTGGGAAAACATTCAGTCATCTCTGCGAAAATGCTTCAGAACCATATTCTAACAGGTATTAGACTCAGAATAGGGAGGTGATAAAGGAACCTGACTAATCCTAAAAAACAGTGCCATTTGTGAAGACTGATTGCATGTTGATTTACTAATAAGATATAATCAGCAACTGGCAGACATATGGAGCACTTTGTTGTCATCATTTTCTCAAAAGTTAATTTTTCCAGATACTCAGTGCAACCATTTTTGTGGTGGTGTTTTAGTCGCTAAGTCGTGTCCAACTCATGAAACCCCACGGACTGTAGTCCGCCAGGCTTCTCTGCCCATGGGATTCTCCAGGCAAGCATACTGGAATGGGTTGCCATTGTTGGACAAGTAAAGAACCCAGGGCCTGAAAGATTTACGTCCCAAAGAACTAAGGGCCTGACAGATTTACGTCGCTTTCCTAATGGATCATTTTTATTTTGGCCATGCGGTTTGTAGGTTCTCCGTTCTCCAACCAGGGACTGAACCTGGGCCACGGCTGTGACGGCCTGGAGCCCTAGCCACTGTGGCACCAGGGAACTCCCCAATGAGTCTTTCTTACAAGGAAAAACCACATTTACTAGTATCACATGCCTCGTTACTGCGCTAGTGCTTCACACACTCTTTCCTACTTCATGTTCATAACCACACTTGGAATGAATTATTCTCCTCATTTTACAGATGAGGAAAAAAAAAAAAAAGGCCCAGAGAGGTTATATGTCCTATTCAAGTTCTCAGAGATAGTAACAGCCAGAGACCGATCAGACCAGTTTTTTTTTTTCCCCCACTACTCCTAATCTGCCTTTGTAGTGGTGAACTGAATTTCCTAGCACCCAAATTTCTGAGGTACTTCTTAGCAAACTGAGTTGTGAGAAATAAGCAGGGAGCCCATTTTGAACAAAGCTACTAACTGAATGCCAGTGTCCCTTTGCTTTATACAAAGCAGAAGGCTTCTGGGAAAAACAAACAAAAAAAACTTGACTTCAAAGTAATTTCTGTGAAGCAAATCCTACTTGTTTACCACTACAGAACCCAAGATGCATTCCCAAGGAAAGAATCCCCCAGGCTGCTTCGTCATAAATATTTGGTAAAGGGGAACGATGGGCCACCTTGGCAGATGTTGGGCACGGCTGCAGATTAGCAGCAGTGTATCCTTGCCAGATCTCCTGGCAGCCCGGCTTTGTGCTCCTCCTGCTCAGTGAGACACCCCCACCAGGACCACAGGGAGTCTTCCTGAGCTTGGGGAGCCTCTGACCTCACTCTGGTGGCTTCTAGAAACTGTGTGTAAGACAGTAGGACACATGCTGGCACGGGGATTTGAAAACAGATTTTCTTCTCCAGCTTGGTGTGAATAAGCACAGTAATAATCAGAAAGCCATGCTTCTTTTCTGGGACTCAGTTTCCCAACTGTCCACTGAACAGCCCTCTGAGCTCTCAACATCTCTAAAATTCTTCCCTCTTTGTCGGTGGTTCTCAATAGAGGGGTGGAGTGGGAGGAAGATTCTATGGTCTGAAGTATTTTGCAGGTTTTCTGTGGGTGTTTCCCCTGGAAGAAGAAATGGCAACCCATTTCAGTATTCTTGCCCGGAAAATCCCAAGGACAGAGGAGCCTGGTGGGCTATAGTTCATGGGGTTGCAATGAGTCGGAAACAACTGAGAGACTAAATAACAACGAAAGACTGGGGCGGGGGGAAGGTCCTACTGGAATTTAATGGGAAGAAGTCAGGGATGCTGCTGAACAACGTACAGTGCTGGAAGGACACCTCCCCTCCACCCCTGGGCAACAGAGTTATCTGGTCCAAAGTGGTAAGAGTGCCAAGGTTGAAAAACCCTGATATTAGCTACTTCTGCCTTCTAATGGTTATGAGGCTGAACTATCAACAAATATTTATATACATATATATATAAAATAGCTTGAAAAATGCCTAAATCCAAGGCACTCATTCATATAAATTAACAATTTTGTAAATTATAAATTCCACATCCGAGGTAAAATTACATGATATCTAGGGTTGCCTTAAAATATTTCAGGAAAAAAAAAAAAGGGATCTGCTCCCCCCACCACCTGCCAACACACACACAAAGCATAAGACACGGTCCTTGACCTGGCAGAGCTCACAGCTGAGGGGAAACAAGCCAGCCAACAACCTCCACACACAAGGGATGCTATTTGGGAGCATAAGAAAGAAGTGAAAAGTGAAGTGAAAGTGAAAGTCGCTCAGTCGAGTCCGACTCTTTGCCTTGTACTATACATCCATGGAATTCTCCAGCCCAGAATACTGGAGTGGGTAGCCGTTCCCTTCTCCAGGGGATCTTCCCAACCCAGGGATCAAACCAGTCTCCAGCATTGAAGGCAGATTCTTTACTGTCTGAGCTACCAGAGAAGCCTGAAGAAGCATAAGAAAGGGACCACTCTAAAAACAGAAGTGGAAAAGCCAGGAAGGGATTCAAGAAGGAAGCAAGATGGGAGGAAAGTCCAGAGAAAAACTAGTCGGTCTCACAGAGACGGCAGTAAAGCAGTGTCTCAGTTAAGGAAGGCAAGAGGTGTGCATGCCAGGTTGCTTCAGTCGTGTCCAGCTCTCTGCGACTCTATGGACTGTAGCCTGCCAGCCGCCTCTGTCCGTGGGATTCTCCAGGCGAGAATACTGGAGTGGGTTGCCATGCCCTCCTCCAGGGGATCTTCTGATCCAGGGTTCAAACACATATCTCCTATGTCTCCTGCCCTGGCAGACAGTTTCTTTACCACTAGCGCCACCTGGGACACAGAGGAACTGCACTGCTGCTGCTGCTGCTAAGTCGCTTCAGTCGTGTCCAACTCTGTGTGACCCCATAGACGTTAGCCCAACAGGCTCCCCCGTCCCTGGGATTTTCCAGGCAAGAACACAGGAGTGGGTTGCCATTTCCTTCTCCAATGAACGAAAGTGAAAAGTGAAAGTGAAGTCGCTCAGTCGTGTCCGACTCTTAGCGACCCCATGGACTGCAGCCCACCAGGCTCCTCCGTCCATGGGATTTTCCAGGCAAGAGTACTGGAGTGGGGTGCCATTGCCTTCTCCGAGGAACTGCACTAGCTCAGGCTAAAGGCAGGTAATTTCAAGAGGGGGACAGCAAGAGAAGGCCAAACGGCCGGGTCTTCTGTATCATACTAAGGAATCTAGATGCCTCCCTTGACCTGTATTAAGAAGCTCTTAGAAGACTGAGCAGCAGAGTCACATGATCATACTTTAAGGGAACTGGAGGCAGTTTATCTGTGTGTTTCAAGACTCTGGAAGAAAAGGGACTGGAGAGAGAGAGAATTCCAGTAGTGAGTCAGGGAAGAAAAATGGTGCAGCCATCTGAGAAAGGAACTAAAAGGAATGAGGCTTAGTAGGGATGACAGGAATGATAAGATTAAATTCAAGAGATAATTTATGATTATAACTGATGTCATCAAAAGAACTCCAAAGTAGAGATCAGAGAAGTTTGCCTATGGAGACCAAAATTGGGATTATCAGAGAATGTACGAAAGGACTTTAAAAAAATCAAATGAATTTAGTAGATTTATAGATGATGGCCAAGGAAGAGGCTGAAGCTCCTTCCATTCTCAGATTGTGAAGATTTTCAGTTCAGTTCAGTTCAGTCGCTCAGTCGTGACCAACTCTCTGCGACCCCATGAATCACAGCATGCCAGGCCTCACTGTCCATCACCAACTCCCAGAGTTCACTTAAACTCATGTCCATCGAGTCGGTGATGCCGTACAATAGATATGATACTGTAGCTGGGAGTGTCTGCTGGGCTGGTGTAGGAAACGGCTGCCCTGGTCCAGCTGTCTTGGTCACCCCTACTGGCCTTGACAAATAGAGTCAGCAGTCTGGCTCACTAAGCTTAGTCTCTAACCACAACGCTGTAATTCTTGCCTTTTCCATCAAATTCTTGGTCGCCATTCTATATGCCATTCTCCCTGGCTAAGAGTTCTTCTCTTTCTTGTTCATTCTGGACATCCCTACTCACTTCAATCTTTCTAGTCCCCTCAAGGAAGATTTCCAAGTGGACTGGAAGCCTGTTTCTTCCTTCAGTGCTCCATCTGCAACCTCTACCCACCTCCTTTATAACCTTCACAGTATTACACTGTAATCATCATTTGCATGTTGTCTGGAAGGTGAGCTGCCGCCAGGGCACATGTGTTCCCAGGATGTAACACCCTGTCTGGTACTACCAGGTATTCAACAAATAATGGCTGAAGAACTGTAGAGTGAATGAACTCATGGAAGAGGTCAGTGGAGGATTCCTTTGGGCCACCTTACAAAGGTTTTCATAGAATTCCTAAGTGACTCCTAGCTCTGGGCAAACACCTCAAGATGACCTTCTAAGTCACCAAGCTATATTCACATGTGATTAAGCTCATTTTAAAGCTTAATCCTGAGCTTATTACTTGTGATATGTCTTCCGTAGCCTGGAACTTTTGACAGAGATAAGACAGGCTGGGAACATATGTTTCCAGAAGTACATCTTAAACAAAGGCCATGTTGGAAGGAAATGGCAAGAGGGCTAACGTTTGTTAAGCACCTACTATAAGCCATAATGAATCCGAGAGGCAGATAACTTAGCGAGCTCACTGGGCAGGATGTCGGTCTCATGTCACCATTGTTCTAGTGATTTGGAGCATGTCTCGTGTTTCTGCTGTGTGGTCTTGTTGTGAGGCAAGTCTGCTTCATTTTGTGGTTAAGCAAACCTGCTTTCTTGAGTGATCATTACAGGGGTCTTCCATACTTCCTTCTCTACTTCTGGTGTGATTAATCAATCACTTACTTCGTCCCTTTACTCTGTCCCTATCGGTGTTATAGGGCTTCCCTCATGGCTCAGATGGTAAAGAATCCTCCCGCAATGTTGGAGACCTGTGTTTGATCCCTGGGTTGGGAAGACCCCCTGGAGAAGGGAACGGCTACCCACTCCAGTATTCTGGCCTGGAGAATTTCATGGACTGTATAGTCAACGGGGTTGCAAAGAGTCACACGTGACTGAGTGACTTTCGCTTTCACTTTTGGAACTGTGAGAGAATACATTTCTGATATTAGGGTTTCCCTGGTGGCTCAGATGGTAGAGTCTGTCTGCAATGTGGGAGACCCAGGTTCGATCCCTGGGTCAGGAAGATCCCCTGGAGAAGGAAATGGCAACCCACTCCAGTGGTCTTGCCTGGAAAATCAAAGAGTCGGACACAACTGAGCGACATCACTTTTCACTTTCATCAGTGTTATAGACCCCTGCTCCTCAAAGTGTGGTCAGAGGACCACCAGCAGCAGCACCACCACCTGGGAGCTGGTTATAAATACCCAATGTCAGGCCTCACCCACACCTACTGAAGCAGACTGTGTTTTTAAAAGATCCCCAAGTAATCTGTCTGCAATATAAATACTGAGAAGCACTGTTGTAGATGCAGTATATCTGGGATCAGTGAAGTTAATTAATGTGCCTAAGGTTACTGTGATATTGTGATTTATAATAAGAATTATTATATTTGGTCTTTGTCCCAGTTTCTGGCAAAGAACTCCTAAAACCCTTGGAATTTCCTAAGTGATGAAAGTCATAACGGTGTCTCTTGTTATGTTAATGTTATGTTGCTAAGAGAACCAACCAAGATATTAGAGTGATTAGAGGATTTCAACTTTCAGTCCCAACACCAGACCTGGGAGGGCAGTGGGGCTATAGATTTATCAATCACAAACAGCCAAAGATTTAATCAATCACACATTGGTAATAATGGCTCCATAAAACCCCAAAGGAAGGGGTTTGGCGAGCTTTCCAAGTGCTGAGAGAGTGGCGTGCCCGGAGAGGGCATGGACGCTATGTGCCCTTTCCCCACATTTTTCCTTTACATCTTATGTTTGGCTGTTCCTGAGTTACATCTTTTTATAATATACTGGTGTGCATGGGTGCTAAGTCACCTCAGTCATGTCTGACTCTGTGGACCCTATGGACTGTAGCCTGCTAGGCTCCTCTGTCCATGGGATTCCCCTAAGAATACTGGAGTGGGTTGCCATGCCCTCCTTTAGGGGATCTTCCTGACCTAGGGATCAGACCTGTGTGGCAGACAGGTTCTTTACCACTGGCACCACCTGGGAAGCCCAATATACAGGTAAATAAAAGGTTTCACTCAGTTCTGTGAGCTGCTTGAGCAAATTAATTGAACCCAAGGAACAGGTCTTGGAAACTTCTGATTTATAACCAATCGGTCAGAAGTACGGGTAACAAGCTAGGCTTTAGAGTAGTGTCAGAGGGGAATGGGGTGGTCTTGTGAGCCAAAGCCCTCAACCTGTAGAAATCTGCTGTTGTCTCCAGGTCTACGGAGTCAGAACTGTAGTGAATTCTAAGACAGCCTTCTGGTGTTCCAGAACTACTTGTTGGTTTGAGGAAACCACCCCCACCTCTGCCTTGGAAACTGAGCCTCAAAGTACCTAGTTTAGTTACACAACTGGTATAAGCTGGGATTTGAACTCATGCCTGCATGTTCTATAAGCTTTCCCCCATACACTGCTATTAAGATCTATGCCAAGCTTACGACTTAGAAATTCTAACACATCTAACTTACTAGAAAATATATAGAAAAAACCTTAGTATAACAAGATTCGTTAGGTTGACATTATAAAAAAATGTTCACATCCCACATTATAGAAATGCTCCCCCTCCTACCACTCACCTCCTACCTAATACAAAAAAACTTAGTAATAGAGCTTTTCTGCCTTGCCCTGCCATGACAATATTATAAATTTTCCTCTTTATTTCTAGAAATAACTAAAGGTTGCTTTGATGATTAAAAGTCATTTAACTCTAGCTTTCAGACGTCTCCTTGAGAGACTTAAAGCACAGGATCACGAACATGGGCTTTGGGTTCTAGCAGCAGCTGCTGCTGCTAAGTCGCTTCAGTCGTGTCTGACTCTGTGCGACCCCATAGACGGCAGCCCACCAGGCTCCCCCGTCCCTGGGATTCTCCAGGCAAGAATACTGGAGTGGGTTGCCATTTCCTTCTCCAATGCATGAAAGTGAAAAGTGAAAGTGAAGTCGCTCAGTTGTGTCCCACTCCTAAGGACCCCATGGACTGCAGCCTACCAGGCTCCTCCATCCACGGAATTTTCCAGGCAAGAGTACTGGAGTGGGTTGCCATTGCCTTCTCCGCAGACGTTCATTTAAACTGTGCACGATTTGAGAAAGTACTTTACTTCTTGGGGGCTGTTTCCTCAGCAATAAACCAGACTAATGATACACCACACGGAGCTGATGGCAGGGATAATGACATCATGGATAAACTGGAACACAGCAAACACTTAATAAATGTGAGGCACCATCGCAGCCATCATTGTCCATGGTAACCTCAGACTGGCTGGTACATCATCAGGAGAATCAGCCTGCTAACGAGGCAAGCAAACATTGTTATTCCACAAGTTCGCCAGCCAGCAGGCATGCTTAACAGAGACATGATTTATTAGTAATCAATACATTTAAGAAAGTTGTAGGCATATTTTTAGTGATTATCAAAATGATACGCTTAATTTATTTTATGGTAACCCTGCAGCAAATATGGAATAAATTAACCATCATTTTCTTTCTACTTTGGAGCCAGAGACAAGGGAAAAAAATGTTACAAGGGGGGAAAAATGTAAGGGATGTAGAAGAGACAAGGGAGAAACACTGAATGCGATGTATATCAGTACCACGGCCACACTGTACAGGGGCAAAATCTTACAGGATACGAAGCACTTCCCCACGCCTTATCTTATCCAGTTCTCACACACTGTGAAATAGTATAATCTCCCTCTTTAAAGGTGGGGAAACTGAGGTTCAGAGAGCAAATGACTTGCCAAAGTCACAGAGCTGTGGTACAAACACAAATCTAGACCTTGTGAACCCAGCCCAGGGCTCCTTTGTAATAGGCTACGCAAACAGAGGTGCTTAGCCTCAGAAAATTACCCCATGATGGTCCACTGCAAGGTTGTCCAGCCCCAACCCAAGGCTGACCTCCCCAACTTAACACAGAGATCCTTTAATAAACCCGCATCTTAAAGAGAAAAGGTCTGCTTCTCTTTCACCTGATACCTGAGAATAATTTGTGTTTGGGGATCCTTTGTTTGGCTACCAGAAAAGAATATTCAACATCTTTTCAACCTCCTTCTTATGCTAATTACAGTTCATCAGCATCTGGACACCCACAAGCAAAATCAATCTGACTATAAAAGCAAGCCAAAGACATTTTCCTACCATAAAGAAAACAAACAAGTAAGGCTGCAACATGATTAAATACACAGAGCCATTTCCCCAGCAACCTGCAAGCTGCTGTGTATAAAAATCACATCCATACCACAAGAATCCAGGAAGGTGGACACTAACAAACACTTCACACGTGTATTCTTTATGAGCAGTGAAATGTATCCGGGTCTATTTTCAGTTTATCTCCTTCTACACTATATCCGCTGTTAGATGCCAACATCTATGACACCCTAAAATACTCATACATTTAAAAAAACATTTGAAAGGCATCTTCACTTCTCTTAGAACCAAGTGAACTGAGATGCATTGGCCTTTAGTCCTCACCGCCTTTCCTTGCTGTACTGAAGTCCCAGCACATTCACAACTTGGAAGAGCCAGCCTCACCACCCAAGCCCAGCTTACCCTTTCCAAAATGCTATCACCTCTACAGCCGAATCATCTCACCTGAAATCTATCCTGCCTTCTAAAAATATACAGTCCAGTTTCCTAACTGTACTGAATGACTCAACCCTGTCAAGTATGCCCAAGACACACTGAGTAAAAACAGGTTACAAAATAGCATATACACCATGCCTCCAATTATACAAAATTATATTCAAGCCTCATCCCTAACACAGATGTTTGAATGGAAAGTGTCCGTGACATTTCTAGTGATTAACTCTGGGTGGTGAGATTGGGAGTGATTTTTACTTTCCCTCCTTTCTTTTCCACAATGCTTGACTTTTTCTACACTAGGTTAATTATTCACACTCAGAAAAAGTAATAATGACATATTTAATAAGCCTTCCCCTAAGATCCACCATGTCAAGAATCTTCTCTTGGCCCAGAGAGAAAGTGAAAAGTATGCTCACCAAGGCTTATGCTCTGAGCATTTTAGCCAGTGGTTCTCAGCACGAACTGAGCAACAGGCTCTGGAGCTTCTAAAAATTACAGAGGTTTGGAGTTCTCATCCTGAGAGTTCCCGGGGTGGGGCCCAGGCACGTGTATCCTGTTAAAGCTCTTCAAGTCTTACTCACCATCAGTAAGGGCTGAAAACCAGGGAGCCAAAGAGGGAGAAAACAGGCCCGAGCGCCGAGTGAAGGGTTCAAGGGCAGACAGCTGTAAAGGAAGCAGATGGCAACGCGTAGGAGCAGAGACTGAAGGCTGAAGCAGTGCCGAGCTTCAGGCCTCAGAGGCCTGAAGAGAAGAGACCATCGGGGGACAGATACCCCCGAACACTGGAAGCCAAGAAGAGGTGAACAAAGCATGGCAGGGCGAAACGTCCGGAATTGAGAGTTTATGCAGTACTGGGTGCAGGACTGCTGATGACTGAAAAGAAATCAAATAGGCAAAGATACCACGCAGCAGTTTAAATCAGGCCCACTGCTTCTGGGCAAGTTCTGATTTATGATTAAAAGAAGAATTACAAGAGCACTGCATAGGATTCAATTTTCAGAAACCACGGAAAAATCTTAGCTTAAAATCCTAGTAAGGCCAAAGCTGTGACTTTGGAAAATGACAACTTCTTTATGCCTCAGTGTTCTCACTTGTAAAATGTAGGTAATAATATATGGCTCACAGGGCTCTTGTGAGGATTAGGTGAAACGATATAATGAACTGTGTTCACCTGATAGGCTTTTGCCTATCAGAGTACTGAACAGAAAAAGCCCCCAAATAGTAACATTAAGAAGCATATCATGGTAAAGATGTGAAGAGCCGACTCACTGGCAGAGACCCCCTCTTCTGAAGGCACAAGAAGAGGGCAGCAGAGGATGAGATGGTCAGACAGAGTCACCGTTCAATGGACATGTTGCTGTTGCTCAGTCGCTCAGTCGTGTCCGAGTCTTTGTGACCGCATGGACTGCAGCACTCCAGGCGTCCCTGTCCTTCACTATGTCCCGGAGCTTGCTCAAACTCATGCCCATGGAGTCAGTGATGCCACCCAACCACCTCATCCTCTGTTGCCCCCTTCTCCTCCTACCCTCAATCTTTCCCAGCATCAGGGTCTTTTCCAATGAGTCGGCTCTTTGCATCAGGTGGCCAAAGTATTGAAACTTTAACTTCAGCCTCCTTCCACTGAATATTCAGGGTTGATTTCCTTCAGGATTGACTGATTTGATCTCCTTGCTGTCCAAGGGACTCTCAAGAGTCTTCTCTAATACCGCAGCTGGAAAGCATCAATTTAATCTCACATCTGTAGATGACTACTAGAAAACTTAGAGCTATGACTATACAGACCTTTGTTGTCAAAGTGATGTCTCTGCTTTTTAATACGCTATCTAGGTTTGTCATATCTTTTCTTCCAATGGATATGAATTTGAGCAATCTCCGGGAAATAGTGGAGGACAGAGCAGCCCGGTGTGCTACAGTCCATGGGGTTGCAGAGAGTCGTACATGACTTTGCAACTGAACAACAACACAGTAGAGATTATGTGTTGAATTTTAATAAACCAGGTTATTATAAGCCAGGTTTAACTACTTAATTACTGTCTAGCTGGTAAGTTATTCCTCATTTTGGCACCACCTAACGCTAAAGACGGAGAAGGCAATGGCAAGCCACTTCAGTACTCTTGCCTGGAAAATCCCATGGACGGAGGAGCCTGGTAGGCTGCAGTCCATGGGGTCGCTACGAGTCAGACATGACTGAGCGACTTCACTTTCACTTTTCACTTTCACACATTGGAGAAGGAAATGGCAACCCACTCCAGTGTTCTTGCCTGGAGAATCCCAGGGACGGGGGAGCCTGGTGGGCTGCCGTCAATGGGGTCACACAGAGTCGGACATGACTGAAGTTACTTAGCAGCAGTAGCAGCAACGCTAAAGAAATAACCTATAAAGGTTTGACTATTTCTTGACTGCTGTTTCCACATTCCTGGTATTGGTTTTACTTCTGTAAAGGAGATATGCTGCATACTAAACTATTTCTATAAAATTTAATCAAGATAATAAATGAAAACTAACAGAGTCATATTGACAAAATAATAGATGTACCAGTGAAAAATTCTATATCCAAAATAAGAATTCAGCTAATGCTGCCACTGAAGAACTAAGTTTCTCCCTGGCAAAATGAAAAACGCAGAGGAAAAACAGTGATAAATGTTTCTCCTTCATTCTTTCCACCCAGGCCCTCAATATCAAAATTGAGTTTATGCTAAATTAGCTGAAATAGTCAAAATAATTAAAATTAGTACTATACCTATGACATATAAAAATTTGGAGGAGGCTTTTTTTATCATAATATAAAAACAGCAATAACGATCAATATTAATGAATGCTTACTATGTGCCAAGTATTGTCTTAAGCACTGTACATGTATTAACTCAGTCAATCATCACAACAGCTCTGCAGAGTCCTCCAAGGTCTGGCTTCTGCTTAACTTGTCTAATCTTCTGCTCCATGCTCTTCTTACCAAGGGCTGGTGCCAGACTGATCTCAGAGGGTACTCCTGGCAAGCTTAACAAAGTACAGATCCACCAATATAATGCAGACTGGTGGAATCAGAAACTTTGAAACATGTCCCAGAAGGCTACATTTTAAACAAGTTTCCATATGATTGTGAGGGGCAGCGAGGTTTAAGGCTCACTGTAGCCTGTGTCTCCCATCTTTTATTTTATACATGGTGCTTTTTTTCATTTAACATTCCTTCACTGGCTAACTCAGATCTAAGGTTTGGCTCAAGAGCCACACTGCTAAGGTGGAGCTGTTTCTAACCTCTATCTGTTCTTCCACCGCCTAGGAGCCCCTGATATGTGCTCTCTTCTACCATTTTCCCTTGTACTATAAACACAGGTCTCCACGTCTCCCTAACTGGACTGTGAGCTTGTTCACCTTCCATCTACAGCACCAAGCCTGGTGCAAAGAAGAGCTAGTGGTTTATTTGATAAAAGAATGAATGAAGCCTCACTCATCTACCTTTAGGGCTCTTATCCACAGAGCATCAAATGGAAATAGAAAGGCCTGGTACTTCATTCAGGATGTGATGAATTCTGACAGGACCAGCACAACCAGGACTATACCTGAGGGTCCTGATGGGCAGGCCATCATGATAAACTGGCTGTCTTGTCTCTTGGTAGCTATTGTTATGACCCAGCCTCCCTACATATGGAGTCCTGGTCCACAACTGGGCTTCAAACCCACAAAAGGCAAGGAGTCTGCACCTGACACGTAAATGTAAATGTGAAAACCGAGAGAGGTATGGATGACTAGTTTTGAAAGGAAGCTGATGCACAGTAACTATTTGACCATTTAATAAATGTCTGCTTTCTAGAGACTATATAGGATGCTCATGATAATTATTCTTCCCACAATTTGAGGAAGGTTTTTATCTGGCTTGTTGACTGAAGAGGAATGGAAGATCTAGAAAGAATAACTTCCCTAAGGCTACCAGCTCGTCTGGGGGCAGAGCTGGGATTTGAAGCCAGGTTGCTTCCTACAAAGACAATCTTCCTTTTCCCTATACTCTGTTGCCTCTGGGTACCAACCAGAAGACCACCAGAGCCACCCTGGTGTTAGAAGAAGCTTTAGACACGGACTAGGCTCAAATTCTGCTTTGTCACTCACTTGTTGAAAGGTATTTGGTAATTAACAAACTCTCTGAGACTCATCTATAAAAAGATGACAGAAATGCCTAATTCATAAAGTATATACACCTATAACACCCTTGGTATATCAGTACAGGGGCTTCCTAGGTGACTCAGAGGTAAAGAATCCACCCGCCAATGTAGGAGACCTGGGTTCAATCCCTGGGTCAGGAAGATCAGATGCCCAATAAAATGAGAGCTGGCCATGACCTTCTTCCCACAAAAGGGCAGGAGCAGTTTCCAGGATACTAAATATATCCACTGCTTTACTGTCTTCCTCAGTGGCAAACTACTATGCTGTGTTCTACTTGAGAAAGGCCTGTGGGTTGCTACTCCTTCATATGACTGGACCCAGTTAGCAAACCAGCTGTGCAACACTCAGAATCATTCCCTGAAGCCTGATGAAGAAGCCTTAAGAGGAACCCCTTAAGTCCAAACACACTGCTTATTTCAGCATCCTTATGTTTTGTCATCTGAGGTCAGCAATGAGACAAGTAGCTGGAGAGAGAGAAAAGAAATGAATCCAGGAACTATTCAGTTAGAAGGTTTTCGGATGGCAACAAAAAACAGCAGCCAGACAGTTCTATCCTTGTTTAACATAAAAGTGCCTGTTAGTAGATGGCTTAATGCTACTCTTAAAATTAAATACCATTTATTCTTCACTTGCTCATTGTTCTGATCACTATAATCAACTCTGGGATTGTCAAGCTTGAGGAACACACAAAAAAGTGGGGGGGATCTTTGAATTCTCTGTTTACATGATATGGAGAAGCGGGGGTCTGGGGCTCCCCAGTAATATCCTCTATGGGGGAGGTCTTGTCTCATCAAGACTGTTTACATCTCCTTCTCTAAATGGCAGACTCAGGGAGGAAAAGGATTTTATCTGGAGGGTACTTTTAATTAAAACTACCAATGGAGGGAGTTCCCTGGTGGTCCAGTGGCTAAGATTCCAAGCTCCCAATGCAGGAGGCCTGGGTTTGATTCCTGGTCAGGGAACTAGATCTCACTTACCACAACTAAGATTTCACAGGCTGCAACTAAAGATGTCATGTGCTGCAATTGGATCTGGCGCAGTCAAAATAAACAAAACAAAACAAAAAAAACTACCAACAGTGTAGAAAGAAGAGGAACACAAATAGGAAACCTACCTGCATCCCAGCCACTCGTATTAGTGAAGCAGGCACAATGTTAAGCAGTTGATCAGTATTATTTCATTTAATCCTCACATAGCAACCTTATAAAAAGATAGATTTCAATATTACTCCAGTTTTACGGTTGAGGAAATACAGGCTCAGGGAGGTCAAGCAACATTCCCAAAGTCATAAAGCTAGTAAAATGCCAGGACCAAGACCCCAAACCAAGTCTTGTTGTGTACATGTGGGGAATATTAAGAATTAAGCATGGTGTGTTGATTTCTGCCTTGGGTGGCAGAGTAGAACTGGTGCCATTTACCAGTACGAAAAGCAAAAGAGACCTGGAAGGAATGAGTAGGGTTTTGAATGAGCTGAGTCTGAGTACCTGGTGCAGCTGTCTTCTGGTTAACTAGCTGTGTTGATTACAGCCTGGGAAAGAGACAAGGCTGAAGACTCAGGTTAAAGCTGCAAGTAGTAGATGAGATCGAGGAGAGTATGAGGAACTAAAAAAAAATGCATGTGAATGCTTGAGGGGCAGGCTGAAGCAAAGGATCTGGAGATGGAACCCTGGGAAACCCTATTATCCTGTCACATAACAGGCCTGTTAAATTCTGGATATAGTATGAGGCCCTATAAAATTAAAAGTTGGCCCTAAACAATGCCATACCATTACCACAGCCCACCATGGATACGATACAAATATATTTTTGCCTGTGCTGGCTAAACTCCCTTCTTTTCTGACTGCAGGAAAGCATTTGCTATTTCCCTCCTCTAACCCTGGTAGGTGGTGAGAACTCTGGTTTGCAGTTCCTCACTGTCAGGAGCCCGTAAGTACAAGGCAACTGCACACCTCCTGACTTGAGGAGTCCCCCAGAATCACTTACAATTCTTTGCAGATGACAGAAAAGTATTCTTTAAAGCAGTGACCTATTCTCAACTGCTGTCATTGTTGATGAGCTCAAATGTGTGCATATGCCTACCATGCATACGGCACACCTACACACTGCTTGGTAGCTCAACCCCTTAAAGCTTCTAATAGCCTCCAGGGGAACCATGTTAAAACAGCGCAATTAACTAGAACTGCTATAAACTCAATAACTCACCTACCTAATGAAGCAATACATGGAAAATTGGACCTATTTTAATAAGAATTTTTAAAAGAGACAAGAAGTAAAGGTCAAATGCCATTTCTGGATCCCAGCTCTTTTCTTCTTCCCTCATATTCTGAAGCAGTTAATTCCAAGGAGACAATAGATACTGTGCTATTCTCTATAAAACCAAGGCGGCAGCCAATCCTGCTATTGTACCCAAGGGCAAATTTTTTCTTCCCAACCCATCCCCCAAGCTAAGTGCCTCCCCTGATCTATTTCAGAAGGTTTTATTATGTGAACCTGAATGGATTTCAATTACAATAATTCTTTTCCCTCTTCATCCCAACTCACAAAAGAAGAACTACATTCCCAGCAATTCTAGGTTATAAGGGTGGTCTCTGCTTCTTCCCTTCTCTCTCTTGAGTCAGCTTAATCTAGAGGCTGTCCTCTCTCAAGCCCTTCTGTTGGCATGGGGAACATAAAACATGGTTGTTTTTATGTCATCTCTATTTAGAATATCATGACTCATGACAGTCCTGTCAAGAATGAGTCTGCCTATTCTCTAGAAGTTATCACATGACAATTAGACTGCAGGCCAATAAAACCCACACTCTCCCAACCTGGGGTGTGGGGCAGTCTCTGTCTGGCTTCCCAGTGACCTTCTAGAAGAATGAGTACGTGTGACTAAGGCCAGGGTGGGCAGAACTGAAGACAGATTTAGTGGAGAACTGATACTTCCTGAACTGCCTGCCATATTCCAGAGTCTATGCTAAGTTTGTATTTGTCACTTCACCTGACCCTCACAACCACCCTCGGTGGTAGACCTAGCATTTTACATAAGGGGCAAGAATTCACTGGAAAAGACCCTGATGCTGGGAAAGACTGAAGGCAAAAGGAGAAGAGGGCAGCAGAGGATGAGATGATTAGATAGCATCACTGACTCAATGGACTTGAATTTGAGCAAACTTGGGGAAACAGTGAAGGACAGGGAATCCTGGAGTGCTGAAGTCCATGGATTCGCAAAGAGTTGAACACAGCTTAACAATAACAAGGCTCGGAAAGTTTAAAAACTAACCCCATGGATAAGCAGTGGATCCTTCTGTACCATACCAGGCTATATTGCTATATCATATGAGTTTGGGAAACGTCTGAGAAGTGACAGGGGCTGAAACTGGACCAGGATGAACTTAATCCTGAATTTGACAAGAAAGGGAAGCTTACAGGGCAGCCATCCAGAGGTTCTGGACAGGCAAGCTGACTCCCAGCCCATAGTGCTTTATTAGGAGTTGCTAGATTACCAAAAGGAGTTGGTCATAGGGTGGCCTCGCCTCTAAGGAAGTTCTATCCATGACAGGGCTGTGAAAGGCAGAGCTCTAAAGGAGAAGAGAGGAGTTCTGCCATAATTTCTAAGCACATGAGACAAAGAAAAACTTAAGGCTAGGAACCCACTTGGTTTTGCTTCTAAACAAGCTGGGAGAAAAACCACTCGCCCCAGGGGCATGACCAACAACTATCAACTGTACTGACTCAACCCTGCAAGGTTTTGGAGAGCACCAAATCCCTGTTTGTCTTTAATGGGCAGTCTTCTATGGAAGCAGTTACCCATTCACGCAGTCCATAAACATACCCTGTGCATCCACCACATGCCAAGCACAGGGCTAGGCCCTGGGGTCCAGAGGTGACAACGTTATTAGTTCCCTAATCTTCAGAGCTATGAAGTCAAAGTCCTGGGTCCAAGAGTTCACTTCAGAAGAGGTTCTAGTTTAGCCCCGGGGCTCATGTTATGTTTCCCTGAGCAAGTGACATCAAAACTGAGGACCTGAAGAATGACTCAAGGGCCACCAGGTGCACAGGTCAGAGAAAATTGTGAGACAGAGGCAAGAGCATGGTAGAAACCTGGGGCTGGGCGTGTTCGCAAACACTCCTGATTCTGGAGGCTGCTGTGTTCCAGCTTACCACGCACACCTGGTCCACTTGCTTCAGAAGGGTGAGCACGTGCAGAGTGACCCAGAAGACAGGACAAAGAAATCTTGCACAAGGCGCCCCTGCTTCGCCCTGCCTGCATTCTCACCCTACCGCTCACAGCCAGGAGCAGAGGCAGCTAGGCAGGGTGGGAGAAGGGCCGGGGCTGTGTTTCCTCCTCGGGGTTCACTGCTCTTTGGGTGCCGGTGTATTTAGGATGCAGAGCTTATCCTCCCCAGCCCATTATAGTCCAAACATGCCTTCCAGGAGCTGTCTTCCCAAGCCATTGCCCTCACTAATACAATGTTATCAAATTCCTAATGCGGGAACTCTAAAGCAAATGTACTGTTACCAGCACGCCACCGGGCACATTTTTCAGAAGGAAAACAGCTGCTCACTGAATCTGTCAGTTGTCTTCTCAGCGCCACACACACGATGCAAGAGCCTGCGAAGGGCTTGTTTTCCTTCATTTTCTTCAAGCATGCTCAAGGTGCAGCAAGCACCAAGCCTCTCTGTACAACCCAGCAGGTCAGCTACACACAGTCCTTGAGGAGTTTCCTGGATTACAGGACAGAGCTCTGACAACCAGGGCCTGTGCCTCAGGATCTTAAGGTACCGATATCAGAGCTTCTATTTCACTAGTCTAGTTTCCACATCTCACACAGCAGGAAGGAGAATGCAGTCCAGAGAAGTTAGGTGAAGTGTCTAAAGTCACACAGCTACTCAGCTGTGGAATCACAGCTTGGTTCCTTCCTCAGTTGATCTCCTCATCTAAAGAACAAGGACACCACCATCTATTTCATGGGTTGTGAGGTCCAAATGGGGCTTCCCAGGTGGAACTAGTGGTAAAGAACCCGCCGGCCAATGCAGGAGATGTAAGAGACATGGGTTTGACCCCTGGGTTGGGAAGATCCCCTGGAGGAGGGGATAACAACTCATTCCAGTATTTCTTGCCTGGAGAATCCCATAGACAGAGAAGCCTGCTGGGCTATAGTCAGTAGGGTCACAAAGAGCCAGACACAAATGAAGTGACTGAGCACGCACTCACAAGGCCCAAATAAGGTAGCACATAATGCAGCCGTGCTAGGAATGTGGCAAGATTGCAATGAATGGTGACAGTCTCCAAGATCTTCAAGACTATCCATTCTCTCTCCCATGCATAAATTTCCATGGAGGAAAGAAAAAAGACCAGCAATAGGGTTAACATGCTCACAGCTGGTGTTTCAACAGCTGGGGTTTCAGTCAGTACCTGGTTTGAGGTGACCTGAACTTTCTATGTGCTGTCAGACCTCCAGTCTGTAGTTCTTCCCTGCTAGACTTTTTGCTGTGTCTGGAGAGGGGATTTCATCAAAGAAGGCATCCCTGGTGGTGATCACTGAAGACAGGCCACACCACCTTCCTTTTAGTCATTTCAAGTTGGTAAAGACTAAGTCAAGTCAAGATGAAAAGAGACAGACAGGAACTCTCAAACTTCTATCTAAGAGGGTAAGGAATAAAAAAGATTCTGCAGACATCTATGCTGTTCTACTAATCACTGATGAAAAAAAAAAATCAAATCATGGGACAGATGTTAACTTCTGATAAGACGACCAAATTAGCAAGTCAGTCAGGCCAGGTCCTCCTCTTTCACACACACCACCACCTCATCCCCCCTGTAGCCCTTTCCCCATACTTTTAAATAACCACCCAACCATGTAAATTCCCTCTGCAAGTGTCTGCTGGCCTCCAGCAGGACCGTCAATGCTCATAAATCTGGGGCGTTCCAGATTGCGCCGCCGTCATTTATTGGGAGAGGGAAGCAGCAGGCCACTAGACAATAGCAGGGCGGGACTGGTCTAGCAGTAACTACTCTGCTTACAGCACCACGATTCATGGCATTTTGCTGGGAGTGCGCACCATCAGGAAGGAGAAACATAAAAAGGGGCACCTGGGCTGTAAATAGTTTATTTCGGCAATTCCTGATGTTGGCTGAATCATACTTTAATACAGAAACACACGAAAGCGCTACTCCGGAGGTGACATGTGTTGCCACCTCATTACTCTTTTCAAAAGGGTCTTCCATCAGAGAGACACCTCGCTACAAATTATAGTGAAGAAAACAAAACCTTCACGCACAGGCTTATTAACAGGCCAGCAGGGAATGAAACCACCAGAAGCAGTGTGACAAAGGCCATCCGTGACCAGGGGTCACTGGGCTGCTTTTCCACGCACAGAAAACAAGCAGTTAAAAAAGAAAAAGGCAGCACACTTCCACCTCAGAGTCGGCTCCTCAGCTGCACAGCAGTTTGTCAAAGCAGCTCTTATCTTCCCCATTTCTCCTAACACCTTGAAATGAGGCTGACTTCCCCAGCGAACCCTACCTTCATGCTCCTTCTCAGTAGTTCCCACTTTCTTGATCTTCCTGGGAGACTTCATAAACAGGGGAAAGATGGTCCGTAAGCCAAGAATGTCAACAAACTTGTGGCAGTTGTCTGTGCCCTCAGGTCCAATCATGGCATGGTCCAGCACTTTCAGGGCACTGCTCCGGGAGATCTTCTTTTCTCTGGAAACAAAAGAGGTTTTACATAAGGCATTTCATGAGCATTGTCTAGTCTTAAAAAAAAAAAGTGTATTTACTGCAAGATTCATTACAATGGGAAAAAGAAAAATAAAAGCAAAAACAATTTAAAGGTCCACCAGTCAAAACATTATTACATTATAGCATATCTACATGGAATATTACACACTTATTAACAATCAGGAGAGTAGGCGTTAGAATGAACAAGTTCTTATGATCAGAATAGTAAGCATGAAAAATAATATTCAAAATTCCATATGAAGCATTAACTCATGTAAAAATATGCAAAAAATATGCATTAGAAGACACTAAAAAAGAAACAGATCAAAATACTAACAGGTTATTTCAAGGTGGTAGGATTAAGGATCACCTATTCTTCCTTTTTCTTTCTCTTAAACAGCTTTATCAAGATATAGTTGACACACCATCCAATTTACCCATTTAAAATGTACGAGTCAATGGGTCTTAGAATATTCAGAAACGTGCCACCATCACCTTAGGCAATTATAGAACAATGTCATCATCGCCAAAGCCAATGTCATGAAGATTTAAACCTATGTTTTCTTCTAAGAGTGTACTAGTTTTAGTTCTTACATTTAGATCTTTATTTTTTAATTAATCTGTGTATGTGGTATTAGTTAAGGATCCAACTGCATCCATTTGCACATGGGTATCCAATTGTGACATCTGAACTGAGTCTGAAGTATGATTATTTGCCAGGCAGAGAAGAGAAAGCCTTGATACTGGTGGCGGTAAGCAGCATATGCAAAGGTACAGTAGGTCTATAACAGCGTGTCACTTGGAGGGACTGGAAGTAGCTCTGAATGATCAGGGGGGCAGGGGCGGGGAGTGGGGGAGACGACTGAGGGGAAGTGGGCAGCAACAGGTCACGACAGGCCCTGGCTGTGCTGCCCAAGGAACCTGGGCTCCGTGCCACTGATGCTGAGAAGCCACGAAATGTTTAAGACAAGGAGGGCGCTACATAAATAGATTTTTGAAAGCTTAATCTGGCAGTATTGTGATGAAGGGCCTGGAAGGACAGAGCTTGGGGTCAGGAGGCACCTTTAAGAGAATATGACAAGAGTGCAAGTGAAAAAAAAAAGAGCTCTGATTATGGCAGTGGTATCAAAAAGGCATATTTGTGAGACATGAAATCTTAAATATCAGGAGTAGGGTAAATAAATTTCTAAATTCAGCAGGGAGGGGTTCTTCTGCATCAGAATAAAATTCTGAAAGGAAACTAGACAAATAATGTATTTGTTTTCACTGCAGCTGACTTCAGCATCCCACTCTACAAACTTAAATTTACAAAGGTTATGACTAGGGCATGTAACCATGTGAGGAGAAACTAGGAAACTGAAATACAATATCCTTACTGTTCAACCACTCAGAAAACATCCTCTTGAAATGAATGACGGCCATGTAACAGGGCACCTTCCAGTTACCCTTCTGCATACATTCAAACCATTTCACATAGAACAGAATTGTTCGAAATGCTAAAGGTAAAGGACGCTGGTTTAGCCAAGTGTCTCTCTCTTTTTTCCCTGCCTAAGCAAATTCAACAAACAAAAGATTTTAAAAGTAAAACCCTTCTTCAGGTAGGCAGTGTAAGACGCCTTTAAAGGGGGCAGTAATTGCATATTGATCACCATTTAGGCAAGCTGCATGGAGGTGAACTTTGGAATATTCATTGGGCTCAAGTTCAGGCGTTTAGCAATCAATAGCTGTTTGGCCTGACTTTCTTGGGTTGGCTTTATTTGAAATATTTATTCGACTTGAGGACAAGTAGTTTATCTTAGTCTTGGCTGGGTTCATCAGGTTGTCGATCATGCCAGGACCAATGTGGATGCTGGCTGCTATAAAATGGGTGCTGGTGGGAAAGGACTGAGTCATCTACTCTTCTACCAAGGTGAAACTTCTGAGGAGGCAGAAAGGGGAGGAGAGGGAAGTTTCCACTGTTGCTTTAATCCACTTATTCTTCATTAGACAGAAACACTTTCGTAATAAACATGCATTCTGAGTATGTTTGTCCTTTCATCAAATATTTATGAAGTACCTAACAAGTGCCAGATATTAAGCTGAGATGTAAAGAGAGGCACAGCTCATGCTTCTGAGGAGCACGGTTCACAGGGGAGACAGATGTGCGACCATGGTATACTGAGAAGAGCCATGTACTACAGTGGAGGTGTATACAGAGAAGGATATGAATGCAGCGAGGAGGGCTGACTATGAGTCAGGGAGGCCTTACAAAGGGGATGATGCCTGAACCAAGGTGAACTGGATGGCTTTCTCAGATCGGCAAAAAAGATAAGGGTATTTCAAGCAGAAGGAAACAACAGCATTTGCCAAGGCATGAGTAAGCAGGTTACATTCAGGGAAGTGGTGCATGGTCCTGTGAGAACATTAAGAGCCAGAGGGGCGGCAGGAAAAAAATGAAGCCAGTCGATTCTGTGTATTAGAAAGATCACACTTGCCACAGTGGGTTGGACTGTATCAAGGGAGGGGAAGAGGAAGAAGTAGAAGAAAGAGCGGAACTACACGGAAGGCAGAGACACTGGTAAAAAAGGCAAGTAACAGGAGACTATGCGCGAAAAGAGGTGAGTTCAGATTGATCCTGGGTGCTGGTGAGTTCAGATTGATCCTGGGTGCTGGTGAGACACCAGCTTAGACTTACCGGTCTGCAGTCCAGGAATGAGATTAAAAATAGAGGGAAATGGGCTTCCCTGGTGGTACAGTGGATGACAGACCGCCTGCAAATGCATGGGACACAGGTTCAATCCCTGGTCTGGGAGGATTCCACATGCTGCAGAGCAACTGGGCCCATGCGCCACAACCACTGAGCCCTGCAAGCTGCAACTGCTGAAGCCAGAGCATCCAGAGCCCGAGCATCACAAGAGAAGCCACCACAGTGAGAAGCCTGAGCACCGCAACTAGAGAGCAGTCCTGGCTCTCGGCAACTAGAGAAAGCCCATGTGCAGCAGCGAAGACCAGGTGCAACCAAACACAAATAAACAAATAAATAAAAACAATTATTTTTTTAAAATGGAGGGAAATGTGTGTGCTCAGTCACTTCCAACTCTTTGTGATCCCATGTGTAAGAATGATTAAATCTATGGCTAGTAATTGAATCAATGATGTGAAGACTCCCCTAAGAGGGTGAACAAAATATGCAGAAAAGAGGGATTAAACCCTGGAGGAAATTTATTCGAAAGACAAGTAAAAGAGTTAAAGTCCACTCCCTTCTCAACCAGAAGACGGTGAGGAATCAAGAAAAAAAAGTGATATGCAGTGATGGTCTTCTTTAAAAGTCACTGTGAACCATAAACTTATTTCTGCAAAAAAACTTGGATAATGCCATATGAGATCATTTTTGTTTGCTTTAAAATGTACATGATTAAGTTCATTTCCTTTTAGCTCCCCAAATATATCTCTTACCAGGATCCAGGATTCCTATGAATTAGACATAAGATCAATATGACTAAGTTCACAGGTGCTCTCAAAGTACAGTGCCAAAGAACCTAGTGCTATGGCAGATGCTGAGATATTCCACCTCTAAAATAGAATAGTGGCAGTCTTCTATATTGCTAGATTCATTTTTTTCAATTTCTATTCCCATTCATTTTTTATAAACTACTAGTACCAACCATTTCTTGACTGCCTGTGCCAGAAAATGAAACAAATATGTAGAAAACAAAGGTAAGATTTTTGTTTCTGGCACTATAGTAGACATAAAAACATAGTAAAAATCAAAAACAGAAAGACATGTGGGAGACTTCTCTGGCAGCCCAGTGATTAAGACTCCACACGTCCCCTGCACAGCAATGAAGACCCAGCACAGCCAAAAAAAAAAACAAATAAAATTACATATATATATATAAAAAGACTCTACCCTTCCAACACAAGGGATGACGGTTTTATCCTTGCTCAGGGAACTAAGATCTCCCCCATGCTATGAGGTATGGCCAAAAGAAAAAAGAAAATGGGGGGAAATTCCCAAATATTTTAAAACTAAATAATACACTTCTAAATATATCATGGGTCAAAGATGAAATCAAAAGAGAATTAGAAGGTGTTTTGAACTGAAAATACAACACATCAAAATGTTTGTAACATGGTTTAAAGCAGCAGTTAGAGGGAAATTTATACCACTAAATATATATTAGAAAATTCAAGAAAGATCTCAGGTCAGCGATTTCAAATTCCCTTCTTGAGGAATCAGAATAGCATATTAAACCCCAAGCAATCAGAAGAAAAGAAATAATGAAGATCAGAGTAGAAATCACTGAAGCAGAAAACAAACAAAAAAACAGTAGAAATCAATGAAAACAAAAACTGATTCTTTGAAAAGATGTCACAAATGACTAACATTAGAAATAGCAGAAGGCATATCTCCCTACAGATTATACAGGAGTTAAAAGTATAATAAGGGGATATTCAAGAACAACTTTATGCCAAAAAATTCTACCACTTAGATAAAATGAATTCCTTAAACGACACAAACTACCCAAGTTTACTCAAAGAGAAAAAAAGAAAAAGAAAAAAGATCACTGGAACAAGTGAAAAAATTTTACTTTATCACAATTTAAAACTTCTCTGGGAATTCCCTGGCAGGGATTTCACTGGGGTGGCCTGGGTTCAATTCCTGGTTGGGGAACTAAAATCCTGTAAGATGCATGGTACAGCAACTGCCACCCCCACAATCCCCAATTAAAACTTTTCAAAGAGTATGTTATGAAAATGAAAAGGTAGCTATGGACTGGAAGAAAATATCTGTAAAACATATATCTGACAAGAGTGTATCTATGACACAGAAAGAAATGTTAATAATGAGACAAACACTCATATCCCTGCTCAAAATGGGCAAAAGATCTGACCATACACTACCAGAGAAGATATGGAGATGGCAAATAAGCACATGAAAAGACAGTCAATATCATTAGCCATGAGGGAAATCAAATTAAAACCACAAGACACCTATATACACCCACTAGAATGACTAAAATACAAAACACTATATACACCTATCATATGATCCAGATATGATAGGATCAACTATCATACTGATCCTAGATATGATTCAACTCATAGATATCTATCCAAAAGAAATGAAAAATATTGTTCACCCAAAGATTTTATACATGAGTATTAACAGTAGCTTTGTTCTTAAAAGCAAAAAACTGAAAATCTAAATGTCCATCAACAAATGAATAAACAAACTGTGATGTACTCTTAAATGGAATACTATCCAGTAAAGAAAAAGGGACAAACAATTGTTACATGTGGCAGAATCTCAAAATAATTATAGTGAGTTCAACAGTTAAACTGAAAGAAAAAGCAAAACACAAGAGTGAAAAAAAATCGATGGTTCCTAAAACGGACGTATGAATGAATGTACCCTTCTCTTTCCTTTTTTTCCCCTTTTGGCCTATACAGTTAATAATCAGCATGGGTTCACTGTATTTCTGTTACGCAAGCCCAAGCTGCAATTGTACACATCCCTTGGGATCACGGTGGTCTCTTCTTTTTCTAACTGGAACAGGGTTTTACAACAGAAGTAATAAGCTTCATGTCAACGTTTTCAAGGAAACTGACAATGTAATTCTTCTGTCTCCCACTGGCTTTTTTGTTTCTCAGAGAACACTGAACCATTTGATAAAAGGACATACTGTTAAAAAGTGCTCTGTGGAGGCAAGAAGCAAACGCTTCGGAGCACAGTCTGTAATTAAACCCTGTATATTGAAATCTTATATTTGCAGCAACATCTTACCAAAGACAGACTTCTGTAACCAAGCACAAAGAAATGGCAAACCAGTCTCCATCCAGGGGCAATGAGGCCATTTTTACAGCTCTACCCTCATTTTCTGATAAATTCTAAGATGGCCATGGCCCCATCGGTATAATTTAGTCTTATTTCTGTGAATTGGACCCTATAAATCTCATCACTTTGTTAAACTGCACGATAAACTGTAACTCTCCCAAATTTTATTTTTCTCTCAACTATTCCTGACTACCAAAATACCACTTGGTTCATGTTCATATCTTAACTCTCTGGCTGCCAGCCAAGGGCCATCCAAATATCCTCTTTGTACCCTAAGTCTTCCCAGGTGGCTCAGATGTAAAGAATCTGCCTGCCAATGCAGGAGATGAGAGTTTGATCCCAGGCTCAGGAAGATCCCCTGGAAAAGGGAAATGGCAACCCACTCTAGTATTCTTACCTGGAAAATCTCATGGTCAGAGGAGCCTGGCAGGCTACAGTCCAGGGGGTCACAAAAGAGTCAGACACAACTTAGTGACCAGACAACAACAACCCTAACTCTTGACTACCAAGCCAAAAGAATGAGGGCAAGATACCTTAAATGCAGGGCCTCTGGTTTTCTCTTCCTTTCAGGAGAAGAGTTCACCACTGCCCAAGAGGCTCTGTGGGTCCCACCCTCACCTCTTATTTCCGCTTTCCTTATCAAAATACAATGGCCAAATGAGAAATCCTTTTTTTTTTTTTTGAGTTCTTATACTCTAGGATGGCTACCTGCTGTTTCTTTCACAGCATGAGTTCCACTTTTAAATATCACCTCAGCAATCTTTTTTCTTCTTTTTCAAAATGTCTTCATCTATCCTTTGGCAGAGAAAGAAAAAAACAAACAAAAAAATAGCTCTTTTTCCCTTATTGATTCTGTCAAGCACTGTGAAATCCAGACACTCTTAACACAGGAATGAAAAAAAGTCACCTGACAATGAAACTGACACTGGGATGGAAGGGGATAGAAGCGGGGAAAGGCCTGTGAGGTAAGGGCTAAGAGGTCCTCGACCTCCAAACAGTGCTCAGAAACAGAAGCTGAAACATAGCTACAAATCTACATGAAGAGCTTCTGTGAACCTTGAGTAGAAAGGTTGTAAGAAATAAATACCTAAACCCTAACCCTAAAATACCTAGGAGGAGGATGGAAGAAGAGAGTTGAGAGGGTCAAGTGTTCCAAGGGGGGATAAACTGAAGTGTAGACACTTGCATTGGCTTTGCTCTGAAGCCCAGCATGGGCACAAGCCAAACAGGGCAGTGAGCCCAGGACTACAGCTGATGCCTGGCTTTCCTGGAGCCTTGAAGATCAGGTTCACCACCACCCTATTTTATATTCCTCACACACTAAAAAATTTCGCATGGGCAAACAGGACTAAACATCTCTTGACAGGAGATTACATTCTCAGCTACATGGCTTTTAATAAATCATTCCTCATTCTTCAGGTCTATCTACAGGATCTGCCAGCAATTCTATGACCCAATGATTCTAAAAAGCAAAAATATTTTGCAAGACTTTCCTTATTCGTTTAGAAAATATTTACTGAGCACTTAATATGTATTATTGCTAGATTCTGGGGATACAGAGAGGAAAACCTGGTTCCTGCTCTCATGAGTCTTATAGTACAGCCAGGGACAAAGAGATGCTTGCCATACAGGATGGTAAGTGCTCCCACAGGGGTAAGCAAGGGATGCCTGAACCTAATCTCTAAAATCAAGAGGGGGTGTGTGGGTGTAAGGACAGGGAGAGGGGAAGTGATACAGGGACAGAGGCTTCTTAAAAGAACTTTAGCCTAAGTATCAAGGGTGAGGTACCCAAAGAAAATAAAGAAATGTGTTAAGGAATCTAAAATAGTTTGGTTTAGAGAACAGAAAGTACATGTGTGGGAAAAGGAGAATGAGCAGAGATGGCCACAGGAGAATGAGGCAGAGGACAGATCCTGAAGGGACTTGGTACCACTTCAAATGTTCATCAACAAATAAATCAAGCTTCATTTTTCAAGAAGTAAATTACACTAACAGAAAAGAAATGGAATAAATCGCATAATTTCCACAGAAGGAAAATGAAAGAACTAAAAGATAAAATCTTCAAGAAAACCACCAGAACAAAATAAAGGGAAGAAAAGGGTCAAGCACAACAGTCATTGTAATAGAAACAAGTACATTAAATTCATCTGCTTAAAAACAAACTCTCACATTGGACTAAAAGTCCAAAAAAACAGCTACATGCTCTTAATGCTGCTGCTGCTGCTGCTAAGTCGCTTCAGTCGTGTCCGACTCTGTGCGACCCCATGGATGGAAGCCCACCAGGCTTCCCTGTCCCTGGGATTCTCCAGGCAAGAACACTGGAGTGGGTTGCCATTTCCTTCTCCAATGCATGAAAGTGAAAAGTGAAAGTAAGTCGCTCAGTCGTGTCCGACTCTTAGCGACCCCATGGATTGCAGCCTACCAGGCCACTCCATCCATGGGATTTTCTAGGCAAGAGTACTGGAGCGGGGTGCCATGCTTTTAATAAGAGTCACATATAATATAAAATGACATAAAAAGTTAAAACAAAACCATAGGAAGGGATACAATAGATAAATACAAAATTATAAAAGAATTCAAAACCAATTCATTACATGCAACAAAGAAGACTACTTAACACTAACAAAGATATACAATTCAAGATTAAAATAAAAGAATTAGCATTTACTTGCTGAATAAACAATGTAGAATATAATGAGCAAAACAGTCAAGAATAAAAGGAAAAAAAAAGCCAGTTATATTAAGATACCAATATTACTCTCAAAGTTTGACAGATTAGTTTTCTTAAAAAATGGATATGGAAGAGTTAAAATATATTTAAAAAATTGATTTAGGAGCTATGTACAGCACTTTATACTCTAGGAACACAAACTCTAAGTGTCCATGAAATATACACAAAAACTAGCCATCTACAAGGTCACAAATAAAGTCTCAAATTAGAAAAGCAGATACTATTCAGCTAATACTATTAAGGTAATAAGAAAACAAGACTTAACCACTTGAAACTCTGTGATGAAGCTAAGCCATTTTAAGAGGAAAATTTTAACCTTAAAGTTACTTTGTTGTTGCTGTTTTCCCCTTTGTCTGTGCCACAAGGCTTGTGGGATCTTAATTCCCTGACCAGGGACTGAATCCAGGCCCTTGGCAGTGAGAGCACAGAGTCCTAACCACTGGACTTCCAGGAAATCCCTGAATGTTTTTATTTTCAAATAAGAGGATTATTTTTAAAAGCATTAATCATTCAACTCAGATATTTAGAAAAGGGCAACACAATAAATGGAAAGAAAGAAGAAAACAGGAATTAAAGACATAAAAAAAATTGTGAGAAGGAAAAAAGTATACAAATTTAAAAAATGTTAATTAAAAAAATTAACAAAGTTGATTGAGTAAGAAAGCAGGGAAATTTAAATAGATAACATTAAGAGTTATTAAGAAGACATAATGAGCAAAAAATGAAAAAGATGAAATGGAAGATACACAACAGAATTATACAAATACAAGGACAACTTATATCAATAAACGTGGAAGTCTATGAAATTGAAAATTTCTAGGAAAATACAAAATATCAAGTTGTCTTTAAAAGTCAGAACACCGATGAAAGAATCAAAGACCTAAATAAATGGATAAATATACCATGTTCATGGATTGGGAGTCTCACTGTTGCAAAAATATGCATCCTCCCCAAAAGAATCTACAGAATCATTAGAATGCCAATCAAAACCCCAGCAGTTTTTCTGGAAATTTATATACAAAGAAACTATAGAACTAGAATAGTTAAAAGTCTTTAAAAAGACATTAAGTAAGAAAATTTACATCACATAATTTCAAGACTCAACCATATAGTCAGAACAGGGTTGTGTTGGCAAAAAGACAAACACATAGATCAATGAAGCAGAATAGAAAGCACAAAAAATAGCCCCACACATGTAAGATAATTAATTTCTGACAAAAGTGTAAAGGCAATTAACTGGAAAGTGCACAATCTTTGCAATAAATGGTGCCAGAATTGGATATATGGGTTTGGGTGGACTCCGGGAGCTGGTAATGAACAGGGAGGCCTGGCGTGCTGTGGTTCATGGGATCACAAAGAATCGGACACGACTGAGCGACTGAACTGAACTGAACTAAGCATAAAAAAGAAACACACTACTGATACATGCAAAGTAAATGAGCCTCAAAAACAAAACACATACTGTATGATTCTATTTATGTGAAATTCTAGAAAGACAATGGTTGACTGGGGCCAAAGCTGGATCAATGGGAATTGACTGTAAAAGGGATCAAGTAAATTTCAGAGGGTGATAAAAATGATCTATACGTGCATTATCCAATATGGCAGCCACTAGCCACATATAGCCATGGAGTATTTGAAATACAGCTAAATTTCAGATTTAAGTTGAGGAAACTTAAAATTTAAGTTTAAAAATTGATACTTGATTTGGTTATTGGCAAATATTTAAGTATGTTTGGAATAAATATATTTAAGTATGGGAATCTACTTTTTCAACTGTAAATTGTATGAAATCTAAATAAAAACCAAGTACTTTAATGAAAACTTAGCATTGAATTCAGATGTAAATGTAAAATGCACACTGGATTTTAATGAGTTAGTACGAAAAATGAACGTAAAATAGATTATAATATTTTTTATTGATAAATAATATTGGTTACTTTTCCCTTTTGGTAACCATATGCTCATTTTCTATGTCTGTGAGTCTATTTCTATGTTGTAAATAAGTTCATTTGTATCATTTTTTTAAGATTCTACATATAAGTGACTTCATGTATTTGTCTTTCTTTGACTGACTTCACGTAGAATGATAATCTCTAGGTTCACCCATGTTGCTGCAAATGACAATATTTTATTCTCTTTTATGAGACAGAATATGGCTCTTTCATTATTTTTATGGTTGAGTAACAGACTGGTTCCAAATAGGAAAAGGTGTACGTCAAGGTTGTATATTGTTACCTTGCTTATTTAACTTATATGCAGAGTACATCATGAGGAACGCTGGGCTGGAAGAAGCACAAGCTGGAATCAAGATTGCTGGGAGAAATAGCAATAACCTCAGATATGCAGATGACACTACCCTTATGGCAGAAAGTGAAGAGGAACTCAAAAGCCTCTTGGTGAAAGTGAAAGAGGAGAGTGGAAAAGTTGGCTTGAAGCTCAACATTCAGAAAACAAAGATCATGGCACCTGGTCCCATCACTTCATGGGAAATTGATGGAAAAACAGTGGAAACAGTGTCAGACTTTATTTTTTTGGGCTCCAAAATCACTGCAGATGCTGATTGCAGCCATGAAATTAAAAGACGCTTGCTCCTTGGAAGGAAAGTTATGACCAACCTTGATAGTATATTAAAAAGCAGAGACATTACTTTGCCAACCAAGGTCCGTCTAGTCAAGGCAATGGTTTTTCCCGTGGTCATGTATGGATGTGAGAGTTGGACTGTGAAGAAGGCTGAGCGCCGAAGAATCGATGCTTTTGAACTGTGGTGTTGGAGAAGACTCTTGAGAGTCCCTTATACTGCAAGGAGATCCAACCAGTCCATTCTAAAGGAGATCAACCCTGGATGTTCATTGGAGGGACTGATGCTAAAGCTGAAACTGCAATACTTTGGCCACCTCATGCGACGAGTTGACTCACTGGAAAAGACTCTGATGCTGGGAAAGGTTGGGGGCGGGAGGAGAAGGGGACGACGGAGAATGAGATGGCTGGATGGCATCACCGACTCTGTGGACATGAGTTTGAGTGTACTCCGGGGGTTGGTGATGGACAGGGAGGCCTGGCGTGCTGTGATTCATGGGGTCGCGGAGAGTCGGACACGACTGAGCGACTGAACCGAACTGAACTGAATATTCCATTGTATGTATATATAACCACATCTTCTTTATCCATTCATCTATTGATGGACACAAGTGGCTTCCATGTCTTGGTTATTGTTTAAGTAATGTGGCTAAGAAACACTGTGCTGCGTGCATCTTTTCAGATTACAGTTTTCGTGTTTTCCAGATATATGCCCAAAAGTGGGATTGCTGGATCATATGGTAACTCTATTTTTAGTTTTTTAAGCAACCTCTATCTTGTTGGGCCTGCACCAATTTATATTCCCACTAGCTTCCCACTGTGCTTCCCAGGTGGCATTAGTGGTAAAGAACCTGACTGCCAATGCAGGAGACATAAGAGCTGCAGTTTTGATCCCTGTGTCAGGAAGATACCCTGGAGAAGGAAACGGCAACCCACTCCAGTATTCTTACCTGGAGAATCCCATGGACAGAGAAGGCTGGCAGACTACAGTTCACAGGGTCACAAAGAGTTGGACACGACTGAAGTGACTGAGCACACACATACTAGCATTATAGGAGGGTTCCCTTTTTTCCACACCTCCTCAGCATTTATTACTTGTAGACTTTTTGACAATGGCCATTCTGACTGGTGTGAGGTGATACCTCACCTCAGTTTTGACTTGTATTTCTATAATAATTAGCAACGTTGAAGATCTTTTCATGCACCTGTTGACTATTTTGGCTATCTGTACTGCATGTCTTCTTTGAAAAAGTGCCTATATAGGTCTTCTGCCCAGTTTCTGACTGTTTTTTGTTTTTTTTTTTTGACATTGAGCAGTAAGAGCTGTTTGAATATTTCGGAAATTAAGCCCTTATCTGCCACATCATTTGCAAATATTTTCTCCCATTCTGGATGCTGTCCCTTCGTTTTATTTCCTTTGCTGTGCAAAAGCTTTTTTGCTTGATTAGGTCCCATTTGTTTATTTTTGCTTTTATTTCTTTTGCATTGGGAGACTGACCTAAAAAAACACTGCTATGATTTATGTCACAATGCTTTGCCTGTGTTCTCTCCTAGGAGTTTTATGGTGTCATGTCTTTATTAAAGTCTTTAAGCCATGCTGATTTTATTTTTGTGTATGGTGTGAGGACAGGAGAAGATTTTCTGAGCCTAATTTATTGCATCCTCTCCTATCTAGGAAAGCAATAAAATCATTAATGCAGACATCTGCTCCTCGTGATTAGCAGCAACACTCTGCCAAAATGGTACACATATCTCCCTTCACCAAAATTACACATAAACTGACTTCCCCACTTCCTCTTCAGAGCAGTTCCTCGGAGCTATTTGAGAGGCTGTCTCCCAGGCTATAGTCCTCATTTTGCCCCAAATAAAACTGAACTCACAGCTCTCATGTTGTGCATGTTTTTCAGCCAACAGTATCTTATATCTTCCTTGTGGTGAAAATAAAGGGATACACATTTGTCAAAATTAAAACGATATACTTAAAATGAGTGTCTGATTATATATCATTCATGCCTTGATAAAGATGATAAAAATATTAAAATTGAATCATAAATATGTATGTATGATGTGTGTTCATAAATGTATAAATGACTATCTTGTTGGTGATTGCTCCTTATCAATAATCAGAAACATAAAAAAAACTCATAGGCTGTGGACATGCAAAATTCACTGTTACTCTTAACAGTTAATACATTAAATTATATTAGAGTTATTTAATGTCGGCCTCCATCATGACCTACTGAGTTTCTTGAAGGCAAGAATCCTGTCTTGTTCATGTCTGTGATAAGCCTAGCACTTAACACAGTAAGTGAACATAGCACTTTATCAATGTTTTAATAACTGCAGAGCTCTCCCAGACAATTTATATAGTCTAATTCCCACAGAATCCCTGGAAATTTGTCATTGTTACTCCCATTTTTCAGATGAAAAAAGGGAGAATCAGAGGACAGAAAGGTTAAAATATCTTTTAATATTTTAACCAAACATCCAGAACTAGTCATTGAAAGAGCTGTGTTCCAAATCCACATCTCCCTTAACTCTAAACCACATTCTTTAACACTACACCATACTGCTACCTCTCCAGGTGGGCATTTCATTAACTGTTTGATGAATGCTTGAATTCAAATAAAAATCAGTATTTAGGGGCAATGGAACCAGAGGAATTTTCCTGAACTTCTAGAGTTATAGCTGCATAGTTTTTAAATGGGTTCCCTTGAGACAGAGAGCAACTTGGCAGCTCTTGCTAGAAGATCAGGAAGGATGGATCTACTAGGGAGAAACAACTCCCTCCCAATTAAACTTCTCATTTGGGAGTCTGAAGAAAAAAAATTACACAGAATAAAGAACATGGGAAAGAAAAAAAAAGAAACACTGAATCTGCTGATATAGCTAATTAATGTAAAAGAATTAATCTAACAGTAACTTCAGCATTCAAAAATGAAAAGTTAGGAGATCCTGCTGCTGCTGCTGCTGCTAAGTCACTTCAGTCGTGTCCAACTCTGTGTGACCCGATAGACGGAAGCCCACCAGGCTCCCCCGTCCCTGGGATTGTCCAGGCAAGAACACTGGAGTGGGTTGCCATTTCCTTCTCCAATGTGTGAAAGGGAAAAGTGAAAGTAAAGTCGCTCAGTTGTGTCCGACCCCTAGCGACCCCACGGACTGCAGCCTACCAGGCTCCTCCATCCACGGGATTTTCTAGGCAAGAGTACTGGAGTGGCTTGCCATTGCCTTCTCCGTAGGAGATCCTAGCAAGGTGCTATTTCTACATCTTTTAGAGCTCCTTTTTAAATTAGGCTCCCAGAACCTCAGCATTCCTGCTTGAATAATCCATACTTCTGGTTATTTATTCAGCTCCCCACTGCTGCACATTTCCAAGCCATATGCTACAGGAATACATCACCTCATATTTGCACTCAAACATCCAAAGACACTGGCGGTTCAGACCGTTAAGAAGCTTAGAATAAAGTCCCTGTGGAATATAGTTTTAAGGTTAAAAGGCCCAGGAAGCCAAATGCATCTTCTTTATATGCTAGTGCTTGAGAGAAGGTGGGTCATTTCAACAAAAGGACAGGCAATTAGAAGGGTAAAGGACATAAACAAACAAAAGACTCGAGAGTAAAGCCGGCAAAAATCAGTGGAACACCAAAGGCCTCTGAATAATTACAATGCCCCTCTCTGTACTTTATTAAAATAAATTTTTAAAAACAATTCCACCAAGGAGGGTTTTTCAATCAATCCAAGGTCTGGTACCAACCAAGAGGTCTACTGTGCCCCTGGGCCTACACAAGCCTTTAAAAAGAAGATATTTTCGAAACACATACCCTGATGATCTTAAGTACAAAAATAGCTTTAAGCACAAAAATTTGTAGAATCTGTCACTGGAGAATTTTTTATAACAACAAAACATTGGAAATAACTACAATATCAATAACAAAGAAAGACCAAGTAAGTTATATTCCCTTAGAGTCACCGTTATTCAATTATTGAAAACTGTCATGAAGATTATGTCACATGGGAAACAGCATGTTAAGTTAAAAAAATAAACAGTATAGAAAATTACAAGTGTGGTAGGCCTAAAAAGCTGTTAAAAGTAAGAAAATAATTACAGGGAAAAAGACTCCAAGGAATCTGCATCCAAAGTTGGGTTATGTTTTTAGCTTCTAAAACTAAAAGTACAGGAGACAGGAATCGTACCATTCATTTCTGTACAAGCCAAGCACTTAATACATTACCTTATCAGTGCTTTAACAGTTTTGTATGTCTATATTCTAAGTTATATTTAATAGATATGTATCAAATTTATTAAACATTTTTTTTACTGAAATTTTCAATCTATCCAGATATGTTTCAAAACAGCAGATTTGGGCTCAGTTTCATAAAGAATAATTGCATAATGCTCAGTTCTCCAACCAATCAAACACGCTCTTACATCTCTCAATTTAAAAAACTGACCATTGTCAACTAAACACCCTACTCTGGTTACCCCTTCACCCTATATCTCTAATCCGCTTCCAAGCCAGATTTCTCAAGAGTTATCAATTAAAAGCTATCTCCCATTTACTTCCAGATTCTGTGAATTACACTAATATGAAACCTACATTAAGTATTTTAAGAAATGAAAGCACAAACATTAAGATATGAAAGTGAAGTGAAAGTGACAGTCACTCAGTCATGTCCGACTCTTTGCAACCCCATGGACTGGAGCCTGCCAGGCTCCTCTTCCATGGAATTCTCCAGGCAAGAATACTGGAGTGGGTTGCCATTCCCTTCTCCAGGGGATCTTACTGACCCAGGGATCAAACCCAGGTCTCCTGCACTGTAGGCAGATTGTTTATTGTTTGAGCTTTAAATTAGACCTAGATATACAAGGAAGGAATTATGAAGAAAAGTCCTAGAACTGTCTTGCAAATTTCCTATCTCCTATGCTAACCACATAGCAAGGCATAACTCATTATTGAAAATAATATATAATGAAAAATATGTATAAATGAAAAACAGGAATTACATTCTGCTGTCAACAGTAGAGTTTGTTAGTCGCTCAGTCATGTCTGACTCTGCTATCCTATGGACTGTAGCCTGCCAGGCTCTTTTGTCCATGAAACACTCAAGGCAAGAATACTGGAGTGGGTTGTCATTTCCTTCTCCAGGGGATCTTCCCGACCCACGGATCGAACCTGGTCCTCCCGCATTGTGGGCAGATTCTTTACCATCTGAGCCACCAGATTTTTGTCAATAGTAAAAATATGGATAAGCATATGGCATCAGTTCAGTTCAGTTTAGTCGCTCAGTCGTGTCCGACTCTCCGCGACCCCATGAATCACAGCACGCCAGGCCTCCCTGTCCTAGATAGATCTATATAAGATAAAAAGAAAATTGGGCTAAGTTTAGAAATTAACATAGGGTATGTTTAGAAATTAATGACTAGATTTCCCCAAACCAACACACTATGAGAAGGAATAACAACAAAAAAATTTCCCTTCAATGGAGTGGTCCTATTACCAAATGACATAACAATAGGGTACAAACAGACCAAAACATACTCTGTATTCATCCAAACTAACTTCAGAAAAGACCATACACTCACCTGAAGACTACTGTTTTATATAACTAGGAAACTCAATGGAATAAAAGACCATAGCTAGCTACATGTTCTTGAATCCAGGCTAACAGTGAGGAGTTGGACAAAAAAAGATGGACAGCTAGGACATGATAGGAGATGAGAAGCATACCTTAGCATGAGATTCATCAGCTGAAGACCCTCGCCTTTCAGGAAGCGCTCACGATTGGAACTCAGCATTAGGCAGGAACAGAGGGAATCAAACAGATTTTCCATCATCTCCTGCTCCTCGGCCGTGCTAGGATTGTGTCTTTTAAACACCTGTCAAGCAAAAATATC